>NC_137896.1:93847133-95069243 GCF_963455335.1 Martes martes | reverse complement strand
AGAAAGGGATTATCAAAAGCCTAGAAAAGCAATAAGAAAAAGGAGCAAGATCAAGTATATCTCTGACACAGACTTGGTCACTTTCCAGGTTAGAATCTCAAGCCCTAACCAAGGCAATAAGGAGAAGCTGCCACTTTCAATAAACTTCCCTGGCTCCTGCCTGGGCTCACATTCTGAGTGAGAACCCCTTAGGATAAGCAAGGACTATCCATTTCCTACTGAACTTAAAAATCTATTGTGGTTCCTTTAACACCTCAGATCTGAACATCTCATGCATGTCTTTTCACATAATCAAATGTCAGAGTGGTCTGTGGTCCTCTTGGCCTGTGAGCCCTCTTCCATCAGCACGTGGTGTGACAGGTCAGCTTGTGTGGTGGTGTTCGATCTGCTGTGGTGGTACATTAGAAGCACCTAGGAAGCTTTTTTATAATGTCAGTGGCAGACCCCGCCTTAGACCAATTCTATCAAAATTATGGGGAGGCAGGCACAGGGGGCAGGTCTGGTCATTTGTAATTTTTTGAGTTTCCAAGAGTCTCATATAAACCCAAGACAGACAACTACTGAACTAGCTGTTATCTACGTTGCTCTAGGCAAGATTAGAGATCTGGTGTGTGGTTGAAAGAGGTGAACTTCAAGGTCCTTTCCAAACAGAAGGGTCAGTGAGTTTCAGAAAGCAGTCTGCTACAGAAATGATTTTTCACAAATAGCAGTGGAAGGGCTTCTTCAAGGTTAAAGAGAAGGACTTTTGCAAAACGAATTGGAAAATCAAGCCCTCTAGCTAGACAATTCCTACCAACCAAACACAAACATAAATATGTATTTTGTAGTTGTGCCAATAATCTTCTAGAGAATCTTAATTTGGCTTTTTACATAATTTTTATTAGTCTCAAGAGTCTACAAAATCAACTCTATAATTCGACACAGTCCACTTCTTAAACTTTACCTAACTCCTGCAACCATGAATAAATTAAGCATCAGTAGTCTTCGTCTGATTAACAGACACTGAGCCATATTAACCACAAAATAGATCAACTATATGAATAATTGAAACATCCAAGTTTTTTAGAGAGTCCCTCAGTTCTACCAGAGGTAACTTATCAACTGGCCTAAATAGAATTACCCTAAATATTTCTAGGAAAAATAAAATCGAAGCCTTATTTATTTCTTCAAAGAGCTAGAATGAACTTAGACATAATGTACAGCGCATTTCTGCAGCCGCAGTTACCGAGTCCCCCTGCGCTTACGCAAGGATACAAAAATAGAGAGATATCCCTTCTTCC
This sequence comes from Martes martes, assembly GCF_963455335.1. Classification (NCBI taxonomy): domain Eukaryota; kingdom Metazoa; phylum Chordata; class Mammalia; order Carnivora; family Mustelidae; genus Martes; species Martes martes. The sequence goes on along the minus strand of NC_137896.1, from coordinate 95,067,963 downwards.
CTTCCTCACGCTCAGCCTAACTTGAACTTTAGAAGGAAGTGGCAGGGGTGAGGGAGGCAGGAGAGGAGAGGAACTGAAAATTCAAGGAAGTCACTTTTCACATTTTCAAAAGTAGATCACCCCTTTAGATCTCCTTGGCAGGAGGCAAGGGAGTTTGGAGAGTGTTTGACTTTTAAACAAAATACACTAAACAAAAAATCTTGAAGAGCAGAAAGACTATCAGAAGGACACAAGGAGAGCAAGTCCATGTTAAACGCTCTGAAAAAATAAACTTAGAGCAACGTCACACAAAGGTTTATTCTCAAGAGAAAAGAACATGAAGAAGAATGAGAATCCATCCATCAATGCTCTGGTTTCTCTTCAGATCGTATAAATCCACTCTGAATCTATTATGTGCTGAGCCTTGAGTGATGAATCTGGAAAGGGAATTCTAGGGGCAAATGATGGTCTTAGTAAGCCAAGGGAGAAGTTAGTATTTTTTTCTTGCATTAGTGACACTCATCCTAATGTTACTAGTAAATACAACGTGTTCTGTATTCACTACGTGCCAATGCTGTACTAAAAACAAAACAAAACAAAACAAAACAAAAACCTTCTGCACACATTTTCTCACCAAATTCCCTCAGGCATGGGGTCAGATTTATTCCCATTTTATAACAAAGGACACCAGAGACTCAAAGTGTGTAAGTACTTTGTCCAAGGCCATCTAGCTAGAATTAATTGTGGGTTTTCAAAAGTAGATCCATCCAACCTACTCTAAATCCTGAGTCTTAAACATTTAGTGCATTTAATTGTAAGACACTGAGAAACCCTGAGAAATTTTGTAGTGGTGACATCAACCCCTTTGGTAAACCACACAGTATATATTAGGGTAGAACATCATGCAAAGTGGCTTTGCATTGGGATCAAACTACCTCAGCCTTCTCCCTCGATGTTCCAAATCACTGCTACCTCACCCTGCATGTACTGAGGCTACATGAGCCTGAGGTTCCTGGTGATCCCCAGATGTCATCAAGGCTGCGGCAGAGCACATAGAACCCACAGCCACATTAGACAATCCAAAGTGCAGGGGGTGCGGTGCCTGGGTGGCTCCGTCAGTTAAGCAACTACCTTTGGCTGAGATCATGATCCCAAGGTCCCGCCTCGGGCTCCCTGCTTGGTGGGGAGTCTGCTTCTCCATCTGCCAGCCACTCCCCTGCTCATGCTCTCTCTCTCTCTCTGACAAATAAAATCTTAAAAAAAAAAAAAAAAAAGTCTAGGGGATACTGAAGTGGCCATAGTGAAAAGAGAGGCTTCAAAAACAACCAACCAAACTAACTAAATAATGTATTACATATGGAAACATCAGTCTACAACCCAGAGCAGGGCAGAATGTCTCAATTGGCTCAGATGTTCAGCTTATGGCCTATGGTATAAATTAGAAACTCAGTACCCATAGCCGTCCTTACGCATAAGGAACTCTCTCTTCAAATAAAAAATCCTCATGGCCCTCGGGAAAAGTATGTTGCAAGTAAGAAAAGAAAGTAAACGTTCATGTAAGTACTGTATTGTAATAGGGCCAGTGAGCCAGCCGGTTTGGGTTCAGTTCCAAACTTCTCTTTCTAGTCATGCGACCTTCCTTGTATCACACAGCCACTCTGTGCTTCAGGTAGTGTTAGGTTTCATGATGATGAAATGCATCAGGGCACTTAGAACAAAAATCGGCACATAGTATGTATCCAGCCACACAATTCCTCCTCCCCTCATCCGATATTCTGCCCTTGGAGATTCACTGCTCAACGGAAGTACTGGCCTTTCCTTTAATCTTTAATCTTTCTTACTGGCCCTACTTCAGCGGTCTCACCCAGACTTTCATGGGAAGTTTACCTTTCTGATGGACCCATATTGGATACACCACTGCAGTACTCTGACTTCATTCCCAGGTATAAGGAGGCTGCCTCGTAAAACCCTGCCTCCTCGACACTCCACCTGACCATTTGGACTGTCCGTTGGCCAGGCATGAGAGCCAGTGAGCTGAAACAGAGCGATCGTTAATCTGGAAGAAAGCCTTGTCGTTCAGAGCCAGCTCTACTGCTCATCAGGGACGTGGCCTCGACTGATGCTCCCTTTCCTGAGTTTCTGGCTCCTCATCTGTGAAAAGAGGAGGCTGAGCTCCAGTGGACTCCAGGCCCCCTTCCAGCATGAACATCCTCTGATTAGATTTCCCAACTTCCCTCTTTTCCTACTGACCTCTGGCTCCAGGCCGTCCCAGAGCTTGCCCATCATCAGAGAGGAAAGGACCAACTGCCCGCCTGCCAATCTGCGCTTAGGGCAAAGACTCTGCTGGGAGGCTGACAACGATCAAACACGCAGGGCTGGCCCCGTATCATATGTCAGCTCAGCACACTGCCTGAGAGGCTGCGGGCGGGGGCCTGGGGAGACCAAGTGTGCCGCACGCTGCCCTGCCTGACTAATAAGTGGGGACCCACTGCCCTGGGAGCTTGCCCTCAGTCAGCCTCCACGGTTCTGCTCATCTGCCTCCTCATCTCCCTGGCAGAAGTTAAAGACCCCAATCTCTGAACTGAAGAGGGCTTTAAAAAACCCCAAGCATTTGAACATCGCCAACGACAAGGTACTCGTGAACAATAACAGTTCAGTCGTGAACTGAAGAGCTGACTATTACCACATGCCAGGCATGACGCTGTCTCCTGCAATCTGCAAGGCCACACCTGAAGCTTGGCCCTGATTTCCTTGCTCTGCATACAAGGAAGATGTGGAGTGGTTTGGGACCTGCTAAGTGACACCCTGACAGTTGAACCCTGAGCTTCCCAAGGTGAGCTCTGCACTGTCTCTCCCGCCTCCCAAGAGGGCTAGAGCAGCTCCTACTCCCTTTAAAGGAAAGCTCTTCCCTACCCTGAGGCAAAAATCTATCTTCCTCTGACAGCTCCTCAGCTCCCCTTTTCGATTGTTTGATCCTCTCCCATCATGGATAAAGATACTCAATCCAGTCAATTGTAATATTTTAAGACAAAGAACAATTAGACCAGATAACAGTAAACTATGTGGCTTCACCTTTGTTCTCAACAGCCTCCCTTGCCAATTCAAAGGTGGCTCCATACGTTTTTTCTCTCTCCCTCTGCCCTTTCTTTTTTCTCCCACAGCATGTTAATAGAATCCAGAGCTTTGACAATTGTGCAGCTAATTTCTAAATGATTGAAATGATTTATTATTATTCCAGTCAAGGAAAGTTCCTACAGGAGCTAGGACAGCTGGTAACAGTGCCCACAGAATGAGTATTATTTCATTACACAAAAGCTCGGCATTCGGTGGAAATCACCATCAAGGAAAATACGGGGGTGGAAAATAGAAACATATCTTTTGGTCAGAGGTCAGAGGATTAAACCATTCTAACTGAAATTACATTCTGTTAAGTTAGCCTGTCTGTCCTCACATTCTCCTACACAACTCCTGTTTTGTGAGACCTTGTGATGCCCCCCAATAGAGATATGTTCTGGAGTGTTTCCTATTTAAGCAAGTTGCTAGCTCTGTGATGGTTTTTCTTCTCTGTCTTGTTTTCCTGTTTTGTTTGTTTATTTGTTTTAACAACCTCTGTGTACCAAAACAGAATTAACTGAGCACAGCTCACACATGGGAAATTCACTCGTCCTGAAACTACCGCTAAACTCAGCAGAGAAGGCCTGTTTTAAAAGCAGTATATTAAAACCATCCACTGACTGCCTCCACAGTGAAGACCTGCACCAATACTGCAAATTGATGTGTTGCTTTCAGATTGACATTCCTGACCCACCCACCCCCATCCCCATCCCCCCACCATATGTCCCTCTAGGGGCTGGGGTAATGATGGGAGGTTACTATCAAGCCCTACCAGATTTGACCATACCTAACTAAGGCCAGTGATAACATGTGCTCTGCCTTCTCAACCTTGCACAGACCTTGAGCCAGGAAAAGCTGGGCAAAGGTTATGTTAGGAAATCCACCCTCACCAGTATTGGAATGGGAAATCCATATGATTTCCCTGTGCCTACTATCTGCCATGAACATAGCCCACAGGGCCCACAAGAACATTAGGAAAGAGGCCCTTACTAATACTCCATGACTGTAGCCAGTCTGCCCTCTTGGCCTTTAAATAGACCTCAGGTGCTCAGTTTCAATTCCAGCTTCCTGAGGAATAAGACCAACCTCACACCTTCACCTCATCATTCCCATCTTGTCCTGGTCAATAGACTCTGATGCTCTGGTCTCATTTCAGCTTATACATTCCCAAGAGATTGGATGACCTTTTTCTATCCCAAGAGCAAATCTCCTTGATCTAAAAGATAATTTCTTATCATATCCCAGGATGCTGGGTCACCATACTCATTAATTCCACCATCCAGAGATAAATTCAAATTCTTTGAATGCAAACCCAAATCTGCTCTGATCAAACTTGATGATTTGAACATTTAGCCCTTTCCAGAATGTTTTGTCTAAATGTTTTGGCCAGCCCATTCTGCAAAGCTCACCCAGTACCACCAGTGACACCCTTCCTTTCTCTATGCACTTGTGAGGAAGGGAGCCCAAATCCAAGGTAAAGTCTATGATTCGGGGTGCTCTGGGTCAGTTTTGCCTGAGATGTCAATACAGTGAGAGCTACCTAGAAGGACCCCTCCCATTTTGGCGATCATCCCTATGAGACCTGAATGATTTGGGAAACAGATGGAACTTTATTGACCAGTGGGTTTAAAGCCACTGAGTGCATAGTTGACTGGATGATAGCCAGTGCCTCCAAAGAAGGGATCATCTGTTTTACTCAAGGATGTTTATAGCACCTAGCAAAAAGGCGAGCAAATAGAAGACACTTGACAGATACTTGTTGATTGGATGGATGAGCTGTGGTCCAGAGCACATCACAATGACTGTGAACAGGCTCTGGAATTAAATACACCTAATTTTAAATCCTGATTGTATTGTGTCCTCCCTGTATGACAATGGGCAGGAATACAACTAAAGTTTAGTTGCATCAACTATAAAAATGGAAATAATGGCATTTGTTATGAGCAGGAGTATATCCCCCAAAATTTGTTATATTTAATCTCTAACCTGCAAAACCTGAGACTGTACCTATTTTTAGAGATCGGGGCTTTGAAGAAGTAATTAATGTAAAATGGACTCTGACCTAATATGACTGGTTTCCTCTGTTAGTAGTGGATATTAGGACACAGACACAGAAAGAGGAAAGACCATATGAAGTTAAAACAAGAAAATAGCCATCTACAAGCCAAGGATTGAGGCCTAAGAAGAAACCAGTGTGGTTGACATCTTGACAATAGAATCTAGCCTCTAGAGCTATGAGAAAACAAATTTCTATTGTTTAAGCCACCCATTCTGTAGTGATTATTATGATAGTCCTAGCAAACTAACACAAGTATCTGTGATATTTGATGGAATGGTTGTTGCATTCTTAATATAGTACCTGGAACATAGTAAGTATCAAACACAGTGTAACTAGGGTTATAATTAGCCATATATTGAATATGTTTTGGTATAGAACTACCCTTCCATGCCCAAATTCCATTTTTTGCCATCCTATCTATGCTTAACTTAAATCTAATCTGGTCCATGTTGATTTACATATACACGGAAACCTTTTTTTCTTCCATCTAAGAATAATTGTTGGACTGAGGAAACTAACATTAGCATGACAGAATACATAATTCTTAAATTTGGATAAAACCCGATTTTGTCTAGATTTTACTTAATTCACAAATAAGATCCCAATCATTTTCCCATACCCTGAAATTATATCAGATATTTAACTCAAATAGAATTTGGGTTGCTGCCTAATTCAAGAGAGCAGGAGTTCCAAATTTAAGGGCTGGATCATATATTAAGGGCTGGGATCATCTATGAGTTCTATGCCATGATTCTCAGAACTCATTGTCTTTAGACAGAGCTAGTTCCAGTCAAATAAGACATGAGAGAAACTGCTGTGCACTGTGGGTGTGAGGTCAGACCTTCAACACTTCTATTCACAATAACACATAGTAACACAGGAGGGTGAGAAGGCCATGCAAAGGACAATGCCCCAAGTGTTTTCAAAGAAAGATAAGTGGGATGCCTATATTTCTTCCCAAGTGGGAAGGGGAAAAATATATATTTTTTTAAACATTGACACTTTAATGGTCAAGAGGCTATTAATGAAGACTTGGGTAGGACAAATAGACACAAAGACTATAAAACAGAAATAGAAATGCTCCTCTCAAGTTCCATTGCTGCAAATTACCATCCAATCCTGTGATTCTATTGATTTACCTGTGCTATATCAAATTTTAATCACCATAAACCATAGACTAATACAGATCTGCCACCAACAAGTGCCCTTAGCAGAAGACTTTGATTACTTTGGATACCTCTGAAAATTTTTTAAGACTGTCTAGCCTGGAAATCTGGAGATACAAGGAACCATCTGAAAAATGCCTCTTCTGTTGGCTTTTCAAAAAAGTAGGTATGACATCCTGCTTTAAAAAAAAAAAAAAATAGGACTTTCAGAAAAGATGCGAATAAAATAAAAAGGATGCAGATAGAAGGTTAAGGGGAGTAATTCCAGATAAGGATAATTACCCTAAGAAGAATCCTTTGAGAAGAAATACTTTTGTTCCCTCAATTACTATACATTAACCCTACGGTACCAGCACATCTTAATCCTTTAGATGGCCCCTTGATGGTCCCTTGTTCCCAACATACAAAGCCTAACTGCGCTAAGCAAGCATGTTCTAAAGTGGGGGCCACAATAGTATTTTATCAAGATGTTAATACCTGTGCCCTTAAGAAGAAGAAAACAAACAAACAAACAACTTCTGGATACAAGTTGGAAATTTGCATACTCTGTCTCACATAAAGATTTATAATGCCCATAAAAATATTAAATAGATTCCTATAATTATGGAATCTGTTTAAAATGGTTTAATCCAGGGTTTTCTATAAAATATTAATATCTCACAAAACAGTGCTCTGCATATCAAGGTTTGTGACACGTTGGCTTAAATACTGCTATTTCTGTGACTAATGTTTATGTACATTTCCAACATCACAGTTCTGTATTAACCTTATGCATACCTGAATAATCAATCTATTTTTCCTTCAAAATATCCAGGAAATTCAGCCACAAACACTATTTCTCAGATCAGGGCAATAATATAGTGAATCCAAAGTCATTTCTCCTACCACATGTAGATAAAACCATCAATACTTTTAGAAGCACCATTTATCATTAGCAGAACTGGATAAAACTGACAACTTTTTACTTGATTGCAGACCAAGGTCATAGTGTGGGATAGGGCACATGGCCCCTAGAACTGAGTGACCCTGGATTTTATATCTAGATCTGTCACTGACCAGTCCTATGTTAAGCTCCTAATCTCTCTGAGACTCCATCTTTACTGATCACCAGATAAATTCTATAGTCATTCTAATGTCTGAAGTTCCAAGAAACTATGAGTTTTGAATGCAAAAGTACAAAGTTAGTGAAAATCATATGTTCCTGCCTTAGTGAGAGGTTTATTTTAAGTATAGGAAGTTATTTGGACACAAGAACAGAGAGAAAGAATGCCAGAGATAAGTGAAAGTATATGGCCACATGGAAGGATCACAGGTGATTTCTGGTTTGTTCTTTCTCACTTATCCATAGTTTCTAATGTTTTCGTAATGAACAGATTTAACTGTTGCAACACAAAAAAGACCTAAGAGTTTTATTTTGTTTTTAAGTCTTCTGAGTCCTTAAGCGGGCTTCTACTGACTTGAAAACCTCACTGTGGGTGGCTAATCAAATTAAATGTTCAAATGTTCAGTTCCAGACTAACTGTTCAAACCAAAATCATCAATGTTTGGGATAAGCAGGATTAAGCCTTAGAAAAGCATGAGGCCTAGCCCAAGCTGTATAGGTTGATGATCAAACCCATGGTAGGAATTTGGGACTTTTGAGTATAAAGCCCTTAAGAATGAAAAAAGACACAGAGAGAAAGAGGGATGGAAGGAAAGAGGATGGGAAATGAAAGCACTGTTGCCTCATCAATCCACAACTTTAACATCATTTTTGGGTTCCTGGTTTTTTGGAGACCCTGTTAAACGCAAAGGCACCTGCGATGCAATGATCCTTGCCAGTCCCTTGCCTACTAAGAGCATGACCCTATAAAAATTAGTCCCAGGACAGGCAAGTAGGGAAAAAAAAAAAAAAAAAAAAAGAGCAAAAAGGGGATGTATACAAATATTTCAGCTAAGCTTCTCAATCCCGGCTGCACATCAGCATCACATGGGGATCTTTGACCTGGCTCAAGTTCAGGCCCCATCCCAGAGCAGCTGATTAGAATCTCTAGGTATGAGGCCCAGGCTTAGATTTTTTGAAGTTCTCTGGGTGATGGCCATATGCAGTCAGGATTCAGAAAACACACAGGCTAGGTGAAAGACAGGAATTAAAAGCAAATCTTACTGACTTTTCAATTGTGCTGAAAGCTTCTCAGAAATTGTAACAGTTTCATTTTCTGGACTCTTTGAGAATTTTCAGATTGTAGGTGAATGAGGGTGAAACTGAGATCATAGTGAATTTACTCTTATTGTTGAATAACAACCTAAAACAACAAAATGGCAGAAGCACCGAAATAAGATATAGCATTTAGCAGGAAGAACACTTAACTTCTTCCTATTTTCAGCAATGTCTTTGATTTTGATTATGAACAAATTCATGATGGTCACAATTCTCATATTTATGAGGAAAAAAGAGATTTTTGAGTACATATTAAGGAAGTTGGTACAATCAGAATACATTCGTCTTTTTTCTTAAACAAACAAAAAAAAACCACTCCCTGAAAGAATCCTGAGGAAGAAATTATTTGGTATTCAAAAATTTTTACTTTCACCAAAAAATAGGAATAAAGACAAAATGAAAATGTATATTGACAGGGCTTTAGAATTTCATATGATTGGATTCTTGCTTGTTAAGGAATCTGCACTGCCTTTAGAATTTCTAAAAAGTAATTTCCTCAAGTTCAAATACCAACTTGTTGAAATGTCCTACTGAAAAGGCTTTACATCTAGGTGGTATCCTTTCCAACATGTCTTCTTCCTTTCCTTTTAAAAGCCCTCACATACTTTTTTTTTCAGACCTCAATTAATTTGGTAAAAATTTCCAAGTAAGTCAAAGAAAACTAGAAACTAAAGAGAATGCTTGATAAGCATTAAAACAAAACAAAGCAAAAATCATACTATGTCTTGTCAACGTATCTATATGGGGCATTCATTGGAAAACAGCCTTAAAGTTGTGTCTCAAAATAGGTTCTGTCACTCTGAGTAGGTCAGTGCACGGAGTAGGTCAAATTTGTACATAGTACAGGGCGCCTGGGTGGCCCAGTTGGTTGAGCGACTGCCTTCGGCTCAGGTCATGATCCCGGACTTCCAGGATCGAGTCCCGCATCGGGCTCCCAGCTCCTTGGGGAGTCTGCTTCTCCCTCTGACCTTCTCCTCTCTCATGCTCTCTCTCACTCATTCTCTCTTAAATAAATAAAAATTTAAAAAAAAAAATTGTACGTAGTACAAACTATTCCCTCCAAGACAATGTGTTTCTAAGCAGCCTCTACCTTTTTGTTGGTTGCAGCGTACCCACCTGCATAGCTTTATAGAAATGCAGTTCCTACACTTCATTTAAAAAACGTACTGAATTAGACTGTCTTGCTTGGGGTGAGGGTGCCTTGGGAGCACGCATTTTGCAAACTTGCCAAGTGACTCTTAGGAGCTCTAAAGTTAGAAAATCCTGTTCTAAGTGCAACACAGGTTCTAAGAAAAGGTCAAGAGTGCCCTAGCAATGCTGCGATGGCAACATTCCATGCTTCTTAGTTTTAATTAACCTTTGTCACTACCTCTAAATATTTATTGAACAGTTTGTGCAGGAACAATTACAAGAGTCTTTTCATGTATGCACCCATATATAATGGCAACTTACAAGGCAGGTGGTAACAACAGTCCCCATTTTACTGATGAGGAAGCACAGGCACAGAAATGGTGAGTGATTCATCCAAGGCTACCCATCGTGCAAGTTTGAGAAAGCCAGGCTTTGAAACCAGGAAATCTCACTTTACCAGATCACTGTAAAATCCCAAGTAAATAAAGAAGTGAAGGTGTAAGTTCGTAATTACTGGTTCCCAAGGCTTTCTACCATACCAACAGGGACAGGGTTGACCCTGACGATAGCAACTGGGTCAGTGTTTTTCAAAATGGGGTCTCTGGACTATATCAGAGGACCCGGGGCTGGTGACAGAAACAGGGGCTGATTAAAAAATCAAATTCTTGGGTTCTAATTCAGAGCCACTACGCCACGTTTTCAATTGAGGGAGGAAAAAAAATATCCATAGTTTACCATGTTCTACCAGGTGATTCTTATATACAATAAAGTTTGAGAGACACTATGTTAGGTAAATATAGGCACACTGTAGCATATTAAACTCACAGATGATAGAATTTAATTTCTCTCCTCTGATAATGACCTAAAGGATAAGGTAAGGCAAGGGTTCTCAATCAGGGGAGATTCCCCATCCCACAGACACTGGACACTATCTAGATATACTTTTGGTTGTCAAAGCTGGGTTGGGGCAGAGTGCTACTGGTATCTAGTGAGTGTAGGCTAGGGGTACTGTTAAAGATCCCATAAAGGATAACCTAAGAAAGAGAACAGCCTTGTCTCCTACTTTTCCTCAGTAGCAGCAAGTAAGGACAACTTTTTCATTGTCTCTACCTATTGTTCTTACAATTCCGGCATTGTTCCGGTATTTATGACTCCCTAAAAATCCTTCCTCTCCTCTTTTCCACTTGGCCAAATTTTACCGTTTCTTCAGGTAGTACAACCTCCAAAAAATGTCTCTGTGAATTCTCCCACTCAGATCTCCCTTAACCTAAAATTAAGTTTAATTAAAAAGTCAGATGAGTAGGAATCAAAATTTAGAGCTGAACTCAGGGACCTTCTAATCCACTTAAAAGTTTTCTGACAAGGGGAAGCTGAGGCTCAGAATGGTTTTGGGGTGGTAGAAAGTGGATAGGCTTTGGGTTGAGACATCAGAGTTTGAACCACAGCTTTGTCCTTCACCAGATAGGAGACCTTATGAAGCTATTTTAACATTTTCAAATCTCCCTTACCAACTTCACAAGGCGTTTGTGAGGATGTATAAAAACGCATATGTGATGTGCCCCCATGGGGTGTTGGAGGCACAGGAAGCACACAGCACATTTCAGGTCCCTTTCCTTTCCTAGAGACTTTCAAAGGCTTTCAAATATCAAACTAATAATATCTCATACTCAACGTGTCCTAAATGTGATGCTAGTCAAGTTTTAGCTCTAAGGCCTCAACCACTCTTTGAGTTGGGCTCTACTATTAACTTCATCATCACAGATGAGAAAACTAATAAGTGTGGAATTTTTCCAAGGTTCCACTGCTGGTTAATGACAATGCCTGATCTTATAGCTCTGAGAGCCCAATTTCAGGATACTCTCATTTAACCACATACTATACTACTCAGCGAACTGTAATAAGACCCCAAGTCTCCTGATACCAAGTTCAGAGTTCCTTCCATGTCACCATGGATGCTGGCTTTGTCTCTCCAAGGAAATAGTTAAGTGATAAAAGCAAGGTCATGACTTATGCTTATTCTCTTTCCTTTTCAATGAGAAGCTCATAGATGGTGCTCAATAAGTATTTGTTGATTGACTGATAGAGAAAAGAAATGAATGGCAAACTGAAAAAAACTAATTTCCTCACACTGTCAGTTTGAATTAATCCTATTACACATAGAAAATTACACCTTGTTCTCCATTCTAAAACCAGCCTACACGCTGGGCTGAAGGAGGCTTGTTCAGCTTCCATTATTGTCTTGGAATCTTATAAAAGCAGGTGATATTTCTCTGAATTGATACTAACAAACATGACTTGTGTACACACAGGCCCAAGGCCAGACTAAGTGAACTTTGTTTCCATGGAAAGGTTGCCGTTATTCCACGTGGTTGGTAATGCTTCTGGGCTGCAAATTCACCTTTCCCCCAACTGCAGATCCCAAAGGAAAATTAAAACAGGTGAACAGGTAAAAGAAACAGTGTGAGCTTCAGTCCTTTACTGTGGGTTTCTCTCACTGCCAGCCTCAGGTGACTATTACAGGAGGTGCCAGGGATAGAGAGAAATGGAAAATTTTGACTTTGTCAGAGCTAAGGTCAACTCTGTTTTCTGTTCAGAGATATCTGGAGACTAATTAATAGGAGAAAACAAGATGTGGCTAATAGCAAAGATGATGTGAGTCCTTGTCGGGCTCTGTCTGTGAAGCCACTCACCATTGTGTTTTGTTTGGCAAGGGGATAGGTTCAAAGACTTAAAATCATTAAATTCTTCTCCCGTCTTCCAGAGGAGGGGAAGGTGTTAGAATCTCCATTTAACAGACAGAAAATGGAGAGGAAAAAAAGAAAGGGGAGGATTCATGGCCTGGAATTCTAAAACCAACCAATCATCCTTGTATCCCAAGAGGATGGTACATGGGAGCTCCTTGGAAATAGGAGAAGTACAGATACCGAGAAGAAAAAGCAAGATGTAGTCAGGTTCCACAGGGTGGTGGGACTTAGTGTGTGTGCTGAAGGGAAGCAAGTTATGAGAACTCACTACATGGTTCATGGCTGGTTTGAAATACTTGGCATTTATAATATAGTCCTATAATTCTGGCAGAGGCTTCTTGTGTGGTCAAATGACTAGGGGAAAAAACAAACAAGACACTAAACTCTATTGCCTCAGCCCTCCTCCCTATTCCAGAAAAGTGTACATCAATTAATTAGGAGCTATGACAGATAAGCTCATCAATACCCATGGACGACATCACCATACTATTCCACAAAGGGGGCCACCAGGCATATGACAAGAAAGGCTAAGACTTGGGATGGGGTAAATGAAGGGAAGACATATGCAAGGATGGACCACATAGAAAAGTGTATTTATTCTAGAGAAGTAAACAAGTAACTTTTGTCATATTTGTGAACCTGTAAAAAAGGTATACAATTTTTTTTTCTGCAGGCTACTAGTCTTCCTGCAGTCAGTTTTCTGAGGTCTTCAGGCAGAAAGATGCAGGAGAGGGATAAAGTCATCTTTCCCCCTGAAGACTGCTGGCAAGATTGGTGTCCCTCTTTGGTCCTTAATCAGCAACACTATTTATGCTTACTGGCCCCTGGCTCATTCTCTGGCTGGTGATATAACTATGGCATGTAACTCTGAGCTACAGCTTTGAGATTAACAACAACAATATCAAGAAGAATATTAGAAATAGTAATAGCAATGCTGGTGGTGCTGATGACGGTGATAACATTTATAGCACACTGACTACTTGCCAAAAAGTTCTATGAATTTCCATGATATTCTCCACTTACGCCTCACAAAAACCTATGAAGCCAATACTACTTATCCCCATATTTCAGGTGAGAAATCAGAGGCACAAAGAGATAAAATAGCTTGCCTGAAGTCACAGAACCAGTGAGAGATGGCTTTGATAATTGAATTCAGGCAGCTCAATGGTATTGCACAGAAATTAAAATAGTGTCCACATACCTCCTCACTAGGGAAATGTGTTTTCCGTTCCAACTTCACATAAGAGAAAACTTTGCCTGGCAAAGAAAGATAAAGTCCACCACCTGCCACACTAGCATGCAGGGAACGCTGACTTCACAGCACGGTAGCTGTCAGGGAAAACTTAGGGTAGAGAAGCAAGATGCTGGAGTAACATGCAATCATTTCCTTACTTTGTAAAGAAACAAAGAGACATGTCAGAAGTGGTTTTCAAGTCAGGTATGACCAGGGCTTAAAATTTGGGGCACCTGGGTGGCACAGTCGGTTAAACACCTGACTCTTGGGTCCTGATTTCAGGGTTGTGAGATTGAGTCCTGCGTTGGGCTCTGCGCTGTGCACGGAGACAGCTTGAGAGTCTCTTCCCTCTCCCTCTGCGCCTCCTGCTTGTGCTCTCATGCTCTCTCTCTCTCGAATAAATAAATAATCGTTTAAAAATGAAAAATAAAATAAATTAAAATCTGATTCCACTAACTAGTGGATGTGTAACTTCAATGAGTTTCAATGAGTTACTTGACTATAATGGTCTTGGTTTCCCTATTCCTGGGGAACCACTACGTATATCATAGGGTTTGTTACAAAAATTAAATGCAATACTGCATGAAAAACACCAAGCATAAGATCTACCATGTACTCAAAACCCAATAATTGGCTGTTAATTATCATTAGCATCATATTGAAAGGGAGCCAATGGTGTATCAAATAAGGTGAAGAAAACTGATAGAGCCCAGGTTTCGACTACAACTTCTCAATGACTATTAATTAGAACCCTGAATAAAGAATTGAGAATTCCATCTCTGACAGGGTGGCCTAAGGGATATTTCATGGGCTTGTCAAAATCCTGGGTAAACATAATTTTCAACACACTAAATGAGGTTCTTAGCAGTTTCTAGTTAAGAAAGAAATGTTAATTGGTCATATAGGCTGCCAAATAGACTTTAGAGTTTGTTGGATGTGTAATGGAGACAAAGCAAGATATTAAGTATAGGGATTTACTGCCTTTCCCCCTCCTCCATTTTCTGAGGGGGCAAGCGGCTTCGATACGAAGAGGCAGTGATAAGCGAAGATGGAGAAGTGAAGAAGCCATGGATATGTGGAAGGTGGAAGTAAAGATACAGAGGGTCAGACGAGAGCTGGAGGGGAAGTGGGGAAGAAGGTTGTAAGGCCTGGGCTTCCAAATATAAGAGGAGCTAATACTTCATGAGAACTTGGTATGTGCCAAGTCCTTCTCTATGTTTGTCACATCTAAGTTACAACCCTCAACAAGCACCCCACCATTATTTTTATTCTACAGATGAGCAAACTACTCTAGAGAGTTTAAGGAACTTAGGGACAGCCCAGATAACAAGTGTTAGAACCAATATTCAAACTGGGCAATTGGAATTCCACATCTGCCACTGGTCACTCAATATGCCGTATTAGCAGAGACCGGAGTGGTAGCACAAAAGAATGAAATGTGAGGAAAGGAAGAGTTTGCTAAAGAGAATTTTTAAAGCAAATTTGGCTATATTAACCCTTTCTCCCCCTTACCTACCCTCAGTTAAAACTTCAGTGTAGGGGAGCCTGGGTGGCTCAGTGGTTCAGTGGGTTAAAGCCTCTGCCTTCAGCTCAGGTCATGATCCCAGGGCCCCCCATGGCCTCTCTGCTCATTAGGGAGTCTGCTTCCCCTCCTCTCTCTCTGCCTGCCTCTCTGCCTACTTGTGATCTCTCTCCCTCTGTCAAAATGAATAAATAAAAGAAAATCTTAAAATAAAAAAAAATGTTTAAAAAAAAAAACCCCTTCAGTGTAGATCCATGCTTTCTCCAGCTTTTTGAGCCAGATCTGTGCTTCTTTTGAGATATGTGACCCCTAAAGAGTCTTAGAGCTAGATCAAGAGAGTTTACTCATATTCAGGTTACAAATAAAAATGTAAACCACTTGTCATTGTCTTTGCAGATTGAGGATTCAGTCATTTTCAAAAAAAATATTTATTCTTGGGGCGCCTGGGTGGCTCAGTGGGTTAAAGCCTCTGCCTTCGGCTCAGGTCATGATCTCAGGGTCCTGGGATCGAGCCCCGCATGGGGCTCTCTGCTCAGCAGCGAGCCTGCTTCCCTTCCTCTCTCTCTCTCTCTGCCTGCCTGTCTGCCTACTTGTGATCCCTATCTGATAAATAAAATCTTTAAAAAAAATATATTTATTCTTGGAACTTCCCTAAAGACCTGAGTTAATTTATTTATTTTTAAAGATTTTTATTTATTCAACAGAGAGAAATAGAGACAGTATAAGCAGGGGGAGCAGCAGAGGGAGGAAGATTCCCCGCTGAGCAGAGAGCCTAATGCAGGGCTTGATCCCAGGTACCTGGGATCATGACCTGAGCCAAAGGCAGATGCTTAACTGACTAAGCCTGACCCAGGTGCCCCTAAGGTCCAAGTTTAAATATAGATATCTAGTTTAGCCACTCCAAAAAACAGTATGGAGATTCCACAAAAATTAAAAATAGAGCTATCCTATGACCCAGCGATTGCACTACTGGGTATTGATCCAAAGGATACAAACACAGCAATTCAGAGGGGCACAAGCACCTCAATGTTTATAGCAGTAATGTCCTCAATAGCCAAAATATGAAAAGAGCCCAGATGTCCATCAACAGATGAATGGATAAAGAAGACATAGTATCTATATATACAATGAAACACTATTCAGCCATCAAAAATTAAATCTTATATGCAACGACATGGATGGAAGTAGGGGTTATAATGCTAAGTGAAATAAGTCAGTCAGAGAAAGACAAATATATGATTTCACTCATATGTGGAATTTGAGAAACCAAAGAGATGGACATAGGGGAAGGGAGGGAAAAATAAAATAAGATGAAATCAGAGAGGGAGATAAACCATAATAGACTCTTAACCACAGGAAACAAACTGAGGGTTGCTGGAGGGGAGGTGGGGGGGGGGATGGGGTCACTGTGTGATGGGCATTAAGGAGGGCACTGGATGTAATAAGCACTGGATGCAACTGATAAATCACTAAGTTCTACCTCTGAAACTATCAATCAATCAATCAATCAATCACACTAGGATCCCCCAACCGTACTGTGATTAAAGACAGGTAAGCAGCCTCATTGTAAAAAGGCATAACTAGCTAAGTCCATGTCTGTCTGACCTACCACCTGCAAGTTCCGATCTCTAGTTTTTGCCCTAGGGAAAGCTCCTGACTGAGTTCCCTATCTCTTGCTTCTCCTGACCTGGGTCTTTGAGACCTGCTTGTCCTCTTTCATCTTTTCCTTTTTCTTAATTTTTTTTTTTTTTTTTTTTTTTTTTTTGAGAGAGAGAATGAGCAGGGTGAGGGGCAGAGGCAGAGGGAGAGGGAGAAGCAGGCTTTCTGTTACATGGAGATCCCTATGAGGGATTTGATCCCAAGACCCTGGGATCATGACCTGAGCCAAAGGCAGATGCTTAACAGTCTGAGCCACCCAGGCGCCCCCTCTTTCATCTTTTCTGATCCTTAGGCTCAACTAATTTCCTGTTTGATCTTTGACACCCATTTGGCCTCCCTGTTCTGCCTCCATTTCTTAACTAAGCCCACCACGCATCTATCCTATAGTACTTGTCAGACTTTTCTACCCACATAAGCCCTTCTTAAGAGTCACAGATCCCAGTATCTTGGAATTGCATCACAGAAGTCATGGAGACATGGGAACAAAGTGTCATCTATGGTAGAGAGTTGTAGTTTTTTTTAAGTTTTATCACTGAAAGATAAGACTTTTTTTTTCAAACAAACATGAGCTTCTGAGAAAAATGAGTTCATCATTAACGCATATTCAGTGCACTCTCAACAAAACTGTCTTTCCCATCTGTGATGACCTTCAATTTCATCTCTTTAACTTCAGATCTTGGAACAAATTAGTCTTCCCCTCTCTTCCCTAAAAAATGAAGAACTTCACAAGAAGAATCAGGTATCTAGCCAGAACAGCAAAAAGAACACCTCACCAAAAAGCAAAAAGCAACTTCTCCAATAATTTTTTTTTTTTTAAGTCTTAGGATATATAGAAGTTTCAAAATGGTACCCATTGTGCTAATTCTTATACAGGTAACAAATATTCTGGCTCTCTCTCCTTTCAGTTACAGGAGAGGATTTAATGCTATAAGTACTTAAAAATAGGTCTTTCCAGATAAACTTTCTCTGGTTGACAGAATGCTAGGGAAAGCATGTGCCACTTCCAAGTAGAAGCATTAATTTCCCCTCAGCTACAAATACTGGCATGTTTTAGCCACAAATACTTGCCATTCCATCAGTCTAAGTCCTGGAGTAAGGATGACAAGAAGGTACAAGGGGCTCCCAAATAACTCTAGAATTCTTGATGGACATGTAGTAGGAAGGAAAATTAGGTCTATGCTATTCTAAGTCACTGACATTGAGGGTTATTTATTACCACAGGATTGCCTAGCCTATTCTACCCTACCTACTGAAGTAATTTGAGATCACAAGATAGAATGTGAGATCACAGGATAAAAGGCCCTCTTCTAGGGGATATCAGATATGGTTTTACAGAATTTAGGTCACAAATTCACCAAAGTGTCCTTTTTGTTGCTCAGCGTAGACACCTTACTCCCCTTTTGAAGTTTTATTTTCCCTCCCTTATCTCTCATCAACAGTAAGGAGCTAGGTCTTCAATGGCATATAATAAAACCTTTAAGGAATAATCTTAGGGGCAAAAAGAAGTACGAACTTTCTATCAATATGTGAGCAGTCTTATTGCCCAAATATTCATGTGGGCATCTTATAAGGAATGTCAATCAACCTGTGATGGTCATGAATTCAGTTTTGATGTAAACATCTCTTATTTCATTAAATCTAAGATCTACATAAAAAGTTGGAAAGTCCCTGTCCTAAAAAGGCAATGATAAAATGAAATTTATCCCTGGGATGCAAGGGAGGTTCAACATATGTGAACCAATAAATGTGATACACAGGCACCTGGGTGGCTCAGTTGGCTAAGCGACTGCCTTTGGCTCAGGTCATGATCCCAGAGTCCCAGGATCGAGTCCCGCATCATCCTCCTAGTTCCATGGAGAGTCTGCTTCTCCCTCTGACTTCCTCCCCTCTCATGCTCTCTCTCATTCTCTCTCAAATAAATAAATAAAGTCTTTTTAAAAATGTGACACACATTAACAGAATGAAGGATAAAAGCATATGATTTTATTGCTTTCAATAAAAGCAAAAAAAAATTTATAAATCCTTTCATGATAAAAAAACATTCTACAAATTATGTATAAAAGGAATGTACCTCACCATAGTAAAGGTCATATTTGACAAACCCACTGCTAACATGATACTCAATGGCAAAAAGTTGAAAGGCTTTCCTCTAAGATCAGGAACAAGACAAGGCTGCCTACTTGTACCGCTTCTATTCAACATAGTACTGGACATCCTAACTATAGCAATTAGCCAAGAATAAGAAATAAAAGGCATACAGATTTCAAAGGAAGAAGTAAAATTATCTGTCTGCAGATGGTATGATCTTATATAGAGAAAACCCTAAAGACCTCATACACACACAAAACTGTTAGAACTACTAAGTGAATTCAGTAAAGCTGAAGAATACAAAATCAACCTACAAAAATCAGTTACATTTCTATATACACTATCAGTGGGATAACAGAAAATGAAATCAAGAAAGCAGTCTCAATTACAAGAGCATCAAAAACAATAAAGTACAAAGGAATAAGTTTAACCAAGGAGATGAAAAACTATATACACTAAAAACTATACAACATTAAAAAAAAAAACAAAAACTGAAGACAAATAAATAGAAAGATAATCTGTGTTCATGGGCTGAAAGAGTTAATATTGTGAAGATGCCGATACTACCCAAAGGACTCCACAGATTCAAAACAATTCCTATCAAAATTCCAGTGGCATTTTTCACAAAAAAAATCCTAAAACTTGAACTACAGAAGACCCCCCAAAGCCAAAGCAAACTTGATATAGAAGAAAAATGGAGGCATCATAACTCCTGATTTCAAACCACATTGCAAAGCTACAGGAATCAAAACAGTATGATATTAGCATAAAAACAGACACATGGACCAGTGGAACAGAACAGAAAGCCCAGAAATAAACATCAATCCATACATATAGCATCAACTAATTTTTTTACAAAGGTGCCAAAACCACACAATGGGAAAAGATAGTCTCTTTAAAAAATGGTGTTGGGAAAACTAGATATCCACATACAAAACAATGAAACTTGGACCCTTATCTTACAAAAGTCACAAAAACTAACTTGAAGTGGATTAAAGTCTTCTTTGTGAGACCTGAAACCCTCCCAGAAGAAAACATAAGGAAAAAGCTCCTTGACTTTGGTCTTGGCAATGATTCCTTGGATAAGACACCAAATGTGCAGACAACAAAGGCTAAAATAAACAAGTAGAACTACATTAAGCTGAAAAGCTTTTCCATTGCAAAGGAAACAGTCAGTAACTTGAAAAGACAACCTATAGAATGGGAGAAAACATTTGTAATCACCTACCTGATAAGGGGTTAACACCCAAAATATATAAAGGATCCAAAATATATAAAGGATATATATGTATATATCCTTTAATATATAAATATATCCAAAATACATTTTGGATATATATTTGCATAAATATATCCAAAATATATAAAGGAACTCATATATAGAAGAAAACAAATAATCAAATAATTTTTTAAATGAGTTAAGGACCTGAATAAATATTTTTCCAAAGAAGATATAAAAATGATCAACAGGTAAATGAAAAGGTGTTTAACATCACTCATCACCAGGGAAATGCAAATCAAATCCACAATGAGATATAATTCCCCACCTGTTAGAATGGCTAATACCAAAAAGGCAAGAGGTAAGTGCTGGAGAGGACGTAGAGAAAAGGAAACACTTATACACTGCTAGTGTGAGTGTAAACTGATATAGCCACTATGGAAAACAGTATAGAGCTTTCCCCAAAAGTTAAAAATATAACTAACATATGACCTAGTGAACCCACTCTGGGTATATATCTAAGAGAAATGAAATCAGTATCATGATGACACAGCTGCACCTCAATGTTCATTGCATCATTATTCACAATAGCCAAGACATGGAAACAACCTAAGTTGTCCTTTGATGAATGAATAAAGACAATGCATGTATTTATAAGTGAATATATATATTATATATACACATATTATATATATATATAAAATATACATAGAAAATGCATATATGTTATTCAGCCATAAAAAGAGAAGGGAATTCTCCCATTTGCAATAACATACGTAAAACTGGAAGACATTATACTAGGAGAAAAAAGCCAATCAGGGAAAGATAAAAACTATATGGTATCACTTACATGTGGAATCTAAAAAAACCAATTTCATAGAAACAGAAAATAGAATGGTGATTGCCAGCGACTGGGGGGAGGGGAAGATACGGCACAAAGTTTTAGATACAGGGTAAGTTTTGAGGATCTAATGTACAACATGATGACTATACTTAATAATATGGTATTGTATACTTGAAAGTTGCTTATATTTTAGAAAACAAAAAGTTAACTACATGAGGTGATGGATGTGTTCATTATGTTGACTTTGGTAATCATTCCACAATGGGTATGTATATCCAACGCATTGTACATTTTAAATATACTCAATCTTAGTTGTTAATTATTCCTCAAAAAAGTTGGGCCAAAAAAAAAAAAAAAAAGACATTGCCATTTGCTGTGTACCAGGACTCTAGGAAAAGAAGATTGGCTTTTCCATAGCTCCGTGTTGCCATGTTTTAGAAGTGCCAATGCCCGTTGTTCTTTTTAATCACTCTGTGATTGTTAAATCTTCTAAGAAAATATATGCAGGCTGTTTGGGTAATTATAATATGATTATAATCATATATAATGTCCAAATGAAAAGAAGGCATAGTGGATACCTTACTAAACCCCAAACCCACTCTTTTCCAGACTTTGCTCAATGGTCATTTTCTCGCCTTAGCCTTTTCTGACAACTCAAATGAAAATTGCAACCCCTACCCCTAATCTCCATTACTGCTCTACATCTGCTCCTTCCATAGCACTTGTGCCTTCTAATTAGTAAATAAGTCACATATTTATTTTGTCTATCATTTATTATTTCTCTTTCACAGTTAGAATTAAGTTCCCCAAGGGTGGAGATTTCTGTTTTGTGCACGGACACATCTCACATGTTCAGAACAGTATCTGGCACTTAGTAGGTGCTCTGTTAATACTGGCTGCATGGAAGTGAAATTAGGATGGTAGAAATTTGACTATACAATCATGTCTGTTATCAACTAGCAGCGTGGCATCTCTTGGGAAAGCAATTTGCCTTATCTTCCTCACTGGACTGTTCCAAGAATCAAATGCATATTGATGAAAGTGTCTTTGAAAAATATAAAATATTAAAATGCCATACAAACACTAGATGTTATTGTCAAGTATAGCTGCATACAATGGTTCATTTATTCCAGTAATTTCCACCTTTTTTTTGCAAATATCTTAACATTAAAATGCACTGGTAGAAAGAAAGATAAATTGATGATGAATTTTTCCTGACTGTCTTCGTTGCTAAGGTAAATCACTAGTTATATTAAGACACCCTGGCTGCAGTTGATGCAGCTGGCAACAGGCCCTACGTAGTCAAGGAATTATTCAGACTTGGAAGAGTCTAGCTCATAATTGCATGATATATTCAATACCATTATTGTCCTCACTTCCCACCCCTACTGTGTTCATTCATATACTTTTCAGTGAATATTTTATTATTATAAACAGGAAGGGATTTTAAAAATGTATATACCTCAAGTAGCAGTGGCAACAGGCTGGATCACAGAATGTCAGTTACTCAGGCTTGAAGGGATAATTCTAGATGGAGAACAGGAAGCAGTGGTCAGCGTAGTACTCACCCTTCACCCCTCTGTGAGCCCTTTCAGCTAACAGAGTCTTGTGTAGGAAATCTTTCAGATTGCAAGTTGAGTACCTTAACATGGATGGGTAAGAAGTGTGTGATGGCAGGGTGCAGGGCTGGGTTGGGGGAACATACAGTGGATTCATGGATTAGCAGTTAGTGATGAATCCTGAGAGGAAAAAATACAGGTGTCTGTGAGTAAATTACAGAAGAGTGAAGACCTCACATGAGTCTCTTTCCAACACATAATAAATGGACAGTATGAAGAATACCAAGGTCATCATGACTGACCACAGGAGCCGGAATTGGACTAAAGTGTTGGAGGAACTTTTTAAGGCAGTCACGCTTGCTCTATGCAATATACTTGGAAAGGCTAAGAACTTTTTTTAAATGTGTAAAAATTATTTGCCAGAAAAAAAAAAGAATTAGTGATAACTGAGAGCACTAGAAAATTCACCCCTGAGGTATGCAATTATTGGCTTAAACAACAAGTAAAAACTGAAACATAAATCCTTCAAAACAGATACGAAGGTAAAAATTTCTGCCCTTTTTATCGTAAAGAAAAGCCAAATGGTATCTTTTATGGACTGAGTTATGTCCTCCAAGTTCATATGTTGAAGCCTTAACCTTTAGTACCTCAGACTGTGGCTATATTTGGGAATAGGGTGCCCTTAAAGAAATGATTAAGTTACCGGTAGAGTGAGCCCTAAACCAAGCCCTAAACCTCTTGGACTTTCAGCCCCCAGAACTGGGAGAAAATAAATTTCTGTTGTTTCAACCACTCAAGATGTGGCATTTTATTTTGGCAGCCCTAAAAAATAAATACAGTGCCTATACCTTAGGATTGTCCATTTGTTGTCTATTTGATGGTAACAAATAGATTTGGAATAAATGCCAGGAAAAAAATTGCCAAATAAATAAATACATTTGGCAAATACGCACTGACTTATTACTAATTATGCACCTTCTGGGTTGCCTTTGACAGGGTAATTTGGAGGCAAATAGTTTTTAGGAAGTCAAATGCCGTGACATTTGAAACTTTATCCATATTTTAGCCTTAAAAAGAGTAAGGTTGATTTAAAGTAACCACCCAAAACATGACTTTCATCGTTGTCATCCCCTTTGGTTGTCTTCTTTAACCAAGTATTTGCCTGAGCAAATGGCAGGAGTGAAGGCTCAGGGATAGCAAGTTTGTCATGTGTCAGAGCACTGAGGAAAGCTATGAATTGCATGGGAGTCTGTGGAGTTTTTTTCCCCTTTTTAAGAAAGTAAGAGAAAGATAACAAAGGCAGATTGAGACCAGGCCAATCTGGAGAATTTCAACCAAAATTTAACTGTCAAGAACAAGTGTTTATTGAGCATGTGTGATGTCTTGCTCCATAGTCTTATTTAATACCTGGTCCTGAAGCTTACCGGTGACATGGAAGGGGTGGCCCTCGTCCTCTCCCATATTCTTCTCTGTGCGCGTCTCTCCAAGCACGTTTTATCTGCCTACCTTCTCCTCTAATACCTTCACCTGTCCTTTTTCATCAGAGCCTTAGTTTCAGCCAGCTGCCTCAGTGCAAAGAAATTAGTGAGAGAATCCTCATGAGGTATTTCTATTGAACAACACTTAAGTGTCCTCTTTTGGAAGTCGTTTCAGGCTATTAAGACATTCTTTAGGTGGTGAGATTTTTAGGAAACATTAAAACTCATAGGGAAATTGTCTGGGACCAGTTTTCACCAACCTACTTATGGGGACAGAAATAAGTGAGAGTTTTGAGTAACAGCGATTTCAGATGTAATTATAATTAAGAAATAGAACTTCAACCTATTTCTTCTGTCATCCGGTCATTTTATTCAGATAAAATAATGTGTATTACAAACTCACCAATGGAGGTAAGGAGCACTAAATGTACACAATTAAATTTATGACATACATACTTATTTTCCTTCAAGATTACAGAGAAGTGATCTTGACTAGGGACTCTTTTGTCCGGGGATCTATGGTGATTTCTGTAGCATTTTTGGTTGTCAGAACCGGAGGACAAGGTACTACTGGCATCTGGTGGGCAAAGTCCAGGGATGCTGCTAAACATCCTACAATGCACAGGAAAGCTTCTCACAACAAAGATTTATGAGCATAAATGGCCAATAGGGAAGAAGTCGAGAAATCCTACTGTAATTATATTTTCTTCATTAAACACCTCGATCTTCATAATCTCTATGCATGTATAAAATTTCACTCAGAGGAGATCAGCTCTTCTAAAGTCATGATCACCCACATGTTATTCCAGAATGTTATGCAATCCCAAGTATACCACTGTAACAGCTACTAAGGCACTAAGTTTCTGGAAAATCGTAAATTTCCTTGAACGAAGAGTTGAGTCCTTTGAAAGCTTTTGTGGAAGATAACTTAATAAGTTATTGTGGCTAGGAAATGACAAGCGACTTTGTGAAAATGAAAACCTCACTTAACTGACTTCCTCCTTAGAGGAAAACTTGTAATGGAAATAGTCACTTCACAGTGAAGTTCTCCAAGACAGGCTGAAGAAATATAAGTTTCAATACTCTCCTTGTGGATTTATACTTGGAGTTTTCAGGGCAAGAAAATCACTTGTACAAATGTCATTGGTACTTTTTGACCGTGAGAAACTATTCAGAATTCTGCGGCAGCCATTTATTGATGGTATTTGAGCAAAAGCTCTTCCTCCAAAACTCTAGAGAAGCAACAAAGGCTGAATTGTTTTCATTTTGAGAAAAGTAATTGTTACTCTCAAAATTCCAGGCAAAAATCAAACAAAGAGAATTCAGTGGATATTAGATTCCTCCCTCCCTCAAGGAAAAAAAAAAAAATCAGGGGAGGTAATGGGCAATAATACAACTAGTATTTGTAGAAATACAAGGCACTAAAACCTACAGATATATTTAATGCCCATTTAAAGGGTTTCTGGTGATAGGAGGACCATGCGGATAAATAACAGAGGTCAAACAGAGTGTATGAAGTCAATGAGAGGGCAAAATGGTCCTCAAGGCAAAATTCAAGGGCAAAGAATTAGCAGGATTCCAATTAATGGAACTGAGTTGTGTCAGGTACAGCAGTTAGTGGAGGAAACCAGATTCCCTGCCTTCCTGCCCATTAAACCTTCCTCTCCCCAATTTCCTCCAATACGAAGCCTCCAATCTTCCTTCTTCTGCCCTGAGCTTCTGACCTTGCCATGGCAGTCTGAACCACACTTCTTGCACTGTTCCTATCTGTATTTCCAGTTTCCTCTGCAACAATGTGACCTGTCCTCAATCCCTGACTACCCCTTCAGTGAGGGTCTGGCTAGGTCTTTGTCAACTCTATACTTTGCCTGGGTGGGGATGAACCCGGACTTCTTCCCCAGATGGATATGTTAGACCTTTGGGGACAAAGACCTGCCCGGAGTAATGTTTTTAGAATGGGCACGTGAGAAATACACCAGTTTGAATGTAAATTGCAATTTTTTTTTTTTTCAGCTCCATGTAACAGATACTTGAAGGTGCCTACTTGAAAAGACTTGACTTTTTGAGCTACTTGATTATGGGATCAAAACAGCCTCCTTAGCTGGGTGTTGCAGTGGAATAGGTCAAATCACTGCCTATTTTTAGCTTATAAAACTACTGATCCATAGGAAATTCTGCTGCCCCACTGCCATTAACAACCTCCAAGCTTCTGTCTCCACATGGAAACTGTCATAACATTTTATAAAAAGTCTGCAACACTATTCCTCATACAGGCAGTCTGAAGTGCATTTTTGCCCATACATTACAGGCTTCAACGTCAAAGCATCTTGTGTTTTGAAATTAAGTTACAAACCAACCTTTTTAGAAAATTTAAAATAAGAAAACAAAAAATAAGAAAAACTATGTGGGTGGGTGAGGAAAGCCAGTGGGACTGATGCCTTGGATCCTTCCACATAAACCTGGTAAAGGAGTCATTCACTCAGGACATTCTAGAGATTTGGAAAAATATGTTTGTGTTTTTAGGCTTCCAAGAAAACATTTAGGAAAGATAAATCATGGGCTCTTATTGTTTTAGCATAGAAAAGAGCAACTTGTCAGTCTAAGTAAGAAACTATATTTTGGTGGCAACTGGTATCATATGAAAACATTGACTCAATTCCCAGGTACCTTGGATATGTGAAATTCACACGCTGTGGCAACTCTAGAATGTCTGAATAGGAGGGCAGCAGTCTGGTTGGAAATGGCAGTGGGCAAATTTCTGGAAGGTGCATTTGTATAACAAGCAGTTTTTACTTTGGTTTTGTATCAAAGGTCAATTAAACCATTTTTCACCCTAAAGATGTTCATACTGTATCTTACATATGATTGAAAAAATTATATGTTCTTTAGATCAAGGAATGCACATCTATGTCTAATATACATACCCACACACTCATATATGATAGAGTGGCTTTGAGGGGCAGAGAATACTTTTTGGAGATTGGAGTGGGATATGCTATAGAATGCCATACCACCTGCTGTTCCTTGGGACCATTCATGACTATTGACTTTCACCAGCAGGCACTAATAATAAGCCTGCCGGAAAGGAAAAAAAAAAAAAGATGCAAGATTTTAATTCATATAAATAAATTATCTCATAAACAATTTGGCCAATATGCAGATTTTTCTCTGTGGCAGGCATTGACCTCTATCCTTTCTTTGGTTCCCACCTACATAATCACCAAGTTGATTAACATCCATTCAAACCTATCTTGCAGATACTGGGTCAGTCACAGTCACAGATGAAAGCCATGGGAGTATGATAAGTAGTGACGGAATCCATATATTTGGTTACTTGATGCCCCAAGGTAGCTTAGCCAACTATACCCCAAGCTTCAATTGTATGTTTACTTGAGTCAAGAGGGCACTAAAGAACTATTGCAGTGACATGTTCTTCTCGTGGTCCCCAAAATCCAGTTTCAATCACAAACCTATTCAGAACAGGACAGTTATTTGAGTCTTCCCTTTTCCTAGAATCTGAAATCACGAAAGGTCCCTAGAATACAGAATGTCAGAGATGGACAGGACCTAAGTGGTGAGGTACCTGATGCAAACTATTAGGGTCAGAGGATTACAGTGATTTGATCATTCTCACAACTGGAGGGTAGATCTTTACACTATCAGAGAAATTCCAGTCATCAGATGCAAAGCACCCAGTGTTGATTTTTAAGGTAAGCGTTGAAAGTACATATATGCTGAGCCTCAGGCTGGCCACAGGGCTCTGTAAAGTTAAATTCCATAACCTTCTAAAGCTAATGGAGTAGCAGTTATCTGAAAACATTTTAGTTCAAAAGAGCAATGCCCCAACATACCATTCCTCTCAAACTATAGCTCCACGCTGGCCAGGGGGCTTTGTGATCTAAAAAGCCCTTAGCGCTAACAAAGACTGAACACATGAGCGTCAAAAGTGTTTTTTTCTGGGCAATTAAAAACTTCTTCATATTAGAAAACACACACATCATTTTTAGTGGGGCTCAATTTTTCATTTTTTGCACTGATGGGTCTGACCTTAATAATGTAAGGTTATACTACACAGCAAAGTCTCTGAATTAGCTGGACTAAATATACATCCCTTTAAACAGTTGCAGGAAACACAACTAAGGAGAAAACACACACACACACACACACACACAGAGAGAGAGAGAGAGAGAGAGAAAAGTTACTCCTGACATCGATGATGAAACAATAAAACTCATTATTTAGTAGGACAAAAGACCAAACATCTCCTACCCATCTGCAGCAGTGACACTAAACGTCACCTTCCAAAGTCTGATCTGGCAGCACCACAACCACAGCCCAGACCCCAGGTTCTTCAGAATCTTCCTAATACACAATACGACTACTTACTCTCAACTTTGGAGAGTAGACTAAAAGAATATTAATACAGTGCTAGGTTAAGATATTATTATGGTGAGGACAAACTGTTAATAAATGTAAAAGGCTAATGACCATAACTATAAATATATATACATGAGTAGAAAAGGAGAGAGGGCTGCCAGGAGGCAATTCTTTGTCACTTACTTGTCAGCTGGTGATTTGGATGACTTTGGTCAGGCTGCTTTTAGTTTCCTTGCGCCTCATTTCCTAATCTGCAAAACTATGATATTGATGATTAAAGCACCTACGTGTAAAGAGGACTAAGAGACTACAATAATATCTAGCATAGAGAAGCTAAGTGTTGATTATCTTTCCTCTTCTTAGGTATGGGCAATATAGTTAACTGGCCTCCCTTTTCTGGACATTTCTTCTAAGTGTACTTACCTCATCTTTTGGATGAATTTTGGGGGTAGGTCATGGTAGGACAAGTTTTTATCCAGATGCCAGGAAATCAAGTTTTTGTGGAAATTAACAGTTCATCTTACATCTAAAAATTAACTCGACTTCAAAATATGGCCTTGCACTTTGCATATAGACTATGTTGTAAAGATCGAAATGTAACCCTGAAGTGTTTACATTTTGTGGGTAGTTAACTCAAGCAACGCAGGAGACCTCTGACATGAGATATTTAAAATCTTTAGAATCTGCGATTTGCAAGCAACCTTGAATGTCCATGGCACTTAATAATTAAAGTAGGCATAAATGATGCAGGCTCTGGAGATGAAGATCCATGAAGCTAGTAAGTAAAGCTTAACTTATGCCCAATACCAGTACCAAAAAACAGCTTAGATTATCTGCCAGCTTAGATTACCTGGGTGTATGGGAATTCACTTGCAATAATATGTGTTACCTCCAGGGACGTGTACAGTCCGATATGGCTCCTCTCTGAAATGAGACTGCAGAGATATGGAACCTGTACAGAAGTAGTTAACTTTTCCAAGCAATTACTTTGGAGCCAGGCACTGTACTCAATACTTACATGAAGGATAGGACTCTATTCTTTATGTACACCTTGGGCAAGAGCCTAGGGACAGTGTTGCCCAGGAATTAACAGCATGGTCTCTGGAGTCTAAGATACCTGGACTGGTTCATGAATTCTGCCTCTAGCTGTATGACACGGGGCAAGTTATTAAGCTTCTTAAAACCTCATTTTTCTCATCTATAAAATGTAGTGGAAAAATAATAGCTACTTCATTAGGTTGTCAAAAGCATTAAATAAGCTAATGAGAGCTTACAAAGAACCCTAGCCCTATATTTAAATAATTGTTTTTTTAAAAGATTTCACTTATTTGTGAGAGAGAGAGAACATAATCAAGGAGAGTGGCAGGCAGAGAAGCAGGCTCCCCGATGATCAAGGAATCCCATGCAGGACTCAATACCAGGACCCTGGGATCATGACCTGGGCTGAAAGCAGATGCTTAATCGACTGAACCACCCAGGCATCCCTAAATAATTATTGAGAGTTTTAGGTGAATGCTTGAACTTTTTGGTAATGTTTATTGTGTGCTATAGGAAAAATTGCATAATACGGCAGATTTTAGAAATCAGGGAATTCAAAGAGGAATGGAGTTGGACTATACACTTCTTCAAAGAAAAAAAAATCTAAGTTTAAGCTTAGATGTGCTTAAGCTGAACAAAACAGCTCTTTATAAAATATTATGATTTTCAGATTTGTTATGGCTCAATTACTTGAGAAATTCCGCAAATTCAATTCATATATACTAATTGGATTGGGGAGGGCAGCACTGAGAAAAAAGATGATAATATTCAGTTTGTACTTTAAAAAAAAATGCATGGAGATCCAGTTCCATCAATGTAGTTTCTGATGCAGCTTTTCTTGATTTTCTTTTTGGTTCACAGTTTGAATCAAGACCCTATAATTTGAAAAGTTCTACTGTATTTATTTAAACCCAAGATATTTGTGTAGGGTTTTCAGGATCACCCCTATCAAGAAGCTCTAGGCAGAGCCAATCAAGAACCAGTCTGACAATGTAGGCTATGTTTTTTAAGAGTTCCAGGTGATTTCACTGATGCCTCATGTCCAAAGGTCATCCCAGACTCCTGTCTCACATCCTAACATCCAATACATTGGCTCAACCCTGGTACTATAACCCAAACCTAAGCACTTCCACCCACACCTCCACTGCCTCTTTTCTAGTCAGAGCACCAATCCCTTGCTGGATGATTGGATCCTTTTATCTATTCTCCCTTTTACTTTTGTCACTCTCCTGTACATTTCCCAGAGAGCAGCACAGTAATTCTCAAAATGGAAGTCAGATCATGTCATGCCTTTGTTCAAAGCCTTCAATAGATTAAAATATCTGAGCAAAATACAGTCTTTACACCCAGCCCTCAATCTCATCTCTGAAATGTCTCCTCTCCCTCTGAGCTGCAAGCACACTGGTCTCTTTGTTCTTGATCAAACATGCAAGTACACTGCTGCCTTGGGGGTCTTGGCTCTTTCCGTTCCCACAATCTGGAATGTTCTTCCACTTCCTTCAGCTCCCTGCTTATTACTCATCTGATGAGACAATCCTCTTTGCCCACACATGCCCTCCTTCATCTTTCTTTATCTCCCTGCTCTGTTCTATTTTGATCTTCAGCACTCAGTTCCCCCTTACCTATTGTACATACTTGTTCTCTGTCCTCGCCGAAAGAATGCATGCCCCATGAGAGCAGGAAGTTTACCTGGCTTTGTTGGTTATATTGCCAGCAACTGTCAGCACCCAGTTTGTTTGTTTTGTTGCTGAATGAATTTTTCTGAATGAAGTGGAAAGACTAATTGAGAAAAGCTATTTACTCAAGGCTGAAACAGAAGCAGTTTGTGCTTTACTGGTGATCATATTAGCGATTCTGAATATTGGGATTTGTCTCTTATTTCAAACCTTCCACTTGTTACAGATACAAGTCTTGCTCTGCGTGGGGTGCTGCCATTCGTTGTAACTAAGAGGACGAAGCAGAGACTTGAGATCCTCTAGTCTAACCCACTACTATTATGGCCTCAATCGTGTGCTTTACTGTGCTAGAACCAGCTCCCTCTCCCACATCCTCAGGAACCAAGGATCAGGACAATTGTATGCTTGTGAGGTGGTGGGCAGGAGAGAAATGACAGCAGAGATAGGGGCCCTATCTCAGGAGCATTGTGACGGAGTTTGTTCAACTTCTCCCATGCCAGCAAATACCAAGCTCTTTCTACTTGGTAGAAATAGGTAATCTCCACATTAGTCCTTCTTAAATTTGAAATTCCTCCTTTGTAGTAAGTTAGGGAATTAAATAAGCACAATGCCCCTTTAGTAACCCCAGAGGCACCTCTTTGGGGACCTACAGCCAGGCTATTAAAATATATTACCTCAGGAGTCAAAAAGTTGGCAGTATCCCTGGCTGCATTTATTATTTTACTATTCTTTAGGCAACATCTGTTTATTGAATACCTGCTAGCCATTCAGCCACATGCTGCAGTGTAGTTAGGAATCAATTAGACATGGCCTCTTTCTAAAGGAATTGCTAATCTAGCAGGAGAAATATCAGATAGTCATAGAGCTGGATGCGTGCAAATCAAAAAATAAATAACGTTCCACAAGAGCAAGACGCACAGGGAACTGATCCCATTTAGGGACATGATGTTCAAGCTGAAAGCTGAATGGGAAGGAAGTGGTAGAATGGGGAGTCTGTCAGGAAAGAGACAACACAAGCATAGGCCTAGGTGGGGAGGGAGCTTGGCCCACCTGACAAGTGGAGGATGGCTTGTGTCAGGCTGATATGTTGTGGGAAGTGGAAGAAGACAGGAAGACTAGCCTGGAGACTGAAGAAGAGGCCAGATCATGCAAACCTTGCATGGTTCTTTAACAGATTGGTCTTCTGCCTGAGAATAGGAAGTCTCTGAATGGTCTTGGGCAGGGACACTACATGATTGATTTCCCTTTTAGAAGTTCACCCTGGCTGCTGCTGTGTGTAAAAGGGACTGAAGGGGGGCCAGGCCGATGAGAGAGGACTGCTAGCCAGGAGGATACTGAGGTCCATCAGACAATAGCATGTGTAGCTTGTATCCATACTCTTTTGGTGCATATCATAGAGATGTAGGAGGAGAAAGAAGAGAGGCGCATTGACTGTGTAGGAAAGCAATGGAAAGGGTAAAACCAGTTTGGAGGTTCTGAAAACAGCTGTATTGATTCTGCATCTCATTTTCCAGATTAGTTTTTATTTCCTTTGCAGCAATGATTATTTTGCCCTCATTTTCACCCCTACCCAGACCACATTACTTTGGTACTAAGTTGCCATAGTTTGCATTCCATTCCTCCAAAAGCCTTGGAAAGAAGGTACAACAGGGGTCCTCTGATCAGCTCCGCACAGCCTGAGAGTCAGCTCTGCCTTGAAGCCCTTAGCTAAATCTCAGAGGGGATGAGTTAGCTGGCTTTTGGAGATCAGGGAAAATAGCCACATTAAAAAAAAATCATTTCTTCTGGTGATACTTCCTATAGTGGCTGATACTATAGACCACCAAGCATCATAGCAGACCTGTTAAGTTCTCTTAATCAACAAACCCTGGTATAAGTTCACCTAGTCTTTATTAAGTGTTACCAACACTGTGGGGGAGAAAACCATACAATTTTACTTGTTAAGGCAATCACAAAAAGCCAAATTAACTTTTTTTCTGATTCATATTTTGCTAATATTTTATTTGCCTAAAACTGTCCTTTTTAGAGATTTTCTAAGGATTACAACATTGTGCTATAGGTAGTGACACCATCCAGTCACTGCATCACATCAATCTCTATGAATAGCAAATACCAAATTGGAGGAAATTGGCCCACAAATATGAAAAAAAAACATACAATTTGATAGAAAATTGAATATACTAGCGTGAAACTCAATAACAAAAAAAAATTGAAAAGCTAAAATTATCACCATTGATTCGTAGATTATTTTATGTATTCATTCATTCTCCATTCAAAATGATCCGATATATAACTCTTACATAATTTTCATTAATGACAACTCAGAGCTCCATCAGAAGCTCTTAAAGAGGCATCCAATGTGCCCGGGGAGGATCATGAGGGGGTGTTTGGCAGAAGAAGGCACTAAGTGAAGGAACTGCAGGAAGTGGATGAGGCACCAAGATCATTATTGCAATTCAGTGAGAACTGTTCTTATTGAGGTACGGGAAGTTCAATATTTCCATTGAAAAAGAGATCTTGGACTAATAATATTAATGAAACAAACAAATAAAAAGTACCCACAAACTTATCTAAACCAGCTCTCTCTGGGATTTCTAAGTCTAGCCCCAAAGGAGTAGCCAAGAAGAGACCCACACTCCTGCTAAGTATAACTAAAAATGCAAACTAAAAATCATTTCCTTGAAAGTACAGAACAGCTGCCAAAGGGCTCAAAACCTAGACTAGCTCAAAAAGAGATGCTCACTCAGGGGAGCCCAACTTTGTGCACTTCACTTTCTTCCCAGGAATTTGTTAATTCTTAGTGTTGGAAGAGAAACTGAGACACCAGATGGAAGGTAGCCGCTGAGAAGAAGAGGATTATTTAGAGTTTCCAACAATCTCATATACAGCTGGAGAGGCAAAAACTAGCGTTTGGGACACCCAAGGAAACAAAGGTCTCATGGGGAAGGGGGGTGGTTCAAGGACTGGCACTTGATCACAGGTTTTTTTCCTATTAAGTTACACATACCAACAGCCAAATTAGGGGCACCTGGGTGGCTCAGTTGGTTAAGCATCTGACTCCTGATTTTGGCTCAAGTCGTGATTTCAGGGTTGTGAGATCCAGCCCTGTGTTGGCTCTGAGCTGGATGTGGAGAGGGCTTAAGATTCTCTCTCTCTCTCTCTCTCTCTCTCTCTTTCTCCATCACCACCCCTCCCCCACTCTCTGCCCCTACACACCCCACCCCCCAGGGTGGGTGGGAAGAAGCAAATTAAAAGAATCCAAAAAGCCAACTAAATTTTCAACCATATCATGATGGTTGGAAAAAAAACAAAACAAAACTGGAGAAACTAAGTGAGATACTTAGTAACACATCTGATCCTCTTGCACCCCTAGAAGATTATTCCATAGGATTAGGGTAAAAGAAAGGAAGACTACACCTGTCAAAGTGTATAAACTAGCCTCAAATCATTTCAGTGTTTGGATTGAAATGGTCTATATCTCCACTGCCCTGTATTTTTTTTTAATTTTTATTTAAATTCCAGTTAGCATACAGTGTAATATTAGTTTCAGGTGTATAATACAGTGTAATATTAGTTTCAGGTGTATAATTTAGTGATTCAACACTTCCATACAACACCTGATGTTCATCACATCTGCTGCCCTTTAGAGAACAGTGAATCCTTTCTGGAAAGAGAAAACACTATCCAGACTCTATAGTCTGAATGTTGGTGTCTGTCCTCCAAAATTCATATGTTGAAATCCTAATATCCGATATGATGGTACTAGGAGATGGAGCCATGGAGACTCCAAGGTCATAAGGATGGTGAATGAATGGACTTAATGTTCTTAGAAAAGAGACTCCACAGAGATCCCTTACACTTTCCACTATGTAAGGACACAGTGAGAAGGCACTAGCTATCAACCAGGAAGAGGGCCTTCACCAGAATGCACCGGTTTTGGTGCCTTGATCTTGGGCCTCCCAGCCTCCAGAACTGTGAGAAATAAATTTCTGTTTATAAACCACCCAGTCAGTGGTATTTTCTTATAGCAGCCCAAACAGACTACAACATAGACCCTTTATACTTTTCCATACAAATGTTGGCCATTCAATTAAAAAAATAGCTGACATATTTAAAAAAATCCATAACCAAGATAAAAACCAAGTAATAAAAACAGATGCCATGATAAAATCTGTCTCTATTTTGGAACCTCATGGAGCTCCATAATAGCTTACTTAAACAAATTCAAATTCAATTAAATGAAACATGGCACATTCCAGTTATCCATCAAACATCAGGGGTGAGTCATAATGAAGATTTTTACTCCATTTTGAATGTTTGATGGCTGACAGCTTTTAAGCCCCAGCTCTCCCCTTTCCATCTTGCCCCACAACTGCACAAGCAGGAAGAAAGCCCACATTTTTTTTGATGCCAGTAGGGAAGTTTGAACCATTCACACCCAGCTCCTACACAGAGGTCTCAACCCCAATCCACCTCCCTAACATGATAAAAACCAAAACCACTTTTTCTTCTTTGTGCTGAAGCTACTATGGACTAGCGTGGGTGCCTGCTCTGCTAGTCCTCAAAAGTCCCTTTTTGTGACGAACAAACCTGCTCATACCCATTCCTAGGTGTGCTGCATCATCAGTCTTAAAATAGAAGCCATTTTTTATTTGTGGCTGGGGAAGAAATACCCTCTCTGGGGCAACCACAAAACAGAAACAAAATTGACCCCAAAATTGAAGTTCTTTGACTTGGACTTTAAAAATAACTATGATTAACATATCTCTTTAAAAGAGAGGACTTAATAAGGAATGTACTAGAGAACTGAAATCAATGGAAAAAAAGTTAACTAGAAATTTAAAAATAATTGAATACAATAGATCAGTTTCAAGCATATTGGACACAGATGGAAGCAGGATGAGTGAGCTGAAAACTAGGTCAATAGAAAATAACCATATAAAAGCACAGCTTAGGGAAAAATTAAGCCTTAAATGCATATATTACTAAAATAAGAAAGGCTAAAAATCAATGATGTAATTATTTATTTTCAAAAGTTAGAAAAACAGTAAGATATACCAGAAGAAAGCAGAAAAAATATGAAGATAACGACATAAACAGATAAAATAGAAAACAAAGAAAATCTACAAACCTTAAACTTGCATTATAGAAAATATTATTAAGTTGATAAACCTCTTACAAAACTAAGCAAGAAAAAAGAAGGTACCAATTAGCACTATAAGGAATAAAAATTTGTGTTAAATAATGATGCAGATACAAATGATTTTTAAAAGGAGAATATTATGGATAATTTTATATCAAACAATTAGAAAATTAAATAAAAATAACAAATTCCTAGACTATAACTTATTAAAGCTGACCTGAAAAGAAATGGAAAATTTAAATGGTCTTATGTATAGTAAAAATAATTGAATCTACAACTTGAAAACCTTTCTTCAAATAAACACCTCTGCTTAGATTGCTGTGTCAGTGAATTCCTCCAAATGTTAAAAAGAAATAATAAAGTTAATGGCAATCTAACTCATTCATGTCTAAAAAATAAAAATAATTTTCTACTCATTTTTTGAGGGAAAGCATAATTTAGATATAAACACTTCTGAAGGAGATTAAAGGAGACAAAAAATATGTAATTGTCTCAAAATGTGTAGAAAACTTATTTGAAAGAATTTTATACTCTTAGTGAATGAATAAGAGAGAATTAAATTAAGCAAATAAAAATATCTGTATGAAGTCTACAACAACAATAGAATGAATGGTAACATCAAAATGTTCTCATGGAGATCTAGAAGTAACAAAAATACTAATTTCCACAATATTGTACTGATGGTCCTTGCTAGTGTAATAATGAGAAGGAAAAAAACAAGGTAAAAGAATTGGAAAAAAAGAACTACAATGGTCACAATTCGCAGACAGGACAATTGTATATACAGAACATCCAAAAGGAAACTGTCAAACTTCTGGAATTAGTAGATGAATTATCAAGGTCAATGGATATAAAATCAATATATTTACCAAATTTTTCACATTATAGACATAAACACCAAGGCCCAGAAAGATGTCCATTTCTATACAAGTACTTTCAAAATGAGAAAACTAGTGATTCTCAGTCTAGTGCTCCAGCTTTTTTTTTTTTACAGGTATGCATCAGCACTCTAGCACTTGTTTGAAGAACATAAGCTACAGAAATGTTTTTTATTCCAGTCATCTCCAGTCAAACAGAGGCTAATCCCACATTTCAGTCCCTTCATCTCCTAGGCATCAAGACCTTCCAAAATGCTGCTGCCTGTAGTAACCACCCAGGGGTAATGTAGGGAATAACTGAAGGAAGCAATGATTTTCTGAAACAGGGAGCTGTGACTGACCTGAGCTTCTGCTTCTGCCACAAGTTTGGGATCAAGGATCATTCACAGTGGCTGGATACCCCTACAGTGAATCCTATAGATGGGATGAGGGGATGTAGTAAATGGGTCCAGGGTCTATCACAGGAGAAGGGAGAATGAGTAGACATGAGGGCTACTTTGGGCTCACATTTACACAGGCCATCAAGTTTGAACCACAAGCATTAACTCAAATGAGGCCATATATAGGATTACAGAGTAACACAAACAAGACTGGAAGTAGGGTATGGTTATCACACAACTTTAATCTCATGTCCCTTTTTCTGTCCACCATGCCTGTAATACACTATTAATTAATGTTTTCTATAAATTCTGCAATTATCTTGTAAACATTGAAGTTACATAAATGCAATGATCTATCTCAATGTAAATACTACTATTTTTTAATATATGAATATTTAAAACTTTTGTAGCATTCATTCAGCATTATTTCTTTTCTTCTTCCTCCTCCCCTTCCCACTCTACCCCTCCCCTTTTTAAACCTTCTCTTTCTCAAAACAAGGAAGTAGCCAAGGCTTCCAAGGTTAGTCTTGGGAAGACTAGATTCCTCAATGGCCAAGTGAACTGGGACATGTAGGTGGAATGTGAGGAATGACAGAGGTGGAGACAGAGCAAGAGACTGCCTTGGTGTCATTAAGTAGGTCTATTTTTAGCTTCAGACTGGTGTTGCCTCAAGACACTGAGGTTATGAAAGGAAGCTCAAGGGTTTCATTATTGTGGCCTAGGGTTTTGCACACTCAAATTGATGACTGCTGTCATGGGTGACAATGGCTCAGCTTGTGTCCTAGAGGACCAGGGGCTCCCTCTGGGCTTGCCAGAGGACTTCCTGCTGGCCTGGTAGTATCCAGCCCTAGAGGAAACAGCAGTGCTGGAGTAACCAAAGAGCAAGCCAAGTCTGTGCTTAGGCCTTAATTACATCGGAACACAACCTTATCACTTACTCCAAGAAAAATGGAAAGGATTTCACATTTGATATATTTATTCAGTGTTTAATTTTGCCATCTGAAGAAAACAAGAAATAATTTATTTTATTCTTAGCTTGCATTTAAGTTGCCTGTCATTTTGAGTAATTTCATTTTATCCTAAATTAAAGTGGAGATATACCAGAGTTTTGTTGTTGTTTTTAAGTGCTCAGAGCCTGGTCCTGATAACTATTCCCTAAATTTGCCAGGATCTTTTCCCCTTCTAGACTCTTCCTCTGGCACACACACACTTCCTATTTAATATCTCTAAGTTTCTATTAAGTCCCACATCACTAAATCCAACCTTTGCCAAGCTGTTGGTTTTCAGCTCCTAGATATAAGCAGCTTGATTATCATTTCACTTTTATTTTGTTTGTCTTAAATAGTATTTTTTCAGTATTACATAGCACAATTCTGCATTTATAAAACAACTCCCACAGGATTCTCTAATGCACAGAATATACTTAGGACTCTGAACTTGGACTCATCCTACTGCCTCAAGATCCTTCATCAGGAATCCCAGTGTCTCTTTGGGAAGAGGGGGATGCTTTTTTCATAAACGCATTATGTGATCAGGTAATCTAGGTTCAGGGCATGGAGTGGAGAGGGGAATAAGGAAGAAGAAAAGGGTATAGTGTTGAAACCTCCATTTGGCAATTTTAATTCTATTCCCTCAAATCAAAGCTGGCATTCAGCACTCTGGAGCATCCCTTCTATCCCTCCTGTCTCAGCCTCTACCTATTGTTCAGGAAAATTAGGAGATAACGTTCCAGAACATGTTTATAGAATTGTGAGACAGAGAAAGGAGAGAATACTGATAAGCTGCCTCTTCTGCAAGGGATAGAATAAGCATCAGAAGGTAAAAGAAAGATAGGTTCCAAGACTTTATTTCTTGAGGAAAACCACAGAAGGGTTACCTACCGAAATTCCAAGAGCCATATGTGGGGATTAAACCCAACAATATATTCTACTCTTTAGGCTTCTCCTTACTTACCTCCACCAGCTTGTTGGCATGCTCACGGAAAACCTGGGCATATTCCTTCACTTCCTTCTCATTCCCACTCTTTGCAGCCTCAATGAGAACTAGCAAAGGGACATTGGTTTCCAAGAAAGAATCAGATATGTGATCCATCACTGCTTTCCGAAGCTGCAGTAAAAACAAAAACAAACACACACAATTAAGGAATAGAAGAATGGTATATTTATGACTCTATTACTCATTTAGCAATATGGATTAAATTACTGCCTGAGAATAAAAAATTTTTCTAAACTATGCCCAGTTCTCATTATCCATGGAAATAATGTTTCAACTCTTTAAATTTCCCAGTGCATTTCATACCAAAGGAAAACAAAGAGAGAAGACTGATAGATGCTTCTGAATTAACTGTATTATATGTCAGTTTGAAAGTTACATATACGGTCTGTAGCTTAATATATTATAGGCCCGGCCCTCTCCTGTCAAAAGTCTGTTTTCCTTCTTCATTGGCTTAAATGTCTCCCTTCAGAAAGTTTTGAATCTTGATACAGCTCAAAGACACAGGACTCATTTCAAGGCTCTTTAGAAAAAAGAAAAATCTAGGCATCAACCAGCAAGTGTGGAGAATGTTAGATGAAGAGATGGGCCCTGAAGTCCCTCCTAAAACCTCACCTTTTTGCAGTAGCCTGCCCTTTCTGCATCCATTGTTTGAATCTGATTTGGTAGAAACATGAAACCTCTCATAATCTCAAAGTGCTATGATGATATAGTTGCAGTGCTCCAGAAAGAAGTACTTAGACTTATTCTTCAAGGTAAGTAAAAACAAACATACCCAAATATCTAACAATGCATAATTACGCATCATTTCCACATTGTTAAAATGGGAAGCAGGACAGCTACGTGAAAAAAAAAAAAGAAAGAAACCGTACCTGGAAAATCACCTCAGGGCTGCTTTGCTCATTATTGTCAGGATGTATACACTGAGAAACACCCAAATAAATGCAAGAGAAGATGGTAGATGATGTGTATGTTTTCCAAATAAGTATACCTATTCAGGAGTACGCAGGCAAATCTTTTGTCGGCTGAGACATACATATTTATTGTTGGTCAGAAGAAGGAAGACTTTGAGCAAATCTCAGTTCCTTTTTGCGTTAATTACCGCAAAATATGTATGTGTGTATATATAACTTAGTTTGATTTACCTCTGAATTGGGCTTGATATTTCACCACATAAAATATATAAAGCCTATGCGAAGTTAACATTAGTCAGCTACTTATTTGGCAGCGTGTGTTAAACTACAGCTCAGGAATAATGTGAGCTATTGGTGAGCTCATATATTCCACACACAATGTACCAGACACTCAAGTAAGATCTTTATATATAATATCATTTAATCCCCAAAACAACACCATAAAATAGGCACTATCCTTATACCAGTTTTTCAAATGA
Source organism: Martes martes (assembly GCF_963455335.1). Classification (NCBI taxonomy): domain Eukaryota; kingdom Metazoa; phylum Chordata; class Mammalia; order Carnivora; family Mustelidae; genus Martes; species Martes martes. The sequence goes on along the minus strand of NC_137896.1, from coordinate 95,027,090 downwards.
AGAAAATGGGACTGAGAAGTGTTAAATAACTTGTCTGCAATCATAGGGTAGTAAGTGGCGGTGCCCCCATAAGAAGGTCTCAAGGGGACAGTGCAGTAAACACTTGAAACTGATCTGCCATGGCTGTCTTCCAGGACAGAGTCCCACATGAAGGAGAAACCATTGGGAGTATAATCAAAATTGAACTAGACAGGGACAATAGAGGTAAAAGAAAAACAAGGCCCAGATGAGTGGGGTAGAGGAGCAGAGAGCCAGGCTATCTCACCAATCAAGCCACCATATTTCTTAACATCACACAATAATAACAGAAGTGAGAGCTCTGTGAAGCTAGAATAGCTAAGTGCATCAAGCCTCTTTCTAAACTTTCAAGGAGACTGAATTCACATAAAAATGAGCAACTTAAAAAAAAATTACCAACTTAAAACTACCAAGGTAAAAACTCATATAAAGTTATTACAAGAAAAATGAGAATAAAAAATAGGATACATGACACACACATCCTAACACACACTGAAAGCATGCCAAAAACATATACCTATAAAGATTAAAACTGTAAACTATCTCAAATAAATTAAAATACACTAAAAAATGATACAAAACATGAAAAAAGATATAAATTAGAAAAAGAAAAGATTATAGAATGAAGTCATGAAACTTTTTTTGAAGATTTTATTTATTCATATGAGATTGAGAGGGAGAGAGGAAGCATGAACAAGGGATAGGAAGGGCAGAGGGAGAGAGAAGCAGAGTCTCCACTGAGCAGGAACTCTGACCTGGGGTTGGATTCCAGGACACCTAGATCATGACGTGAGCTGAAGTCAGATGCTTAACTGACTGAGCCATGCAGGTGCCCCTAGATCATGAAATTTAAGAAAAATTTATAAATAAAAGTAAAAAAATCTTAAAAAAAAAAGACTAAAGAATGAATAAATACAATAGCAAATGCCTTAAGATAAGTGGAAAGAGAAAAGAAGGAAAACATTTTAAAATCCAAAAGATGGGCACCTGGGTGATGTCATCAGTTAGGCATCAGACTCTTGGTTTTGGCTCAGATCATGGGCTCTGGTCATGATCTCTGGGTTGTGAGATCCAGTTCCACATTAGACTCTGCTTGAGTTTCTCTCTCCCTCCCCTGTTCTCTCTCTATCTCTCAAATAAATAAATAAATCTTTAAAATAAATAAATAAAATCCAAAAGAAATTTTAAAAATCTTTAAAATTTTGAGAAAAAGTGACAAATATTGAAGATAGATTAAAAAAATTAGTATATGGGTATCAGAGGTCCATGAAAAAGAAAATCAAAACAAGAAAACATAACAAATACTAAAAATTATAACTCATAAAAACTTTCATATACATATAAACTACATACTGAAAGGACATATCATGTACCTGAGAAGACTGATGCATATTATCTAGCAAAATAACTGGATTCTAAAAAATAAACAGGGGAGGAAGTTCTTGTGCATTTAGCCAAATAGAACACATAACTTATAAAGAAAAGGAAATTAGATGATCTTCAGACTTTTCAATAGCAAAATTTTATACCAGAAGAAAATGAAATACCATAATTTAAGACACTCGAGGAAAAAAAAATGTGAGCTAAAAATTTTATAGCCAGCAAAACTGACTTTGAAGAATATAAGGCATAGACAAAATTTGATCAATGTGCAAGAACTCAGAAAATATTATTCCCAAAAGACTTTGTCAGGGAATCTGTTAGAGAAGGAATTTTAACAATCAAAATAACTCAAAAAATATCAATATGAAACTGACAGTGAGCATTAGATATATACTTGTTGATAGAACTAAGAATATATGACGACTCAAAGAGAGATTATCATATGAAGTAATTACATGCTCTGACAGTGAAGACATTGTACAACACAATAAAAATGCAAAGAGAAAGGGAAGAGGATATACAAAAATATTTTAACCATTTTATGTAGTTTTAATTATAGTGGTAGTATGAATATTATTGTTCCTAACTATTGTGTTCAAAGGTAGAATAAAACAAATAATTAGGAGAATTTATCTCTTATCTCCTTTGTCCTTGTTAATGAGGAGTATTGGTGTAGAAGAAAGAAGATAAAATACAGAAGGGGCTTAGGAAATACCCTATAATTCTAGAGCTGAAGAAATATCAATATGAACACAAGATTTTAAATTAAACTAAACACACTATTTCCTAGTTCTATCCAATGAAAAGGCTTAAAAACAATGGCTAACCCAGTAACAATGAACATTTTGAAATACAGTTTTCCACTAAAACAGACCAGGGCTTCTTGGAGAAATAGTACTCTGAAGCTGAAATACACCAAGAAGCCTGAAATATATTATGCCATATAGCAAAGAGCTATCAAAGACAGCTAGAATCATGTAAAAATAACTCAGGAGCCTCCCACTTGGCCAAAGATTAGACAATTTGAACTTCACAAAAAAATCCAGTGGATTGAAACCCATCAAATATATTTAAATACAGAAGTTTATAATGACTAAAACAGGAAAAGAAAAAATTAGCTGGTCACCTTTAAAGGATGACAAGGAACTGATTCAGTTCTCTTGAAAGAATCAAGACTATATCTTGCCTTTCCTATATAAAGTTCTTCTTTCTTCTTCATGAAGAAACTGTTTCAAACTTCCTTCACTTAAATGAAAACAGAATGATAGAATACCACCATTTTGCAGCCTTTAATGAATTAAAAAATCAAAGCAATGAACACCAGTGGTTGAAAGTATCATACACACACACAAAAGACAACCAGACGCTATGTACCTTCTGATGAAATGGCACAATCCCAACTATAGTGTTGTCAAAGGGATCAAACCTGAAATGGGTAGAGGATCCCCCTAGTGATTTACAGAAAATACAGAATAGCATATGGAACTGTACCACACGCATCTAATCAGCCAAATGCAAACTGTGGAAAACTTACAGTATAAGCCATCCGTGTTCTTCAACAGATGGATTATAAGCAAGAGAAAGGGAGGAAAGAGGATGCAGTAGATTAAGAGACTAAAGAGATATATCCCAAAATGTGGGCAAAACTAAACTGTACCATCTGATGATGTACATTAGGGTGATTAAACCCCAAAGAAACAGAAGGAAGTCAACACTCTAAAAGTCAGGATAATGGTTACTTTTGGAGGGAGACAGGAGGCATAGAAAGGAGTTTAAAGAGGCTGGCAAAATCCTATTTACTGACCTGCATAGTAGTTGTTAGCATTCAGATAATAGTAATTTAATAAACTATATATTCATAGTGTGTGGATTCCTATATCTGTGTTCTTTTTTATAATAAAAAAAAAACTTAAAAAAAAAAAAAAAGAAACAAACATTTCTAATGTACACTCCTCCGTGTTCTTTTCCATTTCTCTCTGAGTGGAATCCAGATGTGACATCCAAGGTGACCTGGGAAGCTCTAACTGAAGGTGGACAACCCCTGCTCCAACAATCAATCTGACCCCCTGAATGCATGAAGGAGAGTTTCCCAGTGTCCTATCACTGGCCCAGTATTGTTACATGATTAAGAATGCAATTCTACTATGTTGGGGCCTTTGCACATTTTGAAGTTTATTAGTTGGTCTACCCCAACTAACTAGAACACATTGAAACAGAATTCCTCCCCCCCCCTTTAATTTCTTTCTTTCTTTCTTTCTTTCTTTCTTTCTTTTTTTAAGATTTCATTTATTTATTTGACAGAGAGAGAGAGATCACAAGTAGGCAGAGAGGCAGGTAGAGAGAGAGAGGGAAGCAGGTTCCCTGTCTAGCAGAGAGCCCAATGCGGGGCTCTATCCCAGGACCCTGAGATCATGACCTGAGCCGAAAGCAGAGGCTTAACCCACTGAGCCACCCAGGCACCCCCTTTTTCCCCCTTTTCCTCTTTCCTGCCCACTCTGGCTTCTTTAAGGCTGCCTTTCCTTCCTCAGATCCTTCCTACTGAAAGGGTGAACCACAGGCCCACATAACTGCCAATTCCTAGGAGAAATGCAAACCTCATGCCCCATCCCAGACCTGCATTTCAGTCAGAATCTGCATATTAATAAGATGCGTAGGTGATTCCACAATAAATTTTGAGGAGCACTGCCTTAGAAGACCTATCGCATCAGTCAAGTTCTTTGTTGCAAACATTAGAAACTAATTCTGGCAGATTTAAGCAGAAAGCCTGTTCTGCTAGTTCAAAGAAGGGACAGAATTCAGAAATGTTAGAACACCTTGTGCTTTTGTGATACTAGCTTTTGATTCAAAGTCTTAGGCAAATGCAGTTGATTTTTATCTGGGTGAAATATAGACTCAAATCCGGGGTCATGTGTCAACAACACCTAGTTGCAAGGGTGAAAAAAGAAGGTACTAGGGAAACGCATTTGTGAAAATGAATATACTGACCATTTGACTTCTTACACCAAAATTCATACAATGAGGAGTTCCCCAAACACAGAAAGGGAATTCAGAGGATGAAATCAAAAGGATGGCCAATAAAGAATAGGTCTGGTAGAACAATAATTCAGTTACTCAAGCATAGGCAGAAGGTGGACAAAATAGATACAGGAAATAATTAAAGATGAAGCATTGTTTATAAGGAACAAGATCAGAAACTATGAACTAGGACAGGAATGGAAAGTACGCTACAACATTTCCTTTCTATGCCTACGCCAGACATGATTAATCAATCACAGCATTCTTTTATGCTGAGCTCAAATACTATTTCATAATCCTCCTCAGCACAGGCAGCTCACACTAATCAATCCTACTTCTCCTGTGAAAGCTTTCTTTGCTGAAACTTCCCTGCAAGTTAAGTCTTTTTGCATTTCAGTCTTTAGGCAGAATTGTCTGTGTATGTCTGAGCAATCCACTGCCATCCTGACTCTTAGAAATAAAAGTTAACACCCAAGCGTCTAGGCTGGGCTGATGACATTTAACAAATGTCTGACTGTTTAACATTTGTCTTGTCATTTAGACAGGTGTTTAGAAAAATCCTGCTAACCATATTAGCTTCTTTACTAGAATTTTGCAAGCCATACCAACCAAGGTCAAATCTGGGGTAGAGGGTGATTTTACATGGGTTCAAAACCTTGAAACTTTAAATCTTTCCATGGATGTGGTTCCTTCGGGCTCTTCATGATTACTGACATATTTGACCATATTTCCCCAAGCTTTGGGGTGTAATTGTTATTAAAAATGAAAAATCAAAGCAACAAAGTGTCTGGGCCAGGAGCCATCCAGCCTAGGGAGCGTGAGAAAAATTGAGCCTCATTAAGTCAGGCAAATTTTAGCCAGGCTGAAGGTCAATTAAGGTAATCAGTCAGTGCAGTAACCCACAGAAGACCACGTCACTAAGCTAAGATGCCATCCGTGCACACTACTCACTGGTAATGAAGGCACTGTTCATTGTCTGAGCTGGAGGTGGGGGCAGATAGAGAGAGCAGAAGCATATCTGTGATGCTGTTGAAGAGCACTTAGAGAATAACACTGGTTTTACTTGATTTTGTTTCTTTTGTAAGAGAAACACAAAATTCTTTGGTCATTCTATTCATTATCCTGATGGCACTCTCTACTATGAAGCAAAATCATTTTAATTGGGATACTAGCTTCTTTACTTAATGGAACCAATTACTTCTAAAAAGAAAAAAACAAAACTGTTATCAGGCTTCATGCTTTTCTCCATGTCCCCCTCTCCCATTCAGGCTGAACTGGATTAATTCAAAACACAGCCATCATCATTAGCAATACCTACGTGCATGGTCCCAACAGCAGACACGTGGTGGTTTCATTTAGCCCAATAAACAGTTCTTTTCCTCTATATTTTTCCTCTAGGAGTGCTAATACAGCCAGGACATAAGTCAGAACATGACTTGGTGGAATAAGAAGCACTGAGGCCAACTTATGTAGTTATAGTGGATTTGTTGTATTAATGACCCCAATTCTTTCTTTCTCATACGCACGCCCATTACCATGTAACTCTGCAACGAATGCCCTCTCTGATTCCGGGCTGGGCCAAGTGACATACTTAGGGCCAATAGATGTTGGCTGTCATGATGCCTACGGGGGTGGGGGTTGAAAGGCCTATTCACCATGGGGCTTGCTCAGTCTTGTTTGCCTGTCATTTCCTTGAGAAGGACATGCCTGGGCTAGACATTTGTCTCCCAAGAAGGAAAACAAAGTGCTGAATAGAACTGAGTCACCTCAGTCACCCCTGTGAAGGCCATCTTACGTCAGTCAAGAGCAACTGAGCCCAGACATGTGAGAGGGCCTGACCAAGGTGACCATCCCAGACTACTTAGAAACAAATGTTATTATTGTGTGCCACTGAAATGTTATATGGCACAATAGTGACAAGAGATAACTGATAAGATAATATACATGTTTAATTAGACTAAGTTTTTGTGTTCACTTAATCATCTTTGGGGGCAGACATCATCAAAATGCATTTCTGATCAATCAGTTAACTGGTTTGGTGTCATTCTAATTCAGTTATTTTACCTAGAATCACTAGATTAACAGTAGTCTGCCCTGTATGTTCCATGATACAGCCATGCACCATGCTTAAAAATATCACAGCTGCAGTTTCTTATTTGTATAGATTTAACAGATCCCTTAGTTCAAAAGTTGTACTTAAGAGAAAAGTCATGGGGACTAAGACAAGGAAGGGTTGGTCGGGGCTCATCCTGAGGAAAAGTAGCAGGCGCTTGGCTCCTTCTGTTGGTTCCATTTTCTGCCCAGGACACACAGGACTGTGTCAAAGTCCCCTTCTCCCTCCACAATAAGCAAGAGCAATTGCTTTCGTTGGAAGAAGCAGTGAAATGTTGCTTTAGTATCCAAGGGAATGCTGGGATTATTGTGGATCTTCAGGGGGGCCTCAAGCCAGCATCTACACAGCTTGCCTTGGTGCTGGGAAAAATGTTAGTGGAACATGGAGCCCACAGTTGCTGAGTGCAGTACAAGGTAGTGAAGGAGAGGTTGGCAGAATGGAGGGTGTATGGAGAAGGCAGAAGTCAACTGCAGCAGTGGGGTGTGGAGGAAAGGGGTAAGGAGGAGAGCAGTAAAGGATTGGGGGAAATTAATATTTCACATTTTAAAACTTTATTTAATGCTTACTTTGTGCTAGATACTATTCTGAATGCTTAGAATAACTTTTCTCTGAAAAGAGCTGGCTGTGCTCGCTTCGGCAGCACATATACTAAAATTGAAAAGAGCTGGCTATGATTTTCTCCATTTTATAGGTGAAGGAATTGAGGCAATAGAATTCAGTCACTTGCCCACATTCATAGGGCCAATAAATATGTGGCAGTGGCAGAATTTGAACCCAGCCTGGCCTCGGAATGCGTGCTCTAAATTAATACACACAACGTGTGTCTACATTGTGCCGGCTTTGCATACATTATTAACCAAAAGCAATGGTATATATGATGGTGGCGTAAAAAATTGCAGGCACATATGTGATCCTGCTTCCTGATTAATGAGTAAAATGCATAAAGAATTCTGAAAGCCTTCCCCAAGATCATAAGAGCACAAAGAAGAAAACCACAGTGGAGAGAATGAAAGAACAGACCAGTGGCAGATGGACACCAAAAGAGGGCATCAGTGGTCCCTCCAGAGGCAGATGTGATGTTGAGTCCTAATGAATCCCCCACTCCAGGAGCTGAAAGGGACCTGCTGGATACTCACTATGAGACTCTGTGACTTCCTGGGGCTTTAGGAGTCTGTAAAAAAAAAAAAAAATGGAGGACTCATGGTTCAAGATATATCTATTGCAAAAACATATTGATGGGTTATATGTGCTCTTGTAGCTATCTTAACATAATTTATTGGCTACAGTGTTTTAAGACGGTAAATTGTGAGATTCTCAACAAAGGCTCAAGCCAAGGGAAGTGAGACTCCTCCCAGAAATGACTGGGATCCACTTTGCATGCTCGGAGATGGTAACCATGGTATGTATGAACATCTATAAGCCAGGTGGCAGCAGAGGTTAGCAAAGATCTGCCTTATTACAGAGAGATTGCTGAAATCTTCACATGAAATTTAGTACTGTAACAATCTAGCATTCTAGATTTCATTCTCATTCTTAAGGGTTTTAGAATCAAACCCTATTCATGCCAACTATATCTACCTATTACATAGTCCATAAGCAAAGGGACACCCAAAACTGGGAGCCAAAGCCCTCAGCAGGCAAGACCAGGGGCACCTTGAACTTGGTGTCATACGGCAAATGCAGGGACTCATAAATACTGCCTTCATTATTAGCTCATGGGCCCTGTGATTTGTGTCCGTGATGAACAGGGGCACATTTTTTGACCCCTCCAGTAAACAGGCAATGTAATTCCTCTATAAATTGACTATTAGAATGGTTTAAATGCCCTTGCCTACAAGCTGAAAGGCATAGTTAACACTTTTTACATAAGCTAGAAGACCAAAATTTAGCTATCAATCAACCAGGGCAGAAAGGAATGACTTGACAAAATCATTTGTTAAGTCTGACAGGAGTCAAGAACACAAGGCTTTCTTCCAACTGTTTAAATGTATGTGTGACAAGGGAATATTAATTGCATAAGACAAGACATTTAAAGATATTAGCTCAGCACTACCAGTCTATTTTACCCAATTAAGGCTATTCATCAATGTAAATAACGGCGTTCTCCTCAGCAAACCAAAAGGAACGCAGTCGATGGACGGTACCTAATCTCACAACCCACTTCCTTATTTTGCAGGAGGGCACAGTGATGAAAGGATAGACACAGTTTAACTCACAAACTTAAAAAGAAAAATAGACTGTCTCAAATGACCAGAAATTGTCTGCCTACAGGGTGGGACATGAGGAGCGTATGATGTATATCGAGCCACCTTCAAATAGATACTGCAAAGTGTTTTGCACAAAGTCTAAAAACCCACAACCATTTGATGAATATGAAACAGTTCCCTGAAAAAGACAGAACAAGAAAAAATGGCTCTCCCCAGCCAACAAGAATCACAGAAGCTTAAACTTAGATGAGACTTTGAAGACTGCATGTCCAACTTTAATCTCCAATGAGAGGATACCTCTGTGATTTTTTTTAATGGATAGATGTTAATTCTTTTTTTTTCAGCTTTATTGAGGTATAACTGACAAATACAATTATAAGATATTTAAGGTATATAACACGGTGATTTGATTTACATACACATTGTGGAAGGGCTTTCTCCCATCTAGTTTATTAACATACTCATTACAGTGCATACTTTTTTTTTTTTTTTGGTGAGAACATTTATGTTCTAATCTCTTAGTAAATTTCAATTTTACAATACAGTGTTATCAACTATAGTCATGTTTTACTTTCGATCCTCAGACCTTATTCATCTTAAAGTGAAAGTTTGTACCCTTTGAATAATCCCTCCCTATATGCCCTAATCCCCAGCCCCTTGCAACCACTTTTCTATTTTGTTTTTATGAGTATCTTTTTCTTCAAGGTTCCACATATAATTGATAACATGAAGTATCTGTCTTTCTCTGCTCAGCTTATTTCACTTATACAGTGCCCTCAAGGCCCAACCATGTCACAAATGGCAAGATTTCCTTTTTTTCTGTCTGAATAATATTTAATTATATATAATAGTATATATATATCCATTACATATAATACATATTGGTATATATATATGTGTGTGTGTATATATATATATATATATCTTTATATATATATAGGTAAAGATACAAATATATATATTTATATCCTTACCAATTTATCTGTTGATATTAGGTTGTTTCCACATCTTGATTACCATGAATAATGAATGCTACAATGAACACGGCAGTGCAGCTATCTCTTCAATATCCTGCTTTCATTTCTTTTGGAGATACAGTTGACCCATGAACAATGTGGGGGTTAGGGGTACCAACACTCCACACAGTCAAAAATTCACATATAACCTATCAATGGAATATTACTCAGCCATAAAAAAGAATGAATTTGGGGCACCTGGGTGGCTCAGTGGGTTAAAGCCTCTGCCTTCGGCTCAGGTCATAGTCTCAGGGTCCTGGGGTCGAGTGCCGCATCAGGCTCTCTGCTCAGTGGGGAGCCTGCTTCCCCCTTCTCTCTGCCTGCCTCTCTGACTACTTGTGCTCTCTGTCAAATAAATAAATAAATAAACAAATAAAACAAACAAAAAAAAGAATGAAATCTTGCCATTTTCCAAGACATGGATGGAACCAGAGGGTATTATGCTAAGTGAAATAAGTCAGTCAGAGAAAGATAAATACCATATGATTTCACTTATATATGGAATTTAAGAAACAAAATAAACAAGCAAAGGGAAAAAGAAAGAGAGAGAGAGAGAGAGAGAGGGCGAGAGAGGCAAACCAAGAAACAGACTCTTTTTTTTTTTTATAAAGATTTTATGTATTTGACAGAGATCACAAGTAGGCAGAGAGGCAGGCAGAGAGAGAGGAGGAAGCAGGCTCCCCGCTGAGCAGAGAGCCCGATGCGGGGCTCGATCCCAGGACCCTGGGATCATGACCTGAGCCGAAGGCAGAGGCTTTAACCCACTGAGCCACCCAGGTGCCCCAAGAAACAGACTCTTAACTGCATAGAACAAACTGATAGTTACCAGAAGGGAGGAGTGTGGGGAGATGAGTGAAATAGGTGATAGGGATTAAGGAGTGCACTTAACTATCCTGATGAGTACACGGTGATGTATGGAAGTGTTGAATTATTATATTGTACACCCAAAACTAATACAACACTGTATGTTAACTAACTGGAATTAAAACAAAAACTTTAGAAAATTCAATGTATAACTTTTGACTCCCCTGAAACTTAATCACTAATAACCTATTATTAACTGGAAGCCTTACTGATAATACAAATAGTTGATTAACACATATTTTGTATGTCATATGCATTATATTCTGTATTTTCACATAATAATAAGCTAGAAATAATAAGCCAGAAATAATAAGCTAGAAATAATAAGCTAGAAAAAAGAAAACATTATTACGAAAATCATAAGGACGAGAAATACATTTAAAGTTATGGTACTGTGCTGTATTATTAAAAATACTCACATAAGTGCACTTACACAGTCCAAACCCATGTTGGTCAAGGGTCAACTATGTCCAGAAGTGAAACTGCTGGATCATATGGCGATTCTGTCTTCCATTTCTGAGGAAGCTCCACACTGTTTGCCAAAGTGAGCACACTAATTTTATATTCCCACCAACAGTGTACAAGAGTTCCCTTTTCTCCATATACTTACCAATATTTGCTATCTCTTATCTTATTGGTGATAGCCATTCTAACAAGTCTGAGGTGGTATCGTATTGTGGTTTCCGTTTGCATTTGCCTGGTGATATACTGGTGTTGAACATTTTCTCTTGTACCTGTTGGTCACTTGCATGTTTTCTTTGGGAAAATGACTGTTTAAGTTCTCTGCCCATTTAAAAAAAAGTTTTGTGCATGTTCTACTGAGTTGTATGCATTCTTTATATATTTCGGCTATTCACCCATTATCAGATACAGGCTTTGCAAATATTTTCTCCCAGTCAGTAGGTTGCCTTTTCATTTTGTTGATGGTTTCCCTTGCTGTGTAGAAGCTTTTTAGTTTTATGTAGCCCCACTTTTTTTTAAAATTTTTGCTTTTGCTGTCTTTGTTTTTGGTGTCTTATCTAAGGAATCGTTGCCACGAATGATGTCAAAGAGCTTACCCCCTTTTCTTTTTCTAAAAGTTTAATGAATTCAGAACCTCCACTCAAGTCTTTACTTCATTTTGAGTTGGTTTTGGTAAAATGTGTAAGGTAGGAGTCTAGTTTCATTCTTCTGCATGTTGCTGTCCAGTTTTCCTAACACTGGAAACTATCCTTTATTGAAGATACTATCCTTGGGGCACCTGGGTGGTTCAGTTGGTTAAGCATCTGCCTTTGGCTCAGGTCATGAAACTAGGGTCCTAGGATAGAGCCCCGCATCAGGCTTCCTGCTCGGCAGAGAGCCTGCTTCTCCCTCTCCCTCTGCTTGCCGCTCTCCCTACTTGTACTCTCCATCCCTCTGTCAAATAAATAAATAAATATTTTTTTAAAAAAAGATACTATCCTTTCCCATGCATATTGTTGCCTCTAAATGTTTATTTTTGAAAAACTAATAAAAGCCACTTAATTATTTGTCTTCAGTTGTGCATTTCATATCTCAAAAGGGGTAAGAAAATTTCTGATCTCAAAGCAGGAAGAAAAAGGATCCAAAAAGGAAAATCTACATAAATGTAGTGCCAAAGGGGGAAAAATGAGAGCAAATTTACAAAAATATAATAGGGTAGATAGTAATACAATTAGTTAGAGGAGGCAGAAATGCTATAATAAGAGTAATAAGTTCACAGAGAGGAAAAATATGCTTTACCTCTTTGTTACTTTATTCCATTCTCTCTACTCAGTGATTGGTATTAACTCATTCATTCCTGTTACCAGCATTTGAGGAGCTCCTGGTTTACCAAGCACTATGTCTGGCCACGGGCCCAGAGAAAAACAAGACAAGCCATCTACTCTCACTGCTGAAAACTTCTCTACTATCCTAATTCCCATTTACTGATAAAGCTACAATGATCAACTTGACCATATATATACTTGTCTGGCCTCATAAATGATGCTGCTTAGAGGTAAGTGTGAGTTCTTCTGATTAAATGTGTTGGAGGCTGGCCTAAGAAACATGTTATAAAGGTCCAAATTTGTTACATTTCCTTCACATCATATTACTTCAGATTTTTTTCTCTCAGGTTTCTCTTACATTTTTTTCTCTCAGAAATTCTCCACGCTTCCAACATGACAGACATACTTTCAAATACCCAGTTTGTTAGCCCAGAAGATTTGGCATTTGTCAAAAGGGTGGAATTTTAGGTAACATAGGTAAAGGTGGAAAAGACACTTCTGATATAACTGCCTTGCTCAGATCCCTTAGCCCACACGAAAAAGCAGAAGGATTCTCCTCTATATTTGGAAAGTCTACTCAATGTCGGGGTGCTTATTACCTTTAATAATAATCTTGTGCATGTTTGTTTTTATAGTTCGCTGAGAACTTCTCTAAGCATTATTTCATTTGATCTTCCTTACAGTGTCATGGTAAGGGTAAGAGGTATGGTTTGCATGGAGCATATCATTTTATTTGTTGTATAGATGAGGAAAGGAAATGGTCCACTGATTGTACAGAGCAAATGCCAGAGTCAGGTCTTCAGATTCCAAGACTGTGCTCTTTTCTTAATTAAGGTCCATGTGTTTATGAATCTGGCTATTCAAATTCACAAATCCCAATTGCACAAAGGTCATCTTTTTTTCTATCCTTTACTCCCACACCTATTCAACCACCTTCCAACATTTTCACCCCTCATTCACCACTTACCACAAAAGGGAATCTAAATTTAGATGCCTGGATATTTCATTCTGAGCATGTAATATCTGCCCCTGATTAGCTGGCATTGAATGGGTGTAAGCTACTTGAATCCAACCTGAGAGAGTCAACATTTGCCTCAGATAAATTTGCCCAGCAAGGACCCTTAGGAGGCTTATAAAATGCTGCTCGGTCCCCCACAACTGCATAGGTAATTTGAAGAAACAGTCACTGACTGGATGGCTTTGAGGGCAGATTAACAGCAGAGGCCTATAAAAGGTATATGATTGAAGAGTTTGAAGGAAGATATAGAGAACAACTCTCCCAAACCATATTTCTCTCTGATGGGGTCAATCCTGCATACCTGCCACAGTGTAGTAGAATTTCTACCAGGAAGATCATCCGGCTCCTAGTTCCAAATTCCCTGCCATTCCACCTTACAGCAGAGTCCTGTGGGTCTCAGAAGAACCCCCATTATAACTCCAAGGGCCCCTGGAAGGAGCCACGCTAAAACTCACCATTTCCCACTCCTGGTACCAGATGAGTGCCACTTCAGTTCACTTGAGCAGGATGGGAAGCGAGGGGAATAAGATGCTACTGGGTAAAGGAAGAGGAATGACAGGTCCTTACTTGTTGGTTCAGATGTTACTTACACATGACCCTCTAAAGCTTCTGACCATTTGTGGTCATTAAGGAGCCCACGACATTTTCTAAAACGGAAAACCATTCACCATGCTCCTCTGCTCTATTCCAATTATAGATAACTGTTGCCTCTGAGCTAACTTCGCTCTCCCGAGTTCTGCCACCATATGCTATACTTCTTTGCTTCTTGTCTTTAACTATTGCACAGCATTGCCTTTCCAACAGCTGCTGAATTTTTCCCTAGAGGGACTTCATTTCAGACAGAGGCCCAGTGATTACTCCGCATTTCCAAGTGTGGAGGAATCCTATAAAATGACACTGGTGCTAAAGATGTTTCAGAACAAGGCAGGAGATGGAGTTAGACTTAAGGTCCCTCTCTTTTTCAGGGAAATCTGGGCTCTTACACCATATTTGCTGTATTTCAAGCATACTTAACTTCTAGAGCAAACGTTGGCCTGCTTTCCTGTGAAGGGGCAGAGAGTATATATTTTAGTCTTCGCAGCCGGTTGACCTCTTCCATGGCTACTCAACTCTGCCATCACAACACAGGAGCTGACAGTACAACTTGATTTACATAAACTCTGGCAGACAGCCAGACTGGGGCCACAGGTAGTAGTTTGCAGGTGCCTGTTGTATATAGTTTTGTCAATGGATTTTAGTCTGATAGCATTCCACTCAGTCTACGGCACTCTGTTGCATGGCTACTGCAGTTCCCTGGCTATTTCAGGCTCCATTCACCCATTGCTTACTTATGGCTGAGCACCTGCTGGACCCATCTGCTTAAGAAACCGAGGAGGCTAGAGATGGCCACAAAAAGCCCCCAAGTGGCCAGTATGAATGGTAGTATTTGACCAAGCTGACTTTTCTTCTCCCTTTGCCTCGTGCTCTGCTAGAAAATATAGGCTATTCCAATTGTCTCTAAGCAATTCCTTTTGTAGCAAAAGCTTTGAGGCAAGGAATTAAGAGGAAAGGTTACATGGAAGTGTAAAAGTTGTTGGCTTTTCCCCTAAATTTGGGGATTAGGAGGATATCTGGCTGGGTTGCCTGACCTGCTTGACACAGAAGCTCTAACCTGGACTAAACTCCAAATCCTGGTATCTCCCCAGTTTGGCAAAAACAAAACAAACAACAAACAAACAAACAAACAAAAACTGAGGGTACTTCCACAGACGGGCTCAACACACAGAGAATGCACCCAAAGAGCCCCAGGCAAGCAGGTTGCTATGGTGATATGCAGACACAATGACTAGTTGATCAGTCACAAGTGATCCACTTTCAACTAGTTAATATGGCACCTATGGGTACAGCCTCAGGGCCACGCTGATCTAAGCCTGCAGATTTCAAAGGGGGGGCTGAGGGAAATCTGCTCAGTCAGGTATGCTTCTAATTATTAATGCAGACTTCTTCCTGCCCCTTCAACTCTGTGCCCCCCCACCCTCCTCAATGGTCCAGACCTCCCGATTTGCCATGACCAAAGGTGCTTTTCAGCTTTTCAGTCACCTCCTTTACACAGTTGTAACTTAGAGCACAGCTATTTAAGGCAGCCTAATACTTGCCAAAATTAAAGGAATCATAAAAATATAGAAGTCCCACCCTTAACAGTGAAGAGGATTGACACACTCAGTGACAAACCAGGGAACTATGGAACGGTAAAGGAGGGGCTGAGAGTGGTCATCCACCCAAACTTCTCACAAGCACCTGTGGTTGGGTCAGACGGAAAATCCCCTCCAAACACCATAGTCTCCAGGACAAATGGTTCTCCTTTAAACTTGGAATACGGGGTGCCTGGGTGGCTCAGTGGGTTAAAGCCTCTGCCTTCGGCTCGGGTCATGATCCCAGGGTCCTGGGATTGAGCCCCGCATCGGGCTCTCTGCTCAGCAGTGAGCCTGCTTCCTCCTCTCTCTCTGCCTGCTTGTGATCTCTGTCTGTCAAATAAATAAACAGAATCTTTAAAAACAAAACAAAACAAAACCAAAAAACCTGGAATACCACAGCATAATCCATTCAATTGTTTCCCACTGAATATACCAGGCAGGTCTGCTGGTCTCCTGATCTGCACTTAATCAGATATCCCCCAGCTAAAAAGAAAGTCCTTTACTTCCCCCCCCCTTATAGTTAATTAGAAAAATAATTTTCAAACTCTCGTTCATGGTTCAATGTCTTGCATTGGGCTGGACACAGATACGGATGGCTAAAGGAAGAAATAAAATGGTGATTATATTAAACAGGAAGCCTATCATTATGATTGTTATTGAGAATCCCAAGACTCATTATTAATTAATATTTATCTGACACTTGTCCTATTAAGAAAATTTTAATAAAAGCTATAAACTAAGACCAAAGCATAATACCTTTAACAACTACAGTCATTGAAAGGACAGGCTGATTCAGTCAGCCCATTGGGTTTTCTTTCTTTCCCTCTCTCTCAGAGAGAGAGAGAGAGGGCGCGCGCACAAACGGGCAGAGTGGCAGGCAGAAGCAGAGAGAGAAGCAGGCTCCCTGCCGAGCAAGGAGCCTGACACAGGACTCGATCCCAGGACCCTGGGATCATGACCTGAGCCGAAGGCAGCGGCTTAACCGACTGAGCCACCCAGACATCCCTCACATCGATTTTCTAACTAGGAGTTCTGTATCAGTAAGAAATTTAATTTTATTTCTGGGACTTCGATACTCTACTCTGGAAAAAAAAAAAAAAAAAAAAAAAGTCTTTTAACCAACTGAGCCACCCAGGTGCCCTAAAAAACGTCTTTTGATAGTAATGCCCTCTCCATAGGATTGTGGTAGAGACAGAAGGTAAAGTGTTGAGGAAAGAATGGACACTAAACAAATATCAAACAGTTTCAGTGGGCAGCTTTGCTTTTTTGATCTTTGTACATAACCAGATACAAATGAGAGCAATGGCTCAGATGACCATGAGAGATGGTTACCCCAGGTATCTCAGTGACAAGACAGCATGAGCTTCTCAGTTCCTAAGCCTATCTACTCTTAGCACTCAGAGCTACGGGAAGGCAAGCCAATTGATTGTGAAGCTGTGAATCCATGTGCAATAATATTGACTCTTTGTAAGTCTTTGGAACTCTAAATAGAGTTCTTTACTGAAATTTTATCTGGGTCTTAACCATAGGCAAAGTTAAAAAAAAAAATCAGTCTTTCAGAAAAACCCAATATCAATGATTGATAATTACAAAATCACTGATCTTAACACATTCTCTAACAACTAAAATTGCTGGGTGAAGGGATAAGCTCCAATCTCTAAATCAGAAGCTGATAGAGGGGTCTTAAGGAGGCTGAATAAAAAAACTTTTGCCCTGGGGAAAAAAATATCTTTGAGGTACCTTTTACCTCTAAGAGTCTATGAATCCATAACTACTGAATCATGTTTCCTTTTTCAGAGACAACTAAGAAGAAAGCTCAGAAAATATCACTGCTTTTCTTTCCTGTCTCTCCTTTCCCCAATTCCTACCTCCCAATTTTTGGGGTAACTGGAAATCTTTGTACATATGTAATATAAAATCATTATTCAGCTTTTAAAATAAGCATTTAAAGAGACTGTATCTTTTTTCATGAAGTTAAAGATAGATGTGATTTTTTTTTTCTCCCTCTGTTTGGGGGACATTCTTTGTTGAGACAATTGCATTTCTTAGCATTTTTTTTCCCCTGCATATGAAGGAAATTTTCCATGCTCCAGCCTGACAAAAATACCTGTTCTGGGTACAGTTTCCTGAAATGTGGCACCATATGTGCATCAGTAAACATTATGTGTAGAGTAAATTAAACTGAGCCTTATAATTAGGCAGTAAGGAAATTACCGTAGACCTGAAAGAGTAAATCAGCAGTATTAAAATGCTCTCCATTTTCTCTGAAGCACTTCAGAGTGCCATAAAAAGCCCATGTCACTGTGATAAATATCAAAAAGAAATGCATTTGGAGCAAGACAACCTAAAAGATACCACAATTCAAATAGGTCTTCGAATTTGGAGTCCAAGGTGTCATCTCATAAAATTTTAAAGTCAGCCCTTTTGCCACTAATGTAGGGGGAAAAATAGAAAACCACCTGACATTGAGACTTTCAGGGGGATCTTTCTCATACAGCAGGTGCAGTAAAGACTTTAGTAGATAGAAACTCTGGAGCAGAGCCAAAACTGAGGAAAGATTCACCCATCATAAACAAAATAGCAACACTGCAAATGACAGAATCAGTACTCCTGGTTTTTTCCAGCTTCTGGTGACTGCCCTGTTACTGATTCTACCTTTATTTACAGTGTTGATAATTTGCTCATAATGGATTTTTTTGTACTCATTTCTCTTTTCTAAAATCCGATAAGAATATTGTTTATTTAGATTACTGAGGTTTTTGGTGTTCCCAAAACTTTGTACCTGAGGCTAGTGCCTACTCGCCCTGCCTTTGTCTTGGCTCTGTGCATGGCACAGTGAGCAATCAGACAGACCATCCATGTCTAATCTTGGTCCATAAGGAGACAGGGCTCAAGCACGGAATCTCTTTCAGTCTGAACAGCTATCGTATCTGTGAAGTGGGGAGGTCTAGCAGAGGCTCCAGTAGAGGATTAGAAGCTGGAGGGCTTCACAGTCCTCAAATGCAACCCTGAGCAGACTGCAGTGAGGTCTGAAAGTTCCCACACAGTCAGAAACAAAGGCAAAGGAATTCAAACCTGCTAGAACATCACAGATTATCTGGAAAGTTTATTACAATACAGAGTTTAATGTGTCACCGTATGTACGTGAAATCAGTCTCCCAAGATGGAGTTGTATTATCTGCATTTCTAGTCGGTTCTTGAGCTACTTCTCTAAAGTCAGCCCAGCAACAGGAAACTTCTGGATTAAGGCATTGAAGTTCTCGGTTAAAAGGCAAATAGATATTTTATCACAGTGTTAAGTGAACTTTTTTTTTTTTTTTTAAACAAATCTGGTTGTTAAAACAACAGAACCGGAGACATGAGAGTTTAGAATGAAGGGGAAATTGATGACTGTGACATTTCTTGGGTGCCAAGCCTGCATACAGGGGAATCTTCCTTCTTTCAACACCTGTGCGGTATAGGGTTACTTTATTTTGGCAACTAGGATATGTCCTGAAGAAACAAAAAATAAGGGCCTGGGTGACTCAGTCGGTGGAGCGGCTGGTTTCAGCTCAGGTCATGATTGCAGGTTCCTGGGTTCCCTGCTCAGCCGGGAGCCTCTTCTCCCTCTCCCTCTGCCTGTGGCTTTGTCTACTTGTGCTCTCTATCTCTCTGTCAGATAAAACCTTAAAAAACAGTAATAATAATAACACTTGGGAATAGGCAAAGTCACATAAATAACTTACATCTACTGTAAAAAGTGTCATAATAAGGGTATTTTAAAATGCTCCAGAGCTTACTGGATAAACCCTGTTTATAGGAATTGGATAAGGTTGTGATGATAAGGTGACATTTAAACTAAGCCTTGTAGGAAAAATGGTGAATTTTCCTGGGGGGCGGGGAAGAGGGAGAGAGAGCATTCAAAAAAATTGTGCATTTTCTTGTAGGAAAAATTGTGAATTTTCCTGGGGGGCGGGGAAGAGGGAGAGAGAGCATTCAGAAAAATTGTGAATTTTCTTGGGGGAAAAAAGAAAAGAAGGGAGAGAGGGCATTCTAGGCAGAAGCAAGTGCAAAAGCATGAGGATATGTGAATGCTGACTTAAAACTGCTGGAGCTAGAGTGAGCTGAAGGCAGGAAGGCTGGGGTAGAAGGGAGTGGTTGTGAGGTTGTGACCATCAATTTTATGAAAAGCAATTAAGCAGTGCCAATGGGAGTGGATAGGAAGGAATGGACTGGACATGTATGTAGGAGTTGAAATCCACCAGACTGAATGACTGATGGGGATTCAAAGAATGATAATGGGAGGAGCTGTACAGGGCTGAAATCCTCTTGGAAAGTTAATCACTGTGTGAAGCACACAGTTGTGTAGAGTGGAGGTGGGGTGAGGATTTGGCTGAAATTTCATTCAGCCAAAAAAGACAAAGATTGGTCAAGGTCATATAAAGTAAATAGATGGACATTATAGGCAACATTCTCTTTTTCACAATTTTCAACCCAAGCAAAGAACACTGTTGAATTCCCCCAGCCATCATTTAGCGACATTCACTGGAGCCAGGAAGGCACACAGTGATGAGATCCTAGGGTAAACGGACTGCTACCAGGGCTGGTGGCCATAGCAGGAAAGGCAGAGCCTGTAGGAAGATGACTCACTTTTAAATTTCAGATGCAGCCAGCCTCCTTGGGAAATGGGGAGATAAAGAAATAGCTGCCCTGATGGAAATTTCCCCTGGGAAAACTGATGCCAGCAGCTATTTCAGGTAATACAAGATAACGTCGGCAAGGAGGGGTCAAATGGAACAGATATATTTGACCACAAGCTGGCTGCAATGATCCACGGAGTATGTTCAGTCAGAACAGTGATTAGCTGCTATCATCAACTCTAGAAATACATCAGTTCAGGCCATAGTGGCAAACTCTCGTACAACATGCTTTAAAATTATCTCCCTTGCAGTGACAGGTTTGGATAAGAAATCCCAGCCTAAATATAGCCTCCAACAATGAATATGGGCCAACTTCATTTAATCAAAATGAGTGTTCTGAAATGAGTGTTCTGGTAAGCTAAAACAACATTCTTTAAAAAAAAAAAAAAAAAAATCCTTGTTGTTTAAATCATCATTGTTGAAAATCTTCCGATATTTCCTTCTGAAGAATTTCATCCTAGACCATACGGTAGAATTTTTTTTTTAATAATCCTACAGCTTGTAGATTGTCCAATGTGAGGGTCAAGATTTCTTAATGGTATTCTCATTGCCTAGAACAGGAGAAGGTATCAGAGATTAGATCAAAGACAGATACTGTCTTGAATTTGGGGACTCAGCCATTGCTATTTATCCTTCCCCTTCTCACTTCTCCTTGACTTCCAGGGCCTGGAGAAATTAGCAGAAGAGAACAAATCTGTAGCTGAACTGCCTGGTTGAGCATTTTCCTATTCACACATATGTTATAGATCCCTCTGCTTAGTACAGTGTGTTCTTTGATTATTCAATGTTGATCAAGCTATTGGATTTGTTCTGTGATCTAGACTCACTAGTGAGGGAGAGGTCAAGCTTGGCGTCCTACACAAGACTGTGTTAATGTGTGAGTAATCAACTATATGCTCGCTCATAGGAAGAAATTAGATCACTTCACGACTCGAATAGTGTCTACATAAGGGAAGAGCTTACCCATGGTGACATTTTAAGAACTGTTTCCAACTGATGAAATCGTGTACTTTGAACTTGTCCTAATGAGTATTTGCCAGGAGATAAATAAGTATATGGTACTCTGACATTCAGGGCAGTCATATCAGGATTTTCCTAAGGTAGACATGGCTGGAATATATAACCCATTTTCAAGAGGCATGTCCAAAGGATGACCTTTCACAGCACTCTTGGGCCCTCTGCTACCTCTGTCATTCTCCTCCTTGCCTTTTTGATTCTGATCTTTGGTGGTCCTGATGCAATTTGTCTCTGTCTGTCTCTGAGCTATTTATATTCTGTATTTCAAGTCCCAATCACTGTATGATCATTCTCTGGTCTCTATATTTCTACAGCAGCAAGACGATCTGACCTAGGAAACAAACTCTAGGGATTATTAGCTCTGACATAGGTTTTCAGTGTGAAGAACACAAACCTTAACATTTGGAAGAAATCAATATTTTATTTCATTTTATTTTTATTGTAGCTATATAGATAGCCTCGTGTCCTTATGAGGAAAAGCAGATTTAAGTCTGGAAATAAATGATTTTAAATGTTATCTTACAATGACTCTAAAAATAATTGGTCCCATCATGAGCAGATGTGAGAAAAAGAATTGAATGCCTTAAAATTCCTTTTTTCTGTAAATGTTTTTTGCAAAATCTATAATTCACACTTTGAGAAGCCAGCTACCTAAACATAATAGCACTTTTTAAAAAGAGGACCCAGTGAACCATAACAGCTGGAAACCTGAGAGATAATATCATAACACAACTAAGAACCATTTTTTTGACATTCACCACAGAATTTTTTTTTCTGTCTATAGTATGTACATGTCACCCATCCCAAACCTTGAAGTAGTAAAAGTGCTGCTGGAAATCATAAAGCACCTCTATATATTTATGCGAACCTTCCTTCTTTCCCAACTACATCCCCCCAGAGTAGATTGGTATATGGGTGACCCAATTGCATATGCTGGTTCGATGGAGGGGCAGAATGGGGAAGGGTTATGAGCAAAGACCCTATAGCCAAACCGCCTGGGCTGAAACCTTTATATATCCACACTCCATGAAGCCATGGGTACATTACTTCATTTCATGTCCTCATCTGTAAAATGGGCATGATGACATCTTTTCTATCTCATAGAGCTGGTATGAGGATTAAATGTGATCCATTCACAGAGAGAACTTAGAAGAGGGCTTGGCATGTTTTACAGAGTCAATACCTGTCAGAGTTTAGTTTTCATTTCGTGGGCAGTGATTTCAGAAGCTACTGCTGATTACTGCCCACCTTTAGTCATATTTCTTATATAAGTTCTCAGTGGAGGCAGGGTCTTGAATAATACACCTTTAAACATACCATCCAATAACATTTTTTGCTTGTTTGTTTTTAAATCCTTTGTTATATAATCTATTCTCTTAAGTGTTCATCCCGATGTAAAAGCATTCTATATGTGATTTTTGTTTGAAAGTGTTTTGATTATAATAGCACAACTGACACTTTTGTTAAGTTGACACTTACTGAATCTCATTGCTGGAATTGCTGTGATGGCTATTAAGGGTGAAGGGATAAGAATTAGGTCCTTGATTAGTTTGGGGAATGAGAGAGTTGCTAAGTTTAGCAACACCCTAACTTGTTATGATTATTATTTATTAGCTTCTCATAGGGAAATATTTGGGTACTGATTTGCTTATCAACTTGGAAAAACAAAAATTAATAACAGGACCAAAATAATAACCAGAACAGACCAGCATCCTGTAAGCTTAGAGAAAATCAAGAGACCATGCCTAGAATAGTTCACAGGTGGCACATACGAGGAGGACATTGAAGAGCAGCTGGCAGCCACAGACTGGGTCCTCTCTTAAGGGATGGGTAGACCATGTGGGCTACTAAGTATCCAGGTGGGGAGTCAGCCAAAAGCTTTTGTTTTTATAATGGTCTGATTCCAGAATCACAGCAGTGACAATAGCTCAGACATAGGCATACTGTGCCCGCAACTCTAAAATTAAAACGTAATGCTTAAAGCTGGCAGTTATATTCCCCTAAATCCATTTTTAATTCCAAACAAAATACTCTTAAGAGGATTCTGTTCTACTACTGCCCACTCTCATGGGTTTAATTGGCAAGACAGTTCTAAGCCAATCAATTTTAAATAACACCCTAGGGTTCCTGCAACCTTTTTCATAATGTATGACTCCCCTTTTCTTTGAGATATACTGTCTAGAGAAAGGGGACCCACTTACTTGAAAATACTACTGAAACAGAAATCCTTTTTATTCAATTATTCTTGATTTTTTTCAATTATCTATGAATTTAAGTCTCTTTTTTTTACAATTAGGGAAGTCCAAGATAATGATCATGATTGACTTTATCTCTTTTTAATTTGGTGACCAGAACTTTGCAGGACTCCAGGGTCACCCTTCTGAAGGACACTACCCAACCTTAGGGCTATGAGGAAGAAGCAAGAAACTGAGAGTAGAAACTTGAGGAAAGTCACTAGAAATGTTTTTCTTTGCTTTCAGCTTTTTTTTCCCATTGTGATTTGATTGCTCTAAATATTATATACAGGATTACATGTGTACAGGGAAGTGGACATGGACACTGGAAGGCTCTCATTTAAAATGTCTTCTAAAAAGGACTGTCAATAATGTAAAGAACAGAAAGTGTTTCAGCCACAGAAATGCATTCATTTGAACCACTAGCATTCAATGGGCCACAATAGCTCGCTCCTATCAGATACTCAGATGAAACCTTCATAATCCAATTAACTAGCTACCCAGATTGAAAATGCAGGTCCACCTGAGCCGCGCTAATCAGAGTTGTTGCAAGTTCCATTTGGGTAAATGCTAGGTAGCTTCTGTTTAGGTCGGAGAAGCTTCTGTACCACTACAGGTGTACATGGAGAAACAGAAGAGATGGAAAGAAAGACAAAAATATCCCAACATATGGACAGGGATGGAACTGACAGATGGGAACCATCTTAGTTCTAGAAAGGCAAATTGGGAAAGAGAAAGATGTTTGAACCAAATTTGGGGATGTGGTGTGAAATTATGCCATAACTTTTGGATCTTAATATCATGAAACAATTCTCTTTATCCTTCTTCTTCTCGATCTTTGGGAAAGGTGAGCAGAAAATTAATTCTTTTATGCATGGAATGATTTCAAAGGATGATATACTCCTTCCCCTGCCATTCTAAAAGAAGCCCTCCAAGGAAGAACTTGTCACCAAAACATTTTAACTTTTACCATAAATTCCATCTACAAATTTTGCCACTATCCTCAGTTAGAAAGAGTAAACCCTTTCCTGAGAATTTTTTTAACACCAGAGTAAGAACTACTTTATCCACTCCTTCCTAATAAGACTTACAAAGTCGCTATGATAGGTCCATAAGCTCAGAGCGATGAGGTTGCCGGTTCCTGAATGTAACAGAATGGTCTCTACTAAAACCAAGAGATTGAGAGGTGAGAAGACTCATATCATGAATTTTGCCTGCTCGACCACCTAGCCAAAGAAAGGGTCTAAAGAAGATGTATTCCCACTGCTTCACAATCTGTGATTATCAAGCATTAGGACCTGTGGCATAGGAAATAAGTGCAGATTTCTTTGGGGGTCATTCAATCTTATACAGCTTAGAGAGAGCTTACAGATTTGGTTTGGCTCCCTACTTTCATATATAAGAAACAAAGACCAAGAGATGGTAGATCCGTAGTCACACAGCCAGTTCAGTGGTAGAGCTAGATGTCAAACCCTGGTCTCTGGACACCTGATTCAATGTTTCCCATTAACCACAGTCCCAATTCCTACCACCCATATCATTTCATATCAGACGGGGATTTGACTGAAGAGATGGTTTAAGAGGACAAAGAGATAGTTCTGGCCAAATACCCATTTGGTATAGGACATCATTTTATTCTCCCTCTCATTTTAAGATAAAATGAGAAGCTAATGTTTCCCCTACAAGGACTTGTTAGCTGAGCAAATGAGTCTTCATATTCCAGAACTAATTATGATTTTTCTGGAGGACAGTAGCTCAAGCATGCCTACAACCTACAGGTGATAACCCGAAGGGAGCCCAGAAGCTTTGCAGTAATAATTAGAAGGGGTGTCTTCCTCTCATTCAAACCACTTCTAACTTCTTGGTCATTCTTGCCTAGGCACCTTGCTATTCCTGTCTGTACTTGACATGTAAGAGTAGCGAGGGCAAGATGCAGTCATGTCAGTCTAGGTTTTCCAGCTGCACAAAGTAAGGTGGTTGCTGTCTCAAGGAAGTGACTGGTTCTAGCTGACTAACACAATCAACACTTAATGAAAGAGATGGATATATGCAAAAGCTACCAGTAGGAGACAGGATGCCTTTCAGGCAGAAATCAAGAGGGGATTTTATTGCAACTTAATGGATGGTATAACTCTTCTAGAAAGAACACTACCAAAGAAAGTAGAGCTCGCTGTGGAAACAAATAAAATCAAGGTTACAAGACAATAGCACCTTCAAGATAAAATGGAGTCCCAGCCAGAGATTTTTTTCATCCCCCAAAATAGACTTGTCAGAGTAATGATACCATTAGCCATTCAAATCATCCAACTAACTTTCCTTGTTTCAGTCCTCAGTTTCCCAAACAACCATCTGATCAGCAAACATTCCCTTGGTGACTTGGATGCCTAAAGGAAATACACAGGGTCAGAGACCTTAATTAGCCCATCAGATTAAGAGTTGTGCTTCTCATTAGCTATCAGCATTCTTGTTTATTCATTTAAGGCCTTCAGAGTTGTGGTAAGAACAAACCAGCAGAAATCAGAGACTGGCTCTTTGTATACCTGCATCTGGAAAACTGAAAAATAGATGTAGAAGGTAGTGAATTCATCAAGTCTCTACCTGGGAAGACTGTTTCTGGGCAGTGAGCAAGCTTCCTCTTCAGAGGGTGTTTTCATCATACCTCTTGAGGCTGTCACATCTGTCTGCTCAGCAGACTCTACCTTGTTGATGAAATGCTTCTGTGTATATGTAGGTGCTATGAAGAATAGCAACCTGAATGTCAGCTCTTAGAAGGCACCCTGGAAAAGGACATTCTTGAAAACCACCACTCAGTACCAGGCACGTAAAATAAAAACAAAGACAGTACCTGTCTCCTTAGGTCTCTTGTTTTCTTGGTCATCTTATCAATTGCAATGTTTAGGGGATCTCCTTTTTCTTTTCTTCCAGTCTATTAAGAGAAGAGAAACAATCTCTGGTTTAGAAAATTCAATGTTAGAGACATTAAAATTTTAAAAACATTTCAAAAACACACTTGACTGGAAGAATCCAAGCAACAAAGAAAGACAGAGAGAGGGTGGGGCGGGGGGGAGATTCAATAAAAGCTATTATGTGTTGGTTTTCTAAACTCTAAAGTTAGTTTTCTCTGAAATAAAAATTTAAATTGCTGAAAAACAATACATTCTCAGGATGGTTTACACATATGTCCATATTCAACTTCATGCAAGTATGTTGTCTTCCTGCTCCAGACATTCATCAATTAAGTAAACACAGGATGTTTGCTTTTGCCTTCAAATACAAATGGTTTTTGCTGCTCTCTTACGTAAGCACAGTTCTGAATAGAAAATGATTGAGATGATAAAAACTACATGAGAAAACACTTAAAATAAATCACCAGAATTCAGAATTTCATACCAATACATCCTAGGCCATATTGTAACTTCTGTATCAAAGTTGGAAGAGATGCTTTACTACAAAATATATTGTGTGGAATCTCTTTTCTGTCATGCACTGGGATGCAAAACACTAAGGAACCCACAGCTTGAAATCATAAGGAAAATGTCTCTTAGGATTCTAAGAGGCAGAGGTAAGGGAAAACAAACAAACAAATGAAAAATCCGAAAATCTCTTCTTTAATAAATTATTCATTTCAGAGTTTGGAAGTTTCACTGAATAGTTTCTTTTTCTCTTTTCCTTGTTTCTTTCTCCCTTCCTTCCTCCCTCCTTCCCTCTCTCTTTCTTTTCCCTTCTTTCCTCCTTCCCTTCCTGCTCCCTCTTCCTCCCCCCCTTCCTTCCTCCTTCCCTCCTCCTTTCTTTCTTCCCACCGTTCTTTCCTCTTTTCTCCTTTCTTTCTTTCTTTCTTTGTCTTTCTTTTTCTCCCTTGCTCACTCCCTTCCTTTCTTTCTTTCTTTTTCTTTTCTTTTTTTTTTTTTTTTATGGCTATGGTAAAACAATTAAACCAAACAAGAAGCTCAATTATCTTTTTAAGACCACATCAGGAACAACAAAATTCCCATGGATGGAAAGCTCTACATAACTTTATGGATGGCATTATTTTCCCTGTAAGAGAAAATTCTTTTTAAAAGCTTTGTCAAATCTATTAAATTATCTATTCTTTAGTCAAACACCCTACAGATGTATTTATTTATGGTCCTACTGGTGAGTCAATTCTTATTCCATATTCAAGTCTCTAAAGAGTCATGTAGGTATCTATAGTAATTTGTATATATGATGAAATGATAACCAGAAAGTGTGCTTTGGGGATCCATAGAAATTACCATTCAAGAGATTTCTAAATATTCTCTTCCAATGACAAGATCCTGGATACATAAAGCTGATATATACACAACATGTCTACTTACAACTAGATTTAAAGCAGTTATTTTTTTCCTATAACTTGCTTAATTAACTATGTTTCTGAACAAATGTCTGATGTATAACCCTATATAGTTTTTATTAAAAAAACAAAACTAGAGTATATGTCTGTATATTTTTAGCCATCTAAAATCTTATAAATCCCTGTATCTTTTCTACTCCCTAAACTCATATTCTGACCCTTTCATTTTTATACACTGAAGTATATAAGTAGAGAGAGCTTAAAACAAAGTGGTAACATTTTACAAAGTTAAAATATCAGTGTACAAATAGCTGCAAGAAAAGAAAAGTGTATGGAGAAGCACAATGTGCTACATTATCTGGGGAGGGAAGCTAGTTACACAGCAAGTGTGACTTTGGCGCCCTGTCTCCATATTCAGGCATGCGGTAAGTGTAGCAGCCAAAGCTGCTGCTTTTCTCTTTAGCTTTTTCCTTGCAAACAGGATGTCCACCATTAACATATGAGAAGGTCTAGCTCATGATCATTCTGAGAACCAGATTTCCTATGTCCTTTCCATTTATGAAAGTAATAAAAACTTATTTTGAAAAACTAACAGTTATGAGTTGTTTTAAAATGCAGCTATGAGAGAAGGAAACTGGATCACTGAACTTTTCAATGTAAAAAGCAAAAAAATCAAGACAGTGTGAATATACAAAATGATTACGAAAAAAAAAATACTAAGTGTTAGACACTGGGATCATTTCTTCCTGCCACTGCCATTCATCATTGTCATTTGAGAAATGAAAAAATAAAACCAGAATAGGCCTGGGGTTAGGGAGAGGGCAATAAGGCACTGGCCTCAGAGACGACATTTAAGGGGGCCCCAAAGAACTCCCTAATATAAAACACTTTAATGCAATATTTTCAAAAATCAAATTAATGCCAAAAATTCACGCTGAGCAAATACCAAAATTTTAAATAAAAACAGGACCCCACAGGGCAAGGATGAGGGTAAATGCAAGTGAAGTGAGTCATGTAGGTCAGATATTTCTTAATTTTAAATTTAAGAAAATTGGGAATTGGGATGAAGGAATGCACTTGTCGTGATGAGCACTGGATGATGTATAGAAGTGTTAAATCACTACTATATTATACACCCGAAACTAATATTACACTGTATGTTCACTAACCGGTATTTAAATAAAAACTAAAAAAAAGAAAGAAAGAAAATTGATGAATGCATGTATACTAAAAAGAGAATAAATCACTGTTTACCTACAATTCAAATTTAACTGAGTGTCCTGTATTATTATGTGCTAGATCAGGCAACCTTTCCCAAAGAGGTAATAGTCATGCTCAAGATTGTAATTGGGGTTATTACAGACACAATTACAATCTTATTACAATATTACAGATTGTAATTGGGAAGACTCCATTGCCTCATTCTGTGAAAAGAAGGGTAACATGGGATTCTGTATCCTATTTGGGATCAATACTCTGTAACTGCAAAGCATAGTTCATTAGATGTGAAACATCATTTTGGTCGCTGTGATAAACTCACAAAAAGTGAGATCTATAATCCTCATGCTCACGGAGCTCCTAATTTGGGAGAGTAAACCAGAATATGAAATTAAGAATACTAACAACTACAAAGAGACTAATGCTCTAACAGGTTGAATTAGTTGCTCAAAAGAGGGAGATGTTGCATTTGGGAAGTCAAATAATCTCACAGAGGAGTGGAGGAATTTAGCTACACATTAAGTCCTGGGTACGATCTGAATAGGAAAGAGGGAGGTACTTGAAGGGAGGACAGGGTGGCAAAAATAAAGTCATCCAGTCAAGAAACGGCAAGGCGGATTCTAAGAGGACAGTAGGAATGGTGCAGGCTCTTCTCTATGATGTGAAGGGACAGGTTTGACGAACTGGAAAGATAAGCTACTTTTATAAGAGCTTCTTTATAGTGTCATTACTGCCAATTATATTTTGATCTGCAAACTCAGAGGATCTCTGGTGACAAAAGCATTCCATGTCACTCTGTTGTCAGAATCCTGCTTGTGTAATATTTACAATCCTGGGGTTCTTCAGCTTCCAAGTCTTTGGCTAAAGACAACTAAAAAAATGCAGATGGCTTGGGTGCCATATTGTTCTCACTATTTAGAAAGGCTAGATAACGGTAAACCAAGGACTAGAACTTTGGAAACACTGGCCACTGGCTGAAGTTTTTAATGTATTGGCCCTTTGTCGGCTCTAATTTCTTTAAATAAGGTATGTGTGCAAGAATAATGGTAGTAAATCCTTAATGCTCAGATTAACTCAGCAAATGGGGACTAGCAAATCATTACTTCATGCTTCTCTGGGTTCTATTAGTTGGCATGTGGAAATACTTTTAAATTACCAGCTTAAATTGGACAGGAAGCCAATCACTGAGAGAGACAAAAAAAAAAAAAAAAAAAAGTATTTTCTCCTAGTGGCACTCATCCATTAGTAAGCTCTGTGATCTTGGACTAACAATTTGCCCATATTTTTTATTTCTGAGTTTTCTCATGAACACAATGGATAGCATAATATATACCCTCTTTTCACAAGGTTAGCAGGACAATCAATCATGATGTCAATGTGCTGGAAAAAATAAAAGGCATTAACAGTACTCAGAGTAATTAGGAAAGTATTTTTGCTATGGGAAAAAAAATGAGAGAATTGATTTGGAAACTATGTAGAAGCTATTTTTGGGTTACCTGGACTTCTGCTTTCTTTACTCATGCAGATAATATATGAATGCAAATTTCGCCAAAACGAGAATTCCTAAAGGAAAAGTTCTCTTTAAGAATATTTGGGACAATTCATTTTAAACAGACAACAATCTGAGATATTTCTAAGAGGTGAAATAAGGGGCTGAAACTCCAGATAAATGTCTTTCCTATAATAGGTTCTTGGATATGTTTGTTAAATAACTAAGGATTTGATCATATGTAGCAAATTCTAGTTCACAGGGAATCAACTAGACACCTCACCCAGCTCTACCTCCCTCACCCTCCAAGCTCTACAAACTAAAAATACTTTAACAAACTGAAGTGAAAGGAGACCTAAGTGTTCAGTTTTACATCACTGCTTAATATTAAAACAAAAATGTGTTGTCTTAAGTCAGTCATTCAGTTATTCCCTGCCTTTGCTAAAGAGAAGAAAATAAAAACCATTTGTAACCACTCTCTGCCAAAAGCTATCTAAGTGATCTGGCAACTTCTCTAGACCCTCCACTTATCATCTGTCCAAAGGAGGGGCCAGAGACAAGTTATAGAACCAGGAAATGGGAAAGCCAAAGAACATACCCCTCACTACTGGGAAGCTCTCATACACTGCAGAGAGGGCTGGCGGTGGGGAGGAGGATAACAGTCAGTTGGAGCTTTCTCATCTCTAAAATGTAGATAATGCTCTCTCTGTGGGATTGCCATGAACATCAAGAGAAAAAGAATTTGTAAGAGTTAGCACAGTCCCTAACCCCATCAATCATGTTAGTTTCCTCTCTTTCGCCATCCCATGGATTCCTCTAAAGCTGAAGACAAGGTCCAGAGAGATGGACTGATTCTGATCACCTCACTACTTAGTGTAGGACCAGGACCTCAGCCCTCCCAGTCCAGGGATTTTCCATTGCATGTCTAAACCATCTTCCATCTCTAAAATTCTAAGATTTTGTGATTTTATAGTTTCACGTATTTCTGTTCAAAGGTTACAAAAAAAAATTAAAAATAGAAAAATCTCAGTTTGAGTTATATTTCCTTTGTCTCGTTTTGTCTACAGATCTTGTGTGCCTTTCTCAGACATCTCCCCACTTGCCTTCTTTATCTTCACCTGCAGAGAGTGAGTCTGCAGTAGAGATAGCCATTTAATAAATACTGTTATTAAAAAAAGAAGAAGACAGGCGGGAGTCTTCTTTCACATTGCTACAGGCGACTTTCCTAGTTGCCATCTGTTGTGCTAGGAAGGTGCATGATAATTAAACTTTATTTGTTTTAGAATTTGGGCTCTATTTTACAAAACACATTTGGAGTAGATCCATGGTTTGAACTAATGAAAGGAAAAGAGAATGAATTTCCTGATTTGGATTTTTATAGGGGATCCTTTATTCTCCCATTCTCTGGCTCTGAACTCAAGTCCAGTTTGCCAAAGTATCAGATGCTGTCAAGGAGACGTTCATATTTCCATTTAATTCTACAGAACAGGATTGGGGCCATTAATAGAAATTTTGATTTTTCGCAATTAGTCTTCAAGAACAAGTCAATATTTTAGTTCAGTAACTTATTTACATTTCCCCCTTTGGGAAATAAAATGCTCTCTCTTTTAGATAAGGATCTTCTTTTTCCTTCTTTCTTTTTTACTATACTAATATCCATCACCATTTCTGAAATACTGAAGAAGTGTGCAATATATTTATATTATATGCTGAATATCATACAACTCATACCAACTTCCTAATTTATAAAACAACAACAAAAAAAGGAATATTCATTTCTAAATTTCTGAAATTAAGAATTTACTTAAAGGCCATTCCTCATCCCACCCTAAACACATAATTCAGTACAAGTGGTCTCTCACAGAAGCCCTAGGAATATAAACTACCATCTCAGTGTTTCCCCCAGATCCATGGTTTTATGTGAGTTTCGGGGCACGCTATTAATGTGGGAAATGGCTATGAGAAGGTAGATATTGATCACTCTTTTCCTTTTTCTAAAGGTATCTGCCAACTTGATTGAATGTATGAGAAATCTTCAAAATATCATATAGCTGTGATTCTAATATATTGAATGTGTAGAGAGCTAATTAAACGCCCAGTCTTCAAACTGTTGTTATTTGAAAGAAGTGGCAGTCAAAATCATCAGAATGGCAGAAAGCAATAATGTACCACGCACTTTACCTCCAAAACATTTTCCTATCATTTAAACCTATAATTTAGACAACAGGAGGGAGGAGGAAAAAATGATCTATTGATCTAGCAGTCATCCCATTGTATTTGGAGGGTTGCCCATGTACCCTCAAACCCTGAATATAGGAACCATATTCTTATTACAAATAGTACCATTATTTATGGAACCTTGAGCATTTCATAATACCTTTATATTATGTGTAAATCATAGTATGTGAATGCAAATCTTTCTAAACATTTCCCTTTCACTAGCTACGGACATTCTCTTGGAAGAGAAATTAGTGATATCTCTTTAGAATGGATAAAAGTTTACAAGTGGCCACAAATCAAACCCATGATCAGGATATTCTGACCACATCACAATCCAGCTTTCCTGGAACCTGGGATGAATGGGGTTGGGTGGAGGGGTAGATAAGGGTAGAAAGGGAAAAAACTAATCACAACATGTCAAGGCAAAAAATGTATCTGACACTTCTCTGAGATCTTGTCAGTGCTCAAGGAAAGAATCATCAATATATAAGATAAGAATATCAAGAGGGCATTATAGGTAAGATTCCCAGACCCTGTTTATTGGCCCAGCATTATTAGCACACACATTGAACATATTTTCCATTACATACATTTGTACTTTCCCTTATATACTAACTTGTAAAGTAACACTTCATGACAATAATCTTTATTTTGCTTATCATTATATCCTTGGCACCTGTGCCTGGCACATAATAGGCATTCAACAAATTACATTGAATCAATGAATGAAACACATGGGCTTCTGAATCCAGCTGCACCTAAAGCCAAAGTATCTATCAATGGATTTCCTGCTGAGATGAGTGAACCAACTCCCCTCATGTTTCTTTATGTTGGGTTTCTCTCAGCTACAACCAAAAAGTCCTGACTCAATCAGAAACCTTAAAATACCTGACCAAAATAATTTGAAGGCAGGATGGTAGAAGGGGAAGACCCTGGCAAGGTCCACTATGGACACAGGTCTCAGAGCACTCCCTGAGACCTCAGGCCTTTGCTTCTCTCAAATCCTTCTGTTCTTGGAACCCACCCATCCCAGCATAGGTCTCTAACACCACACTAACACCTTTGTCAATGTCCCTCCCTCTTAATCCTCAGTATGGCCTGTCAAAACCAAGCTTTTACTTCAGAGGGTCAATCCCTCAGTTCCTATTTAATTCTTACTGGATCCTTACTTTCTACTAAACTCTTGGACCTGTATTTTCAATTTTCATAGTCAGAATTCCTTCTTGTAATAGCCCATCTCTCTAATTAATTTGTTCTTTTTCAATGATTCACAAACTTTTTGTCTCATATTAGTGCCTGGAAGAAAGGGGCCACTCTCTCTTCAACCATTTGTCTAATTAAATTTTGCCCATTCTCCCAAAACCAGTTCAAAATCTCCCTCCTCTTGGAAGTA
Source organism: Martes martes (assembly GCF_963455335.1). NCBI lineage: Eukaryota > Metazoa > Chordata > Mammalia > Carnivora > Mustelidae > Martes > Martes martes. The sequence continues at coordinate 94,992,954 of NC_137896.1, read as the reverse complement.
TTTTTAAACTAATCTAGCCCTTGAAGATCTTCCCCTCTTTTGACCATATCCTTCAACCAGGTACTGTGCCAAAGGATGCAGACATTAACAATTTACCATCCTGCATTTTTTATTAAGTTTTCATGTGGTTGCAGAATATAATCCGAGCTTTTGGTGGGTGGTGAATGTCTGAGTTTTCTCCCAGAAAACTTAGTATGAAACTCCTAAGAACTGCCCCAGAAATACCTGTTCATGTATAGACAAATGGGCACTCCCAGTAGGCACCTGTGGACAGGAAGAAGGTATGCAAGGGATATACAATTTGGAAAATATCAGGGCCCTAAAAATAAATTTCACCTATTTCACAACTTTCCGCTCAAAACCTAGGAAGTGGCTAACACCTGTGTGATGTTATAATTCTTTCTCTTTTACTTACTGTATCAACACAGATGTAGTCCTCAATGATTATCTGCCAGCCAACCCTCCACAGAAGACATTTTTCATCAAAGCCCCACATTCTGCACGCCCCCCAGCTCCCAACCTTGGGTTAATTAACCACACATTCCTTCAAAACCTGTAAGAGACTATGAATTGGGAAAACTGCTTAAAAATGCCATTTTATCTTTACAGTTGAGATGAAAGTAGCAAAGGCAAAGTGCAAATTTCCAGTGATTTTATACACACACAAAAACACATATATACCCACACTAAATAAATCATTTAAATTTCAGTGGAATTTGAACTTCCCCTTTAAGTGCATATGCCCCAACCACTCAGTTACAGCTAAAGCTATCAACACCTAAAGGATCCCTAGAGTCTGGCATTTTCTAACTTCCCAAAAAGAGGTCAATAACTGCATCCATGTTGTTGAGAGTTCACAGAAATCAGAAAACACTCAGGAAGAGGGTTGCCATAGTTCATGGAAAGTCTATCTGTGTAGATTCCCCTTGCCTTAGCCTCCCTGTACCTCATCTAACAATCTATCAGGGGCCAGTTCGTGTTGTAATTCCTTCATCACACATTCCTGACCTCTCAGTTCACAGGAGCCCATCCTCCTCTGAGTGCCTGCAGACATCTATATCATTATCTTTATCATCAAAATAGCTATTTATTTGGTGCTTTATGAACAATTTCCACTCTGGAAACACTCATATATTGTGCAAGTCTCTTGCATCGTTAATTAACTTTCAGATATCTAAAGCAAATCTCTTACATCATTAATCGAATTTCAGATATCACACTCTAAAGATAAAATACAAATGCACAGATGCATCATTTTGATACTGTCTTATTCAGAAACTTGTCATGATATAATCATGTATCTGTTCCTTCTTTCCAGTTGGAGGCATACGAGCTTAAGGGCAATGTATTAGTCAGCTCAGGCGGCCATAACAAGATACCATAGACTGGGTGGTTTAAGGGACAAAATTTTATTTTATCTCACAGTTCTGGAAGCTGGAGACTCCAAGACCAATGTTCAATAGGTCTGGTTTCTTCTGAGGGCTCTCCCTGTGGGTCATAGACATCTACCTTTTCACTATGTCCTTACATGGTAGAGACAGAACAAGCAAGCTCTCTGTGTCTCTTTTTATAAGGGTACTAATCTTCTCATGAAGACCCTACTCTAATACCTCATTTAAACCTAATTATTTCCCAAAAGCCCTAGTTCCAAATATCATCACACCAGGATATTTATCAACATATGAATTTTGGAAAGACATAATAGTCCATAGCAGATAGGAAGTTGTCAGCCAATTATATGTCCTTGAAACCCTGAAACTTCTTACATAGTGACTTAAGCAGAACAGGTGCTAAACAAATTAGAAATATGTATAGATACGTATATACCAATATGTATTAAATATAAATGAAATAATTAGTATTCTGGCTGCTTGAAACAACTTCATGATATGGATCTTTGGCATTAAGGCTACTTTTGTGCAGAGGTAGAATGAAAGGGATGCTGTATTGGTAGCTTCACGATGGTAGAATAATATTGCTGCCAACTCTCTTTCCACACTCATTCTCCTTCCCTGTTCAAAATCTCACCTAAGCAAGAAGAAGATGGAAATCAAAACCTATAATCACATGCACAGAATTAAGATACATGCACCTGGACAAGAAACATACAAACAGTAAATGCCTTTTAATCAAATCCTTCTCTCCAAATAGTGGGAGGTGAGGGTAGATAAGCTTGAGGACACTAAATACCAAAAGAGAACGGGTTTGGTAAAATAGTGCTTCTAAGAGAGGAGCAAAACCCTGACTGGGCAAAGAAGTAGGCCATACTAGAAAACATCTGGGATCCTTCTCTTGGCCAACCCTACAGCAAACGAAAGTAGGAAGTTTCCCAGGAAGCACTGGGAAGTGGAAACGCAAGGTTTAGGAGTACAGAGCACTTTCTGCAAGCCAGGGGACCCTCGAGATTTCCTGCACACTTCAGAACCAAGCATCCCCCCCACCCCACCCCACCCCACCCCGCCAATCAAATCTGACTTCTTTTGGTCTTTGCCAAAGCCTATGAAGACTGCTCCTCCAGTCCTTTCCAGCATCACCACCAATCCATCTTGGCATAAGCCTTCCTCTCATGCTCTCTCGAAAAGGCCAGCATTGTCTGAAAAACAACCACATAGGTCCTGATACCTCTAAGCCTTAGCACTATGAGGGACTAAAAGAAAATAATATTTGGACAGTCAAAATAACTGAAGAATTATTTTATTTATCCACTAGCAAGCCCCAGTTTAGAGCTATTAATTTCATTGTTAATTTTTTGGTGTTGTCTTTTATTTTCTAGGAGCAGAGCTTATGAAGCCTTGGGTTTTCTCTCTACTTCCCAAACCCACTCCCAAGCCAGAATGGAAGAAGGCTGATCCCATTCCCAGCACCAACACCAAGGAGGCCACTGGCACATGACCAAGGGCCAAGCAGAGGCATTTCCTGAGGCTTCTCTGATGCCCTTCTTCCTGAGAATGCTTCGAATTTGCCCCATAATAGAATCATCTCTTGGGGCATTTGCTCACGCGTGGAACTGATGAAAACTTTATGAGGCAAAAAGCATTTTTGCTGCATGATAGTTAAAAACTAAACTAAGTAGAAAGCAGGCCGAAACCCTGGAACACATGTCTCACATCGTCCCAAATATTCCTCACTATGTGGCTCCCATAAACACCATCTGCTGTGTTAATTTGTAAAGAATTACAAGGTTCTTAAAATTACACTTTGCTCTCTGTAGCGTACACTGTGTCTATTAAGGGGGGGAGGGCATTGAGAATGCGTATCACATCTAGCCAGACACTGAGATCTTTTTCCTTCTAGGCTGGGATCTTGCTGAAAGTTTGCTAGGTCTGCATGGAATTTTAAGAAGTGTATCATATTCTCCCCAACCAGCTGTAGGGAAAAAAAAAAAAAAAAGAAAAGAAAATATATACAACAAAGCCTTTGCCCTAGATTATAATTCCAGCATCATATGCATTTTCAAGTTGTGTGCACGTCTCCCACTTCACTGGATGCTCAGGACAATACGAAGTCCTTAGCTATAAATCTAAGAGGGTGAAGAGCCAAAATTGAGAGAACTTCTTGGGTGAGACTTAATTCTCCTTTGCTGGTTCCTGACCTCCAGGGTTTCCTCTGAGCCCTCAGGTGGTAAATGAGAGTATTTCTCAATTGCTTATCCCTGTCTTCTCACAAAGCCAGAAGAGGAACATCTTTGTTCCCGAACACACATCTCTGACAGCGCAGGGCTATGGTAACAGGCTGCTAATGTACAGTTTAGGTAAATTAAGTCCCCAAAGGAGGTGCTGGTTAAACGGTGATAAATGGTGGCTGGAAATGAGAAAGTAAGTAGGAGAGTTTGGGGCTCAATAATCTTTCAGCTAGAAACTGTCAACATGACAAAGTTGTTGCAGATGCAGTTTCCTAGAACTCTCCATTCAGTAGCTCTGGAGTAGGCTGGAAATCTTCATTTTTTAATGAGCGTTTTAAGAGTTATGTACAAGCTCTGGAAACACAGGGATAGTTCAGTGGGTACTAATCTGACTAGTCATTTGATTAGTTAAAATCTTTCCCATAGTGGCCCAGGAATCTGCATTTTCAGATTTCCATGAAGTTCTACTGATCAGCCAATTTTGGGAAACAAGAGGTTTGTGACAATTTACTGGTTGGAAACCTAAAATCGGACCAAGGATTACAATTAAGGCAATTCTGCTTACATCTTGATGAATTAGTTATTCTATCTCAAAAACATAATTTTCTGAGCCAAACTAATTAGAAAACAAAACAAAACAAAACTATCCTGCCTGAGAAGCCAAAACAATGTAGAGTAGACACAGCCCGCCACATCATTTCATAAAAAAGCCCCTGCCTAAAGAAAAAGTTAAATCAGCTTGCCCAAATTCCTTGCCTGTCATTATTACATCTACATGTAGACATCAGAGTAAGACTAGCTAGATGCAATGAACATGGAAATAAAGAAAGATGCTGATCTCACCAAAACATAGAGAGTTTAAGAAAATTTTGCAACATCACACAAACTATAAAACAGGATCCTGATCCAAGCTGATCCTGATTTCAGAACTTCTACCGTTAAACCCAAATCTACACTCTGCTAATCTCCTAACATTTTCTGAAAATGTATACCCAATCTCCTCTTTCCATGGTCACCTCTCTAACCCCTCTAAGTACATCCCAATCCTCAGAGAAGAGTATCTTTGAGTACCCCATAATAACCTTCTACCTGCCACCCTGACCTTCTTTTCTCCATCCTGAAGCAACATCTATAGGCCAGATCAGGCCCTGCCTCTCCCTGACTACACAGCCCATATACAAGTCTCCTTTCTCTCAACCACAATAGTAATTAGCACAGTCCTTTTCTGATGTTCAGCCACAGCATCCCCTCAGACAAATCCCTGCATAGCCTTCTCTGGACAAGCTGGCACCGAGTCGTCTCATCCCACATCCCTCGGAGTCAGACATCTGGCTATAGCTGCTTCCTAACTTCCAAGCTCTGGTGAAAAAGGCAGGGTTCAGGCTGAAGGTGGTTGCTTGAATTTTCTCTGATCATTCTAGGTAAGTTGAACTGAATGAACTACTGTTGCTTCCAATTAAGTCACCGATCCCACGAAAAACTGGATTCTTAACACTGATTGTAAGAAAATAAATTATTAGAACACGTTGGTAATAACCCCCAAATTGTTTTGTGATACAATTATCGATTGGATTTATAACGTAGTAGAGTAAAATAAAAATGTTGTAATCATATTTTGCATCTCAATGTATGTCTATAAGAATGTGTGGGTGTGTGTGTGTTACAAGTTCATCAGCCATTATCATTTAACTGTATGTGTACCCTCTCCACTAGCAAAGTGTTAAGTTCTGTGAGAGAAAGATCACATTTCCCTAGATCAGGTAAATAAAAGAAGTTTCTTCTGTACACAATAAAGACCTTGTACAGTCGACCCCTGAACAATGTGGGGGTTACAGGCTCTAAACCCCTGCATAGTTGAAAATCGACATACAAATTCGGATTCCCTAAAAACTTAACTACTTATAGCCCACCGCTGACAGAAGCCTCACTGATAACATAAGCAGCCAATCAACACCTATTTGTATATTATATATAAAAATTCTCTATTCTTAAAGTAAGCTAGACAAAAGAAAATGTTATTAGGAAAAATCACAAGGAAGATAAAATATATTTACAGTACTGTACCGTATTTATCAAAAAATATCCACATATAAGAGGACCCATATAGTTCAAACTGTATTGTTCAAAGGTTGGGTATGGTTAGTGACAGGATAACTCATTGCTACAGGGTAGAGAGAATCAAAGAACTTTATTACCAAGCTTTCCTGGGTGAGTGAACCACACACCACTGTGGAAGAAAAGTCACAAATCTTAGTCTTTCCAGAATCTAAAACCAACCTGTTCATTTGCATCCATGACTATCTATTTGGCCATGCACAGCATGTAAATACACATGCCAGCTCCAAGGGTTATCTTAGTCTCCCCAGTGCTTGTGACATTAACACTTAGGGTAAAGGGGGATGGATCCTTTGATAAAGAAATCAGTGTTATCTCATTCTTATGTAAAATTAAAATGCAAATGTAATTTCTAGTTCCAATCCCCATCTGCCCTTCCTTCCTGTCCTCTTTCATGCCTTCCTTTCCTTGAAAGAATTTATGAAGTAGACAGAAATAGTATTAAGTTATAGCTTGGCTCTGATACCTACTAGCTGTATAACCCTTGGTGACTTACTGAAACTCACTAAGTCTCAGTCTTCACCTGTACAATAGTGGAAACGATGCTTAACCCAAGAGTACAATGAGATAATACATGTAAAATATCGGTCTCTGAGTTTAGCATGGAAATCATATTTCTGGTAATGGAAATTGTTAAAAAAACAAAAACAAAATCAAAAAACAAAAACAAAAACAACCTGATTTTTTTTCTCTCTTGATTGCAAACTTAGGGAAAACACAGTGCTCAGCATCCGAACCATGAAAAGATGCAAGATGGACAGATTGAATGTCTAGGGAGAATATATTGATTCATAGGCTGGATCTGGGTCTACCACAACTTGCCATTTGAAAATCTTTTAACATCTGAGTGGTATTTAACATTCATGAAATTTTCACCATTTTAAAGTCCATAGGACACCAATCAAGTCTAAGGCAAATGAAAAAGGAGAACCAGACACAGACCCTGAAATTTCGCTAAAAACATAGTGAAGAATATATAATTTGATAGCTCTGGTTTCTTATGCTAGTGAGGCATGGGGACCAAATGTTGGGGACTGATTCCTCCTTTTCAGTCCTACGTGTGGGTAAGAAATCAGCAGCGTACACACTTCACTGATGACTTTAATCACGCTGAGCCCCTATACCTAACAGCCAGCAAAAGGGAGATTCCCCGAGCAGCATGAATGGATTCTATTTCAGTCACCCTCTTTGGCACACCAAGGAAGGGATGGCCTTGCTGAAATGATGCAACAGGCCTGCCCTGTCTGCCCCATGTTGATGCAGAGTCAGTGAGAAAAGCTGCTAAGTACTTAAAAATACCTCAGTAAGTGGAGGCTGCCAGAGATGGGTCTGAGTAGCAAGAACACACCTTTTGTCCAAGCATGGCTTTCACTATGAGGCAAAGTCTAGAGATCAATCATTACAGAATGATTTTAACTGGTTTATAAGGACTCTTGGAGTTCCCTGCTAAAATACTAATAACATTGAGAAAGAATTTACTTGAGGTAATTTGCTTACTGGTTTTTCATCTGTTTCTCCCGTTAGACTGTAAACTTCATGGGATTAATAACTTCATTTGTCTAGTTGTCCTGTATGTGTATGTGCCTTTCACTAAGTACAGCCCCTGGCACATGGGTTCTCATTGAATCAGTGACATAAAATAGTTGTCATTTTGGAAAATAGAAATTTGATCTCCGAAGAGAACAGAAGAGTAGGAGGCAAGAAACTTTTGTGTGGTAGTTGGGTGAGGGAAGCCTAGAGTTGAACATAAATTCTGGTTCCATAGGAAAGCTGCTGATAAGGCATTTAGGTTTTAAAAATTAGACACATCCACATGCTAACCAAAAACAAACAAACAAACAAACAAAAAACCCCACAAAACACTAATGGAAAAAAAAGAAATCAAATAATTGTAGGGATATGAGGAAGACAAAAAAGGAAGGAGGAACAAGAGGCTGCGGAGAACAAGAAGAAGAAAAATAAGATATTTACGGAGATTGGGGACCCCAGTGGGAAATCCAAAGTAGGGACTATTTTAAAAAAAGGGGGAGAGAGAGAGAGAGAGACACTACCAGGACCACAGCCAGGAATCCAGTTACTGAGACAGAAAGCACTAAAAGGTAGTCAAAAGAGAAGTCAGAAATCAGGAACTGGAAGGGATGCTCAAGTCTGGAGTGAAAACAGCTTAAGTCTGACTTGAGGAGGAATCACCACGTACTGGGTACAAGTTCTTTCATTCCCTGTGCAGAAGCCAGACTGGTACAAGCCCAAAATGCCTGGGCAATCAACCCTCTCTCCCCAACCTTCATAAAAACAAACACAAGGCCAGGCTTACTACCACCCAGCGATGCACCTTCCGACCCCCCTCCCTTCTTCCCTATCCAGAGGACTCCACAGAAAGCCTCAGCTCCTGGAAGAGCCCTCCCACCTGAGCCCCTTCTCTAGGACTATCCCAAGCCTGTCATTGCCCTCTTTCCCTTTTAATTAATCTTGCTAAGTGGAAAACATACAAACAGAAGAATTCCCAAACCAATCCACACTGAATATAGTCTCAGTATCCCAACTGTGGGTTCCACACTCAGTGACTCCAAGGATAGGGCCACGAAGCCCCGGAGCAGGCTTCCATCTGCAATAGTCTGGGCCAGTATAGAATTTGTATGTTGTATGGGACGCCTGGGTGGCTCAGTCGGTTAAGCCACTGCCCTCGGCTCAGGTCATGATCCCAGGGTCCTGGGATCGAGTCCCACATCGGGCTCCTTGCTCAGTGGGGAGCCTGCTTCTCTCTCTGCCTCTGCCTGCCACTCTGCCTGCTTGTGCTCTCTCTCTCTCTCTCTCTGACAAATAAATAAATAAAATCTTTAAAAAAAAAAAAAAAAAGAATTTGTATGCTGTAAATCACACCAGTTAGGTTGACCTCTGTCTCCCTGTGCCCTATGTGTTCTATGTGCTCAGCCACCACATTCTACTTTAAGTAAACTATTACTCTGGCAAAGAACAAGTATTTATGGAGCATTTACTTGATATTGAGCCTTGTAGAAGTGTGATATGGCCTGAGTTGTGTCTCCCCAGAATTTATGAGTTGAGGTTCTACCCCATCCCCTCATCCCCACACCCTTACCTCAGAATGTGATTGCTTCTGAAGATAGGTCATTAAAGAGATAATTAAGATTACATGAGATCATTAGGGTGGCCCCTAATCTAATACAATTTGTGTCCTTAAAGTGGAGATTAGGCACAGAAAAACACAGGAAAAGACCATGATGTAGAAGATGGTCAGCTACAAGCCAAGAAGAGAGGCCTCAGAACAAACCTATCCTACAGAAACCTTGATCTCAGACTTAGAATTTCCAGAACTGTGAAAAAACAAATTTCCATTGTTAAAAATCCCAGTCTGTGGTATTTTGTTACGGTAGCCATAGCAAACTAATGCAGTGTGTGACAGAAAACACTAGAGTAATGATTTGTTGAGGTTTTGCTTCCTTTTAAAATACATTACCAATTCGGGCTAGTAAGAAGTCTGAGAGGGCTGAGGTGGGGTCAGGGAGAGAAGATGTGACTGTCTCCAGCAATCCTAATTGATTTCTCAGAAAGCTCTTCAGTTTTTCACAGCATGAGGCTTATATCAATCAATTTGTTCAATTAAGGAAGGAGCCCCATCTCACCCAACAATTGGAAAATGGGTTTCTCAAGTCCCAGAACACATTTCTTGCTCCAAATGCCAGAAGGCTTCCTCAATCTTTCTCAAGCACCTCAAAGAGTCCTGCTGCTCTTATTGAAAACTGGTAGCTATCAGATACAAGATAGATAAATAGGTGATAGATGATAGATAGAGTCATTTAAAGTAATCTTCCTAAAAGACCCTCAGATATTTCTCATCTCACAGAACAGCCAAAAACAATTTGATCTCATGTTTCCTCACAATTGAAATGAAATAAAAATGTGACTTCTGTTCCCTGTGTGTAAGTTTGCAAGCACTTTTGATTAAGAAACCTGAATGGGGGTGGGGAGGAGGGCACCTGGATGACTCAGTCGGTAAAGCCTTCAACTCTTGATTTCCTCTCAGGTCGTGATCTCATGATTGTGAGATCCAGCCCCACATCAGCCTGGAGTCTGCGGGAGATTCTCTCTTGCCTTCCACCCCTCCCCCGGTTTGCTTACACTCTCTTCCTCTCTCTCTCTCAAAATAAATAAATAAAATCTTAAAAAAAAAAAAAAAAAAAAAAAGAAGGAAACCTGAATGTGGTATGAAGTAGCAATATGACGCCTATTTTCTTACTGGTGACTTTCTGTTCTGCTCTCCCTTTCAGACTTCCAGTTTAACATACCTGGTACTTCAAGCTTACAGCTGCTTGCAGTGTACTTGAGACACCACAGCAACCACGCACTGACTCAAAGGAGTGATGAAATCCTTGGGAAGCTGGATTATGTCTAAATTTTTGGTCCCAATTCATTCATTCTACCTAATGAGACTTATCACAGTGCTAGGTGGGGGGGACATAGCAAGACAGCCACAGCTTCTACCAGCATGGAGTTCGTCTAAAGCATGTTTTGCTACCCTTGACACTATTGACATTGTGGGCCAGATAACTATTTGTTGTGGGGGCTGCCCTATGCACTGTAGGGTATTTAGCAGCAACCTTGGCCTCTACCAACCAGATGCCAGTAGCACTCTTTCCCTAAGTTATGACAACCAAAAGTATTTCTAGACGTACCCTGGGGAGGAGACAAAATTACACCCACTTGAGAACCACTAGCCTAATGAATGAGAAAGATAATTTAAACAGCAATTACAATGCAGTAAGATAAGTACCATGGTACAGATACAAAAAGGGAACTTAAATAAACCGAGGGGTGTGGTGGGTGGTTTAAAAAAAAAAAAAAAAGCTGCTTCCCAACGAAGAGATATAAAACAAAGACACACAATAGCTACTTACTGGGCATTTACTGTGTGCTAAACAGCAGACTTTGATTGCTTATTTAATCTTTACAAAATGCCCATATGCTAACCACTTTACAGGTGTGCGCAAAGACAGAAATAAGCTTGTTCAACATTCAAACAGTGAGGGATGGACCTAGGATCTAAGCTGGGTTCTAAACTCAAATTTGGCTAATTTTTTTGGTATAGAGAAATTTTAAGAAAGACAAACTTCTGCTACAAGAGAATTACAGTTGCTCACAGATTAAAAAAAAAGAAAAATCTCCAAATACAGGGTCTGCATGGAAGTTTGAGACACTACGTAAATGTATCATGGAAAGAATTTAAATTGGAAATTGGTTTATTTATTTTGTTTTAGAGAGAAAGAGAGAGAGCACATATACCTGCATACAGGAGCAGAGGCTGAGGGTAGAGAGACTCTTATGCAGGCTTCACACCCAGTGCAGAGTCTGATGCAGAGCTCCATCTCACAACCCTGAGATCATGATCTGAGCTGAAACCAAGAGTCCAGTTCAACCAACTGAGCTACCCAGGTGCTCCAAACTGCAATGAGCAGAGGTTCCACTGGAGATGCTCTGGGGTTCCATATAACCCATCCCATGTCCATGAATCCATGGATTGGCCTTAGTCTCCAGGAGTCCCCAAACACCCACCTGTCAACTAATTACCATCTATAGACTCAATCATCTCCTATCACAGGTAGGGCGATACCTTCTAATGTGCTTCCATTGTTCCAACATAATAAGTAAAAATGCCTCCCTTCAATCTCAAAAGTGTCCCAGTTTGGATGACAAGTTTTATGATTACATTATCATTTGTCTGATTAAGTCTTTTTTTTTTTTTAAGATTATTTATTTATTTATTTGACAGAGATCACAAGTAGACAGAGAGGCAGGCAGAGAGAGAGGAGGAAGCAGGCTCCCTGCTGAGCAGAGAGCCCGATGTGGGGCTCGATCCCAGGACCCTGAGATCACGACCTGAGCCGAAGGCAGAGGCCTCAACCCACTGAGCCACTCAGGCGCCCCGATGTCTGATTAAGTCTTAAGCTAAAAAATTACTAGATCAGTTTTTATGTCATCAGATTCACTGTTTGATAATCTGGTCCATTATTTGATTGATATCTTTACTACATACGCATCTATGACTTCACTCACCTGCCTAAAATCCTCTAATGCCAACCTAACACCCACAAGAAGATCCTGGCCAACCTGACTTCAGTTTGGTTCTCTAATCTTACCTCCCACCCCTACCCCAACCCCATGTATTTATTAGTTACTGTTCCTTGAACAGATGCTTTTCATGCCTCTAGGCTCTTCCAGACGGATTCCCAATGGCTGTATTCCCTCCACATGTTGTTCAATAATATTGACCACCGTGTTAGACCCTGCAGTGTCCTCCTCTTCACTCCTCACCTGCCTATTGAAGATCTCATTCAAATGTCATCTCTGTAAAGAGTCCCTGATTTCCTCAGGTATCAGTTGCTCCTTTCTGTATGTATGTGCACTGCACTTTGACCCATCCTTCTACTATGGTTCTTCTCATGCTCTAATTGCAGGTTCATGTGTCTGTGCCATTCACATTACTAGAATGCAGTGTAATCTAGTCACTGATGACTAGAGTGTCACCATTATCTTTGTATCATTAATGCCTTGCACTACCGGGCACTTAGTTGATATCTGATACATATTTGCTAAAAATGATTGCCACAGTGGCTATTAAGATCAGAACCAGGGGTGTCTGGTGGCTCAGTCATTTAAGTATACAACTTTTGGTTTTGGCTCAGGTCATGATCTTAGGGTCCTGAGCTTGAGCCCGGCATCAGGCTCCATGCTCAGCATGGAGTCTGCTTGAGATTGTCCTCCCTTCCCTCTACCCCTCCCCCAGCACTTGCTCTCTCTCTCTCTCTAAAATAAATAAAATATTTAACTAACTAACTAAATACATAAATAAATAAATAAAATCAGAAATGGCCACATTTTGGACAATAATTAGGACAATAATTAGGAATTTACTGACTGCCTACCACATGTGGCTTTTGCTTTGTAACACAAATAACTAAGGGGCTATGAAGTGTAGTGAAAAGCCAGAATCTCTGCATCTTATTTCCCGTTTCGCTTCTTCATCTTTCTGCAAGACTAGGCAAGTCACTGAATATGAATATATATATATATATATATATATATATATATATATATACACCATCCCCTAAATCTGGCAAACCTATCAGCCAGTCACAAATTCAAAATAGGCTAAGTAAAGTTCATGATATTTGGAATAGGCCCCTAAATTTGGAGTTAGGTGTCACAAAAGGAGAATCTGACATCTCCCAAACCATCTGTATCATGTAAGTGCCTTAAGAATAAATCTATGCCTGAAATAGACCATCAGGCTAACCGGATACTGTCAAAAGCCTTTTTAAGTTTACTTTTTGTACCCCAATTAGCCTACTTTCTAAATGGAAACAAAATGGTTGAAGATGTATCATCTGTGTATAGTGTTAATTCTTCAATCTTAACATTCACCTGAAATTTTATAGAAAGATTATATGCTCTGGATTAGCATTACAGCACGAACCTCCTGTCCTCTAAATGTACCTAATTACTAACTTAAAATCATACTAGCCGTATACAGCATTTCCGTTTATGAAGTACTTGTATACGCTTTATTTTATTCCTCAGAGTAAACTTTAACTTTGGTACTATTTATAATCTTTGCAGATGCTAATGGTTCAAAAGGGTAAAGGGCATGTAGACAGGCTGATGGGGGACTTGCAAGGCTGAAATGCAAATATATGCCAAAACAGCCCATGACATTGACATGGTCTCTGAGGTTGAATCAAACTCTATACTGATATTATGTGATATCTGCCCACTGAATACGGCTTTCTATGAATGTGTCAAGTCTTTAGAAGCCATATCTGCAGGCATTTGTTTGGGAACATGGATTTCCAAGTTATGATGATGAGAGTCTGCGCAAATTGATAACTACCTTGGATCTCAACGGCTAAAAGTCATGCCTAAATACAATCCCCTCTGAAATTAACAAATTGTTAAGAGGCTCAATAGAACAGACACTGTAATTTCTGATATCCTACTCAGTTGAATGATGAAAAAAACCACAAAGAAGAGAACATGATTCCTATTTGTTGAAAGAGCTGATTGGCATTGAATATTTACCTTTTTTTTAAAAAAACTATATCATTTCAACATACTGAAACCTTTCTCACACTATGCCAAGTGGAATATGACAGTGAGGGGAAAAAAAAAGGTACTCATAATGTCATAATGCTGGTTTTTACCGAGCATAAAGCTATTTGCAAACAGCTGAATGCTCAACCAACTTTTTCAATTTGAATCTAGATATTGGTCACAGTGGAGTAGCTGGCAAAAAAATCTAAATGAAGTTTTAAAAGTCTTAAGATAATAATACCTGCTGCTATTAGATGTGTCTGCTACAGTCCAGATGACATGTGGGTTATCCACCAACTCCATAGAAACTTTCAGCTCCTTTCATTGATGCACAAATGGAGGTTCAGAAGCCTTAAGAAGTTTGTCAACATTCAAAACACTAGTCAGATGAAGGTTCTAAACCCAGGTGAACTTGGGCACTCTCTCGTTCAATACAGTGGCATTCTCTAGTACAGCAACGCAGGGAACAGAAAGGAAGAACAATGTGGCAAGGAAATGATTCTCTGCCTTTTGTTTCTCCATGTAACATCCCTGAGGGATATGACACACTCCACCAGCAATAGTGGAGAAAGAAAGAGGGACAATGAAGGAAACGTGAGGAGGTGTTTTTAGAAAGGGTGATCCAACCTTATGTGGATACACAACCACCACCACCACCACCACCACCAGGACTGACAGCCCCTTCACCAAATAACCATACGATGGTCCTCACCAGCTAAATCCCCAAGTCTCCAAAAGTCATCTGCAGAATACCAACCCTTGCATTCGCCTCCAGAAAACTTTTCTGATATGCTCATGAACTACTTCACGCTATCCGCTCCCCCGCACACATATACATATACCACACCGTGTCTTTTTTTTTTTTTTTTTGAATTTTACGGTGCAAGTATGAGGTCACTGACAGTTACAGTGAAAAGAAACCTGTTTAATTTGATTGAACCCTGCTTTTCCAACATCTAGTGAGCCATAAAAACATTTTTTCCCCTGGCACATCCATTAAAATTTTGAGAAACAGCTGTTCAGGGGAGCACGTTGGAACCCATCCATGAACAGGATATTTTCTGTGACCTTTCTAACTCAGGCATCCCATTGCCCAAGAGACAGAGCCAGAGATACAGAAGTCCTGGGGCTTTCCCCGCGGGGCTCACAGTCTTCTGGGGGATGGGTCATTTGGGATGTTAAGTACTCTGTGCACAAAACGCTACAGTCTGATCCTGTCACCTTTCAGATCAATGAGGTAAGTGACAGCAATTCCACTTCCCTGTCAGCTTAATTGGAGGAAGTGAAACACGATTATAGGCATTAGTGCAAGGCTGGTGCAGAGCAGGGAAGACCCTGCGGGGCAGGTGGGCAGGCCGTCACAGCCGACCACAGGGAACAGAGCACTCCTCTCCTTTGACAATTTCATTGAAAGTCTTAATTACAATGCTACTGTAGGGGGGAAATTGTTTTATAAATGCCATTACAAACACAGTCTGATTGCAGAAATCTTTTCATCTAAAAACTAATTAAACCATTATTTCCTCCCAGATTATAATAGTAAATGTAGTTTTTCACTTAGGAAAACAGTTCTCCAATCTTATGTTCCCTATATTTAGGAAGCATCTTTTTAAAAAAAGTATCGCAGGCCAAAAAGGTTCTTAGAAATTAGAAATGCTATGAAGAAGATAACAGAGATTTCTTTAAAAACATTCTATTGTGATGCAGCCAAATGATTCAATGAAAGGTTTTTTGCCAACATGTGAAAAGCAAGCTTATGTATACCAGCTCAGTCATTTTGATGGAGCAAATTTTTAAAAAATCATGTAAAAAAAAACTCATGAAAAGAAAAATCACTACTGCCAAATTTGACAAAAATAAGATTATTTTGTGACCACTGAAATATAAGCTGTAAGACAGTGAGGGGCCCTGCTTCATTCACAGACACCTTGGCGGCATGGGGAACAGTGGGTGCTTACTACCTACATGTTGATGGTAGTTTCCTATGTTAAATGTTAAAAAGAAAACCACAGGCCCAAAATGGAATCACTTAGTCCAAGTCACAAAGTGGGGCTTAACACTTTATTTAGTCCCAAACTCCCAAGGATAGGGTGTCTTAATCCGGCAGTCAGGAATGTCCTGATCAGTGTGAATAGGATGAACGAAGTTTTCTGTCACCTGGGTCCTCTTCATCCCCCAAAGCTAGGTGAGGTAATACAGCAGATAAGACCTCCTGCCTGGTCCCCTAAGGGAAAGTGACCGAACTAGACCCAATCGTTTATTTTCTTTTGCTAATCACTTCTTGCCCCACCCTCCTTCCTATAAGAAAGCTCCCATTTTGTACAATTCCTCCAAACATCTCTCTACACGTTAGAGAGGATATTGCTGGATTTTTGGATCTCCTCTTAAAGCCAATTAGATCTTCAAATTCACTTGGTGGAGTTTTGTTTTTTTAACGTCAGAAACAATGGGATAGTTGAGTGGGTTGAAACTTCATGGGTTTTCCTCAAACTGCTTTCTGTATGTAGACAAAACAGAGTATTAGCTCTTGAATAGAAATGGCAAAGATAACAACCCCAAATGGATGTCCTTTCCAACTGCAGGGTCATGGGAAGAGACAAAAGGCTAAGTATGCAGATCAAAGGGAGGAGTGGATGCCATTAGGAGGCTAAAACCCACAATAACGTGGGATCACTGTGTTACTGCAAGACAACCCCTTGAAAACAAACCCTCCCTATTGCACTTAATCCCATAATCATAAACCCGAGTTCTTCCCTACTCTCCCTTCCGGAGCCCCTCTTTATTACATCAGCAGAGTATTTCACTTGCTTCCAAAGATAAAACACTTGCAGCTTTAAGAAAAGGCTGACAGACTGAAATCTGAGCCATCCAAGCAGAGGTGATTATAAAAGGATTATTTGCTTCACAAAAGGGTTCTCCACGGGCTTATTTTAAATAGTGAGCTCCTGCTAACAACTTTTAAGTGTTTATTTATAGATCATCCATTAGGTTAAGATGGGGGAGGGTAGAATGGGTGGGAAATGTCAGGGAGAGGATTCTTAATCAAGTGAATTATTAGAAGCTACTGACACACGATAGGATCAATTAAAAAAAAAAAAGATTGGTCTTTCTTTTTTAATCTCAGTAAGATAGAAGTCCAAGGGTAGCTAAATGTTGAGATACAAATGCTGAATTTATACCTGTATCTTCAGGTTACAAGTGAAAGGAGGCAACGTTTATGTTTAATCTTTGTAGGCTTCACCACCTCCTTTTTCGTGAACTGTTTAAAAAGAGAGAAAGAAGAGAGGGGAGCATGATGTAACAGAAGTTTCATTTAAAAAAAATTAAGTTGATTCTCCTTATTGAACTCGAAGTGATCCGGTAGGTACAACTTACAAAACACGCCATCAGAAGTTGATGAGGAATGCCTGGCTGGCTCAAGTGGGTTGGGGCTCTGCCTTTGGCTCAGGTCATAATCTGGGGGTCCTAGGATGGAGCCCCGCATGGGGCTCTCTGCTCGGTGGGGAGCCTGCTTCCCTGCTCTCTCCGCCTGCCTCTCTGCCTAGTTGTGATGTCTCTGTCAAATAAATAAATAAAATCTTAAAAAAAAAAAAAAGTTGAGTTTTCCAAAGCTGCTTCTCCCAGAGTCATAGGTAAAACAGCAAGATGGGAGGACAGTTATTTTTAGCGATCTCAGCGGGACAGCTTTCTGCTGAGGCAAAACTTAAATCAGATAAGGGTCTCAAAGGACTCGAAAAGAAGGAAATCAGCCACTAAGGTATCCAACTCAATTCATCCCTCTCCCCTCTCGCCACCCCCCCCCATTCGGTTTTAGAAACAGAACGAGAAAACATGTTATGGAATATTTAAGGATGACACACTGCCGTAAGCTCTAGGAACCACATTTCAACAACTGTTAGAGGCTATAACCACTCCCGTTGCATGCAAGAAAATTAGCTGTAATTGGGTAAGCGACACAAGTAGAGCACAAGAATGGGAATTGAGCAGACACTTAATTAATGGTGTTGGGAGAAGGGAAATGGGATTAATGAATGGTTGATATAAATTCCATTTTGCTATTGGGTTAATCACTGGTCTCATGAAAATTTATTTCCTGGCTAAGATTTATAACAGGGCTTTTAAATATTTTATTCTGTTCTGAATAATTTCTAACTTGCATTGTAATTGCCAGACTCATACTAGCCACCTAATTTATTGGTGTGCACACCTACCCATTGGGCTAGACCACCATAAGAAGTGTGGCAGTACAGAACTCCCCAAATCAATGGGAGAAGTTAACTTTGATCTGGCATAGCTTTTTTTTATATAATTTTGGTCTCGCCAATGATTAAATAACCAGATGATGAGTTCAGTGTCATAAGAAGAAAACCCCATCTCAGGGCTCTGTTTTAGCGGAGTATTTCCCCAGCCTGGCTTCACCTGAGAGCCAGAGAATCAATAAAGCCCGGGACCTGCCTGAGACTTTGATGATCCAACGTAATTCTTTACTTAGCACGATCACGGAGCTATTCTTAGGCATTTTTGCTTTGCTCAGATTTTATCCCATGATATGTCAAATATGTCAAACTGAAGTAACTCAGGATTCAAGTAATGGCATCAGTTTTTTTTTCCCTTTTTGTTTTTTTAAAAGAACTTACCAGAAAATAAAACAAGTCTTTGCTTGTTCTTCATTATATCTAACTCTTTTCTTCGACTTTTATTAACTGTTGTGTTGAAATGTATCTTGCAGTCTTTTTGAAAGCAAAAATAATTATTTGGGATACATATTTTTAAACATTATTTCCTTAGAAATATAAGTTTATCTTAGTGACTAACATAATAGAGGTGAAACCAGCTTTGGATTTACTGTGACATTTATTTTTAACAATAAAATGGAACTTGAACACACTGATAACAGGGGGACTGGTAGACAAAATTTATAAAAACTAATTTTATGGGTAAGACACAAAGAGAGATGAAAGACAAAGCCAACCGATAAATGTGGAGTTGACATATTTTTGTTAAAAAGGAGAGACTCTTTTAAAAATGTATGCTCCCATTTAAATATTAGATAAACTGCTTGCACGCAGATCTAATACCAGTAAAGATCTGTAATTTCTACTAATTTTGGCATTTAAAATGACAAAGAAATTTTGTGCAGTTCCTTCATGGAAGCTAATTGTAGGAGTTATTACTGCTCTCTTCTAGGTGAGGCACCAGACGCAGGGAGGCTGTTACCCCCTAAACTGTGTAAATATAAGTACAATCTGAAATGGAAAAAAAATAATAAATTATCCCTGTTGAAAGTAAGGAAGCAACTCCTTCTGCTCCAACCTTCCCCTTTTTTTTTTAATTAGAGCATTTACATTAGCATTTACATTAGAGCATTTAAAACCCATAATCGAGATTTCTTTCTCTGTGTCTTTGAAATGTATATAATCTTTTTAAAAGTTAAAAGAGCCTCCCTGGGGCGCCTGGGTGGCTCGGTGGGTTAGGGCCTCTGCCTTCGGCTTGGGTCGTGGTCTCGGGGTCCTGGGATCGAGCCCCGCATCGGGCTCTCTGCTCGGCGGGGAGCCTGCTTCCCCTTCTCACTGTCTGCCTCTCTGCCTACTTGTGATCTCTGTCTGTGGAAAAAAAAAAAAAAAAAAAAAAGAGCCTCCCTGTCTGCTTTACAATTCAAGAGGCCTTTCTCAAGGACCTGGGAACCACCTTTTTGTATTGTAATCATCCGAAAAGATCCAGGCTTTCTCTTCCCTTTTCTGTGACTTAGGAGCCTAACTGCAGCTGGTTCCTCTCTCCAAACTGCAAAACTACCTCATGTGAGAAAGATATGACTGTGGAGGCCGAGAAAATCCAGGCCATCCCACCTCAGGTTTAGCCTTAGCATAAGTACAGCCATCTTAGCTCCGGCAGCCATCTCAGACCCCTGTGCCCAAGGGCTGAACTTTCCCCCACCCTGCTTTAGTAAGCCCCACCCTTCTTTGGTTCCAGGAATCCCCACCTTGCTTTAGTAACAGGAACCCATAAATATCCCTGCCTTAACAAAGGGGTCCAAGTCCCTACTCAGCTGTGTCGGGTGTACTTGGGCCCAAGCTTAAGCTTGTCAAATAAACCCTCGTGTGATAGCCTCGGTGCTTGGCTCCTTGGTGGTCTCTCAGACACGAAAACTCGGGCACAACAATGACTTTATTTTCTCTTTGGATAAAGCCAATGTGTTAACACAGATGGTCATCCCAATTACCAGGTGACTTCAGGATGAATGGAGGATGTATGACAAATGGGGCTGTCCATTCATCTTACTGGAGAACTAGTCTTGTGTGTCCTGAGAACATGAATGGACTGGGTGGTACCAGGCTGGATACAGGAGAGGGTGAGAATTTTTCATGTTTTAGCAACCTCTGGGAGGAATGCCTATTATGCGCAACCCATTCATGTTTAATGTGCATTCAATAATAAAACTTTTATTTCTCTTATACCTACTTGGAGAGATTTTCTGGGTTGGGAGAAGATTTGGTTTTTAATTATATTTCCCCAACAAGTGACACAAAATAAACAGAGTTGAGATTCAAGCCAGCCTTCCTGAATCTATCTGTTGCATTTCCCTCTACGTCCCAGCTACTTACCCTGGGGTATCCTTCTGGTTGTGCCCATGTCATATCATTACTTTAAAAATGACTTTCTGGGAGAACTGGTGCTTTCTTGTCAACTGAATGAAAGTCAAACTCCCTGTGTGTGTGTGTGTGTCTTAGGAATAAGAATAAACCTTTCAGAAATTGCATCTGGTTTATGAACATTTCCTTTGATCATACTTCTCCTTGTTTTATGAAGCTGAACTACCTTCACTTATAAGTACATATTCAGAAATGAGTGAGCCATAATCTCTTGGATTAGGAGCAAGCAGAACCACGATTCTTGCTATTGTATATTTTAACCACTTATTACTACTAAGAAATCTACTTCTATTTCTTCATAGAAGCTCAGATAATACTCACGAGCTACTGGGAAGGCGTAGATATCTGCCCCATTTTGATTAATAAACACTCATTAACTCCTCACGTTGATATTCCATCTGGTGAAAACCAATGTGGAGCCCACACAAATTGATATCACACAGTTCTTAATGGGGATACAAAGTAAAGGGCATTGATGCAATGTAAGCCAGCTGGGATACAGAAGGCAAGGACCTTATTCACATGATATCCATGTGCACCATCCATTCATAGGCTATGCTCAAGTTCTGGCAAGCCAACTATTTCTTAAAATCACTGCAAGAAGTTCAGTAATCAATAACTAACAACAAATACCAATTAATAATAATCATTGCAATGTACCAATAGAATATTAACATGTACTGGTAGGATATTACAAATAGCGACTCAGATAGATAGACTGGAAGTTATGCATAGATCCCCATGACATAAATAATCACATCAGAATGCCATTATTATAGAGAAACTTCATTTTTTTAAGCAAAGCATTCCTGGGGTGCCTGGGTGGCTCAGTCATTAAGCATCTGCCTTCAGCTTAGGTCATGTTCCCAGGGTCCTGGGTTAGATCAAGCCCCACATCAGGCTCCCCACTCCGTGGAAAGCCTGTTTCTCCCTCTCCCACTCCCCCTGCTTGTATTCCTTCTCTCACTGTGTCTCTCTCTGTCAAATAAATAAATAAAATCTTTTTAAAAATTAAAAAAAAAAAAATAAAGCAAAGCATTTGCAAACATTGCAAACATTCACTTGCACTTCTGTCCCAGAGGAGAGCTTTTCCAAGCAGGGACAAGAATGTGGGTCCCTAACATACACAGCTGATCAAGGAGTATACAAACAGGACAATTTTATTTTATTTTATTTTATTTTATTTTATTTTATTTTATTTTTTTCTTTGCAACCCCCAGGTTAGTTGTTTTTGTTTTTGTTTTTTTTTAACATATAATGTATTCAAACAGGACAATTTCAAATGAAATCTTTTTTTTTTTAATTTTTTTAAAACAGATCACAAGTAGGCAGAGAGGCAGAAAGGGAGAGAGGGGAAAGCAGGCTCCCCGCTGAGCAGAGAGCCCAAAGCGGGGCTTGGGGCTCCATCCCAGGACGCTGAGATCATGACCTGAGCTGAAGGCAGAGGCTTAACCCACTGAACCACCCAGGCGCCCCCAAACAGTACAATTTTAAAGGAACAGCTTCCAGATACCTTATCCTTCATATATATATATTCTTACTTAAACTTAGTTAGAGACATTCCCATGGTTTAAATTCTCCTCTTTCTCCTTCACTTTCACGCTTAAACCATTTCCCCATTTTACAAAATAAAGGTGTGATTCTCACCCATTATGCATCTAGTAAAGTACATTGTTCTGAGGTGTAAAAACTTCTGATGTGTTATAGAAAGAGATAATTATTTTATTATTATTATTATTTTAAAGATTTTATTTATTTATTTGACAGACAGAGATCACAAGTACACAGAGAGGCAGGAAGGGAGAGAGAAGCAGGCTCCCCGCTGAGCAGAGAGCCCAAAGCGGGGCTTGATCCCAGGACCCTGAGATCATGACCTGAGCTGAAGGCAGAGGCTTTAACCCACTCAGCAACCCAGGTGCCCCAGGGATAATTATTTTAAACAAACTGCCATAATTACCACTTCCATCTCTATTATATATATATTTTCAAGAAATATATTTTGTTTCATGATTATTCAACAAAAGTTATGCTTGTCTTATCCTTTCTTTTATTAATGGGGTGTATCACATTGATTGATTTGTGAATATTGAACTACCCTGGCAACCCAGAATAAATCCCACATGATCATGGTAAACGATTCAGTTTGCTAGTATTTTATTGAGAATTTTTGCATCCCTATTCATCAGGGATACTGGCCTATATTCTCTTTTTCAGTGGAGGCTTAAATTTATCTGGTTTTGGTATCAGGAAATGCTGGTCTCAAAGAATGAACTGAAAGTTATCCTTCCTTTACTGTTTTTTTTTTTTTTTTTTTAATAGTCTGAGAAGAATAGGTATTAAGTCTTCTTTAAGTGTTTAAGTATTTGGTAGAATTCACCTGTGAAGCCATGTGGCCCTAGAATTCTGTTTGTTGGGAGTTTTTGTGAATTCTGTTTGCTGGTTATCAGACTGTTCAAGTTTTCTATTTCTTCCTGTTTTAGTTTTAGTAGTTTAAGTTTCTAGGAATTTATCCATTTCTTCTAGGTTGTCCAATTTGTTGGCATATATTTTTGCATAATATTCTCTTATAATTGTTTCTATTTCTGAGGTGTTGGTTGTTATTTCTCCTTTCTCATTTTTTATTTCATTTATTGGTCCTTTCTCTTTTCTTTTGGATCAGTCTGTCTAGGGGTTTATCAATCTTATTAATTTTTTCAAAGAACTAGCTCCTGGTTTCCTTGACCTGTTCTATTGTTTTTTTGTTTTAATTTCTATATCATTTATTTCTGCTCTAATCTTTATTATTTCCTACCTTCTGTGGGCTTTAGGCTTCCTTTGTTGTTCTTTTCCTAACACCTTTAGGTGTAAGGTTAGGCTGTTTATTTGAGATTTTTCTTGCTTCTTAAGGTAGGTCTGTGTTGTTTTTCTCCTAGGACTGCTTTTGCTGCATCTCAAAGGTTTTGGACCATTGTGTTTTCATTTTCATGTATTTTTTAAAATTTCTTCTTAGATTTCCTAGTTGACCCATTCATTGCTCAGTAGCATGTTGATTAACCTCCATATATTTGTGGTCTTTCCAAGTTTTTTCTTGTGGTTGACTTCTAATTTTATAGCATTGTGGTTAGAAAAGGTTCAAGATATGATTTTAGTCATTTTGTATTTGTTGAAGCTTGACTTGTGACCTAATATGTGATCTGTTCTGGAGAATGTCCCAGGAATACTTGAAAACAATGTGTTTGATCATTTCAATAGATGCAGAAAAAGCATTTCACAAAGTAAAATATCCATTCATGATAAAAACCCTCAACAAAGTAGGTTAGAGGGAATGCACCGCAACATAATAAATGTCATCTATGAAAAACCCACAGCTAGCATTATCCTCAAAGGGGAATGATTGTGAGTTTTCCCCCCATGGTCAGGATTAAGACAGGGATGTCCTCTCACACCACTGTTATTTAACATAGGAAGTCTTATCCACAGCAATCAGACAACAAAAAGAAATAAAAGGCATCTGTATTAGCAAGGGAGAAGTAAAATTTTTACTATTTGCAGGTGACATGACACTCTATGGAAAACCCAAAACACTCTACCAAAAAACCTGCTTGAACTGATACACAAATTCAGTAAAGCCACAGAATACAATATCAACATACAGAAATCTGTTGCATTTCTATACACCAATGATGAAGCAGCAGAAAGAGAAATTAAGGAATCATTTACAATGATACCTAGGAATAAACCTAACCAAAGACTTATCCTCTGAAAACTACAAAACACTTATGAAAGAAATTGGAGATGTCTTAAAGAAATGGAAAGACATCCCATGTTCATCTACTAGAAGAACAAATACTGTTAAAATGTCTACACTACCTGAAGCAATCTACACATTTAATGCAATCCCTACCAAAATACCAGCAGCATTTTTCACAGAACTAGAACAAACAATCCTAAAATTTGTATGGAATCACAGAAGACCCCAAATAGCCAAAGCTATCTTGGAAAAGCAAAGCAAAGCTAGAGGCATCACAATTCTGGACTTCAAGTTATATTACAAAGCTGTATTGATCAAAACAGTATGGTACTGGCATAAAAATAGATACACAGATAAATAGAACAGAATAGAAAACCCAGAAATGAACCCACAACTATATGGTCAATGAATCTTTGGCAAAGCAGGAAAGAATACACACAAAAAATCTCTTCAACAAATGATGTTGGGAAAACTGGACAGCCACAGGCAAAATAATGAAACTGTCTTACACTATACACAAAAATAAATTCAAAATAGTTGAAAAACCTAAATATGAGACAGGAAACCATCAAAATCCTAGAGGAGAACACAGGCAGTAACCTCTTTGACATCAGCCCTCACAACTTCTTGCTAGATATGTCTCCTAAGGCAAGGGAAACTAAAGCAAAAATAAACTATTGGAACTTCATCAGAATAAAAAGCTTCTGCACAGTGAAGGAAACAATCAACAAAACTAAACGGCAACCTATGGAATGGGAGACTATATTTGCAAATGACATATCTGATAAGAGGTATCCAAAATATATAAAGAGCTTATAAAATTCAACACCCCAAAATCAAATAATCCAATTAAAAACTGGGCAGAAGATATGAATAGACATTTTTCCAAAGAAGGTATACAGATGGCCAATAGGCACATGAAAAGATGCTCAGCATCACTGATCATCAGGGAAATACAAATCAAAAGTACAATAAGATATCACCTTACACCTGTCAGAATGGCTCAAATCAACAATACAAAAAACAACAGGTATTGGTGAGGAAGTGGAGAAAGGGGAACCCTCATGTGCTGTTGGTGGGAATGCAAACATGTGTAGTCACTGTAGAAAATAGTATGGAGGTTATTCAAAAAGTTAAATAGACTACTCTATAATCCAGCAATTGCAGTATTAGGTATTTACCCAGAGAATATATAAGTACTAATTTAAAGGGATACATGTACCTTGTGTTTATAGCAGCATTATCTACAATAGCCAAATTATGGAACTAGCCCATGTCCATTGATTGATGAATGGATAAGATGTGGTGTGTGTGTGTGTGTGTGTAATATTACTCTGCCATAAAAAGAATGAAATCTTGCCATTTGCCATGACATGGATGGAGGTAGACAGTATTATACGAAGCAAAATAAGTCAGAGAAAAACAAATACTATATGATTTCAATCATATGTGGAATTTAAGAAACAAATAAGCAAAGGTTAAGAAAAAAAAAAAAAAAGAGTGAGAGAGAGGCAAGCCAAGAAAGAAATTCTTAACTATAGAGAACAAATGGATGGTTACCAGAGGGAATGCGGGTGGGGTATGGGTGAAATATGAGAGGGGGATTAAGGAGGGCACTTGCTGTGATGAGCACTGGGTGATGTATGGAATTGCTGAATCACTATATTGTACTCCTAAAACTGATATTACATTGTATGTTAACTAACTGGAATTTAAATAAAAATTTTTAAAAAGTTATGCCATTTGTTGTTTTGATAAATTATGTGTTTATAAATGTCATAATAATAGCTTATCTGGGATAAGTACTTTAGAAAAAATAAGTACCAGTTTAAATATTTTATTCTACTACCTTTTGCAATAGCTTCAAAAACATCAAATACCGGGGCACCTGAGTGGCTCAGTCGTTAAGCATCTGCCTTCAGCTTGGGTCATGATCCCAGGGTCCTGGGATCGAGCCCCGCATAGGGCTCTCTGTTCAGCAGGAAGCCTACTTCTCCCTCTCCCACTTCTCCTGCTTTGTGTTCCCTCTCTCGCTGTCTCTCTCTGTCAAATAAATACGATATTAAAAAAAAATCAAATATCTAGGAATAAATTTAATGAAAGATATTTAAGACCACTATATTAATAACTACAAAACCTGCAGAGATAAATGACTTCATAGAGAAAATGTCAGTTCTCCTGAAATTTATCTATAGATGACATGGAATCCCAATCAAATCACAGCAACTTGTGTTTTTTTGTAGAAATTGATCATCTGATTCTAAACTTATATGCCAATACAAAGAAATGGAAAAATTATCTTAAAGAATAAAGTGTATTCTATCAGATTTAAAACTTACTGTAAAGCTATACTAATAAAGATAGTGTGATATTGGCATAAATATAGACAAAAAAGTAAATAAAACCAAGTAAAGCATAGAAATCAACCTACATGTATATGGTCACTTTATTTTTAGTATTGACCTCAAAGCAATTTTACACAGAAATAAAAGGTCTTTTCAATAAATGGTCCTAGAGTAACTGAGGGTTTAAAAAAAATCCATAAAAAATTGTCATGCCTAAACATAAATTCTTTTTGTATGAATTTCTATGCTAGGAGAGAATAGGAATCCCAATCCAAAGAGGAAAAGAAATGATCCAATATGTGAAAATGTAATAAAATAACCTATTCATATTTTTAGTGGATGATAGTATTATTTCTGTTCCATTAGATAATTTTAAAAATGATGTAAGAGTTTCATTTTAAAATGTCAACATGTATAAAATACTAGAAGTTGCATCATTTGCAGTTGATTAGACTTAGGATGAAAACAATTTAGGTATCTACTTAAAGATGTATAAGGAAACACGTGCTTTTCCAAAATGTTCATTGAATACTTACTATGTGTCAGGCACTGTATGACACATTTTTGTAAGGATTAACTGATTTCCTTATCATTTCCCCTATATGAAATAGGTGCTGATGGCATCCACATTTCATGGATGATAAAAGTTAGACATGGAAAAGCTTGAGGATGTTGCTTCAGTTCACATAGCTAAGGAATGAACAAGAAGGACATGTTTTCTGTCCTCACAGAGCTCACATCCATGAAGACCTGCGATTAGGCAGCCCTATTTATCTTTATCATGGGTGTCATGTGTCAAAGTTTCAATTCTGGCCTCTCATGTCCTAAAAGTACCCTATATTACCAAGTGTCAATAAGAAAATCAACCTTAGTGATGGTATCTCTTAGCAGAGTACTAGGTCAGGCAGTAGCTGTCGAAAATCTGTGAAGGTGTTTAATGGGATATGGATAACCATATGAATCTAATAAATTAAGAACTGGTTCAAGGTTTGGAGCCAGGGTTTGCTGAACCCTGCCTTTTGTTCTCATTGCTTGAGGGCAAAATTGGTAGATCTGACTAGAACAATCATACTGGCTCTTCTGTCTTCAGTAGGTTAGCATCAGGAAAGAAGACCTTGACATCCTCCTTTTCCCCTATATTCTGCCACCTCATCTTCTCATTCCACTGGAGTCTGGGAGGCAGGAAGAGGCACTGGTTCCATTCATCTGTCAGTTCAGTCCTATTCATGCCTCTATGACATGACATGCCAAAACAGTTCTGTTTGTGCCCAGCTCTATGATAGGTACTATGAGAGGTAAGGATAGAAGCAAGAATTCCTGCCCTTTGAGGACTCACAAAGAAGGGTCAATATGAACATAAATATCAATTACAGAAGACTGTGATATTGTCAAAACCTATGTACAGAATATCATGCTTTCTTCTTTCATTCCTTCCCTTCCCCTTACTTTTTTCCTTCCTTCCTTGTCAAACCCCAGCTACTCCAAATGTCCCTCCTATAAAGCAACTTTAAGGTGAATCTTTTGTGATCTGTGAAGATAAATG
Organism: Martes martes; assembly: GCF_963455335.1. Classification (NCBI taxonomy): domain Eukaryota; kingdom Metazoa; phylum Chordata; class Mammalia; order Carnivora; family Mustelidae; genus Martes; species Martes martes. The sequence goes on along the minus strand of NC_137896.1, from coordinate 94,964,846 downwards.
CATGGCATGGATTAAATAAATGAAAACCAGATAGCCCTTAACGGACCTTTCACTTTGTCACAATTTGGACTCCCCAGCAGGTTCACGTAACTTCTGGTTCGTGCTTGGTTATGGGTGGTCAGCCTGTCTGAAGTTAACACTCCCAGCTAACTTTTATCATTCCCATCTTCCTGTGATCTCCACTCATTCCATAAATGTTAAACACCTTTTGTGACTTCTTCCTATGCCTCTAGCTTTGTGAAGAGATCCAAAGCACTTGCCTGATTTATTTAATACTTCATTCACAGAAGTACTTTGATGCAGCTTTACAGAAGTATGTGACCTGTAAGTGTTCTCAACCTAGTTGAGAAGACAAGAAAATGCTCAGAAAGAGATTTCCTAATACACGTGACTGGTAAGTGCTAAAAAATGATGCCGACAGAAGTGCTTTGGGATTCCCTAGAAGGTAAGATCAATGAAGAGCGCGGTGGCCCAAGAAGTCTTCATTGAAGATGCGGAAGCGAGGCACATTTTAATAATGTTTCTATTCTCCCTTCTGTTCTCCTCCTTTCCCCCAAGACAGCCTGCTTTCTGTTCCCTCCTATTCTCTGGACTCTTAAACTTCGGTGCCTTCTTCTTTCTGTAGACTACCATTAGGTAGTTTCATCTCTATCATTAGGATAATCCCTGACCCCTCATCATTGGGGTACAAAAACTATTTATGGAATGAGAATAGCACAGGATGTCTGAGCTAGAAGAAATATTAGAGACCATTCCGTTTATGAATGAGGCCCACAGAGACTAAGAAATTGGCCCAGGACCACATCACATATAGGATTAACATGGGGAGTCCGCAGGCTGGAGTTCCTGGTCATCTGAATCTGGGTATGGTTATGTCTTCACCCAGTCCTGCTGCTCCCCTGTTTATATTCAGACCAAATTCAGATTTGGCTTTCTGTGCAAAAGTCACCTTTGCACCAATGTGGGGCTAAATTCACTTACCTGGCTTTTAGCTTCTGCAATGAGCCGACTCCTTTTATCACTACCCAGTGGCCAAAGCTATTTTAAAGAAGAAAATCAGGCCCAGCAGGCATGTTCCCTATCTTATTGCTCTGTAGGCTGCTTTGCAGAGAGAAAAGAAGCATAGAGAAACAAAAGCCAAAAAGGGCCAAACTATTACATAATTGACATAAGAGAGTTACTAAGGATAAAGAGGGCTTCAGTGGAGGACAAGTGATTATTTTGAAGAGTGAAATGGATGGATGAAGAAATGAAATACTTTTTGGGAGACAAAAAGGTGAACAATGTGACTGTACTATTTACCCAGTATTATAGACCACTGAAGGCAAATATTCACTTTCCGTGGATGTCATTTTTTTTAACCTCAGGACAGTACCAATTGTTCTGTCTAATTAGAAATGTCAGTTCAATGTTCATTGAAAATAAGACTTTCTAAAGAATCATAGAAGAGTTCAAAGAAGAAAGAAAAGTAAGTCTAATGTGAAAAACATTAAAAAGAAGTCTATCATCACATGTAACCAAGTATCTCTGCTGATAACTTAGGATGTTGAGTTGTTCAAACTCAAATGACAGTAAGTTTCCTGCCTGGAGCATGGCAATTGTGAGGATATCCATCAGGACAATATATGGCAACATGTAGCACCAAAGAGTGGCTTAAACGGTATGACATGTATTCTTCTTACATAGCAAGAAGTTGTTTAGGAAGATTGTTGAGGGTTAGCGCAGAAACTCACAGAAGTCAGAGTTTCCAAAATTCTCCAAAAGTAGCTCCAGTCCTCATCATCACGAGGGAGCTGCTGAACTTCCAGACACTGTGTCCATATTCCAGGCATGAAAGGGGCAAGAAAAGAGCAAGAAGAACATGCTGGCTTTTTAATGAGAAAAACAGTATCTCTCCCAGAAGACTTCTACTTTCATTTCATTGACCAGAACATGATCATGGGGCCATTCCTAGAAGCAAGGAAATCTAGAAAGTTAACTTTTTGACTCAAGCACACTGAAAATCCATACAGTGTTATCAGAAAGGACGAAAAAGAAAATGAGCTAGTGGTAGGCATTATAGGAGTTTCTGCTACAATTAAGAAGGGTCATAGCGAAATGTAGAAACCAGAATGTCCTAAACCAAATGGCACGTGTCTTCTCTTACATCTTAAATGAGCCTTTACCCTGTCCATATCTGTGCCCTGGACACTTGGATATAGACAAATAAATGACAAATGACACCAACCTTCCCACTAAATGTATTCCTTGTTTACTAAGGAAAATTAGGACCACCTTCAACAGGAAAGACTTGCTGCGGACTTAGGTAATATTGTGAGTAGACAATGAACCAATATACAGAAAGTTTCGAGTTAACAGAGTTAGAGAGGTTTCATGTTGAAAGAGACATCTGAGCCTTTCCTGTACCTTGTTATCCAGTGCAGTAATCCCTGACTCCTACCCTTGGCAGCTTAGCCTCATGCATGTAACCAGATCCTCTCTGTGAGTAATAAGAACTATCCAGACCCTCATGGCCATCTTCAGACCAGCAGCATCAGCTCCCGACTTTGAGAAACACTGATCTACACTTTACCACTTCCAGAGAAAAGTTCCGTTCATTAGAAAAGATCATCCCCATGTTGCCTTGGCAACATATTTCCCTATACTTCTACCCATGCCCAAGGCATGAGTTCAAATGTTTGAACTATGGAAAATTCTATCTTCCTTAAGACTTCTCTTCTCAAATTTCCTTCAGATACTCCCTTTTCCATTTACTTTCACAGCCCTCGCAACACTGGTGACCCTATCTGTGCTTTGTTTTTGTTGTTGTTGTTTTATTTTAAAGATTTTATTTATTTATTTGACAGAGAGACATGACAGTGAGAGAGGGAACACGGTCAGCGGGAGTGGGAGAGGGAGAAGCAGGCTTCCCCTTGAGCAGGGAGCCCTATTCGGGGCTGGATCCCAGGACCCCAGGATCATGACCTGAGCCAAAGGCAGATACTTAACAGCTGAGCCACCCAGGCGGCCCCTGTTTGTGCTTCATTATACCTTTGCCCTCTCAGAAGTCTGTCCCCAGAAATCTGCACACACTGCAGATGCATCTGTTTACAACAGTGGACGAGGGAGGCATGTGACTCACTGCTTTTTCTAGTTCTGCACCCCTAGATGAGTGCTTTGATCATGGTAACAATGGCCAAAAAGACTTTTCAAATCAAGCACCATAATTATATCATTTCCTCTCCTCTCCTCTGTAATGTACCTTCCTTATCCTCACTTATCCCTCCCTCATCCCTCCTCCCTTATATAATTCCACCCCCTTTATCCTCCAGTCACAGCACTTTCATGTCCCTTTCTTTCAAGGAAGTGTTCTGATATAAACACTTCTGAAGCTGGGTGGCCACAACAGAAGAGGTGCAAAAGACTCATTAGTCGAAGGTTAAGAAATGGAAGCTCCAAATGTGGCCCAGGTGTGAGGTGAACTGCTCTAACCAAACTCTCAGGAGCTGCTCTTTGCAACAGAAACCGTTTCTCTCATTTGCCTCCATTTACCCTGCCAACCAGCTTCCTCCTTTCTTGCTATGAATGTATCTCCTGGAGCACAGAAAGGCTGTGTCAGTCGGTGAACACTGTGTGGAATGAAATTCTTTCACGTTTAAGCAATTTCCTAAATTAGGCTCTTTTGGAAACTGTATTAATTCAAGCCACTGAGATATTATTTAGTACCTTGCTGCTCCAGGACACTAAATAACATCACATTTTCAAAGCGTAATGCCATTAGAATTTATAAAGCACTTTCATTGAGGTTCTCATTCGATCTTGGCAACAGCTCAGTGCACTAGGTAGAACTGTGCATAATCATTGTTTTGTAATGATATGGATGCCCCTCTTCTGAGGTCACCTGGTAAATATGTTAGGCAGAGGTGGTCCTGGAAAATCTCTTCCCTGACTTACTTACTTAATCAGAATTTCCCCCACAGTGACACGAAGGAATAAAGAGCTTGAATTAGGGGACTTGTGGTCTTTGATTGAATTGTAGTTATTTTAATTTAAATCTATTCAGTTTAACAGAGCATACTGTAGCCCAGTACATGGCTAGGCTATATAAGAAGGAAGAGTTAACAAGATTCTGACCAGGGTGGTATGTCAAATTCTTGAAAAAGGAAGACAGTTGTACTTTTAATCACACCTATGGCAAATTACCCCATGATTCCATTAAGATAGAAAACAGTAATAGTTCTTGGGGTGTTCTGTTTAGTCTTATGCTGTCATGACTAAATTTTGTCCTTTACTGCATAAAAATAAAACCACCTCCCCCAGCTGCTTATTTTGCTATTTACCAGAGGCTTGAGAATCTCAATGGAGAGTGAGGGAAATGCTACTGAACAATGAGGAAGATAATTCTGGCTATGATAAAGATTCTTTAGGACCTCATCATTTTGGTGGGACAATTAACTAGATTCCTTTGAAAGACATCATCACATTTAAACGTCTTGAACACTCACTCAGTAGAGATTGCCTTCTGAAGCTCTGATACCCGTACTGTCCTAATAGAAGTAATGAACTTAACTTTCCAAAAAGAACACATTTGTTGAAATCTTAAAAAAAAAAAAAAAAAAAAAAAAAAAAAACCCAGCTCTAGATCCAGTATCATTTGTGGTGAATTACAGTGGGGTGACATATACGGTAAGGAAGAAGCTCACAATATCCCTGTTGCCTGTTATTCCATGCAATAAGATCAACTGAAGATACCTTTGTCTCATAATCAACTCAAAACAGCTTAATTAGATGAAGCATACAGCTCTCCTGAGATTCTTTACAGTACTTACTATCATTTCAAGAAATGGCATATTTCCATAACCCATTAAATAATAAATCATGCCAGCATTCAGTAAACATGCAAAGTGATAAACTAAGAGGATCTTTGGGAGGCCAAGCAAGCATCCCTTTACAACTGTTATAAGAAAAGTATCTACTGAAAGATCCCAGTGAAAGAATATTTACCACTGAAGGAGAGGCCTATTAAAACATTTACTGCAAGCACAATTAGCATTTAATTCAAGCTTCCAAAGCCTGGGAATTACCCAATATCAAACCCAGTATAAATCAAGTGCTACTGGTCAGCATTCCAATGACCAAGTGAAGTTGAGTTTACAATGAGATGTAAACCCCGACCAGTGGAAATTATGTGGGCACTTACAGATTAGTGAGCAGGGAAGACCTCTAGCTTAGACATCTTCAATATTCATTACATTTCACTAGCTTCAAGCATATAAAATGGCTTATTCATTCAGCTCTCTACATAGGTTCAAGACATTGATAAACTGGCAACGTTTCATTGTTGTGGTTGTTGTTATCAGCCTACAAATTTTCAGTTTAGCTTAGCCTGAACTTATAAATAAGTTTAAAGGGATGAGACTCTGAGGACAAACTTAGTATCTTGAAAGCTGGATCCCTACATAGCAAAAATTTTCAAAAAACAGCCCTTGACCCTAAAGTTTTCCCTTGCAACTAGCCTCATTCAACATGCATCAGAGTTTGAATCAAGGGTAATATGGAAGGAAAACAGGAGAGAAAAAGATGAAGAACCTTGACAGAAGAGGTGTCCCCATTAACCCTCCAAGTATAGGAAAAATAAGGGGGGAAGGACCAGGAGATACCAAGTTTCCACAAATATATAACTAAGATGCTAAACGTGTTGAGTGTTAATTAGTTAAATAAATGCCTAACATGTGGTAAGTACTCAGTTAATATTAACATCAAGGGGAGAAAAAAAAATGGGAATCACGGAGAAAAGAAAAATTTGCCCAGACAAGTAGACTGGAGAACTGAGTTTGGCTAGAGCATCATACTTGTTTTGAAGAAGGAAAATGAAAGCAAACTCTTACACCAAGACCTTAGTTATTTCCAAAGTAATACAGCAACTCTCAAATGTGAAATTAATGCCCCTCTGCTTACCCCCATGCATGTTAAAGCAAATTAAATTTCATGCCAAATCACCCAGGCAGTCAGTAAGCAGCACAATTTCAATCTCTAGGATTTAAGCTGATTGCTCTAAAAATATAATTCACCAATTGGGCAGCATTGAAGTCAAATATGGCTCTTTTTAATAATTTCTCTTGACAAGTTGTTTTCCCAGGAATGTGGCCACTGTGAACTGTAGGTTAACTCATCTCATGAAAGGGAGGGGGTTTATTCCCACCTGCAACCCAGACACAGCAGGGAATCAAAAGTTGACCTGGTGAGGGCATGGATGCCTTCCCCTGGCTAGAGGCAAGCATCACATTTAGGCTCTATTCACCTGACAACAAAATGCTTCCTAGTTCAGAGCCAATCTCATCTACATAGAGAAAGAAAACAATTTGGTCTCCATTTTCATCATATTTAACCACATTTACAGCCGGATTCTGTGTGTGTGTTTCATATTTAATCTGAATCTTACTTGCTATAATAAGAATCAGTTTCCTTTTATTCTTTTATTCTCTTCGCAATGGTTGCAGAAGTTCTAGCAAAATGCATATAAATAATTGTTGGAGTTCATCACAAGAAAGGCTAATGATCAAACTCATTTGTTTCTTCAGGTTAGGCTTCAGGCCATCTGAAATATGAGCTTAAATCCTGCATTATGCCTTATTTGGAGATGTTTCCAGAAGCACTGCCACACGTGAGTTCTGACTGAATTTAAGTCCCTGTTTTGAAATGCAAAGTGTTACAATCCAACATCTACAAGAACTGTGTCATGCTTGAGGCTGACACTGATGTTCAGAGAGTCCCACATTCCTACAGGCATAAACGTAGTCATTGAGATGTGGTTGTTTGTACGTTGGGGATGGGGTAGGCAGTTCTCTTCCATATCACTGAGACAACACTGGTGTTCAAATTGTTTCCAAGTCCTTTAACACATTCATGTACTTAATCATCATTAAAACTATAAGGTAGAAAAATATTCTTCATATTATAAATTACTACAGGGTAGGAACTATCGGGCTTGCTTAGAGGATTGGACAGAAGAATGGGACGATAACATCTAAGTAATCAAGACAACTTCTTTTGCTTTTAAGCAGAATGTTTTATATGCCATTTCTTGAAGCAACAGCCTGTTACTTGATCTTCAACACTGACACGTGCAAATATATGTATGTATAATTATTTTACAGTAACTGTAAGAAATATGAATGAATTATACAGGATAGCTATCTAAATACTGGTACGGTTTTAAAGAACTTAATGAATACAAATGCTACAATATAATAAGCCTTTCCATTTCATTTGGAAAGCTGTGTGAATGTCTTTGGTTGCCAAATGACTCAGTTGGCACCACTGGCATTTAGTGGGTAGGGCCAAAGATTCCAAACTTCCCTCAAAGCCTCGGCAGTCCCTCATACTGAAAATTTACCCACTTAAATTGCCAAAAGTGCATTCCCACTCCCAGAGCACTGCTAGTTCAAGGAGTACCCTCCTCTTACTCTGCAATTATATATAAATGATGTTTCTGTGGAACTGAATATCCAGTCTATGACACTTTAAATATCCTCCTGGAATTCACTGTTGTTAATTAAGTATCTTAGCAGATCTCTTATAAATATAGACTACATGAAAATAAACTTCTATTTAACCCCTGGCCTAGTCATCACAGTTTTAAGCATATAAAGTTGAAAGAAAACTTCTTTTTTTTTTTTTTTGAGAGAGAGAACACAAGTCGGGGGCCCAGGCAGGAAAGAGGCAGGAAGGAAAAAGAGAGAATCCCAAGCAGGCCACAACATGGGATTCGATCCCATGACCCTGAGATCATGAACTGAGCCAAAATCAAGAGTTGGACACAACCTACTGAGCCACCCAGGCACCCGTGAAAGGAAATTTCTTAATCAAAAAAGATAATGGGGAAGAGGGGCAATTCACAGGGAGGAAAAAATGGGAGAAGAAAAAAATGAACAAGAGAAAGTATAGTATTTAGGGATCTAATTAAGATAAACTATGAAGGGGTGCCTGGGGCCTCTGCCTTTGGCTCAGGTCACGGTCTCAGGATGCTGGGATCAAGCCCTGCATCGGGCTCTCTGCTCAGCGGGGGAGACTGTTATCCTCTCACTCTCTGCCTGCCTCTCTGCCTACTTGTGATCTCTCTCTCTGTGTTAAATAAATAAATAAAATCTTTTTTAAAAAAAAGATAAACAATGAAGATAAAGTAGAAGGCAACAAACATTAGGGAGATAAAGGAATTTTGAGGGGGGACATGGGAAGTGGGGAGGTAGTGGGGAGGAGGAGGGGAGATAGGGAGATTGCTGCTTCTGTAGATTTTAGGTAATCATAGTGATTGAGAGGAGAAATGGTGATTAGAACAGGGGGCAAGAACTCACCTACCAGGATCTCTCTCTCTCTCTTTTTTTTTTTTTTTTTCAGGATTTCTGTACAATGTTTAGAATCCTATATGATGCCAGAAGATACCCCTTCTATATAAAGGAATGAATCAACAAATCCACAAAGCTGCCTCTTTGCTAACAATCTCTCAGTATGATGCTGTGGAGACATATGAAACCACTGAGAGCAGAAATGTTTTGAAGCCAAGGTCCTTCTCAGATATACACAAATTCCATCTCTGAAAATAATTCAAAAGAATAAGAAAAACAACCAGATGAAAGAATTTTCTTTTTCAGGCAGAGCAATTCCAGTCTTCATCAGGCAATAAGAACAGGCAGAGACCACAGATGGCATGTTCTGGAAGCTATCATTTAACAAAGTCTATGCTTTCCCAATTGATCTAAGTGCCTTTTACGGTTGGCTATGAAGTGGACACCAAACATCACAGCAAGTTAATCCGTTTGTCCTTTACATTGTGCCATCTGCTGCTCTGTGTAATCTGAAAGAATTTTAATGTTTTCCATAGTGGCCCTTTCTCCCTTTCTTTTCTTAAGGCCCATCTTTCCTCTGTCCCTTCCCTCCATCTGACCAGAACAACAGCTTTTGGTGAAGCCTCTGCCTCTCAGAAATCCTCCCAAGCTACTCTACTTAGCAAGTATCTCAAAAGCCTGTGCTCCTCAAACCATCCTTAGTTCCCCTAACTTGTTTGTTTGCTTATTACTATTTTAAATCAGCACCATAGGACATATTATATCTTTACTCAGGGACAGTTAATGGAATGGCTTACATGAAATTTTTTTTTAAAAAATTACATATAAAAAAGAATACACAAAAACAAAGTAAATCACAATTTTTTTTAAGTTGCTATTAATCATACACAGCTAAGTTTTTTGGGAAACAACGTGGGGGAGTGGGAAAGTGTGAGCTTTAAGAATCAGAGAAAGCCTATTCAAGTGCCAGATCCAAACACTGGCTTTTCCGGTGGCCAGCTGTGCAACTTGGGTTGTTATTTACCCTTTTGGAATCCTAGCTTTTGCTGCTTTAAGAGAGGTAGGAACAAGTACTGCACAGCACTGGTGGGAGCTTAGATGGCAATCTTTTCGACTATACCTTTCTCTTTAAAAGCATATTAGGAAATGAGATTCAAATTAAATCTTTGGACTATTCTAGAATACCCATATGAAGTAAAAGTAATCTGCCCATTTTTGAATAGACAGATAAGATAGATAAAGTGGCAACTGAAGTGATCATAACTTCTCTTTCGTGCGCCAGAAGTCCACTAATACCATATAAATAGATAAAACTCAAAGGGAAACTGTGTCTGATAGAATGCCAGGTAAGCGACTGAAAGTCTGTTGTAAATCTCACCAACACTGAGATGCGTTCTGCTTCTGTTCTAAACCAGGGGCTCTCAAACTGCTGTGCATTACAGTCACCTGGAGAGCTCAGAATCACCCTATCATACCAAATCGAACCCTATATCAATAGAATCAGGCTCTCTGACTGTAGCACCCAGTAAACTATTCCAAAGTACAGCCATGTTTGGAAACCAGAGCTTTAACCGAGCCTTCATCAAAAAGTCAAAATGAAAACGAGTCACCTGATGATCTTGTTAAAATATAGATTCCGATTCATTAGGTGTGGGGCAGGATTCTACAATCTCCCTCGCAAAAAAGCTCTTCAGGCATGCTGATGCTACTACTCTAGGACCCCAAAGTGAGTAGCGAGCTCTAAATTGAAACAATGGTTACTGCTCAGTATCCACATGGATTGTCCAACACAGGCTGATTTATACCCATTATGCAATATGAGCCCAAAGAAATACATCTCTTACAGTAAGCCTTCACACATTCCCCCTAAAATTTTACCATAAAAAATCAGCAAGAATCTGAGGCATATGATGAATTTCAAAGTCAAATATAAGTGAATTAGGTTGGATTATTCCTGTGACTGCCCCTCTCCCACAGTCTGGTGTTTGCAGGTACATACATGGAACTCAAGTACTCTCTTTGCCCGGGCAAAGTTTTTGCCAAGCAAGTTCGCTTAGAAATCTGCACACTTCTCCCAGGGCTTTAGCTGGATTTCCAGATAAATGGCATTGATGAGGGCTCACAGAAATAAAACCATCCAAGATTGTTTTATACTGCAAGGGGGGAAGTGACCAGGTGCTTACAGGAAGGAACTAATCCGACTTAGATTCAACTCCTCCCATGTCCTGCATCTTTAAAGTGAACAACATTTGTAATTTTGAGGCCATTTCCAATAGAAGGTACCAGCACAGTAGAGGGCAGAGTGCTGAATCAGCCACTGCAATGCTCACTGATTGCTTTATAGCACAAGCCTTGGTTTATCTCTAGCAGGAAATATGAGTCCACCGATAGCAGACTATTTACTGTATCAGTTTCTCCGCAGCCTTTAATCAAGCTGGGATCCCAGCATGTAAGTCCAGATCTTCAAATCTTTCTAGTGGAAACATGGGCATCCATAAATCCTGAATTCATAGCGGCCATTTTCCTTGGGAAGTGCTGAGGGCAAGATTCTGCTCTCACAGAACTTCTCGGGACACAAAGGCACCATTTGCTGTTTAATCCATGAGGGCGCCTACTTGAGGAATGCGGAGCTTGAAATGGGAAAGGCAGGAATTAAAATTGTTTCACTCCTGGTCCATTTACTTAAGCCTCCTCCAATTAATGACCTCGCATGCAAGTGAGAGAAATGCCTTCAGAAGAGATGAGAGAAAGGGAAATGAGCACATAGGGTGGGGGGGAGTGGTGGGGTCCAGGGAGAAAGCTACATAGGTTTCTTTAAAAAAAAAAAAAAATGACTTTCACCTTTCTAAAGTTCAATATTAAGGGCCCAGTAGCAAAATGAACAAAGAAAACTTGTATAGTAGGAATAGCAGTCATTAAACAGACAACAGTAGAGTTGGTTTTGCATTTTACCCCTTTTTCTGGGCCAGAGATGATTACCCAGGAGTTCTTAAGCAGCCAAAGGGTCCCTGGATGTATTTCGGGGTATATACTGACCTCAGACTTTAGGTACCAAAGCATGTACATATAGCATTTATTTTTCCTGGGAAAATTTCCATAGGTTTCATCAAATCTTAAAATACTTCACAGATCTATGAACCAGAAAAAAGTTAAGAACTATTCATTCATCCATTCATTCATTCAGAAAGTTTTTACTTACTCCCTACTCTATGTCACTCACCGTTTCAGGCACTGAGAATACAGCAGTGAACAAAACAAGTATCTCTATCTCCTAGAAGCTTACATTGTTCTGTGAGGGTAGGAACAATTAATAAAATAAGTAAGAGAGACAGCGTATTTGATGGCAATGAGTGCTACAGAGAAGAATAAAGCAGAGAGGAGGAACAGCAGAAGCCAGTGTTTGGGAGTGGTGACTTCAAATCATACGAGCAGGGTGGGTCTTATGGAGTAGGTGCCATTTGAGCAAAGAACCAAAGGGTTAGGGGAATAAGTCATGAACATATATGGGGCAAGAGCTTTCCAGCCAAAGATAACTGCTGGTATTAAAGGCCCTGTGACAGGAGCATATCTGACAAGTTCTAAGTTCCCCTAACTTGTTTGTTTGCTTATTACTAGGCCAGTGTGCTTGGAGCTGAGTGAGGGAGACAGCAGGAATAGTATCAGGGAATGAGGGGAAGGGGCCACAGATGTAGCAGCCATAGGCCATTGTAATGACTTTGGCTTTTACTGCAGATAAGACAGAAAATCATCGGAGGGTTTTGAGAAGGAGTGATTTACTCTGACTTATACTTTTGAAGGATCCCTGTGGCTACTGTGTTGAGACGAGTTCTGGAGAAAGGATAGCAAAAGCAGAAGCAGGAAGAGCCATTTAAAGGTTAGATGAAAAATGATGGAAACAGTAGTGATGGGAGATGGGAAACAGTTAACATTCTACATATATTTTCAGTGTGGAGCCAACAGGATTTGCTAATGGATCACATATGGAATGTGAGAGGGCAAAAACTCCAAGATTTAAAAAAAAAAAAAAAAAAAAGATTTTATTTATTTATTTGAGAGAGAGAATGAGAGAGAACATGAGAGGGGGAAGGGCAGAGGGAAAAGCAGACCCTCACTGAGCAGGGAGCTGGATACGAGTCTCCATTCCGGAACTCCAGGATCATGACCTGAGATGAAGGCAGTTGCTCAACCAACTGGGCCACCCAGGCGCCCAAGATTTTTTTTTTTTTTTTAAGATTTTATTTATTTATTTGACAGAGAGAGACACAGTGAGAGAGGGAACACGAGCAGGGGAAATGGTAGAGGGAGAAGCAGGCTTTCTGTGGAGCAGAGAGCCCGATGCAGGGCTCGATCCCAGGACCCTGGGATCATGACCTGAGCCGAAGGTGGACGCTTAACGACTGAGCCACCCAGGTGCCCCAAGATTTTTGAAATAAAGCACCAAAGGGGGATGGAGTTGTTTGTGATGGATGTGGACACATGAGGAAGGAAGAGCTGATTGAGATTTCGGTCTTGGCTATGTTAAGTTTCAGATGCCAATAAAACATCTGAGTGTCGATGCTCTTGAAAAGGTAGTCGGACATAGGTGTATGGAGTTCAAGAGGAAGGTCTGGGCTGAGGATATAAATTTGGGAGTTGACAGCACACAGGTAATATTTCAGGCCTGACCCTGGATAAGATCCCTCAGGGAGTGGGTGTAGACACAAGTCAAATTCAAAGACAGAGGCCTGGAGCACTTCAGAGTTGAGAGATCAGGGAGATGAAGAGGATCCCACAGAGACAGGAAGGAGTGATCAGTGAAGAAAGAAAAAACCAGGAACTAGTGGAATTCTGGAAGCCAAGCAAAGAAAGGGTTTCGAGGAAGGAAAAGTGATCACATGTGCCTAAGTTCTGATGAGTAAGTGCTGAACTAACCAGGTGTCCATTGGATTTGGGAACATGGTAGTTGTAGTTGTTGCTGACCTTCACAAAAGTGGGTTGGGGTAGAAGCCTGATTGGAGAGACTTCAAGAGAGAACGAGGGAGGGAAAAACAAACAAACAAAAAACAAAATTGGAAACAATTTCTCCTTTACGTAATTTTACTAGCAAAGGGACAAAGAAATGGGAGAAGAGCTAGAGGAAAACTGAGGCCTAGTTATATGTACGTATCATATATGTTTGTATGTATATGTGAGAGAGAACAGAGAACATGTTAATACACTCATGGGAATGATCCATTCCCAGAAAGAATGTCGTTTAGGTTTCTTCACAGACCTTACTTACCTTCTTCTCTTTCTGGTTTTTGACTGATTTATTTTTAGCCGAAGTACCAACTGCTAAAGAAAACATCACTGCCTACACTTGCAGTAATTCATTTTACTGGTTCAAAACACTTATGATCAGAAGTGACTTCAAGTTCTCTTTTTCTTTTAAATAAGTGTGTGAATGTGGTAAATTTGCTTTATCCTTGTACTCTTTATCCTCTATCTACAGGCTGAATAGATCTAAGAAATAGTAACACACACACAAACACACACACATTTCTTGGCAATCCATAAAAGCAGCATTATGGAGATAAGTGACACAAAACCGAGGATGATCAAACTTCCTAATTATATAATCATTTCCATTATTTTTCTCTGCAGACGTAGAACACTGAATATTTTTCATGTGGTTTTACTGAAAGTCACCAGATGTAAAACGACCATGTCAATCAAAAGGTATACACAAAGTTCACTTAATACATGGATGATCTTAAGAGATCATCTTCTTGCCCCGTTCCAATGGATACCATTAATGAAAATTATAAATGCAGCTAGGCCAAAGGAATATTAAAAAATACAAATCCTAGGATGTGATTTAGTGTTATGGGTTGAATTGTGTTCCTACAAAAGATGATGAAGTCCTAAACCTCGGTACTTGTGAATGGGACTTTATCTGGAAATTGAGTCTTTGCAGATGACCAATTTAAGGCCATGAGAATGGCACCTAATTCAGTATGATTGTGCCCTTATAAGAAGGGCGAAATTGGACACAGGTGCAGGCATACATAGATGGAAGACACTGTGGAGACAGAGAGAAGGCCATCTATGTGCTAAGGAACACTGAGGCTGCAAGACGCGTTAAGAGAAAAATAGAATGCATTCTCCCTTATGCCCTCAGAAAAAGCCAGCCCTGATCAGGGCAGTGCCAAAGGCTTCATCTCAGATATCTAGTCTTTAGAACAGTGAGACAATAAAGTTTTGTTATTCAGACCCTTCAGTCTGTGGTGCTTTGTTACTGCAGCCCTAGAAAACTAACATACCAGTAAATAGGATTTATTGTGTTTCTTAAATATTAAACAGGTAAATAAAAACCTACAAACAAAATCATGGTGCTCTGCATTTTTTTTTCATATTTTTTCTTAATTTGAGGTTTTGTACAAAAGGCAAAAGTTACAGTTGTTTTTTCCAGGTGTATTAAGCATTTTATTTGCTTAAAAATAAGCTACGTAAGGGGGGGCGGGAAACCTCTCAAATACAATTTATCAGTATATTTTGGCTGTTAATTTCCAAATCACCATGACTTCTTGCTTCCTGGCAAAGCCAATATTTGTAATATTGCCAATTAGCTCTTAGAGCAGCAGTTTTGTTTATTTATAAGGAGAGCTGACTTCAAGTTCTAGTTGACCAAATTCATCAGAAGGAATTACAGTGCTTGGACACTTAATTTTATATCCCTAACCTTTGTTGTGATAGCCCAACTCTGGTAGGTACCACTTGTTGATTTAAAAAAAAAATACTTTTAGGGGTGCCTGGGTGGCTCAGTGGGTTAAGCCTCTGCCTTCGGCTCAGGTCATGATCTCAGGGTCCTGGGATCGAGCCCTGCATCAGGCTCTCTGCTCAGCAGAGAGCCTGCTTCCCCCCTCTCTCTGCCTGCCTCTCTGCCTACTTGTGATCTCTCTCTCCCTGTGTCTAATAAATAAATAAAATCTTAAAAAATTAAAAAATTAAAAAATACTTTTATAGAGAGGTAATTCATATATCATAAAATGCACCCAAAGTGTATAATTCAGTGGTTTTTTAGTATATTCACAGAGTTGTGGACCACCCTTAGAATCTTCGATTTAGAATATTTTATCATCCTCGGAGGAAATCCCTTACCCAAGAGCAGTCACTTCCGTTTCTCCTCCCCTTGCCCCAGCAGCAGACCACTGCTCGTCTACTTTCTGTTTAGAGATGTTACTCTTCCGGATGTTTCATTTAGGTAGAGTCCTTTCTGATCATCTACCATAATATTTTTAAGGTTTGTCTATGTTGTAGCATGCATCAGTAGTTCATTCTGTTTTATTGTCAAATAATAATCTATTGCATGAATATACAACATTTATTTGCCCATTCATCAGTTTATGGACATCTGTGTTCTTTTCACATTTTGGTTATTGTTAGTAATGCCACTTTGCACATCTGTGTCGAAGTCTTTCGTGTGGACGTACGTTTTTATTTCTCTTGGATTATACCTAGGAATGAAATTACCAGGTTGTATGGAAACTATATTTAGCAATTTGAGGAACTACCAAACTGTTTTCCAAAGTAACTGCACCATTTTACCTTCCCATCAGCAATGAATGAGGGTCCCAATTTCTTCACATCCTTTCCAACATTGATTATTGTCTATCATTTTATTACAGCCATTCTATTGGTATGAAGTAGTATCTCATTCCGGTTTGTATTTACAATTTCCTAAAGACTAGTGATGTTGAGCATCTTTCAAGTACCTGTTTGTCCTTTGCAAGTCTTCTTGGACAAATGTCTATTTAAATTTGCAGTATTAAAGAAAAAAAAGTCTTTGCCTGAAACCCTTGGAAATGCCACAGTGATAAGTATCTTTTATATACTAATGAGAAGACTGGTGGCTGGGAGGCCCTAAACAGCCTGAGGATCAGAACTGATCCCAAGAAAGACCAAGGCATGATTAGAAGGTTGGAATTTTCAGCCTCATTCCTGACCTCTGGGGAGAGTAGAGGGGCTTGAGGTTGAATTACAAAGATTTAATTAATCATGTCTAGGTTATGTAACCTACATAAAAAGCCCTAAACGGTGGAGTTCAGAGAGCTCCTGAGTTGGTGAACATAGCCTTATGCCAGGAGGATGGTGTAGCCCAATTCCACAAAAAGATAGATGTTGCTTTTTTCAGGACCCTTTGGGATCTTTTCCTGTGAACCTCGTCATCTGACTGTTAATTTATATCCTTTATAATAAACCAGTAAACGTAGGTAAAGTGCCTTCTTAAGTTCTAAGAGCCATTCTAGCAAATTATCAAATCTGAGGAGACGGTTGGGGGAACCCCCAGTTGATACCTAACTGGTCAGAAACATGGGTGACTTGAGACTGACAACTGGTGTCTGAAGTGGAGGCAGTCTTGTCAGACTGAGTCCTTTAACTTGTAGGTTCTGATGCTATCTCCAGGCAGGTAGTGTCAACATTGAATTAAATTGGTGGACACCCAGTCGGTGTCAGAGAGTGGAGACTTGGTTGTTGGTGTTGGAAAGGACCCCACAAAGTCTTTGCCCATTTATAACTGTGTTATTTATCTTGTCATGGTTAAGTTTTAGCAGTTCTTTATATATTGTAGATACAAGTCTATTATCAGATATATGACATGATATGCAAAGTTTTCTCCCATTGGATGGGCTGTCTTCACTGTCTTGATGGCATCATTTGAAGCTTAAAAGTTTTTAATTTTGATGAAGTCCAATTTATGTATTTTTTTCTTTTGTTACATAGGCTTTTGGTGTATCTAAGAAACCATTTCTTAATGCAAAGTCACCAGTTTATTACTGTGCTTTTTTCTATGAGTTCTATAGTTTTCACTCCTACTTTGAAGCCTATGATTCATTTTGATTTAATTTTGCATATAATGTAAGGTAAAGGTCTATTGATCATTTTTAAAATATTCCATTTAGCTTCTAAATCATTGCTAACCAGAAAGTCAAATATGTGTAACTTGGCCCCCAAATCCTATATGCAGTTGTCAGCAAGAGGAATCACATAAGCCGGTTTTATGTCTTGCAACGAGAGATAGAATGAGAATCTAAGCTTGAAGTCAGGAAACTGTGAGTGATCACCATTGCATGGCTAAAGATCTATATATCACGTTGATGCATTCAACTTTTCTTGTTGGTTCTCTTTTATGAGACATAAAATGGGAAAATATCCAGTTCTCTATCCCCCTTCCAGTGGAGAAAAAGGAAGATCAAAGAAAATGATGAGTAGGAAAGCCCTTTGAAAAGTGGACTATCTTAAGAGGGTATTCACAACAATCAGAATTTTGCCAAAGGCCTCTCTCTCAAAACCATAATGCTGTAGGCGGTGAAAGGCCGCACACAGGAGGCCTCACTGAAAATTATTCCTTCACGGATCCTTCTCTACATGGCCTACACCGACAAGGAGGTTTGAGAAGCTCCTTCCCTAGGAGATGCTGATGAAGAGCCAGGCTTGGGAATCATAGGTTGTACTGACCTAACAACAGGACTGCTCTGTGAATGGCAGTTATTATTCACGTCCAAAAAGAAGAGCAAAATACTGACAGGTGTTTAAATGATAAAGATTGCACGAAACAGATGAACTTTGTCAGTCAAAAGAAGAAAAAGACCAAAAAAAAAAAAAAAAAAAAGAAACAAACAAAAAAACTTACTCACTTTCCCTTTAATTACCTGTGTGTTTGATGAAAAAACATCATATACTTTGTAAGCACAACAGCTGACATTGACAAGAAGCTATATTAATAACCTGGTGGTACCCCAATGTAAAGATATCATCTGCAGTTAATAATGTCTTGGAAATCAACCAAGGATACAAGAGTCATCAAAGATCATGGTGATGGAAAACATCAAGCTCAAACATTTAAGAACTGCTCTAACCCAAATCCCTGGGGTCAAATTCATACCTCGTCTCATTCTTGATTCTTTCTGAATGGTCTGTTTCTTATACTTTCTTCTGATGCCCTTATTAAGATTGTCACCCCCTTGAAGACAGACTCTAGCTTTACTCTGCTTTTGCATCTCCAGTAGCACCCAGCCCATGACAGGCATTTGATCAGCAGGACCCAACTAGCTGAAGTAGCAGGTACAAATGTAGCTCATTATCCAGCCCATCAGGTTATAAAGGAGAATGCACAACTTATTTTTGGAGGAAATCACCACTTCTAAGTACATATTGGAAGAGGAAAATCCAGTTCTTGCTACAGAGTGGGGATAAAACTTACCAAAGTACCCATGGCACCTGATGTAGAATACATCTGCAGAGATGGGTTATGGTATTTTGTTTTTTCTCACATGGTTGAGTCTGTAAAGATACCCCCTCCCCCATGCTAATCCATTCCAATAAAAATCAAATATTCTGTCTGTTGAAACCTGTGACATGGGCCCCATTCATTAATACACAAGCTAACTCAGTGTCATAACCCATCCAGCTGCACCTCAATTTCTAAATCATGATTCAGGGATGACTATCTGGCCATAAAATGTGCTATTCCTTGCATTTGGAAAAAAGAGTTGATTAGCACACACAACCATGCACACACACACACACACACACACACACTTTTATTATTAATGAAAGTGGTTTGTTTTTTGTAGATGTGGAAAAATCCACCAGCACTCCCTGGATACACACTTCCATGGAAATGTTATCTCTTCAGCTACCGGCCAATAGAGAAAAAACACCACTCACTGTGCCATTCTGGTATGAAGTACAGTGAAGTAGATTCATCAGAAATACACTAAAAATAGCCAGCTCTGATTGTAATCAGGGATAGACTGTTCATATTAATGTTCTGTTTCGCTCTGAAATTTTTCCTTCAGTTTTTCTTACGCCTTTGGACCCTGTTCTCTCCAAAAACTGTAGAGTTCCCTATCCTGCCTGGTGATTTGAATTCTAACCACAAGCTTCTCAGATCATTAGGCAAACCACCAAGACTGCAGTAAGTTGGCACCACTCACGTTCTTCTATATGTTGATCATTTAGAGTTTTCATTAGGGCATTTGTACCTTTTTGGCAAAAAAAGAGCAAGTTCCACATCAGCCAGTGGTACATGCAGGTCTCTGGAGTTGGCCAGGCTTAGATGCCAAGAGAGAAGGCCTAAATGTGTGCTTTTTAAATGAGGGTCAGCACCGATGGACTTGCACCCAACACAACCATGACACATTCATATGGCGCTGTCCTAGCCAGCAACTTGGTTTTATTTGCACTGCTCTCCCATTCCTCATTTTGGACCATCTGTCTTGGCTGAAGGCCCAGCTGTTTGAAATGTTCTGTTTTCTCTAAAATGGTTTTCTGGATCACCCACAGAAAGACTTCCAGAATTTTCTCTTTCCATTCTTTCTCCCTCCCCCTTCTCTGCATTAAAAACAAGCTATCATACCATTCCAGTTTTATTGCTGCCCTTAAATTCTGCTCTAGGAAGCCAGCTGAGGTGTGGGCCTTTGGCTGCCTCGGGCCTGCTACTACCACTTGCTCTGACCAACAGACCTCTCATGGTGGGGTGAATCTGGTTCTTAGAAGGGACTGCACCAAGTGCTCCTATGATTTATCTTTACCTTCCGGCATGAGGGATTGGCAGTTAAAAATGCTTCAAGGTTCTCATTGCTATTGGTACAGAGTTCCCCATCATGCCTGGATAGTGATGAACCACTAGCTACCCACAGCTTCAGTCACCAAAATTTCCTAATCATCTTTGTCTCCTTGGTACAATCAGGTGCCTTTGTGTGTGTGTGTGTGTGCACCTACACATGCGTGTGTGTGTGTGTGTGTGTAACTTGTGTGCGTGGGAGCAGGAGCTCCTCATATACTCTGCAGGATGTGGGAAGGAAGCTGGGGAAGAGAGTGTGGAATATCATTCTTCAGCATCTGTCTCTCAAAACTGCTCTAGTTTTTTTTTTTTTTTTTTTTTTGTTTCCATAGAAGCAAAAGGGGTGGGGGGAGAGTGTAGTCAGATAGAATATTCCTACAGCAGAAGCGAAGAACTCATAACTTTTTTTTGTCCCTTTATCTTATGTCACTCCCCACTCAGTTTGAAATTTCCAGGTAATTTGCCTTTTTGAGATGCAGCGTGGGGATGAAGAGAGGAAGGCAAGGTGCTGTGCATGAGTATATACTGAGTTGGGAAGGATGCTAAAATTGCTACAAGACTCTGTGACCTTTGTGTATTCCAGTTGAGTATCTCTAATCATCTCCCACTTCAGTGCATTGCCTTGACTTCAAGACTTGTATCTCTCGTGATATTAAAGAATGTGCACAGAATACCCTCTTAGCAACCACTTGAACACAGCACCTTATAAAACCTACTTTTAAAACAATAACTTGATGTTACACAAATCTACTTCCTGTAAAAAATGTTTCTAAATAAGCAAGGACAACTTCTGGCACAAATGATTAAAAAATGATTATTTAAGAAAAATGTGACATGTTTTACAACTGCTGAAATGGAAAAAGCAAAGCACTATAGGGGTTTAAGATACACAGGTGTATGTATTTATAAAACTCATGTTTGTTTCACTGGGTATAAATAGTACATTAAAAAATAATGATAAACAAATATCAAACTCTAAGTAAAGATCTGCATGCTGAAGTAGTCAGGGTTGAGGTGTATTAATGTCTGCAACTTACTTTGAAATGTTTCAAATATAGGATGGATAGATATGTGATACAGCAAATATAGTAAAATATCTCTGTAAAATTAAGGTGATGGATATATGGGTGATCACTGTACAATTTCTTTAACTTTTCTGCATGTCAAAGAGTTTTCAAAATAAAATGCAGGTGTGGCATTAGAGTGGCACAGCACTTAGAATTAGGAGATCTGGATCGAACTCCCAGGGTGGTATGAATCCACTATAAAATGTGGTCAAGACCTTAACTTCGATGAACCTTGGTTTCCCCATCTACAAAATGAGAATCTCAGATGTGTGATTTTTTTCGTGTCCAGTAACCTATTATTTTATGAAACAAGCCTGGATTGAATGGTCAGAAGCCTTCAATTCATAGGAATCTTGGGCTATCATTTATTGAATTTATGTAGTCCAAAAGAAACACTGGAAATCCTATTATCCAACATTTTACCAATTGGAAAGCTCTAATGTGCCTTTCTGATCATCTCATCTCTCCCAGTGCAAACTTCTCATCTGGTGCCAAGCGCAGATGCCAGAAACACAGTGGGTGGGAATAACCTCTCCAAAACTGGGGCTAGTAAAGATTGGTCTGGATAATTTGAGAGAAAACAATTAGGCTGCTGGCCCATGGTGCGCTACCTAAACTATTTTGATGTGACCGTACCTCATGGCCCTTTCAGAGCCCACAGCCCTGGAGTCCAACATCTAGGCAGAGCTGGCAGCCACCTAGAGGGTAGGTATTTGGGGCTATCTGAAGGTGGGTCTTTCTCCAAACTCCCCTTGTAGCCCCCAAACCTCATTCCGTATTCCAGGTGAAAACAGCTGTCATTATGAGTTCATAATGTGACTGAAGGCTGGGTTTCTTATTAAAAATACAATTCATCCTACTATGATGAGTGCTGTGAAATGTGTAAACCTGGCGATTCACAGACCTGTACCCCTGGGGATAAAAATACATTATATGTTTATTAAAATAAAAAAATAAATTAAAAAAAAATACAATTCGTCCTAGAGTGGGAACACATTCAACAACAGCAGCCATTTATACCAGATTATTAATGCCTAACTTAGCCCATTTGGGCTGCTATAGAAGAATAACACAGACTGAGTGGCCTATAGACAACAGAAATTTACTGCTCACAATTCTGAAATCTGGGAAGTCCAAGATCAAGGCACTGGTGGATTCAGTGTCTGGTGAGACCTGCTTCCTGGTTCACAGATGGTCATCTTTTCCCTGTTTACTCACATTATGGAAGACATAAGGGAGCTCTCCCTGGGCTCTCTTTTAGAAGGGCACTAATCTCACTCCTGAGGGTCCCACCCTCATGACCTAGTCTCTCCCAAAGACCCTACCACCTGTTACCATCACATTGGATATTAGGATTTAACGTATGAATTTTGAGGCTATATAGACATTCATTCATAGCAATAACCTTCAAATCCTTTCCAGATATTACTTAATATTAGAAAGAACAAGTGCTATTATGAGAGTTTCCACACCTCCTGCATGACTCTGATAACCTCGTACCACAGCCAGAACTTGCCTTGTAGCCTGAAACGGAACCAATTACAAATCATCCTTAATAAGCCCACCTGGAAGCCATTTAATTTATCTTTTATTTTATTCTCTCCTTCCTTAATTCATTCAACCACCTGAAGGTTATTAAGCATCTCTAACTTACAAGGAATGATGCTAGCTTCAGAGGATACAGTGGGGAACAAGCCAAATATGGCCCTTGTCATTGAGGAAGTGGCATTCTCACATGGTGATCTGGAACTTCCCTGGTTTTAGCACTGACAGTCTCATGTCCTGGGAACCCCCTAGTCCTGGGCAGATCAAGACAGATGATCACCCTAGTCTTCTGTATAAACTATACTATGAGTTACAATGCAATTATAATTGTTTGAGGGCAGGGTGCCTGGGTGGCTCAGTGGGTTAAAGCCTCAGCCTTCACCTCAGGTCATGATCTCAAGGTCCTGGGATCAAGCCCTGAATGGTGCTCTCTGCTCAGCAGGAAGCCTGCTTCCCTTCTTCTCTCTCTGCCTGCCTCTCTGCCCACTTGTGATCTCTTGTCTGTCAAATAAATAAATTTTAAAAGTATAAAAAAAAAATTGTTTGACGGCTGCAATGTGCTCTCAGTGTGTATCCCTTAACCTGTCTTAGAAAGGTCTTAGAAAGCTCCTCTGAGGTTGCGGGCATGTGAGCTAAGATTTAAAGAATGAGCCTGTGGGAGAATTCCAGGTAAAGAAAAGTCACACTCAAAGGCTGTGAGGTCAGAAAGGTGTGTGGTGTGTTTAAGAAACATCAGGGTGACTTTACGCCTTGCTTTGCCTGGGCCTACCCCAGTTACAGCCTGTTGCCCTCGTCTGATTGTAAACACTGCCCCTCTTCGTTCACTTTCCCAAGTGTCTTCGTTTGGAAAATAACCATAGTTTCACCCCAGAGAAATTGCAAGACGTCCACATGACCAGAACAAAGGGATTGAGGGGAGCAAAGGAGGCTGTTGTGGTGGCAGAAAACCAATTGTTCAGGGGCTTGGGGGAGACCTGAAAGGTTGGGGACATGACCGTGAGGTATACGAGAACAGTGTGAAGAGTTGTACACAGAGAAGTAGCAGATCACACGTGAATGTGAGTTTTTTTTTAAAGATTTTATTTATTTATTTGACAGATAGAGATAACAAGTAGGCAGAGAGGCAGACAGAGAGAGAGAGAGAGAGGAGGAAGCAGGCTCCCTGCCGAGCAGACAGCCCGATGCGGGGCTCGATCCCAGGACACTGGGATCATGACCTGAGCCGAAGGCAGCGGCTTTAACCCACTGAGCCACCCAGGCGCCCGTGAATGTGAGTTTTAAACAGAGCAAATACAAGAGTGGATGTGAGATCCATTTAGCAGAGCTTCTGGTGTGATCCAGGCCAGGGATGACAGCCGCCTCGATTACAGGGGAAGCATCAAAAAGGGAGCAAGTAGATAACTCAAAAAGACATTTAGAAGGAATAACTGACAGAACTCCGCCTAATGGCTGTAAGGTCCAGGCAGTGGGAAGGAGGGCTGCTTTGATAGGCCACGTGGGATGGACAGGTGGGAAGACAGGTAAGGGGATTAGCTTCTGCAAAGAGAGCACTAGACATGGAAGAGCCAGAAGGGTTTCAAGACCATAGAGATGAATTCCCAGCTGGTCTGAATGAATACACCACCACAAAGGGCTGCAAACTGTTTCTATAAAGGGCTGATAGTAAAGACGAGGCTTTATAGGCCATACAGTATCTGTAGCAACTTGTCTTCTCCCTCATTTTAATGAATAAGCAACCACAGACAATGTGTAAACATATGGGTATGGCTGAGTTCCAAGGAAACTTTATTCATGGACACTGAAATTTGAATTTCATATAATTTTCACATGTCACAAAATATTTTTCTTTTGATTTTTTCCCCCACCCTTTTAAAACACAAAATCAGGGGTGCCAGGGTGGCTCAGTCGTTAAGTGTCTGCCTTTGGCTCAGGTCATGATTCCAGAGTCCTGGGATCTAGCCATAGCCCCTGCTAGGCAGGGAGCCTGCTTCTCCCTCTCCCTCTGCCCCTCCTTGTGTTCCCTTTCTCGCTATGTATCTCTTTGCCAAATAAATAAATAAAATCTTTAAAAAAACAAAACACAAAATCATTATTAACTTGCAGGCCCTATAAAAACAGGCAGTGCCTGAATTTGGCTTTGGATTGTGGTTGACCAAAACCTGGACCAGTATCTCCATTTCCCTAACATGGAGTATAGCATAGCTTCTTAGCATACATATTCTCAAGCAGAATTATGAAAAAGCTCACCCCAAATGCTTTCCCTTTCTCCTTGTCTCTAAAACAAGGAAGACATTTATAGTCCCATCATGCCTGATCTCTGATTCATCTTTTTAAAAAGGCTTTGATTTTTTTTTAAATGTTTTCTCTTTCCTCGATATTTTTTGGGGGGCCTTCCTTCTCTCTCTGCTTTTCCCACTTAAGGCTCCTTTTTATTGTACAAGTTTATCTTCTCACTAATAAATTTTGCTTTTACTACCAGCAGCGTTACTGGGTTTGACATTTTTAGTGAGAATGCTGAGATTTCTCCAGTTTTTGTTTATCACTTGCCTTTTCATACTCATGGACAGCCCCAGACCTTCCTAAATGAAGGATTGATGCCTACACAGCATGACCTACACCTGGCAATCTATTAGCAATTAACAGCCAGGGCACATAGACCACCCGAGATCCAGAGGCTGTCAGCTTCATGGGAGGTAGGGGTCAAATCACACTGTTCATGATATGTACAGCATTTTTAAAATTATTATTGAAGAACAATGAACATACACTATTGTATTAGTTTCAAGTGTACAACATCGTGATTCAATACTTATTTACATTACGAATGGTCACCAGTGTTAAGTCTAATTACCATCTGTCACTGTACAAAGTTGTGCCCCGCAGTCAGCTGGGCCAGGGCCCACCCCTGCCCACCAGTGCATCCAAAGCACAGGATTTTAATCTAACAGTGCCTGTCCAATGGCACCTGAAACTCTGCACTAGTCATAAATACAGTTTGTTTAAAGAGAAATACTGTGCTATATGCATGATAATTTCTAACACTCAACTCAGACACATCTGTGAGAAGGCAAGTGACTGTCATTCCCCTTTGTTTCATTATAGAGCAGTTAGACCCTGGCTGGCAGTCCTCTCTAAATAAAATCCACCTCACCAAAAATGTATTTGTGCAGAACAGGCTTGTGTCCAGCAGCACCCTTACTCCTGTCTAGTATATCTCTGTAAGGAATGACACCTCAAATCAAGGCCAACATCTGCCCAAGTGCACAGCTTACCAAAGAAAGGAAAATTTGACTCAGCAAGCAGAAGAATTGGAATCATATCAATGGAATCTTTTTATTTATTTATTTATTTTCCTCCAGAGCTAGACTAGGTGTAACTTAGGAAAACTTGGGTAAGGTTTTGCAGGCAAGGACAATCTTGATGCTGTGAATGTAACGTGGTATAGGAAGGCAAAGTAGGGACAGTCACGGGATTGTCGCATCTGTTCGAATGCAGCCTGTCATAGGGCAGGGATTTCCCTGCCCTTTCAGTCTTTCATGTCAAAAACATGGTCAGCATTTTTCTGCAATACAGTCTTCTGTCTGGGAGGCAGCGGCAGAAGCAGTAGGGGGCAGTTAAGAGGGTACGGCAGCATAGGAATCATCACCCAGGATGCCTCCCCCCTGCCTTTCCCACCACGGGGGACCCTTGTGAAAACAACCAGCAGCTGAGGTACTATCCAACAACCTAGAACTTCTGGGGGTCTTGACTATTGG
The DNA here is from genome assembly GCF_963455335.1 of Martes martes. Classification (NCBI taxonomy): domain Eukaryota; kingdom Metazoa; phylum Chordata; class Mammalia; order Carnivora; family Mustelidae; genus Martes; species Martes martes. The sequence goes on along the minus strand of NC_137896.1, from coordinate 94,938,568 downwards.
ACAACTAGTGCTTTGATGTGCAGCCCTGTCTCCTCATAGCCCCATCTCTGCACTTGCCTTCTTAGAAATGTTGCAGGCCCAGTTGGAGAGTATTTAAATCCACAAGTCTCAATGGTATTAAAATGAGCCCTGGCAACAGACAGAGGCATGAGAATTGAGAAGATAGCCAGCCCAAGTCTTGCCACAGGCAAGTGTCTGGAGCGATACTGGTGCCGGGGCTGGGGTGCATGCCTCATGTGTGATGGGTTCCGGGCTGCTCTGCATTTGGTCCACCTCAGCTGTCTCAAGCTCAGCCTTGTCAGATTAAAGGGCCGCACTTCTTTGGTGCGCCCCTCACTGGCCTGTGGAAATGGACCATTTTCACAAACTACTAATTCCAAAAGCCTTCAGTGGATGGAGCCAGGGGAAGAAAAAAAATACAGTTTAAAGGCACGCTCTGAATTTGCTAATAGGCATGCCTGGTCCTTTTGGAACCAAAATAGAATTTTTGATGAAGTACCTTGTGGCAAATTTGAAATATTAGCCTGGGGGCCCCAACAAGACATAATTCACTCCACTGGTGAGAACAAATCTCATTTCCACATCTATTCCTCTAAACTCATTACTGACCCAAGGGAAAATGCTAGCCTGGAGCAAGTTTTAATAAAGACACTGGTAGAGTCGTTGCTATAGTACTAAATGCAATAATGAGCAACAAGCCACTTTGTGGCAATGGACCCCTGGACCTGGAGAGACCCCAGATGGCAGCTTCTGGAGGCTAAAAACTCCACCCAGAGCAGAACACGACATCTAAAAAAGATTTCCCTGCTTTAGGTGATAATTTGTCATATAAGACTCACTCTGGCTTAAAGGGTCTGATTGCTTGCCTTCAAATGAAACATTGCTGAGAATAACTGATTTCAAATTAATTTTGATTTAAAATATAAAAAAAGAACGGGGCAGATGCAGTCAGGGAATTAAAAAAATAATAATAACTTTGGGGACAGAAAGACCTAGATTCACATTTTAAATCCAGGACAAACTTTATTCCCTCCTCTGGACTCAATCTCTGCCACTAGAAGTATGTGTTTGGCTAAACATAAGTTATCCGTGGGCAGAGTCCAAGTCTTTACTTACCGTTTGCTGGTACACGCCTGCAGGCCTTGTCATACAACATGCACAATACACATACGTTAAACGATTCCACTTTCGATGATTATTATATAAAAATTCAGAGAGCTCAGATTTCTATCACCTTTGGCACCTGGCTTGGCACAAGGTGGTTCCACAACAAATTCAGAACAGGTTCACTGCTGCTGTGAGGCCACTGGTGGAAAGCCACAAGAAAAGCTGCTTCTTCTTCTTCTTCTTTTTAAGATTCTGTTTACTTATTTGACAAAGATCACAAGTAAGCAGAGAGGCAGGCAGGGCGGGGGAGTGGGGGACAGGCTCCCTGCCAAGCAGAGAGCCCAATGTGGGGCTTGATCCCGGGACTCTGAGATCATGACCTGAGCCGAAGTCAGAGGCTTAACCCACCGAGCCACCCAGGCACCCAGGCACCTCAACAAGAAGAGCTTCTAATGAGAAACCCAACCAAACTGAAGAGGTCTTTCAGCTGCTGTGGCTGTGGCACTGGCAGGAAGGGGCCAAGTGCAGGGGTGGTCTAGGCAGGGTAAAGTTGTAGAACATGGGAGGAAAAGGGGAGGCAGGACACCTTGCAAATTGCAAGGGGATATTTTAAAAGGGCCAGAGCCAGTAATGACAGTTAAGAAGCCAAGCCTGCTAATCAATCCTCAGCTTTAACACGCAGAATGGAAGGTTTCTCTGGGTTGCCAGAGTATGTCTATGTCTAGGCAGGTAAAGTCAAATAGAAAATCAAAGCAGGTGTCTAGAGAATCCACATAATCAGCTATTAGGAAAGAAGCACACAGTGCCTGGAGAGGTAACCTGTCCTAACTTCTCTGTCCTTTGGTTCCACCACATCCTAATACATGCACCCCTTTTGGTCTGGCCAATCTGTCCCCAACATTTTCTGTGACCATCATGACTTCCTCACTCTCTTGGGCCTGCTTTGCAAGCTTGTCTCTGCCAAGCAAATTTCTATAGAAAGAATCGATGCCAACTGTCCCACCATTATGATGGGGTGGGGGAAAGAGAAACAGAGGAGATAAGCCCATTCTAGCACAGTGGGACTATTCTGCATCGCCTCTTAGTCCTTACTACAGCTTTCATTTGTTTCCATGATGTGAGCACTTTTCTCTTACTGCTTTTAATGTACGTATCTCGCTTCCTCAAACAAAACATTAGTTCTCTAAAGCAGGGACTTCTTGGTACATATCTTCCATGGGCTGGTTACTCACCCATATGCCCCAATGAACACCTATCAAATAAAGGGTGACAGGAAATCAGTGGTACCTGCTTCACATGGTATAGACAGGAACAAATGGCCCTTCACAATCCTCAGTAACTTTTCGCAAACATTTATAGTAACTTATGATATGCAAGGTGATCTGAAGGAATATCAACAACATTGTACAAACATGCAGGTCAGCAGATAACATTAAATACACACACATGTGCACACACACACGCTACATTATGAGGGGTTATTTCCACTTAGCCATTCTCAGATAGAGGATTCCTAAGCAGACTCTGGTTCAATTCCAGCTACAATCAACGCTTAAAAGCCAGGGCTGCCCACACCAGCAAAGCATGGGAAAGAGCCTAGAGCTCAGCACTAGGACCGTGGCTTACCCACTGTAGTCATTAAGGCTGATTCCCTGGGCTACGTGCTTCTCCAGTTGGTTGCTCCGACCCATTCCCTTCACCCCTGCCCCTCCTGCTCAGTGGGTCTTTCAGTTTGGTCTCTCAGCTCAGCCAACTCCAATCACTAGGCACATCCTCGCAATACAAAACCATGCATCTCCCTTTAACCTCACACAAGTGAAGTGACCACATTATAGTTTCCAACGTGGCTTCCTCTTTCAAAAGAAAGAAAAAAACCAGAATCATTATTGGTGCTTTAATAAAGAACTGATCATCCTTCCCTGAAAAGGGAGAATGAAAGCAATCTCTCTGCTTTCTGACTGCTGGGATGGTAATGTGGGTGAGCCAGGGCACAGGGACAGCTGAGAGTTTGCTGTCACAAAGAGCAAAATGGAGAGTTCAGGGAATTCTACTCATAACTGCAGAATTACCAACCGATCACTCCCCATTCCATAGTAACTGTGAAATACATCCAACAGTGGACACCAGATAAGCTATCCATACCAATAAGTACACATTTCCAGGCATTCGAATGGCCAGAAAACAGACAGAGTAACAAAAGAATGAAACCATGTATACACAGGAGAGGGAGGGAGACCTCCAGCGCAGATGGTTGCCCACACTGAGCACATGGAAAAGTGATTATCACAAACTTGAAAGAAGCAAGTCTTGGGCATATGTTATAGCTAAAGTCGAAGCAGGGGTGCGGATGATATAGCAGGACAGACAATTAGGGGATTAATTAATTAAGGCTCTGTTTATACTTCTATTGTGAGTGCTAATTATTTGTTGGTTTGAAGTAAGCTCCCCTGTCTTCATTAGTCGCTGTCAGTGAATGATAACATACTTGGATTCCCACAAGTATCCGTTGTTTGCAAGGACTGCATTTGTAGCATCAGTTCATATTTTCACACGAGGACAGTAATAACCAAAGAACCCAGACTCAATGAAACTAAAAATAATTCGTGGTTCCTGCCCCCCAACAAGAATTATGTTACTATAACTATGGTATTATTACTCTTACTTCCACTAGACTTTAGTCTCTGTGTGGTAGTTAGTATTTTTTTTAAAAGATTTTATTTATTTATTTGACAGACAGAGATCACAAGTAGGCAGAGAGGCAGACAGAGCAGGGAGAGGGAGAAGCAGGCTCCCCCTGAGCAGAAAACCCGATGTGGGGCTCCATCCCAGGACCCTGGGGTCATGACCTGAGTGGAAGGCAGAGGCTTTAACCCACTGAGCCTCCCACGCACTCCCTGGTAGTTAGTATATTAAGGTAGCAGTTTTCCTTTAACGTTGAAGGGAAAAAAATGATTAGGTTCTTTGGAAGAGGATGAACTAGTAGAAGTTCCCTCCATGAAGCACTTATAGACCACTGAATCCAGTTTACAAACAACTCCACTCCTGTATCCCATCTCTGCCCTCTCTCAGGCATTCCTAATGCAAGCAAGCACATCTAGGACACCTAGTTTGGGAATCTGTAGACAGCTTTTCAATGAGGAATTGGCAACAGGATCTACTTGCTCATGCCTGTGATCATTAATTTCTAGCTTAAAAAAAAAAAAAAAAGAGTGGCTGCTATTTTTTTCTGGTGATTTCTTTCTTTCTTTCTTTTTTTTTTTCTTTTTGGTGCCAAAACCCGGGAATGATCTGGTGATTTCTTAAGGATGTGCTCAGACCAACCGCAGCCCGCGTTCTAACTTCTGCAGTCCTGTAGGAGTGTTCAGGGTCTAGGTGACAGGGGCAGCACTTGGGGGAACACACTGGAAGGAGATAAATGAAGATCTTTATCAGCAATGGCTTAGGAATAAACTTGGAGAGAGAAATGGGGTTTCTAAAAAAGGAAAGAACCAGGTGGTGGGTATTAGGGAGGGCACAGATTGCATGGAGCACTGGGTGTGGTGAAAAAACTATGAATACTGTTACGCTGAAAATAAATAAAAAATTGGAAAAAAAAATAAAATAAAAAATAAAAAAGGAAAGAAAGAAGGATGCTAGATTCAGGAGTTTTTAATCACTGAGAGCAAGAGTGTGTGTAACCGGAAGGGGAGAATGAAAGAGAGGAGACTACAGGAGACCAAAAAATGTAGTTATGACAAATTTGACATGATTTCACTCCGGGATGTTATTTTGGAGATATTTATGACTTTTTAACCAATAGCTAAGGATCATCTAATCAAACCTATTCTCCTTTAAAAGCTAGACCTGAAGAAACTGACTTTTTATTTCTTTTTAAGAAACTACTTTGTTGCCTTAAATGGAAAGTTCCCTGTGGTACATCTTATTTTAGAATCTCCAACTTTACCTTCCCTTTTTCCTATTTTTTAAAAATTAGAGTCGGAGGCTTATTTGTGATTTTGTTATTTCTGGGCACATTTACACGGGCCATTCGTGTTAGACGCTAAAGGTGGTGATTCCAAAGGCAAAGGCATGGAGTCACATGTGAACATAACCCTTGGTAGTGCAGAAAGATGCACTTCTGAAAGAGAGGCACGGGGGGCGGGGGTGGAGGACAAAATCTGAGTGTAGAAATAGATACAATGACAAGAAGACTAGAGTTGCCATCTGCTGGAGGATGGAAAGAATGACATTTGACACTCACTATTTGCAAGAGCAAAGCTAAACTCTTTAGTCAAAATAATGCATCTCCGTGTACTGTGTACTGCCAGGTAAAGGAGGAAACATTGGGAAGGGGTGTTACTCTTTAAGCGTGCAGCTTTTGGGTAATGTAGAAAATATATGGGGGAAGTAAAACAATGGCATTCTCTTTCCCTAACTTGCACCCTGCTTACTCTTCAAAGAGATGATGAATACTGCTTTATACCCTTTCAAATGCCAGCATGTTCCCTCAACATGTATTTCTCACTTTCACCACTGCGACTTTGAAACTGAAATTGATGATGGGGTTTCTTCTATAAGTATGCCTAGTCACTGCTCACAGATTTTCTTTTGGCTTATGTAACATGGCCAAGTACATGAAGCTCACTGAGGTTTGATATAGAGAGCACTGGACGGGGTCAGGAAAGCCAGGTGAGCAATCTCGGTCTGCTCACCAGCTCCTAATGTAATCATAAGCTAATCACTTTGTTATTTTGGGCCTCTGTATTTTAAGCTGTAAAATTATACATGATATAGAGGAGGGGCTGCAGAGTTTAAATGATCTCGAAGGTCCTTTTTGCTCTCAAATTCTGTGAATCTATAAGCATTCCAAACTCATGTAGCACTTATAACATGAATATTCAAGCTAAATTCTCATCATTGGCTTCTACTGAATGCAGCAAAACAGTATCTAATGGCTTGATTAATCAGCCATAACCATCTTCTTTGCCAATGAAGGGAAAACATGTTTTCCCCCTTCTCATATTGTAGAGAAAGAGCCAGTTATTTAAACTTGATTTCTCTGATGCTGTTCCTATAGCAGCAACAGCCATACCAAAGTTCCCTGATGAGGGGGGGCAGGGGAAGACAGCTTTAAGAATCACAGAATTAGAAGAGCAAGCAACCTTAAAGATCAGAAGTGGAAACTGAGGTTAAGGCACTCATCCACACTCAAATAACCAGTCTGGGGCCAAAACAGACTAGATGATTTAATTGGCAAATGCCTCCTTTACCTGAAACAAACCTATATTTTCTTTCTGTAGCTCTAAACCCTGCATACCTATAGCATCCAAGTCAGGGGTCCCTTCTTCTCTAATCAATTTTTGTCTAGCTCAGAGTGATTCCTTCCTCCTCTGGAAACACTAATGTTTAGTATCTGAACCTTCACTTTGCAATTAACAGACAGCCTTTCACTCATTTATTCACTCCACAAATATTTAATAAACACAGTTTTGATTCCTTGTATTCTTTTAGGTGGAACCAAAGAGTCAAGACCCTTGTCCTCATGTAGGTTATATTTTAATGGGAGAAAAAGGGAAACATAAACTGGAAAACGGCCAAGAGTAGCATGTTCCATGGCAGAACATTAAATCAGGATGGCAAGATGATGGCTATTCCTAAAATGGAACAGATTGGCAAATGGGGGTGGGGGGGCTCACATCAAAGTAGAAGTGAGGCTGGAAAAAAATCAACAAGAGGGATAGTGAGGGAGGCAGGCAAAATGGTGTGGAGCCTCATGGTCATGCTGAGAAATGTGCTTTTCTTCCAAGCCTTCTGAGAAATTAAGGAAAGAATTTAGTTCTCTTTTCACGGAAATCAGTCTTCCAGATCTCTAAAGGTTAACATTGTACTTTTTTCTTCTTAAATTTCTCTCAACTCCTACTCTGCCCAAATCTTTGTACATAGAAGACTTTTTAATAAATAGCTGTTGATTAGCTGACTGATTGGGGAGTGCCTGACATCTTTAAGTGAGGTAACATTTTAAATAGAGGCTTTATTCCAGGGCAGTCAGAGGTCCTGATGACTTGCAGCGCTCAACCTAAAATCCCACATGAAGACTGAGGGAACGAGCTCAGGGTGGAGGCCACATGCCCTCACACTCAGCCTTTGACATCTCAGCTGAGATGGGGACAATGCCTCAGGCCTAGGGATAAGCCTTAAGGAACAAAGAAGCAAAGTGAATCTCCTAACTTTGGAGAGAGGTTCTCATGGTCTTTCTACTCAGGTGTCACACAGGTATAACTAAAACTTTGGAAAAGGTGAATCTGTAACAATGCATGGCATTACCACTCAAAAGAGTATCTTTATGTAAAATCGCCTAAAGAACGGCCAGAATTAATTCAAGAGGTTATTCTGTATTTTCTCCTTTAGTAGGAGTTCCATTTTTACATGCTTTTCTTTGGACTAGAGAGTGATTTTTAATTGCAGCTGTAAGAGAAGCAAGTATAAGGAAGAAGTTGTTAAACATTATGAAAACTATAATGTTTCCAGTGTTAGCTGAGAGTAACCTGACTTATTTTTCACCCTGAGTTCCAGAAAAGGCAAATTCCATGTAATTAGCAAAGAATTGGATGTGTGTGTATCATCTTTTTTATTCTGCCTTGTTCCTTATAGTCTAAGGAGGTACCCTAAGCTCTGATGGGAGGAGCCTGTGTCTTGGAAACCCAGGTAGATGCCAGCACCTTTTTAATCTTACATGATATCTGGGGTGCTCAGTGACACACATGGATTTACAATAGCAAAAAGGAAGGAAGGAAAAGAGGGAGAGAGGAAGGAAAGAAGGAGAAGAGAAAGAGAGAAAGATCCAGGGGGGAAAACAGGATGAGAGCATAGAGAGAAAGAGAAGAAGAGCCAGCAATGTATGGAGAAACTAAAGAAATTGGTCAATGTTGAGAGACCACCAATGCTATATGGAAGCAGAGATCAAAACCTCCCAAGCATCTAGGACAATACCTGGAACACAAGAGACACCATAAGAGATAGCCTTTAGACAGACAGGCAGGAGTTGGTGAGGGGCAGGAGGATGGAGGGAAAGGGGAAAGGAGGAGGGAGGGAGAGAGGGAAAAATATGGGAAGAGAAAAGATGAGTTGACTTGGAGAGACAGCATGCAAGCAAGAAGGAATGAGAGAGACGAGGAAAAGCTGAAAGTGAAGAGCAAGAAAGAAAGGAGATGATTTTCAAATTTGGATGCATATCAGGATCACCCAGGAGAGTCTGCCTAATGCAGATTCCCAGGTCTGTTCCCAGCCCTGTTAAATCAAAAGGGGGTGGGGGTGGGTTGTAGCCTAGGACTCTAACAAAAGTCAAAACCAAAAGCTTTCTCCAGATGATGTTGCTGTGTAGTCAGATTTGCGAACCCGCGAGCCACATGCAAAGGAGAAGAAAGGGAAGATGCGACTAGTGGGCAGTAACCGGGCTGATGCCCGCATGGAGGTGGCAGCTGTGGTGCTCCCCCAGAGCACCTATTTCTCTTCGAGAAGATGGCTCATCTTCAAGAACGAGAGTTCTCTTGTTAGAAGCCGTCCTCAATTTTGCCTGTTCCCAAACTACATGCCTTTCGGCGGCGTCAGGAATGGCAGGTGGCAGACTGCAGGGAACTACGTTGGAAGGCAGCGCTCTCCTTTGTCTGTGGCTCCCGCGCGCGGCAGGGAAATAGACTTGGCTCGCCCGCACTCTCTCGGATTGAGAGGCGGCCCAGCCTGGTTTTGGAGTTTGGCCCCCGACTGGCACCGAGTGGTAAGAGAATCTCTCCCACATGCTGAGGAACTAGCAAAAGTGACTCGGTTTCGGAAAACCGACAAGGCGGCGCTGGCACCCTTCTGGCCTGACACGCGTTTCCGATCGCCATGGCAACACGCGCAGCGCGGGGCGCTGCCGGGGGAAGCGCGTGTGCGCCTGGGCCAAGCGGGCGCGTGGGGCCACCCGAGCTGCGGGAGCCTGGGGGCGGCAGCCAGCCCTGTCGGGAGCGCAGCCGCCCAGGCAAGGGAACAGTTGCCTCTTGGGATTAAGTCTCCGTGGGCCCAAATTGTGTGTTACTATGACAATGGTAAATAGGTTCACTGGCTTTCAGGGAAGTGGCTACGTGCACTGTGAGCTGCAGAAGGCACAATCTCTCTCCAGTTTCAGAACACACACGTACCCATTCATGGGTCTGTTTTTACACAGCGTGAAATGAGGGACTTAGGGAAGCCACTGCATTGCTTAGTTTTAGTCACTGGACATTTAACTGACAATGACCTATACTGAGTATACTGGGTTTCATTTCATTTAATAGCTCTAACTAAAAAAAAAAAAAAAAAAAAAAAAAAAAAGCCTGGTGGTAGAAGGAAGAGAATTAAGGATGTTTATCAGATGGTAATTAATTTGGTCTCTAGAAAGAAAAAAAAAAAAATAAACAAATGAGTTAAGTGTTCTGATGAAGTAGTTCTGTGAAATTCTGCACATAATCCAGAATGTCTCGAGTATTGTCCTAAAAAAAATACAACCATATATAAAACTATGTTTGGTTCTGTTTGTTGCTTCCTGAGCAAGAGGAATATCCACTGTTCTCTGAGGCTTACTACACCTTCTAAAAAAGAAAATAAAATACAGAGCACCTTCAGAAAGGCTTTAGTTTTTCCTAGAGTATAGATTTCATACCATGCCAGAGACAGTCTTGAAAAACATGTTAGCAGAAATAAAATTTTGATTAAATACAGTCACAGTAAACACTAAACTTACATTAATATTTCCCACCACTGGTGAGTTAGCATTTTATTATCCATTAGGACCTGTGTGCATAAACACATTCACAGAAACTAAACCGTGCCACGATTAACATAATTAAAAATATATAGCCTTCTTGTATATTAGAAAAGACGTATTTTTAAAGCCCACTCTTCTATGCTTTCAAAAAGATATGTTCCACAATTATTCTTGGTTGTAGTTGCATACATTTTCTGAATTCATCCTATGTCACAAATTATTTTAAAAATATGCCATTCAATAAAGAAATCACATATACAAGATAAATCACTGGGTGGTTCTAACACACTTCTTTCACCTGAATTCCATGTGCACTTTCCCCAGCAATTGTACTTTGTCTAGTGAATACTCCCCTGGGAGAATTTCTTTTCCCACCAGTCAGTCCGGGTCCAGGAGCTCATCACCTCCAGTCCCGCTTGAAAAACCATCATGGTTATGTTTTCCATAGCGCCATCTTTTCCCAACCCCTATGTGAAACCACAAAACCCTCTAAATTAAAGTCAAGTTTCCTTGTTTCTCCAGGAGGCCTTTCTATTTTATTCTAACCATGGGAAATATTTACTTAGTAGGTTATCAAGTTTTTCTATGTTATCTCGGTCTATGGACTTTTCTTATATTCTTTTTAGTCATTTTTATACATGAACATGTCACACTTATCTTTATCCTGCTACAGTGTCCAATACATAAATAAATAATTGAGCAAGTGAATGAATGATGGCTGATGTTGGCATACTCTGGTGGCCATGGCTGTCAAGGGGAATTCTGGGAGTTACTGTCCCACTTTGTCCCCTTGAATGTATCACCTCCGTAATGCAGAGACACATTTTGGATCCTGATTCAAACATCACTTCAAAAAAAGAGAAAGAAAACAAAAAGAAATTTGAGGGATAATGGGAGACATCTGAATATGGTCTGAGCACTAGATGATATTAAGGAATTATCAATAATTTGTTAAAGTGTGATAATGATATTGTGGTTATGTAAACAAAATACTGTTTTTTACAAAGCACAAACTGGTGGTTACCAGAGGACAGGGGGGTTGGGGGAGATAGGCAAAGTAGGTGAAGGGGATTAAGAATTACAGACTTTGGGGCACCTGGGTGGCTCAGTGGGTTAAAGCCTCTGTCTTCGGCTCAGGTGATGATCCCAGGGTTCTGGGATGGAGCCCCACATTGGGCTCTCTGCTCGGCAGGGAGCCTGCTTCTCCCTCTATCTCTGCCTGCCTCTCTGTCTACTTGTGATCTCTATCAAATAAATAAAATCTCTAAAAAAAAAAATTACAGACTTTAGTTATAAAATAAGTAAATCATGGGGATGCAAAGTATAGCACAGGGAAGACAGTTGATAATATTTTAATAACTCTGCATGGTGACAGATGGTATACTTATCATAGTGAATACTGCATATTATATAGAATTGTTGAATCACTATGTTGTACACCTGAAACTAATATAACATTGTATGTCAACTATACTTCAATAAATTAGAGCTATACACTAAATATTTAGGAGTAAAATGTTATGAGATCTATAATTTACTTCAAAATGCACAAATTTAATGATAGAAAAGTTAAAAGGCATTAATAACTAAGTCTAACACTAATAATTAAATCTAAGTCTCATCAAGTAATTTCACACCTCTCTTTATACCACACTTGATAAAGAATAAAATCATAATAAAGAATAAAAGTAAGAGCTATATCTCCACATGGCAATCACCTGGGAGTGGTTTCCAATATCCCGTCTATTCCTTAGTAAACCATTCTAGAAACAAGCGGCTGCCTGCATCATAATTCAGAAAAGGTAAGCCCTCGTTCAATCTACCTAGAGTTAGGTACAAGAGCTGCTGGAGGAAAACAAGAAAAAACATCTAGGAAAACAAAGCTTTCTTCAAATACAGATCCCCACTTTGCTGGAAAATGTAGCTACTTGGCCAAAGAGAAAGGAAAGGACAATACTAAATGTAGGTCTCCAATTTTCGTAGACCTACAAAACGGGCAACAATGAAAATATCTCACCACTGTAGAATGCAACATGAAAACCTACTGTTTGTGTATCAGCTCATGTTTATTTTTTTTAAGTTGTTCTACAAAGCAAGCACATTTCATAGATACAGATTCCATTTTATAGATGAAGAAACCTAGGTCTTGACAGTTAACTTCGTATTTATCCTTAAGTTGTTTCAAATTACTAAATGCATGAAAAATAATTCCCAAGATTAAGGATGTAACAGAATCTCAGAATCGGAGCAAAACAATTCCTTGACATTCTGATTATTAATTTATGACATGCGATCCTCTGTTATCTGCTCCTGAAATACTTGGGTGGAAAACCCTGCCTCATTTCCTGCCAGCAGGCTACAACAAGAGACTCGCCTTACTGCAGAAGAGCCCCAGTTTATGAGTTCTTACTGTCTTCATATAGAATATCAAACATTTCTGGAGAGCTTCCGAATGTGTCTCATTTTAACCCTCCTGACACCACTGCAGTTAGGTGGGTGGTAAATGCCACTTAGTTTACTTTATAAATCAAGAAGTCTTATGACAAAAAAAAAAAAAAAAAAAGAAGAAGAAGAAGAGGAAGAAATCTTATGACAGCTGGGATGGTGTTCTATGTGGCAATAGCCTCAGAGTAGAAAGAATTCTGGAACTGGAGACCCAGATACAGTCATACAATATCCACATCACCAAAGTTATACAGTATTGCTTTTCTTTTTCAGCCCTCAGGGATTCTGAAAGAGCAAAACCATCAAAGTAAACAGTACTTTCCTTTCCACACTGGTTGAATAATATCCTAAGTGGTAGGGACACTTGGATTTCAGAAAGATTTCTGAAGCCTTTTTAATGTTTACAACAACTATAGGAGAGATGTACTATTCACCACATTATCTAATGAAACAAACTTTGTTTAGGTTTGAAGAGATGTAGCCAGTTAGGCAACATGTCAATTTCATTTTCTCAAACAACTACTTAGTTTTGTACAACAAAAATTCTAATTCACATCCATCAGAACTTGTTAGGCAATCATATTGAAAGGAAGTAGTTGATTCCATTAAACAATATTCTGAATTTATAGACATATTGAAATCAAATGGATGAATCTGAAAAAGAATTTAAGTCCTTTTAGAGAACTATTTATTTTTAAAATGAATGCTTATAGTTATTACTATCTGAACATAGTTAACCCATGTATATGAATGGCCAAAGGAACTCAAGGTGACCATTTGAGTAGAGAGGGCTGCAACCAGGCCAGGCTACCATCTGCAATAGTTTGATAAAGGATGAGATTCTCCCTTTGACAGCAGCTCCCAAAGCACAGGACTGAAGCCTGCTTTAATCATCTGTTATGAATTGCTCAAACAAGCATACATGAAAATCTCTTCTAGGACCATTCTGATACTGCCAATGTTGAATGTCTAGTGTAAAATCAGCAACTCAATAAAGACAGAAATAGAGTTGGTTTATAATGAAGTCATATCTCCTGTCTGTATTGCTGTATGGGCTGAGGAAGAATCCCTGCCTAGCTGAAGACCCTATCCAAATGCCTAGTTTCACAAGAAAGGTACAATCTAATTTTCTAAATTGTGCTGTGTTCCATTCTATAAGCCAGAAGCAAATTTACATTACAGGTAGAAAACCACCCAAGCTCTCAGCACTTTTATACTGAGTGCCCCTTTCACTTTCTCGCCCTTGCTGGATACTTCAGAATTCACATTTTCACGAATATCAAAATTGAAAGGATCTCAGAAAGCCTCCCACCCAACTTCCATTTTCTATATAAAGAAGGAAGGTACCCAAAACCATCAGAGTTCGTAAGTGGCAAAATGAGAATTTAAACATGGATATCCCAACTCTATGTTCAGGTCACTCCACTATTCCAGAAATATGATCTGGGTTTCGCTCCTGAGAAATTTCAACTTAGCAGATATAAGGGGTGGGAGGAGGGGAGAGAAAGTTCAGAAACAACTAGAGAGCAATTTAAGACAGTATTTAACAAAACGCCTAATTTTTAGAGGAGTAAGAGCTCAAAGAAGGAATAGATTAATATGGATTTCTGGGAGTGTGATTCCCCACTAGGGAACAGACTCTCTGAAGAATGGAATACTACCCCAATATTTTATATGCCCTAGCACGTAGTACAAGTAATGAAGCAGAGTAAGTATCCACTATATGGTTTTTGAATGGATGGATGACTGCATGGATTTGTGGATGGGAAAGCGAACAGTCTAGAGAATGAGAGCCCTTGTACAGGAAGTGGGATGTAATAGGGGTCAGAATCAGAAGGACAATGTGGAGGTTAGAGAGTATTAAAATGAGTGCTATTTACTTAGAGGCTGTTGAAAATACAACCTGTCTGAAGCAGAAGCCATTCACTAGGATGTAGCTGATGATGTACTTGAACATTGACATCTCAGCAAAATGCAGCCGATCATTGCCTATTCCCATGACTTCACTGGGTTATGTTTAGATTGGTGTTGTAAATGCAGGGAGAGCTTGAGGAACTTGTTAATGAATCCAGACTCCCACATACAAAATGAGATTTCTGAATGTGTGTGGTCGTTGGTACTCTGTTCTGTTCTTTTTCTATGCAAACAGCAACAGATGGAAGGAATGGGGCGGGAGGAGTGGGAATCCAGGAGGAAAGTTTAAGTTGCCCCATCTCTCTCTTGCTGGGTCTATATGGATGAACTCTGGGGAAAAAGAAGACTGTAGAAAACTCAGGTTTGGTGTTTACAAAGTCAAAAGGCTGAATGACATTCAGCTCTTTTAGTTGCCATAACAGAGAATCTAGGGAGTATAGGAAAATCACTGATAACCAACACCAGCTGTGTTAAGGTCAGTGGCTTAGGTTTTCTGTACCTGGATTTGCTCATGTATGCTGGGAAAATGGGACAATCCCAGGGAACTTTAACAAATGAAAGGAATTAATGTTGTAACTTGCTTTACTTTAGCGCCTGAGATAGAACTGTCACTCTGTAAGGTTTGGTAGAGCTGATGAGGATGCTGTTGAACATTTGTGCAGATTTATAAAAAGTGCATTGACTTTTGAAGAAAGCACAGTTTATGTTCAAAATCCTCCTCATATTTTCAGCCCCGTCTCACTCAATGCAGCACACTAGCCATTTACCATCCGTTGAAAATAGGCTTGCTTTGGCCTTATTAGGACCTGGGTACTTGCTGTTCCCTCTCCTTGGAATGCATATCTCATGGACTCTGAAACGGCTGACTATTATCATACAGTTTCAACTCAAATGTCACCTCCACAAGGAAGCCTTGCCTAACCTTAGAGGAGAGCAGGCCGCTTCCCTCAATTTCTCTTTCCCACCTGGTTCCATTTTAACTTTCCCTAGCATATTGGTACCTAAAAATTACCTAATTTATCATTTGCTTACAAGGTTACTTGGTCATTCTCCACTGTAGTTCTATACTTAGAATATGCCTATAGGTTAAGTGCTCAACAGATATTTAGCTAGTGACCTGTGGACTAATTGATAGACAAGAACAGGACACCAGAGCACATATATTTGAGACAACATTAATTACAGCTTCAAAGAAAAAGTTATCCCATTTGAAAAAGAGAATACTCAAGGTAAATTTCACATAGAATGACAGCATTACACTTTAATGCAAAATGTCTTCATGTTGTTGCTGCCCCCCCCCCGCCCCCGCCCCAGTCTTGAGGTCAAAGCAAACCAGAGGAAGGCACCGGAAGTTGCAACCACTTTCTTCCTCTCAGAGGAAAGTCAGGCCTTTAGAAAAGTTAGAAGATGGGGCACCTGGGTGGCTCAGTGGGTTAAGCCTCTGCCTTTGGCTCAGGTCATGATCTCAGGGTCCTGGGATCGAGCCCCGCATCAGGTTCTCTGCTCAGTGGGGAGCCTGCTTCCCCGCCCCCCTCTCTGCCTGCCTCTCTGTGTACTTGTGATCTCTGTCAAATAGATAAATTAGATCTTTTTTAAAAAAGATTTATTTAGAGAAAAGCTAGAAGTCTTTTAGATGTTACTTGTTTGTCCTTAGCCTAGTAAAATACACTTTTATTGTTGAAAGCTTTGGCTCCCTTCCCTTCTATCCCCCCTCACTTCTGGGGTTAAAGTGAACAGAACCCAACAATCTCTGGTAAACTTGTATTTCCTGTGAGTTAAGACCAGTGGTCTGCACATGCTAGATGCTTCATAAGTTCTGCTGGTCTCATTACTTGTGTAAAGGCCGAAAGAGGCCCTAAGGACTCACACACATTCTAGAGATATTTAACTTGTGGTCTAATGGTTGGAAAGTCAATCTTTCAACCTTTAGAGAAACAAGGTCCACTTAGCAAGTGTTCAGGACGGTAAAAGGGCGGAGTAAGTATGTGCCTCGCAGTTTCTACGCTAAAAACTGTCCTAACATCTAAATGGTGATTCCTAGTTAAATACAATATTCTTTAATATTTATGCACTGTTGTTTTAATTTTAAATTTCTATTTTTATAGGCAAAGGACAATTGAGCGGAAAAATGTTACACCCTCTCTCTCTCTAGCTGTTCATGCTGTGAAGCAACCTGTTTTACTGTTTAAGCCTATGTTTGTTCTGTTTCAATTGTGCAGGAGGAAACAGTCCTGGCACCTTTAAAAATCAAAGATCTATCACTCAACAGGAGAACATAGCAACTAGCAAAAGGAATTATGAGGAATAGTGAAGAGATACCATGCTCCTAAAACCCTATCAGACTTAGGATTCAGCTGGGGTACTTGCAAAATTGTCAATTCTGATCCAGCATATCTAATATGTGATTCTGCATTTCTAACAAGCTCTACGTGATGCCCAGGCTTCTGGTCCTTGATGCTTATGGACCACAGTGTTTGGACCACACGGCTTGAGAAATAAAAATTGTTTTAGAGTATTTACTATTTACAGACAGAGTAAATATTAATCCACTGATGCCTTATTTAACCTGTAAAAACCACCATAAGTTCTTCCACTCCTATCCAGAAATGGAGCCTAATCCTCACTCCTTGGGTCAGGCTGACCATGTAATTAGCTTTAGGCAACAGACAACCGCAATTTGCCAGAAGGCGAGACTTGAAGGATATGGGTCAGATGGTGTTGTGGTCAGCACTCTGGACTCTGAAGCGTACTTGCATACTGGGACTTGCTCTTCCTTGCCCCTCTTGGAATCCTGTGGCCACCACATAACTGCACCTGAGGTAGCCTACTGGAGGACGAAGGGCCGCATGAAAGAGAACTGAGGGGTCCCAGGCTACAGTGAATGAGTCAGTCAGTGGGGCCACAGCCAAGAGCCTGCCAATGTCCATGCCTGTGAGTGAAGCCATCCTGGATTGCCTAATTTCCAGCGAATTCTCCATCTGATCACAGACATTTGAGCGAGAACCATCAAGCTGTCCCATAGAGAAGATGTCTGGAGCCAACACACAGAACCAGGAACTAAATAAAATAATCGTTGGCTTAAGCCAAGCTTTTTGTTTCTTCTTTCTGTTTTTATGCAGCTTCTGAAGCAGGAACAGGTGCTTAAAGAAGGGGCAGTAAGAGCTGAAGTCAGAGATGCCTAATACCATCGTGCTGGAGATTCTTTTTCCATTTGTCTTCAATCAAAGTGACATAACGTTGGTCTTATACAATATAAATTGAGATAAATAGTTATTGCAATAGCATTTGTACTACTTCTCTATTTTTATAATTCAATTTATTTTTTTATTTTACTATGTTAAATACTTCTATTTAGAAGTTAAGTCACTTTGACCAGGTCATAGCGCTGATAAACGGCAGAATACTTTTCAGCCTGACACAGCATCAGAAATTTCAAGTTTTTTCAGTAAGTTATTCAATGTCTCAGATTGTTCTGCTAAAATGCAAATATAGGACAGCACTCTGAAGGACATGATCTCCAGTCATCACCCTGTTTCATGTTTGAGAAGGTAATACAAGGTCCATCCGCAAAGGAACAATCTTAACACTGATGTGAGATGCCAATGACAAACTCTCTTGGGAGAGGGATACGCTCCATGCCAGTCAGTCATTGACACAGTCCCTAGACAGACAGCACCACGGCTGTACTTTTCCTTTGCAGGTTTACTGATGGTTGGGCTCTCTCCTCTAGCGTCAGTAATCCTTGACCATCTGGGCTCCTCTCAAAACCTGTCAATGTCAGCCATATTTTTTCCTTTTTCACAGCCACATGAAATCCATATTAATGACACTGTCATGGCCATGCCTGTAGATTAAAGGCTGGTCACTATGGACTATACAGCATTTCTCAATTTTTTTAAACTATCCCACCTATTGAGGCAATTTCTACCTCTTTTGCTCCCTCTCATTCTTTCATGTCGAGAACACTATTTTAAAAGAAGCTTTGCAGGGGCATCTGGGTGGCTCAGTGGATTAAGCCTCTGCCTTCGGCTCAGGTCCTGATCTCAAGGTCCTGGGATCGAGCCCTGCATTGGGCTCTCTGTTCAGCAGGGAGCCTGCTTTCCCCCTCTCTCTGCCTGCCTCTCTGCCTACTTGTCATCTCTCTCTGTCAAATAAATAAATAAAATATTAAAAAAAAAGAAGCTTTGCAAACAGGTATTCTACAAGCTGAATACGGTCTGCAATATCACTTGCTTACTAATATAATCTGATTTTTAAAAATTAGAATTTGATAGCCTTTAAGCAAAACATATACTTCCCAGATAGCCTGGGCCCTGCCATTCCCTGTCATCCAGTTGCTTCCCACGCCCACACGGTCTTACTAGACCGCAGAGAACTTCCGATGGTGCACCAGCTGTAGGCTAGTCTCTCTGCCCGGGGATTTGCACCTACCACAGCCACTCTAACCACCGTGTACCTTCCAGAGATGCCTCAATCTCTATGCCTAGCTATAACCTCTGTTTCCATTTTCAACTGATTACTCTTACCTCCAGATGTTAGTTTGCTTCCCCATCTTATTCTTCCTTGCTTTCCATTTACCCTAGACTGGTGGTTTCTTTTGAAACCATCTTAAATTAATTTTCTGAAAAAGTACTATGTACATGATTGCCAATCCCACTATAAAACTATTATTGTACTTGGCCTGCCCCATCCATTTCTAAGGTTAATAGAGTAAGTCCCCCTTGGGCTGACAATATCTCATTTGGGCAGATGTGGTAGCCTCCCAACTGTTCTCCTTCCTCCCAGTATCCATTTCCCTGCCCTTCACATTCAAGGCCATCACTTATTGTCCCCACATCCTGGAAATCATAATCCAGGTTGAAAGTTCTCCCAGTCTAGCTCTAAGCTAACATTCCAGTCTCATCTCTCTTCATATGTGTGTTCCCGATACCCTATGCATTTCAGAAGCCTTTGTGTTTTTTCACAGGTTTTGGTTCCTAACTGGAGTGGCCTCCACCCTTCCATCTGGTCAACTCCTTCTCCTTTTCTCCTAGCTCCTCTGGCTGATCTTGCTCAACTAGCTGGAGAAATCTCTCCAACCATCGCTCTTATTTACATCTCTGCCACAGCATGAATTAAATTGCTTTGCTACCCATCACCTGCAATCCAGATCTGAGAACACTGGAGGCAGGGACTACCTTTTATCGAATTCTTTATCTCATCAGCTAAACCTCCATTTGACTTAAAAGAAAAACAAATAAGAACAGCAATAGACATTTATGTTAAATAATTAAAAGGTACTCTCAAGGTGTCTGTGGGGGATTAAGAAGTAGTTCCAGAGAATGGGAGATGATTTAAATAAAGACATAAATGTACCCAAATGAGCAGGTAAATTTACCACAGAAAGCTCATTGCTTATGGATGGTGGGGGATTTCCTACACAAAACAGATCTTTGTAAGGATGCCATGTATAAATGGCATTAATAAATCTGTGTGAATTCAATACAAAAGTTGGGTTATTATTTTGTGCCTACATGTCAGTATACTTAGAAGCTATTTATATTTAGCTCAGATTTCATTGGCTATTGATTAGGCAAGAATTTGAACCAGTTCATAAACTATTCACCAAGAATCTCTATGAACCCAGAACTGTGCCAGACTATATTCATCAAGAGAGTTTGCATGTGTATCAGTGGTAGGTGGCTATTCCTCTGCTCTTTATGTATGGTCTCTCATATCTGATCTTCTATACTTTTGGAGGTAGATATTAAAGGGTCCTAAGAGCAGGAACATAACAAGTCTATTCTTAGGAATTTTCATTGTGTCTGCTAGGACAAAATTAGCGACATCTGGAAAATTCTATAAAACAAGATAATTAAATGTCAAGATGTATCAGAGACAGAACTTACTACAGTATTAAACTGGTTTCATTATTTGTGACCAGGATGAGGAGGTAAGCCTTGCTAATATCAAGCAGAAGAACTGTGTTGTCTAGCTATCTTCATAAATTCTGGGACCTGGGGTGGGGGTGGGGGACAAGTTGCACCAGTGTCCTACTATAGGGCTTGAAATACAAACCTTAGAATCACTCTGGTAGGGTGAGAGCCAAGTTAGAGTCAGATGTTCCCATGGACTGAAATTAAATAGATGTTTCCAAAGCTGTCCTAGCACATTCATTTGGTGTTAATAGGTGTCCTAAATAATTGGGTGAAACCAAGAAAAATAAGATATCCTGTGACTGAAATCAAAAGTGTATTCTGAATCTCACAGAACAGAGCAGAGTTTGGTTCATTTCAAAAAAACATTTAAACATTCTTATCCCAACAGAGGATTTTAAGTAACACTGCAGTAAACTATTTTCAGACATTAACACCTTTATGAAAATTATTTGGCTGGACGGCTACTTAATAAGATGTGAGAATGAAATGCTCATGAACTCCCAAAAGGAACGCTGGAGCCCCTAAAGCCAAACCCTCCATCTGAAGTGGGAATGGACTCTATGGGAAGGAGTGGAGAAACCAGAACAGGGAGGAATGATAGTTCGAAGACAGGGAGAACATTCAGACAGGAATCTCAATCAGTGCCTGAGTGAGACGAAGGAGAGAGGACGAAAAGATATTTCTGTTTGTGGTATGGTAGAGTTTCTCAAGGAGAAGAGAAAGCAGCGAAAGAGCTACTGAGGATGAAATGTGTACAACCTTTCAGGGAAACAATTTGGTATTACATATGGGAAGTCTTTTAAAAGTCCCCACTCTTTGAACGCTAATTTTAGAATTAAAATTTAAGGCCACAGTTGTCCAAACAAGCAAAGGACTATGTTCTAGTTCATTCAGGCTGTTATAAAACAAACTACTTTAGACTGGGTGGCTTAAACAATGAACATTTATTTCTCACAGTTCAGAGGTTTAGAAGTCTAAAATCAAGGTGCATGCAGATTCAGTTTCTGGGGAGGACCTGTTCCTAGTTCAGAGATAATCTTCTTGCTGTCCTCACATGGCAGAAGAGGCCAAAGAACTCTTTGGGGTCTCTTTGATCAGGGCTCTAATTCTATTCATGAGGGCTCTATCCTCCTGATCTAGTGTCCCTGCCAGTCCCTACCTCCAAATAGCATTACCCCGGGACTGGGTTTTCAACATATGAATTTTAGGGAGATACAAGCATTCACTCTATTGTAGTATATGTATGAGAATGTTCATCAGGGCCATTTTATCATAGCTAAGAAACAAAACCAAGTAACTGGTAAACAAGAGGGGATGGATAAGAGAAATAAAATAGAATTTTTTGTAGCACTGAAGATGATTCTATTGATTTGTATTCTTAACGTGAAAAAATAACACAATGAAAAAAACAGTTACAAAGGAATATGAGTAATGTTATCAGATTATTAGAAAACATATGCAAAATAGACAAATTCTAAAAGATTACATACCCCAAACTTAATAGTTGATTTCTGGATATTGAAATTTAGGTGAAAATTTTCATTTTAATTTTCAGTTTTTCTTGTGTGTTTTAATTTTTATTTTTCTATAACGAAAAGGTAAAACTAAAATGTCCATGAGAAATACATGCAGATTGGCAGTGACAGGAATACTGAGGAGGAAGGTGGAAGATGACTAAAGCTAGCACATACAAGGGTTCTGTACTTCCTGCTGTAACGATAATAAAACCAAACCTTATTAAGAACCTAGCAAGTAGGGGCGCCTGGGTGGCTCAGTGGGTTAACCCTCTGCCTTCTGCCCAGGTCATGATCTCAGGGTCCTGGGATCGAGCCCCGCATCGGGAAGCCTGCTTCCCCCTCTCTCTCTGTCTACTTGTCATCTCTCTCTCTCAAATAAATAAAATTTAAAAAAAAAAAAAAAAAAGAACCTACCAAGTACCAGGTTACTATGATAGACACAGACTTTGCATTCTCTGTGTTTGAAATCTAATCAGAGAGAGAACAAGATTCAGAAGGGGGTTTTTGTCTAAATTCTACTAACAGTTATGGGCAATTAACATCACTGACCTTTCAATTCTGCGGTTATAACACTAGGAAATTGGTGACCCTTGGGTTCCTTTTTCAGGTTAGACTTTGTCAATGCTTTAACAGAATCCTTCTCAAAATTTAACTTTAACCTAGGGCTAATGGTAAAATGCAGATGTGATTCAGTGGGTCTCAGAAGACACCTGATTCCACCTGTTTAACATACTTTAAGGCTGTGAGTCCCCGGCATACACTTTTGAGTTGCAAGACACTAATATACACTGAATTTTCCCAAGACTCCTTTAAAATAGCTATCCTTAGTCCTATTTTACTGATAATGGAGTGACCTGTATGGGATCAAGTGGATACAAAATGGCAAAGAAGGGACCCCAGTCAAGATCTTTTTACTGTAGTCTCCAAGATCTTTAACGTCGCATTCAGTGCTAAAATACTAGAAATTACTGCCACACTCAAACAAAGGGAACAGCACCAGGCATAGAATTGGTAAAGACAAGATGCTAATGGAGCTCAGAAGAATGAAAGATCACTTTATGGGGGGATCTGTTAAGAACTGAACTCATAAAAGAAATTTCACATCAACCTTGAAGATGGCTAGAATGGAGGCAGGCAGAGACCTAGAGAGGATTACAACAGTTAGGTATAATATGACAGATCAGAACATACGGCAGTGCAAAGGGAACCTGCAGAGAAGGGCCCCACATAACAGAACAGGCCTCTTGAAATTAGGCAGACCTCAGAGACTAAAAGAATATAGCAAACTCAAATTTTCAGTATGGCATTGGAAGCCCTTTACCGACCTTTCTCTTCCCAACACAGAGGTTCCACTTGTCCCTGTTTACCTTCTTCCCCACCCCATGAAGAAACTGAGCCACTCAAAAAGATTTAAGCATTCCCGTTCCCATATTTGCACTTAATGCCTTTATGATGCCCACACCTCCTGTCAGTGCACCTGTATCTTGAGTCCATAAACTCAAGTAAAACTCATGAGCTTTACTTCCATCAATGAAAACTTAAAGCATGGTCCCATTGGATCTCTCAGTTATTCTCATTTGTATGTTTTAGAGACATATACTCTCAGGCAGCGGGCAATATATAAATATTATTGGCAAAGTCCCTCAGTGTCTGCTTCTCCTTCCTACCTAAAGTTCCTGGAAGAAAGCACTGAGTCACTGCATTTCTTGGGTTCACCTCCATTACTCCCATCATGCACTGAACATGGTAGGTACTTCCCCAGTGCTATCTGTACTACTACCTAGTTTTAAGAGGAGGACAAAGTTTGGTAAGAAAAAAAAAAAAATTACCTCCCCTCTTTAATTTGTTTCTCCTAAGTAGAACTCCTGAGAGAAGACTTAGGGCCCTCACCTTTGGCCCCATGTGCGTCTTCAGAGGCATTCAGTAAAATGCCAGCTGTATGCTGTGTGCCCACAGAAACAACAGAGTTAATTCTCTCCTTTTGAAATTGTGACTCCCACCCTCCTCCCCTTCCTCTAAATGTTTCTTTTTAAAGAAAGCCATGGTTCACTGCTACTGAAAATTAAAGACAACAGCATAAAGATCAAGGTCCAAGCTGGTGCGGCAATGACAGAACATTAAAATCACCACTCAAATTTCTCTTTCCTTGAACACTGCCAAAGACTACTAATGGAAAGCCAATCCCCAGAACACCTGCTCATTTCAGATGTTCTTCACTTGCACCTCTTGGTTCACGAACTATTTTGACTACAAGAAACAAATTGGAGGTGATCTCCAGTTGAGATGAAATGGGAAAGACATATCCCTTAAAAATTGTATGTGATTACCCCCCACCCTGCTCCTCACCACCCCCCATCACAGCATGAAGTATCAAGAAAAAGAGGAGGGCTTATTATGCAAAGGTTAATTTTTAAGGCTTAGAAGAGGAGAAATTAATCACCTTTTCCTCCTCCAAGCTATAGTCTGCCCTTTCCAGCTGTCTCAAGCTTGTTCTTCTACCTCCTCTTAATTCCAGATTGCATTTTGGCAGTCAGAGTGGACCCCAGAGTTCCTTCCATTTTCTGAAACGATATTTTCAAGATTTTCATCCTTTCTGACTTCAGTTCCCAATCACACGTTGGCGTGCTGGCTTGGGGGTGGTTTTCTGGATGTCTGACTACTGTACTCTGGTGGCTCAGCAAGACAGGGATAAGCTCATTCCCCATATGAAAGTGGAAAATGTTAAGGGTGTTTTTGGAGCATGTAAAGTATCTCTGATCTGCAATCAACACTGAAGGAGACAACATTTTGCCAGCAGAAACCTGTGGTTCGCCCAGAAGAAGAGACTGACCAAGTACATGCAACAGCCACATTATACCCTGAGTGAGATGTTCTCACAAGACAGGTAAGGAGAGAGAAAAGATCAAACATGAGGAAAGAGAGAACGTCAGGGGATTTCTTTTCATTTTTACTTGTTAGTGTGTTGGACCCTGAGAAGCATGAAATTAAAACTCGCAAAAAACAGCCTATATCAACTTGCTGTGGTGACTCAAAAGTTGTCGTTTCTCAACTCAACTTTGCTGAAACACTTGATTCATGTTGTTCTTATTTAACCTAATTTGCATTGATTTAATCAGTGCTGGTATGCTTTAAATACATAATAAATTGGGATTCTGCAACTTAGATGACTTAGAATAGCTAAATTTCAATAAAGCTCATTTCAATCTGTTAATGTATACAGTTCTGCCAAGGGGTTTAAAAGCGTAGAAAAGATGCAAACTTGCCACATTAGAGGTGGGAAAGGTTTAAAGATACCATCCAGATGAAATGATTTGCAGGATAATAATGTGAAAAGCAATATATATATATATATACACATATATATCTTAATTACAACCTAGACACATCTTCTACATTTTGAGTAGCATACTTAGAAGAAAACTCACATATAAATGCAGTGAATTTAATTTTATTCTCTTTCCTCCTTGCCAACACTCAACTCTCTTCTGCCTCTCTGTACCAGCTCTACAAATCAAGTGACATCCAAAGTGGGACCTCTTCTTGCCCATTTGGCAGGCTCCATCATCACTTTGCCAAGCCGTCTGCATTAGGAGGATTTTCTTCCTAGCAGCCCTGGGGATTGGGTGGTTTAGACTCACAGTGCTTGCTGAATGGTTGGCCAATGTTTACTCCTGCCTGCCCCCGCCTCCCCCACCACCCTTTAGAGTTTATGGCTCAATCAGCCAGCCTGCTGTCAGGAATAATTGTGTTGGCAAAAGGTGAAAACACTTGATGGTGAAATTGTTTGTCTGCTCAAGTGTTCCGCAGCACCTTGCAGGTGCCAGGATGAAAACTGCAGGTGCCCAGTCCAGAGTCAGGTAGGAGGCTAGAGTGACAGAGAGGCAACCATCAAGAATGGCAAGGGAAGAACACCACTTAGGTGTGGGACAGCAAAAAATC
Organism: Martes martes; assembly: GCF_963455335.1. Lineage (NCBI taxonomy): Eukaryota > Metazoa > Chordata > Mammalia > Carnivora > Mustelidae > Martes > Martes martes. The sequence goes on along the minus strand of NC_137896.1, from coordinate 94,912,967 downwards.
CATCTGTGGGGTAGCGAGCTGTAAGACCTTGAGTAACAGCCTGGTATCTCTGTGTCTCAGTCTCATCATGTGCAAAATTAAGGGGCTTGATTTTCTTTTCTTTTCTTTTTGTTCAAAGATTTTATTTATTTGACAGAGATCACAAGTAGGCGGGGGGGGGGGAAGCAGGCTCCCCACTTAGCAGAAAGCCCAATGTGGGGCTCGATCCCAGGACCCTGCGATCATGACCTGAGCCAAAGGCAGAGGCTTAACCCACTGAGCCACCCAGGAACCCCAAGGGGCCTGGTTTTCTAACGTCTCTTCTAAGTCCTAAGATGACATGTGATGTCCAGGACATCTTGGATTTGTTTTCCTTCCAATTAAATAACACATCTTTGAGATAAATAACCAGGGCAGAGCTTGGATGAATAAAAAATTCAATGATTCATGCCCCTGTTCATAGGACTTTTCCTGAAAAGTACCACCAGTCTTTGATGACTTTGACTCCACGGGCTGGTGCCTTCAGCTTGGATGCTAAGTAAGAACCAACGCAGTTACTTGTCCAAAGTCAATCCAGCCTGGGAGCTTTGGTAACCTACCACCTTCTTATCAAAGTCAGTACCACTACAGATAATGCCCACTTACTTTCAATCCCTGAGAAGCAGAGATGATGGGAATTCAAAGAGAGGAGCTGGAGATTCACATTTGATTCCCCCTATCACATCTTTGGTTATCTCTGTCAAGACGCTAGGCTTACCCACACTCACTTCCAGAAGGGTTTCCCTCTGCCATCGCTGAGAATTTTTTTTTTTTTTTCTTTTAAACAAATGATCAACAGGTTCCTGACAATAGCCATACAGATCCTCTCCAAGCCTTTTGGTTGGAACAAGAGAGAGAGAGCGAGCTCATTATAAGAACCCCATCTACAGATGATTCTGAATTGAAATAATCAGGCAAAGAATTCTCTTCATACTTAGAAGGCACAATTTAGCAACAGTCTCTAAGTTTAATTAGGGTTATGTGTATGAGGGGGTAGGCTTCATTATGGTTTAAACTACTCTTTCTTTGCTTATTCTCTAGCATTTTCTCCTAGAGGGTACCCCAGGGTGCTGTAATCACCATGTGCAGCATGTTGGGGTCAGCCCTCCTGGGTGTCATACAGCAGAATCTTTCTTTAATCCACCTGGGACCTTACAGACATCTAAGGGGAATGATTAAGTCCCCGAAGGCTCTCAGGCAGGACTCCCTGTACACAGACATACGGTTCTGCCACCCTGGGTCTCATACCACCAAACCGGGATGCTTTCCAAACCCACTGGATTTAGAAACCATTTTCCCATCTACCACTAAAAAGGGCTGGCTGACTGCAGAACTCCAGTGTCTGAAAGGAAAGGGGAAAAGAAAAAAAAAAAAAAATCTTAGCCAAGCCCCCACAATCACTGCTTTACTCTATCTTCTCTCAAGTTGCTTTTCTAAAGCAAAGGACCAAATGTTGATTTCTCTACAGATTCCTACGTGTCTCTTACACGTAGACAGCTTTAAAGGGGGAAGGGGGAAACATCCCCAAAAGGAAAGGGGGAGAGAACAGAATCTTTCAGTTTCCTGCTTGGAAATATCTTGTCGTTGATGATGCTAGCCCACATCTACATCCCCTCTCCCCCCTTTTTTTGAAATATGGACAAAAAAGCTGAAAGTGTTTTCCGTTTCATCAAAGAACATATATTACTTTAGTGGCTCGGTAAAATGTTGGTTTTATGCCCACCCCTTTTCAATCTGCCCATGTCTGAGGTGCTCCGGGAAGACGCACAATCGTGAGCAGCTTACGACACTCAGTGAGCAGTAGGTGCCTGTGCAAGCTCGCGCCGCACACAGCCTGGCGGAGGGAAGGAGCCCGGGCGCCGCTCCCCGCTCCCCGCGCCGCCGCCCGCGCCGCCCGCCGCCCGCACCTCCCCGCCGCCCGAAAAGCATGAGCGAGCGGGCTCTCCGCAGCCGCCCCGGGCGCGAATGGCAGGCGGTCTCCGCGGAGTAAAAGGTGGCGCCGGTCAGTGGTCCTTTCCAATGACGGACATTAACCAGACTGTCAAATCCAGGGGAGTCGTGAGCCCCGAGTTTGGAGTTTTTTTTTTTTTTTTTCCCCCACAACGTCACAGTCCGAACTGCAGAGGGAAAGGACAGCGGCAGGAAGGCGAAGCCCGGCGCCGGCACGTAGTTGGGAAACTTGCGGGTCCTAGAAGTCGCCTCCCCGCCTCGCCAGCCGCCCTTGCAGCCCAGAGCCGAGCAGCAAAGTGAGACATTGTGCGCCTGCCAGATCCGCCGGCCGCGGACCGGGGCTGCCTCGGAAACACAGAGGGGTCTTCTCTCGCCCTGCATATAATTAGCCTGCACACAAAGGGAGCAGCTGAATGGAGGTTGTCACTCTCTGGAAAAGGGTGGGTAAGACACTTTTTAATTAAATTCTTTCCCGAAGATTTTTTTTTCCTCCCTTTTCTTTGCTGCAGCATCTAACATGGACCAAATCACCATCTCTTTGATCTTTCCGTGGCTGTGAACTTTCTATGCTGCCCAGCTTTCTGCATGCTTAGAGGTGAACGTGTGGCTTTGGGGAGGGGGGGTCCTTCTTTATTTCAATATATTTATTTGATTTTGCCCTTTTCTCCCCCTCCCCCGCTCCCCCTCCCTTGGAATAAAATATGATGTAGATTTCTGACCGAGCGCTTCCAATGGACATTCTCCAGCCTCTCTGGAAAGATTCTCGCTAATGGATTTCCTGCTGCTCGGTCTCTGTCTATACTGGCTGCTGAGGAGGCCCTCGGGGGTGGTCTTGTGTCTGCTGGGGGCCTGCTTTCAGATGCTGCCCGCCGCCCCCAGCGGGTGCCCGCAGCTGTGCCGGTGCGAGGGGCGGCTGCTGTACTGCGAGGCGCTCAACCTCACCGAGGCGCCCCACAACCTGTCCGGCCTGCTGGGCTTGTCCCTGCGCTACAACAGCCTCTCGGAGCTGCGCGCCGGCCAGTTCACGGGGTTAATGCAGCTCACGTGGCTCTATCTGGATCACAATCACATCTGCTCGGTGCAGGGGGACGCCTTTCAGAAACTGCGCCGAGTTAAGGAACTCACGCTGAGTTCCAACCAGATCACCCAACTGGCCAACACCACCTTCCGGCCCATGCCCAACCTGCGCAGCGTGGACCTCTCGTACAACAAGCTGCAGGCGCTGGCGCCCGACCTCTTCCATGGGCTGCGGAAGCTCACCACGCTGCACATGCGGTCCAACGCTATCCAGTTCGTGCCGGTACGCATCTTCCAGGATTGCCGCAGCCTCAAGTTTCTTGACATCGGATACAATCAGCTCAAGAGTCTGGCGCGCAACTCTTTCGCCGGCTTGTTCAAGCTTACCGAGCTGCACCTGGAGCACAACGACTTGGTCAAGGTGAACTTCGCCCACTTCCCACGCCTCATCTCCCTGCACTCCCTCTGCCTGAAGAGGAACAAGGTGGCCATTGTGGTTAGCTCGCTGGACTGGGTTTGGAACCTGGAGAAAATGGACCTGTCTGGCAACGAGATCGAGTACATGGAGCCCCATGTGTTCGAGACCGTGCCGCACCTGCAGTCTCTGCAGCTGGACTCCAACCGCCTCACCTACATCGAGCCCCGGATCCTCAACTCCTGGAAATCGCTGACAAGCATCACCTTGGCCGGGAACCTATGGGACTGTGGGCGCAACGTGTGCGCCCTGGCCTCATGGCTCAGCAGCTTCCAGGGGCGCTACGATGGCAACTTGCAGTGCGCCAGCCCGGAGTACGCGCAGGGCGAGGACGTCCTAGACGCCGTGTACGCCTTCCACCTGTGCGAGGATGCCGAGCCCACCAGCGACCACCTGCTCTCAGCCGTCACCAACCACAGTGACCTGGGGCTCCTGGCCAGCCCAGCCACCACACTCGCTGACGGAAGGGAGGGGCAGCTCGACGGCACGCACGAGCCGGCTACCGTGGGTCTCCCCGGCGGCGAGCATGCCGAGAACGCTGTGCAGATCCACAAGGTGGTCACAGGCACCATGGCCCTCATCTTCTCCTTCCTCATCGTGGTCCTGGTGCTCTATGTCTCCTGGAAGTGTTTCCCAGCCAGCCTCAGGCAGCTCAGACAGTGCTTTGTCACGCAGCGCAGGAAGCAAAAGCAGAAACAGACCATGCATCAGATGGCTGCCATGTCTGCCCAGGAATACTACGTTGATTACAAACCGAACCACATTGAGGGAGCCCTGGTGATCATCAACGAGTATGGATCCTGTACCTGCCACCAGCAGCCCGCAAGGGAATGCGAGGTGTGATTGTCCCAGTGGCTCTCAACCCGTGCGCTACCAAATACGCCTGGGCAGCTGGGGCGGCCGGCCAGCGCCAGGCTGGGGTCTCCTTGTCTGTGCTCTGATATGCTCCTTGACTGAAACTGTAAGGGGATATCTCCCAGAGACTTGACATTTTAGCTTTATTGTGTCTTAAAAACAAAAACGAAATAAAACACAACAAAAACCCCACCCCACAACCTTCAGGACAGTCTATCTTAAATTTCATATGAGAACTCCTTCCTTCCTTTGAAGATCTGTCCATATTCAGGAATCTGAGAGTGTAAAAAGGTACCAATCATTGATTTTTTTTTGTAAACTAAAATGTTTAAAATAAAATAGCATTTACAGTTTTTACAGACTGGTGTAACCTAAATGAATTGTTACCTGTGTTAAAAGAGAAGCAACAGTTAAAACGTCCTTCCCTGTGTGTGTGTGTATGGGGGGGGCAGTGGAGGATGCATTGGCTAGAGGGAAAATCCAGAAATTCAGGAGCATAGTAGACTCAATTTGAAATATTAAGAAGGACAAATACAGCTCATGAGGTTGATTTATCCCTATATGACTAAAGACTGGAGGGGGGGGGAAGCAAGACCTTTTGTATTATTTTTAGGGGAGTGCGGTGCAGTCACGGTAACACAAGTGAAAGTGGAACTGAGGACTGAGCATCACTGCCTAGCCTTGAAGGCAGAGATTATTACAAATAGCTTTTAAAAGGCAGTGTCAGACTGTTCGTCCTATGAACAAGAAACATTTTTGCACTTAATATAACAACCATCTTTCAAATCAATTCAAAGTCTCACCCCCAAATGTCACTGGTTCATAATTCTCTTATGCCTCTGATTCACCAGAGTGGTGGCATTTGTGCCCTTTTCTATACTCTCCCAAGTGAAAGACAGACCCTCAGCTCCTGTTCAGCAAGATCTGACCGAGGGGAGGAAGAGGAATAAGACAGAATTCAAATGCTGGCCGATGAAAGCTGTGCTTTCTGGAGCACATTGCTAAGACTGCAGCAAGCTTAGCTTTCAGTAGTGACAGCACACTCCTAGTTACTTTGGGGAACAGTGAGAAAAATCCTCTGGCTGAATGCCTACTGGGTAACTAGCAGGAGACTTTAGGGGCAGACTTGGTAGAGAAGCAATGGGGGTCGGGTGGGATAGGGGGAAGATCACCATTGACCCTGTGTTCAAATATTACGAAGACGGGAATAATTTGTTAGCCTGGAACAGAAAAGCTGCCTCTTTTCAGATGGCCCTTTTGTGTAATGCCTGCTTTCCCTGAGCTCTTATACTTTTCTCTGTGTTGGGATCAATGACTGCTTCTTCCCACCCCTTCACAGGTTTCCAGGTCCATCATTGAGATTTAGGTTGTTTACTGAACTAAATTAAAGAGTAGTAGCAGTTGGTGGGTGAAGGGAAGGGAAAGAGGGAGGAGTACTGTGTGTTGGATGGGAGGGGTCTTTCACTCGCTAACACTTTAAGCAAATGTATGATGGAAATAAATGGAGATGGAGAGCAGATGGTGAAAACCGAACCAATACCCATGCCCAGAAGTCTTTTTCAAACTCAGGTGCTCACCCTTCTGAAAGACCTACAGCCTGGCATCTATCTATCTATCTATCCTTCCTTCCTTCCTCCCTCCCTCCCTCCCTCCCTTCTTTCTTTCTTGAGAGACATTCAAATAGTAGGGAGAGGGAAGGGGAAAACACACACACACACACACACACACACACACACACACACCACCATCTCTCAAATGCAAATGCCTCTAGCCACCTACCTAAAGAGGAAAAATCAGCTGTCTGAAATGCAGAATCTCATCACCAGGAGGTTTACTTAGGCTGAGGACTGGTAGTAGGTTTCTCTTCTACCTAGGGAGAAATCCATTTGCCTAATAATACTGCACATAAGGGGCCCTTTCGAGAGAAATACTTTGCAAATGTCTCTAAGATGCTAAACCTTGAGAGTAGAGTTTAACACCTCCCTCCCTCTCTCTCTAGCTCGCTGGCGCTCTCTCTCTCTCTCCCTCTCTCTTTCTCTCACACACACAGGCATGCACATGCACCCCAGCTCATTTTTCCTGACCAGAAAACTTCATCTTCTTTGTTTCTAATTAAAACATGACATTATGACAGACACCATGCTCTTATGTATTTAGGCGAGAAGAGAGGTGCTTTATTTGATAATTTTGAGGAGAAGGTTCAGCTTATGCATGACAATTCAGGGCTGCTATTTTAAATAGCATACCACTCAGGGGGCAGGAGCAGTAGGAACAAGGTCTGCTTAGGGGTGTGCCATCTGTAATTAAACTTGAGTAAAGGGTCTCTAGAAGACAACATGCCCTTTTTGGAAAGAAAAAAAATTCCCAAACTGTGGCAATTGAAAGAAAGTTCCTTGGATACCACTGATTTAATATCATAGGAAGGTTACTGGAATCAAGTGCCAAAGGCTACTTCTACCCTGGTGCATTAAGGACTGTGTGCTGGTGTGCTTATAGGGAAAGCTTCCAGAAGCAAATTCTTTCTGGCAAACATCAGAACCACAGGTCCCCCTACCCCCAGAAATACAGATATTTGAGACTGTAGAGTTTATCTCCTATACCCAAGACCTTTTTTCCTTTCATTCTTCTTTTTTCAATGTGGTCATGAGAAAAACCCAGAGAATAATTGTGCTTTGTTTTATGATGCTGGCCACCCCCCCCAACCCAAACCAAATGACTAAGTATCACATATATAGAACTTAAGTCCACGTACATCTAATGAAAGATCATTGTAAAGAGGAATCTGCAATCTGGTAACTGGAGAGCAAATGCCAGCCATAGAAAATTGTGTTCTTACGTTGTGTGCCTGTGTAACTTTGCATCGTGTGTCTTTGTAGCAAATATGTTTTCTACACAAACAGGAATGTAGCTCACATCATGTTACGCTCATGCACCTCTTGCTTTGGAGAAAGACGCGGTGGGGAAGGGGAAGGATAATGGAAATCAGTAGTTTTAACTAAGGTTTTGTGGCACTTGAAATCTTTTCTTTCACAAATTAATTAATCTTTAAGCTTCAAGAAACTTGTTCTGACCCCTCTAAGCCAAGTACTGAACATTTAAAAGAGAATCTAATTTTTAAAGGCATAGTATCCTTTTTATGTGTTCTTCCCACAGAGGGTGCTAATATCGTTATCCTGTGCTATCTGAAAAGAATTTAAGGCCACAATTCACGTCTCTTCCTGGGCACTGTGATGGATTAACCCCCCATTTGCAGTACCTTCCCAGATGATTAAAGTTCAGCCATGGCATAGAGGTTTTCGAATATTTATATAGGGGGAAAAAAAGTCCTTTCTGATGACAAATGACACTCTCACACCAGTCTTAGACCCAGTAGTCTTTTAGGTTGTGCCAGAGGAAGCAGGTTATAGAATGCTTTGGCCTTCCTTTAGAGAAAAGGCAAGCCCTGATACTCAGACTTCGGCCATGGTGGTTGAGAAGCCCAGTCCCAAGCCCAGTCCCAAGCACAACCCACGCTCCCAAGACTGCAAGTTGCCATCACAAAGAAAAGATTATTCCAGCAAAAGGAAACATTCTTTAAAATCCATTTTTTATATTCTCCCAAGCTCCTCGAAGTATCAGAGTGCCTTACCTTTCCTCCCTGCCTGCAGGAAGACAGACATTTGGTATGACTTAGCATCAACAACACATTTCTGAGTATGTGTAAGTAATTAGAGGGGCAAATGCCACGTGGTGCTCCTCTCCAGTTTCATAAGCAACTATACCCAGATCACAGGAGGGCTCAGGGGCCACCTGTGTTTTTGGGTTACGTTAATCGACTCGTCATCAGGTTTGGTGCCTATTCTATCTGGCATCGCCACAGAGAAGGGGACACTGGTGGGTCACATATTCTGGTAAAATAAAAGGCACTGGATACCTCTCTCATAGAGAACATTATCAAAAGGCCAGAATGTATATCTTTTTTGGAGAATGGGTATTAAAATGTTGCAGGGTGGTCAAAATAAGCATCAATTATCTCCTCTAGCTAAGCAGTTATGTTGGTTGATTTGGGTTTTGTCACTGATGGAATAACAAGTAATGAGGAATTAGCAGGAATATGACTGTTAAACAGTCATGTTTTAGGAGAAGTTTGTATTTTAATTTTTATTAATTAATCTTTATATATATTTAGGAGACGTTTAGGGATATGCACACACATTTTACATACACAACACAGATATAACCATATACATATGTGCATATTGCCATATTCCTATAACCACATATATAACCACACACACGATTACATTACGTAAGTACTTTCCAGCATTAATTACCCTCCTACTTTCTTCCTCCATGATCAAACTGTTAGTCAGGAAAGGACCTGATAAAATCAATCACAATTAAAATGTAAAGGTGGATGATGGTATTGTCAGGGATCAGGCAATGAGATGGTAGATGCTTTGCAGGCTGGGGGATCTTTTGAGTTCCTCATGCTATAGGAGAGTATAAGCCTGCTACCTACTGGTAAGTGCCAGCAAATGTCAATGCATTCTTTTGAGAGTATCTTCCTAACTAATAAGTTCCATCTCAGGGTTAGGAAACCTATTTCTCCATTACTTTTATTTTTCCCCCAGGGATCCAAGTGGCAAAATTCTTTTTTTTTTTTTTTAAAGATTCTGTTTTTTTATTTGACACAGAGAGAGATCACAAGTAGGCAGAGAGGCAGGCAGAGAGAGAGGGGGAAGCAGGCTCCCTGCTGAGCAGAGAGCCCAATGTGGGCCTCCATCCCAGAACCCTGGGACCATGACCTGAGCTGAAGGCAGAGGCGTAACCCTCTGAGCCACCCAGGGACCCCCAAGTGGCAAAATTCTTAACTTGTGACTGGGCACCATCTTCTGGCCTTCCTCAGTAGACCCAGTTTCTGAAGGTCTCTGGTTTTTTGCTCACAAGCCTAGGACCTGGCCACTACATCCTTAAGTTTTGGTTGGAGATGTAAACAAGATGGAGGGAATAAAATTCATGGGGCATCGGAGCCTTTGGCTAGGTCTTGGTATGTGAGAGATACACGAGGAACCTGAGGTATGGAGATGTTCAGTGCTTTGTGTGAAGTCACCCAGCGCATAATGGGGAGCACTAGTATTCAGGTCCAGTGGCCTTTTTACTATACCCTATCTCTTGTTTCCTTGAACAGTTGCTCCCTCCACCCCTCCATCCAGCAGAGCCTAGCACTAGCTGGGGCAAAGGGCACATCGTCACATGTTCTTGTTGGATGTAGGTATAAGTGTTTGCGTTTAGGAATTTTCATGGTGACTTCGCTTGCTCTAGTCTCTGTTAACTGGCTAATGCAGGACTCTGTGAACAGAGGATACCTCTCACAGGCTTCCAGAAGCAGAACTGCCCAGTTAATCACACAGTCAACCTCTATCCAGAAGATTTTAGACCCAGAGAGAATAAGGTATAGGCATCCATCCACATATTTGTGTTGAGGATTTGTTCACATTTCTTTCTTGGTCATTAAAAGGACTATGTCTCTATGGGCAGATCTGCCACCCACTCAACAACTGGTAATGTCTGGAAACATTTTTCTTTTTTTCCATGCATGGTGGTGGGGCCTACTGGCATCTAGTGGGTAGAGGTCATGGATCCTGATAAACATCCTACAATGCACAAGAGAGCCCCTCACAAATAATGGTTTGTTCCAAACTGTCAAGAGTGCTGAGGTTAAGAATCTCTGCTTCATGGTTCAAAGTAATGAGGTTGTCTAAACCAGCATATTATGCTCAAGCTTTGCATCAAATAGCCTTTCTGATGAGTTAAGTTTTGGTTCGCCCAGATCTATTCTCTTTTAATCTTCCTCTCTCTTGGCCAGAAAACTGAAAGTCTAAATTAAAACCCCTCAGGTTGGTTGCTAATCAGTGAGAAGACCTGTAGTTAGCACATGGTTCTCAGAGAACATATGGCAAAACTTAAATTAACTGGGACGAAACTTGTCAGAACCCTCAATTGACCCACTTTTTCTTAGCAATACCTCATTTAGGAAACAGAAAAAAAAAAATCAAGTTAACAGTGGATATTTACTTAACAAGAAGGAAAATGCGAAACATGATATTCCTCCCAGAACTAATTCAGCCGACCGACCTGCTTGTGCTTTCTCCTTCTCCAACCAAGCCTGGAATGTCTCTGAGGTGGGAATGGGTTTCCCTGTAAAAAAGTCAATGTGCTTTGTCTAGTGAGTAGGGTGGATATATTCTGAATCAGAGAAATGATCACAGCCCTTAGAAACAGGATGTTCTGAAACGCAGGCATCACAAATGGAAATGCATTGGGGGACCGAGCAACACAGGTAAATGAAGTTATAGGCATATGACGTTATGAGGGAATTGGAGAGTTCATTTAAAAACAAGGCAATTCACATTTGACTGGCCCTGGTGAATCACAGCACTTCTGCAGTCCAGGGCAAGCGACTACTCTGGAAGGTCAGGGTCCAGAACTCAGGAGCTGGGCCCTTTAAGCCTGGTGCTGTTACTCACATGCCTTGGGTTCATCTGGTGATCATCTTATTGTGCTAAGTCTCTGTCTCTTTGCCTTGAGGTGGATTCATCCTGGTGTTCCCTCAGAACCCTTCCGGTTCTGGGGCCCTATGCTACCACAGAATGAAAATTCCACCGCCCCACCCCATCTCCCATTCCCCAGATATTCTGATTCAGCAGCTTGCCTACATATGAATGAGAAAAGGTAGATGAAACATCACAGAGACCAGGGCTTCAGAGAGGAGGTGGGGATGCTGGAAAACAGATGAGAAAGCACAAGCATGTGTGGGTGGGAAAATAGGGTTTCAGAATGTGCAGTAAGAGATAAAAGGAAATCCTAGCAAGGACTCACACTCACCCACACGTGAGACGGGAGCCATAGGGATGCACTCTGAAGCAGGCCCAGTAACAAACAAACAAAATAACAACAAGGCTGATGAATGCCACTGGGTAGGGGTGGGGTGGGGTGGGGTAGGAATGGGTAGGGAAGAAGTGCAGAAAAATATCTGTACAGGACTCCTAAAATAACTTACTATATTCTACGCAGTTACAATGAATATTGGAATTGAGAGCCCTTTTGTAACATGAGCAGAGGTGGGAGGGAAAGAGAGAGAGAGATGGGAGAAAAGGAAAGGCCAGGTGAGCAGAGGTGGGGGAGGGGAGTGAGGGGGGGGGGGAAGAGCAAGAGGGAATTATTTTGCTCAAAATATCTTGAGTAGCTATAATATACCAATATCTTAAGTAGCTATAATATACCAACTCGACTCCTTAGTCATTTTTAGTCATTTCTTTCTTTATGCTCGTCTACCACGTTGGCTATTCTCTTCTTCCTAATGTGATGCTGGGAAGCCATTTCTCCCCCTCCTTGATGAGAAAAAATAAGTCATCGTCTAGCTGCATCCTCCTTTCTCTCGCTCAGCCAGGAGAAATCTGTACATCGGAACCACCGGGGAGCTTGAATGGACACAGATGCCATGGGTCCCTCCCCGAGAGATTCTGATTTAATTGATCTGGAGTGTGGCTTTGGTGAGGAGACTTTTTAAAGCTTCCAGGTGATTGTAAAGGTCAGCCAAAGTTGACAGGCACCAAGCTAGAGGGTCACAAGAATCAAAACAGGTGCAGCTCAGTGACTGAATGCACCCACAGGTCTGACTGCAGCTCTTTATACATGGTGGCCGGTGGCCGGGCTGGACAGGGTCACTGCCAAGTGAGGAGTCCCCACCTGACTGCACCTGGTGGGGCTGATATTCTGAAAAGATATGTAAGCATTGATGGACTTGCAATTTGTCCTGGAGCACTCCATAATTTACAGAGTGCTGTTTACAATTAATTATTTTATTTGCTTTAATTCACCCAACCATCTCACAAGGCAGACACAAACTAGTCCCATTTTTTTAAGACAAGAAGACTCCAATGGCAAGAGTTTAAATAGCCTGCACAAGGTCAAGGTTACTGCCAGGCCTGACACCCAGAATTGCCTCTTCTAAATTCTGTGCCCTTCCTCTTCCAACACTTCCCTTTCCTTCCCTGCTTGACATATCAATCAATAAGTCTTCCAGGAAGAGTCCTGGGGAACACACTGCACACATGCTTCTGCACCCTCTCCTTCCCCTACTGGAGCCCGGCAATGACAAGGAATGGCATCATAGTCGCCCCACTGCCCCTTTCGTGCCCCCACCCCTGCCCATGCCTGACATTCTTTTCTTTGTCCCAAGAGTTTCTATGATGCCTCAGAGACATCCAAAGAGATGCCAACTCTTTCCAAATTCTCCAGCACTGAAAGTTCCCTTTCCACTCGACTGCTGCCATCCATTCCTTTGCTACCAACTCTTTACAGAATGTGAAAACTGAGTCCCAGTAGAAAACTGATGGATGGATGGACTAATGGATGGATGGATGGATGGATGGATGGGTGGATGGGTGGATGGTAATAATTGTGTGTGTGTGTGTGTGTGTGTGTGTGTGTGCATGCGCGCGCGTGCTTAAAAAACGGATCTTTGGGGGAAATAACAAAGAAATTGCTCCAGTGCTAGAACTTCAAGAACTGAAGCAGCTGGGTGATGAATATTTGGACAAGAGATCCTCCCTTGTTCTCCTCAAATGAAACAACGCAGACCATCACTCATGTGTAAGACCAGATCTGCCAATAGTTTAAGGGCTTAAAATAAAGCCAGGATAAAGACTGAATCTTGTAGCATACTTTATCTCCTTAAACCAGTGTTTTCTTTGAAAACCATGTATTATTAGGTGTTCACCATCACTGTGTTTATCTTCAGTGAAGAATTCTCAGTATTGCAAACTACCTGCGGCAGGGACCTCTATCTCTGAGATACTGTAGGCAGCCCGGAAAAAAAGAAGAAGGCTCAGTCAGTGGCAAGTAAGAGCTGCATTAGTCTGCCACAGAAAAGGTCTGAAAAAGTCAAGTGATACACAACTAATGGGCCAGTGCAACAATGTGTCCCCAGATGGCCAAGGCAATCCTGTCACTTGTCTCTCAGTTGCAGAACCGCCACGTAATGTATGATTCTGTCTCGCTGTCTCTGCTCCACAGTGATTGCGTTTGTGGTAAAATCCATATTTCCCTGAAACTGAGTCTGTGTGTGTGTGTGTGTGTGTGTGTGTGTGTTGTGTGTATTTTATTCTAAAAATAATGGTCCTTTTTGGAATTCAGCCTCACTCCTTTGCTTGCCGTCCAGGTCATTTTTATCTGAGTTTCTCATATTGATCCTATTTTGCACACTATTTCAAAAATCATAAAGGTACAAAAAGAAAAGAATAAACATGCTCTAGGGAAAGAGTCTTGAGAAACCACACTATAACTGAAATGGAACAAAAGGTAACATACCACTCAGATTTTTAAACTCCAACTCCATTGGTCAACTCATTCACTCAAAGCAGCACAATGTTGCTTGTGTAGGGATTAAGTAAATAAGTGTTGAGTGAACAACAGAGCAGTTTAACTTGAAGCCTTAGGAAGAGGACTGTGCTACAAATTTAGACCCACTAGACTCACCAAGTATGTGTGCAGCAGAGACTTCCACTTTATTCTGTTCCATGTCTGAAAGGCAACCCCCAGAAGTGCTTATTAAAATATTTCCCTTGTTAGGTGCCTGGCAACCTGCTAAGTCTTTACCATCTTCAGTTAAACCCTGCAGTAAACCTTCACCTCTCCCAGTCCAGAGAAGTATTTTAATATCCTCATTTTACAGATGGGTAAACTGAGGTTTAGAGAGCTCCAATGACTTGCCCAAGGTCACGTCCCATTGCAGGGTATGTCAAGCACTTGACTCTAGACAGAAAATGCTTGGGTTCAAATTCTGGCTAAGTTTGGCAAGTTACTTAACCCTTCTGATTCTCAGTTTGTTCATCTAGAAAATGGGGACAGGATTGTTGCAGGAATTAAGTAAATTAGTATTGAGAATTAAATAAATAAGCTATTCTTTGTAAAGTGCTTAGAACAGTGCCTGGTACGTGGTAGGTGCTAGATAAGGATTGTGTTTCATTTTGTTTTGTTTCTTTTTGCTTTATATTATTTTATATTGTTAATAAAAGATAAATAAAGCAAGGTCACATGGCCAGGGAGGACTGTTACACTCCAAAGCCGTGCAACCCCCTTTTCCTTCTGTGATAAGATGATACACAAAAATCTGAATTCCTGCAAGCACTGGGTGTGAAAGAAAAACATAAGGAGGCAGAGGAGAGAGTCCGAAAGCATTCTTTCATAGCTCTGCAACTGGCTCAGGCCTTGGCCTCTGCACTGCTGCTTGACTTTGTTCTGGTTGTGAACTGGCTTTTCTTTGCCACCGATGTCGGGCAGCCCTGGTGAATGTACCCACCTCTGCAAAATGTGTGTGCACGGGCCTGCACCTCTGTGGACCTATGCAGGCATGGTGACATCTTCCAGTCTGCACATGAGCTGAAGGCTGATGGCTGATGGCCAGCATTGTTCTTAGGAGTCTTTGACCACCAGCAAAACTCATCTCTACATCAGAGCTGTTTGCTCTGTGTACTCATTTCCTGAAGGTGGAAAGCTACTACACAGCTTACAATTGTTATCCAGTTTCCAAACTCTCATTTAATACCAGCAATATTAAATCATACTGGCCCCCGGGATACTACGTATACATCTTCAGCTGTAACAGATTTGCTGGTGTTTATTTAAGGAGGTTTTTTCTCTGTGTACTAACAGCTACAGTTTGATGTTGCTCAAGCAAATGTAACGGGATGAGACACATCTGAGCAGGACTCTCTTCTGGGAGAGGAGCTCATGTGTCAAGAGGCTGAGTCTGAGTTCAGTTTTGATAGTAGTTTCCTGTTGGCTCCAGGGAAAGTCCCTGTCCAGGCCTTTCTTTTCTCAAAGGTAGCAGTGATTTTTTGGCTTTCTTTTTAGTTGTCCCATTTAGTAGCAGGGTGTGGAGTTAAGGGGGTGGGGTAGGAGTCCTTTCCAATACATTCTTCTCTACTATTGCTTATCAGCAGGTAAAATGGTGAAATCATCAAACTTCCCCCAAGGAAAGGTTCCACCCTCCTCACAGATCTACCCAACACTACTGACTGAGACCAGGTTTGGTCCCAGGGGATGCACTATTTTGTAACTAGGAAATTTATACTGAGCGATGATTGTTCCAAACCACTGTCTGTTCCTTGTGTGTCACTCAGAATGGTTCAAGAATGCTCTGCCCGTGCTTCGAACAGGCATATTAAGGATACTTTGGCCAAAGTGAAACCCCAAGACATGAATTTATATCCCAGGAAAAGCGATACCTATTGGGAAATTGAGGACTGCCTTCTGTTCGCTGACTTTTTTTTTTTCTTTCTTCCCATCTTCTTTCCTCCCAGCCAGTCTCCCTCCCTTCCTTTCCTTCCTTCCTCCTCATTCACTTTTTTTCTCTTCTTTCTTCTTCTTCCCTTTCTCCTCTTCCTCCTCCCCCTCCCTCCCCCACCCGCCCCTCCTCCTCCTCCTCCTTTTTCTTCTTTTAACTGAATTCATATGAGTTACACTATGCATTCCCAGTGGGGGCAATACTGAACCGAGGAGGTGAAGACTGGTTCTTGAGAGTTGTAGATATCATACAGAGTACATAAACAGATATAGGATAAATGTCTGGTATTAAAATTTCAGAGGAGGCAACCAGGAAAAAATGTGTAAAAAAAATCTCTTTAAGTAGAAGATAATGAAAAAAAAAAAAGTTTGAGAAACACTGAGATAGACAATGATTAACATGGGGAAGAGATAATAGTAAAAGGTTAAAAAGCATTATGGCAGGTCACCATTTGAAGACTTTGAGATGGTCAAAAGAGGTCTGGGTTCTTTGACAGTAAAAACTAGAATTCAGAGATTATTTGAACAGCAGCATACCATTTTGGGAACTTGGTCTTATCAGCCCCTCTTGCACTCAACACCTCCCAGAGTTGTCTTTATTTGGAGGCTTTATGATATTTTAGGGGGGGGAAATGGGTATGGAACTAACAGACAGAATCCGGGTCCTGGCTCTGCCCTTTACTGATGTACATAATTCACCACCTTTTCTGAACTTCAATTCCCTTGTCTATAAAATTCAGAAAATAATCCATGCACAGCCTGGTTCCCCAGGATCTGGTGAGGACTAAATCAGATAATGTAAGTGACAACTTCAAAGGCTTTGAGGTGCTTTGCAAAGATGGATGCAGTGGAGAGAAGAGAGGGGTGGTGACATGTGGGTGGCCACCCACACAGTGTGACTTCAGAGAACCACATCTCAAACTCTCCTCCAGAGACACAAACACCCCTGCCAGTCACTGCTCTGAATTAAGTCCTTCCTGACTCCTCTGTCTAGAGGATATGTAGCAGGGAGACAACTAAACTGTTTACTCCTTGAGGGACAGGCCCTCATTTCACTCGGCTTTGTCCCTCATCATGTGGCGCAGAGTCTGACCAAATGGCCTTTGGGCAGGTCATTTTTTTTCACTTCTATGAACCCTGGTGTCCACATCTCTAAAATGGACATACATTTGGTTTCCTCACAGGTTCCTGGGAAGAGTATCCTCAGGGATCATGTGTGTTGTGTCCACCACACACTGGTAGATAGTGAATTCTCAGGTAATGTCCTTTCCCACCCTGTGTCACCAAGGTAGAGTTATGCACTATGTTTATTTAAATAGACTTGGGGACGACTGAAAGGCATTAGGGACACCTAGTTTCTGGAAATGGACTCTGAAAAGTGGCTACACGAGGTTAATTTAAAAAGATCATTATACTAGTAATGTAAAAATTTTCTCCACAGAGGAGATGGCTGGGGTATAGATTAGCAACTGTAATAAGTGGGAAGAAGGAGAGATAGTACCTTCTCTATTAAAGTCAGCTGGAATACTTAGTTAAGAAGGAGCTTATAAAGATCCCTGCCACAGTGGTACTCCAAAACGTGTCTCAGGTAAGTGATCTTTTTTTGGTGCTGGTGGGGGTGTTCTTTTCAATACAATGGTTCTTCCCAGATCTGCCAACAGGTCAACCCCCCAGTCCTCGTTTTCTGAGCATGCCTCTTGTCAGCAGCATATAACCTGCCCCATTTCCAGAGAGCTTTGACTGAGGCTTCCACTAGAAGGTGGAGGCAGAAGTCAAACTCAGTTCAGTTGTAATCACTTACTGCTTCATATGACTGCCATCAGAACTGCACGTGCTGCTTCTCTGAGCCCCCATGCCCCAGGGACTGCTGTGGTTCCCCTATCTGCGGGCTGAGGAGACTAAGTGTTCCTGGACCCCAGGCCAAGCGGCCCTGAACGATAGCAAAATCCAGCAACACATTCAGCAGCCAGCAGCCTGCTGGGCTCTGCCGGTTCACCCAGGGCTACCAACCCCAAAGAATTGGGATGAAAGCAGATGGGAAAGAGGGAAAGGGTCTGTTTGTGTTTTTATTTTTTACCAGGCTCAGCTCTTTGGGAAAAAGAAAAGAAGAATCGTGCTCAGAGCTGGTGCCCTGCCAAGCTCCCTCCCCTCCCTTGCTAGTCCAAGCACTCCACCGTCTGTACAGACTGCATAACAGCAATTTCTGGAAACACAGTGAAAAGTCTGGGCCAGTCCAGAGGCTGTGGATTCCTGGTCTCTGTTTGGTGGGGTTTTAGGGCTTTTATGTTTCACCTTAGTTCTTTTAAAAGCTGCCAGCTTTTTGAAGCACATCTGTTATCAGCAGCTTCTGTTTGTAAAATGAGACTGAGGTAACCTCTCTAGAGAAATTCCTGAATCTTCTCTGTAGTTCAGTGCTTCCACTGTCAGTCTGGCTCACAGAGAAGGACTGTGGTAAATATTACAGAATGTTAATAAAAATGAGATAAAACACCTAGGGATCCTTTTTTCCCCCAAATTTTGCTTTGCTCACTACTAAAGTTTATCTTGACAGAAAATTTACTTCTCTGATCCACATCATTTCCCAAAGCAATTTTCCAACAGCAAACATAAATTTCTGGTGATCGCTAAGAGGTTTTTCAATCCCTATGCTAAGGCGGCCACGGGGTTTCAACTATTTGTCTCACCTTCAGGTAAATACCCCTCATTTCTGACACCCTCACTGGGGGACCCTGGGCAGCCACTCAGGGCAGAAGCCTGAAGATGAGCTTGGATGTTTCCAACATAAACAGGCTTGGTGGAGGAAATGCTTTGAGTATCACGATTGAATCCTGAGGAGGTGATTAAGTCATTAACTAAGAAAATTTTCGCCTAAACCCACACAGCTGTATTCTCAAAGGCACTGAAGCACGAAGTAAATGCAATGAATGCCTTTATATTGCCCTGAACCTTGACCTGGTTAACACAGATTACATTTACACCTTGTCAGAGGTGTGAGTTGAGCACACATCATGAGGTAAAATTTGTGCCCTTCTTTCTGTGGCATAGCACTTTATGTTGCTTCAGCCTTCAGGACTCTGGGGATCAGCACCCTCCTCCTCCTCCACTTCCTCCTCCTCCTCATTACTTTCCTTTCACACAGGCATAGTACCACTGGAGTAGGTTTTGACTGTGTACACCGTGGAGTCTCCTTCGCGATGCTGTTTGCAAAAAACTCGAATTCAAACTCTGGACCTTACTAGATGGAATCATATATAATATAGCGGACAGCCATTTATGAGTTCTCAGTTTGGGTGAAAACATAAGGCACTGTTAGGGGGTCTTCCTGGTTTGTCTGAACCAATCCGCAGGAGCCTGAAGTCATTTCTATCTTCCTCCCTATGCCCCTGCCTTCTCTCTTCTCTCTTTCCTCCTCTACTCATTCCAATTTTCACCCTGATGCAATATCCAATTCAAGTTCTAAAGACATCTCCAAAGCTTTCGCAATGGCTTCAGCTCCCTGTGGTCCTTCCTCTTGCCACCAGAAGGTGCTAGAACACTCATGGACCTTAACACCCATGTTTGTCAGTGTGGGCTGTCCCAGGATATCTTCTTTTCATTGTGTATATTACTAAGATACTTATGCATCAGGCATATATTTCTTCCACTATGCACCATTCTGGGTGAGGGGACAACTCATTTGCATCAATTCCTTTCACTTACTTTCTGGGCACCATCAGTGAAGCAAAGACAGTAAGACATGGCCCTGCTCTCAAAGAATTTGCAGACTCATAGTACAGGTACAACATCCACACATCTGATCATAACTAAAAGCAAAAAAAGGATGTATACTGTAACACAAGTGTATAAAACTCCTCTGAGAACACAGCAAAAAGGAAGGGCTTTCTAGATTCAGGGAACTGGGGAGAGGACTTGAAAAAGAAGGTGAACTATGTACTGGGTCTAGGTAGGAGATTGGGATTTGACAGGCAGAATGGAAAGAGTCTCTCAAGAGAGCAATCCACAACAGGCAATGGCACAGAGGCAGACAAGTGAAAGGGAAGCACTGGCCAAAGGCACTGGTAAGGTGCTCAACAGCGTGTCATGATTTGATTTGTTATAAGTAGATACTTAATCAGCAAGACCATCTAGACTGCAATTTTGTACTGTTGTGATGTTCCATTTCAATAAGGAATGTATCCTATTTAAAAACAGGATGGGTTAGTGAGAAAACAACTAACAACTCTTCTATCCCTCCTCTGCACGAATTGTTAGAAGGAGAAGAGAGTGCAGAGTGTTTCCTAAGGCCTCCCATAGGCTATTAAAGAGATATACTTGAAAGGGGTCACCTGGCAGCATTATACTATCCAAAGTTAGGCCTCCTTAAATCTCTAACAAGACAGCTCATTATTTTCACTCAGTTGTTAATTCTCTACTCCCATCTTCTTAAAACAAACAAAACAAAACAAAAAAACCCAAAAACCTTCTTTTTTAAAAGATTTTATTTATTTACTTGAGAATGAGAGAGAGAGAGAGCATGAGAGGGGAGAGGTCAGAGAGGGAGAAGCAGACTCCCCACCAAGCAGGGAGCCTGATGTGGGACTCAAGCCCGGGACTCCAGGATCATGACCTGAGCCAAAGGCCGTTGCTTAACCAACTGGGCCACCCAGGTGCCCCAAAATAACTTTTTAAAGATATATTTTTTAAGATTGTATTTATTTGACAGAGAGAGCACAAGCAGGGGAATCAACAGGCAGAGGGAGAGAGAGAGAAGCAGGCTTCATGCAGGGCTCCATCCCAGGACCCCAGGCTCATGACCTGAGTGGAAGGCAGATGCTTAACCAACGGAGCCACCCAGGTCCCCCAGAACTCTTTATTCAGACATTAAAATCATCCAGTCAGAACTAGGGTAGTCCCCCTGATTTTACAATGCCCCTTGCTCTAACTGCTATTGAAGCAGCAAAGCAGAATGCCTTCCACTTGTGTTGTCATGAATAAAATTATTCTGCTCACACTAACTGTGCCATGGGCAGGGAAACTGAGATAATGGGAGCACAAATACCTGGCATGATGCCTAGAATCAATCACTCTAGTTATGAATGGCTGGCCACTCCTCCCCCTACCCGGTCCCCTTCTCTTTCGTTCTTAATCCTTCCTTTCCCTCCCCTCTCCTTTGCCTCCCCTCTTCTGTTCTTTCTTCTCACTAAATATTCGGCACATGCAGTGGCTAGAGAAATGGCTAGCTGCTTCTCCAGCTCTAAGAGGGCACAAGGACACGCTTCCCAGCTTCCCCCAGCTGCAACGGAGGGAGGCGGTCAAGGGGGAGCATATATAACCTGTCATCATCTGCTGCAGCTTGCGCCATTCCCATGGTGCGGTTAATGCCATAAAAGGGAGTACTTCCCTAGCCTATCAAATAATATTCACTGAAAACAACTCAAATACTTACAAGTTTCACTTCTCAGATTACCTTTGTAAGGTTAATCCCTTTGCCAAGTCTGTCTCATATTCACCCTTTGATTCTTTATGGCCACAGACAGTAATGTACCCTCCTTAGAAAATGACTTCTTAAAACTCTTTAATGACGCATTTCAGTGATTTCAGCCCCTACTCTCAAGCTCTCCTGCTTAAAGTTAATTTGTGTATTTCAGATTAAAACCATTTGTAAGATGCTTATTCTTGCCTCTCTCTCATCCTTCATATGCTCAAAGACTGATTTGGGAGATCACTTAGGCTCGATTCCCATAGGTTCAGAAGCTGCCCTTTTATGAGCTCCAATGACTTCACCTCCAGAAGTGAATCACTTAATAGTCTTGCGTCCAACATGCTGGATGGACTTAGTCTTTGAATTGCCAATGAGCTCATAACACTGGCCTGGGCCTTAACAAAGTACTGTCTGAACAATGCAGATCCCATGTAAGCACCCAGGGACATTTCTGAGTATAACTTGTATAGAATTAATCTCTGGTCACCCTGGGGATCCCAAATCCCTTTGGATCAATGGAGCCAAGAGGCCACATTTCAGCTAATAGCCAATAGCATTTTATGGCTCTCTTGAGAAGGCAAAGAGAAATGATGGTGTTTCCATGCAGCATTTCAAAGAGAAACCTTTCGAGGGGGAAAATCAACTCACCAAAGGAAATAAACAACACTTAGTGTTCACCGAATGCCTTTCCGATATATCTGAGAATCCTTTGCCAATAAAAAGTTGCTCTCTGGTTCAAAGGGTAAAAGATAAAAGAAAAGGAGAAGGTCAGCCCAAGATTATTCAGGACACAGGGTTAGGCACTCCACTGGTAGGTGAAGGAGCCTTGCCCTGAGATATTTTATCTAAATATATGCTTCCCCGCAGGGTTCAAATCAAGGGCAGGTGATATGTTTTGGCTGTATTGTCTAAGGCTCTAGAACGTAAGGTGATATGTATACCTTCACCTATACGCTGACCTCCGCAGGGTGGTGGGTGGACAACTAGTAGCACAAAGTCACAGTTGATGAAGCTTTAGACTGGAGGCGAGGACCCGGGACCATCCCCAGTGTTGCCTCTAACACAGCTGGGTATCTCTGAGCAGTGAAAACCGTCTGGTATTTCCAACTTCCTGGAGCATGGGCTGGTGCCAGTAATCATCATCCACAATTTGTTTAGTACTTTAGAGTTACAAAGCGCTGCAGCCAGCACATATGATTCCATTTGATCAGCTCAGCAAAGAGGTGAAGAGAGGAAAAGAAAACAAATATTGTTTGGAATCATACAAAGAGACAAGTCCTAACCTTGGCATTTATAGAACCTTATGTCATTGACTCCTTACACCACCACCACTCAGGGAGGTATTGTTGAATTGGTGAGAAAACTGAGGTTCAGAGAGGGTAAGTAAATGCCCGATACCCATAGCTAATGCCACTCTGCCTATTCCAAATCTAACAAACATCTCCCTTGTAGAACTGGTACAAGTAGGAAAGGAAGCTTGATCTCGACCTTAAGGTGGAACAACCTCATGTTTGCATCAGGTGGCCAGGTCATGACAGAAGTCTCAGGGCATTGACCACTGTATCTCATCTGGACAAAGAAAAGTCAAAGAGTGCCAGGCTGCCTTTGTGATAGAATATAAGGGATCATGGAAAGACTTCTGCCCATAGGAATCAGTTTTATTAGTCCATTTTTTGTTGTTGTCAGTATTCCATTCCACCCATTGGTAGGCACCATCAACACAAGCTAAGAGCTGAAGATCCAGGACAGAAGATGTATACATTAAAAAATTAATAATAATAACTAGTACTGTAGAGTTGTATAGGGTCCTGGGTCCTGGCTAGAAGATACTTTTAAAATCACAAAATCTAACACCCTCATTAAATAGATGGAAAAGCTGAAGCTTATATCAGCACAATGGTTTGTCTATGATGACTGGGAGAAAGAGTAACTGTGCCAGCACCAGACTCCACTCAAACTGATCCTATTCTAGTGAGAGTACTCAACACATGTTTGCAGCATGAAGAGGCAAGTGGAAGAAACCTAACTCTCGGGGAAAATTCTAGTACCCTTGATCTCCATTGCATCATCAGGACATGGAGTGTTCTAGAGGTGGCTGCCTGAGCTAGAGGCTGTTACCTGGTCCTCTTGCCCAGGTGGGGATGAGGCTACCAAGGCTATTTGACTTAGTAATCTCTTCTCCGGGTTAACCATCTTAGTCACCCATCAATTTCCTATCTCCTTCTTCTCTTCATCTCTCTCTCTCTCATACACATAAAAACACCATACATCCCCAACATGCACATATATACACACAGGGAAGTACAAAATCACATATGTGAAAGGAGATAAAAGCAAATTTAGTCTCCAACAGAGTAATCCATCTTTTACTATTGCCGGTAACATGCTTTTTTTAGGAAAAACAAACAAACAAACAAACAAACCAGGCTGGGGTAAATTAGAAGATTAGCCATATCCCTCTCCTTACATCAATGACATCCAGTGTCATACCACTGTGGACTTTCTTTGGCCAATGGAAAAGCGGTGGAATGTGACACCAGTGGATACTTAGAAAGTGCTTGTACAATAGAACATGTCTTTGTGCTCCTCCTGAGGACCTCACCATGTGAACTAGCCCAAGTGACCTGATGGATGATGCAAACATATGGCCAGAACCACAGCCTGCAGCCAGTCAACTACCAGACATATGAGACTTTCAACCGCTAACAGATGGCAAACACATAACAGATCCCACCCAAGATCACCAGAACTTTCAAGCTGAGTACAGCCCAAATTGTGAGCACACAGAATCATATGCCATTAATTTTTTATTTTAAATTATTAAGTTTAAGTGTTTCTTTATAGAAAATACTAACAGACATAGTGCTCTAATAACAGATCATATAAATTGAATACTTACTCTATTTGTGGCACTGCCTTATTTCACATAATTTTCACTATTTCCAAGACAGTTACAGAGGAGGAAACTGAGGTTTAAGGTGGTTCCACTTACACACCTGCTAAATGGCAGGTAGCACTTCAAATCCCAGTCTCTCTGATGCCACAACAGACTATTTGTTCTTTAAGATTTTATTTTTTTTAAGTAATCTCTACACTAAGCATGGGGCTCAAACTCACAACCCCAAGATCAAGTCATGTGCTCCACCAACTGAGCCAGCCGGGCACCCACAACAAACTTCATTAACTACCATCTAACCCAGGAAGACAATTTCAGTGACACATGATCTCAGAACCATGTGCGCTGAAGAATGTGGGCAAGTATTGGATTGGTTTAACCTGCAGAAAGCAGACGTTTGCGCCAGCAGAAAAGTTTTCATTCTCCTAGTGACTGTCTTACAGAGGCAGAACTGAGAGCTCTGAGGTGAAGGTATCTTACAGCTGAGACGGCTTGTGGCAAGGAGGACTCTTCTATTCAAGCATGACACAGAATGGAACAGAGGCACGCAAAGGAAAGGGACTTCCCTATAATCAGAGATAATCAAGGAAAGAAATTTAATCCATCCATGAATACCTCATATTGATTTCTGTCTCACATGTACTCATTTTGTTCTTCTCATCAGAAAGATCTCCTCTTTCCTCCTCTTAGGGAGGAAAGTGTTCAAGTTTGAGTCCAATCTTTTCCACAGCACCTTCCCAGATTCTCCCAACTGCCACCAAGCTTCCTTTTTCTGAACGTGTACCAAGAATACAAGTTCCCCTCTACCTCTCCATACAACTTGATTCCATTCTATATTACCACGTAGACTAGTAGAAAAGTATAGTTTTGGAACTGCACAGACCTACATTTGAATCTAATAGCGTATTTTACTTATCTTTCTGGACCACTTCATGTGGCGGTTTATGAAGATACATTGAGAACATAAATAGCAAGTGCTTGGTTGGCATGGGCGGCTCTTAGTGTTACCGTGGTCCACACGCTCATCTGGTCTCCTGAAATAAACCTCTAGGCAGGAAACATAATTTACACTTTTCCTGACTCTCCTGCCTCCCCAAACAGGTAATCAGCACAGAGAAAATACCTTAAAACTATTACTTGAACTGATTTAATAACTCCTCAAAAAGCCAAATCCACAATATTTTTATAAAAGTAGTCTGTGGTAAAATTAAAAAAAAAGAAAATTGTCCTTGGTTGTCTTTGTCTCTGGTTCCAGGCAAAGAGCTTCAGAAACCCTTGGAATTTCCGGAGTGACAAGAGTGTCTTTATTATGTTAGCAGAGGGCTCTGAGGTAGCTTCAGAATGGTGGTTGGCAATCAGAAAGACAAATTACATGGGTTAGAACTTTGGGCCAGCCTGACCTCTAGGGAAGGAAGGGGGACTGGAGATTAAGTTTAATCACATGGCCAAGGATTCAATAAATCATATCTATAGAATAAATTCCCAATAAAACCTCTGGACACCAAGAGCTTCCTGACTGGTGAACACATTGATGTGTTGGGAAAGTGATGTGCCAGATTCTATGAGAAAGTATAGAAGCTCTGTGTCCAGACACCCTCATGATCCACAGATCTTGTCCTAGATGTGTTTTTTTTTTTTTTTTTTCCATTTGGTTGTTCTTGAGAAGCATCCTTTAACATAAAACTGTAATCTTAAGTAGATCACTTCCAGTGAATTCTGTGAATTCTAGAAAATGGTGGAACCCGAGGGGGTTGTGGGAATTTACAAATTTGTAGCCAGTTGGTCTGAAGTGTAGATGACCCTGAGATTTGCAGTGTGTATCTGAAGTGCTGGCAGTCTTGTGAAGGACTTGGTCTGTAACTAGTGGACTTTCAGCTTTTGCCAGAATTGAACCGAATGTAGGATACCATGTTCAGAGAATTGGTGACAGAACCTAAAGTCAAATAACTGGGCATTTCTTGGTTTTTAGGCTCTCTCTTCCTGGATCAGAAAAATAAAAAAATCCAATAAGCTGTATTAAAAATATACAAACTTAGAATACTTTTCTTTAAAAAAGAACCCCATTATTAATTGTCTCATTTTTTTTTCCTCTATTACCAAGTTAGTATTTAGCAATCCACAGGATGTCACTGATGGGAATGGAAAAGAAATCTCCTAATGAAATTCACAAGGAAGAAAATATTATGACATACAACTTAAAGCATCAATTATTAACTTAAAAAAAGAGAGAAAAATATATGCTATTAAATAAGTTCTGATGTTTCTACAACATGCAGTAATGTAGACCATGTATTTTCTTTAACCAATTAGTTTTGCTTGAGTGCTAAACTACAGTTTGAAATTTTTACTTTAAAAGCCTAACCATTTTTATTCATCCCCGCCCCTCCCCTTATCTCTTGTTCTCTCAAGGAAAAATTTTGTAAAGAGTGACAAACTAATATTCCCTGTAATTGGGGCACCTGGGTGGCTCAGTGGGTTAAAGCCTCTGCCTTTGGCTCAGGTCATGATTGGGATGGAGCCCCGCATCCGGCTCTCTGCTTGGCAGGAAGGCTGCTTTCTCCTCTCTCCCTGCCTATCTCTCTGCCTACTTGTGATCTTTGTCTGTCAAATGAATGAATAAAATATTAAAAAAAAAAAAAATTCCCTGTAATTTCCCAGGGTAGTGTTACTGGGGTAAACGAGCTGTCAGGTTCCACACAAATTCATCACTTATTAATTAACAATATCAACAACTCCTTTTTCATTACTGATAACACATTTTATTGACTACCAGAAGGATTTTTTGTTGCAAAACTTAACTCAAAGCCTCTCTCCTGTTATCTATTGCAATAATTAAAAAAAATCATTCAATCATCATTTTAATGACTGATCATTTTTCCCCTCACTAAAATTATATCATAAAAGCCACTTAATTAAATTGAATGGTAATTGAATGACTTTAATCATGCAAAGAATTAAATGAAGGACGCTTTCTCTCCAAGTCTGACAACATGTAATGACGTGTTTTGACCAATGTGGCAAATTCTAAGAGCAAGCAGAAGGTCGATGATTATCTTGCCTTTCGGTATTAAAAACAAAAGAGCTACCACTAGAAAAACCTTTTGCTCCTTCCAGTTTTGGGACAGGTTCAACCAACACATCTGTACACGGGGTCATAGGGTCTGACTTGGGGAAGGTTTTTATGAAGGACCAAGAAAAGCAAAGCCAGTAGCTAGAGAGAACTCCCTGTTGAGGAGTAAGAATAGATTTCTCCGAAGTTTCCAAAATAATCCTTTGAAAAAGCACTTATTATACAACTTCTATATACCACACTTTGTGGAAGAGATACAAAGATGCCCTCCCAGGTATGTGCAAGGGGCTGGGAGACCCTAAGTGAAAAATGAACAGATGCACTTAGGAGAAACTTAAAAAAAAAAATTCACCAAGGAAGTGATATATGAATTTTGAGAGCTGAGAAGTTCTCCAGGCAACAAAGACCACTCTAGAATCAAAAAAGAATATGACAACTGAGCCAAAGCTCAGTGCGGCTGGCCTACAGGCAGGACCGAAGGGAAATACAGATGGGGAAGCAGGGTGAGGCAGACTTTATGCCCTATAGGGAAAAAGACGTAACTGAACTAATGAGAGTTTGCTCCTTGGTGAGTTCCAGACAGAGACTACCCCAGGTGGAGCTGTCACACAAAGCAACCTTGCGGCAAATAAGGAGATCATGGGGAATTAACTTCTAAACCCTCCTCTGTCCAAAGCCATGGTTGCCCAAGCAGCAGTGAGTCATTTCTTTTTATTTAGGATTTGGGATGAATATTCAGATGGAGGAGCTTTAATAACACATGTAAAGGTGGGCATAAAGTTGCTGAGGTGGTCACAGAAAACATGCCTACCCATGCCCTGCTAGGTATATTAGGAAGCTTGTGCTCCTTCTAGGACAGAGACCAGCACTATAATGAAGCAGAGGTAACTGACAAGGGGCAGGGGTTATGAGCCGGCACTGGGAGCTGGTAGAAACCTGGATGGGGCGCCGAGCTCTCTCTCCTATAAGGAAACAAGGCCTTGCATGTTCCTAGGCTGAAACTGTACCTGTTAACCTTGAGTCCAGACTCCTGCAGACAGCTAGTGGGTCTGTTAGTGTGGTCTGAAGAGAAACGATAGCTGATTAGGCAGAAACAGTTAGTTGAAAAAATAAGCTTTTACATTTTTCTGCTAGTTTTAACTTCATTAAGGGCATGGTTTCAATCCTGCAAAAACAACTCAAGAATGTGAGTTAAGTCAATCCTTACTTTTGAAACAGCACTGGGAGTTTCGCCATTGGTTTACTCTCTCTGATATGGTTAGGCTATTTCCTAGCCTGGTAGAGACTGTGCCTTTTGCATTTCCTGTGTTCCCTTAAAATCCTTAAATACTGGGGTT
Source organism: Martes martes (assembly GCF_963455335.1). Classification (NCBI taxonomy): domain Eukaryota; kingdom Metazoa; phylum Chordata; class Mammalia; order Carnivora; family Mustelidae; genus Martes; species Martes martes. The sequence continues at coordinate 94,884,557 of NC_137896.1, read as the reverse complement.
TTTGCATTTCTTAGTAGTTGTAATACCTCCTAGAAAGTTCTGCAGTAAGTGCACAAGAAGATACAGTAGAGCTGGTGGGGTAGAGATCACCAAAAACAGCTGGGGGCCTAAAATGACTTTTGTGTCATATCAGCTCTGTGTCTTCTTTCCTTTTCTTGGGACCCCAAACTTTTTCTGCTTACATTGTCTGTCTGTTTCTTTGTCTGTTTGTTTGTTTGTTTATGATTTTATTTATTTATTTATCAGAGGGACAGAGAGAAAGAGCACACGGGGAGTGGCAGGCAGAGGGGGAAGCAGGCTCCCCACCAAGCAAAGAGCCCAATGCCATACTCAACCCCAGGACCCTGGGAACATGATCTGAGCTGAAGGCAGATGCTTAACTGACTGAGCCATCCTTGTGTCTCTACAATGTCAAACTGAAAGCTGGACAAGGACATGGCTTGATTGGTTTCTTAGGAGGATCTTCCTGGAGGCAATGTTGTAAGGGACTTGGGAACTGGAAATTGAGGAGCACAGAAGAGAAGAGAAGATCCTCAAGAGACTGGTCACTATAGCACAGTGCAGAAAGGGCCCCCATAAACCCAGAGAAGGCTGGCCTTTTAATGCTCTTTTTTTTTTTTTTTTCCTTTTAATGCTCTTAATGCCTTCCCAGATCCTGGTGATGACCTGGGAGCCTCAGAGTGAAGTCTACTGATGGACAGTTCATATCTATGTGACAAATGAGTACTTCTGAAACCATGAAATCATGCAACAACATTCCTTGATGTCATTTGCAAGGTGTGCCTAATGCCTAATGCTTCCTCAGACATCCAAAGACCTCATATTGACCTGCCTATCCAACTGTCCCCTTACTGTCTTGGCCCTTTCCATCTCTTGCCACCATGTCTGGGATTTTCTGCAGAATGTGACCTGGCCAACAAAAGAGTCCCACATCTCATTTCCCATGATTCTGTTATGTGCAGATAGTTATCTAATTCATAAAACAAATTTGTTAAAAACTGTTAATGGTCCATTCATTCACTCAACAAATATTGATGGAACACTTTCCACGTGCCAGGTATTAGGCACTGGGATATGGCAATAGCAGAAATAAATAAAAGCAAAAACACAAGATCTAGCATACCCACAGAGCTTACGTTCTAGTGGGAAAAATATGCAATTAGAGACAAACAAGGGAAAGATGGAGGATAAGCAATGGTCCATACCATGAAGAAAAGTGTAAATAAGATAAGTGGGGTGGAGAAAGGTTGCAATTACTGAGAACAAGACATTTGAATGAAACCTCGAAGGAGCCAAGAGAGCAAACCATGCAGACACTTGGTGCAAGAGGACACACAATTACAAAGTTTCTTGGCAGGGGTGTGTGATACAGTGGAGGACTAGCAAGGGGGCCAGTGTGGCAGGAAAAGAGTGGTGGAGAGGCATTACAGAGCTCAGAGAGGTACCGTGGAGGGGCGTGGGGCTGGTCTTACAGGCCACTGTTAGGACTTTCCCTGAGTGAAATGGAAGCCATTGAAAGTTTTGAAGTGACATCTCAGATTTAGGTTTCAACAAGATCAGTCATGATGCCTGGTGGAACTAAACAGAAAAGGACAATGGTGGAAGCAGAGAAGAGCCAAGTTTGGAGCCTATTGCAAAAATTCAGGTGGGAAGTGATGGCATCCTGGACCAGGTTGTTAGCAGCAGATGTTGTAGGAAGTGGGCACAAGCTGGTTCTGTTTTGAAGGTAGAATTGACAACCTTTATTGTTGGGTTGGATTTGGGATGTGAGAGAAAGAGAGGAATCAAGCGAATTTTGGCTTGAGTAACCAAAAAGATGAATTGGAAAGTTCATCTTCTTCCCTTTCCGCTCACGTTTGTTAATAATTATGATGAAAAATAGGAAATAAAATAAAATGCAACAGTTTCTGTGTCTTAGTCTTACTCCCTCCCTCTCTTTCCATCTACCAGGCTTATGAATGCAATGAGTTGATGCTTCCGTCCCATTGTAAACTTAGGCACAACAGAAAGGTTTTTCCAACTGAGCTCTCCTTCTAAACCACCTTTGAGTGGTGCCCAGAGTTCCACCGAAAGAGACTCATTTCTGGAGATCCTGAAAAGTTTGGTCTTTAGGACTTCCTAATAAAAACATCTATGCCTTTGGAGAGAATAACTCTGATACTATTTTTCAAACAAAAAAGTTGACAAAATAGTTGTCTAGTGGGTTGGGTTGCTGGGTTGAGTAAATAAAAATATAAAAACATCTAGTTAAATGTGAGTTTTGGATATAGAACAAATTATTTTTTAGTATGCCTCACATTTAACTGGTTGTCCTGTATTCTATCTGATAGTCTGTTTGTACATGGACATATGTGGACTTGTTCATAGCTAGTCCAGGGCAGAAGAAGGACTATAGAAAAAGTGGGGAGAACAGGGAGACCACAGTTGTTTCCACCTCTCTCTTTACCCTGGATTTACTCCTAACCCTTGGGTCTTTAACAGCCAGTGGTTTTAAAACTGCAATTTGCAACCAACAGTGATGGTCCTTAGAGGAAATAAACATGGAGAGATTTAAATAAAACTTATAGCCTTTGGAAATCACATTTTGAAAATGTAGCCAACTCTGTAATTAAGTTCCAAATTATTTGGTGCAGTCGGTTTGGCTAACAGATGGAAGGGTATTTTTGTTCATCCTTCATCCCCCGAGTTAGTTTCCAGAAATCCTGAGTGGTGTGTTTCAAGATTATTGCCTGAATGACAGTTACATGTGTCTAATAATTTACTAGAATCAATGGATTTCTTTAAATGAATTCAGTGAACTGTTATTTATATAGATATGAATAATACATTTATAAGGGGGAAAAGAAGCAGTTGGGAAATACTTTTCAAAATGATGTATTGCGGTAATGATAAGTAATTATACACCAACATACTACTTTCTGATAAGATGTAACCAGTGCTATTTCAAACAGTCTTTTCCTCAGTGGTCCTCTGTGATTCATATTACAGTGGAATCTGATCTAAAGGGGGTAGCCTTCCATCTACAAGGCAGAGAGCATCACAAAAAGACTCTCTTATAGATCAGTCTGATATAAAACCTTGCCAGATGAGACCCTTCAAGGCTTTAAACTGTTAATCCAATCCTTATATGGGATTTTCTCCCAGATATTTAGTGTTTACTCTATACACTTATGTTGTATACCTCTCAAAACCTTCAGAGGTAGTGAAAAACTACCCTCTGAGGTAGTTTTTCCTCATATCTTCATTTTTTGAAAAAGGAAAGTGATACCTTGAGGATAAAGAAACTTGCCCAATGTCTTGTGATTTATGCTTGGAAGACCCTTCTCATCACTACATTACATGAGTCAATTTAACTGCCTGGGGATATTACCCAATCTCAGTGTAGACATACACATACTATACCCCATCAATACCACCACCGTCCATCTTTATTATATACTCTACAAATATATTTCTCAGTTTTACATGGGCAAAGAAGGAATAGAGAGAGAGGCTCCCTTTCTTGCTTTCCCTAGATTTATATCTTCCCATCATTTGAAATCTCTGCCATTCCACTAATAGACAATTAGTCCATGTCTATTAAAAGGGCATCTCGCATTTGTGGGGGAAGGGATTTTCTTTTCCTTTTTTCTTTTCTTTTCTTGGCAGGAGCTTCCAAATGCATTTTTTTGTTGTTGTTTTTTTTTTGCCTTCCACTTACCCACTCACTCTAATTCTCAAACTGCCAAAATCTCATAAAATAATCATCTAAAAATACCGGGGTAGCTAACATCTAATTATTAGATCCTTGGGTAAGCTGAAGTAACTGTTATGTAAATATCCACTCTATACTTTTTTTTTTTTTTTTTTTAATTTTCTTAAGAAGCTCCTCTCTGAAGGGGCACCTGGGTGCCTCAGTCAGTTAAGCCTCTGCCTTTGGCCCATGTCATGATCCCGGGGTCCTGGGATGAAGCTCCACATTGGGTTTCCTGCTCAGCGGGGAGCGTGCTTCTCTCTCTCTCCATCTGCTGCTCCCCCTGCTTGTGTGTGCACACTCTCTCTGTGTCAAATAAATAAAATCTTAAGGAAAAAAAAAAAAAAAAGCTCCTCTCAGAAGCCTCCACCCCATTTATCAGATAGGCTATGCAAAGTTGTCCAAGACTGGAATTATCTGAGTTAAAAAGTTTACTACCCAAGAAAATGAAAGTATGACCTCTGGTATGCTAATTCTTTTCAGACTCAGAAACAGTGATCTGAAAAGACTGTTACACAAGTGAGAGCAAACCATTAAGACCTCCATGAAGACATTAGCTCAACTACAATCAAATACTGTCCAAACAATTTCTTTCTTTCTTTTTTTTTTTTTAAGATTTTATTTATTGGACAGATGGAGATCACAAGTAGGCAGAGAGGGAGGAGGAAGCAGGCTCCCCACCAAGTTGAGAGCCCGACGCGGGGCTCGATCCCAGGACCCGGGACCATGACCTGAGCCGAAGGCAGAGGCTTAACCCACTGAGCCACCCAGGCGCCCCACTGTACAAACAATTTCTTCACTAAGACACTGGTTTGGGTTTGAACCAGCTAGTCTACATGCTGTAAGTCCAGAGTCCATTATACATAAGGTGATCCCCTCCTTGCTGGAATAAGAGAGATCATTAAGCTCTGCACTCTATCAGAGGCAGGAAAGGCTTCTAGTACTGGAAGAAATCTCTAAGCCTTCCCGTTTCTATCTCCCTAGATGGTTTTAATTTACAGATTGTTGGAAAGAAATTTTAAAAAACAAAAACAAAACCACCAGAGGATTTAATGTAGTTTGGAGTGAGGGGGGGGAAAAAAAAGTAGCACCAACTTGGTTGCTCATAGGGGCTGGCAGGAAACACCAATGAATGCAAAGGGCCAAGTGAACAATAGAGAAGGTTTGTGTGTGGCAAAACGCTGATATTTTTCTCTGTCTGAAATAATGCACCTCCATATTTAAATGAAAAATATGTTAGCCAAATAAACACAGTGGATTTGACCTGCTTACAGTCAGCTTTACGACCTCTGCCTTATGGCCCCAGTTCCAGCCTATTGTTTACAATCCCAGATTTCGTAGGTGGGAACTCTTTCTAAGTTGCTCAAAGCCGCCTTGGTTGCTGGCAGGTGTGACTCAGATGAAGCTCATAGCACTCTAAGGAAATTTCAGGGGAATCCTGATTTTAAGTTGATAATTTATAAAGAGCATTGTAATTAAACACAGTAAGTATAATACCTTACGTAGAATAAATGGATATTTAGAAGAATGGGTGGCAAGAACTACCCATATGGGTGACGCTGCGTGATGACAGAGTATTCAGAGTTTTTAGTGAAAAGCAGAAGGACCATTTGATAGTCAGATTGTATGATTCTTATAAACTCATTTCTGATATTGAAAAAAAGAAATTTCAAGTTAAATCTGCTGGGCTTGTGTATGATGGAAACATACCAATTTATTTGTATGAATGATACAGAACAATACTAACACTTCCTCAAGAAATAACTAAATTGTAGGAGTAGTGATGAAATTAAAATTCAGATAGGCTTTTCATATAAAAATTCAAGTTCTAACAGCAAACAAGATGATACAATCTAAGCCTTTATCGTACATTACAGTCATAAAAACTCACATGCTGTTTTTAGAAGACAGCTACTTCTCTCACTGCTACATGGAAATACATAGATCTCTCACTTTTGTCTACTTTGCTACTTAGATATGTTCTAGAAAAGTTGTAAGTTTCAACAGAGGGCTGCAAGGTAGTTAAGGAGCCCCCAGCCTTTCCAACCTCCAGACTGTTTGTGGGTGTATTAATTACTTTCTGGCACTAGACTAGTAGAGTGGTCACTAGTTTATACAAAAAAGCTGAAAAATGAATTTTTCTTTTTATTGTGATAGTCTAGCCTCCTAAGAGTTGTCATATGTATCCCATACCAATGATTCAGAGTACAATAAAATACACTTAATGGAACTGAACTAAATTAAATCTTCCTTCAATGATTTATAGGACAATGCGGGATTATTCTTGAGAATATAAATTTTCACTGTATAGGAGCTGAGGTGGTAGAGTGCATGTAAGAAATTAGACCAAGACTTGTCCTAGATTTGCCTTTCTAGATATTCTGATTTCAATTTTCTTGCCGTATTTCTCTAAATAGAAGAACTGGATCCTAACGAGAGGATTACCGAGTAAGAAACAATGAGGGGGACTGGAAGGAATACGGTGTGTGAACTTGGTTAAGTCATTTAATCTTTCTGTAAGATGGTTTTGTCATCTGTACAACAGATACGGCATGTGGATATCAAATGAAATAAAAATAGAGGCAGAACACTTTTGCCAATTTAAAAACACTGCCAAAGGAAGCAGAGATCTCTCTAGAACTGACAGATAGCTTTCTACACCTGTACACCGCTTGCCATTATCGGGTGCTAATTTTGCTTTTAAAACTGTGCCAGTCTGTGCTTGCATTTGCAGTTCAAGACTCTGAGTAAAACTATGCCTTGGCTATGGGCACAATCTTCAGGGCAGCAGCTGCCACTCCAACTCTCGGTATGGTACACGTTTCCAGAAAAGCAAGAGCTGAGTGCTGCAGGTCACCAGCTTCTGCACAGAGCCTGGCCTGTTGCCTGTTTTGCGGAGCGGACTGCAGCCACTTCAAAGCACAAGCAATTCCACATCTACCTGGCTTTTGGAGGATGTCCTGAGGCAGCCCACTTTGGTAAATACCTCCTGGCCACAAAAGAAAACATTGGATGAAGAAATCCTGCCCTCCCTCCTACTCCACTCGGACTCTCACTGAAAAATTCACTTACGCAGCCTTCTATTCCCTCCCCTGGGAACACTTTGGCGTCCCTCCTGGCCCTCTTTGCCTAGTGCATACCTCCTCATCCCTCAGTGCTCTCCTCAAATGTACCTTCCTCAGTGAAGCTTTTCCAGATTCCCCAGGCCAACCCAATTCCCTCGTTGAGCACACACTGTCATTTGTAATTATGCACTTGGGTGGCAATTTGATTCAATCTGTTTCCGCACTTGACTCACTTGACTGCAAGCTCCCTGAGGGTCTGTCTGCCTCTTCATTATAGCCTCAGATCTCAGCCGTTGCCTCCAGCAGGAGAGTGGTGCCAGACAAAATCCAGTTAGGTTTTTGGTTAGGAGGCATATCATGTACTGGGGTTGGGAATTTTGCTCCCTGTCAGCATAAGCCAGATTTATCTGCCACTCTTCTCAGTCCCTTCTTTCCGTTTTCTGTCCCTCTTTCTACTCTCCTCCTGCTCTATTTACCTTTGACTATGACTGCGGTTGATAGAGTTTAACATACTTATTAAAGGTCTTCCCCTCCCCATACTGCACATCCTCTGAGAACTTGTGGGAAGGTTTTATGAGTGCAGTGAGAATCTGGGGAGAAAGGAGAAAGAAGAAGGGAGAAGGTGGCACCAGGAGGACCAGCCCATAAGTGTGAAAGAGGGCATGACGATAACCCTCAGGAAATAATGACTGAAGGCAGTGGTCCTCAGGACACCAGAAGCTGGACACTGTGGTCTTTCTCAGGCGGTTCCTCCTTGACCCTTAGAACACATAAAATTTGAGTGACTTTTTCAAGTCTCTCGGAGGGTACCTAAAGTAATGACATTCTAAGATTCATAAGAAAGAAGTTAATCCTTACATAATATGGATGCCTCAAGGCATTACAGCTTCACCTGCTTGCAGAATTCCGGGTGAGGGCTGCCACTCAGGAGACAGGACTTCCAGAGGGGATTAGGACAATGCTCTGTGCTGGGAGCAGGTGGCAGGACCCAGGCACTCATTGGGAAGTTTGGCCTCTGGGTCTCTCATTCTGGAAAACTGGTTTACCCCTTGATTCACTTTGGAGACCAGTTCAGCGCTGATGGAGCTATAAGCAATTTCTTCCCATGAAGTACAGCCAGGAAAGTAAAACTTTAAAGAATAATTGATGCCCAGTATTAAAAAAAAAAAAAAAATATATATATATATATATATATGTATTTTTAAAATACATATATACATGTATTTTTTAATTTTAATTTAATTTTTAAATACATATATATATGTATTTTTTAAATACTGGGCATCAATTATTCTTTATCCATAGTGGTTCAGTGAGAAGAAGCTGGTTGTCAAGCTAGCATAGGAAAATTCCTACGAGCTCCCCAGTGAAGAAGAAGGCACAGCAAAATGTGTCACAAATCACCAAGCTTGCAGCACACCTGAGGTGTGGCTCAAGAACCAAGGAAGATTCGTAGGCGAAAAGCTGGCAAGACACAGGGCACAGCTGACAGTGGCCCACGGGCTTCTGAAGAGAGCCCCCCACACACACCCTTAGCCACCTACCACCATCTGTGTTCCACATACGACTCTCAACCACGCTCGCCTACACAGGACTGTCAACCACGCTCGTTTGTGGGTGACAGCATCAGCCATTAGGTTCTCTCTGATTCTGTGCTCACCCATCCCCTTCACAGGGAGAATCCCCAGGCAAGAGGACCCCTCAAGGAGGAGTGATGGGAAACATTAGTATGAGGGACTGCAAGGCAATACATTCAGGGAAAAGTAATACATCCTCTACTTCTAGGATGAGGAATTAGTTATGATGCAGGAAGCGGCCTCATCTAGGCAAATCCCATGACTGAAGCAATTTCAGTACCATCTCCTGTAATTCCTCAAATGGGCAAATTTGAGACCATGCAAATTCAGAGCCTTGATTAAGACCACAGAGTCAAACAAGATTCAAGTCCGAATTAGAAGCCCTGCCGGTCATTGAATACACCTAGCTGGCTATCAGAATTTGCTGTAAGTAAAAAAAAATCCGGACATCTGGATTCCCATCCTAAAGCTGCTTAGTCTGAAGTTTCATAGCAGGGACCAGAATCTTTACTTCTCAAAGGCTCCCAGATGATTTGGCAGATTTGGGAAACACCCTCTCAGCCTCCTCTCATCCTAGTTGTTATTTGTGTCCATAGAGGATGATACAGGAAGGTACACAAGGTCTCCTCTGGCTTCTAGAAGCTCATGCGTTAGCTGAGGAGACGAGACAAGCTCGGGAGGTACCTGAGGATGCAGATGACTGGGCTGTCCTAAGGGAGGTGGAGCCGCAGCCAGTCTAAGTGGCGGAAGCAAATGGGGTGCTCTGTGTCACTTCTCGGGTTTGGAAAAGCTCTCAGGGACTGGACTCTGAGTCCTTTATATGGAAATAGGTGAAGGAGGGAAGGCTGGGTAATTTCTAAATGTCTCTTGAATGCTGGGCACTTTTCTATTCCCAGTGCCCCTGCCACCACCTTTGTCCTGACAGCTGAATTCCCTTGCTTTAGTGTCACCCACAAATGCCTAACTGGTATTCCTTCTTCAAAAACTTCTCTTCCCCTATCTATGCTTCATATTGTTGCCTGAGCAACCTCTCACACATACAAAGCTTTCATGGTGTTCTCCTGCCAGAAACTCTTTCTAAGCCCTTTCCATTTATAAAGTTCAAAAGCCTTCTAAATGCCACCAAGATCCTTCTTAATTTGGGTTTTGGTTATGTCTTTAACTTCATTTTCAACGCTGTGCTTTACACACCTTGAGCTCCATGTTAAAAAAGATATCACTATGTCTTTGCACATGTTTTTCTTCCACAGCAAATGCTCTCATCCCAATTTGTCCTCTCTTCCCAATTTCCACTTAGAAAACCAGCACATATCCTTCAGGTCCTAGCTGAACTCTCATATCCAATTAATAATATTACCCTACCCTAGAGATATTTTCATTTTAATAGGAAGAAAAGTTAAAGAAATCAAACTCTTAACAATGGAATTCCAGGCATCAACCAATAACGAGGACACTGACAGGCATTTAAGGCACTGAAATCACAACTTCTAGATAAATGTCTCTTTTGCCAATGCATAAAGTCAAAACCAAATGGAAAAAGATGTGAATCTCGGGACATGAAACAACTTCTGATACATTCTTACCTGGAACAAAGGCAAACACCTTCTTGTGAGATTGGTAAAGATACAAATATATTGCTGGGGCTGATATCCAAATCCAGATTAAATTTTTGGACTCATTTATGGAAATAGGTAAGCCGGGAAATGCAATTACTATTTGTAAATCATTTTGCTATAACCTTCTCCTCCAATATCGTTAAATAGCGAAATGCAACTGATGCTATTTTAGCTACAAGCAGAAGAAAATAAATCCTTGTAGCAACAAGCATCTGTCAAGGGATTTGACGTTCTCCAAAATACTCCTTGGTATTAAGCAAGCAATCTTTCACTTCTAAAAGGGATTCTCATTGATATGTATGAGCTAAGCACGCTATTATTTATGGTTAAGTGCAAATTGATATGTTTAAGAAAAATGCAAAATTAAGAGACGTGTATATTAAAAGACCTAAGGTGGTAATTATGCATCCAGTGTGGATAATTTAAATATAGTGGCATTACAATATGCTTTAATAAACCTAGGGATGGCTCTGGAATGCAATAATGAATCGCTTTTAAAAGGTCTGCACACAAAGTTACAAATAAGCAGCATTACTCTAGAATGCATTCTGTGCCTGTGAAAGATGTTTCAACAGAGAATGCGGTGGAACAGTGGAACCAGCATTAGACTGGAGGTTAAAAAGTAGAGCTGTTCAGTACAGTTGATAGAATTTTCTGGGATAACAGAAAAGTTCTACAACATTTATGTAACAGTTTCTTTAACAATATAGTAGCTGTTAGCCATATCTACTTATCAAACACTTATGCTGTAGCTACAGTGATTGAAGAACTGAATTTTAAATTCCATTTAATTTAAATTATAAATTTACATCTAGTCTCCTGTGACTAGTGGATAGCATATCAAAGACTGAACTTTAGGCTCAATCCTTCCTGTGAAATTCAGCACACACAAGTCCCCCAACCTTTCCAGTTCTCAGTTTTTTTCGTGCACAAAATAGTTTTAACAAAATAATAGCAGTCTGTGGATTTATAGTTTTTTAATTCTTTCTGCCACTGCCCCACCACATCAAGTGAAATAGAAAACAAATGAAAATCAATAAGGACATCCTACTGGGACCAAGAACCCAATTAAGCAATTACGCACCTCCACTCCACCCCCAGTCAAAGGTGTTCTGAAATCAATTCCTTTTTTTTATTTTATTTTTTTAGATTTTTAGATTTTATTTATTTGACAGAGAGAGAGATCACAAGTAGGCGGAGAGAGAGGGGAAGCAGGCTCCCCGCTGAGCAGAGAGCCAAATGCGGGGCTCGATCCCAGGACTCTGAGACCATGACCTGAGCTGAAGGCAGAGGCTTAACCCACTGAGCCACCCAGGTGTCCCCTGAAATCAATTTCTAAGGAAACTTCTTTTCTGGGGGTTATGTTAGATAATGCCAGTCTGGCACAGTGGAGTTTTTGTTAGCTATTATTATTATTATTATTATTATTATTTAACTTGTGTCAATATTGTTGTTGTGGACAGAACAGGCAGTCTTTTTGTTGGGGTTTGAAAATTTTGTAGATGGTCCTGATTTTTAGTTCTTTTGCAGGTTTGAGCAGATGGCATGTTGATAATTCGTAGGGATAACATATAAACTAGTCAAAAAGAGAGCAGGTATGACACTGATATTTCTATTCAATTGATTAAGACACTGCTAACTCTACCTGCTAAACCATCCAGAGGCCTCCCTCACAAAGAACGAAGCAGCCCAAGGCAATGGGACATGCGATGAGTGTGTGTAGACGGTGGAAGAAAAGGTAGAGAGAGACCTGAAGGACCACACCGTAGGTCTTAGGAGCTGACACAGAACAGACACACAGGCAATCCTCAGAGAGTGAGGACTGATAGAAGCACCAGAGACAGACTTCCACCCAGCAATTCCGTTTTTAAGAGATGCTCCTTAGGAAACACTTCAAAACTTGTATGGAAAATACATACACTAAGTTGTATATATTATAACACAAACGTTATTATTATCAAAGAAAGCCTGGCTACTGTATGCCCAAGAGTAAGGAACTGATTAGTGGTTAATCTACAGAACACATTTCAGCCAATACAATGTATATTTAGGAAGAATAAAAAATGGAAATATTCTCAAAATTTACTCTAAACTTAGTGTAAAATAGTGGAGATGGGTATTGAGGAACAGGATATCTCTGTCTCTCTACATATTCTAAAGCTAGAAAAAAATATTAAAAAAATTAAATCATTCATACTCCTATTTCTTGGAGAGTACCATTATCAATATATCTTCCTATTCATAGATACACATTCGTACATATTTTTCAAAAATTACCATTTATTTATAATTGAAAGAAAAATTATAAATCCTATTTTTAAACCACCTTTCAAAATGTTGAGGACTCCAATGCATTAACAGAATAGTAAGCAGTTAGCTTAGTAGATGTCACCATATTATGTGTGGCTCATTAGTTATGTATAATAACATGTCTTAGGAAACCATAAAAGGGTTAATAATCTTTCTAAAACACCCTATTTAGTCATAGGGAGAAAAACCGAACTCATTTGATGATAGATACATACTAATAAATGGCTATAAATATTCATCAACATCTATTGCCTTTGGTTTTATGTAAACCATAAATATAATTTCCAAATGGCTATGAGCAATCATTATTTATTCACCCTTAGAAAAAGCAATGACTAATACACTGATCTCTTTATAGCACTGGAGTTAGCTGTTACAGTATTCAAATTATTATCTCTAACCAGATACCAGCAAAGGTCGCCAATCACCTGGACACTACGGGGGAAACCCATTTCAGGGACCTTTTTTTTTTTTTTTTTTTTTAAATCTTGGCCATTTAAACAAGCCAATCTGCCTCTCCTACTACACAGAAATAGCTTATGATAGCTACAAACTGGTGTTAAAAAATACATTAGGAAGTGCTTGAGAGCACGTAAACTGCTCTGTAATGAAGTCATTAAACTGGGTGAAGCTAATTTCTGAGGTACATTCTAACCTACAACCTAAGCCAGCACGCAGGAGTCAATAAACTTTTATGGGGTTCTGTAACCACACCGTTCCTAGGAGTTAAATTACCAAAGCCCATAACAAGGTGTGTTTGACCAGCAAAACCTGAACTGACACTTGGAGCACACACACAAATAATCCGAGCAAATGGACGTCTACATTTTCTGCTAACTCCACAGGTGCACGTGTCATTGGAGGAGAGCTGCATTTACGTGTGAATGGAGAGGCAAACAGTGCATCCCGCTTTGAACAATTACCATGAAGTCAAGCAATTCCAAAAAGCTTTGGAAAGCAAACTGCAAATGTTCAGAATGGTACACAGTCTGACTGCGCTGTGGTGCTACCAAGTGTGTGGGTGGGCCACCGGTTAGAACCACAAGAGTAGAGATAATGTCTGTCCTTCAACAGTTGGTCCCCAGCACCTGCACCGGGCCATAAGGTAATGAGTGTCACCTCAACATTTTGGAAGGGATGCTTGGATGGACATTTAGGAGAAGGTGCAACTCAAAAAGGTGAACTATGTCTTTAAATGCTCAATTTAGTCACCTGTTCCATGGAAACTTCTTTCTCAGCCACTGGGATTCTCACTAAACAGACGAAATGGAGCTTATCAATTGTAATGTGGGCTGGCTCTGCTTATTGCTGCCCTTCACACTTAACTTACTGCCTCCCATGCTCTGAGAATCTTATAATAATTTCCCAACTTCTTGGTTTCCTTGACCTATTCTATTGGCAGATGTGAGGGAGGTCATAGCTATGACCTTAAAATGCCTAAAATGCTGGGGCGCCTGGCCGGCTCAGTCATAAAGTGTGTGCCTTCAGCTCAGGTCATGATTCCAGAGTCCTAGGATCAAGTCCTGCATCAGGCTCCCTGCTCAGCGAGAAGCCTGCTTCTTCCTCTCCCACTCCCCCTACTTGTGTTCTTTCTCTCGCTGGGTCTCTGTCAAATAAATAAATAAAATCTTTTTAAAAAATAAAATAAAATGCCTAAAATGCTGTCCTGAAAACAAAACAAAACAACCAAGCAAAGAAGTGAAGTTCTTCATTAACAGATGAAGCTTCTATTTTGTGCAAAGACCTAACCAGGAATCACAGGACTAGGCAAGACCTAACAACATCAATCAATCCATTCTAGAGCCTCCATGCAGAGACAGAGCCCTAGACACCACTAAAGAAGATAATCTTTGGATAGAACAGTCCATGAAAAACAGTGCCATGGTTCTATGAACAATTTCTACAAAGTACACACCGACAGCTGACCTTCCATCATTTTCCCTCATTGTCACATTAACAGAGGCACACCAGTCCTTCAGATAGTTGTTTTGTTATTATGAATTGCAACATCTTTGCAAAATAGCTTAGTGTGATCATTAAGAGGATGGGCTTAGGAGGGTGCCAAGATGTGAATATTGGCTCTGTCAGAGAATTGGAAGGCTAGGAAGAATTTTAACTACTGGAAGTCTCTATAATAATGTGGGATAATAATGTAATAATAATAGCTTCTGAATAAACCTTCTCATGTGCAGAAAGAACCTGTAGATTCTCCTTGGAAAATTTTTACAATGAGTTTTGCTTCCTTTAGTCTAAAAAAGATGGACTATCATTTTGTTCAAGGTAGAAAGAGCTCACACACAAGGCTCACATGAAGAGCAATAAAACTCTTTAAAATAAGATAAATGTATTCTTTTAGCTATCCCATTCAATACCTTACTTTATTTCCACCTATTAGAAACATATTATAATTATAAAATGATGGACTATTAGAAAAAGCCACTTTAGGAAAATTGTCACCATATATATATATATATGTATATATATATATATATATATATATATATATATGTATATATATATATCTGATGTGTATGGTGTGCACGATGCAGTCTAACCTTGTGCAGTGTACAACCTCTACAACTGCATGTGGGAATGTTGAATTTAACCATGGATAGAATTACTCACAGTAGAGACTACTCTTGTCTTCTGGTGCAAATAAAATTTAAAATCCAAGTTGCAATTTAATTGACTGTATTGACAATCATCAGAATATGGACTTCACCATAATAATCTCTGTATTTATGGACAAAAACCTCTGGTCTCCTTGTTCAATAATTGCTTATCCTTGACAGAATGCCAAAGGCAGAGTTGTAACACACCTAACAGAATGAATGCTAGAGGAAAAGACAGCTCTATATTTGATCCATTTAGGACCAAGTTGCACAATATCTCACTGTCCAGAAACTGGCTGGCCAGGTTAGGGTAGACATGGGCTTCACACTGGATCCTCTTGTACATTCAAATCTGGGGATGTTCACTGGCAGCTGGTGGAGGTGGATCATATATTCATTGGAACTCCTCTCTGAAGATCTACCTCTCAGCCTTCTCAGGCACTGCATTCATCAGGTGGCTACATGCAGGCCTCAGAATGTGATGAATGGCCCTCTTTTTCTCTGTCCCCTCCTTCAGCAAGAAGGCAATCATTAACATTTGCAAGGTCCTTTATAATTTAAAAAGTCCTTTCATTGCTTATATCATCACAAAATTGGCTCCCCATGGTGATGCTCTGAGGTAGGTTTCATGATTATTCTCACTTTAAAAATTAGTTAATGACTTGCTGACAATAATGTAGCTAATACAGGATAGCTTTAGGCACAACAATTAAGTTTCTGACTCCAACTTATTGTGTGTGTGTGCATGTGCACATGCATACGGGTGTGTCTTTACGTATTTTACATATACATATATTTGGTGGGGTTTTTTTTTCCAGTTATCTATCTCAGAAGAGGTAGAACATTTATGTAAGAAGGAAGTAGATGCGAAGAGTCAAGACAAGGCTGCAGTGATGAATAAAATGTCTTCTTCCAGAATGCATAAATGCCTCTTCTTATAATACGCTTATTTTAACTAAAGAGGAAATACTGGGTCAAATTCATAGGTTTATTTAAGTGAGGTCATCCTTGGCACAAAAAGTCTCAATAAAATGATTGTTGACAGAACGCTTCTTGAACAAACTGGACATTCTAGACAAATCTCTTCTACTAAGTGTCCGGGAGAGACCAACCAATGGTGTTAATTAATTCAGATGTTGGCTTCCTGCAGTTGGTGTTGTTCAACTTGTAGAATACCCACAGTGATGTACCAATCTGTCCTACATCTGGCTGCAGCAAAATTTTAAGTTTCTGCTTAACAGAGGAGCATACTTATAACATTTTGAGCTGCCCAGAGATGGACTTCCTTCCTCAGGATCTGGGTGACCCGCTTTATTGAACTTGTTCAAGTCGGAGGCTGCATGGCCACTTTCTAGGGATGACCTAAATGAGTCATTTCCTCATGTGAAAATTAAATGGATACTTGAACAGGTAGCCAGTTTCTATCCAGAAGGAGGAGTTTCTGGTAGATGGAGTAACAATATACCAAAAACCAAGTTCTAAGGAGTTCCTTGGAGGACCCTGAAGGCTTTCTGGGAAAGAGTCACTATTTCTTGCTCTGTTCTCTTAGTTTCTAAGGATTTTGGATATGCCATAGCTGTCTCAACTTGTGGGGAGATGAAGAGCAGCCTAAAGGAGTCATTAGAACATCCAGCAGCAAATGGACTTGGGTGCAAGATTTAACATACAGAGTGTGCGAAGGAGTGGTGCTGGCTAGATAGAGCCCACACATACATTCCTGAGAAGAATCTCCCTAGACACAGAAGATGACAACAATAGGCTGTGCCTTTTAATGGGTTTCTGGAAACATTGTATTCCATCCGTTGCCAAAGGAAGCCTATTAAAGGGAGAGTGGCTGGTAACCAGCCACAGATAGCGGGACCACGCCGGCTCGCTGTGATTAGAAAGCTTGCTGAACTTAATATATCTATCCCCTATCCACAAGGAAACAGCTCCATTTAATAAAGCAGTATTACTGCTGACACAAACGTATTAAAAAGTGGGCACAAGCAGGAGTTTAAAGCTCCTGGGAACATTCCTCCTGCTGTGACCTTTGCCAAGTCAATTTCTTCCTTTGAAAAACAAAGGGATTTCCCCAAACCCAGTAATTTGTATAACACCATCATTGACTTTTGCTAAATCCGTAGACTACATCTTATGATTTAATTAATGTTTTAAAATTTAATAAGAAAACCTTATTATTTCTGTAAATGGGAAATCAGTACTTTTCTAACACAATTAAAATACACAAAAACATTTCCCACACACAATAAAATACCCAGCCATTACAGTCCCAGGGCCCATCACCTTGGCTCCCCATTTTGGGGAGCACGGGGTATAATGATCACTTGCTCAACTCTGGAGATCTGGACCGTATAGTGGAGTCAAAGGGCCAGATTGGTGTAGGTCCCAGGTTCCCACTACCCCATAGCTTGGCTTCTTTCTTACAGTGGCTTCTTACTCTGTTTCAAATACTTTTTTTCTCCATTCTCTCCTTATTTTTCCACAGTCTTCTCAACTCTTAACTTAGCCATCTTCAATGCAAATTTTTACTGAGAATCAATGTGGGCAGAAGCATGTGGTAGGTGTTATCAGGGCTTATAAAATGAATAATGCATGCCCATAATATATATGAGTCAAGAGTCAAGACAGATGAAGCAGTTCAAGAAAAAACTTATAAAGAAACATAATAGCACACATACAATAATACGTTCTAGCAGAGACACAGTCAGAGTTGAACAGATATTCAAAGATTCACTCTTAGAATTGAAAGGCACCACAAAGGCCACCTAATTCAGAGCCTGCATACCAGTGGCCTGGTGTTTGAATTCATCTGTCAAGCATGTTTGGTTTGGCCCACAAATTACTTAAAAAAGGAAATAATGCACCACCTGTCCTACTGACCTCAGCCTTCAAACTCTCTATGCAATCTTATCCCGGGCCAGCTTCATGGATTTATATTCTCTATCTTCTCAGAAAGATGTTTGCAAGTATATTCTATGATATATTTCAACCCCCACCCTATCAACAAGCATTATGCAGGGGGTACCTGGGTGGCTCAGTGGGTTAAGCATCTGCTTTCGGCTGAGTCCCCCATCTGGCTCCCTGCTCAGCGGGGAGTCTGCTTCTCCCTCCCTCTGCCACTCCCCGCTGCTCATGTGCTCTCTAGCGCTGGCTCTCTCTCTCTCTCTCTCTCTCTCAAAATCTTAAAACAAAACAAAACAAAACAAAAACAAAAAAACTGTTAACAAAATAACAAGCAAGCATTATAACAAAGTAGAAGAGAGAGGCTCAAGGTGGCTCATACCCTTGCCAATATAGCAGGAAAGACTAGAATCCTACAGCTCTTGATTATCAGTGAACTTTTTTATGAAGTTCAATCTACAGTGATGTTTTTGGAATATATCACCCTTATGTAGTTTTTTTTTTTTTAAGATTTTTATTTATTTATTTGAGAGAGAGAGAGACAGAGAGAGCACACGTATGTCCGTGAGGGGAGGGGGGAGAGGTGGTGGGCAAGAAGCAGACTCCGGAGCTGAACAGGGAGCCTGATGTGGGGCTCGATTCCAGGACCCTGAGACCATGACCTGAGCTAAAACTAAGAGTCAGATGCTTAACCAACTGAGCCACCCAGGCACCCCTCTTACATAGGGTCTTGAAAGAGATGTTCAATGCATCAGATTTTGAGAGAGGAGATATTAGTTGAGGAAGGTTACCGAGAAAAGAGGTTGAGGAGAGAGGATTGAGAAATTTGCATTATGCAAATTAAAACCAAGCAAGTGCAAAACAGCATCAGAGAGGTGAACACAGAGACTTACACTTTTCCCAGGGCCTAGAAGGTAAGGAAGGTGGGGCCATGTGAGGACAAAGAGTGCGGAATGGACTCTACCTAAAGGAGTCACAAGTTAGTTAAAGAGCTGTCAGGCAGGTATAAAGAGATCTGTACATGCTTTCTTTAGAACGAACAGGAAACCGCGCTAGAAAAGCCCAGAGGTCAAGAGGAATAGCAGTGCTTGAACACAAATCAAGGTGTCTCGAGTGACTTTTAGAGGTGGGAGTGATCTTAAGGATCTTGTACAAACCTTTTTCTTTTCAAGGAGAGAAAACGGCCTGAGAATAGCTGTGTAACTTGCTCAAGTTTATGTGCCTGGATAGACACAGAGGGAAACGGGCCTTTTCATTTCTAATTTGGTGAAATATGCCAGAAGCTCTTGCTTCCAGGTCTTATTTGAAAGCCAGGCTTCTTTAGAGTCACCAGTATTACCATCCTTCTCCCAAGAACCTGATAAATAAAACTTAAAATCAAGTCTCTTCTTTGCAAAAGTTACCAACTTACCTTCCCCACCCACCCTACCCATTATGCCTCCTGCAGATACATCACTTTGCAAACAAGTTGCCTCCTACAAGGCCTCTTGTAACCTCCGGAGCTTGCATAAGTTCTATTAAAATATCATAGAATGAAGGCAAAGTCAACCACGAGTCATAATAAAAAGCACCCAGGACATATTTCTGAGCAACTACAGAGCAATTTATTTTCTATCTGCCCAGATATGTGTCAACAGTTCACTTTCTGACTTTTGAAATCACAAAGAGTTTCTGTTGACCAGAATTTATCGAGCTGTTTTAGAAAACACCTAATGTCAGCAAAGGGAACTATTTTTATCACTGTATGTTGTTTAACAGCCCTTGATGGTGATCAAATTTATAGTGCCTATAAAAGACAGAACAACCCAAGAGGCTGAGCCAAGAACTTTGATTTCCAAAGAACAAAGCTTTACAAAGCAAGGATTCTAGCTCGCACCTTACAAACCAGGGGGACAGGGGTCCTGCTAAACAGAAAAGAAAAGGCACAAAGAATCAGGAATATAGCCAAATGGGCATTTAAATCATCATCTTAATTTCCTCCTAAGAGTTTAGTCATCTAGCAAATATTTATTGAACAGTTTTAATATACAGGCTTCTGTTGTAGATATTAAGAGGGTCAAAAATGAGTAAGTCTTAGTCTCTTATCTTCAAGAGCTTCCAAGACAGAAGTGGATAGAGAGGTGTAAATAAATTACTGTAATGGACAATGGGATATTTTAAGTATTATAATGACCCAAGCAACATGCTGAAGGTGCCCAGAGGAACTGATTCAAGAAAGTTTAAATCTGATTATTCTATAAACAAAATCTTATGAAATGTAAGCAATGATGTGGACTAAATAAACTTCTTCTGACTGAAAATTAAAAAGATAAAACTGCAGTCATTTATAATTTTGGCATTTTATCTATATGTTAACAGAATAGCACTTTAAAAATGTGGGGGTGATTTTTTTGGTACACGTTGGCTATTCTTGACCAGAAAGAGAAAAAAACTATTGTCTTTAACGACTCCTAAATGTCGCCTGGTAATGTGGACTTTCCCAGGTGAACTGTTGCAGGACCCAAGGCGGGTTTTGCTACCTGGCATTTCTTTTGTTTCTTAGCCTTCTAAGCATTCAGAAATAAACAATCGTTCAGTAACATAAGAAAGAGCCAACTGGATTTGAAGATCTTAGGGAATTCCGGGGAAACTATAGCACCTGCAGAAAATTGGCTTTGGTTTGGTTGCGTTTTTTCAGAATGTAATGGGGTGGGTAGTTCATCTACTTGCTTCAACAGGATCCATTTGAGCGTTCCCAGGTTTTCATTACACAGTCTCGTGGTGTTCACTGGAGACTCCTTTCTCTGTACGGATTGGTATCTCTCAAGCTGGGGAAGTGGCAGTGTTTCTGAACGAGGAACAGAATCAAATCGGGCGTCGAGGCTCTGAACTCTGTCACTGAACTCTGCTGGTGGTACCAACTGGACGGTTGCTACAATCATTTATAGTTAACAAATTGCATTTGAAAGATGACTAAACCAAGATACAAAGTTTAAGGAATGTGTTGGGTGTCACACATAATTGGCTTCTAATTGAGATGGATACCAAGTTGTAGGTTCTAATAACTTTTGCATCCGGGCTCCTGAGAACTTGCTTAAATATTTCTATAAATGACTGGGAAGAAACTTTGGATGAGATATTAAAAGGCTATATCATATAGGCCATTTACAAATCTTTCATGACTAAGATTGAGGCATAAAAATTGTCAGGATATCAAGAGCAGTCTTCAGAAGCCCAGCTATTTGATTTCCCTTAAGAGTCAGTTGCCTCACGAGTTGAGAACCACGTTAGGGTTAATGTTTCCCCTTGAAATATTTGTCTTGGGTAGTGGGGGGGGGGGGGGAAGATTGATACTTACCAGTATCATAGAATGCATAGCATTAGAATTAGACATTATATATAAACTGCACAGCTTCGAAAATGCAGGCTCAGAAAGATTAAGTGCTGTCCAAGACCACTTGCTGGAACCAGTACCAGAAGCCCAGCCTACCGGATGTCACAGAGAGGAGAAGGCTGCCTCTGCACCTTTTATTTGGTCACTAGCCACAACCCTGTCCTGCATGCTAATTATTCCTATGCAATTGCACTTCCAAAAGTCCCCACTGGCCTACAGCATCATATCTAAGGGGAAACTTTCTAGGTACATTCTCCAAAGCACTCCACCTTTCTGAGACTCTCTGCTCCACTGAATGGCATGACTCCTTTCTCTTAATCTGCCTCCAATTCTTCTGATCACTTCTTTCTCATTCTGCATCACTGGCATTTAAAATATTCATGTTCGCTAGGATCCCATCCTCAGTCAGCTTCTCTTCTATCTTCATATTCACTTCCTGGAAAATCTCGACAATCCCAACAGCCTTCCATTGTGGCTTATGTGATAATGATTGTCAAAGGAATATCTACAAACTTACCTACAAGCTAGACTTGACTCCTGAGCTGCTGCTAGCCTCTCTCTCCTGCAGTCCCTAAGTATCCCCACATGGATTCCCTATAGTCATTTAAATTTAACATTTCATAAACCTCTTATGAGACACATACACACATACACAAACACACGTATTTGTAGGGAGATACATAGATGGGGAGAGAGGGAGGGAAAGAGAGACTAGGAGGGAGAGACAGGGAGGGGGAGAGAGAGAGAGAAGTTGAATTATAGGATATAAATGATATAGTTGTTCAAAAAACTTAACCCTCAAGTTAAATACATAAGAGGCTAAGAAAGGGGGAAAGATATAAAGAAGCAGACTATTCTTCTTATATACTGGGGAAGTAGGACAAGAACATTGTTCAATTCTTGCCACTGATAATTAGTTAAATGTGTTTAAAGAGGTCTTTGAAAAATCCTAAGTTAACAACTAGTAATGATAAAACAAAGATGTCTAATTGCAAATAGCTTTAAAAAATAATAGAAATACAACAGTATATGTGGAGAAAAAAATAGAAGGAAAAGATAAAGGAAATAGGGAAAAAAGACAACATGAAGAAGACAGAAGGTTATAAAGCTATTAATATGGTAATTAAGAAGAACTTTTAGTAACAAGGATGCTTATGGCTTTTAATAACAAGGAATGCTTAGTTTAAAAAGCAGGAGAAAAAACTGCATGTACAAATGATCACAACTATGTACACCATGCAAGCATTTTTATAGGCAGCAAATTACAATGGTTAAGACTATATATTTTAGAATCCACAGATCCAGATTTGAATTCCCCATCCATAATTTACCAGGCGACCTCGAGCCAGCTATCAAGCTCACCAAACTTCAATATCCTCTTTTTCTGCTGTTGTGCTGTTTCTTTTTTGTTTGTTTGTTTTGTTTTTAATCAGGACAATAATCACACCTACCTAAGAGTTTGTGGGTAGGGATTAAGTTAAAACTACTTGCAGGCTTTAGACAAGTGCCAGGCACACAGAGCATGCTCAGTAAATGGTAACAATGATTATTCTTTTAACTCCTTGATAAACAGTATTGTAGTCACTTTGTCTCAATCCCCAAGAGCTCCCTCTGCTTAGCCATATGGAGGGAGCTTGGATAGGAAGTCAGGAGGCCTGAACCTGAACCTGGCCCTGAACCCGCACGTAATTAGCTGCGATCTTGCCCTATGCAAAGAAGAGTTAGCCTCAGTGCTTTTGCAGGTTCTTTAAAACTCTATATTGTGGCCAGAGGAAGGATACATGAACAAAGAGAATTGTGATGCCAAGCATGGACTTTGACAGGTTCTCTCTGGGCATATGTTGGTTTGTCTCACCAGCCACATTGCTCTGTGTAGCACTAAGAACATGCCATGGAAATGAAACCCATGTCATCACCGTTTCTGCCCAAGAAGCCTGCCAACAATGGAGAATAAAAAAGGTACCAAAAGTGCCTTCTCTGGTAAGATCCTGATCAGAAAAGAAAATCAGGCCCTGCCCCTTGATGGAGCAATCACAGTGTTTAGCATGGTAAATTAGATGGACTTCTGCGTGATCAAACAATCTCCCTGCATCCCTGTTATTTCTTCATGTATCAATGCTAGTAAGATCCAAAACTCAGACTTTTGAGTTATTTAATAAATTTTTATATTACTTAAATACGACTCATTGCTTTACTCCAGAAATTGGGCCCAATAAAGCTTTTAGCCATCTTTCTTCATTGGGGGGGGCGGGGCAATATCCTCACGCTCTAGAGGCATATTCACCACCACTGGAAGCGTGAAGAGAGAGACGAGTACAACCACCTCCACCCAAAACCGCGGTGCCTCCACTGGGGCAAGTCATGAAGGTTCCAACCAGTAGCTGGTGAGAGACACCCCAACCCGCACCTGGCCACCTTGCCCAGGGAAGCACACAGTGGTTAGACGCTAACTAGGTTACAACGTGGCTGTGTTTGTTTTTGATAGGTATGGCTAAATGGGACAGTCACAGAATAAAAAAGTTGCTAAGGCAATAAATCTTAAGAAATGAAAGAAGAGTCTGCAAACCCTTTGTCAGATTTTGCACGCAAACACAAAGAATGAGGAGCAATTAGGGGTCTGAACTCCGGAATTTTTCCTACCCCAAAAACCAAATAACAATTCTTACTTTCCTCTGGTTGGAGATTGATGATCATGTCTGAAACAACAAGAAGAATTTGGGATCTGTTTTCAAAGCAGACACAGAAGGGTACATTTCAGAGTAAGTGTAAAATTCCCTCTAACCCTGACAAGAACTTGTTAACGGACTGAAGAACGAACTTCTGCTCATAGACCTGGCAATGGCAGGAACGGTGAGATGCTCTGAAATAATGAAGGTGGACAGAGACACCGACTAGTTAATGCACACCTCTAAAAGATAAAGCAGTCATAGGCACAGCCACAATTCCCAGTGTAATGTTCAAAGTCCAGAAAAAAAATCAACCAAAAAAAAATTGACATGAGTGCCAATTTTAAGGGACTTCTGCAATTCTAACAACATGTTGATTGCTTCAGTGAGAAATCCCAGATTTCAATAACCTGCAGAGTAGGTCCGCTTGGGATATTTATTCCGAGTTTCTGGTATCCAAC
The DNA here is from genome assembly GCF_963455335.1 of Martes martes. Taxonomy (NCBI): domain Eukaryota; kingdom Metazoa; phylum Chordata; class Mammalia; order Carnivora; family Mustelidae; genus Martes; species Martes martes. Next base: position 94,860,240 of record NC_137896.1, on the reverse strand, counting down.
CAATACAGGAATCAATTTAGTTGCTCTAATTTTATTTTCCTCTAGACTTCGGGCCTTATTAAATCTTGGATATCCACCTCCATAATGTGTCAGAGGCCTATGGGTGAGTGCTTTGTACATGCCAAACAAGAGTCTGCCAGAGGGATGAGAAAGGTGGACATAACTCAGGAAAGATGGCCCAGAGAACTCAGAAAAGGAGAGATGGGGGTGGGTAGGGCTTGAGGAGCCAGTAAGTATGATTAGGAAAAGTGAATTCGAGAAAAGTCAAAAGACACTGAGCTAGCTCCCTAGTCACATGAGGGTAGACTTGCTCAAGCAAGGATGCTGGACACATTAACTGGCACAGGCTAAGGTTTGGAAGGGAGGGATGGCTTCACCATCAGTCAGATAGGGGAGGCTGGCAGAAGGAGCTCCGGGACACGACTGATGATAGAGAATGGTGGGGTTTGAAGGTGTCTGAGACATTGAGTCTCTAGTCTTCTCCTTCAATAGGTTAAGAAACTGAGGCCCAAATACAGTGGTCAATGTTACATAGCAAACACAGTTACTATGATTGCTACTGACAACAGAGAATGCAAACTTCACCAATTTAATGCTCTGGTTTCTACTGCAGATGCCGGACATCAGCATCTGTACCTCATTCTCATTCTCCTATCACTTGAACAGTCTGCAGCTTATAGCAGAGTTTTATAATTTCATGGATATCTTAAAGCTTTCTCCATCCTTCCCTTTCATTGACCTTCTCCACCTACTGGTCTTCCTGCTAACTTTGACCTTTTCTTCTTCACTGCCTTGTCCTCCTCCTAAACCTGTCCCTTAAAACGTGCATGTTTTTGAGGCTCCCATTTTTGGTCTTCCATCTTGAAACACATATCATATATCACCTAATAATTTTAAAAATCTGTATTTCTTAAGTGGCTCCATAGCTCAGGGGTTAGAGCACTGGTCTTGTAAAAATCTGTATTTCTTGCCCAAAGAGCACAGACAAATTTCACATTCCAAATCTAGACAGCAGTAGGGGGTATCTAGGTGGTTGTGTGGCCTGGTTGACATCACTTTTCACTTCCTAATGCATTTTCCTTGTAATTTTTCTTCCCATTCATGGATTCACATGCCTGTAGACAAGTAACATTCTGTCTACAGAAAATATAAACATATACTTAAATATTTAAACACATTTATTTGCTTATTTATTTTTTGGATATTATGATGTTTTGATGACTTAAATCTTTCTAGTTGTGGAGAGACTTCTTGGAGAGTCAGTCAATTCTTGGAGATAGCAAAAGATTCAGTTGGGAGCATTCATTTGATATGCAAACTAACTATTCCAGCGCCTCCTGTATCTGGTCCATGCACCCTGGGAGGCAATATTCCTCTGCTCTAATCATTCCAGGACCAGGTTCTGGTCAACTAGAGATCATTCCTAGAGCTCAAAGCCACTCCAAATAATTCAAATGAGCAATCCTAAACTGCCCTGCCTTACCTTTCCCAAAGAAAATGCCACCCACTCTTGCAAAAGGTTTGACCTAAACCTTCCCCTTGGTCCTGTCCTCTGCCTCCTGACTACCCTCGTGGTTTTCCCACACGGTCCTATATTCCATGCAGTGCCTTCTGGTTCTAAGACCTGCAAGCCTAAAAAACTTTGTCTACCTCAGCCTTTCTGTCTGTCTCCTCTGGTGGACATACCTGATTAATCATCTCATAAAAGAATACAAAACACATTCAATACGTTTTGTGTTTTCTCTTATCCTTTATCAAACTGAGAACCCTTATTAGAGCAGTTCTCACACTTTGGTTTTGTAAGAATCATTGAGATACTCTGTTAAAATATAGATTTCAGATCTCCAGCTTTTCCACTTCCAGAGACCGTAACTGATTCAATAGAGTGGGGAGGTGCCGAAGGCTGCATTCTAATATGCATTTCCAAGAGATTCCCACTTGGGAGGATTTATAGATTTCAATAGAAGGTATATTTTAAGCACCGTGTACAGTGTGAATGTGCCACAGGTAATGGCTCTGCCTTAGGTTTCTTCGGCCCTCCTGGGAAGGGTGCCATACACAGTGTAGAGCACAGTTAAGTGACATTCTCTCAAAGAAGAGCTGCTCGCCCAAACCTCTGATACTCAGTGAAATAGTTCCCATTTGGAATGTAAGATCCTGTGTAGAACTAAGTAGAACTGTGCTTCAAAGCATATGCTAAGGTTCCAGAGGACTTGGTTGCTGTCATAGATAACTTGGTCTCTTAGAGTCCCAGAGGTCCTCTCATGAACCAGTTAGTGTCAGCAGCCTGGTGGAAAGGCTGGAAAATATGCTCACATGCCCAGAAGTAGCACCCGAGCAACCCTGGTCTTTGCATAGCGCTCCCTGTTTGTGAAGGGATTCTGCATGTAGTATCATGCCTAATGCCCCCAGGTGGATTCCTCAATGCTTGAGCTCAATAGGTTCATACTTAGCCTTTGGAGTGATTTTACAAAGGCCTTACAGCCCTGCTCTGTTTACCTGCTATTTTAAAATTATACTCAATTCATTTATTCAGTCTTTATTAAACAAGTTATTTCTGTACTGGCAAAAGGTCAATTTAATTGCACCAATAACTTCGAAAAAGACAGTCCAATCAATACAATTGTATTATATATGTGCACTAAAATTTACCTTGCTACTTCCAGTAGCAAATTGCAAACAATAGCAGTTAACAGCAATTTATTCCTGCTTTTCAGGAACTCCCTCACTTTCTGGCTCCACTAAATGAACTCTTGTGAAACTATTCATAAACTAGGACTTGGAATCAGCCTTCTGGCCACCATCTCCTTTAGCCAGTCATGAAACAGCTGCTGAGAAAAGGAAATAAATGAGTTCAAGTGTATTCCTCAGCCATTGATTATTCAATAGCACATTTTTATCAGTTAATTGATTCATCATCTCAAGAAATCCTTTTTATGAAGTCCATCTAGTAGGCAGGCAAGTGCTTGCTTGGTGCTGTGACAAATAGCACACAGGAGAACATATAGTCCCTCAATTAAAGAAGTGCCTGGTCTACTCAGAGAAGCAAAGTATAAATAGGAAAAAGGGTAAAAAAAAGATCATATTTTAAAAGATTTATTTATTTGAGAGAGAAAGAGACAGTGTGCAAGAGAGCAGGTTGGGGGGAGATGCTAAGAGGGAGAGGGAGAGAGAATCCCAAGCAGACTTCCCACTGAGCATGGAGCCTGAGGCAGGGCTAGATTCCAGGATGCCAAGACCACGAGCTGAGCCAAAACCAAGAGTCTCCATTGCTTAACCAACTGAGCCACCCAGGTGCCCCAATGGTAACAATTTTCAATCATTATTCAAGATTAAAAAAAAAAAAAAAGAAGAAGAGTTGTTCCAAAGCATCTGATTAGCTGTCAGATAAATAGAACAGAAAGTAACTGAGAAGAGTTAGGAGAAAGAGAGGAAGGCAGGGATTTCAATGATGAATAACGAGTAGGACTGGGATAGAAAAAAGAAAGAATATGTGAGTAAAGACACAGGAGCTAGAAGAGATGTGACATGCTCATGGAACCATGAAGCAAATAACCTCACAGAACAATGGTCATATATGAATGCTTTGTGGGTGTGATCTAGATATTCACCCATGATTCATCCTTCAAACTAAAGAATGTGCAAAATGCAAGTGATATAAGTAGGAAAAGTACTAATAAACACTTTCAGATAAAGTGAGCTCTCCAAATATACAAGATACTAAAACAAATGGTCAAGACTGGACCTTAAATTAATAATTTATATAGATCTGCACACTCAGAATAAGAGGGAGCTGCACATTTCAGAATAAGAATTTGCAGAGAGCAAAGCTGGCTCCGAATACCGCAGCCTTTGCAGGCTATTCCCACCAACTTCAAGCAATAAGAAGACACATTTTCAGCTCAACTGCCCTGACTTTCCAAGCCTAATGCTGCCCTGCGATAATGAATTCAAAAAGAGGAATTCAAGTGTGAACACTTTGCAAGGCTCAGCAGTGTGGAAAATCCTTTTGTGCACTTCATAATTTTCTGTTTGTTTTAGTCCTGCACAGTAAAAACACCCACTTTGTCACATGCACATGAGATGGTTTTAGGGCTAGGTCAAACCTCCCACCTGGCTCCCACCTGTAGAGAATGAGATTCTCCATGAAGATTTCGTCACTTTCCTGCTGAGATGTATGATGTGGTGAGGAAATGACAAGAACTCTGTAAGCACTATGCTGAGAACCCAATGGCCCTCGGGGTTTCTTGGGTCCAACCCACTAATACCCCATCTGGTCTAGCCCTGAAGCTTTAGGATAACAAGTTCAAGAAGGGTTCTTGTGGGAGCAACTCACCAAAGAGCCAGAATCAGTGTTTACATATAGAACTGTGACCTTCGCAGTTTGCCATGACTTCACCAAACATGAATACCAAATATCTAAAATTGTTATCATGGGTCCAAGAAAGAGCACAGGCCTTGAACGTAGACCTAGGTCAAAAACTTAATCTAAGTTGGGGACCTTGGGAAAGGTATATATTTGTCTGCAGAGTGGAGATAATCATACATGTGGCCTAGAACTGAAAAGCAAATTAAATGAGATAAACTATAAAATAGCTTTATCTAGTTGAGAGTCTGGCAAAAAATATTTATTCCTTCCCTATATTCCTTTCTCTGTAGATATTTATTTAAAGTGAGTTTGTATGCATGTGGTCTGAACTTCATCTTAGAACTTTAAAAGACACATAATCTTAATGATGACCTCACTTAATAGTTAATAAGATATGCATAATAAATAATATATAAATATTTCAATATTTGGTTAGAGTTGAATATAAAATTCTATAGAAAGTTATACCTAGTGTTTTGCTCATATCTTGGCCAAACTTGTTCAAGGAAATGAATGAGTGATAGTAAATAAATCATGGGGAATAAATGAGGAGGTGCCCATGGGATACTCGCAGGCATATTTCTATTCTCTGAAGTCACTGGCAAGTCCTTTGGCACTCCAGCCTGGCTATGGTGCCCTAGAGGCAGCAGAAAGGCCCAGATGGCTCACTCCAGATCCAGCCCACTTAACTTTGGTGCCATTTAAAGGATATGTCCTGCTCTACCTCTGCACCATGCTACTTCAACTTAAGAGGCAATGATGGTTTGCCAACTATATCATTCTGGTCTTTCAAAGATCCTTTCCACACTCCCTGCAGGGAACAAATGGAAGACCTCCATAGCACCCTGAAATCTCTCTGTCTCACACACACACACACACACACACACACACACACACACACACTCCTTCAGCTGCTCTAATCACCACAGAGCACAGAGCACAGAGGGCCTGGTGGTTAAGTCTCACTATTTATTCTGATTTGGGTTTCTCTACTCAGCAAGAGATATCAGAAGAAAGCATACATAGACAGACAAAAATGACATAAATATCTCAGAGCAGATGGTTTGGATTAGTGCTCTGGTGTTACATTTGTTTCTGTTTTATATAGCTATTTTTCTGTTGTGGTGACTTTGAAGGTCTGGAGAGGGACTAACGTATATTACACAAGTGACAGAATAGCACATGCTTTAGATTTAACCACGCATGGTCTTCTCCACTTAGTTTTCTAACCTTAACATTAATAAGACAAAACATGCTCATAGGAAGGTAGCACCAATCTCAGTTCTAGGAGCTCTGTGTTTCAGCCCCGGCTCTATTACAAATAGTATGACCTCAAGCAGGAGCAAATCCTATCTGCTCTTGAGGTTTCATTCTTCCCATCTAATACATGAAAGTTAGAAGCAATCAATGATTTTCTTTTTTTCTTTTCCTTCCTTCCTTCTCTCTCTCTTTCCCTCTCTTCTCTTTCTTTCTTCTTTTCTTTTTTCTTTCTTCTTTTTTTTTTTTTTGAAGTGGTGGGATCCTTACAAAATCTTAAAAAGAAGTTGCACTTGTAAAACATATGAACAAAGAACAACATTGTTTTCTTCACTTTCTCCCTCCTTTTTCCAAACCTGGTTGCCAGGAATAGAATCTGAGAGTTACTGGACCAGATGATCTCTAAGATACTACCTGGCTATATGAGTCTAAGATGTGTGAAATTAGAGCAAGAGAAGGAATGTTACTTTCTGAAACCTAATTTGGCTTCCTCACGCTATACCATCAACCTACTTTAATTGAGCAGTGCTATGTGGACTGTGATTCTCAATCATTTCATGCGCCCAGGCCAGCAGTCACTAATGCCTTAGATAATAATCTGCTTCATGAACAAACTTTTGACTGCAGAAATAGTCCTCCCTAGGAGGTAGTAAGCTTGTGCTCACTTGTGTTTGCAAAGGATATTAAAGGCATTTCTGTTCAGGGCATTCAGGCTAAACAGTCATACCCAGAAACATGTTTCTCTTAGTGAATAACGATCTGAAGTACATTTTTCTATCTCTGAGCATCATGTTCTAGTCAATATGTGAGCAACATTTACTGGATTCCATAAAATAAAAGACAAAATATATTTCCTTTCCTTTCTTTTTATGGAATAATGGTCAGAACTTTTAATCCATAATAATCTATTATTCCATGATTATGACTAATGCCATAGAACAAAAGTTCTTTAGTTATCTGGACTCTCATAAAATGGATAGTTTCTATCTATGTTAGGTCACGAATATCCCTGCCCAGTGTCTTCCTTCTTTGTCCAGCCCAACCCTTGGCTCTTTCATGTGTGGCCAAGATAAGCAGCCATGTTTGAGGCAGATGGGCACACAAGCTAGAGAGCCACCTCACAGTGGGGATTACAATGCTAGGTTAACCAGGATATGGAGGAACTGGGACTCTCAGCTGGTGGGAATATAAATGGCACAGCCTCTGTAGAAAAGAGCTTGGCAGTTTCTTAAAAAGCTATACATATACCTTTAAATGACCCAGTTACTCTCTCCCCAGATATTTTCCCAAGAGAAATGAAAGCCTAGTAAAACATGTATACAAATGTTCCCAGCAGCTTTATTAATAACAATCCCAAACTGGAAACAACCCAAGTGTCCACGCACAGGTGAACAGATAAACAGACTACAGTATACCCACACAATGGAATGGTTCTCGGCCACAAAACAGAATGGACGGTGGATCCATGATCCAATATGGATGAATCTCAAAATAATTATGCTGGGGGAAAGGCACGAAATGGAAAGAGCACACAGTGTTTGATGCCACTTACAGAGAAGTCTAGAAAATACAGACTAATTTGAAGTGACAGAAAACAGGCTGGTAGCTGCCCGGAGATGGGACGGGATGGGGGGGTAGGAAAGAGGAAGTACAAAGGGCAGGAGGAAACTGAAGGGGTAATGGATATCCTCATTACCTTGGTTATGTTGATAGTTTCATGGTTGAATACCTATGAAAAACTTAAGCTGTATACTTTAAACACACATAGTTTATTGGACAGCAATTAGACCTCAATAAAGCTGGTGTTATAAACAATCAGGGCGAGAACTTAGAAGAAAAAGGATGAGTCCTATACAGGACATGTGGGATGACTCCCATAAAGCTTTTTTCTAATCACCACTGAAATAAAAATCCAAACAAAACCCTATTCTCATGTTAGAAGAAGACATTCTATTGGAACCCGCTGCTCTTTGCTCTAAACAACCTGGTTGTGGGGTCACTCTCTAGTTCAGAGTCAAGTTCTGCTCTGCTCTTGTGCCTGTCCTGAAACTGTTTCTCTTCTGTGCCTTCAGAAACTGTTTCCTGCCCTTTGCTGCTTGCTCTGCCTCTCTCCTAAGGTCCAGGTGAAAGCCCTGTGTGCCCAGGCTTTGGTGACAGCCCAGTGAGTCTTCTCCATATGGTGGGATCCCTGTAGAATGAGGAAGACACACCAGCCCAAAGTCATCATGGAGAGAAGAGAACAGACGCAGGCTGGCACAGCGACAGCTCAGCCCAGGCTGCCACTCAGTTTCGAGTTCTAGATAAGGGAGGCATCTGGGGAGAGGGAGCCAAACTCTGAATGGGAAATGCTGTCGTTGGACTTGACACTTAAGACAGGGAGGGCCAGGACAGATATAAATGTTCCTTGCCGCAGCGTGACATGGAAAGGCCATGGGAGGCTGGCACCTTTGATTTGGCTCTCATGGCACCAGGAGAAAAGCCAGCAATGCTGGGCTATTTTTAATGTTCAAAGAGCCTAGCAAAAGATTTATGACTACAAATATGTAGTGTGGGAGAGATAAATTGGAGCCGGGCTCTCCCCGCTCCAACAGAGGAGTCAGCCTGCCAGCCTGGTCAATAAAGTATTTAAGCCCTGAGTGTTATGTGGGTTGTCATAGATTAAAGTTTGAAAATCTTTTATGGTGTAACAAGGTCCTTAATTATAACTCTGGGCTTTGGAACATTTGCAGGTTGTGCAAACAGCAAGAGTTATGCTACAGAGAACATCCTTGGATACAATAGCCTTTAAATCCAACGTCCATGAGAGAAAATACTCCATCCTCAAGTTCAAAATTTTGTCCCAGGATAAAGGAGTCTGATGGATTTTTGCCATAAAACCCGATCTTGTCTCAACTATGCTTCCTATTATTTCTCTCTCACATGGAATTCATAGAAACTAATGAGATGGCTGAAGTTCCAAGGTGATTTTGCTTTCCAGCCTTTTTTTCCTTTGTCACTCAGTGTTGCTAAAACATTCTCACTCCTTCTGAAATTTAAGATGCACGATAATTTCACTTGCTGTGAATTCATCTGCTGATTAACTTCTCTGACTGGCGGTTACTAGGTCAATTACCTCTCTTGGAACAAAGGAGTCTTGAATCTGCAATTAATAGGACTTAATTAGCTAAATATTTATCATCAATAGATCATGCTAAAGTAGTTTTGATTCTTGAAGAACTGACATTAATCTACAGCAAAGTTCACCTTCTTTTTAGGCTCCATGCTTGGGACTCACTTCTAATTCCAACTGTCATATAATCAAGTAAACTCAGAACATCACTAACCCAGTGTTTTAGGCCTATATAAATGAATCTGACTTTATAAAATAGAAACCAGGTAGGAAACACTTAATGATTACACATCCCCACACGAGCTCATCTGGCATCTGTATCTATAAATTACACAACAGTGGTAAGGACATTAGTAATAATGATGAGGGAACAGGAGGACATAAAATCATGGGTGTCATATGGAGAAGACATGTTTTTCGTGAGGCATTATGCTGTGTGGGGGAGAAAGAGGAATAAGGATCTGGGAATGGAATGAGTAAGAATATATGTTCATGGGCTGTGTGAGCCAGAGAGATTGGCTGGCTTATATAGGACCACACGTAAGAGGTAAGCTGAACAGGTAATGTGGGCAGAAGTTGGACCAGGGTGCACACATCTGTGGGGATGGCCAGAGGCAGGAATGGTAAGCAATATGAGTAGAAAACATCAAAGGTAGAGTGCTACTGGGACATGCAAAGCTCAGTACCGACAGTATACATGTTCTCTTTTTTAAATTTGAATTCAATCACTTAACACAGTGTATTATCCATTTCAGAGGCAGAGTTTAGTGATTCATCGGTTGCATATAACACCCAGTGCTCATTACACCAAGTGCCCTCCTTAATGCCCATGGTACATATGTTCTTACATATGGATGAGATTCAAGTCATTTTGTGTCTTCTCTAAGATATCCTAAAACCAAGGCCATTTGATAACTTCTACTGTTGATCATTATCTCAAATATGACTTACATTCCCCATTTAGATTGGATAAAGGCTTTGTAAATCCTTCTCTAAGGATGGATTTCTCTGGGATGGACCAGAACTCAGTTCTCTGAGGATGTTCAATAAATACTTATTATTAGGTCCTCTCAATACATTCTGAGAGATATATAAGAATGTCCATAATTGGTTTAATTTCAGATATATATTTAGGCATATGCCCACACACTACACACACACAAACATTCCTGCACAATAAATAAATAAATCACTTTCTGATAATCACCAAGTTTTTGCATAACTAAGCTGGATGGCTGGTCACCCAAGTCTCAATTCCTAGCTGTAATTTATTTTCAGTACATTGGTAATTTTCCTGGCACGAGAGCACTCTTTTCAGACTACATCAAAAGCAGGATCTCATGGAAGAGCCACTTTTCAGAACAGGCATTTGAAAGATAGCATAATACTTGTAATCTCCATATATACATGGACTGAAAGATAGGAGCTAATTGTATTCAATTATGCTCATAGTCAAGATCATCTAATCTTGAGATGGCTGAGTTTTTAAGAGCAAAATTATATTTCTCTGATGCAAAAATATTCCTCTGATGTGATATATCTTAAGCCCTCCTCACTCACACATTTTTATAACAATTAGCTTCTATTGTAAATACGACTTCATTAAAGTAAACAGTGCCTGTAAATCAGTATGCTGTTCTCCCTTTGGCCACTAGGTGGCCAACACTAATTAAGGGCTGCAATTCATCACAGAATTCTTCTGAGTGGGCCCTGGAGAGTTTGGATATTTTTTTTGGTTTGATGTCTTCTGGTTCTTAGGGTCTCGAGGCTAGTTTTACTTATCCTGATGACTGTGTTCCTTCCCCCAATTCCGTCTCTCTACTTCTCTTTCAGAGCAAAGTGCTTCTTAATCCAAATGCCTGTCCCTGGACATGTTTCATAAATCAAGAGGCTCATTTTCTTAAAGCTAAACCAAGTGACTTGTCAGGAAGTTCTTATTTCTCAAGAGCTCAGGACTCATGGGAGTCTTGGAATTTTCCCTTAGTGAGCTATCATTATGCAGGGATTTCTCTCCCCGCACTGCCTACAAAGTCTATTCTGCATCTGCCTATAAAACATCCTCCGTGCTCTCCCTCCTCAGTCCTTTCCCCAGCGTCATAATGAAAAGGCACAGCAGCCTGTAACAAATGCTTATCAAGACTCAAGGGCTTCTAATTAATTCACTGTAATGCTACTTCTTATATCAATTAAGTCCTGGGGAACCCGCAGCTCCCTGTCAAGGCCAGCTCTTTGCAACTGCAGAGTGGGAGACTTCCATGCAGGAAGTGGTTATATATAGGGTCTTGACGGCTCAGACCTCAAGCAGCCCCCGCCTTGCCTAGCATGTGGCCATTATCCCTTGCTCTGTTTCAAACAGTCTTGAGTAAAGTGATTCCCTGAGGTCACACAATCAAGAATGGGATTTTGTTTCCAGATGCTCTTTGTGAGAATGTACTATTATACCCCCCATCTCTGGCGGTGACTGTACTGATCAGATGTAGTACATCCTTGAGAGGTACACACACCCAGATATAGGTTTAAGAGACCAGGGAAGTAGTCAACGAGGAGCAAGAAGGAGAGTCAAATTAGAAAGAAGGCAATGGGGGCGCCTGGGTGGATCAGTCGGTTAAGCGTCTAACTCTTGATTTTGGCTCAGGTCATGATCTCAGGGTTGTGAGATCGAGCTCCATGTTGGGCTCTGCATTTGGTGTGGAGCCTGCTTAAGATGCTCAATTCTCTTTCTCCCTCTGTCCGCCCGAGCACTCCTGAAGGAAGGAAGGAAGGGAGGCAGGCAGACCGGCAGGCAGGCACTGAACCCAGAGAAGTCAAAACATACCGAGAACAGGCTTTTAGGGAGAAGGGTAAGCTAATCCTATAAAGAGCACGTAAGGGACAAGCTCAATCCACTACCATTCTGCCCAGGATACAGAAGCTTCACAAGACTATTCCTTCCTTTTCTTACTTCATTTCCCAATCCCCAGTTCCATATGCAGAACAGCATTCTGAGAACTCATCCCCCCTATGATAAATCCACAAAGATCCTTAGGACCTCCTGGTTGGAGGTGCGTCTCAAAAATCTTCCTGCCTAGGGCTGGGCTGTGTAGGTGAAAAGTCCATCCAGTCTCACTTTACCACCGAAAGAACTTGCATTGGGAAGGGCAGGCCTAATTTGGAATTGACAACAATAACAGCAAAAAGGAAGAAAGGCATCCCTCCGTCTAGAATCACGCAGCACTGCCACAGAGAAAACACAACCACTGGTGTTTAAGTTTTTCTAAATGATATATTTTAAACAATCACACTCAACTTCGAGGTAAAAATGCAGACACATAGTAACATAAGGTTACCAAGCTGGATAACAGCAAGGTTGGGATCCATGCTCTGGACTCAGTCATATAGGATGCTCATTATCTCCTATGACTTGCAAGACATTTGTTCAGAACTCACATCTTTGCTGCCGAGTTTCCGGATTCAAGGATTAGGATACATGGACAGAAAAATAGGATGGGATCCTTGAAAAATCCAGGACAGTTTTAGCTGTTGGGATGACAGAAAAGCAAACTGTCATTTCTTTCTATATGCTCCTGCTATTACTCTCAAAACAGGTTTAGGACAAGTTCCTTCCCTCTGTGTAGTGATAAACACTTCAGAGTATATAAACTAGTGCTGGCTCACAGTTGGTAGTGAGAAGAATCTTGCCATTTTGGATTTTCCATCTCTGATTAGCAACAAATTTTTCTTTTTTAGGAATGAACCCAGGAAAACACTCTTTCACTTTTTCTAGGGATTTTACAGACCCAAGACTCTTTGAAAACACATTCAAGCAAGTTCAGAGGCACTTGCGCAAATAGATGCAGTAATCTATAGGCCTGCTTTCTGTGTTTTAAAACCCGAATAGTTCATCTAATCCATTTCCCTTTCTTCCTGCACATGCAGGTAGATTGCATTTCCCAGCATCCCTTGCAATTAAGCGCAGCCAAGTGACTGAATTTTCATTTGCAAGCAAGACAGAGAGGACTGCAAGGCAATTAGGAGTGAGAAGACACAAGATGGGAGAAAAGGCTGTCTAACAGTATGGCTGTGTGGGAGAGAACACCCACCATCCACACTGCAGCCCACCGCTGATTAGACTACTAACAGTAACTTCCTTGAGAATTTGAAAGAAAGATACAGAAAGAGTAATCGGTATCTAGCAATGAGAGTAAAAGCAGAGACACAGGAGACCACTGAATAGCATTAACGGTACAACTCTAAGACAGGAGGAGTGACCAAGAAACCCACCCATTCTCTTGATCCTTGACTGTGGTTCTAGTTCTTTCCTGGGGATAGTCAGGACTATTCTGTGTTCTCACAAAGTTCAGGCAAATGGTAGTGATCCCAATAATCTGGCAATAAGCCTCCATGAACCTGAGTTGACCTGAGTGAGTCTCTGCTTCCTACAACCAAAGGTCCCTCTGATTAATGCAAATAAGCTAGCAGGCCCCCTGCAGCCATATCTGCTCCTCTCGTTGGCCACAGGGCTATACATTTGTCTTCAGCAGGCTTCCACTGGGTTAACAGTAATGGACAGTTCCTCAAGAGCAGAAATATCAGCCCCAGTACTTTGAAAAATCTCCTGTAGTGGCTAGTACAGTGTTAGGCTCTCTACTTACATACAAACCCATTGTTTTTTTTCAGTGTTAATGATTCCCAGGGTTAATTATTACAATCCTTCTTTTTTTTTTTTAAGATTTTACTTATTTATTTCACAGAGAGAGAGATCACAAGTAGGCGGAGAGGCAAGCGGGGGCGGGGGGGGGGGGAAGCAGGCTCCCCGCTGAGCAGAGAGCAGGATGTGGGGCTCAATCCCAGCACTCTGAGATCATGACCTGAGCCAAAGGCAGAGGCTTAACCCACTGAGCCAACCAGGTACCCCTACACTCTTTCTTTTATAGGAAAAAAAGTGTGCTGAGCTTAATTCTACATACGAAACAAATTTGTTTTCACACGTGCAGATTTAGACACTTATAATATTGTTAAAATGACCACAGCACAAATGAACTTTGAAAAAATATTGCTAAACTTCAAAGGGAGTTAATAATCTTCAGAATCCTAGGGCTTCTTGACTTTTAATAAACCTAAGAATTGAATTTAGTACCCAACATACCATGTAGCAACCAATCTAGTATTTACTTTTAACAACAGATTTTCTAAACAAGTGTCTTGATGGACCTTGGGCCAAATAAATTACCCTCTTTTTTATAAGTAAAGTTTTATTAGAACACTGCCATACTGACTTATATATCATCATCTATGTTTATGGAAGAGTTGAGTAGTTGTGGTAGAAAATGTCTGGCCCCCAAAGCTTGAAACTATTTATTATTGAGCCCTTTACAGAAAAAAAAATCTGCCAACTCTTGGGTGGAAAGAAATTATATCAACCATTTTCCCTATCCTCATCATATTTTCCATCACCAAGTCCTCTTCCTTCATTCCCAGTGTGCCTACTATGCCCAGATACTCAGTCCCCATCCTCTAGTCTGTGGCAGGAACCCTCAACACATCTCCTGCCATCCATTCCTCCCCCCTTGCCTGAGCCACTGCTATGAGAATCTCCTCCACAAGACCCAATCAGCTATGATACCCTCAACAGCATCAACTCAAGTTTCAAAATGACATAATCCCCACCTTTAACTTTGCGAGATCATGAGAAAAAGAAAGAACCCTTCCCAGGGGAAGATAACAAAAGTATAATGGAAGATAGGTCAGTGACATATTGACTAAAGCACTTTCCGAAGAGAAAGGATGAAGGTGGAAGGGTTAGGGAAGGAAGGTAGTACAGAAAGCTAATGCCTTCTATGTTTATGCTTCCTCTACATGCAATAGTTCCTTTGCAGCATAGTTAGACACTTAATATCCTTTATTAGGGCATGGAGGTGGAGAAAGATTGTACAAATCCACTTATTCAAGGTAGGGTACTATGCAACAAATGTTTTATTACTTCTGTAGCAACTTAAAAGCCCAAAAGGACTAGATGCAGCCCTCTGTAAGCATTGCACTTAATATTATTAGAAGTCTTCCCTTGTTCTAACATGCAATCAAACTCTTCTTCAAAGCTATTAACCCAAAGCCTAGCTGTGATTACCTGGGTGAATGAGGATGATATTCAGTCTCTGACCAGATGAGTGTCCTAAAGGTATGGGTGCCATTTGACTGCACAGATATTTCTCCATGGCTGCATTTCCCCAATCTGACTGCTAATTGTAATCACTCTTAAAGAGATGCCTTTTCTAGCAAAATATGATAGCATTAGCTCAAATCCATGTCAATATAATTAAGTTTCAGTCTGTCATATCACAGATAATGGCTGAGTGGATTTTCATTAAATTTGAAGGCTATGTGTCATATGATAAAATTAATTTGGGGGACTGGTTGAGGGTGTCACCACAAAAATGAAATGCAGTTACTCTCCAGAGCAGCTGCCTTAAGATAAGGTGGGAGGTCTAGAAGCTCAGACTGAAGAGACAGGCCACAAGTACTGAGAAAACAAGCAGTGGCTTCTCTGAGTCTCAGAATGACACTCACAGCACCAGACTCTCTTGGGGCAGCTGCTGCTCTTCAGTGGGGTTGCTTCTCACGTGGGCAGCTCTATCAAGAGTGTCCCGATGTGCAAATCAGCAGATATTTATTTAAAGGTAATTAACAATTGTAGAAACACTGCCAAGGCTGGTAAGTTCTTTTTTTTTTTTAAGATTTTATTTATTTGACAGAGAGAGCACAAGCAGGCAGAGGGAGAAGGAGAGGGAGAGGCAGGCTCCCCATGGAGCAGGGAGCCGGATGTGGGGCTTGATCCCAGAACCCTGGGTTCATGACATGAGCTGAAGGCAGACGCTTAGTTGATGGAGCCACCCAGGCACCCCCGGGCATGAGTCCTTGATCATTTAAGAAAGAAACCACGTGGATCAATATCGACCTAAAAGGACCTGTAGTGATTGCCACCCAGTTCACTACTGAGTTTTCAGTCTGGCAGTTTGGAACCCATTCAATTTTGTCAAGGACATTCCAGAGAGAACAGTGATTCTCTTTTCTCTGATATGTGGTGGGCAATGGTCACAAAATATTTTAGATGAATTGGTCTCTCCTGGTCACTTAACCAGCAAGTGAAATGGAAAACAAAACAACAACAACAAAGGTTATAATCTTAGGAAAGCGAGGCTAACACCCAGCTTGCTACAAAATAGGTTTGGTTAACTTTCTCACCTTCAGTTTCATCATCTGTTAACTTGAGGTGAAAGCAACCCCTTCTTGTCTTAGCCAAGGCTGTCTGGTCACAGGAAACAGAAGTGCTTCAGAGCTATTTCAGGAAGAAGGAAGATTTGAACTCAAGGGCAGGACCTGACCTGGACATGGGAAGGCCTGGCTTCCTGGGATCCTTCTCTCCATGTGTGTTTCTGTACCACCTCGCTTCTGCCAACCAGCTTTCTTTGCTTTGCCATGCACATGGTATAAGAATAGCCACCCCCCGTCTGTGATCCATCCAGTTTCCCAGTTAAAGTACTCTCTAACCACAAGCAATTTCTATATCAGGTTCACAAGACAGAACATCTGACTGCTCAGCCCAGCTTCCTTCTGAATCAGCTACTCACTCCTGCAGTCAGGTTTGGGTGTAGGAGACGGAGAGGAGGGAGAAGGCTGGGGAAGGGGCTTCATATTATATAAGCAGGAAGAGCTAAGCCTGGGCAGGATGGATTGCCCGATCAGTGGGAGATGTGAGGCATAGTCAGAAGTGTGCTATACCATCAGAGGCAGTCACAGAGGTCAGGCTACTGTGAGTCAGCTGGTGCCCAGAGTAGATCAAAACACCAGGGATACACTCATTTCATGCCTATTTCCACATTGTGTTAGCCGAGAAGAATCCGGCTGAAGGTAAGAAAAAGTCCAGTTCAACTTGGCTTAAAGAGTAAGGATTTTTATTGGCTCCAGAACTAGAAGTGCAAAGGTAAGGTAGGCTTTGGGAGTAAACACTAAGTAATGGTTCTAGTTCTGTGTCCCTGTAATTCTCTGCTGTCTCCATGTGTCAGCTTCATTACCACATTTGGCAATATTCAGAAAAAGGACAGAAATATCTTTTCTTCCTTGTCCTAAGAGGAAGAACACCTTACCTAAGCACTAGAAAACTATGTCTTCTCTGTGTGATTTTCCCAATTAGAACAGGTACCCATTCATGAATCATTCCTTATGATCAGAAAATGATCAATGCTGAGCTTATACCTGGATTTCTAGACCAATCCAGGGCATTAGAGCATGGGAATGGATGAGGAAACACCCACAGTGCCCATTACATCCACATGGTGGGGAAACTACCCATGATCCTCATACTTCTGATTCCTCTTATAACTATGATACAGAAAAATCCATTTGTTGAAGAAAGAATGAAGCTGTCTCTTAGAGCACCTGGGTGGCTCAGCTGGTTAAGCATCCAACTCTTGATTTGGGGACAGGTCATGATTTGAGCCGTCATGGGATTGAGCCCCGTATTGGGGGCTCTGTGCTCAGCAAGGAGACTACCTGTCCCTCTTCCTCTGCTCCTCAACATTGCTAGCTCATGTGCATTCCCTCTCTCTTTCTCTCTCAAATAAATAAAATCTTTCACAAAAGTTAAAAAAAAAAAAAAAGGAAGAGAGCTATCTCTTAAAAATAATCCTTTCCTAGGGCGCCTGGGTGGCTCAGTGGGTTAAGTGTTTGCCTTCAGCTCAGGTCATGATCCTGGGCTCTTGGGACTGAGTCCCGCATTGGGCTCCCTGGTCAGGGGGAGCCTGCCTCTTCCTCTGCCCCTCCCTACTGCTCACCCTCACTCTCTCTTTCAAATAAACAAATAAAATCTTTAAAAAAATTAAAAAAGAAAAACAATCCTTTCTCATCATTTTTATGTCTGACATTCCTTTAGCATAGAATAAGTAGTATTCTTCCACTTTCAAGAAGACAGGGCTGGGATTTCCATTTAAAATGTGTACACATGAGATAGGAAGGGGGGTGGCTCAGTTGGTTAAGCTCCTGCCTTCCACTCAGGTCATGATCCTGAAGTCCTGGGACTGAGTCCCACATTGGTTGGACTCCCTGCCCTGCTCAGTGGGGAGTCTGTTTCTCTCTCTTCCTCTGCCCCTCCCCCTGCTCCTTCTCTCTCTCTCTCTCTCTCTCTCTCTCTCTCTCATTGTCTCACAAATAAATGAGAAACCTCTTACTTTTTTATTATTTTTTTTAATAAAAAAAATCTTAAAAAAAAGATATGAATGACTAACACAAAATTCAGGCATTTAGATTTGCTATGACATCATGAGAAAGAACATGAAAGAGGAATCAAATACCATATTTAGGACCAGTCTGATCACACGTGACTAGGCAGTACACAAGCCTTCAACAGTAACATAATCGAGGCAATCTCGCTCATCTTCCATACGCTCTTGCCACCACCAGCTTTGTCCCTGCAGTTTGGCTCATGTGTCCACTTCTCCTAACAGTCATTGATAGGCGGTGAACAATGATTCTGACAGTGACTGACTTCAGAGTCCCTGTAATGAGTGTTCTGTAACTTGGGGAATCTTGGGACACCAAAACAAAGTGACAGCTCAATGCAAGTTAAAGGGGTAACAGGAGAGGGGTCCGGCCCACTGGACTAAGACCTAAAGGATATAAGGACAACTTTACCAATGACTTAATCTCACTGAATACTGGTGCTGACCACATGCATTCATGGAAAGATCGGCCAAGTTTAGCTCTAAATGGCAGAAAAGCACCTTAAGCCCACTCTGGACTCAAATGCATGGCAGCTCTGTGCACTATTCGCTGAACCACCAGCTACATATTAAAGAGTGTATTTGGGGGAAAAAATATCCCGAGCAACTTCTCTTCCTCAAACTTTTCCAAGATCACCAACGTCCAGAGCACAGGATCACAAAGCGTGCAGTTATTCTCCATGGGGGTTCTAGAAGAGATGCGGTATCGATGGGATTTTAGTCATTATACATCAGTAAACTGACAAACACCCTAGTTTTTCCTGGGTCTCTCAGACAAGTCATAAATGTCATCTTCACTATGTTTCTTCATCAATCAACCCTGCCCACATCTGTTGTCCAGTGAAGTGGAAGCACAGTGAGAGGGCGGGAAGCAGGAGAGGCTGCCCCTGAGCAGGCGAGGAGTGCCCAGACCCCATTCATGGATAATCAGCACTGAAGGCGCAATTTGGGCTCATGGCCACGGGCAGGAAGAGCCACCAGCAAAGGCAAGAATCAGCTACACACACAGCAGCGTGTGCTTCTGCTGCAAAGGATAATTATCTGATAGCATGAATCAATGCCTGGGAATGTCATTTTAGGGGAGCATCACAACCTGAGAGGAAAGCTCATAAACTCAGGAAGTCAGACCAAATTCAGACAAGTTTCTAGTGCTTCATTTACAAAATGAAGATAGTATTAGTCCCCTGATAGCACTGTATAAGGAAAAAAAAAAAAAGTCAGAAAATAAATAGAAAATTCATCATTCAGCCCCTGACACCGGGTAAGCATTCAGAAAAGCAGTCATACTTACTATTTTGGGAAATAATGCCTAATGTGCTCCTTCTTGGGAACATGGGCCCATGAAAATTCATTTATACTTGTGGAATTAAACTAATAGACCAATAAGCAGTAAGAAATAACAAAGAGATCCTTAAAAGCAGGCTTGGGGTGGAAGATTGCCGTCTGCAAATGCTTGCTGTCATCCCAAAAAAGAGGAGACCCTGGACCATGCCTCTGCCCATGTAACCCTGTGGGTGAATGTTATATGTATCTCTTAAAGCTGTTCACAATCCAGGTTTAGCAGCTGTGATAATATATACACTTCTCTAAGCAAGAAGTTTCCAGGGCTGATTCCACAGACATGAAATAAAGGTGGTGAAGTGGTGGGGTATGTGGCATGGACCAGACTGAATGCACTTCATCCCCCAGATGACCTGGAAGTGACACATCCAGAGTACAGGTGTGAGGTGGGATGAGAGAAAGAAGTATACACATTTTACATCAAATATTTTAATCACTTACCTGAATTTCAAGTCACTTTGGTCGCTAGCATCACAATATCTCTCTGGGGAATTTGTCACTCAGGACTGGTCTCCAAACCTTCCTAGCCACATAGCTCTTACATTCAACCCCAAGAAAGCTGGGGGGAGACATGAAGAAAAATGAGGCAGGGGAAAGCATGGCTGCTGTCTGCAGGTGCACAGGCTGTGCATTGCATCATTCTGGGAGGACCGTTCTAATCAGAGGATGTGTGAACAGCACCTCCACTAAGTTGGATCTGGCAGGATATACAAAATTACAACCAGAGGTCCTATAAATTTTAACACTGCAAGTCACCTGTGCCAACCCGCCACCTGCCACTAACAAACACATCTGAACAACTAGTGCCTCAAGCTTCAGGGCTGCTATGTGACTCTGAACCTCCAGTGAGTACTTTCAAGATCCAGCCAGCATCAGGAATGGCCTCTAGCCCCTCAAGGGAGTTCTTATCTAACCAAGCCCTTATACCTTTGCCATGAAGTCACAGCTATGTAATTGTCTAACTGGACACTGAGTGAAGTCACAGACCCATCAAGAGAGACCAGTTGTAATTACCCAAGAGAGTTCTTTGTCTTTAACCCCAATATCTAGGCATGTTCCATGAAACAGACAGTCCCATTAGCTAAAGCCACCGAAGGCCATTACAAGGATGGAACATCTCGATCCCCATCTGAAAATGGATGTCAAAGGAAAAAAAAAAAAAATCAAGCAAACTTTTTTTTTTTTTTGAAGGAGAGAGAGAAGGTGGAGGGGGAGAGAGGGTGAGAATCGTAAGCAGCCTGCCTCAATGCCCAGTGTGGAGCCTGACATGGGGCCTCGATTTCATGACCCCGAGATCATGATCTTAGCCCCAATCAAGAGTCGGATGCTTACTTAACTGACTAACACCCAGGTTACCCATAATATATATTAAACTTTTTGAGGAACCCAATGTTGGAAATAATCAATTAAAAACCATGATACAGAAAAAATTCATTATTCAGGAAAAGGATAATGTATATACTTTCTGAATTGAGATCAAGAAAGATTCTTAGAATTTAATCAGTAGTTTTTGCCTGTTGTTATAGATATCACTTAAAAACAAAAGGAATCCACCATCAGATAAACACTAATAGTACAGCCAAAGGAAATTGAAATTGATTCTGCCCTTGCACTAGGATCAACAAATTTCATTTATATAGAATCCTACTGCTTTGACTCAGGGCTGGATGGGATACAAAGTAACTATTTTAATAAAATCTAATTCTGCAGGGAAAAAAATCATCACCATAGATTTATGCCTCAGTTAGTGCGAGAATAAGTCTGACAGAACCATTATATGTTATTCTATATACATAGCTGTTTTCACTGAAGTTACTTCAAGATGTTTCCCTACCATAGCAATGGAATTTTTTTTCAAAAAAAATTAAAAATAGGGAATTGCTGCTATAAAACATATACATCGCAAAGGACTCATATTCTGCATTTTTCTTAAACCACTTACCATAAAACCTTCATTTTTTATGGCCAACTTGGTGCTGATTTCATGATTTGCAGCCAGAAACAACTGATTTCACAACATCAGTCAGTCATAAATCTTAAGAACCTAAGTTCTGAATCCCAAAGCAGTGCCCAGAGACATAAATGAGATTTCTTCCCACAAAGTGTGACTTCTGTTTGTAGCTTTGATTAAAAGGAACAAAGTTGAGAAAAATGGCAACTGTGTCCTGCTTTTCAAATACTTAGGAAAACATTTAAACACTTTTTTCCAAATGTAAGTCATGACTAGGATAGAGCTCTGGGAGTGGACCTGCTCAAAGGCTGTCACCTAGGGACAGTGACACATATTCCTAAGGAGGAGGGTAGCTATGCCCTCTGTGGTGTCTGTCAAGCCCCTCATGGGAGCCAACATTTATTTTATCATGTGGTTCCCTTTAAGAAAGACACTGACATCTGGCTGGCTCAGTCGGTTACAGCATAAGATTCTTGATTTTAAGGTGGTGAGTTTGAGTCCCATAATGGGCACAGATTCCTTAAAAAAAAAAAAAAAAAAAGACAGACACTGATGTGCTGGAATGTGTCCATGTGAGAGATAGGACCATGAAGGGTGTGAGGATTCTGGTACAGGGGGATGGCTGAGTTAACTTAGGCCTCTCGCCCTGTGTTAGAGTGGGTGGAGGGTAGGGTTTTGGGAGGTAAGAATGATCTGTGTTAAAAATTGTCACTTAAAAAGGAGGATTAGGTTTTATCCGTGTCAGCCAGAAAGGTGTGGGGAAGACGAAAGAGCTTTATAATTGAGGACACGATTAACTGATGATAGAGGGTCTAGGAATTCAGCAATTAAGAGGTAAGTCACTGGTAAGTATAATACATGTATGGTGGACTGAATGGGGAGAGGCTAGTTGTGAGCACGAAGTGAAAAGCCAGAACCCATGAGTATGTAAATATTGTTCCAGATTCTTAGACTGAAGTGGAGAGAGTCTTGTCAGAGGCAGAGAACAAAGGTGGCTGTAAATGCAGACAATGTGTTTGGTATAAAATGAGGGGTGACAAGGAGACTGGGATCTCTGAGGCAGTAGAGTAGAGACTGTCATCTATACTATTCACTATGGAGGCACAGGGACACAGACATGTCATCTCTACAGGGACATAGACAGTCATCTATATTCTTCACTCTATTCTGCATAGGTAGACCTCTAGGGACACAAGACACAAGACATTTTGTAGTAAGAGCATTGGGACAAATCCCAGGACATGAGAAGGAAGTATTGATACTCTGGCTCAAGGGCTGGGGCAACCAAGGGGTTGGCCATCTTAGAGCACTGGGTGCCTACAGTAGACCAGGAACTGCACTAGCAGGTTTTATTCTGCTTAGTGCCTTTGGATCCACTTTCTCATCCAGTAATATCAATGAGTAAGTACAGTATCTATGATTACCTTGAGTCTGGAAAACCACAGAACTAGGAAAGCCAGGATAATGTCTCTTTCTAACATTATCATTCACCTCTGAATCCACAGGGATGGGCACTGGTTCACAGTCCCAACTGTTAACAATGAGATCAGATTCTCCAAACCAGATGTGAGTTCAGCTCATTCTGTGGAAAGCAGAGTTGCTTTCAGGAGAGATCCTAAGTAGTAGACACTTTTTTCTTCCAATGGAAAGCTTGAATAGTTATTGGCTTACTTGGAGCCTTCTGTATCATGGCTGTTCAAGGAAGACTGTACGTGAGAAAAGTATGTATGTACATAATAGATGGTGAGTCATCTCACCAACAGTTCTCTCACCATTCTTGCTCTCTTGACTTTCTGATGCCTTCTTCTATCCTGGGTCTTGACCAAGTGCCTTCCACCAAACCAACCAACCAACCAACACACAAATTTAGAAATACAGACCACTCAAAAACCTTCCTCAGTTACATCTTGAGAAGCACCCACTTCAAACCAACCTGCCTGATCTTTCCACTGAAGGGACAACAGAATCTATAAACCCAAGGGCCAGATAATAAGATGGCCATGGACAATATCTGAAACTTGGAATTTGGAAAAATAGAAATTAGGAATAGCTGCATGAGTACGGTAAACCATTGGGGTTTTTTCTGAATACAGTTCCAAATTCAAGCCAGGCTAAATTAACCCCAAAGTACTGAGAGGAGTTGGTTTTAGATGGAATCACCAAAGAAATACAATCCCATTCTCTTTTTTTCAAATGTCAGTATCTTTTGACTTCCCAAACAACAACGACAACAAAAAACCCCCATTGAGATATGATATTTTATTATTTGATAAGATTTGATCTTGTAATGATCTAGGCATAGAGTCACCATGGCCTGATAGAGAATGCAGCATAGATACTAAGGAATGGTATACACTCTCTCTTGAGTTTTTGCCCACTTAATCTAGCTAGCTTCCTAGGGCTTACCCTCCAGATAAAGAATTTACTCATGGTGACAGCACGTGGATCACTAGAAGAGTTTGGGTCTGGGTTTTGGAAGACTGAGCTCTAGTTCCTTCTCTACCACTAAGCGGGGGTGGTGGGAGGGGTGGTGGTGGTGTTGAGGGGTCATTCCCTTGGTGTTTAGGTTGCTTAATCTTAATCCTTAGGATCTGAGTCTCCAGAAGTAAGATCTTAGTAATGACCTTGTCTTTGTATTCAGAGATAAGATTTGCAAATATAATAAGATAACACATTTATATTTAAATAATAAAGATGGAAATATGGTATGGGGCAATATAAGTGACTAACAAATGGTAAAGATATAATTTGAAGGCAGACAGACTAAGATCACTATGAGTTATATTTCTCGTCAAGGTGAGATTTGTCTTGCATATGAATAGAATTTGAGACATTGGAAGGGTAGAAGTGAAATTAATGGAGGAGGAGAGGGGAGGAAGAGGGCAGAAGAAGAAGAAGAAAGCCAGGTCAAGATGATAAAATGATGGGGGTTATACCTGTGGGTGATTTTCTAATCTGGCTTTTGTCAGCAAAGCACTTTCCCCTGCCTCGTTTCTCACCATATATTGTCCACATGGCAAACATTCCTACTGTTTGGATTTATGCAAAATGGATTGTCACTGGTTTGCGCTCCAGGATCATGGAGGCTGGCTGGGAATGGAAGGGAATGTTAAAGCCTTCCAAGAGTCTGCACACTGTAGAGAGAAGTAAGCCTTCTCGAAAGCGCTGGTTTTATTATAAGGCAATTTGGGTAAAAAGCAAACTGTCTTCAATTTAAAGCCATACAAGTGAAGGTGATTAAACCTGCATGATTAAATTTCAGAAATTAAAAACCTATAAAAAGCAGTCTAGCAAAAAGATCTGTCTTGTACACCTTTTGACCGTTAATCTGAATGGTCTTTAGCTATCCAATACCACTTCAATCTCTACTTCATCTTTTTGGTTGCTTGGGTCAGGAGGTTTAGATATCTAGGATAAGGAGAATCAAACCAGAGAAGTACAGTCTCTGATCCATTTTTCCCCTTCTTTCATGATTTTTTTTTTTATTTTTTTAATGATTCAGGAGAACAGGTACAGATGGAAGAAAGGAAAGTGAATGTCAGGAGACTAGCCCAGCAGGAACAAGTGGCTTATGGGAGAGATTTACACTCAGGCCGAATTTTCTAACTCAGCCAGTGAATTGGTAAAAAGTCATCTCTCAATCATTCAGTCCTGTGATATAGTAAGCCCATGAGGGTGAGCAGAATTTTAAGCCCCAATTTGGGAGAAGCCCTGTCAGAAATTCCTTTTCAACCTGTAAGCTGGCCCGAGGTCACCCCAGCAGCTCTACTACACGAGCCTCAGTGGTAGAAAAAAGCTGACTAGATCCTTGGGGTAAACAGCCAAAAGTCTGTCAACTCCTCCTACAGGATGTGAGATGGGGAAGTATACATGGTAAATCAAACCTCTGATGGGCCACCCAAGACCAAGCCAGTCCTACGGGTCACAAAGCCCTAAAACATGAAGAGTAAGGGAAGAACTTTAATTGTGGGGTATAATAAAGAAATTGTGGGGTATAATAAAGAAATAATCATTTGTGTCTTTCAGTAATAATAGGCACTATTTTAGTCTTTTTTCATAATAATAAAATAACACAGCATTTTATAATTGATGTCCTCTTATATTTGATGAAATGCAGTATAATTCTGTTTGAAGCCATCAAGGTGTCTTGTTTGTTTTTAAGGCTGTTTTTTTGTTTGTTTGGGGCTGGTTTCTTTTTCTTTTTCTTTTTTTTGGGGGGGGGTTTCTACTTAATGTACTGTGAGGCAAGGGATAAACATACATCTGTTATATCATAAAAATGTAAACAGATGATATAAAACGCAGAGTAATTAAAAATAAAGTTGCAAAGAGAAACCTATTGGATGTAGTTCAGTTAAATGGAGAGACAATGGAGGGGTTTAATGAAAACAATGCTGAGTACGAAAGTAGAGGGCCAGAAGATACAGGATGAGGGACACTTAAAAGATTGAGGTTTTGTTGTAAAATTAATGTTTATTATTATGCATAGACACTTCCTGTTAATCAAACCTCTTTCTAAATCCAGGCATTACAAATACAGGGTGTGAGGGTTAAGAAAGTATGGGCCAATGTCTATAATCTTCTGTGTAATTAATAGGTATTATCAAGAACATGGGTGGTGGGTAGGTTGGGGAGTCGATAGACTAGTATCTCAGACTTCACATTAGGTAGCTACATACTTAAATGAAAGTAACATAAAAGAGAAATACTGATCCTTGCCTAACTAACTCATAGGGATTAAATGAGTTTACATCAATGATAAAGCTTTTTAAAATTACTAAATGCCATAGGCCTATTTTATATTAAGACATTAATAATACCTAAAAGTGTCTCAAACCCAGGAGGTTCCCAATAATTGGGTTGCACTAAGTAGATATAGCTAAATTCTTCCTCACTGTGCAGAATCCTGGGGATACAGTGGGACATTGAACAAAGTTTACTGCACAGAATTATTACAATCAAAAATGGCATTGTAGAAAATGTATACTCAAAATGCTATTGTAGCACAAGGCAATGTCATAGGTTTCTTTGTAAATCAGTCAAGGTGCAATCTGGTGATATATATTTTTTAGCTTCTAAAATGGATTTCACCATCTCCACTCTTAATTACCACCATAGCCAAATGCAGTATCCATAGGTGATTATATTTTTGGTTGTGGATCCTGAGCACATGATTTTACATAATATTAAATTGAGGTTTTAATAGGTATAATCATCCATTACTAAATGGTACAATTAAATAGTCTTCTACTAAGTATTATCCTATACCTCAGATGATTCTAAGCATTAAAGAAATCATAGTATTAACTCAATGACACTAAGTACTCTTAAATGTATCTTTACCTTTTCAAATGGACAGAAAGTTGAGTATATAAAGAAGCCACAATGAATGCTAATAGCTATATCTATTGAGTCCTTATTATGTGTCAGGCTGTGCCGTAAGGGCTTTGCACACATTATGTCTTTTAAATCTCACAACAACCCTGTGAGTAAATACTATTATCCTCATTTTATGGTCCAGAGAACTGAGCCTAATAGAGGATAAGGAATGTGATCAAGGTCACACAGCTAATCATGCCAGAGTTCAGTTCCAAGCTCTTCTGATTCCAGAGCTCTTACCCTCAACTCTTTTGTTATATTGCCTATCTGCTCCCCTTTTCACACCTTGGTTCATAAATGATGTGTACTCCAGGGTAACCTCTTTCAATATAGATTACTTGGTCTTCACATGAATCCCCAAACTACTGTCAATGAACACAGAACTTCCTGAAGTCCTGCCCACTTCCACGAATGCTGAGAGTTTTCTCACCTTGTTGACATTTAGCATCTTCCCATAAGATCTGGCACAGGTAGAGACCTTTAGCCTTTTTCTTTTCTTCTTTCCACCGAAGCCCAAAGCAACTTACCATTCTGTGGTAGAGCCAAATGGGTGGGTAGACACAACAGAGGGTTTTCAGTTGGCAAAAGGAATGATCCCACAAGTACAGCTGGCAAAAGGAATGATCCCACAAGTACTCAATACCTCAACTTCCCCACCCTTCCAAGTCCATTCCAAAATCAGTAACAAGAAATAACCTCTAGCTGACTGATGCTGTCCATATGTGAATAACCCTACCTAAATTTTTTCTTCTGAATTTGTCATTTTTACAGGGGAAATACAAACACTTTGAGAGGATAGGTCATAATGGGTTATTAAACTTTTTTATGGCCTCATTAATAAATGAGATCTTTTTTGCAATTATTCTGCAAGAAGCTCAATGTCTTGTGCAGAGGTTTGCTGACTGTTCTCAGGAGCTTTCTGCTCAGCAGAGGGGTCTCGGATATGCAGGAGGCCACAGGGGTCAGCTCTCACTACTTCCTCATTTCAGCCACACCCATTCTGCTTTTTGTCTGCTCATAGCTTAAGCTGTGTATTTCATTTGGGCAAAAACAGACAACAACAAAAGTATTTCACAGTTTAAAAATATGGAAAGCACAGGTTTAGTGGAAGAGTATGAAATTTGTATTCAGCAAGACCTAGCACAGTGTCTAAGTAAAAAAAAAAAAAAAAAAAAAAAAAAAAAAAAAAAAAAATTCATTCTTTCTCCCTCAGAACAGGTTTGAATTTGGGAAGTTAGAAAGTAACACTTATTATTTTTTTAAAGATTTTGTTTATTTATTTTAGAGATGGGGAGCATGAGCCAGGCAGAGGGGCAGAGGGAGAGGGAGGGACAGAGGAAAAGGGAGGCGCAGACTCCCCTCTGAGCAGGATGCCTCTTGCAGGGCTAGATGCTTGGCTCTCAATCCCAGGACCCAGAGCTGAGGACCTGAGCCAAAGGCAGATGCTCAACTAAATGAGGCACCCAGGGGGCTCCCAAATTAACATTTCTTAAAATCTAGTAGGGTTCAGGCTCTGGGCAAGGTCTTTTATTTTTAGTACTTCATTTAATCCTCTGTGAGGTAGGCATTAGGCCCGTTTTACAGATGATTAAAAAAGCTCAGGGACATTAAATAATTTACACACAGTTAAAAAGCCAATGAGAGGCCAACTAAGACTCAACCTAAGGTATCCCCGTCCCTGGGACACTGGTATTGTGAGGATCAGGATGAAGTTACTGGGCTGGAGCCTAAGACATGTGTGGGGAGCTGAGGGTAGTAATCTGAGCATTGCCTTCTTGGCAATGTATATGACAACCAGTCCTGTGGTGTTTCCTTGAAAATCACACAAAAACTGTTTATCTGGGTCATTATCATTTTGTGGGGTCAGTAAGGAGTGGAAAGAGCTCAGGCCAAGCCGGTCCTCCCAGAACTGTGTCCTCTATGATGTCTGTGAAGGTTTTCACTATTATTGTTATTTTCCTCATTATTTAAGCTGCTCTGCCTGCCACAGGGAATGTGTTCAGAACAACAATGAAAAGGATGGCTTTAATTTGACAATGGAAATAGAAAACTCTATAGTCATTTAAAAAAGGATCTCCACATACTGATGAGAAGATACGTCCAGGATGTACTGCTTAAAAAACCGTAAAGCAAATTTTGTGGTTAAGATCCTACTGAAAAATATCTATTTACATACATTTATTCTTACATGGGAAAAATACTGCCAAAAACCATACCAAGTAGTCAACAGAAACTATCTCTGGAGATAAGTTTACTGGGGAATATTCATTTCCTGGATTACATTCTTCTGTAATGTTTTAATTCTATATGATATGTGTACTGGTATTTTTGTGATTAGAAACACAACGAAGACATAAATATTAAACATCTATGCTAACATTCTGATTTTTCAGTGTTTTTCTTTATCATGGGAGTTGTTACCGAGCTTCATCTGGGTTGTTAGCTGAGGAAACTAACAGATTAAAATAATCTGTAGGTGCACCAGAGCATTAGAATATCTCTCTTTGGGCAACCATGGATGTGAAATATTTTGATGGTATACTACATGTAATTTGACAACCATACTCTTTTTATATTGATGGGTGGACTATGATAAAACGGCTCATATGAGAATGAGATCTGAATACAGGCTATCGAGTGGATTCTGAAGAATTGTGGGCACAATAAATATACCTGGACAGGTTAGTTCTCATTAAACAGCTACTATTTCCAAATGGTATTTTCATTCATCACAAAGCTATTGTTGGTGTTTCATGATGATGTTACAGGCTTTCTTACTCTTTGCTATAACATCTGTCACTGACTTTAAAGTTCTCTTCAGCAAAGATCATGAGATTTTGTACGTGTCCTTCAGTTAAAGCTGCAATCACAGGTCAGTGAGTTGCCTTATTCAGGAATCCCACCAAACAGGGTGGCCACAAGTGCTCCCAACAGAAAGTCACACACCAGACATGGCCTTGATAAGTGCATCTCCTAGCCATATCTCAGTCAGCATCGGGGGCTTTACATAATAACCACGAGAAATGGGCTTTCACGGGTGGAATTGCTGGCTTGTTAGTTAACACGTGTAATCCACTGGTGAAAACACTGGTGTTCAACCCCATGGACTGACTAATGTGTTTTATGAACACTGCCCACAACTGTAAGAACAGCAAAACAGATAGGGATGCCTTGGACCTGGATTTGTGGGAATGGCACCAGAGGCTGGAGTCCTAAAGGCTTTTGGGCCCAGAGATGGAGAATTTTTACTTGCCTGAAGACTTCTACAAGTTAACAATCCTGCCTCTCAAAAGTTGTTAAGTTTACCTCAAGTGAAGCTTTCAGGCGAGGTGCGGTTTAGAGTATCTACCTGGTTAGGAAACTGGGACCTCATCAATAGATTTACTCTGAAAAATGCTTTCGTGGTAATCGTTAGCAGTATGGGGGTGTGGGGTAGCTAGAGCTCTTCCTCAGCGATTTGGTCGATACTGTTCATCTGTCTAATTATCTATGTATTTATGTATCTATCTACCCACCCGCCCACCCATCCATCCATTTATCTATCTATAATCCTTAACAGTTGTACACAACCAAATTGGCTTATTAGGTTGATTTTCAATATTCCTATTTAAAAAAAAATAAAGCAGATTAGAATAGAGGTCATAATAATTTTGGCAGAGAGAGGAATAGATGGGTTGACATGTGTGTGTTTGTAGCGGTATGATCTTTCTGTAGGTAAAGTTAACGCAGAAACTTTGGTATATCACCCCTGTACAGGGATGGCCTTGCTTTAAGCAATAGACATTTTCTGGAAACACATATGACTTCTTTTCCAGTTACTCGTCCAGATCCACCAACCCCTGGATGATTTTTAGTTCTATTTTATCTCAACTCTCTCCATGTGTTACTGCTGACAATTTTTTTTTTTCCCTCTGACTCCACTCTTCTTGTTCTCCTCTCAGCAGCTGACTGTTCTTTCTCAGTTTCCTCCTTAGGCTCCCTTTCTTCTTTGCTCCCTAAATTCTGCTGTTTCCCCAAGGTCTACTCTCTGTTCTCTTCTTTTCCTTCCTGGGACAGTCTCATTAATCCAGTGGCCCAAGTGTCCTTACTGATGTACGGTGTGCTATTGAATTCCAGATCTACGGCTACATCCTTTTTTTTTTTTTTTAAAGATTTTGTTTATTTATTTGACACACAGAGATCACAAGTAGGCAGAGAGGCAGGCAGAGAGAGAGAGGAGGAAGCAGAGAGCCCGACGAGGGGCTCAATCCCAGGACCCTGGGATCATGACCCAAGCCAAAGGCAGAGACTTTAACCCACTGAGCCACCCAGGCGCCCCATTACAGCTACATCCTTAAACCTTCTCCCATAATTCCAACATTTACACAAAACTGTTCACTCTGCCAGTGTGCCCTCAAACTCAACTTGTCTCAGACAGAAATTAGCATCTTTTCTTGGCTTCTTCACCTCCCACATCAATTGGCAAGGCACACCAATTCTACACTTCAGTTATTCCTTGTACGTCCCCTTGCCTCCTCATCCCTAATGCCAAAGCCCTACTTCAGGCACTAACTGTATCTCCACTGGATTATTATGGAGTGTCCCACCAGAACTCCCTGATTACATTTCTCCTTTCTTGACTCCATTCTCTGCACTGCCTCAGTTAAATCCTTAAAGCATATAAATTCTGACCTCCCTGTTGCCTTTAGCATCAATTCCAAACTTCTTACCAAGGAGACAATTGTCACCTGCATTTCCCTTCATCTAGAATTTCTCCCCCATTCCACCTCCCTCCCTTCTAATAAATCTCTAATAAATCTTTTTTCAGTGAAAAAATGAATAATAAAAACTTATTTGAGTGAATTAAAAAGAAATATTAAAATTCCCCATGGGGATTCTCCCCTTTGATTTTTCACAGCTGTTTCAGAAATACTCCTGGGGTTAGAGCTGGGGGAGGTCACTCACTTAACAAGTGGTAAAACTGAGTCTCAGAAACAGTAAGTGGCTTGGCAAATCCCCCTCCCAGTCACACATGTACAGGATGGAGTAAGCATCAGATCTCCTAATCTCTAACCTAGACCCTGGAGGCCTCAGTGGCAGACATTGCCTCTTCAGATGGCTTCTCAAATTCCACTAGAAAAACACTTCAGGATGAAGCCCCAGCTTTTCACCAGGCCAGCTTCTTTATCAGATGACAAAGAACGAACTCTGCATTTAGAAGTAATCCATCATGACCAAGTAAAATCTTCAGTGATTAATAAAAAACAAACTGGTCTATCAATTCCAATGTTTTCAGGCAAAAATCATATCAAGTAAATGTGACAGATTCTTAAGGTCACTCAAAACATCACCTTGGGGTGGGAGATGTGGGCGAGGGAGAGACGACGAAAATCAAAACGAGTGTAAGGTGCAGGTAAGGCAGATGGTATAAATGTGGACTTAAAAGGAGTTTGCTTGTCCCTGCCTCTCACTGTGTATAGATTCCTCTTCCCTCTCTTCACCATGCAAATCTGCACGCTTTTGTTGCCTCTCTACGGAAGCATATCAAACATTTGAATTTCAAAACTGATGTTTTATTAAAAAAACATTGAATGGGATGTGATAGCATTTTACAAATACAAAGATCTCCCGTACATGTTCAATATAGCATATTCTGTTTAGCCCATACTAATGTACCGGCTTCAAACTGTTCTAAATCCCAGTGTGGGACTCTCTCTCCCTAGTAAGGCTATGCAGGAAATCAAAGATCCTTGGGGTCTATAATAATGATACTTAGATCAGGATTCAGAACACAGTAAATTCCTAAGAATACACATTCTATTATGAAGAATCCATCCCTTCATCTGTAATGACATGGTTGGAAGTTTTCAGATCCTTACGCCTCTACATTCTGTAATGCTGTGAGCACAAAAATAATAGATTTCAGTATTACTAAGAAGAATATGCTGATAATTTTGGAAAAAGGCAATAGTGAATCAGATTATTATGGTAATTATGAAAATGAAACACTTAAACGGATTACCATGACAAAAAAAAAACAAAATATATTTCACTGTGTGAAATGTGAAAGGCTGTACTAAAGCCACTTGATGATCTATATAAAGTACTTTATAACATGTTTTAAATTCATCATCTTGAACCAATTACAAAAACTTCTAGTGCCTGCTATTATTCATATTCAAGATGTCAGAACTTTGGATTTTTTAAAATAAGCATTTCTCCTTTCTTAGAACGATATATTGTTCTAAGCATATACATACATATATATATATATGGGCTTTATATATATATATAAAAAATATATATTTCTTTCTTAGAACGATATATCGTTCTAAGAATACACACACACTCACATATACACATAATGTGTATATGTGAGTGTGTGTGTATTCTTAGAACGATATATCGTTCTAAGAAAGAAATATATATATACGTATATATATGTGTATATGTGAGTGTGTATACATATATATGTATATGTACATATATATGTGAGTGTGTGTATGTGTGTACTCTTAGAACGATATATATGTATATGTATATACATATGTATATGTGTGTGTATGTGTGTGTGTGAGTGTGTGTGTGTGTGTGTGTGTGTGTGTGTGTGTGTATATATATATAGGCTTTAATGGTAAGGAAATGTTGCTGACACAAGAAACTGCCTTTTGAAGCAATCAGGGTCACCCTCCATTTGAGAAGTTCCTTAAGAAATCTAGGAGGATCTCAAGAATGAAGGTTTGTCTTTCTGGGAAACTTTTAAGAGTGACAGTTAATACACACACACACACACACACACACACACAGAGCAAAGATAATCATGAGCACCCAGTGTCAAACACTGGGATATATAGTGTTAAGCAAATGTGTTTACTTGATGACTGAAATTTATTTGTGCTAAGAAAAGAATAATGTTCCAGTTTTTGTGAAAATTTTTCCACCATCAATTATCTAGCTTTCTCACCTTCTGAAATACAGCTCCTTGGATCTAAATAAACCTTTATTTGTTGACTCTGGCCCATCACTATTAACACCAATTATTGTGCTCTTTAGCATTCAGGGATAACACTGGGAGTTACTGAGCTAAATATCTGCTTCTATTTTTATTCTCTGTATCTGTTGGTTTTCACAGACTTTGTTAATTTGTTTTATAGTTTTGGTTTGTTTTCTCTTTCATTATTCAAGTATTAGGGAACACTTATCCCTGGGGCGAAGCTCTGTTCCTTCAAAGAATTCTCAACCCTTCAGGTTTGGTTATTTCTAATTTGATAGTAGTCTAAGATATCAGAAAGACAAAGAGTATCAAAATTACATGTAAAAGGCTTTAAGAAGAGAGGTTTTAGAAGCTCTTTAAAAACAAATACAATCGGCATAGGGCTTGAAACCACCCTTGCTCCTCCGCTTTTTTTTTTTTTTAAGATTTTATTTATTTATTTGACAGAGAGAGATCACAACTAAGCAGAGAGGCAGGCAGAGAGAGAGGAGGAAGCAGGTTCGCTGCTGGGCAGAGAGCCCGATGTGAGGCTCTATCCCAGGACCCTGAGACCATGACCTGAGCCAAAGGCAGAGGCTTTAACCCACTGAGCCACCCAGGTGCCCCTCCCCTGCTTTTTAAAAAGTCACTTAGCAGCCAAGTTCTTTGCTTTAGAGCTTATGTCTGGGTTCATTAGTTGGGACTTGCTCTATTTTCATTAATACACTAATTTTAAAATGGACATTTTAAAGTACCTTATAACATTTTCCTAATAGAAATCTTACTGAGTTGTACAAAGGAGATGTGAGGGAAGTCAATACCACTAATTACCAGGTTTGCTATGAATGCAAATGAACGATGGGATTCATTCCATTTGTTTACCTACCAGATATCTAGTCATTCCAAATGTCAGCCATTCCAGGAAGCCTCTATGGCTCCCCAGGCTGGGGTGGGAGCTCCTCCACATACCTTTTCCTAATCCAAATTGTTACCTGTGTTCATTTTATTTTTTGTACTGGTTTTGTTTTTTGTTGTTTTGTTTTGTTTTTGTGGGTCTCCCCCTTCAGACTAAGTTCCTAGAGACCAGGACTTATGCTTCAATGTCTCTATCTCAGGGCAGGTGTTGAGTTCTGTCTGGCTGATTCATCTGTCAACTGATCCCAGGCATGTAGAGGATTAGAAATGGGGAGAAGGAAGCAGTAGAGAACAGATCAGGTAGGGAGGGAAGGAGGGGAGAAGGCTATTACAGCAGTATGCATATCTTGCTGATGGTGAAAAATAAACAACACTATGCAGAATCAGTTGTGGGAGGGAAAATGAAATGCAAAAAAGCAGGAGAGTTGATGAGAAGGGTGAAAGGGATGAGAATATTTTCTTCACTTAGTTGGGGTAGTGAAAGCAGTAGATAATAGGGATAAATTAGGCCCATTAAAATGTAGAGAGGGCAGGAGATTAATGTTGTCTCCAAAAAGGTGGCAGTCCTGGGCTCATTCTTTAATTAGTGTTTAACAGAGAAAAGAAAATTGGGCAATTAGAAAAATAACGACGACTAGGCAAAAACATCTCCCAAAGAAAAGCTCAAGAGGAGAATGAATATCCATTAGCCACAAGATTGGTCTTGCAGGTTGGGATATTAGGAAACTTGGCATGTTTGCTGAATACTTTTTTATGATTAGGAAAAGAAATACCATGTGCCCAAATAGTCTTGAATGCAACAGCTAAACAATTCCATATTTGAGACAGAAATATCTCCCTTCTCTTTCTTCTCTGGGAATATAACCTTCGTCATTTCTTCAGATGTCATGGCTCCCATTCAAGAGTATACTGGGGAAGTACAGGATGGAACGGCGAGATGGGTGAAATCAAGAACTCACTTCAATGTGTCCAAGTGTAGGTTTACACACAACACATGTGTATACATACACACTATCCTCATACAAAGTGGAAATTAGCTATGATCATTCATGAAGTACAGATAGCAATGCAGAATGATATCATATTAACGGAGGGCACAGATTTAGGAATCAAATAGCTTGGATTTGCATTTTGGCTTCACCCCTTTTGAGCCTCACCAACTTGCATTAGTTATCTTATACCAATTTGGACACCCCGTTTTTCATCTGCAGAAAGGGAGGAACCACTGGTTATAATAGGGTTGAGAGATATTGTGTATAAAGTACCTGGCATGCTATTTGGCACATGGCAGACTACTCAATAACTGTGGATTCTCCCTTTTTCTTTCTCAAAGGTCAAAATGGCAAAGTGGTGCTGAATGAATTTTCTTCTGGAGCATTTCTATCTCCCAAAGCGGGTAGCCAGGGACAGCAAATTGGCACTCTCTTTGCTTAAAACATTCAAATTGTCTTCAGGATAGGGACTTCACTTTCTGGACATATTCAGGGAAAGTCAGAAATACTAGAGCTTAGCTGAATTAGTGTCCAGGGGAGAGGTCAGGTGAGTCTCTGTTGAAATCTCTTGCCTTCTGCTCACAGTGAAAAGAAAAGAAGACCTGCTCAGATCTCGCCTTTGCCCGGTTCTGCTTTGGTTATACTCCCCCCCCCCCCACCCCCGAGAGAGAGAGAGAGAGAGAGAGAGAGAGAGAGAGAACACACGTGTGAGCGTACACGTGCACAGCAGTGGGGGTGGGGGATGGTGGAAGGAGAGGGGCAGAGAGAAAGGGAGAGAGAGAGAATCTTAAGTAGGTTCCACAACCAACACACAGAGCCTAACCTGGGCTTGATCTCAGGACCCTGACACCATGACCTGAGCCAAACTCAAGAGCTGGATGCTTAACCGACTGAACCACCCAGATGCCCCTTACACTTTTTCTAAATAAGTCAAAGAGTCAATAGCCCTCTCTCTGGGGCTACTGACACAACAGATAAGCCCTATCTGTTGATGGACCTGTCTGAAGGGACATTCTTCTGTCCAGCATCTTGTTCCAGGAAGGACCAAGTCTAAATAAATCTCCAGCTTGAGATTCCCAAGATCCAAACATGATACCTAAGATTGGTCCATGAAGTGTTCCAAGTTGCATCTCATTCTTCAGATGTTTTCCTTTCCCCGTCTCCTTACTTCATTCTCACTTCCCAAATGCAGCTTCTGCTGATACATTAACCTGGGAAGCTTTACAACCACAGATGTATTAATAGGTTACTGCTCTCAGAAATCTGTGTATTTCTTGAAATGTTCCAGAGAGAGATGATCACAGAACTGGCAGCAAAACTGTCCTATTAATGAGGATGTTTCATGGAGTAATCATGAAGCCCCTCCACATTCTCTTAGTCCTAACTCTTGGCAAATTCGAGGATCATCTCTCCAAGTTGTTAATCACATGGCTAGCTTAAACAATTGAAAAAACATGACAGCAATGCCTTGACTTTTCCAAATCAAGGAGTTCAGCACTGTTCTTGTGAACCATGTAGTTCTAAAGGACAGATTCACTCACTGAAGGGAAAAAAAAAAAAAAAACAACCTGATCTTGGGCATGAAAAATAAATCAGTAAACATAATACTGAGCAATGACATCATGGGCATTAAGCCTCATGGATATAGTCAACATAAATCCTCTTCCAAGCACTTTGGGATGGGGTCATAAAATTAGTGATTTGAAAATGAAAGATGTTTCATTTTTCAACTTCAGGAGAGAATATACTGCTCTATCTTGTGGCATTTCGCTTGCAAATTTGATTCTAATTTGATTGGTTAAAAACAGTTTCACACATTGAAGATAGAAAAATGCAATGTTAAAAAAGTCATATTAAATGAAAATCTCATAAAATGAAGAGAGGTGAACATTATGGCTTATTAAGCACAGGTTCAATCTACCCAACAAAGACATATTCTCAAGATAATAAAGAATATTTTATCTTAGCTTGGTTTTCATTCATTTCACTAAATTAGCCTCATTGATACTAATTTCTCTCACCTCCTCATGAACATTATTGTCCAGAATTTAATCAGTTTGAAAGCAATCCCCTTTCTGAAGTCCCCATGTTCCTATAAATCTGAAAGAGCAAAGACCTCAAGCAAGGGTATAAGCAGAACATGGCCATGATGTAACTGGCGAGATCACTTCCTGAGGCGTCATAGATGCTCTGGTGTCATGATTGAATTTTAACAATGGTGACTCTATCACGGACTCACACCAGCAACACTTTCATTAGCTTGTTTTTACGCAGATTATTCCACGCACCTGAGTGGTGGTCAGAAGACAGAGAAATTACTAATCAAAATCCCAAATTGTGTAGTATAAAATATCACTATTCTCTAAGTGTTTTCTCATAGTGTGAGACGGGCTAGTATTTTGGAGTGGCCATTGTCACAGTCATAACTGTTCATCAGACAGAAAGAATGTAGGGGTGGCTTGGCCACGGCCATTAAGCAAGAAACACACATATAAACAATTAATTACAGGTCGTGCTAAGTGCTGTGAATAGAAAGTTCAGAGAGAAAATAATGGTGTATACCAAGGATATCATACATTCACAGAGACATGAAAGATGAGTAGGCATTCACTCAAAGTGTTTAGAAGGGAGAGGTCTTCAGAGATATAGGAGTCATATGTGCAAAGGATATACAGCAAGGCAAAAGCCAGTAAGTGTGAGGATTGAAAGCAGTCAAGGCATAAAGGAGAGAAAGACCTGGGAGGATTAGTCATGGGAGAGACTGTGTAGGCCTTAGTGGCATAGTAAAGAACTGTTAACCTCACCAGGAAGCCAATGGAGCGGTTCTGAGTAGAGAAGCCACTTAAGGCAATGTACTGCTCTAAGTGATCTTTCTATAAGCTGGAGAATGTATGCAAACAGAGAAAGCAGGGAAAAATTAATACAGTAGTTCTGAGAGACATCATGGTGACTCGGCCCAAGGTGATGGCAGGTGGTTTCCAAGAAGTTCAGGAAGTAAGGCATAGTCAGTGGCTGCTCCAGCAGCTGGGTGAAACTTTTTCAACAGGAAGCTCCAAAGTTAAGCAATAAAAAAGGAAATCAAAGTGAGAGACAGTGAGCACTGAGGATGCTGGAAAATTGATATCAGTGCCAGAGTCTATTAGTGTACAGAAGGGCAGAGTGGGGTTCCATTTTCAACTCAATCTGTGGTAGTGCCAAGAGAGCCAAACAGAGACTCAGTTGTGAAGGGCAAGTTGCTGGGATTGCATATAAGGTGATGTAGAGTCTGGAAGTTACTAGAGTGGGACACAAGTTCAGAGGAAATAGCATGGCTACTCTATGCTGAGCTGCCTGAAATGATGGCTTGGAATTCATTTAATATCCTGTAACTAGGAATAAGATTAGTCTCAGACATCAGGAAGAGCTAAACCAGCAGATGAAAGCTATGAGACCCAACTCCAGGAAAACTAACTAACCCAGGGCAGACACAAAGGCACATTATTATTCTTCATTAACTTAATCTGGGTGTATGTTTTTAATATTCTCTTGGGAAGATATAAAATTACACACATCTTACAAAAAGGATGCAAGATCAGGTCAAATAAACAGAAAGACATGCACAAAGATGTAATTTAAGTATCCTGCCAAACAGACCAAAATAATATATCTATTAGTATTCAATATAATGTTTTTTTTCACCCACTGTTTTATAATGATGCAAATCCAAATTTTCAAAACTGTAGAGAGCTGTGGGTATTAAAATGTCTGGACCTTGTCTTCTACAGTTTCAAGGTAGCTTGTTCTCAACACAGTGTTACTCCTAAGCATCTGGCAAAATAATGAGCAGTATCTTTCATGTCATTCCACTAATATCTAGGGAAAAGAAAAACACTTAGGTTTCCTTCTTTGTTTACTTTCAAAAGCAATGAACTTCTTTCTTATCGGTTTTCTATTTTTGATTTTCTAAATCATATTCTGATTCTAAGAGGATGTTTTTCTGGTTTTCCACCATCGGCTTAAATGAGTCATTACACTTGATTATCTCTAGAAGTCATTGATGGCCAATCAGAAGGACTCAGCCTGTAAATTTTCACTTGAGTTATTAGAATTAACAAATTCTATCCTTATCCAAATGGAATCTTTAAGTTTACCTTTCAAATTTGTTAGATCAAGTTTCACAAACCAAAATATCACATGAATATATTGTATGCTGTTTAGATTTTTTTTTTCCTCCCTAGGGCATAAAAGTCAAATTTACAATGCTAATATTTCTGTAAGAAAGTTCTAAGTGGTACACTTTTCTTCAAATAGGCAACAGATTTGTCTGTCTGTAAATATGCTTATACTCCTATTGGAGTGGTGAAAAGCAGCAGACATACCAAATTCAATATACAGACTATACAACTGGGAGAACATTCATACATTAGAAAGCTATTGTCAAGAAGAGTCAACTGTTCCTTTACATAATCGAGTTCAATAAATATTTACTAAGAATCTGCAAGTCTGCTAGTTACCGCGAGGAATGCAAACTGATAAAACCTGGGTTATCAAGAAACCTAAATATAAAAAGGAAGATAAAATGTAGATTTTCTCATTGAAGCCATTAGTAAGTACCATGAAAGAGAAACAGTTTTGAATTTACGTTTGATTTTGAATATAACTCACTCTTCAAAGCAAGAATCTGCAAGTAAACAACACACACACAGTGATGTGTCAATTACAAGTATACATTGTTAATCTACATGATTAATACTGAAAAAAGTGTGTGTGTGTGTGTGTGTATATGTGTGTGTGTGTGTGTGTGTGTGTGTGTAAATGCGTGGGTTTTTTCCTCAGCTCCAATAAACAAAAGGTTACATTCAGCTCAATGTCATCTCAATAGTATAAATAGAACCTTAAGACATGAATTTCCTAATCTTTTTTTTTCAAAACCACCTGAAGATATTTGCCCAGCTCTGGTTTTAAGCTATAATATGAACATATATAGACATGCAGGCACACACCCACCCATCACCCCCTCCACCACCACAACCTGCATACTTTGGTGTGAAAACGACACCTGTCACATAATAGGAATGGGATTTTTTATTTTTTTATTTTTTAGGAAATGGGATTTTTTTAAAAGATTTTATTTATTTATTTGTCAGAGAGAGAGAGAGAGCGCGCGAGCGAGCACAGGCAGACAGAGTGGCAGAGGGAGAAGCAGGCTCCCTGCGGAGCAAGGAGCCCGATGTGGGACTCGATCCCAGGACGCTGGGATCATGACCTGAGCCGAAGGCAGCCGCTTAACCAACTGAGCCACCCAGCATCCCGGAAATGGAATTTTGAAATCAAGTTATGCTAAACTTGTCTCTGATTAAAAATGCTTTAAAGCATTGCTAAACTTAGTGTATTTGCTGTAACAACAGCATTTCTGGTTAATTTCTCTCTCTATAAGAACAGTGAGAGGCCACGTTGGCCATCCATGGTACCACAACTCCCTGGGACATGAGGATGGAAAGCCTCCAAAGCTGAAGCATCAGCATGCACAGGGAGTATCTGTTGATGTATGCCACCTTTAATAATTTAGTATGTTGACTTATACTTTCCACACGAGTAGTCTTGTCTTAACAGCAGTAAATACAGCTACAAAGCAGTGAGGAATGGCAATTGGCTGAGGGCACTAATTACACTGTCTTGACTTGAATTAAAATTGCTAAACAGCAAATGAGATTACCAGCCTAAAGATAACCTTAATTTAAATGCGAGGCTGCATTTATCTCATCTACAATGTAATTTTCCAGAGGTGTAGAAAAATACAATTTTAATGGAAATCCATTGTTTAAAAATATAATTAAAGTCCCTGGTCCCTCCTTCTGTCCCTCCTCCCCCCCCCCCCCACACCCCACCCTTTGATTTTGTTCTACAGGCAAGATGTGCAGACTGATTTAGAGGTCAGAATGAAAACATTCAGATAGTGTTCTCGTGGCCAGACATTACTTTCAGTACCATCTTCATTTTTAATGATTAAGCACTGGCGATGGGACAGATACATGCCTAAGGAATGGAGTGAAGGAGAGGAAAGGGAAAATGACCTTATACAATCCCTGGAGCTAAAAGAAACCTTAGAAATGGTAAGAACCCAACTCTACCATTTGATTAATGATGTAGCCCAAGTCCCAGAAAAGCCAAGCGATGTTTCCAAGAACACAGAGCAAGAAGGCAGCGCTATCGGGGTGGGGTGAGGGGTGGGGCGGATTATGCTGGCCTGGCATTTGGAATCAGAAAATCTATGTTTGAATTCTGTCTCTTTTACTTACTAGTTCTGTGACAGGCCACTTCTTATACTGAGGCTCAATTTTTGCATTTCTCTCTCTCTCTTTTTTTAAGATTATTTATTTATTTGACAGAGAGAGAGAGAGAGATCACAAGCAGGCAGAGAGGCAGGCAGAAAGAGAGAGGGGGAAGCAGGCTCCCTGCTGAACAGAGAGCCTGGTGTGGGCCTTGATCCCAGGACCCTGAGATCATGACCTGAGCCGAAGGCAGAGGCTTAACCCACTGAGCCACCCAGGCACCCTCAATTTTTGCATTTCTAAAATGGAGACTGAAAGAATTTTGACCCGACCAGTCAATGAGAATACATGAACACCTACATGATTTATACAAGGGCTCAATGAAGATGTTTTTCTCAGGGACTTTTCAAGACCAGAACCCAACTGTTCAAATTCCCAGCCCAAATATACATCTTTATAATACTTTCCCTTTCACTAACTCTGAGATTATAACCACATTCTCATTAATCATACTGGGTGTTTGGTGTATGTGTGAGCAGAAGGGGAACAGAGAGCAAGAAATACTTGTGAATTAATATTAAGATTTATAGGATAAAGGTCAACAAGTTTTGTTTATCTGGTTTTTCAATGACTTATGAAGCACTCACAACAAAACAAAGCTGAAGGTTGATCCTTGAGAATTCAGGAAGACAGTAATTTTGAGATGAAGTTGTCCTCATCAAGGACTTAAAGTCCTATGTACACTTGACACACTGCAAACACACTCACATATCACTGCATACATACTCCCTCCTACAAACATGTCCATAATCACTTCCCATCACTATAGGACATGGGAGTAGCAAGTAGAGGTGGACTTCTAGATAAGTTCTACACATAAGCCAATTAAAAAGATTTTTTTCTATTCTTTTCATTAATGAGACAGAAGAGAAATAAATAACAAAAGGAAAGAAAGGAAGATAAAAAGGAAGAGAAACAAAAAGGAATTAAATCATGATGATCATTTGGCAAGAGGATCCCCTTTACAGATGCAAATAATGTGGCTCTGGTTTATGTAAAGCTTGTGCTCCAGTGGAAATAATCTTGAATTAGAAGTCCAAGTTTCTAATTTCCTGTTGCCAGTGTGTAGTTGTATGACCTTTGATAGACATTAAAAATTTCAGATACTTATCTGTAAAATGAGGCCATTTCTTCATCTGGGTGAAAACAAGACAGATGATATTACCTGCAAAGTATCTTTGGAAATTCCTTGATTCCATGAGTATTTGTGATTGTAAGCAAGGGAGATAAACTCCTTCAGAAAATAAGAAAGCCCATGTTTTCAAGGTATAAATTTAGGAAAGATTCACTAACCAAACTGAATTATGGTAGAGCCTTTTAGGTCTTTACACTCTGAATAGTTCTACTTTCTAGAAGGGGTCCTGCCTGGCCAATTAATCTTGTTTTCCTTGGGCCT
Organism: Martes martes; assembly: GCF_963455335.1. Lineage (NCBI taxonomy): Eukaryota > Metazoa > Chordata > Mammalia > Carnivora > Mustelidae > Martes > Martes martes. The sequence goes on along the minus strand of NC_137896.1, from coordinate 94,817,017 downwards.
GGACTTTATCCCTAGTTCTAGAGAAATAAAAGATGTGCATATTTGGTTTTATTTAACCATATTCTAAAGTCTGAGTTGTTCTCACGAAAACAAACAAGGTATCTTTGGAGTTGAAATATCCCAATCAGAGTGCCGTCTAGTTGCCATATCGTACATTACGACGGTGAAACAGGTAATACCTATCCTCCCCTCCCCCCCAGAAAGATGTATTAGTGAGGTGGTTTTAGCTTTAAAAGAATATTTCTGTTACTCTCCACATTTCCAGCTTTCTTCAAATGGTCCTTAGTGTCTAGTCTCAACCCTAGGATGAATTTTAAAAAATATGTCTAAAGCTGAGAATAGAGCAGTATTACTTGTTTTCCTCTTTGAAACCAAGAAGGGGTGAAAGAAAAGATGAAGGAGGGTCTAAGAAGGACAACTGACTTGGTAGATGGGCAGCTCACTTCTTCGTCCAAATTAAACTCCGTCTCTTCAAAGGATGTGCAGGGACCACATCTTACCTGTCCGGAATACCATTCCTGGTACGTGGTGAGTACTGAATAAATGCTTTCTGGGGGGAATGAGAGCTCCTAAATCCAGAAGTTTAGCCAAAAAAGGCAGAAAAGGATCTAATCGGTGCTAGGATTTGTTGGACTATTGATATGAAATGTCAGTAAAATACTATCAAATTTTAATTTATTTTTTCCTAAACTAGTTGCATGGCTCCCACCTTTCTCTTTTATGGTTTGGTCTGCCCTTTAAAACTAATGGCCGTCTGCCTATTTCTTTGGACCGTGAAAGCACAATAGTGCTCATCTCCTGGCACAGTAGTCTGGGAAAACACTATCGGATTTCACATGTTGAACAGTGTCAACTATGACTATGAGAAAAGGATGTTTTACTAGAGAAAGTCTTGAGGCCACTGCGAATTTGAACACCTAGCAGTCAACACACCAAAGGAGTTGTAGCTTGTATTAAATGGGTTAGGACAAGTGGAATTTTAGGTCATGAAAACTGGCCATCTCCTCTGTTTCCTCCCTGGTCAGCTCATCTATGAAAGAATAATCAATGGAAACAACCAAGCAGCCAGATTTCTCAGAAACATACATCACAGCTGCAAAAGAAATTTGTACAACTTAGAAATTAAGGGACAACAGGAGACAGCATTTTAGAGAAACGGACTTCACAAAAACACTTGAATATGGCACTTCCTATGAGACTATATTTAGACCCAAATCTCTGATAGCCTGCATATTATCTTTTGTCACTGACTTCACCATTAAAGAAAGGAGCCACATGGAAACTGGAACTCTATGGCCAGACCTTAAAAGCATTCGTAATGAGATTTCTCCCATGGATTTCTCTGTATGATTCCTCTTCTTTCCAAATCTTGGTTAAGGTATATGCCTTACTTAAAGGCATGTTTCCATTACAATATCTTCCGGTTAATTAAAGATTATTTTTAAAAGGAAAAAAGAAAAGCACCCGCTGATTTGTTTTTGGTTAGTACAAATGCTCTCTATTTGCATTACACTCTTATCTGGAAAATTTGCCTATGAGTGCTTTCTTAAATGACTGAGGCCCACGTTGAGTCATCTCTACTTAGGTATTGTGTGGCGGAAGTACGTCACAGACGCCCAGGCCTGGGCATCTGCAGATCTAAGTTTGTATGATCTTTGCAAATTTCTTTTCCTTTCTGAGTCCTAGTCTGCTCCTCTGTAAAAGGGAGAGACCTGGAAAAATTGCGGCTGAAGTTCCCCCAAATGCTACTGCCCCCTTGAGGGCAAGCCATGATAATGGCTGACAAAATTTAAGAATCTGTTGGGGATGAAGAGGTAGGAATCAAGAATTTATAAGCATCAGGAAGGAATCAAAGATTTGACTTGGATTTCTCTTGTGGCTAGCTCAGCTAGAGCTCAGAAGGGATGTTGATGAGGCAACTAGTTTCCATTGATCACAGCGGAGAAACAGCATTAAGTCTTGGTAGAAATATATGACCTGGACTGAGAGTGCTGTTACCTGAGGCCGTTTAACAAAAAGCAACTCCCAGCACAAGATACAGGTCAGAAAGAGTTCATTTTTTTGTTTTGTTTTGTTTTTGTTTTTGTTTTCTAGTTAGTTTGCCCATGGTAGGCAGAATAATCGCCATCTCTTTTCCAAACATGGCCAATCCTAATCCCTGAAACCTGTGAACTTTATCTTACATGGCAAAAAGGACTTACAGATGTGATTCAAGGTTTTGAGAAAGGGGCCATTACCTGAATTATTCAGGTAGGCTCAGTCTTAAATCACATGAGTCGTTAAAAGCAGAGTATCTTTTCCAGCTGCAGAAAACAAGAGAGAGAGCCTACTGGTACTTTGAAGATTGAGAGAGGGACCATGAGGCAAGGAATGTGGGCAGTCTTATGAAGCTGGAAAAGGCTAGGAAATGGACTCTCTCTTAAAGACTTGAGAAAAAAAAAAGAGCAGCCCTATCAAAACCTTGATTTTAGCTCAGTAAGATGAACTCTGGACATATGAACCTCCAGAAATATAGGATAATAAATTTGTGTTATTTTAAGTCACTAAGCTTGTGCTAATTTGTTACAGCAGCAATAGGAACCTAATACAATGCCACTGGACAAAAGCATCCAGGGACATTCTGGGCTGGTCTTAGAACAGGGCCAAGCATTTAGATGTCACACCTACAAAACTTATTTAGTCATTTTCTCCCTTGCCGGGATCTTCACATCAACGTATTCTACTTAACGTATTCTACTTAACACAATTCAGTGTTCAGGAAACACTCCTGAACCTAAAACATTCCCAATATACTCTAAGTAATAAGTGACTGATGCCAGCTTCAAATACGCAGTGAGCATTTATATGGATCAAAGCCTTGGATTAAGAAATGAACTTCCAAAATTTTATCTTCAAAGAACAGCCAGTAATAAACGAAGAATGGAGTGTGGATAGGGGCTCTTTCAGGCATAGATACAAACTCTCTCTGTCCTTAAGGCTACATCTCGACAACTTGTAAACTTTTTGCTGTTTCATTATTTGGAGAGCATACTCTCTCCGACCTAGTGGTCTTAGTCATACACTATATACTGATAATGAAGAACTAGGGAAGGAAAAAAAAAAAAAAGGCATATTGGTAGTAGGATGGGAAGTGAAAGGAATGAAAATAAAAGGAAAGGGGAAAAGGCACTTTTTAAAAAAGAATATAAACTTCTCAAACATGTAGGCATTCAAAATTTTAAAAATTAAGAGGTAACTGTGATAACTACAAGCATCATTTTCTCTGTCATTTCCTACCAGCTGCCTCCTCCTTTCTGCTCTTTTCCCTCTGCTTTTCTGCCTTATGACCTGCCCTTTGCCTTGCAAAGTTCACTGGTAGCCAGAGGCCTTATAGAATAGTATTAGTTTATTACTGCACTCAAATCCTTTGATTGGCCCATATAATACTTAGATATACACAAATGCTTTCCATAAGACAAAAGGGAAACGTCCCTATTTAGAACAATCCTCTATTTCCACGTGAAGTACAGATGTGCAACACACATCATTGATTTATAAACCAAACCAGAGTCTGACAGCACTTTGTTATAGGATATGAATAAAACTTAACAAATTACTATTTAGTTGACTATCTCCTACTGTGTACTATTTTTCCTTGCCATATCTTTCTTCACTCTTCCCTCATTATAAATTAGCATCATTTCCTGGCACTTTTCAGACACAACAGATGTAATGCTATCAACATTCTCATAATGCTAAAGTCACCACGAGCTCCAGGCATACTGATTGCTGTCAGCGATCCTATGTTTTTATTGTAAGTTTCTCTCTGTCTTCAGTATATTGGACTATATGATGTATGTATAACAGAAACACGTACACGGCAATACCGGTTGTTAAATGGGCTGTGAACCAAAATGAGCAAATGGACACATCTGCTCACCTTCAAAGGTCATTAATGAATAAATAAATAATTATCAAAAGCATCTGGAGCAAGAACCATAATTCACTACAGTTTTTAATAACTTATGGAACTAAAGAAAGTTCTAGATGCGTCAGCCACGCATAGATTAGTGCTGAAGTGATATTCCACCAAGAACCATCCTTTTCTAGATTTCCGGGGGCTTGTGTTGTAAGACTCACATTGTGTCATGCTAAGTCTCATTTTGCTAAAAGAATGGCTAATAAAACTACAGGAGTCATGAAGAAGAAAGAAACACAAACCTGTGGAGAAACCACACACACACACACACAAACACACCAGATTTAACCTAATTCATAAGTACTGCTACAAAGAACCAGGCCCAACATCAAAGAAATAAGTACCATCTAAATATCTTCTCCTAAACCCCTCTTCTTTGTCCTCAGGGACAAACAGAATACTTTTCCCAAGTGGCAGAAAATGAGAAAAAGAGTAATTTTTAAGCCAAAATACAAAAAAAAAAAAAAATTCTTCATGCGTTCAGACATGTAACCATAATCTAACAATAACTATACTTTTGCCCCAAACCCACTTGCATGATGTACTATTCAACCCACCAATGATCAGAACCCATTAAGGACGCTACCTTCTCGAGCAATAGGGAGGGAGATGCAGCCACCCATGGACAAGTCCAGGAGGTTAAGGCCTCTGTCTGAGAAGAACAAAGTACACAGGCCACTAAAGGTCCAAACAAAAAGTTAAATAGTAATGTAATTTTCCATACATGAATTGCCAAAGCACAGAAAATGCATTTTTAAAGGAGCGATCTGGGCAAAATGTAAAAACACTGAGTCAACATGTTTTCCAGCAGCAGTCGGCAACCTTTTTAAAAGTGAACTATGAAGTTTCTAACATCTTTCTTTCTAGAGTTAAGTGGGTACTGGTGATTCTCCAAACTCCTGCAGGGATGGGGGAGGGAGCCAGGGACAGAAGTGACAGAATTAGTGGTCTGGATTTTGCCATCCAAGAAAGAGTACTGACCAGGGGTTGCTAGACATGATGGCTGGCTCACAAGAGTTCCTAAAAACGGGTTCAACATCAAGTCATACACTATCTTTCATTTATAGAGCTTATGTTGCCAGTGGGTGATGCAGAAGGTGAACCAAAAGAAGTCATAATGGTGGTGGCATAAGTAAACCTGTGGCAGTTAACAAGGTAGCAAGAGCCTTAGAGCTTCAGGTGACTTGCACTGAGTTCATGTTTCGCAGCCAATGGCAAGACGACGCCCTAGCCCTCAGTAAAGTCATATATGTGCATCAAGTGAACGTGCTGGACAGCAGTTCTCCAAATGTGCTGAGAAAAAGTAGTTAAATATTCTCCTCCTCCAACAAAAGAGACTATGCAAACAGGATGAGGAATTCCCCTCCCTTCCCGCCTAGAGATTCAGAACCAAATTAGAAGGCTCAAAACTATGAAAGTCCTGGACAAAACTTGGTCCAACTCTGGAATTTCACAATCTTTTTTTGATTATCAAACTCTTATAACATTATGACCTATGACAGATAGTTTCTGAGATGCCTCCCAGCAATTCCCACTTCCTGATTTTCATGCACTTGGGTACCCTCCCCATTCGAGTGCTGGTTAGACCAAGTGCTTAGCTTCAGATGAAGAGAATAAGGCAAATCAACTGGGGTGTCACTTCCAAGAATAGGTTATCAGTTGCTGTGATCTTCTTCTTCTCTTCTGCCTCTTGATATGCTCATTCTGATGATGCCATATACCATGTTGTGAGTTAACCTATGGAAGAGCCCATTTGACAAGGAACCAAGTGTGGCCCCTCTTCACAGCCAGTAAGAAGCTAACACCTGCCAACAACCACATGAATGAACTTGAAAGTGGGTCTTCCCCAGCCAAGCCTTAAGACCACCGCAGCCCTGACTAACCCCTTGATTGCAGCTTTTTGAGATTCCTTGAGCCATTGGATCCAGCTAAGCCATACCTAAATTCCTGACTCAGAGAAACTCTGAGAAAATAAACATTGTTTTAAACCACTAAATTTTAGGGTAATTTGTTATGCAGCAATTAGCAAATGCTAACACAAGAGCATACAGAACTACCCTATGGGAAAATCACTTTGGAAAACACTGACGGGATTTTTAAGATTATTTCTTAAGTATCTTTTCAATGTATGAGATAAAGCAAATCATTGGAAAATAGATTTTCCTTATCACAACAGGAAAAAAAAAAACCACATAAGCCTTTAAATTATATGAACTCAATTGTCACTGATTAAAATGACTGAGCTGAGATTCAACTTTTCACTGGCAACGAGAAAGTATCTACAAAAATAAAGTACGAAAAAGGTGCAAATTTTTCAAGCACTTTGGATATACTCCAATCCCTGGGGGTACTTTCTGCAAACTAAAATTTTGCATTAAAGCAGGCCTGCAAAAGACCTCTTCTTATCTACACATTTTTGGATCAGTTTCAGTTTTTTTTTTTTTTTTTTAATTTTATTTATTTATTTATTTGTTAGAGAGAGAGAGTGAGCGAGCACAGGCAGACAGAGTGGTAGGCAGAGGCAGAGGGAGAAGCAGGCTCCCTGCCGAGCAAGGAGCCCGATGTGGGACTCGATCCCAGTACGCTGGGATCATGACCTGAGCCGAAGGCAGCCGCTTAACCAACTGAGCCACCCAGACGTCCCCAGTTTCAGTTTTGATACAAAACTCAAACGACATTAAAATTACATTTCATTAGGACTGCTCTTCCTTAGAATAGTTCCCTTATACAAGTAGGCTTCACAAATTATCAAAACTTCTCTGCCACTAGGAAACTCTGATCCCACATTTTGTGGTCTCACCAGAAGTAAAAAATTGTCAGAATAACTTCAAAGCCCTGGGAACTGTGATGGCACATAATGCAGCCTTAATGTTAATATTCCCATTATCTCTTTATCACACTTAATGAATATATAAATGTGTAAACAAAAATAAGTATGCATCTGTCAATGACATGATAAAATTAATGAGGCTGATTTCCTAATAAATACACAGAATGTACAAACACAGATGAGCGTTATCTCCTTCAAAGAAAACACACTGAAGGTCTCTACACTTTCCTCAAGAAGCTGTCATCATCCATTGCTTTTTTGCATAATTTCCTTTTGGGTTACTTTTTAAAAATAAGCTTTTTTGTGGATATTATTATTATTAAACCCTTATATGGCAAAACCCAATTTTCTTATTCATTTCATTTGACATAATTTGCTTTAGGTGATGTTGATTGCTTTAAAAAAATAAGGGACAAGTTCACAAATTGATGATTTTCTACGATTTAAGATCTCCAAAGATACCACATGCTGTTCTTACACTCACGAACACATACACACACAGCATACACTTCCATCTCTTATTTTTTAATTGCAAGCTTAATCTAAAATAAATATGAAATTGAAGTTGTACTGACATTAAAAAAGTTAAGCAAAGTAAAAAATTAAACAATAATCATATCCTCTTCTAAAGATCAAGTGATTTACTCATGTAAATGCACAGGGAGTTATAGTCATAAATTATTTTGTATCCGAATGATAATATACAATGTGCTTTGGCAGATTAAATATTACCAACAGCATCAGGCTGCGGTGAGCAACTGAAGAATGTTTACTGCATTAAATTAAACTTCCTTGTCTGAAGCAGTATTGAACAGAAGGTAGGCTTTCAAGTTTACCTTCCCTCAAAGCATAGATAAGGACCATTAAAAGAAAATGTCATGCATAGAAATCTGAATTTATCGAAGAGGAAAATAAGGGGGAAATTCTTTTTTTACACAGTATTTTTATGGTTTTGGTTTGCTTGTTTTTCATTTGCCAAAAACAACTGTGACGAGGGAGAGGAAAATAAAGGATGAGAGCTAGGCTCTTACAAAAGAACAGTAGGCATGGAATCATAGAGACCGAGTCCTGCCACATATCTGCTTTTCTTTATAAGGCCATAGTTTCCACATCTGTGAAATTAGAAAGTTCCAGTACTTCTAATCAAGACCAATACCCCTCCCTACTGACATGTATGTGCGTGACATGGACAGAATGCTGGCATTTGGGGATCAACAAAGTCTGGGCTTATCTGCTAGCATTTGGAGGAGCCAGCAGGCAGGTTCTCCACCTGCCCCATGTCTAGAATAGCATTCAGGTGGTATTTGATGTAAGAGGGCACCCTGGGGTTAGGAGAAGCGGCACAGCAGAGAAGCTAGAAAAGATACACAGTTTGCACTGTAATAACAGACCTGTATACACACACACACACAAATTGTCCCAACAAAGTACCAATGCTCCCCCTTCAAAAAATAGGGTTTTCTAAGGCATCCTCACATTCAGTGATGCTGAGATGTATGCCTCTGGGTCAAAGCCTTGCCCTTGTTAATCCTGGGAGTGATAACACATTCATTTTTCCCCCTTACTTCATCATACAGAACCCATTTCCATTCCGGGGGTTTTTCACTTGCTGTGTCCTCTGCCTGGAACTCACCTTCAGGAGCTGACTCCCTCTTAATATAAAAGTCCAGCTCAAATACATCTCCTCTGAGAGCCCACTCACTCAATGAAACTCTTCCTAAAATGTCATTTTTCTAATACTCATTTAAAAATTTTTTTTTATTTTTTAAAAAGATTTTATTTATTTATTTAACAAAGAGGTACACAGCGAGAGAAGGAACACAAGCAGGGGGAGTGAAAGAGGGAGAAGCAGGCTTCCCTCCAAGCAGGGAGCCTGACATGGGGCTCGATCCCAGGACCCTGGGATCATGACCTGAGCCAGAGGCAGACGCTTAATGTCTGAGCCACCCAGGCGCCCCATACTCATTTTTTTAATCACACCACCGTATTCTGCCTTCTTTGTTGAACTTACTACAATCTATTTTTTATGGCTATATGGTTTTTTGGTTTTTTTTTTGTCCTCTCCTACAAGGGTAATCACAGCAAGAGAGCAAGATTCTTGTCTCTTTTGTTCAGCTCTGAAAGCACAATCCCTAACACATTGGGAAACTCATATAGTTGCTCAATAAATATCTGTTGAAGGGATAAATGAGGGGGTGAGTGACTTTTAGCAAGAATTTTTAGCACATGAATATTAAGATCCATTAATTTGCTTCAAAGGAAGGCACTAGAATAGACACTGAGAATATTGAGAAACAAATGAATGTGTATCTTGACCAAGTCGATCTTACTAGTGTAGGAATAGATAGGCATTATTGACCAAATAATCAAACTAGTAAATACAACATCGAACACTGAAAAGTGCTGGTGGGTAGAAGTAGCTCCCACAAGGTTATAGAAGCTCAGAATGGGGTCCTTTGAAACAGATAGAGTAACCAGGGAGTGATTAAGACAAGCTCCAAAGAGCATCCCAGGCAGTTCGAGCAGCATTTGCAAAGACCATGTAGTCTAAAAGTGTGGACTGAGCCCTGGAAAAAAGCCAGTGTAGCTGATGCAGAAAGGGCAAGGGAGAGCTAGAGATGAAGTTAGACTTAGAGGTGAAGGAGAACTGGACCATGCAGGAATTTGAGTCATGGCAAGGCCTTTTGTCTTTATCCTAGGAGCAGTGAGAAGCCACTGCCATATTTAAGCAGTGGAAATGGATAGAAGCAGAGGGTGATATAATCAGACTCATATCAAGAGGCCAGAGTGGTTGCTTATGGAGTAGCTGGGAGGCTATTTTGGTGATCTACGTCATGTGGGATATAACCTGAATTTTGTTGTGCTGCTATAGATGGAGAGAAGTAAACGAATTTAAGAGATGTTTAGGGGAGAAGATCCAGCGACTGGATAGTAGAAATCCTATAGAAGGAAGAAAAGAGAAAAAGATATTGCAGACAGAAGTTACCATTCTATGAGAGAGAAGGACAGCTAGTGACAGAAATGAATTTGGCTTGGAGATGTTGAATTTAGGGTCTCTTTGAGACATTCAAGATCAGCCTCAAGACAACTTTTGTATAGGGGCTCAGAAGAACAGCCTCGCTAGAGGAAATGTCTGTGAGTCATTTGCACGGAGCTGGCAGTTAAAGGGTAATGATGGTATGGCCTAGGATTGTGTAGTTGAGCTCAGCTATGGCAGAAATGGCCTCAAGCCGGGGAGAACAGCCTAAGGAAAAGAACCCAGAGGAAGGGATCTAATGAGGGTACAGTGTGGGTCCCTAGAGATGAGTTGGGCATCACATCACATGTATATGGACAGGTGGGTACCATCATCAATATTTGCTCCATTTACAATCTTTTAAGCAACTTCTCCAGTCAAAATTCATGTCACCCCTGACCCCCTCCAACAAATCATATGAGGTAATGTGGGTGGACAAAGCAGGTTTTATGTGTGTGGAACTAGAGAAAAGCTGGGAGACTAAAGTCCTTATACATTTGATGAAACATTAATCATTCCACATTTCTTATTTTGAACCTCTTATTTCCCTTATTCTCTGCAAACACAGTTGATGTAAATACTGGGGAAAAGACTTCATATTTGCATAGCATGTGTGCCAGTTATCTGTTACCTCTCAGCTCCAAAATGTATCCTCCAGTACTTGTGATGCAGGGCGGGGCACAGGCACGATGTGGAATGATGCCAGTAGAGGGTGCTGGAGGGGCACTGTGGAAGGAAGGGTCTTTTCTTCCCTAGTGCTGGTGTGCTTCCATTTCTCTTTGTCTCCTCTCTACCACAGGGCTACCTCTGGTGTTGTATGGGGGTATCCAGTGGTGCACACAATCCCCTGGTGCTCGGGGCTGGGTCCAGGTCACTGACCACTTCATTGCAGCCCTCCTGATTTAGACTGGAAACTGGCTCCCAGAACCTCAACCTTCTCTGTGGTCCCACTTACCAGGACCCACCTGTCTAGTCTAAGGAGGATATTTTCTGCCCAAGGACTGTTGACCGACTCCAGAAAGCTCCATGAGAACTTTCTGCCATCCAGTGGGAGGCAACCACATCTTCTCCAATGAAGTCTGAACACGAGATCTGAGAATAAGGTCTTCCTTCTGAATTTGTTCCTTCCTTGCATATTCTCTCTCACCCTTAAAGTCTTCTTTACAGTTTTCTTTGTGACCTTATAGTTACTCTCTTCTTATAGAAAATAATTATATAAAACATTCCCTGTTCAAATGAACTGTTTTAGTCTCCTGACTGGACCCTGACAGATACAGTCACACTTTCTACTTTATAAAATATATCTAATAAACAATACAACCTTTACAATACTCCCATGAAGTAGGTATCTCTATTTTAAGATGTGAAAGGCCACTGGGCAAGTTTTTTCTTTAACTCATTAAGTATTTACTGAGTGCCGAACAGGGGCCTGCTGCAAGGCTGAGCACTCAAAGTCTCTAAGTCAGAGCCAAAATCCAGGGATCCGAGTTGACAGTGTTTTCTATCACACATTTAGGGTTGCAGGAAGCATGTTGTTATCATGTCAGTTTCTGAAGAACTTTAGGGTGTTTCTTCTTAAATTTAATAAGCTTACAATCTACCTATCTTTGCAAGTACGGATTCTGATTCGGTGGTTGTTGTGGGCTGAAGTGTGCCCCCACCCCCCCCACATTCATATGTTGCAGTATTAACTCCTAGTACTTCAGACTGCGACCTTATCTGGAAATAGGGTCATTGTCGACGTAATTAGTTGTGTTACAATGAAGTCATACTGGAGTGGGGTGGGACCCAATCCAGTATGACTGGTGTCCTTATAAAAAGAATGCCATAAGAAAACACACCTGCACACAGGGAGAATGCAATGTCATGTGACTATGAAGGCGGGATCTGGATGACACATCTGGAATGCCCAAGATGGCTGGCAAAGCACTGGAAGCAAGGAGAAAGGCGTACGACAGACTCTCCCTCACAGAGAGCAGAAGAAACCAACACGGCCAACACCGTGACCTCAAACTTCAAGCGTCTAGCACTGCGAGACGGCATGTTATGGTAGTGACGTCACCTGGTTCATGGTACTTGGCTGAGGCAGCCCTAGGAAACTAATACAGTGGGTCTGAGGGGTAGCCTGGGCTTCTGCATCTCTAACAACTTCCCAGGTGACCCTGATGCATCGGTCTTTGAATAGCACTTTGAGTAGGCAGGAGTTAATGTATTAGAGAGGGTGCTATTCCTCCCACTTCCTCCTTTTCCTAAAACTACCTTTTCCATAGCACCGCCAGCTGAAAGGACTAACCCCGCAGTTTGGGCAGTGACCCAGAACCCCTGTGACCTGACTCAAAGCAACAAAAGAATTTTCTAGTTAACCATGGAGGAAGAAACTACAGTGCTGTTAAAAGTAAGGTCAAGGCCCAAGGCAGTTCATCTACAAGTGTAAATTAAAAGGAATAAGCAGAGAAATCCAGTTATTGGTAGGGCTCAATGAACACACATACAGAGGCAGCCAAGTCACTTCAGTACAAGAAGTGAAAGATTTCCCAACTCCAACCACAGGGGTCCCTTGAGTGGGTGGGAAGCACCTCCCACCATCATCTTTGCAAGGTCCAATCCAAACATGCCTGCCTGTCAACTTCTATGGTTTCTCCCTCGCTGCTTTGCAGGTACTCTGATAATACCTCATGTTTTTGTAAGTTTTTATTTTAATTCCAGTTAGTTAACATATAGTATTAAATTAATTTCAGGTGTACAATATAGTGATTTAACAATCTCATACATCACCCAGTGCTCATCACAATGACACCTCCTTTTTTCTTTCCCTCTTTATTTGTAACCAAAGTGTTCTATTAGAATATGCACACATAAAAAAAAATAGTAAGATTGAACACATCTGCTTCCTACCATTGATCTCCTCTGGCAAAGACGCTGAACTGCCTCCTACTGACCATATCTCCTTCTTCCGTTTTATGAATTTTACCTGGGCATATGGCCTCCTAGCTGGAGACTGTACTTCAGAGCATCCTCTGCATTTGTGGCCATGTGATCAAGTTTGGGGCAATGGAATATGAGTGAAGGTGATGTGTAGAATTTCAAGGTTATGTTCTTATACACGGCACCTGCCCCGGACTCTCCCTGTTCCCACAGCTAGGAAACAGCAACAAGAGCAGCAGCAGCTAGATTCATAAATGGAAGGCACACGCAGGAAGGTATCTCACCCCTGTTACCCGAGACCGCTCACTAAGCTCTTCCTTGTCACATATTTAGGGGTTTCTTTACATGTATCCTAATTCACATTGTCCAAAAAGCATTCCACTAATGCTTAACTTTTACATGAACTTGCTCTCCATTTCCAATTCTAAGCCATGGCCTGACAGTTCCATTCTGCTTTATTGGAGGTTCACGGGGCTTGGTGGTGATAAAGTGTGTCCATGCCTAAGCCAGAACATTAGCAGCCTCGTTTTTTGTCAGGGCTGTAAGGCAACTTCCAGTCACTGCATGGGCCTTAGGACCTGGTTTCCCATTAAGCACTACAGTGTCTGAACTGAAATGGCCCCTTGCCCTCATTTAAAGCCAGTATTATTCCATCCATATATATGCACAGAATTAATAAGCCCTGGCCAAAGACAAACACAAGTGTTGGATGACAAAGGAGAATTTCAAATGATGATGATGTTAGTAGTAGTAGTAGTAGTAGTAGTAATATCTCTCCTTTTTAAGAACTAGTATATGCACAGCCAAGTGTTCTGATAATCAATATCTTATATTGAGAGCAACCCCCAAGAATTCACAGCACTTGGGCAGAGCACCTAGTTTTATTAAACATTTTCCCACTTGAGCCGATACCATGGACCCATTTTATAGATGGGGAAACTGACGGATGAGAAGGTTAAATTCCGTCATGCACACAACAGTTAAATACGGAAGTCACCTCAGTGTAGCATCCTACCCACTCAGGACACATTTTTTTCACCACTTATTCCTGGTTCATTCATTTCATGTATTCTTATAGTTTTCTTCGAATACTCAACAAAGACAGTAACAGCTCAGCTATTACTGAATGTAAAATGGGCTGCAACTCCTATTTGCATTATTTATCATTTACTTAATTTTCATTTGACAAGCAATTACTAAACACTTACAACATGTGGCCCAATACATGCAGAAAAGTACTGAAAAAGGGGATTTCGGCTTCGTTGTTGTGACGCACTAAATGTAGGTTATGATAGGGCTTGGCTAACATCAGTAGACTGGAGTCGATCTTGCCTCAATTTACCAGCATGTACTGAGTGCCACCAGCTGAAAATACCCAGTCCAATGACCAAGCTCCATCCACGTACCACTTCTACCACTCTCACTGCAGAAAAACTACATATGGTGGTAGTTGTGTGTGTTGGTGGGGGAGGGGAAGATACCGGCAGAGGGAGAAATATGAACACACCCCATTCTTCATTAAAAAATCAAGTGCTCAGACTTCTGATGGCAGGTTAGTGGTCACTCTGATATATGAAGAACATAGTACACACACACATGCACACACAGACGCGCACACACACATCCACACACGGAGGCAGAACTGACTTGGAAAATGAATCACAAGAAGAGAAATGGCAATAATTCTGTTACTTAGTCCAGAACATGTGAATAAAGGAGGTAAAGGAGAACTGTTATTTTTAAATGAATTGGCCTTGAGAAAGGGAGGTAATTATTTACTGAATTCTTGCTGCCTCTGGGCATGGTGCTAGGAGCCATCACATGTTTCCGTGTTTCCTCATTTAATCCTTTCCACCCCTGAGCCAGGTGGGTATTGCTAACTCTGATTTACAAAGAACCCAGAGTTTGGAAAGGTCAAGAATGTCACCTAAAGTCACATCAGTGGCAAGGGGCAGAGCCAGCACCAGAAATCATCTCTGTCACCAAATCCCATGTATTTGGTACTTAGTAGACCACCATATATGAGCCCATGCAAGAGAAGAAAGCACTACAATCAGGCTGGCAGGAAGCTAGAGAGAAGAATCAAGGGGCTAAATGTCAGCTGAGCAGGGATCCTGTGAATGATGGGAGAGAGGTATCAAAGGGTCACAAAGCATTTTTCAGGCCGGCAACTTCTGGCCATAGAATATAGGCCCAAGAAATAGAACAGGGTAGGAGCAGTTATACGCCAGACCCTCAGGTTTTCAGAGCCCTGCAAAGAGTGAATGTGGAAACACAAATACCATATTTTAAAGTATTAAATGCTATAAATCAAGCAAACAAACTTAAATAAGGCCTCTTCCGTCCTCCTTTCTTATCAAGCATAGCTCTGTAACAACTGGGAAGGCCAGGCTCTGATTTGGATTTCCCCAGCCTCTCAAACTGTCATATTTGGCAGCACCTAGAGAGTCAGCCTTGACCCCATTCACTACCCACCACCTCAAGGCCTGCCTCCCCTTCTTTCCTACTCCCAGCTTCAGAGCATAGCCCATTGTAAAGGGTTGTGTACTCATGACTATGGACACCTAGCCCCAATGTCCAAAGCCATGTACGTGTTCTTCCCTACATGGGAGCACATTTTGGGCAGCCGTGGAGGGACACAGCACTGCTGTTTGTCTGCCCCAGGCAAGAAGCCCTACAGACCCCAGAAAGAGGCTCAGAATTATTGGACAATCAACTCAATGGCTTTGGTACCTAGAGTGTGGTATAGAATGGAGGGCATGGGCCCCCCAAAATCACATCTCCTGAGCACATGGATTCTTCAACCCATGAAGAAGAGCATAGCTAGAGGAGGGCCAGAGCAGGGACCTCTAAATCACATGGCTTAGGGCAGAGGCACCCCTCTCCTGAGTCTATGTGATACATCTTTGTGGTGGGGAGTCACAGAATTCTCTCTGTAAAGGGAGAAGATTTGGTTTGTGGGGTTATCTAGATTGGATATGTTCTAGTTCATCAGTTCTCACCCACTGTAAATGCAAACCACCTAAGAAGGTATAAAAACTGTACATACCTGGCCCTCTCCATAGAGAATCTGCTTTAATTGGTATGAAGAAGGGCCCATGCTTTGGGAATTTATAAATTTGCCCAAGGAATTTAAATGTGCAACTAAAGTTGCAGATCACTCTTAAGGAGATAAAAGAATGTGTCCTACAGCCTAGAAACAACTCACCCCACCTCCACCAAGCTCATGTTTGCAAAACTGTGATAGTTATTAAGGGGTAACAGTGAGGATAAGAGGAAGATGATTAGAAGGAGGGGTGGAGGAGGTCAAGGCCAGAGACAAAACACTGGGACAAGGCTGTGTCCATTCATCTGATGGAAGAACATTACTCCAAGAGTAAAGTTATATGATTCTGGAGGTCAGGTCAGGAACTGAGTTGGTTTATTCAATTTTCATGGATGATTTCTTCCTTTCAAACTGTCCTGCATAAAGGAACCTCAATGCCTGGCACCTGTTTTAAGCTATTGGTTTGATAAAAGTCTTATTCCTACATATAGTAAGAGACTTTTTGTTCATTTCATAGCCTTGACTTTTCTTTCTTGAGAAGTGAGGGGTAACATAGGAGAGGAGAGCAGAGGACATCACTTCTGTCCCCTTCCTCTCATACAACATCAAGCCACACCCCTTTCATCTGCAACCCTCAAAATTCCTATGTTGAAACCTAATCCCCAAAGTGAAGGTATCTGGAGGTGGGGGTTTTAGAAGAAAACTAGGTCTTCAGAGTGAGGTCCTTCTGAATGGGATTCATACTCATAAAAGAGGCCCACTGAGAATCCTTGCCCCTTTCCACCATGTGAGGATACAGCAAAATGATGGCTGTCTATGAACCAGGAAGTGAGTTCTCAATAGACACAGAAACTTCTGGCACCTTGATCTCGGATTTCCTAGCCCCCAGAACTGTGAGATCAAAGGATCTGTTACTTATAAGCCAACAGTCAATGTCATTCTGTTAAACAGCAGCTTGAAAGGATTATGGTACCTTCCTGACTATACCTCTCTGATGTCCATCCAGGATGGGATAAACACACACATATGTCAATTCCCTGTTTCTCTGCCCGGCACTGATTTTGTTTCATTGGGGGTACACTGGAAGCAGTGTACCAGGCATATTTACTAAGAATAAAAAATGGGCAAGAGTGTTTTGGCACTATGAACACGTAAATGCACACTGATTACATACACAGTTTCCTCACAAACAGCCACAGACCCCTCATTCATCTCCATCAGTGTTATCAAAGCACAACTTTCCTAAGATTCTGCTCCAAATTTCGGTTACAGTCACTTATTAGCTATCTTCTTTCCAGGCATTTTTAAAAATCTACTAGATGGATATACAATTTAAGTTGTATACATAAATGAAATTATAAGACAAATTTCCTGTATTAGGATTAATTCCCAATTACCACTCAAGACAAATTCTAAATATGGTCAATGAAAGAGATCTGCCTTTCATTACTTTCTAGGCTGAAAGTCTAGAAAAGCAGATGTTTTGCTTAAGCAAACTTTGTTCAGAACAATGATCTTCAAACATGGATATGTATACCCCTAAGGTCCACAGTCAAGAATAATTGTAAGGAAATTGAATTCCACATTCTCATTGTCCATTTTTACCCTTTTGCAAATTGATTAGCCCAAGAATGTAGAATGCATCTCTTCATAATATTTCCTCTTCAGTTACAAAGAACACATACCTTTGAACCAACCTATCACTATTGTTTTGCCCTGAGAATAGAAATACCTGCAGGTACCAAAGGGATAAACCTAAATACTATTTTTCAGGAAGTCTCTGAAGCTTCATTAATAATGAATCAAGATACATTCCTTTCTTTTTCTGCCTTCTTTGTAGCATGTAGCTTGAGATCACAAAGGGGTATTTAGTATCCTGGTAAAAATGCCAAAACAATTACAATGATGGATATCTTCTTAAATATAATGAGCATTTGCAGGACCCCCATATATATTCATATATTTAATCACACTGGATGAAACTTATGGATAAAAAAGTTCATTATTCCTTTTAGATTTGGTAGATTATGTCAAAAATGAAATTAAAAACCTATTGGTCAAGTAATAACATTAAATACTTATTCCAACAATCCCTTTTATTTCACTCTTTAACATATTTCATGTTTTCAAGCTTCTAATAATAAGAAAAGTTATAAATAAACTTTGATTAAAATGCTTAGGTACTTACTTAAAAACATAAAACACACTTCTGCTTCTAGGACGTTACGCCACACGTCCTTTTCACTATTGCTCCTGCTAAGTACTACTCAAATCTGTGAATGTTATATATAAAGTATATGACAGAATACTCTGAATGGTGGAAAGGAAACACATTGGCTAGTGACTATAAGACCAGAAGAAATACAGTGGTAATTTCCCTGGGTTTTCTTTATGTCTCATGTTTCAGACTTGGATCAGAAGAAACTGGCAATTGAGAAACACCAATGGCACAAAAATGAAAGTCCTAACCAAAGCCTGTTTTCTAGCCAGAAGATCAGAAAATGGGAAGCCTTGTAACATGGAGAATTTTAGACAAAACCCACTGTACTCCGGGAAAACACTATTAAAAAAAAAAACAAAACAAAACAAAAAAAAAACAACCAAACAGACAAAACTTAAACTCAACCCTCACGTGTCTGCCTAGGCCAGCAAAGGTAAGGGGGAATTGAGACCTATTCCTCCATAAAGCTGTAATGAGATGCCCCAACACCCATCCCAGAATATCAGAGAAGGTCACAGAGGGAGCTAGGACTTTAATCCACATAGTAGCAAGACCTGCAAACCACCCCCTGCCAATGGTCTTAGTGAGGAGTTTGGACTACCACTCTCCCTGGCAATAATCAAGCACCTCTCATCCTCTCTCCAGAGGTGGTATCAGATGAGGCCTATGGAGATTCAGGTCTTTACCTATCACGTATTGGTAATGATGTCATCCCCATTAAATTGTCAGTGCAGACTGCATGGAGAGTCAGAATTATCAAGCCTGCCTAGAAGTACTGAGATCTCGCCCGCACTGAGGTATCAACAGAGGCTAAATGGGAAAGAAACCTGGATTTCTACTTCCACCTGGCAATAACAACTGGAATTCCCATTTCTCTTCCTGGAGTGGTATCAGAAAAAGCCAGCTAAAACAGAGAATTTAAACAAGATGCAGAGTGTCATAGTATAATAATAAAAAATGAATGGTTAAGTTTCAATAGAAAATCATTCATCATATCAAGAACGTGGGACATCTCAAACTGATCAAAAAAGACAATCAACAGATGGCAACAATGAGATGAGAGAAACATCAGAATTATTTGACTAAGTTCTTGAAACAGCCATGATAAAAACTCTTCAAAAAGCAATTATAAGCATGCTTGAAACAAATGGAAAGACAGAGAGCCTTATCAAAAAAGTAGTCACAGCAAAAAAAGAAAAAAGGAAAAAAAAGAAAAGAAAAAGAAAGAAGAGAGAAAATAAAGAGTCAAATGCAAATTTTAGAACAAAAAAATACAATAACCAAGATGAAATGCTCAGTGGATGGGCTTAATAGCAGAATGGGGGAGGGGAGAGAAGAGAGAATCTGTAAACTAGAAGATAGAAAAAAGTGGGGGATTAGCCAATTTGAACAATAGAGGAAAAAAGAGAAAAAAATTAACAGGGGCTCAGGACTTTTAGGGATGTAACTGACTAAGTCTGTCTGTCTATCTACCTATCTATCTATCTCTATCTATCTAACACTTTTTGAGGAAACTCATACTCTTCTCCAGAATAGCTGCACTACTCTGGAGTTTGCATTCCCATCAGCAGTGCAAGAGGGTTCCCTTTTCTTCTCATCTTCACTAACACCTATTGTTTCTTGTGTTGTTAATTTTAGCTATTCTGACAGGTGTGAGGTGGTATCTCATTGTAGTTTTGATTTATATTTCCCCAATGATGAGTGATGTTGAGCATCTTTTCAAGTCTATTAGCCCCCTTTAGATGTCTTCATTGGAAAATTACTTATTCATGTCTTCTGTCCATTGCTTTTGCTATTTGAGGTCTTTTGTGATTCCATACAAATTTCAGGATTGTTTGTTCTAGATCTGTGAAAAATGCTGGTGGTATTTTGATAGTGCTTGCATTAGATGTATAGATTGCTTTGGTAGTATAGACATTTTAACAATGTTTGTTCTTCTAATCCATGAACTATATGGTCAACAGTACATTTCTCATCAGAAACCATGGAAACCATAAGTAAGTGTCACGTTGTTTCAAGCACAAAACCAAAAACAAAACGCAAACAAAAAAACAACTGTCAATAGAACCTTACATCCAGGGAGAATATTCTTGAACAATGAAGAAGCAATCAAAACATGTTCAGTTGGAGGCAAAGCAAGAGAGTTTACCATCAATTAACCTACCCTAAAAGAAGGGTTAAAGATCTTGGGTTGTTAGGAAGGAAGAACATAGTAAGCAAAAATATAGGTAAATACTATAGTCTTTCTTTCTCCTCTTGGGTATTCTAAATTACATTTGAATAATTGAAGCAAACATAATACTGTCTGATGTAGTTCCAAATGTATGTATAGAAAATATTGAAGGTAATTACAACAATGTGGCAGTTAATGGACAAAAAGAGAGGTAAGGTTTCTACAATTCATTCCAACTGTAAAATAGCATTATTAGTAGACATCATATAGTACTTTATATGTAAATAATGTAATGCTTAGGTTAATTATGAAAAATGTCACAGAAAGAAATATATTATAAATAAAAACAGAATTTTTAAAAAAGATTTTACTTATTTATTTTTGTGTGAGAGGGAGAGAGACAAACACACGTGCACATGAGTGGGGAAGAGGAGCAGAGAGAGAAGCAGACTCCCAACTGAGCAGGAAGCCTGTTGTAGGACTTGATCCCAGGACCCCAAGATCATGATCTAAGCTGAAGGCAGATACTTAGCTGACTGAGCCATGCAGGTGCCCAATAAAAATGGAATTTTATAAAATGTTCAATTAACACACAAAAGAAAACAGAAATAAAAATCAGAGGAAACAAACAGAAAACAATGCAGACTTAAGTTTTAGTAAACCAATAATTATATTAAATGTAAATGTCCTAAATACACCAATTAAAAGGCAGAAAGTATTTTAAGAAAATACTTTCCAACTATTTTCTGTCTATGAGAAACTCACTTCAAATGTGACAATATAGGCAGTTTTGAAGTAATATGTGTGTGTATGTGTGTGTGTATAAAAGCAAAAGTAACTATATTAATATTAAATAGACTTCAGAGAAAAAAAATGTACCAAAAACAGAGACAGAAACATTATATATAATAGTTAATCTACCAGAAATATATAGGAATCCTAAATGTGTATGTATTAAAAATCAGAGACACAAAATATGTGAACTGACAGAAATGAAAGAAGTGGACAAATCCACAATTATTTCTGGAGATGTCAATACTCTTTTCTCAACAACTGACAGAACAACTAAACAAAAAGTAAGCAGGAATATGGAGAACTAAACAATACCAGCAATCAGAAGGATCAAATCAAGCTTTCCAGAACACTCCACCCAGTAACAGCAGAATACACATTCTTTTCAAGTATGCACAGAACATATACCAAGATAGATCATATTCTAGCCCCCCCAACCAAAAAAAAAAAAAAAAAACTTTCAAAGGTAAATGTAAAAGAACTGGAATTATACAGAATATGTCTCTGACTTCTGTGGAATCAAAATAAAAATCAGTTACAGAGTGGTAACAGGAAAATCTTCAAACATTTAGAAACTAAACAGCATACTCTTAAAGCTAATGGATGAAAGGGAAATCTCTTGTCCCAGGTTGTTTTCCAGGAGAATTCCACCAAACATTTGAAGAAAAAGTAAAGCCAACAATCTTGCCCAGAAAACAGAAGAGAAGGGAACACTTTCCAAGTCATTTTATAAGACTAATATTATTCTGATACTGAGAAGACAAGGAAGTTGAAGAAAACTACACACTATTATCCATTACAAATACATTCAAAAGTCCTTAATGAAAAAGTGAATGCAGTTCAACTATATATATTTATATACAAAATGCTTATATAAGTTCAGCAATATATAATACACATATATAAAGAATATACTATAACCAAGTAGAATCTATTCTAGGGATACAGGGTGATTTAATTTCTAAAAATCAATCAATATAATCTATCATAATAACAAGCTAAAGAAGAAAAATCAGATGATTATATCAGTTGATGCAGAAAAAGCAATTAACAAAACTCAACACCCGTTCTTGATAAAAACTCTCAGAAAAATGAGAGGGGAACACCCTCAATCTGATAAAGTATCTAGAGAAAAAAAAAAAGGAAAAAACTTACAGCAAATATTATACTTAACATTGAAAGACTGAATGCTTTTCTCATGAGAATGTGGAGCAAGGATGTCTATTCTTATCACTCTCATTTAATATAGTGCTAGAAGTTCTAGCCAGTGCATTAAACAAGAAAAGGAAATGAAAGGTATACAGATTGGAAAAAAAAGAAACAAGCATGTGTTTGCAGATGGAATGACAGTCTATGTATAAAATCTTAAAGTATCTACCAAAAACTATTAGAATTTTTTGATAAGTGAGTTCAGCAAAGTTGTAGGATATAATATACAAAACACAATTCTATTTCTTATACTAGTAATAAACATTTGAGACTAAAATTAAAATATTCCATATATAATCATTTACAAAAATACTTTGATGTAAAACTATCAACACAGATGCAAAATTTGTATGCTGAAAACTATACAATGTTGATGAAAAAAATTTAATGATCCAATAGAGAGACATACTGTGTTCACGGGTTGTAAGATTCAGCATAATAAAAATGTCAATTCTCCCCAACATAGTGGCAATATAATTCCTATAAAAATTCTATCAAAATTTCTTGTAAATACAGATAAGTTTATTCTGAAATGTATATGAGAAGACAAGAGAACTAAAAGCCTAAGATAATTTTGAAAAAGAAGAACAAAGTGGGAAGAATCCATTTACTCAATGTCACAACTTATTTTATAGTTACAGCATTTAAGATCGTGTGATATTGGTGGTGACATAGAAGCATATATCAGTGGAACTTACCAGAGAATCTTGACATAATATATACAAATATGCCCATATGATTTTTGACAAATGTAGAAAAGCAATTCAACAGGAAGTGTTGCTTTTTCAGCAAATGGTGATGAAGCAACTTAATATCCAGGCAAAAAGTGAACTTTGACCTATCTCACACCTTACACAAAAAAATTAATATCAAATGGATCATAACGTAAACAGAAAATGGAAAAATATGAAATTTTTGGAACAAATAGGGGAAACCTTTAGGATCTAGGGTTAGGTAAAGTTACTAGACTTGACACCAGAAAAATAATTTGTAAAACAAAAAAAAAAGTTAAATTAGAATTCATCAAATTAAAAACTTTTGTTCTGGTGAGCCTGGGTGGCTCAGTCAGTTGAGTGGTTCATTTTGTGGTTGGTTTTGGCTCAGATCATGATCTCATGGCTTGTGAGATAGTGAGATGGAGCCCCACGTGGGGCTCTGCACTTACCAGGGAGTCTGCTTCTCTCTCTCTTTCTCTCTCTCCCTCTCTCCCTCTCTCTCTCCCTTTGCCCTTCTCTCTGTTCACACTCTCTCTCTGAAACACACAAATCAAATGTTTAAAACAAATAAAAATAAAAACTTCTGTTCTGCAAAAGGCTCTGTTAAGAGGATTAAAAGAGAACCTAGAGAGTGACAGAAAATATTGAAAAATATATATCCAACAGAGGATTAATATCTGGAATATACAAAGATGTCTCAAAACTCAACAGTAAAAACAAACAATTCAATTAGAAATAGGCCAAAGACATGAAGAGACATTTCAACCAAGAGGACCTACAGCTAGCAAATAAGAACATGAAAAGATGTTCAGCATCATTAGCCATTATGAAAATACAAAATAAAACCACTGTGAGATACCACTACATACCTACCAGAATGGTTATTTATTTATTTATTATTTTTAAAAATTTTTTAAAGACAGGGAGACAGGGGAGGCACAGAGGGTGGGGGAGAGAGAAAGAATCTTAAGCAGGCTCCACACCCAGCACGGAGCCTGATGTGGGGCTCAAGGTCACAACCCTGAGATCATGACCTGAGCTGAAATCAAGAGTTGGATGCTTATCTGACTGAGTCACCCAGGCACCACTAATTTTTTTTTTTTTTTCTAAAGTGAACATACTGAATTATGGTGAGGATGAAGGGAAACTGAATCACTCTACGCATTGTGATGAGAATGTAACATGTTGTTGCCAATCTGAAAAGCAGTCTGGCAATTGCTTAAAAAACTAAACATTTGAATTGCACTCCTGGGCATTTATCCCAGAGAAATGAAGTCTTCTCTTCACACAAAAACCTGGACACCATGCTTTCAGGAACTTTATTTATAATAGCCAAAACCAAGAAATAGCCTACATATTTCTCAAAGGGTAAATAGTCAAACTGTTGACATAGAACAATCTGGATGAGTCTTCAGAGAATTATGCTAAGTGAAAAAAGCCAATGTGCAATTGTTATACAGCAAATGATTCCATTTATATAATATTCTTGAGGTGACAAATTTACAGACATGGAGAAGAGATTAGTGGTTGCCAAGGACTAAGGAGGGAACAGGGTTGAGAGGGAGGTAGGTATCCTTATAAAAAGGAAACATGATGGATCTTTGTGGTGATAGGTTCTGTATCTTGCTATATTAGTGTCAAAATCTTGGTTGCAATATTGTACTATAGTTTTGTTAAGATGTTACCACTGAGGGAACCTGGGCAAAAGGTGTTAAAAGACCTCTCTGTATTACTTCTTACATGTGAATCTACAATTATTTCCAATTTTAAAAAAGTAAAATGTTTGAAATAGTACCCAGTATTTCAAAACTCTTTCAGGGGTATGCCTGAGTCAAAATGTTTAAAGACCACTGATCCAGAAAATTGGTGGATGAAGGCATAGAAGGAGCTCAGCCCTCGAGGCGACCATGCTCTCTGATGATCACTCTGGTTCATAATTAAGCAGGTGGAATGGGCTATTTCTGACAATTTTATTCAAAAGCGCATCAATTGAAGGGATTCATATGAAGTGGTTACGTTAAAAAAAAATAAGCTACTTTTCACCTAATTGACTGATGGGTCACTTTCATGTTTGAAATCTCCTGAGAGCCTTAACAAACTACATAGTAGAGAAAGAAAAAAAATCTGATTATAAGCTTGAATTCCAATGGATGCAAAAGAGGAGTGTAAACTTTCTGCCTGGTTTCTGACCTTCAATTAGGGAACACTGCCCCCAGCTGAGGCAAGCACAACCTCTACAGTCATCATCTTATTCAGAACAGAGGTGGGGGGTAGTTGCAAATTATGGGGCTCTGCCTCTGTGAACACAAACGTGTAAAATAAGAGCAAATGTCACAGACACACCATACCTTTTTAAACGTGTCTGTTTCTCCCTATGGTTGTATCACACATTCTCAAGACACAGCAGGTGTTAGCAAATTAGAAAAACGACACTCCCTTGGCCTGATTCTGGTGTACACAGCACCAGAACAGCTGAGAAAGAAAAAAAAAAAAAATAGAAACCATTCATCTGCCCAAGTGCTGCTTGATGCGGTTTTGATAAACAAAAAAATGGTCGTGAATCCACATTTGACTGATGATCGATCAGACCTGATGCAGTACATAGACATACCTAACAGGCCATCAACTAGGACCTTTCCAGTTGTCTTGCAATTGCATTTAAGTCCCAATGTTGAGGATAAAGGCACCGACTTCCTCATAGCTGACGTGCAGGGACCTATCACGCATGAGGCTGTCCCATTCCCATGAGGCTTACTGTGAATTGTTGCAGAACTATTCCTCACACAGACCATCCCTCCCACCTTTCTGCTCAATATAAGCGACAAAGTGGGGAGCAAGGTACGAGCATTTTTGGAAACTATAGTTTTCATTAGAAGCAGCTCTTTCACTTGTCTTGTTTCACTTGTCTTCTCTTTTAGAGGATGCAAGATTATATTTTCCTGCCCTGAGACCAAGAGGCTAACCTGGAAATACTGGAAAAGTTTGCAACAAGGAAATATTTACATTTCATTCTTTTGTGATACACACATATACCACAGAGAGAGAGAGAGAGAGAGAGAGAGAGAGAGAGAGAGAGCGCCAGTGTACTATCTGACTTGCAGATAGAAGAAACAGAAAACACGATGGGCCAGTGCAGACACTGGAGTGTCTCCCTTCCCTGGAGTTCCCCATTCTGGCGAAGCAGGAACATCAGATACTGTCTGGATCCAAAGTCCTGAGGAGGTAAATTAGGGGATCTCACGATTTCCACTCCAGCTCCAGTTCAAGGGTTAAGAGGATTTGCTTCCAACTGGAGGATGTGGCCAAGGGGAGCGGGGGCAATCAGGCAGCTGCTCAGAGCGACACCTCCCATCAGCAATGCATGTGGTGTACTTAACACCTCGCTGTGCTGAGTCCTCAGAGGGTGAGCCTGCCTAGCATCACGGCTAGCCAGAAAGAGAGGAACTTGCTCAGGTCAAGTGAGGAGACTCTGGTCTCTCCTGTCTCCCTTTGCTCTAGCCCACTAGCATAGGCATTACAAGGAGCCATGACCAAGCTGCCCTTTACCCTTTCCTTTCAAACCTCACTGGACTGCCCCAGTAGAGAGACGACCAGCTCTGAGGCACACATGATAGAAACGGAGAGCTTTAGAAACTGAAAATTTTATTCAAAAGTGAATAAAAGCAACTGAAAAATGATAGTCTCTGTAGACATTTTGTTAAGAGAGTTACTGCAGATTAGGAGAGGGGAATTTACCCTAACAGTTTCTAGACAGTTTTAAGAGAAAATGGAAACTGTCCCATATATATCTCTTGAACTCTGGAGTGTTTTCCAATATGCTGGTGATACAAAGTTCATAGCAGACGGGATTCACAGTGATTTCTGAATAGTGGGCTCTAAATGCAAGAGCCACTAAAGTCTCTTCTGGCATTAGAGGTAAACCATCAAGGGAAATGGCCCCCCGGGAGGATATATGTTAGAACTGGGTTTCGAGCCTTACAATTCAGAGTGTGGATCCAGGACCAGCAGCATCTGCCTCTCCTTAGACATGCAAAATCTCGGCCTGCCCCAGAACCACCAGATCAGAATCTGCCTCTAGACGAACCCCAGGTGACTTGTGTACAGGAAAATCTGAGCGGTGGCGGCCTCAGAGCACTGAAGTGGCATCCTCCTCCCCCGCCTACCCTGTGACTGTATGTGACTCACAAACCGCTGTGATCTCATCCGACACATAATGTGTCCATCCCCAGCGGGGGTGATCGGAACACAGGAATCTCTCTTCACTAGTGGGTAGTTAAAACACAAGAGTTGATCACTCTTTTTTAAATAAACTTTTATTTATTTATTTATTTATTAAAAGGTTTTTGTTTATTTTTGAGAGAGAGAGAGAGAGAACGCACGCGTGAGTGGGGGTGGGAGGAGGGGACAGAGGGAGAAGCAGACTTCCTGCTGATGATGTGGGGCTTGATTCCAGGGCTCTGGGATCATGACCTGAGCTAAAGGCAGAGGCTCAATGGACTGAGCCACCCAGGCCTAAGGCAGATGTTTTAAATTTACAATTTTTTAAATCTCAGTTTTAATCTACAGTGTAGTAAATATCTGTAGACACAGCCCACATAAACAATTGTGCCTTAGGATGATGGTATTTTTTAAAAATGTGAAAGAGCTCAAAATTTCACCAAGTTTCAGAATAGCTGTTGTTACCAATGGAAGCCCCGTCAGCCTGGTGCTAATAAATGCAGTAGGATCTCATGGCCCATCCCCCCAGGAGCCTCCCACTTGACAGGTATCTGGAATAGAAATAACTCTTTGTGGTATTAAGTCACTGGAACTGAAGGTTGGCTGGTTTCTCAGCATCATCTGGTCCATCCTGACAAACACATGGAAAACCCATGGAGGCCTAAAATGATTACGTAACCAGAGGAGCTAACAGAACAGAACTTTCTGTCCCCAGGAAAGTCACTTTAATGTCAGAAGTTTTTGGGTTCTCTTCTCATAATCACACTCCATGCTCAGAATATTTCCCAGTTTGGTTTATTCCTGGAACGTGGCTCCCGGCGCTGTGGAAACCCACACCTTGATAAGATATCTCCCTGGTAGCAGCGTCTCTTCAAAAACATCATCTCACTTTTCAGGGCACCACCTGAAAATATCCCTTCTAATTAAAACAATGGGCGATTCACCTTTCCAATAGCTAGAGGCTCTTCTGAGATGTCATTTCATATCTTTCTAAAATACCACCAGAAAAAAAGCTTCATAGCTCAAGAGCTATAGGCTTTGTCTATGGAAAAATAATCAAACCAAATAAACTACAAAACTAAGTGTGGGTAGCAGTGCCTAAATAGTAATAATAATTATAATAGCAAATTTCAGAGTCATAGCTAATATTTAATGAGTACTAATTATGTGACAGGCACAAGTCTAGGCTCTCCTTGATTTATGTTTTTCTTTTAAGTGTCCTTTGAGACAGGCACTAGCATTATCTCCGTATCACAGATGAAAGAAGTGAAGCACAGAGAGCCTGAGTAACTTGTCCAAAGTTGCACAGCTAGGAAATGGAGAGGCAAGGTGAAAAGTTGTGTTCGTATCACTGCCCTATATTCACTCTAATATTTCAGGGAGAACCACGCAATTTGAACATACTACAACTACTCCTATTCCCACAATACTCCCTAAATCTAAACAAAGATTCAGTGTTTTCTCTAGAGAAGCAAAAGGGAGGTTTCTTCCTCTCCTTCTCCTTTGAAATTACTGTGCCACTCCGCGCATTGCGTACCTCATCTGCTCCTACTACCTTTGTGGTCATGGGCTTTGGTTCCCGTGGTCTGGCTGTGCTCCTTCCCTAGTCCACAGCAATGGAAGGCAGGGAGAAAGGAAGCCCGTAGGAAGAGGGGGGAACAGCGGAGGGAGCTGTACAGATGAACTGGGTGGTCACCTTTGTCAGGAAGGCCAGACCCCTCCTGCCACACCAGGCCAACAGCAGGCACAATCATGACAGCCCTCTCAGGACCACTGGGTACATCTGAGTCAATGGGAGAAATGATCTTACTTGGGAGGGTAACATTCCAGGAAGGATCGTTTTGAATCTAACGAAAACCACTGATCATGTTTTACCCCTGAAGAAATGGCACTCAGGAGGAGCTGGATGACAAATATTGGAAAGGACAGGAATAGAGGCTGCTCTCAGGAGGAAAAGCCCCCTCCATGAGCCCTGAGGGACACTGAGAGATCCCGACAACAGTGCTTTCAGCCCTGGGTATGTGCATATTCAACATGGACACCCGAAGCACAGAGGTGGTGGCTTTTCTGGTCACAAGCATTGGAGGCAGCACCTCAGTCAGCACCAGTGGCCTGTCTGCCAAGTGCAGTGCTGGATGTTGCTGGAGACCTTAGCTCAGTGATCTGGGGAGAAGGATGGCCCCTCAAAGGCTCATAGTTGTCATAATGGCTAGTTTTAGGGAAAAAAACAACCCAGATCTCCTGGAGACTTCTAGAGCAATCTGGAAAGAATAATAAGGGAAAAAGGAAAGGAAAGGAAAGGCAGGATAAGCAAGGACAATCCAATTATTATTATTATTATTATTATTGGACAATCCAATTATTAAGGGCTTATTAATTTTCCAATTCTTAAAGTTA
Source organism: Martes martes (assembly GCF_963455335.1). NCBI lineage: Eukaryota > Metazoa > Chordata > Mammalia > Carnivora > Mustelidae > Martes > Martes martes. The sequence goes on along the minus strand of NC_137896.1, from coordinate 94,787,516 downwards.
TGTCTAAAGATCCCTGAATTCTGGGGGCACCTGGGTGGCTCAGTGGGTTAAAGCCTCTGCTTTCAGCTCAGGTCATGATCTCAGGGTCCTGGGATTGAGCACCACATTGGGCTCTCTGCTCAGCAGCGAGCCTGCTTCCTCCTCCTTCTCTCTCTCTTCCTGCCTCTCTGCCTACTTGTGATCTCGGTCTGTCAAATAAATAAATAAAACCTTCAAAAAAAAAAAAAATCCCTGAATTCTGGAAGGAAAGTAGGTAAGACCTGAGCTGGGACTTGGGTAAATACAATTGTTCCAGTGTCCTCCTCACCTTACCAGTATTTTTAGAACAAAACACATTTGTGTCAATGGGAAAATTTTTCTTTTCTTTTCTTTTCTTTTTTTTTTTTTAAGCACAATAAAGGCAAGGTGGTGACATCATATTAATTTGCATTTCTTTGATTTCTCTTGTCCCTTTTTGGTAACTTTTGATGTGCTGACTGAGTGGAATTGCTGTAGAATATTAAGCACTTTTTTCCTCATCATTTGGTGCTTTTAATAATGAAAAGTACTCCGGATGGAAAACTTTGTTTAAAATTTTTCTTCATCAAACATTTATGGAATCCCACAACTTGACATTGGAGTATATGCTTGTGGGTTCATGGAATTATAATTAGAGCTAGCTCGTGTTCTGAAAAACCTGTAGTACCAATGCAAGATACAGAAACCATGCATGTACAAAGACACATGTACACATGCACACACATGGCTTTTCATGCCAGCTTACACAGGCTCACACATGGAACACGGAATGCCATGGATCAAGATGTCAGAAGGCCTTGGTTTTCCCTAGGATCTGCCACAAGCTTATGCCACCCGCCTTATGCCATCTACTCTTTGGTCCTGGATCTCTGCTAAAAAGCCTTATAGACTATGCAATTTGGAAGGGGTTGTGGGGGATGTGATAGTCTTAATTAATTTTATAAAACCACAGTCTAGAAGAGCAAAAAAAAAATCAAGTACCCCAATTATTTGGACACACAGCCTGTTAAAGAGATTTATCCTTGCCTTCTGACCTCTTATTGCACAGCCCACATTTTTCAGGGAAGGAGAAACACAGGATTCAGAGGGCCCCATGGACACAGCCCTGAAGCCATGGGTAGTACAGCAGCATCAGTGAGTCTGGTGGTGGCAGCAGCAAAGTTGGTAGAAGCAGTGAAGGATGAAAGGCCTGGAGCTGGCAATAGAAAAGGCAACACTGGCAGGAGCAACTGTACCCTAGATATCAGGCACAACGACGCTTGCCAAAAACACTGGGTGCTGTCAGTAGTCACATAGAATTTGGGACCAACAGGAACCCTGGGGACTCCAGTAAAGTTTAGCCAATAGTCATGGTGTATACCAAGGATGCTGGTGGCAGAGCTCCACTTCAGGCGTTAGCTAGGACTGCACTAAAAGGAGAAAAAGATATAAGACAATAGCAGAGATTCTGTGTTGCCAAGAAGAATAAGAAACATCTGGAAATGCTCAGAGCAATCCCGGAAGGAACTTGTGGGTCACTGTTACAGTCCTGAAAGGTGGCATTAAACAGATTCTACTTTGTAGCTCTTGCTGTATATTTCACGATCATTTTAGAGCTAGAATTCCTAGTCCACAGCTCTTAATTCTACACCACACCCACGAATGTAGCCCAAGAGAAATTATTCCCCTTCACTTGACAGAGTGAATCCCATTTCTAGATGTGTGCCCAGGTTTGGTGTGAACTTGAATCCACCTGGACCCGATGGGGGGATATCTCAGCATCACTGTCCCAGAGGAAGAGGGATGGCATATTGGCGTGGAAGGGAAATACAGGTGGCCCCGCAAGAAGGAAACATAGGCTTCTGCGCATATTGAAGGCACAGAACCTAGGAGGAAACTGCCCCACACAGAGGCGTGGAGAGAAGGGCATGGCAGAGGGAGAGGAAAATACACTCACAGATCCCCCGTGGACTTCCAGAGCAGTTTGGAAAGAATCATAAGAGGCTGGAGTGAAGAAAAGGCCCCATCTTTCTTCATTTTTTCCCAGGACTGGACTTCCGTTGATTCTAGATAGCTAACTATGTGGGAAATAGGCTGAGCTTTCAGCATTACTTTTAAGAGAATGTTTCCCTCTGTGTGTCCCAGCAGACTACCCATCTGCTGTCAGATCTAACATTAAAAAGCAAACAATTCCGTGATCTGCATGGAAGTGAAAGGGTGGCATATTTTTCCAAGGTGAATGAAAATGTACTGGATCAGTCTAAATACCCTTTTCCAGAAACCACAAAAGGAAAAAGGGCAAAATTTTTATTGCAGCATTGTATTCTGCTTTAAATAGGCAATCCCAGTGTATAATACTCTGAACAAACACCAGTGTTCATTTAAATGAAATAGTTATACCTTGTGGGGGTTTCCCTCCAGATGGTCCCCCAAGAGACTGTAAGTCCTTCTCAAGTGCACATGGATTCAAAGATCCGAGCACCCTTCAAGCTGTAGCTTGGAATGGAAAACACACGAGTACCAGAGACTCTACGCTGCCTAAAGAAGCCTAGACTCCTTGGTGTGGCATTCTGGACTTTTCCTGGTCTGAGTCCAAACATTGGACCCAGGATCCTCAGTTACCATCACTTCCTGAGTGGAAAGATGTGAGGCCAGTGTCAGCAACTGGGCAGACAGCATGGTTCTCAGGGCTGAAGAAGGGACATAAGGCCAGGGAGAATGTGACCTTGAGGAAGGGACCCAAAAAGGAAATCTCGGGGAGGACTGAGGTTTGAGATGGAACTTAGAAGTTAGAAAGAGGTGCCTTGAGAAGAAGAGAGAAAGAGAAGAGGAGGATGAAGGGGGGGGTGTGTCAGGTTGAGCTTAATTTAGGGCTATAAGCAGTCCCTTGGTGTTCAAGCCAAACGAAGGCACATCACAGCAGGATCAGTGGTGGCAGTAGCAAAGCTTTGCAGCCATCTCCGAAAAGGGTTTCCACGGTGTGGCCAGAAATCACTTGGTCATATTAATCAGACCCTGAGCAGATATTCTTGGAGTCTCAGGAGTCTGGTGACAACCAGCACACAAGATCCAAGAAGCCAACGGGAGACAGGTGAGCATGGAGATGATGATGAACAGGCTTGGGGTGGACACTCTGGAGGTCCTACTTATCCTCCCGCCGTAGTCTTTATGTTTAAACGAGATCGTGATTGTCGCTTAAAATTATAATTGATCATCTGTAGCTTAGGTCATTGTCTAATAAATCTTCAGAAAGTGAATACACTGTGTTCCTTTTATTTTTTAATCCAGGTTTTTCAATCTCATTGATTATTCCCTGAATCCAGAGGTGAAGATCTTCAAGGCAAAGCTAACCAGCATGACTTGGAAAGGAATTAGCTGCTTGAAATTCCTGTGCCTACTCAGGCAATCTCTTTGATTAACTCTGTCAGGCCTGTGGGTACATGGGAATGTTATACAAACGGTGCATTTTAAGGGGTATTCCACTTGCTTAATGCCTAGAGAACTACAGGGTCTGGGAATACAGAAAAGTCCCGGCATGCAAGGAGGAGGACTCATCACTGGCTGGGGGAACAGGGAAGGTGACATTGGAGTTCTGAGTTGAGCCTTAATGAATGGCTGTGGTACCTGTGTATGTGGGTCCGTATCCATCTACAGAGATAAATGTCTTACTGAGAGTGTGAATAGCACATTTTCTAGGGGCGATGAGTCCTAGAACAAGGTCAAATAAGTAAAAATATAAAATAAAATCTCCCAACATCTTAAGAGAAAAAGATTTCACCAACTGAACTGAAAATAGAGACATTTAGGCATTGGTAATGGAAGAAAGACAGGGGGAAAGAAGAAAGCTTATATTATAAATTGTAACAGGATCAGAAACTTTTATCAGTCAGAATGTCAAGATTTTTCTGAATTTTAATTCTTTTAATTTGGTAAATTCCAGCCTGCACAGCAGTGCTCGTGTTTCATCAAGTGGTGAGATTTTTCACTGACCAGAGGGGTAGAAGGTCAGCAGCAGAGAGGAAGGGCAAAATCAAATCAGGGCACAGATGAGGCCACCGGTGAACTTCCCTCCTCATCTGGAAAGGCTCTTTCTAAAGCCACACCTGGGAGATTCTGGGTTCTCCTTTGAAAAGGAAGATAGTTTTCCCCAATGGACCCTGTGGAAAACTATAGTCCATACAGCATACCTTCACAAACTTTCAAAGCTTTGGAGGAACAGAACTCAAATTTAGCCAAGAGTTGGGGTAAACCACACTCCCCAAAAATTAACTCTCACAAAATAAAAGCCTGTGGCTGCAACAAGTTGCCTTGGTGGTAAGACCCACCCTTGACTTCCAGGGCCTCCTCAGCTCTCCCACCTGCACTGCCCCATTCCAGGACTGCTCACCTGGATAGGTGAGCACCTGTTGCACTGTGCCCCTCCAGCCCTAAAAGGTCTCATGGAAGCTGATTTCTTTGCAAGGGTTGAATCATGCCACCGGATCAGGTATTGTCTGGCATTAGTGTTCTCTAGGTGTCTCTTGCCTACCTGACTGCTGACTTGTGTTTCACAATATGACTCTCCCTTCCCAACTGTCCCGATCTTTGCTGCTACTGCTGCTGGTGATAATGGCACCTTCTGCAGCCCCCTGCATCCAGACAAGACTGGCTACCTTGAAATCTGTGCAGAAAGAAAGCTGCTAGTGTCCTTTAAAAAAAAAAAAAAAAAAAAAAAAAAAAAACAAACTCCAAATATCTCAAGAGAAAAAGATTCCAAAAAAGCTGAAAATAGAAATAGTTAGACATTAGCAAAGGAAGAAAGAGGAGAGAAAGAAAGCAAGCCTATATTATAAATTGAACGATGTACATTAACAAAAAAAAAATCAAGTCCTTGGGTCTGAAGAATGACATTAAAAAGTTAAGCAGTACTTACTCTTATTTAAAATGCCATTTTTGGTCAGTGTAACTGTTAGACATTTAATACAGACAGATGAGCCACACTGACTCCATGAAGACAAAACTTCCCCCTGTACATCCTCCCTAAAAGCTTTTAAAACCACTCTGTCAAGAGCAATTTGACAGCATATCAATTGTGTTCTCTACTGAACCATAGTACTGCACGTGACAAACGAACATCATAACAGGATTGGTTGGTGGGTGGGGGGAGATAGGGGCTGAGAAGTCCACCACATGGTATAAATGACTCTGACACAAAACACTGTTGATAAAACAGGAGAGGGAATGCATTGGCCTGCTACAAGGGGCTTGGGTTGACCATTAAATATTTTATATATGAAAAGCATACAGGGCATCTCAGCAAGACTTTAGTGAAAGCTAGGGATTTGGAAGCTCCTAAAAATGATTTACAAGGAGTAGTTTGTGAGGAAGTGTGAGAGGGAGTCCTATAAGAGTTTGTCATGGCTGCTGAGTGGTCATTTCCTGATCCTGATGTCCTCAGTTAGGACCACAGCTCCCAACTGGAGCATTTGCATCCACTTTCATTTTTATCTTGGGCCTTTACCCCATGCTGACAACATCCTTATGTTTTAAAAGCTTTTATTACAAATTGGTTCTATAACTAGAAAAATTAATCTTTTTTGTTAACTAGTTAAAGTGAGGGTTTAGTAGCCCAAATTTAGCCCCTAGTGAGAGCAAGGAAGAGTGGGCTGGAGAGTATTAAAGGCTGGTCCATTTACTTCCCAAAGGCAAGAAAATTCATTAAGGATAGAGAAGAACTTGAATTGAGAAGCTAAATTTAAACCCCTATAGCTGGGACAGTCAACAGAGCCAATAGGCATTTTACTTTCTAATGAGCAGAAAGTAGAATTAAGAGGAAAGAAACTTTCAGCATCAACTGTCTTGGTTATCTTCTGAATCTACTGATGAGTGGTAATCTACTCCACAATTTTTGGTGGCTTGCACCAAAAATCATTATTAATTTGTTCACAATTCTGCAGTTTGGGCAGGGCTCAACAAGAACAGCTCCCCTGTGCTCCCTGTGATAATGACTGGGGCTCCAGGACAACCCAATGCTCCCAGATAGCCTCAGTAATGCAGCTGCCAGGTGGGGCTCACTGACTCTGCGAATGAGGCTAGGGCTGTAAGTCAAAAAGCCTCACTTGTCCTCTGTGTGGCTACGTTTTTCACAGCATGGAAGCTGGATTCAGAGAGGAAGCATCCCAAAGGGCTAAAAGTAGCAGCTGCAGACCTCTTAAGACTTGGGCTTGGAAGTTATGCAGCTTGCTTCTGCTTCATTCCATCAGTCAAAACCAACAGATTCAAGAGGAGGGGAAAGTGACTCCACTTCTCAGCGGGAGGGGTGGTAAAGAAATTACATCACTCTTTGTTACGTCACAGCAACCAAGATCAAGCCGAAGGCGTATGAGTTGCAAATGAAGAATTTTGGAAGAAGAAGAAGAAAACCCCTTTCTCTAAAGCCATATACACATTACACCACGGGGGATGAGTCTTTGAGGCTTCCACCATGAACTCTACTCTCTTTTAGACTTTGATCTGCTGGGCAAATGCTCCCTGTACTTCTGGGAAACAAAATGCTCTAACTTCCAAAATATCTCATGGTCAAGGGAAACGTGCATCCCATTACTCTGCTTTGTGTACCTCACAGAGAGCAGACACTAATTTGTTATTTAATTGGATCATGAGTTTCTAGATCTCTTGCATATTCTATATGGAATACGCACATGGCAGTTCAATAGAAATGCTCCAGGGAGGTAGCACGATGCTGTAACTGAATTTAGTCTCTCTCAACAGTGGCTAGTGCCTAGGGATGGAAGTTATGGATAAAGCCCGTCAAAGTCAGAAAAGGAAACAACCATCATAACATGTTTAGGACCCAGTGGACTATCAGTAAATATTTCTTAGATGAATGGATGAATGACTATGGAGGAAAAGGGCTTTGAAGGTAGACTAGAAGAGTCTTCTGGGGAGAACTTAACTCAGAACACGCCTTTCGCTGCCATCTATACACTTTGGCTATCTTCCTGCATCTTTCCGGCATGCAGTAGATTTTACATAGGATCATTCCTCTCAGGCAGAAAACATAGGCAGCAACCAGGAGATTTTTATTATACCAACATTTTATAATGTATGCATGTGTATAATTTTGAGGTTCTGTTCACTCCTATATCCACAGGGTCTAGAAGAGAGATTGACATAAACCAGTGGTTTTCCACCAGGAGTGATTTTGTCTCCCAGGGATACCTGGCAATGTCTAGAGACATTTTCGGCTGTCACAGCTGGGGGAGAGGTGTTATAACATCGACAAGTAAGGGCAAGTGAAGCTGCTACACATCCTACAACATGCACGACAGTCTTCCACAACAAAGAGTTATTCAGCTCAAAATGTTAAAAGTGCTGAGCAGGAAAAAACAAAAAAACAAAAAAATCTAACATGGTGTAAGAATTTGATAAATATTTTTAGGATGAGTAAATGAATAAACTATAAACAAAGAAAAATAGTAATACAATTAATGAAGACTGTGGTTAAGGCAAAATATCTCAGGACTATTGATCAACTACAGATAGAGAGAGATGAACCTACCTAGAGTAACATAGAGTGATTTGACTTAAACTTAGAAATAACAATGGAAGTCAGAGGGAAAAGAATCAGGACAAATCAAGAGTAAAAGATTGATCAGGTCCTGGACAGGAAGAAGACCCTCAACACTGCTCTGTAAGTACTCAGTGATGATTTAGGGAGGAATGATTGGTGAACAGCTCCAGAATTACACCACTGTGAAACTGCATTATTGATGTCATTGTATTCTTGCACTTGTACCTAAGTTAGAAACTCACATAAAATTCATTTCACAGTAAAGTTGAAATCTTGAATGATTTCTTAAAATTTTTCATAAACCCACAAGTTCTATGGATCTCTTGTGCTATTATTAAGGAGGAGGCTGTATCTTATCCAGGTGAATATAAGGAACATGTCTGATGCCCACCCTGGGAGCCCACTTAGAAATCTTTTGTCCCTTACAAGTTCATGTTGCCAACTTATCACTTAGGACTTCAAATTTTTGTTATTTGTTTAGTGGCTAGATCCATACCCTGCTGCGTTAATAATGTTACTTCTTTCTTTTGTCCATATACATCAAGATTTCTAATACTTTGACAAGTACGAAGCACTAGAGTTAGAACTAAAAAAAAAAAAATTGTATCTTCAAAAATGACAGAAAACGAAAGAGGCAACATCGTATGGAAAGAGCATAGGGAGAAAGAAGGCTCTGGCCTCAGTCTCCATATCTTTTAGATGGGAGGCAAGATCCCAGGCCCTAAGTACTTCATGTAACTGTTAATGACAACCAAACAACCAAAGCAGAGATGTGACTGCTTGAAGTACCATGCCCATATATGTTTAAATCAAAATTCTCTTTGTCAAGCAAAATATGAAATAATATATTGACAAGTAAGTTCCTGGGTCTTTTGGAACTGATTTTTCTTCCACTCAAGTATTTGGAAAAACAGAACTTCTCCACTGCAATTACATGACCCCATCCTCAAGCAATGCCAAGTTACACTTAGGACTGCCTCTGCTTTGATATTTCTACTTCTCATTTATATTGCCTGCTTCTTATTAAAAGGGGAATAGGAGAATATATTTTATGTGATATGAAATCTATTTTCTACCCCAGTCACTCAAGACACTATTCCATTCCATTAATTTCTAATGTTCACTTTGCTTGTGAATAAATACAGTAAAGCTATAGGAAACGTTCATTGAGGAAGGACATCTGCACAGAGAGCTTTCATCCATTCAGCCTTGGCACATGGAATCAAAGACTGGGCCACTGGAAAATGATGTAATGTTGACTGTAGTTAATCTTCATGAATCGCTTGAGGGATCAACCAAAGGCACTTTGTTACTCTATGGCCATTGTGACAGTTCAGGACGCTATCTCATAAACAAGATATTCCTGGGACTTGGAATTGAGAAGACTCTACCTCTTAACCACAGACGTCCCTTTCAGTATGTGTCCTCCACCCCATTTTCTGCTTTCTCCTTATTAGTGAAAACCATATTCTCTTGCTGGTGGAATTCAGACCACAGAAACTGCTCTTTCTGGTAATTTATGCCACCAACCCCAACCCATGCTTGCTCTCTCAGCAAGACCTATTAAGGCTAGCCAGGGGCAGATCTCTGAAGGAGCCCATTTTCTCCTTGGTGGGTTCCCTTCCTCCTTAAAATACCCCTCCTGCACTTACAATGTGCCCTGAGGTTTCCCCACTGTGTGGCTTGTCTCAGCCTTACTGGCCTTACTCCCTCCCTTGAACCTTTAGTTTCTACTTGCTAAGTCTACTTACAGCTAACAGAGAATTAGCAGCTCTGACATTGCCTCTAAGGAAACAGAGTTCTGTGTTGAATTGTGACTTCTAGGAGACAAGGATTCATAATTCTTTGGGAGTTCTCTCTCACAATAGAGATTTCAAGAAGGGAGAGTTGCAGACAGCCATCTCTACACATGGCTGACTCTGCCACTCCTCCTCTCAAATATGTTCTCTCCTACAGAGGCAGGCTCCTACCCATGAAGTGGTCCTAAGAAGAGGCACGTGGATATCCATACACATGTAGTCTATATCCTAAAATAATAACGAGGCAGCGCAGGATAAAAAAAAAAAAACACAACACAACACAAAACAACAACAGCAAGGAGCCAAAGACAACAGAACAACATCCTTGAAACTCTCCAATAGCAGATATTATATCATTAAACCCAAATACAAACCTATGGCCATTTTTCATCAGGTGGCTTTTGACGGCTCCTCCCTACAAAGAGATTTAATGATTTCATTGAGTAAGAGGCAGTGGACTCAAGATGTGTGCATTCACTGGGAGAAAATTGCATTTAATGAAAGGCACATCCATAGGTTTGGGGATGTGATAAATCTTCCTCCAGAGCCTGTGGATCAGTCATATTCCAACTGACGAGTGGTTGGGGGATCAATTAATAATCATGAAGAGAACAATACTTTTCACTCGCAATTTTCCTCAGGTTGCTCAGAGCAACTTTATAAACATGAACATCCATCTTCCTGGTCCTCCTGGGAAGTCAGCATTTGGCTGCATTTTGCCTAGATACGAGGCATGGAAACTGAGGTGCAGAGAACTGACCAGCCACCATGGCAGCGAGGGAAGGACAGGGACAAAAGGAAAGTGGACACGTTCTGGTATTCTCTGTCAGCATTTTGAAGATTTGTTCTACAAGCATTTATACTGATCTCCAATGATAATGTCAGCTAATGATTTTAGTGGCAGACTCCGTTCTCAATTAAGGGCTTTGCACATATTATCTCACTTATTTCCCTCATTTCACAGATGAGAAAGCCAAGGATTAGGAAGCTACACACTGCAGACATTCCTGTGATAAAACCAGAATGTGAACTGATCAAGTCCGACTCCAGAGCTCACACTTTTCAGCCTCACGTGTATCATCTCCCAGGCCTCCCCTGGGATGCACACTGAGCTTGCCCACTCGAAGCACATGACCATTGCTCTGAAGAAATGCACAGTGAGGGGCACCTGGGTGGCTCAGTGGGTTAAGCCTCTGCTTTTGGCTCAGGTCATGATCCCAGGGTCCTAGGGTTGTGCCCTGCATCAGGCTCTCTGCTCAGCAGGGAGCCTGCTTCCTCCTCTCTCTCTGCCTGCCTCTCTGCCTACTTGTGATCTCTGTGTGTCAAATAAATAAAATCTTAAAAAAGAAAAAAAAAAAGAAATGCACAGTGAGTGGGGGGCTTAGAAATCCAGCAATGATCACATTTGTGTGCCAGAGACTGTTTTACATGTTTGATTCACGTGTTGACCCATTTAGTCCTTATAAAAATTCAGCAAGGGGTGAGCTATTCCAACCACCACTGTTTAGCAGATGAGGAAACTGAGGCACAGAGAAATTACGTAGCTGGCCTAAATCAGCATTTGTCCCCAAGCAACAGGACTCTAGAGCCTATGTGGTTAGCCATTAACTGTCTCATCTTCCACACGAAGGAGTTTGGGGTTCATAGTGAAGGTAATCGAGAAAAAATGAAAGATTTTTTTTTCTTAAAGATTGTATTTATTTATTTGACAGACAGAGATCACAAGTAGGCAGAGAGGCAGGCAGAGAGAGAGGAGGAAGCAGGGTCCCCACTGAGCAGAGAGCCCGACGTGGGGCTCAATCCCAGGATCCTGGGATCATGACCTGAGCCGAAGGCAGAGGCTTTAACCCACTGAGCCACCCAGGCACCCCCAAAAAATGAAAGATTTTAAGCAAAAGAGTCTTTTCAGATTCAGGTCTTTCTAAGGCCACCCTAATTACACTGGGGTGAGTTGATCGTTTCGCCCCTCTTCTGCAGTGGAAGATAACCGCATTTAAATAGAGTTCAAAAGAGAAGATCTTCACTTCCAGGTTGCTGGTGGAATTCCGTATGAATTTTTCTGTATTTTCCATATCTAATCCTCTCTTCTAGAAGGCTGACACAAAGCTAAGCGTGAAGCGGCCCATATGCCACGCGAGTGGCCCCTGGCTCTAATAGCTCACTATTCCTCCTTACCAAGCAATGCTGGAGTGCAGCGTGTGTCCCCCAGCAAAACAATATGCACCAGATTGTTCAAGTATCAGAAAATAAATGCAACTCCCAAAAGGAATGCCTTAGTTGATTTAAATGGCTAGAGAACTTAGAAAGGATGAAGACAGATCTGAGTGTGCCAAAATCCATGCTGGGGAGCCCATGTGCATGTTCCTAGAGCTGAGCATCCGTCAGAGTCTAAGCTCCCAACTCATTCTGCCCCATGGCCTGTAAAGCTCCTTCCCACTGCTCTTTGCTTAACTAGCATCTCGTTAGTATCAAGGACCCCAATATCCCCTTCTCCCACGGGACTTTTCCAATAGTGCTAGCAATCTCAGTATCTCAAGAATTCAAGGAGATTTTAAAGATTGCCTTGCTGATTCACTTTTAGTTTGTTAAGTCCTCTTAAAAACACTCATGTCAAGTAGTTTGCTACCTCCTTTGACGGGGAACTCTCCACTTCATGAAACAGCTTTCTTTATATTGGAGCAACCTGGACAGTTTCAATGTTTGTCCTTATACTTTGTCAACATTTAGTTGGCTGTGATTTCTCCTAAGGAAGGACTGGAGAACAAAACTCCTCTCTCTCAATCAGACTCAGCACAGAGTGAAAGAAGTCTTCCTTTCCCCCCGGGGCTACCGTAATTTTCTCAAAATAAATACCTATATTCAGCTTTATCACAGTAGACGTTTATCAGAATAGACATTTAGATTAGATGTTACTCCTCGCTATAAACTAAATGTGTGTTGCTCCTCAAAACTCATACGATGAAATCTAATCCTTGACGGGATGATATTTGGAGGTGGGGCCTTGAAGGATGGAGCCCTCATGAATGGAATTAAGGCCCTGAGAAGAAGAAGCCAGAGAGCTCCCTTGACACTTCTCCCACCATGTGAGGTTGCAGCAAAAAGACTGCTATGTCTGGACCGGGACGCAAGCCTCAGCAGATGCAGAATCTGTCAGCATCTTGATCTTGGATTTCTGGGCTTCCAGAACTGTGAGAAATAGATTTCTATTACATCGAAGCCACCCAGCCTGGTATTCTGTGATAGGAGCCCAAGCCAATGAAGACCATCCCACGTGCTTCTTGGTCTCCCTCAGTAAACCATAAACTTGTCAAGGACAAGAATATCCTTTGTTCGAAACTCCAGCAGCTAGCACAATTCCTGGCATACAGTACACATTCGCGATGTGCTCACGAATGGCTTCCAGGAAGGAAGATCTGTTTAAGAGAAAATAGACATGGTGTAAGGGAAGCAATGAAAAAGCCGAAGGGGTATGCCACCATATTAGTGAAATAAGCACGTGCCTCTGCGTCTGACTGACCTTCTGTCCAGCGGAGAGGTTGAGCAGGAGCAATAAAGCCAATTACACTAGACTTTATTACCACTTAAACAGTGGCCTCATTAATAAACATGGTATGTGGCCAAAGTACAATTTAATCAACAGAGTGAAGGAAACTAAAATCAAAAGGGTATAAAGATCGCTGGCTCTACCTTTCCCTTGGAGTTACAGGGAATGCCTAAGGAGAAGAGGAGAATAATCCTAATAGTCCATGAGCAATAATATCCACAGCTTCTGACTTTAAGGCAGGCCAAGAGTGTACCCCTTCCAGGCAGCCAGGTGATTTGCTGTGGCCAGAGCAGTCTCCCTAAGAAGTTTCTAGAGTCTGTACTATAAACTCCTGGAAGGCAGAAGTGTGATCCTAGCACCTGGAACCATGGATGACATATCATGGAAGGTCCACAACCAGTTGTTAACTGGATGGTACTCAAATGCCTATCTGAGGTCAGGCCATAGTTCTCCCTTGGCCAAGGACAGAAGGGATAGTGATGCTGCCCTGCACCCAGAAAGGCCAGAGATAGACCTCTGGCACCTCTGTTCACACCTCTTCAAGGCAGAGTTTCTCTGGAGACTTCTGAACTCTGGCTATGACAACCCCTGTGATTTCTGACTGCTCACCTCAAAAACTCTGCGACAGAGCCAAGAGACCCTATGTTCTGTTCTGAGCTCTGCTTCTTTTGTTTCTGTGCTGCCTTCCCAGAGCGTCTGATTTGCTGGCCTTTGGATCTCTGACCCGTGCTTCCTTGTCAGGATTCCTACTGGTCCTCCCCACTGGAGTTCATGGCCTGTTGGCAGCTTGGAGGAGTGAGGTTGGGTTCTGCTGACTGGGCCCCTTGGCCCAGGCCTCTCTCTGCAGGCCCTGAACTGCATCGTCCAGGCCCAATTCCCCCACCAGAACACAAATCCTCAGGCTGCCTGTGAAATCCTTCCAGACTCTTTAAAGCAGAGCATTATATTTAAGTTTCTGCTCTTGTACAGATAAGCAGTACATGAAAAGAGAAAAATATGCAGATCACACTTTAATAAATATGGAATACTGCACCTGGCATCTATCTAAAAAAATATTATTACCTGTGCCGTGAGAGCAGCAACAGCACTGACAATAACATTGTCAGAATGCAGGAAACCAAGATGTTTTGAATTGTGTTATAATTAGAAAGCAGATAAATAGGAACATCATTTATTCATTAAAACTGTGCAAATGGAAAATCTACTTAATTAATTTCTTTGTACAATGTCTGTAAACTCCTTCAGGGAGGGAATCTGAGGAACAATTTCAGACCCATAGCAAACGACACAAACACGACTTTGAAGCACAACAGGGAAGGCAGGCGGGCGGGGACATCCAAAGTGCTCTTGTAAAGGAGGTACGGGAGACACCAGACCGACCACGCAAACGAGACGGCACAGGCAATCAATCACGAGGGCGCCTTCATTCAATCTGTCCTGTGCCTCTGAACGCTCCCCCCAGCCCTGCCTGCCCCCCCCGCCCCCCGCAGAAGTGAGGTCTCAGGGTGAAGTGAAAGGAGTTGGTGTTGATTAAGGGACTTGCGGAATCCCTAGGAAGGCTTTAAAATTGGATCATTGGCGGGTTTCACATCTGTGGTAGCAGTCAGCATACCAGCAAAGGATTTGGAGGAAGATGTGCTCTCAGCATAAGGCATGGAACAAGCAGTTCACCCTGGTTCCAAATGTCTCTTCCCTGCCTCCTCCCTCCCTGTCCCTCCTCTCACCCATTTTTTCTCTTCCGTCCTAGGCCACCCTCCCAAGCCTTTCCAGACATGCTCCTGCTCCAGCCTGCCATCTCTGCCTGTTACTTTCATCTGAAAACAAGTCCAGCCAGAACTGACAATAGGATGGTGGTGTTAAGCTGAGTTTGCCTAACAGCTGACAACACACGAAGTCTCTTAGTTTACTCGCCCACCACTTTCTAAGCCAGGGTCATCACTAATAATGGGAATTAGCTTTCGAATACTTGGAGTCAGTCATTGCCAAGTACTTTGCAGACAATAGGTCATTTAACCCTCACTACTATGGCCCTAACTGGGTGATGTCATGAGTATTATTCCCATCTTACAAATGAGGAAAGGGAGGCATGGAGTGGTTCATTCACTTACTGAAATACCACACATTTAGTAAGTATGGTACAGCTGAAATCTGATTTTCTAGTATTTTTTTCTTCTTTTTTAATGAGCACTTTTGTCCAAGGAGGGTTTTTTGGTTTTGTTTTGTTTTGAGGGGGTTGTTTTGTTTTGTTTTGACTTAGAGGAAGAAGTCTGTGGTTCACTAAAAATCAACCCATGGTCTAGAGGACGTACTCTTCCAGGTTATCTAATTCTGATGCCGGGGGTGGTTTGCAACTGTCTGTAAATTGTAGATGAACAGATAGCAATGCAAAATATTGGGTCTATATACATGCAAAGAATGCTCTTACAGTAAAGGTTCACTGGACTTTCCTGTTCCTTCCTCTGTAAAAGATTGTTTTCCTGCAGTTGTACATTCATTTCTTTTTTTTAAAATTCAATTAGCCAGCATATAGTGTACATTCATTATAAGATTCCTTTACTCCATATGAATTTGTGCATTTTGACTTCTCCTTTCAGTTGGTTATAACACTTCATTCCTCATTAATGAGATAGATAAAATCTTCACATATGTATTAGTTTCCTAGGGCTGCCTTTACAAAGTACCACAAGATGAGTAGCTATAACAACTGAAATTTATTCTCTCAGGTTCTGGGGGCTACAAGTCTTACATTAAGGTGTGGGCAGGACCATCCTCCTTGGGAATCATCAAGTGGAGGATCTCTTCTTAACTCTTCGAGCCCTGGTAGCCCCACAGGCTCCTTGGCTGTAGTGAATCTCTGCTTCCATAATCACTTGGGCAACTTCCCTCCATGTCTGTGTCTCTGTGCCTTCACATGGCATTCTTCCTGTGTGTCTACGTCTAAAATTTCCTCTTATAAGCATACTACTTGTGCAGGGTTAACACTCACCCTAATAACCTCATCTTAACTTGAATATACCTATCAGCGAAGACCCCGTTTCTAAACAAGGTCACATTCACAGGTACCGGGTGTTAAGATTTCCAACATATTTTTTGTAGGACACAACTCATCCCATAATATGGGTTCATTTTTTTTTTTAAGATTTTATTTATTTATTTGACAGACAGAAATCACAAGTAGGCAGAGAGGCAGGCAGAGACAGAGGAGGAAGCAGGTTCTCCACTGAGCAGAGAGCCCGACGTGGGGCTCGATCCCAGGATCCCAGGATCATGACCTAAGCCGAAGGCAGAGGCTTTAACCCACTGAGCCACCCAGGTGCCCCACATGGCTTCATTTTTATACCTGTATGAGGGTTATGATTTTAATTTTCTTGAGAATTATTATAATATCTAATAATCCATTGACAATCTACCGAGATACAAAGTTTTTAATTATTATTTTTTTGTTAAGATTTTTTTTTCCATAAAAAATGTCAAATGCTTAGAAACAAAACAGTGTAACAGTGCAGTGGATCCCTGCAGACCTTCACCCAATCTCAATAATTACCAAAATTCTATCACCGAAGCCTGGATATACAGAAGTTCTGATTTCAACTCTTATATTCTGTCTCTCTCGTTCCAGATAACTGCTGGATGTCTCACACTGCCAACGGTAGCTTGTTATTTGAAATAGGTTTTTAAAATTAATTCACGAAAAGGTAGTAACAATGTTAAGATCTTAACATTGTCCATCCAGGAGGGAAGTTATATTGCTTCCAGACTTTGCTCCTGGCTAGTACACCATAAGCACATACTAATGAATCAACATATTTTTCTCCCTTGGTACCACTTATATTTTAACTGAGGCTAATCTGGAAGAAAGACCCATGAAAGGAGCCTTGTCTTGTCCGTAACAGTCTTCAAAGCCATGCTTAGGAGAAAGCCCTCTCACCCTGCCTCCACCATCTACATGCAGCGACAACCCTGGGTTCTCATTTAAGCCTGGCGGCACGTAGCCATCAATAGCAATATATCCGTTTCTTTGCTCCAATTTGCTCCAGCTAACACAGCAACTGCTGAAACTTCTTCTATTCCACAAACATCATGATAGCAGGCATAGCAATCAGAAAATTAAAATAAACTGCACAAGACTTTTTTTTTTTATGAGCTGCATAAGACACCTGTTGGAAGGATTACTTGAGAAGATTCAAACCTATAAAAGAACAAGTGAAACAATAGACATGAAAGTGCTTTAATAATTAAAAACATTATGAGGCCTAGAATTAGAGATGGGTGGATCAAATCCATGCTATGAGATCCATGGGCTGTCCTGGAGGACCCTAACCCATGCCTGGCTTTTCACTAACAAAGATTCTTCCCGGTGCCTATGCTCGTTAAGGAAAAGTGCTGTGATGACAAAAACCCTTCATGAAGATAGAAGACCTTGTCAATGGGTAGCAATTTATCCTATCATTACCATTCTAATCATTTTACTTTGAAATAATATAAGACCTACAAGGAGTCACAGAAACAGTGCAGTGACTTCCTATGTACACTTCACCCAGCTCCCCTCAACAAGAAGATCTTACAAGACCACAGTCCCTTCTTAAAACCAGGGAATCAACAGTACAATACACTATATACCTTCAGATTTATACCTCAGATCTACACTATATACTTTCTTCAGGTATCACTGGTTTTTAATCGCTCTCATTTTTTTGTGTAGGTCCATGAAATTTTATCTTATGAATAGATTATTATTATTTTATTTTATTTTTAAAGATTTTATTTATTTGACAGAGAGAGACACAGCGAGAAAGGGAACACAAGCAGTGGGAGTTGGAGAGGGAGAAGCAGGCTTCCTGACGAGCAGGGAACCTGATGTGGGGCTCGATCCCAGGACCCTTGGGTCATGACCTGAGCTGAAGGCAGAAGCTTAACAGACTGAGCCACCCAGGTGCCCCTATTATTATTATTTTAAATTTAGCAAGTCTAATTGGTCAATGTACCCAGAGTTGGCCGAGTCTGTGAACCTCACTCATTTCTATCCCCTACTCATGTGGACTTCATGCATTTTCATTGATATTTTTCAATGTGATTTTATATTGGAAAATTTGACAAACAATGAAGAATCCAAGAAAGAACATTATAAACATGGATCCCAGATCAGAACGGATATTTGTTAATATGCTTTTTTAGAGTTAAAGTCCTCTCCATACCCATTGCAGGGCCTTGTCCCTTTCTCCCTCATTCAGGGACAACCACCATGAGTTGATTGTGTTCCCATCCATTTAACTGTTTTTCTGCTTTTACATGCATGTTTTTTGGATACTTCACTTTTATCTCTTCACTACAAGTGATTTCAACCATCTTCTCCTGTTGATATGTGTATGGCAGATGATATTTGAGTAGGAATGACTTCCAACTGCAACTTCTAGAGCACTACTTGTTATCACTTCTTCTACTCATGAATAATAGTTGGAATATATGACAGCTACTCTATGATGGGAATCACCTTGCATGTGTTCCAATGTACAGAAAGAGTAAAGCCTTCAGAAATTCCGGGACTTTACTTGTAGTAATTACTTGAACTACACCTTGGAACTGATCTCCATGCAACATTATGGTTTTTAAGCAGCTCTTTTAATAAACGATATCTTTAAAAAAAAAAAATAAACGATATCTTTCTAGGCAGCTGGATCTTATCTTAAAACTGTAGAGCTTGAATGGAAAAAGTATAAGCAAATGAAAGGGCCCTGGGTTTCTCTCTGGCCCTGTTGAGACTTGGCCTGTGATCTTTGGTCTACGTAGATTTCTCTCCTGTGATCAGATTGGTTATCTCCTCTCATCCTCCAAGACCGAGGTCTTGTTTATCTCAGTGCCCTAGGTACTTTCCAAACTGAGCTGTACACCATAATTTTTGGGTTAGATCTTAGTTCTTCCAGAATGAGTTCCTTGAGAGCAATGGTCCACTTACGAATCTCAAAATCCCCAGTACCTAGTGTAACTACTCAACTACCAGAGGCCCTCAGGAAATGTGCACTAAATGGGTGGAGGTGTGATATTCAAGTGACCAGGCTGGCCAGGTTTGAATGGAAGCACCACCACTTACAGCAATGCGACTTTGAACAGCGTATCTATCCTGTGAGTTTCATCTGCAAAATGGAGATTTTTGTGATCATTTCATCAGAGTGTTGTGGTAAGGATGAGATGATACTACACGTAGAGCAGTGGTGATTGATACCTAGAATTATTTGGTGAGTTCTGGGTTGGTTGGGTAACTGAAATTTCAGTAGGTAGCCCAGGCATATAGCAAGGGCACTTGGCATTGCGTTAGAGGTGTATGGAGATGATAACATAAGGCCCAGGATGAGAGGTGCCAGTAGGATCTATGGCGACCATGGAGATGCCCTACTCAGATCTCTCTTTAAGAGAACCTGCCGTGGGGTGCCTGGGTGGCTCAGTTGATTAAGTGTCTGCCTTTGGTTCAGGTCATGATCCCAGGGTCCTGGGATTGAGCCCCACGTCGGGCTCTCTGCTCAGTGGGAGTCTGCTTCTCCTTCTCCCTGCCACTCCCCCTGCTTGTACTCTCTCTCTGTGTCAAATAAATAAATAAAACCTTTAAAACAGAGAGGGAAGGAGAACCTGCTGTAAGGCACAGTGCTGACTGACAACCTCTAGCTGCCATTCCTTTGAGGTCATCAGGGTATTTACAAAGAGGCCACTGAGCATGGTGAAGTATTAGATCCAGGTCATTTCTGCCCAGTGCAGGGCTCCTCTAATGGACTTTTCCAGGGACTCCCCATGAGCCTGCCTGAGACTTCCTCAGAATTGCACTGAAAGTCAGGGCTTTTCCTTTATAATCCTCTGTTCTTTATGTCCATCCATGGATGCCACACTTGCATCATAGCTGAGGCTTTCACAAACTTCACCTGGTCCTTGTGTCTGAGACTGATCTACCCATGGATCTTCAGTTCTGAACAACTCTTTCTGGAGCCATACAGATAGAAAAAGGATCACAAGGCATAACCTCAAAACTGAGCCTATACAAAAAAGAAAATATCACAGCAAACTATTTGTACTTGGAAGATTGCTCCTGGTACTTGGGACTTCTGATCTTTGTGGGTTTTATTGTCACTATTTTCTGTTAACAGTTCTGATAGTCAGAATTGGCTACAAGTTACACAAGCCATGTGTAGAACTTTAAATGTGGTCCATTATTTTTCTATCTCTTAACTTACAATGTTTTCAAAACACTGCTGTGCAGCAGAGGAACAGACACGATTACCTCAATTTTACTCATTTGAAAGCCATGGCCAAGAGAGGTGGGTGAGGTGGGGAAACAAGACTGAGCTCAGACACCATATTGTCCATCCTACAGACCTCAGCCTTGCTGACTCCCATCACTGAGCCTCTTTCCACCCTACCAAGCTGAGAACTGTCTCACACCACTCACTCAAATAAGTATCAAATGAGTAAACACACCTTTGCGGCAACTGTGATTAAATCCCTTTCTACCACCGAAACACCACTGTTTTTAGGCTTCTGTTTTCACAGCCTGACTGACTCTGGTCTTTGTACTGCCAAACACACTTCAAACTCAACCATAATGTCTTCCAGTGTCTGATACCCTGAGGTTGAATCTATTTCTATAGCTTTCCAAATTTCTTCCTTCCCCCGCAAAAAACCTGTCTTCTTGATCACTGCCCTAGAGAAGAATATGGCTACTTTCATCAGCATATTTTATCAAAACCACTGAGCAGAGAAAGCTATGATGGTTGCTTGATTCCAGAAGTTTACAAAACATATCATCAAATATAATTGACACTTCAGGAAATCAATAACTTTAGAGATTTTTTACCAATAAGAACTCTCCCACAGAGATCATACCAAGCCAAAAATAGCTGCCCCCTTACTCCCCATAAAAATGTCTCTCTCTTAGGTTAATGGCCCCTGCAAATCCCACACTAACTGATAGCCCAGAGTTCCAGAGTGTTGCATTTCAGTAAATGGTCAAAATGACACATTTGGCATTAATGTCTTGACTCTGTCTCCCTCAAGTGCAATCTTCTTTTAAAATCACTCAGGCAAGAGAACCATCTCAACTGTTAATTTGCAGTCACAGGCATCTACCCTATTGTCTTTTCTCATTCTTCAGAACAGGATGGAAATGGGAGACAGAGTCCAATATTTAAATATTCTGTATTGGATCTCTTCCAAACAATTATTCATGTATATAAGCTTGGGTATAATCTAGCTTTTGGGTACACACCTGGCTATACAGATTTGCACATCTATTATACTGGGTAGTTGGAGGGTGGGGATAATCATTTCAAAATTAGTAAAGTCAGCCAATAGTGTTAGCCAGCCTCATGTCTGCTTCCGTATCTATTCCTGATGGTATCTTTCCTTATTCCAAAAGGCATAGCTCAAGTCCCCCCACCCCCGAACAGTTTAGCCAATAGCAAAATATATGCAGCTAAGATTTAACAATCTGTTATTGGCAGCTTTCTATGGAGACCAAGAAAAGAGCCTGTTGGTGGGTATTATGGAGGGCATGTATTGCATGAAGCATTGGGTGTGGTGCATAAACAATGAATTCTGGAACACTGAAAAGAAATAAAATAAAATGGAAAAAAAATAAAAGAAAAGAGCTTTCTGATCTAAAATAGTATATAGGGATAATAAAAAGATAGCTTAGAATACTGCATTTAGGGACTGGTATCCCTGTCCAGGGCTCCTTAAATTATTATGTAAACACCTGTTTGCCTGGCTAACTTCCAAGGTCAGCCTTGTCAAAGAATGGAATCTAGTCTTCATTTTTATCTAAGAATATCTGTTGTCCACTGTCAGAAGAGGCCACGGAAAACAATGCCAATGGATCATAGCAACAACCTATACTTGAGATTAGGAGCTATATTTAAAGGAGCTGAAGGAAACACAGAACAGTGGTCCCATTCCAACATTTGGCTTTTTCAAAGAGTCCATTTTCTTTTTCCAAGTCTTTCTCTCAGTGTTTAGATGTTCTTGCTGGACTATAAGAGAAATAACAGAACATGAGAAAATTTATGTCCTGATTTAATCAAGCACTCATGGAAATGGTAGTACCAATGGGCAGATCTTGAGGTGGAAGACATGGGGAAGGTTGAGGAAGAAGAAAGGAAAAACAGAAAAGAGAGAGCAAAATGGAATGGAGGGAGGAGAGTGGAAGAGAAACTAGGAAAGGGTCAAGGAGAAAGGGAAAGAGAGAACAAGAAGAGTGGAAGCTCAGAGATTGAGAGGAAATGGGCCAAAGAAAAGGAAAGAAGGGAAGGGGATTTCACTATCAAGATTCTTCCTTAACTTTGTGTAATGCACTTGTGTGGGGAGGATCACAAGAGTGAAGAAGGAGTCAAAAAATAATAATGTTTTTAAAAAGCCTTTTTAAACCCCAATATAGGGGCGCCTGGGTGGCACAGTGGATTAAAGCCTCTGCTTTTGGCTCAGGTCATGATCCCAGGGTCCTGTGATCGAGCCCCGCATCTGGCTCTCTGCTCGGCAGGGAGCCTGCTTCCCCCTCTCTCTCTGCCTGCCTCTCTGCCTACTTGTGATCTCTGTCTGTCAAAAACAAAACAAAACAAAACAAAACAAGAAAAACACCTCAATATAAGCATCCACCCAATCAAACACTCATGAAATGCTGAACTTGCACTACTGACCAAACACCATGATTTACATTTAAGTTTCTGCAAATTTTACAATGACTTGGATTACATGTTTCATCTAGGAAGGAAGGAAAGAAGGGAGGGAGGGAGGAAGAGAGGAAGGAGGGAAAAAGAGAAAGCAAAGAGAGAGAAAAAAAGGAACACAGACACGGAAGGTAAAAGTGTAGGCTAAGAAGCAGTAGCAGAAGCAACACAACTCCATACAACCTAAGTCTAGAAAGGAAAATGAGAAAATCTCTGTGGCAGAGAAGAGAAGAGGGAGCTTGCTACAGACCAGCTATGCTACTAAGCACTCTGAACATCAGTGCTTTTATTTTTTTACAAAAGTGAGGCAGGTGTTCTGATATTTCCGTTCTGTAGATGTACAATGGCTTTCACCTTTCTGGGCTTTCTGTCATGAGCAGTATTATGGGCCTGTGTATGGATTTCACTTTGCCATTCACAAAGATTTCCTGTGTGGTTTTAGATCTCAGGGATCTGAGACCCATACAGGACACATACACAACAAGAAGAATTTGTATGAAGAATATCAGATAATGGCACCTGTGTGGCTCAGTCTGTTAAGTATCTGACTCTTGGTTTCAGCTCAGGTCATGACCTCAGGGTTGTGAGATTGAGCCCCATGTTGAGCTCCACGCCCGGCAAGGAGTCTGGCTGAGATTCTTTCTCTCGCTCTCCATCTGCCCCTCCCCCTTCTCCTATGCTCTCCTCTCTCTTTTTCTCTCTCCCTCAAATACATTAAATCTTTTTTTTTTTTTTTTAAGAATACCAGATAGATATTTCCAACGTCAGTACTAAGCAACAGAGCAGAAATGTCAAATGGGTTTCATCTCACCATACCTATTCCACTTGATGGAAGCCAAGTTCCTAAAGGGCTCTAACTGGAAGCCTTCTTTCACCATTGGGACCAGCAGTAAAAGCTGGAGTGTCTAGATAGTGACACACGTTTTATGCACAGGATGACAGAGTCTGCATGTCTGCCTTGGAGTTGCCTCTCCTGAAGCAGTCTGAATGGTCAGCCCCATGAGTTACTAACCTCCCTGTAGGATCTGAAATGATCTGGTAAAATTGATCTCCCTTTAGATACAGGTCTATTTAAATCTTTGCATCAGGATGTTCCTAGCCATCCATTATCTTTGTGGGTTCTCAAGCTGAGGACACTATCAATGGAAGGAAGTTACTGTGGTGCAGTAGAGCTAGCAGTGGACTGAGAGCTGGAGCTGGGGACTCAAAGCTCAGCTTTATCACCTGGAATGACACCGAGAAGAAGCTCACTTCCCTCTTGACAATTCAGCTTCCTCTACTATAGGATGTCATTCGAGCCAAATAACAGCAGATCTAATATTCTAAAATTTTGATGCCCCAGATTTGCTCAGTTCAATTATTTCAGACAAAACCTAGATTTGGTTTTCATCCAAACTGGTTCACTGATGTTCTTTCCAAAATCATCTTGTTAAATGTATGAAATGGTACTGGTATTCTCTTCAGAGCTTGCAAATCAGCACTGATTGTCCTTTGAGTAGGCCATGCTAATTTCCCCTCTGCCTTGGCCACTGCTCCTCTCCTAGCTCCACCACTTGCCTCCTGAGTCTATCCATTCTCCTGTTCAACTACCTCCACAAAGCTACCAGTGACATTGACACCCTCCTAATCCTGTTTTGCACATGTCCAAAGACTGACAGGGTCTTTGAAGCACCCTTAGGAACTGCACATTTACTAAGTGGAAGAGAAGTGAACATTAATCATTCCTTAGGCGAATACATAGGAGCTCTGTACATTTAAGCACTGAGCTTGAATAGTCACAATTTGACTTTGTCTCTTAGACTCAACAGAATTTGGTTCTCAAGAACTTTGGGTAGAGAAGCAAGTACCAATGTCTCCAGAAACCCTCATTCTTTACACCAGGTATGAGAAAATATTTGGTGTACTAACTAATGAGGAGAAAAATGGGAAGATATTTTAGTGGAGAGTATAGAGTATAAGAAACATAGAATTGTATTAGGATCATGTTTGGGTATAGACCCAAGACATTCTTTCTTGACTTTCAAGACCATCTCTTTATTGATACAGAAGCTTAGGAAATTGGCTTAATGCCTCAGCAGTTCAATGTCTTCACTGGTAAAGTGACGACAATAATATCTCTGGATTGTAATGAGGATACAATGAGACAAGGTGCATGAGCACCTAGCACAGTCCCTAGGACATGGTTATGAGTAAAAAATGGCTCCTGGGACTGGATGCTCAGGACAATTTTAATAAGAAGTGGAAGGCAGAGACTGGGAAATATGGTGACAGAATCTAGACACAGATGTGGGGCATAAGGTTCAAAAAGGAACACGGTATTTCACCAAGACTTCTCACAGCGACGTATTTCCTGCTAAGGGCAAGGCTTATTCTCACAGTATGGCTGGCTCTAAAACCAAAACCTAAACAATCTGGATGGAAATGGGAGGCAGAAGACAGAGGAGCCTATGAAAAGCACTAAGCCTGCTTTCTTGCCCTTTAATTCATCTCTAGCCTATCTTGAGACCACCTGCATCAGTATGTAAAGAAGGATCAGAGTCACTGCTGGTCTGGCCTAAGGCCTTGGTCAGGGCCCACATGTAAATGGATGTGGCCAACGTGGACCCCACTTTTGCTTACTTCAAGTACTCAGTTCAGCTAATCAGCCTACTAAGATTCTACACTCATCTATTTGTCTCTCTGATGATTTTTTTTTTTTAACTAGAGTGATGAGAGAGCTCTCCACCATCACACGCTCCCTAATACTATGGGACCTGTGTAAATGTCTAACAAAAAAAGGAGATCAATAACGTCCTTGTGAAATCTTATTTTTCTTCCTTTGGGTGATTATTTCACAAGTGCTATTTCACTGTCAGGCTTCAAAGCTCTTTGCAAGGTCTATTATGAGTACTTTTGTCATAAAAATAGGAAGGAAAGCAGGTCAAGACCAATATATTCTGAACAAGAAATAAGAAAATCAGATTTGAAGAGTCATTGTTCACTAATACAGTCTATAGACATTCAGAGGTACCAGTTTCATTCAACTATGTCCAGATCAATTTCCAAAACACCTCTACTGAATATCAAGTCTTCTTAATGTCTCTAGGCCTTCTTTCAAACTTTGCTTTTACTTGGAGTACTTTTTCCTATGCCTCTAACTACTCCTCTTTGAAGAAAGCTCTAGATGTACTTCCTTGTCTTTTCAGTACTTCTGTTCCCATTCTGATAGTCTTTGAACTCGTAACATATCTTTCTCCATTTTGTTTAGCACCTGCCTGTGCCATTATATTGTTTTCCTTCATGAAGGTTATAGGGAAAACTTGATTCCTCAATATTCTGTAGAAAATAGCATGAAGAGAAAGCAAGGTCTGGGAACTGGAGCAGGTGGTGGGGAAGCCCACTGGTAGACTCCTAATATCAGTTAAGGGAAGTTGCAGACTATAATTACACAGGAAGTAGAAAGAACAAGGCAAGCCCTTCCTTGTTCTTTTCACATGTGAGGGCTGACCGACGTACCAGGGCAACCTGACCTTGTCCCTAGAAGGGAGAAAGTGGTGGGACACTCACCATTCCACACTTGGAAATGACAGGATTCAGACCATTCCATTTGAAACTGATTAGCTTTAGTTCAGTTTTCATAGGCACAGTGCAGAGTTTTGCTGTCCTGGATAACGGAAAGCACCAGTTGGTACCATGAATCTAGACTCTCCTTAGGAAGTTAGTAGAAATGTTCTCCTTGCATCCTCCAAATAGCTCTCAGGTTGTAAGTCTTCATTCTTCAATGTCATTTTAAGCCACCAAAGGGCAGGGACTATACTGTCTTTTCACACACACACACACACACACACATCAGTTTTTACAGGGATATCTATTGCTATCCCTATAGCTTACCATCTTCATGTAACTATCTCTACCATTCACTCGCACACAGAGCGACATTAACTGAGTGCAAGTTATCTCCACAGTCCTGTGCCAACCATGGAGGGCAAAGCTTTGGGCCACATTCTACAAAAAAAGAGCATATGTGGAACCCAATATGTAAAACAGATCAACTCTGAAAACAACTAGAAAATTACTGCTGTCTACTTTAAGACTCCAATTTTTACGAAGAAAAAAAAAAAGGCCCAGTTAGATTATATCTGTTAAATATTCATTTCCTAAACATGCCTGCAAGTAGGAATTACATACTAAGTTTGAGGGGGAGGAGAGAGACTGATGGAGATTCTCAGCTCCCAACACAGACGCACTGAATTTAATAAACAAGTCAGTAATGTGTGAATTTATCAAGTGTCCTGGATGATTCCTACCAGTCCAACTGGAGGATTAAGTCATTTGCCCAAAGTTAAGAGTTTGTGGTTAAGCCGAGAACTGAGTATTCCTGCTCTAGCTCCGTCTCTACCATACTGCCCTGCTTCATGGCCCAGCAGTGCTTTCTTTAGTGTGCAGTTTGAACTTTTATGTTGCCATCACTATCTTTCTTAGGGGCAAGTCTGTTCTTCTTCATGGACTAACAGCAACTCCAGGGGAGTGGAAAACTTATTTCCCACCAGGCTGACCATACACTGGATATTCAGTAAGCTTTAATATGTTGGTTCATCATGATTAGATTTTCACTTTAGAAAAATAGCACTCACTTTCCCTTGAGGGTATCTTTGATACATGCAACCTCGTGATCAAGGAGGAAGAGGTCATAAGAAGTTGGAGGCCCCAGTTTTTCGCTCTGTCACTGCCCATGGGGCCCTGGGATAGTGACTAAACTCCACTGGATGTCAGTTCAAAATGAGGCAGCTAGGATAGGTTTGGTTTTCTTAGATCGCTCTTACTATGGAAAGCAGCCACCCAATATAACCAATACTTTTTTTTTTTTTTCACTGCTGTGTGGTTCTGTAGGTATTGATAGTAACTCCTGAGATTTTACATAGTATTACACTATTTTCACATTTTTCACCTGTATTGTTTCATTCCTCAAAATCCATGTCAAGAGGGTAAAATAATGAGGAATTATTCCCATTACACATATCAATAAATTGAGGCAGAGAGAAGGTATGTAACTTATTCAAGGTCATACAAGTAATAAATGGTAGAGCTGAAATTCTAATGCGAGTCTTTGAGGTCTTGCTGCAGTGCTCAACGGCTTGCTCTTTCCTTTAACAGACTGTTGCTTTTGTTTAAGATATGAACATTTCCTTAAAGTTGACGGTTTTTATTTAAGATATGAACATTTCTTTAAAGTTGCTTTGGAAGCAGAGTTTAACTTGTAAACGAAATCAGAACGCAAAATGGTCTCACGCAGCATTTTCTGTAAATCTGAGCCATACCTTTTGGATCTCCACATGCCCCAGAGAAAAGATATCTTCATTAGCCATGTTGGACCATGTGGAAAAAATCTAAAACTGGCATTTGATTCACACTGCATACTCAACTTATTTATTAGCTATATCCAAGATGCCCATCATTAAGGCACACGGGACATAACTGTTCCAAGGCAATTACACCAAATGTCAATGGTTCCCCTTCTGAAGGAACCATTCCACCAATCAATTACAAACAACCTGATTAAATAGATAAGCATAGGTATATGCCCTTAAGATTGCCTCAGAACAATAAAAACTGAAGCCCCAAAACACAGAGTCATTGGTGGGAGTTGCCAACATGATTCATGATTTAGGCCCAATATGACTCCTTAATCATTGCCCTAAACTTCTTAGCATCTACAGAAAAAAAAAAAATGAATACCTTTAAATAACCTGTTTACCTAAACAGCAAATATTTATTGAGTGACTGCCATGTCCCTAGCCCTATGCCAGGCGTGGAAGTTAATTAGAAAGGGCCGGAGAAAAGGCATCTGCCTAATCTCCACGGAAGTCTTAATCTTGGAACACAATCTCCTGTGAATCTCAGTTTCATCAGTTCTAAAAAGAGAGAACAGGATCTGATGGGAACCAAGGTTCTTTCTCTTTCTATTTATCCACATCCTTGTTAGACCACAGGGTATCCCAGAGGAGTTTTCCATGGTATGTTAGGAAAATCTGAATGTCACTCTCCAGAAATGATATTTTATTTCTTAAAACAGAAATAAAACAGTGGACTTCTTCTACGTACTCACAAAATGTATACTAAGAATGATTTACAAATGTTTAGCTAAGCAAACTTATATGAGGCTATTACTCTAAATGAATGAAGGCCCATTGACTGTAATCAGTCAATTTAGTTGTGAAAGGAGTAAAAATTATCAGACAAATTAAAATGACTATTAAAAAAGTACTGAGGAACACTGCTCTGGTTCAAAAAGGAGAGCAGGATTAAAAATGGTCCTCCTCAGCAAAGCAGGGCCCTTAGCAATTACACATTGTGTTATCAGCACAGTGATTGACTAAACCTTTTGTGGGTAATGGGCACTTCAGTCAAAAGCAAAGGCTAGTGTTTTATAGAGTGCCAGAGGCTTTTAATTTCCTCATAGCACATTAAAACATAGTCAGTCTTTGCCACATTCTAACCTTGTTTAGCATAAATTGTTGCATTTTAAATTCATTGACTTATATGGTCCACTGGAGATATCATTAAGAATTGTCATCACGGTACTTCCATGACTGAAACTTCAATCCCTCCTCCCATTACAGCATGTAAAAATTTAGTTATAGATGACTACCTGTCTCTAATTCTTTTAAACATTATTCTGAATCATTTAATGTTGAATATTAGAAAATATAAATGCTTAAGGAATCCCTGATAGAAGCAAATATAGTTATATTGCATGAACTTCATGTGCCCTTACTTGTGAATATCAGCTGAGTGATACATTTCTGAAGTCAACAAGATCAATGACTTTGGTCTATACAGTTGTTTGCCAAATAGTTCCATGTCTACAAGAACATATTAAAACTGACAGTGGACTTTGAATGATATGACAGACACGGGTGTTGGCTTATCCAACAACCATTCTCTAGCGACCTCATCTTCCTGTCCTGATGCTTTCTTTGATATAAGACCCTGCCAGCTCTTTGCCTCTTCTAACCCCACCCATCGGCATGTCTTCTTGCCATATCATACGCATGTGACTCAATTCAGGCAATGGGATGTGAGAGGGTAGTAGCCAGAGAATCTAGGAGAGGATTTCTTCCCTAATAGACGCATGGCAGAGACATTTCTCTTTGCCAAACATTCTTGGCTTCAATAAGATGCCCACAACCACACCAGCAGCCATTATGCCACCAGGAGGAGCCAAACCTGAGACCAGAGCCATAGAGTTTGAATAAAGGCAGGGTCTTGAAGGAGAGCGTCAAAGCAACCCTGACCCTGCCTACTTTCAGGCTTCGGGTCACCTGCCACCCAAAGCATCTGATTCCATAAAAATCAAAGTAGTGTGTTGTGTATACACGTAACTCAGTCCCTACCTTTGATCGAGCCTGGGAAGTAGACAATGGAAAGAGACAGGTGAAGAGATAGATGAGATGGTTGGTGGTGAAGGACTGCAGATAAGGACACAGAGTGGAGTTGCCCACTCTGGGCCCAGGAATCAAGCTTTGCTGGGGTTTTGATGCCCACAAGCTGGCTTGGCAGGGGTTCTGTGTGTCTCTCCACTGGGGATGAGGACCTTTGCCCTGATACTTTCTTAAATAGCTGCTAAAGAGTAACCACGCTCCAAGTTAATATTCAAAAGAAAAATAGTGAATTTCCTTCTTGTGTTTTCTATATCCTTTGTTAAAGAGGACCATGAATTTGCTTCATTGAAATATGATCTACTTTAATTAAAGCCAGTGGCATTGAGTAAATTAGAACGTAATTGCATTTTCCATGAATTTCACACAGCTTGCATTTTACCAAAAGGAACCCAGTTTCAGTCAACGCTTGTGTGCTGATACCTGCAATCAGGGTCTTATTAAACTAAACAAATCATGTCTCCATGCAAGTTAAGGAAGCATAAATGTAAGGCCAATTCATAAAGTTTCTAATTTCTGCTATTTAGAAAAGCAGAGTTTGGAAAGAGCTACTTGGGAAGGGAAATTTTCTTTCCAGGCCATTGTAAACCATCTCAGAGAGCCTAGATTTTCTCCATGTCATTGATGAGTTCCCCTAGAAGGCTTTGGTCTCCTTATATAATTACTGATTGATTCTCCACATTTATTTTGAATGAAGACATACAAATTGCAAGATAGAGAATATTTTAGAAGAATGTTTATTTTCTGATAAAAGAAAACACCTCAAGTTAGGGCTTGGCCAGCAAACATTTTAAAATGACGTATTCTCAAAATAAAGAACAATGAAACAAATTCTTGCATATGATGTAATTTTAAGTGAGAAGAAAAAGAACTAGTCTTATTGGTTAGGAGAGGCGAAGTGAGTTGGGGGAAATTGGAGGAGGAGACGAACCATGAGAGACTATGGACTCTGAGAAACAAACTGAGGGTTTTGGAGGGGAAGGGGGTGAGGAGATGGGTGAGCCTGGTGGTGGGTATTATGTTGGGCATGTATTGCATGGAGCACTGGGTGTGGTGCATAAACAATGAATTCTGGAACACTGAAAAGAAATTAATAACAACAAAAAAAGAGTTCAGGTTCTTAACTTTGGTCTGTATCCTGCCTTTCTACTTAGGAGCTATATAGCAACCCTTCTTTACATTCCCCTTTCTCAAAAATGAGGGTGGACAAAAATAACTCCAACTTCAAAGGGTTATTGCTAAGATTAGACACTAGACATAAATAGGTAAGTAACGATAGTTACGGTCAGTCCTTGTTTACAGAGTCAGAAGCAAGGTGACAAACATGCTCTGATATAAGACGTGCGAACTCTGAGGTGCTGAGCTGCAGTCTCATTTGGAACCTTGCCCTCTGTTTGTGGTTCTTGGGAGACTGAAACTGACTACCAGCACAATCAATGTTGCCTATTCAATCCCCCCCTGTGAACCAGTCAGAGTCCCAATTTTCCAAGGCCCCAGATGGTACCCTTACCTCCAGCCAACTGGCCTGGAAAACCCAGCTGTGATTTCACAGGGGGTTGGGGCATGAAGCTTTCTAAAAATCAGCAGAAATCCACCTACATCAAAGATCAGTGCCAGCTCAGGCAGAACTGTGCATCTCAGCAAGTCATTTTTGGAATCAGTTGCTGGGGACACATTGCGTGCCTATGTGCGCGTACACACAGACACACGCACACAGGAGCCATTTATACCGGATAAAATACACCAAATGAGAACTTGTGAAGAACCAGGGGAAATCCTAGGTGGCCATGTCAGTGAGACCATCCATATACAGATGGTATTTATGTAAAATATGTACCCTCCAGGGGAAATAGAGCTATTTTATGGAAGTTCTTCATTAAAGAAATATAGTCTAAGTATTGTGTAGCTTTTTTCCTATTTCCTACTCCCTATTTGTTCACACAAAGTAGGTCCTTCTCTCTGGCTTAAGGGTCCAGCATAAAGATGCTTTCTTGGCAATCTTTAGCTTCTACCAGACTTTTCCAGATAAGGGACTAAACAGCTTGTGACTAAATAAAGTTGACACTTCCCGAGTGGAAATGCACTCTCACATTTAAAAAACACTGTTAAAGAGTCTTTGATGCTGATAGATTTGAACCAAAATTTTAAAATTTCTTTTTCCCAATCTCCAGAACTGCCAGGGATATTATGTTAATGTAATACAAAAATAAATGACCTAAAGTATGTTTTCACACATATTATTCTATCATCCCCCTCTGGACTGACTTACTCATTCGTTAATGCATACTACACTTGGATCTATAGACCTTGTCTCTTCTGAACCTCAAGATGCCTATGAGAAAACTTATTTGATAGGCCCACCAAATCACCCCATCCTTACATGAACACAGCATCTTCCCCAAGTCTAGTCCTCTGATAGTTTTTCTTTCTATCACCCAAGAAGATACTTGGCTACCAACTAAACACATGGTCTCCATAGTGTTCTTTCTTCTCTACTTCCAATGACCAATCTTATCCTAAGTCCTCATAGTATCTAAACTATGTCATTAGCCTTTAGATTCATCTCACTACTATGAACACTAACATACACTATACCTCCACACACCCACAATCACACACTTTGATAATTCCTCCACTCTGTTCAGAGAGCTTTCTTTTTAAGCTCTGAAATCTAATTGTGTGGCTCCCTTCCTCAGCTACTACAGTAAGAGCTGTTAATGAATTCCACACATGCTATCCTAGAACACATATGAACACATAACATCCAGAACAAGTCCCATATTCTCAAATAGGGGTCAGTAAACTGTGGTCCATAGGCCAAATCCACCCACAACCCGTTTTTGTAAACAAAGTTTTATTGGAACACAGCTACACTCTTGTTTTTGCATTGTCTTTGGCTCCTTTCATGCTGTAAGAGCAGAATTAATATTTGTAACAGAGACTGTAGCTAGCCCACAGCCTAAAATATTTACAATCTGGCCCTTTACAGAAAACATGTCCTAAACTCCGTTCTATACCTCAAGACATTTTTTTTTAATTATCTGTCCAAACATCATCACCCAAACCCATAATGAGTCCCTAATATGTGTTAGCCACTACAGTTAGACTGATACCCTATTTCATATCCCTACTGAATGGAGAAACAGAAGCACAGAGAAGTTACCTGTTCAAAGAGGTCCTCCAGCAATTACATAGTGAAGTCAGTGACTGAACTCTGGTCACTAGGTTCCAGAACACTTTCTGGGGTACTATGATCCCCCTTAACTTTTTTCATTTTCTCCAACAATCCAGAACGATTTCCCATTCCCTGAACCACAGGCCTTCACATGTTTATGCTCTGCACATGCTGTTCTCTCTCTAGGAATGGTGTCTTCCACAGGACACAACCACCCAATGAGCTATCCATGTCTCCCATTAGACCCAAGTGTTTAGAGTGTGCCATGTTATTCCCGAGAGCAGTTACTTTTCTCTGTCTCCCTTTCCCTCTCTCAGTATGATGCTTTCAGATTGTCCTCTCGCTTTCACTAGTTCAGTTAATTTTAGTGTTTTCTGTTTCAGAATGAAAACAGTGGTCATAGAATCTTGCAAATTCTCAGTTCCTTGACAGCTCACTCTTCAGAAAATGGAGCTCACTTTCTACACCTATTTCTTCAAGTTTTAGGCAAATAATGTCTCCTCCATGAATAGGTCCCACCCTCTCAACCAATTATCCTGAGTACACATAGCGTTTCAGAGCATACCCAATCACGCCTTGCAAACACATTTACTCATTCATTGAATAAATGAATGAAAGATGCTCAGGTCAATAAGGGCCAGCTGACACAGAGAGGGAAGGTCTTGAGAGAAACAGAAACAGCACTGAAACCAGCAGCTCACCATGCATGAAGCCTGAGTCAGGCCTCAGCTCTCCCTGCATGTGTAAGTATCAATGGTCCCCAAACACCCACTACTACCTCAAACACTCATTATATTCACTGTTTATTGTCTTGATTTTTGCTGTCTGCTCTGGAAGAAAAGACCGTTTCCCAAAGTGTAAACACAGTTTCCAACGATGGCCAACCTTATGAGATCAGTCAGCTCTCCAAAGCATATGGGGTCAGCCACAAAGTGCCATTAGACATTTCCTCAGCAAGGCTTCTCTTAGTAAGATAAAGATGTGAACTGACACTTTTGATAGAAACCATGATGCAAATATCAACTGTGAGGATACCTTCAGGCTCCTTCCCAAAGTTAAGATAGCAGAGGGTGTTTGGCTCTGCCCCCAAGTATCAGCCACCCCTTGACCAGGCAGGTTAGAAGTGTCAATCCTGTGAGAAGTATGGCTGATGGAAACAGGAGCCCAGTACAATGCAAAAACTCTTACGGAACTCCTAAATGTTGGTGTTAGTGACTGCCCTCATCTCTCAGAAAGGGTGTTACTCTAACCGGATACTGTACTGAGAATGTTTACAGCTTCTTTGTCTTTTCTGTTTCTACTCTAAATGTGGAAAGTTTTTTGGTGACAGTAGGTATGACCACAATATGTATTGCTCGAAAAGTTTAGAATGAAGAAAATCTACTTTATGCAAACAAAATCTAGCAGAATCTCTATATTTGAGGCTGCATTTTCAGGTTTAAAAAATGAATATAAAAAAGAATTTGCCCCAGGTACATACACATGTACACACACACACACACACACAAATACAGATAAAACTCTGGATTTAATTGCTTAAACCAACATTGTTTTACCATTCAGGAGCCTGGCTATTTCCTATTGTATTAAAGAATATATCTGAAATAGTTTTCAAGCAAAACACATTACCAGATATTTTCCATCTTCTCTGAGAAATGAGGAGGAAAAGATAGATATACCTAAGGGACAGAAGAGCAATTTAAGTTATTTAGAGCAGAGTATTTTCTGTATGCTCCAATTATGAAGCTCCTGGATACTCGCCCAGTGCCCATCCGGAAGGGGTTACTCAAAAACATCTGAAGATGCAGATAATAAAACAGTGATAAACACTCAAAGAGTTTGCCCTTAAAAAAAAAAATTAAGTAGGTTAAAATAAATGATGGCCTTAGAGGCTAAAAAATCATGCGTATAAATAACGAAATATTCTCCAACACTGTTATTCCAGAATTTAACACAACAGGAGAATTAATGCAACAGAATCCTATGGACATCTTTGTCATATTTTCCTGCTTCTCATCAAGATACTAGTTATATGGGGGCGCCTGGGTAGCTCAGTGGGTTAAAGCCGCTGCCTTCAGCTCAGGTCATGATCCCATCGTTCTGGGATCGAGCCCCGCATCGGGCTCTCTGCTCAGCAGGGAGCCTGCTTCCTCCCTTCTCTCTCTGCCTGCCTCTATGCCTACTTGTGATCTGTCTGTCAAATAAATAAATAAAATCTTTAAAAAAAAAAAAAGATACTACTTATATGTCCGTGATACACTCAGCTTTAAATACCTGAACACACAATCCCTATCCTTGCAGAAACAGTAATCTACACCAGGAGTCAGTATACTTTTTGGTTTGCAGGCCAGATGGTTTGTTTTGTAACCGCTCCACTCTGCTATTGGAGTGCAAAAGCAGCCATAGGCAATAAATAAACAATTGAGTGTGGCTGTGTTCCAATAAAACTTTATCTACCCAAACAGGCAGAGGGCCAGATTTGGCCCTCTAGCTGTTGTTTGTCAACTCCTGATCCAGATGAATGACTCCTAATCCATTGACTCCACAGGCCTGGGGGATCTGCAACTTATCGAAGTAAGTGTGCCAATCCATATGCGAGGTAAGAATGATTTACTGAATGAAAATAGCTCTTGCCGTGTGTGTATTGCTGTTTTCCCAATGTACGTCAATACTACTGTGATTAACATTTTAACAAACAGCTTTGCTTGCCATTAATTATTTCACCAGTCATTAGAAGTTGAAAATACAATTGTTTCTGTGTGAGGACTTTTAAGAGCATAAAATCAGACTTGTATCCCAAAGGCAGAGAGCTACATCTCTAAATTTTTCACATGAAACTCAAATACTTCCTGCCTTTTTAAGTGATTTTCTGACTTTCAGCATTTTTCCTATTGGATAACCTGTGACATATTCCTTGCCCTGGGCATCTGCCTGGAGAAGGCTCCAGCATCTGTGAAAAGCATACCTCAGTACCTGGGGAGGGGGGTGACAGCTGCACAGGACTGCCTCTCTGATGGATGGCATCAGACTAATCATTCCGCCAGCCAGCCTTTACCAAACTCACATGTAAGACACCGCTCCAGTCCCAGGCCCAGCCGGCTCCTGATTAGTTCTCTAATGGGGGGAGCACTGAGGCAGAAAATCCCAAACAATAGGTGATCCAAATATAATTTATATTTTGTTCAGCAAATGACCTTATTTTGTAAGGGTTTTACCTTCATAATTATGTTTTCCTTTAGACTGATACATCTGTTGGCACACACCACCGGACCACAGAATGAGGGAGGCAAAAACGTAGAGAGGCGGCAAAGGGAATCTGGGTAGGATACAAACTTTTCTGTGCTTGAACAAATATAACTGACAGAGAGAAACCTGACTACGTATCGGGCCAGCAAGAATGGCCTTTAAAGTCGATGCTGTTCAGATGAGACAAAGATGAGTTAAGTGGTTGATCAGGGGTTACTCAGCTAGAAGATATAAAGTAATGATGATGATGACAACAATAATGATGATCCTCTCTAGTCAAATTATACCCCCACTGTTTTCTGCCATAGCGATCAGCAAACTTTGTCTATAAGACCAAATAGTAAATATTTCATGATCTCTCTTGCAACTACCCAACTCTGCCTTTGAATGAGCATGGCCGTGTTCCAGCACAACTTTATTATAGACACCAAAATTTGAATTTAATATAATTTCATGTGCCATGAAATTTTCCTCTCCTTCTGAGTATTTTAATTTCAATCATTTAAAAATGTAAAGACCAATCTTAGTTACGGACAATACGAAAGCAGGTGGCAGGCCAGATGTGGCCCCATAAGTTTGCCAATCCCTGTTCTATCACATCACCCTATGAACCTCTTGCCTCAAATGCTCATCATTATTTGAAATTATATGGTCTATTTCTCCCTCGTGTATAGTGTATCTACCCTCACTCTAACGTAAATTCTTCAAGGGCGGAGGGACCATATGTACCCTTTTCAGCTCTCTCTCAGCTTGATATCCTCAGGACCTACAAAAGTACCTGGGACAGGACAGATGCTGATAAAGAGTCATTGAATGATGGACTGAATGGCTAACTGTTCTTAGTAGCAGTATAGTTACAAGTATGTATCACCGTATAATCTTCAAAACACTGCTACATAAAAATATCTCCTTTGATAGATGCAGGGAAGAAATTACTATCTCCATTTGATGTTTGAGTAACTGTGGACAGATGATGACGTGACTCTCCCTGGAGCACGCAGCTAGTAGGGGGATAGGGTCTGCACCAGAATGTGAGTCTGCTGCCTCATTCACGATTCCATTCACTGCAGCCTGCTGACTCCCTATGTCACTAACGCAGGAAGGCCCTGGATTACCCAGAGCTCCATATTGCTTAGACATTTTAGATGTGAGATGCTGAATGTTAAAAGGGTTTAAAGATCTCTATGTGCCCTCCCTCCAAGTAGTTTCAACCTAAGTTTCATCTCAGTGG
Source organism: Martes martes (assembly GCF_963455335.1). Lineage (NCBI taxonomy): Eukaryota > Metazoa > Chordata > Mammalia > Carnivora > Mustelidae > Martes > Martes martes. Next base: position 94,749,850 of record NC_137896.1, on the reverse strand, counting down.
GCACTGGACTCCCAGAGAGTTTCTGAGATGGCGTAGTCAAGGTTCACCAAGCTCCCACTGACCATCACCTAGTTACAGTGGAGCCCCTCACAAAGGAGCAGATAGAAAATTCTGAAGATGTACAAATGGGTAGCAAATCCTGACATTGACGTTCCAGCCAGCCCTGGATGGTCCGTGTCAGTGCTTTCTCCCTTGCCCACACCCTGGGGAAGGGCTGCACTCCACAGACAATACAACAAAGCCCCAAATAACCCCGTGGACTGCTTTCTGCTATTCTCCTTTACCACTTAATTCTAATAACATTTATTGAGCATCTTCAGAGAGATGAACCCTGAGCCACGTATACTGAGGACAAGTGGGCCATATAGGGAAGAGGATGGACTTTAAAATCAGGCAGACCAGTGGTCAAATCACTGATCTGCCATTATCACCTACATGACCTTGAGCAAGTTATAGTTTAACCTCTAAAACGACTGGATGATTCCTTTATTTTATGATGATTATGAAAATTAAGTGAGGTAATATATTGCCCAGCTGAGCTTCTGACAACCTAACAGATAAGCAGTCAGTGATTGCTTCCTTCTAGACCTCAAGGTATATACTCTGTCATGGAGAATGAGACAATTGCTAGTGCCTGTCTGGGCAAATGGCAGGTGGCTCTGCTCCTATTCTGTGATGAAGCTTTGTAGGATTTAGCAAACAATGTCCCTGCTTCAAGGCACTTTACTACCATATCCTGGAACAATGCAGTAAAGAAGGTAAGAATGGCATCTCTAGAGTAAAGCAGTATACACACACCCAACCATAAGCAGCAGCCCATGTCAAAACGCATACTATACACATATATATTATATTAATTTAAAGAAGTAAAGGGTTAATGCAACGAGGCTGGACAGGGACAAAGCAAGGATAAGCAAACAGGGCTGGAGTTAGATTTTAAGCCGATGAAAGGTGGAGACATGGTGAGCATTTAGTGGACATCATGGCGAGTAGCCAGGATTGCCTGGGGAGTTGGCCACCCTTTGAATACCATCCCAGTTCTCAGGAGAGCTCCCTGTGAATACTCCTACATTGGGTCATTTGGTTGAAAAGCCATGAGGAGACCAATTTGACATCCAGAGCAGAGTGGATATTTCCATGCCAAACAGAATGTTTTGGAGGAGCAGACAATATTATGCTACACTTGGCCACTTCCTGGAATTCAGAATACCAAATATTTTGGAAGTATAGCCCCCTTACCCCTGCAGTCACAATGCAGGGATGGCCTGAAGACCAGAGGCTCTGCACAACAGAAAACTCTTGGCGGGCAGCAAGTCTGGCGGTGAATCTTCTTTCAGTTTGGCAGGCCATGTGAAATGCCCTTCCATGGAACAATCCTAAAACTGGGGCTCACTTGGACCCCGCTATCACTGAGACCAGTATGAGACCACTATATTATTTCACTGGCGAGGGTCCCCATAAGTTAAAGGCAGCTTTTCAAACACAAGGATGTGGTGAGGTATTTCACATAAATCCTACCTTTGCTGAAGCCACACAGGGGCCCTACCTCCAAGCTCTCTACTAAATAAAAAAGTTTTAGTGAAAGAGGCTATGCCCTAGCAGTACTACCTTTGTGTTTACATATACTTATGTCTGCACAAAACAAAACAGAGCTATGTTTCAGGGAGGCAGCCTGATACAGTAGAAAAGCACAGGATTTGGAAAAGTCAGACTCCATTTTAAGTTGTCCTTCTGCAGTGAACCATCTGGGTAACCTTGGTGAAGCTACATGACCTCTCTCAAGTGAGTTTTCTCATTAATAAAATGCAAGACATTATGTTTTCCTCAGACTACCCTATTGAGAATCCTCAAAGCATAGCCAGAGGAGGGCACATAGAGTTCATCACACTGGTAAAATCTGGTGGACTAAAATAGCTGCCTGGGAGGCTGGGGTGAGAAGGCTCCTGGGTCTACATATGCACTCGGCAGGAAAGCAGAAGACGATGCAGGAGTGGCATCTTCCAGGTAAGGGAGAGAGGCGAAGGGGCTGCACAAACTGTTTGCCATCACCAATAATGAGCGTGGACTTCTCAAACGGTCCGCTAAAGGAACAGACGGGCAGGGGGCGGCAGGCAGAGAGGCAACGGGCAACGTCACTGAATGCTATGGTTAATGTGGTTAATGTGAAGGTTAATGTGAAGCCTTTACCCACATGTTTGCCATGTAAGGAACGCAGCTGGTCCCACAGGTCTCCACTGACTCCTTGCCAGGTCAGAGCGGATGACCTTCCTCAGGATGCAGAAGGCACAGCTATCCAACCGCTGCTCTAGTGGTGTAAATATTTGCTAGTCCACCAGTAGGCATTGCTTTCCTCTGGTTTTTCATTCTGCTTCATCCTCATCAAAATGAGAAGTCCTCTGGAAGGTGTAACACAATCCACTTGCATCAAGCTCATGAAATGTCCCTTTTCTTCTAACAGAATCTGTTAGGGGTATAGGCAAGGCAATGGATGGCTAAATGACAGGGCACTGTTGGAGGTGCTCCGTGGTCAGAAAAGACAAAAACTAATGATTCACAATTTAGCTAAAGAGGAGTTCTGTAGGCTGGTGCTGAGTATCGTGCTCAGTGCAGCTACCAAATCAACATTCTCCAAATGGGGGGACAGGAAGTGACCTCCCTACCAGAATGCCCATAGGCCAAGCTTTGTGTGTCTCACTTTGGTACTGAGACTCCTATCAGAATGCTTCTAACAACCTGACAGAGAATATTCCGGCTTCATTTTACTTCTGGCTCTCCTCCTGGAGGCCCTCTCAAGACGGTGCAAGCATCTGTCGGCTACAGGCAGGTCCCTGAGAACTGTGAATCTGAGAACACAGGGATGCATAGTGGAGGCTCTTTGGAAAGCATAGGGCCTAGGCATGTGCAGTCAGGCCAGGGTTGGGGGGTAGCCATTACAGAGAAAGAGGATGGCAAGGTACCAAAAAAGAATACTATTTGTGGAGTGTTCCCTGTTTCACCCCTACAACCTTTCTTCTTGGCAGGGAGACCTATCTATCCCTCCCTCAGAAAACCCAAATTCAGAAAGGCAAACTAATTCACTCAAGGTCACAGAGAGTGTAAGTGAGAACACACATGGACTACTCTGTGCAAGTTCTGGCACAGACTGTGTGGTAAGGTCTGGGGGAGGATGCACATACGATCCTAGCATGGAGAAGCAGAAAGAGAGGCATAATAAATGGATCTGTGGATTAGAGTGCTGGGTTTCTAGATGCATCTTAAATCCGACCTTTCACAGGTATAATTTCTTAACACCTGCTAAATCATCGGCCCAGGCGATTCTCAAATTCTGGTGCCAAATTAGGAGAACAATGGCCTAAATGATCCAAAAGAGCATTTGGTTTTAGGCCTTCTCATCTTTTAATTGGGTCTCCCACAGGTTGTGTCGCTGAGAGGCATGAAACACCCTGTCCTACATAGGTGGAGAGACCAGACACCTTACCATGCTCTATGTGCCTTGGATTCAACATGTTACCGTAATTCTGTTGGTGTGTTTTCCCAGGAAAGTCTTCCACACAGAATAGCCAGGAGCCAATGAACAGTAATTCATTCAGGCAAATCCCGCCCTGGTAGCACCATTTCAACGGGCTTCCTTTCCTTATTAAGCAGCACTAAACTCTTAAGAACAGCAGCAAAGCTGTGAAAGTGTTGACAATCAGCAAATCTCCAAGCAAGTTTACCATCATCCATTCTGATTCATTATAATCATTGAAATTTTAGGTCACACAAGAGCCATCTGTGAAGCAGCCTCCCCAGATGATTAAAACACTCCTGTACAATGTACATTTACAAATTGAAAATTAATGAGGAAACATGTTTAAAAATTGACTATAGCTACCCAAGGGTTTAAAAACACTTTAAAATGCATAAAGAAACCACTTGGCTATGCAGTCCTCCTTAGTGACAAATAAGTTGCATTACTTCTCAGAATTACTCCTGCTGAATTAACTTTTCAATGTGTTGGTTATTATGGTTGCATACCAATATCATATCTCAAAAAATACTAATACAAATCATATCCCCCCACTCCTGTCCTCCGGGCTAATTCATTTTGCATCTTACCAACTCAAGGTAAATGATCCAGAAAAAAGCAAAGATATTCCTCATGAATGACTGGTATTACAACAAACAAAACTGTATTCTGCCAGTGGGAATGGTCTATTCCCGGTTAAAAGTTTCTCTAGTGCTCCTAGCTGCAGAAATGAAACAGAGACTCTCTACAGCACATTCTAGGCAATAAAGCATCCTCTCACGTTGCTCTGCCTCCCCCCCCTTTTTTTTCTTTTGACTTGGTCTTTCTCCTCTACCATCTCACTTTGCCTTCAGTCAGGCATTCTATCTGGTAGCCTTTGGGACAGGAGTCTTTACTGGGGAGCAGAGAGGAAGGAGAAGGCATAATTCTTATCCTCCAGGAGCTTTGTCCATGAGGGCCTGAAGGGCAATGAAGGCAGGGTTTGAGAAGGGAAACCCTTTTGACCAATTGCAAGCATGTACTTGAACAGGCCAAGTGCTTTGTATATGATACTGCATTCAGCCCTTCCAATGGGTCTGGTAGATGGGTAGGAGTATCACTGTTCATAGGTGAGAAAAATGAGGCTTATAAAGGTTACGTGGATTGCCCAGGGTTACAATCTATGCTGTGACCATGAGTAGACCTCACTCAGGTGTGTGCATACACGATGAAAACAACACCCATACATCAGTAGAAAATGCACGGAGTTATACACACAAAGGCCAAAGGCTGCTAGGTTGGCCAGAGGAGGCCACTAGCTTGCAGGGAGTGACAGCAGATGCATATAGTAAGTCCAGTCCATGGAGATGGACTGGATTGTGTTTACATTGTGTTTCCTTAAAATTCTTATGTTAAAGCAATGTGATTATATTTGGAGGCAGGGCTTATAAGGAGGCAATAAAGGTGAAATGAGGTCATAAGGGTGGGGCCTTAATCCAATAGATCTGGTGTCTTATAAGAACACCACAGCATCCTATGCACACAGAGGAAAGGCCACTTGAGCACGTGGTAAGAAGGTATCTGTCTGTAATTCAGGGAAAGAATGCTTACCACAAACCAAACTCCCTGACACTCTCTCATCACCCTTTTATCCCTTGGACTTCTAGCCTCCAAACCTGTAAGAAAAGAAACTTCTGTTGCTTAAGCAACCTGGTTTGTGGTGTTATATTACTGCAGCCTGAGAAGACTAGTGCAGAGATACTGAGAATCAAGGACGGGAAACTCAGTCAAGTGTGCCTGGAGGTCAATGCCAGGGTTGGATAGCAGCGCCCCCCCCCCCCCACTCCTCCAATACACACACACACAAGCACTGAGCTAGTGAAGCAGGAGTGACACTGATCACATCCCTGGACTAGAACTTGTATGACATTGTATCACAGGTATTGGTTAGGTCAGCCTCCCCTGCCCCCAGCTGGGAGTGGATGTGCAGATGGGACTGTGCTCCATTCACCCTTTTATCCCTCACACTATTCCTCATACACAGTAGCTGCGTTTTATATCTCTGAATATTGGAAGAAATGGGCCGGTCTGTGCATGCAGGAGGAGTCAAAGTAAGAACATCTGTGGGTTCCAGGGATTTGTAGATGTGAAGCACCAGCCCCGCTTCCCCAGGGAGCGACATGACCAAGAGTTTAGAGGTGAGTGTGGAAGCAACACACAGGACAAGGCAAAGGTGGGGGCTGCTCTCAGATATGTAGCCTTCTGGAGGCTGTTGCCAAAGCTAGGTGGGGCATATTCAGAAGGTAAAAGGGACAACAGCTCTGGGAAGAAGAAAATGTAAGAAGGACTGTGAAGGAAACACCAGATGGAAATGCTGAATGGATGCCTTTATTAATCCAACCAATATCCATCCACTGCCAACCTCTTAGCAGGCACTAGACACTGTCGGAGATGCTGCAGCTCAGGGGGGAACGGAACCATCCACACGGCTCCTGCCCTCAGTCTCAGGACTAGTCGAGACAGGAACAAATCAAATAACCACAGAAATAATTTTTTAATTAGCAACTGTGCACAATGACACATGGAAATGCTGTGTGGTTCTCTAAGAACCTACAACAGTGGGGCTTTCCTAGCGTTGGAAGTTCAGCCATTCCCAGAACCTTAGGATGCGACTCCTTCCCTCCCCAATGAGGTGAAGAAGAGGTGGACAAAACACCTATCTACACCCACGGTACAGGGATCTCTTAATTCGCTGCACTTGAAACTCTTCAAGAACACGGCAGATTCCATTCTCTAGTGCATTCCTAACCCAGCTGTCTCTGAAACACAGCACTGATCACAGGAGGAAGCAGAGAGGAGACACGGATGCCTGCCACAATATAATCCTGCTGCAAATGGCGGACTGCAGAGTACGCATCCCACTGATAATGCACTTCCGTACATGAAGGATGGCACCCGGACCACCACCGAAGCCCTTCTTACGTCAGTGGTGCCTCCTTTTGCAGTTAGGATGAGAAATGGGGGTAGGCTACAGACACACACTCTATTGAACCAATGTATTCATTTCAGGTTTCTGAATGAAAGTTTCAGAAGATAATAAAAAGAAAGAACCGGTTCAAGTGATAATTGTCACAGGTACAATATTTATTTTTAATTTCATGAGTCAATGTGAGACGGTTTGGCAGATTCAAATCATAATGTATATTGTCAACTGTTTCAATGTTATCAATTCAGCATTTACAGAACTTATTTTGATAATGTGGGGCTGTCATCTGGCAATCACAAAGTACTTTAGAATGCAAACTATGAATATGTTCTCATATATATATATATATATATATATATATGTATATACACACTAAAAGGGAAATGCACCAAAAATAAATATTTTCAAAACCTTTTTCAGTGGTGGTTAATATGCTAAGGGGTGATATCAGAGCTATTTAAAATCCTCTGGGATATTCATCAGATATTCCTAAAAAAAAAAATTCACTTGGATATTTTATTTTCTATCGAATGCTACTCTCCTTTCTAATCAGATTTATTCCAGCAAGAGGTCCCATACACACACCAGGAGAGCAAATTTAATGAGGCTTGGCATAAACAAAGGGATATGAGAATGCATGTGTTTTTATAGCAGGTATTTTTTAGATTTGTTCTATGAAGAGTCAAGGAGAACCCAGACTGATAAATGGAAGCTACAGAAAGGTATTCGCTCAAAATCACAAAGAAATGTCTCAAGTCAAACTTGTCCAAAGATGGAGGTGGAAGAGGGTGCTCACCAATGGTGGAAGGAAGGCTGGGCTTTGACTAACCATCTGATAGAAGAGATTCAAGCCTCAGATGGTAGGTTGATCTAAATGGCTTAAACTGTCCTTCAAGTAAGAGACACCTGGCCTGGGCACTATGCCAGATGTTTCAGACACTCCTCTTACCTACTGGCGAGAGAAGACCACATGCCACAAGTGATAGTGAAACGTACAACGTGGGATAGAGTAATTCCGTGATACTGACTAGAATGAGTTCAGGATTTGTGATGAAAAGCTCATAGAGTCAACTGGAAGTGCCAGGAGAAGATACTGAGATTTGAAGGACCGGCAAATGGTGACTGGAGAGAACATCTTTTTTTTTTTTTTTTTTTTTTTTTTTTTTAAAGATTTTATTCATTTATCTGACAGACGGAGATCACAAGTAGGCAGAGAAGCAGGCAGAGAGGAGGAAGCAGGCTCCCCGCCGAGCAGAGAGCCCGATGTGGGGCTCAATCCCAGAACCCTGGGATCACGACCCGAGCCGAAGGCAGAGGCCTTAACCCACTGAGCCACCCAGGCGCCCCTGGAGAGAACATCTTAAGTAAGCTGGGTAAGATTCCTACTCAAAGGTTTTAACACTACCGGTGAGGAATGCACACTTTAGAAAATCAACACAGAAGTTCTTTGACCAGGGATGGAAGCAGTATTTGTAGAAAGACCTGCTTGTCAGATTCCAGACGGGTTGGCTCTTGTGTCTGAAAACTTTAGTGAGTCTCAGTAACGGCTGTTCACAACCAGGACTGAAGGTCAGCAAGCTCTGACCTTCTGCTTCGAAAGATAAGACTCTGTTTTGAAAGGTCTGGGCTTTGACCCAGGCACAGGAGTGTCTACCTTCCCTCTCACCCTTTAATGTGATCTATAGCAGGTGGTCCCAGATTGCAGTTCCATTATACCAGTTTTTTGGAAGAACAGAGTGCAAACCCAAGTTAAGCTTCGCAACTGTTACTCTAGTGGATGGACCAGTAGATGAAGTCTGGATGACCCCATTGAAAGTTTTTTACATTTATGTGAAGTCTATACTTAGGGTACCACACACCACGCTGTAACTTTTTCTGCCCTCTGAGATCTTATAAAATATGCTCAATCTCCTGTCCACATGCTAGTCTTTTAAATATCCAATGGTATTTTTTTCAAGATTTTATTTATTCGAGAGAGAGCGAAAATGTGAGAGAGAGACAGATCATGAGCAGGGGGCAGAGGGAGAGGAAGAGGCAGACTTCCTGCTGAGCAGGGAGCCTTCCGGGGGACTCGGTCCCAGGACCCTGGGATCATGACCTAAGCCAAAGGCAGATGTCTAACTGCCTGAGCCACCCAAGCATCCAAATGTCTAAAGGTATTTAACACAGTTCTCAGAAGTGAACTCACCTCAGGATGAAAGATTTGAGTTGCTTCAACTGATTCTCAAAGGAGATAATTTCTAACCAGTTCTCATCTCTTCTCACTCTCTCCCCATAATCTCCCAGTTTCTTAGTCTCTTTCTTTAGTAGCTGCACTCAAATGTGAATATAATATTTCCATTTACTGTTACTAGGCAGAAATAGGACTTCCTCCACCCCTGCCCTGTCCACCTTGTTTTTATTAATGCAATCTAAGATCACATGAGCTTTTTCTGGACTTCAAATCAGCTAGAAAATAGTAAAACTGGCAGAAAAAAAATTAACTCGTCAGAATTTGTTCCTAGTGTTTCTGTGGTTTCTGACAACCACTAGCATTGACATACTTCCTTCAAGAATAACATATAACACATGCATATATTCTTATCTTTAATGCTAGCTTTTTTAAAAATTTTTTTTATTTTACATAGGCTCCACACCCAGTGTAGAGCCCAATGTAGGGACTGAACTCAACATTATGAGATTGATACCTGAGCTGAGATCAAGAGTCGGCCGCTTAACCTACTGAGCGCCAGTGTTAGGATTTTAAATCAGGGTTTATAAAATATAGATGTGCATAATTCAGTGAAGATTTAATCTTAAAAATCGGTTCTCTGATCCTTACTGCCTGTTCTTCAAAACCCCTAAATTAACCTTGTCCCCTGCAAGAGAATCTCTGGATGGAACAGCAGTTGTCATGACAATAGGAGGTGGAGAAGAAGAGACAATCTCTTTAAAAAGAGAGACCCTGTCAACAGCTAGGCCAGTCAGGAGTGGCTGCTATTGTTCCCTTGACTATTGATTAAGCAATTTGTAACCATGGCAATGATCTTATATTCCTGGAGAGGTTAGTAGGGTGGAATGGACAGTCTTCCATGGTAAAAAAATAAATTAATGTTGAAATGAAACAGAGCTCTTAACGGTTCTTTCCTCATGTCACTAAACAGGCACTAAATCGTCCGTGCCCGTTTCTCACCTGAAGCATTTCATGTCTCAAGAAAATCCACCCAGAATCCTAGATTATACATGCAAGTCAAATAATATGAGAAAGCCTCAGGATCAAGGGAGGAGGAGCTTGGGGGTGATGGGTGTATGCCTGGTTTTCATCTACTGAACTCAGAACATTGTTTTCACTTGTTCCACATAACAGAGGGAGGTCTCTCTTGCGCTTCTGTTGAGAAATGCAAGGCCTTTCCTCCACCAAGTCTTTGCTAGGCAAAGACTTTGCTATATATGCCTATGTGGCCTTGTGACTTCTGAACTGCCTGGTTCCAAGAAGCCAGTGCTTAATTGTCTCCAGTGACCAGAAGCCTGAGGGATAAAGGGTTCTGGGGACTTCACTAAAAGGGACTCCAGGCAATAGGCCAGTCATTCCGCATATAGGATGAAGGATAATTTGTGTGTGTTTCCATACACACACTCCTATTACTAATAAGGATTCATGGTGGTTGCTAGAAACGAAAAAATGAATCATACATATCTCTGAAGGTCAAGTACTTCTTGGTTGATTAAAAAAACGGTAAGAAACACTGGGATATTTCTAACTCTACATTATTACAACAAAAATTCAACGCCACACAATTTGGATGGTGAGAGGATCCTGTTTTAGAGAGGTTTTGTGAAAATTGATCAGACTATGTCCTGTCCACATGTGTGGTTTTTTTTCACTTGAGAGAGAGAGAGAGAGAGAGAGAGAGAGGAAGGGGAGGGGCAATGGGAGAAGGAGAGAAGCCTCAAGCAGACTCCCTACCCAAGTGAGGAGCCTGATGTGGGGGCTTGATCCCTGAGATCATAACCTGAGCCGAAATTAAGCGTCAGCCACTTAACCGACTGAGCCACCCAGGCAGCCCTCGCATGTGCTTCTTGAAACCAGATGACTATTTCTGCTCCACAGGTCCTGTACTTTAGAGTGACCATCAAGCGCTTCTTAAACCCTGGACTTTAAACTATTTTGCTCTCCACTTTTCTACTGCCCTGGACACCTGCTAGTCTTAGCTTCTTCTTTGCTCTTACCCCATCCCCTCATAGCTGACGTAAGGCTGAGGAGGTTCTTACTGCTCTTTTGGCATTTCCTTCTAATGTGCCTGGTAAAACCCCCCTCCCTAATCCCACATAAGTCCCAGGACCCTGTCCCAGCACTAGCCCAGGTGTCCGGGGCTAGCCTGGCTTACCCTGGAGTGTGGACAGGAAGTAGCATGCTGACTCTACCCCAAACCCCTGCAGCTATCACCAGGTCCTCCAATTATTTTTGCAGCCTCCCTCTGCTTCACACATCTTCGTGTTTTTGACAGATAGGGTAGGGCACAAACCATTATACCAGCTAGTTTTCCAAAATTGAATCTGGTCCTGCAGACCTTGGAAAAATAATTATTTCTTTTCATAATAGCCTGTGACTAAATCTGATGTGTGGGTGGACAATGGCCCTTAAACCTTCAAAGGAAGCCAGAAAACAAGTCTAATAGTAACAAGTCCTATTGATAAATTGAAGCTCTAAGCTACAAAAGTGCTTATTCACTGACCAAGAGCCTTGCAATTTATTTTACTTTATTAGGTGCTGAATCCCTAAAAAAAAAAAAAAAAAAAAAAAAAAAAAAAAAAAAAAAAAACTGCTGGAATTCCAAAAGCTTTGAATCTAATTATTATAAGTATGTTTAATGAAACCTTTGAAGCCACTCGGAATGTAATGCTAAAGTTTAGATAAGATTATACCTCTCTGCCACTCATACATGTTAATAGAATTCCTGAGCTCTGTGAAGGTACAAAATAGACCCAACATTTAAAACAAAGCAATATGTTTGATTTTAAAATATTCTCTGCAGATAGCTTTCCCCTGACCGTTACTGACATCCTATTCATCTAGTCCTGGAAATCCAATGTAAAGGAGGATTTGATTGAGAAAGATCACTTCAGGAAGAGAATTAGAAGGAAAAGATCTCAGCTTTGGGAAAGACCTTAAAGGATCAATTTATTATCTGATGTTTGGATTAGCTCTACCATATTCTTGTCAAGGAGTCACCCATCCTATGCACAGATATTGTCAGCCTTACAGAGCTAGCAACAATTCCATCTTCACATATTCCTGACAATAAAGAAGCCTATTCCTAGGTAACTTTGCTTTGTAACAACTTTGAGCTTATACTCACACACAAATGCATACCACAGAAGATAAGTTTCAAGAACTGAACACACAGCTTCATTCAGTTTGGAGAGATTCCTGTAAGCCACACATCGTATGTTTCACAGGAATCATCATGGTCTGGATCTATGAACAAATTCACAACAGCCAGCTTTCAAGTTATTACCAAAGGCATTGCTTCTCAGATTTGTTCAGTCCTACACACCCTTGTGATCCCTGTATCATACTCCTTTGACAGTAATGGTGGTAGCAGGAGGCAGAGAGTCTGTTCATTCTTTAGCTATCCAGCTAATTCCTCTCTCCTTGGCCATATGATCTACACAAGGACACACTGAGCACATGCAAATGAACACCAAGTATGTGTTCAACAAGCAAAATGTACATATTCACATGCAGAAAATTCCTTTCTCTCTCCATTACAATCACCAGCATCTGTACAATTTAACCTCTAAGTTACAATCTGACAAACCTCTCTTAAGGACCACCTGATGGTCCCTGCAGATCAGCAATGTTCTGTAGTATACCAACATTTTAATGCTATGACTGGTATTAGAAAATACCTGAGAGCATTATTTCTGGATAAGGCAGGGATCTAGGGAAATCAAAGTCCCCATTTTGGAAAGTCCCAGAGATCCATGTATCTTACTTTACAAAAAGGGACCTTCTTGTTCATGTGGTAGAGAACACAGCTGCTAGGCTGGGTGGCTCAGTCATTTAGGTGTCTACCTTGGACTCAGGTTATGATCTCAGGGCCCCAGGATCAAGCCCCAGAATCAGAATCCCTGCTCAGTGGGGAGTCTGCTTCTCCCTTTCCCTCTGCCTCTGCCCCTCATCCCTGCTCTTGCTCTCTCTCTCTCAAGTAAATAAATAAAATCTCAAACAACAACAACAACAACAAAAAAAAAAAACAAAAAACATAGCTTCTGGTTGGGAAGATGTGGATTTTGGGAAGGTGTTTCTTAGATCTTCTCTAAAGCAAGGTCTTATAAGAAGAAAGATGAGAGAGGTGGTTGGTTGGTGGCAATATACTCAAAATAAAAGCAATGGACAGAAGGCAAAGGGTGCTTTCCTTACAGAAAAGAGTCAGAAATTTCAGATCAGGGCACCTCTAGAGGAATTTCCCAATATACATATATTTTCATTTCATTATTTCTTCTCTGTTTTACCACGCCAAAAGAAGTGGAACTGTTAAAATGATGAGGGGCTGTGGGCATATCTTGGTGGTAGCAAAGAAAGGTTAGCATGGGGGGCCAAGTGTAGTGTGTAGGTCCGGGAACCCCAAGAAATTAAAAGGGAGCTGCTGGGATGGGGGCACTAAACAGAACGTGAGGCCCCAGGAGTCTTTGGCCGACGGATTGGCTTTGCAGGCATCAACCTCTCTTCCTACACAGGGAAGCCTCCTGTGAAACTGAGAAACTCGTGGTCTTCGGTGCCCAGCTCTTCCTTTTCAGACTCCGTTGCCCAAACTGAAAAGTTTAAAACTGGCCTACGCTATGACATCCTGATCTTAGAGGACTCCAACACTAGGAAGATCAAGTTTGGGAAAAAACAAAACAAAAGCAATAACAACAACAACAACAAAAAACAATGAAAAGAGACTAGACCCACTCCAAAACCATGTCTCCCAAAGAACATTTCACAGGCCTCCTGGGGAGAGGAAGCGGTCTTCCCTGGAAGAACGTTTCCAAGGTCCAATCAGGCTGCGGAAAGCTACGTTAGTACAGCAACTTTTGTGTAGTTGTTGTGGTTTTTACTGCTCTACATCTCAGAATTTGCTGTTGCCCATTATAAATCTCACGCGGAAGTAGGGATATCATATGCATAGAAACTGTGCACAAAAGGAAAAGAGCATTGACAGAATTGCAGGTGCCAACTGAGAACTGCATAAGGCAGGCGGTGCTTCAGGATGCTTCCAGCCTGCTTGGCTTGTGCTCCTTTTTTCTGAAGACAAGATGAACCAAATGACCGTTCTGCTTTGCTCCAATACTTCATTTCTTAGTCTGTCTTTATTTTCTCCCACAACGGAGCAAACACCAATTGTGCATCTCTGCGCAAATAACCCCACTCCTGATTTAAAACAAAATCAAAATAAGAGCCCCAAAAGCTTCTTAAGGCAAACGGACACTTTTTCCTCAAAACAAAATAAAACAAAACAGCCCAAAACTGTATTCTATTTATTCCAAGTACAATGGCTTATATTTAAACACATTGTTACGGTCTGAAAGTCTATGTCCCTCCAAAATTCATATGTGGAAATGCCAACCACCAAAGGCAGAGCCTCAGCGTGCACGATTAGTGCTATTCATCAAAAGGACTCCACAAGGCTCCCTAGCCCCTTCTACCATGGGAGGACAGAGCAAGAAGATGCCAGAAAGAGGGCCCTCACCTGACAGTGGTCTTGCCATGAACTTGGTCTTCCAGCCTCTAGAACAGTAAGCAATAAATTGCTGTTGTTTGTAAGACATGCAGTTTGTGGTATTGTATTATAGTAGCCTGGGAGACAAAGACAGATATAGTACAGACTTGCTAAATGACTATTTCTATTTCCACTAATTCTACATTTGTTCTGACCCCTTCATTTGAGCTTTTGTAAATAACCAGTAAGAGACAAAACCTCCGGGGCGCCTGGGTGGCTCAGTGGGTTAAAACCTCTGCCTTCAGCTCAGGTCATGATCCCAGGGTCCTGGGATTGAGCCCTGCATCGGGCTCTCTGCTCTGCAGGGAGCCTGCTTCCCTTCTTCTCTCTCTGCCTGACTCTCTGCCTACTTGTGACCTCTGTCTGTCAAATAAATAAATAAAATCTTAAAAAAAAAAAAAAAAAAGAGAGAGAGAGAGAGACAAAACCTCCACAGGTTAAAACGTGGCTCGGCTATTACCAAGAGGGAGGTTAGCAATGTGGTTTAGAGGCTGGGCTTTGTCATAGGCTTAAATCCTTGTCTACAAAATATTGATAGCTGTAGTATCTACCTTGTAGGATTAATATATAGATCCATAGAATGGTATCAGTGAAACATAAAATATATAGTGAGCCTGAATAAATGACAAACATCATTGCATTATGCATATCAACTTTAGCTTAAATAGGAATTTCATTTCTTTTCCAAGAAAATGGTACGAAGATGATGACATTGTGAGCAGGGAGCTTTTCTGAACCCTATGGTACACTGTGAGGTTTAAAAGTTATCATGCTGCTGGAAAAGCAGTGCTACAGCAAGAGACAGAAAACTTCCATGGACAAAATGGTCTCGGAACAGGTAACATATGGCCCCTAAGAACTGGTGGTCAGTGGGTCAGAAGTGATTAATATTTGCCTCTTTCCACTCATATTCTTTCTTATTAAAACTCCATAATTATTTTCAGTTGTACCTAAATGGCTATGGAATCAGAGAAAAAGAGATAGAGAGAAACTATCTCATACCTCTATGGCAGGACTGGAAATATGGGGGCTCCCTCGCCACTTCAAGTGGAGATTGTGAGCCCGTCCTAATGGGCATTACCCTGGAGCTTCTTACAAATGAGATTATCAGGCCTCAGCCCGGACCTAATGAAAAAAATCTGCATTTTAATAAGATCCTCGGGCAATTTATACACATATTAATATTTGAGAAGTGCTGTCTTAGGTCACTTCCATTTGCCCTGCAGTTACCAACCCTGGTCACGCCAGAGAGCAGCCCATATGGGATGGGGAACCTGCCTAAACCAGAAAGACTACTCCCAACCAGAAGGAAGAATGGATAGTTTCAGACTTGACTGCAAAGAGATTCTCACTGAGTGTTTAAGGAAGTCTGCCAAACCACTATGAATTAGGATTCTGTTAAACTTCCAGATTTGACCCATTTCTAGTAAGACCTGGGTTCCTTACTGGAAACAGGCATATAGTACATCCCCAGCCTTTTCTACCTGTTTTCTCAGTACCCAATAAACAACTTGAAGTGTGTCATTTATTGGTGTTCTGTGCCCCACAAGAAACACCCAGTCCCCATATCCTTATATCATTTAGGCTTTCGGTTTTATAATTTCCACACTCACTTTGGGATACACATAATAAGCCAGCCACTAATTTGTCTACACCCAGAAGGGATTCTGTATGGCTGTGGTTGCCAACTCGCTGTGAAATGCCTTCACGAATGTCTTTTATAACAGGACTAACAGTTGTTGGTATCAGCCAAAGGAAGTTTGATGTAGCAAAAGAAGTGGTGACTGGTCTGCCTTATAATAGGATTAGGGCACGGGCTGGTGGGTCTGACGGCTTCGTAATAGCTGCTCTGTTAGTAATCCTCAAAGCATCATCTGGAAACACATTTGAGTCACTGCATTTATTCTGAAAAGTCTCTGATAGAAACGCTGGTAATCCTGGCCCTGAGTAGTAGGTTTACAGGACACAACCAAATGAGTTTCTTGAGGCCATGTGGAAAATGTTACCACAATGCTTCCTCTCTTTACACCATGCTTCATGATTTACCCAACTCTTCTGTGTACGTTCTCTTACACGGCTGCCACCACAGCTCTGGGAGGCTGGCAGGATAAGCTTCACTGAACCCACACATTCCAAGCTTTTACCTATTGATGAAGAAATGTCATCATCGGAGGAGGCTGGATTTAGGTGAGCCACTTATCTTTGAGGGATTAGATGATGTGCTCAGGGTCTGAAGTCTTGTAAATGGCAGGGCCAGTACCAAAGCCTAATTACTTGATTCCTAAGTCAGATTCCGTTTGCCCACACTGTGCTGCTGCCTCCCAGTGATGACCCCACACACCCCAGGAAGATGTCTCAGTAGTCGAGATTCTGACCAAGAATTTCTGGATCAAATTAATTGGGTCTTCTAATGACCTTCCGTTCACCATCTCATTAGCCTGCTTATTATCCCTGAGCATTTCGCTTTTTTAGAAAGTTCAAATCAGCACAAAGGGAAATATGTGTGTTTGTGTGAGGTTTTGGGTTAGTTAGAACAAACGTGGGTCCCTCCTTCGATGGGAGGGAATTTGGCCCTTCCCCAAGTATGTGTGCTGCTTTTGGAAAGCCAGGAAACACTTATCTCTCTTTAAACCCATATATTCATTTGTTTGACAGATGTTTTTGAACATCCACCAATGCCAGAATCTGGGTGCCATCTGGGTCAAATTCATTTATCAAGTGAGTATTGCTTTTTTAGAAAACCAGATCACACTATTGGCTTCTATCACTTGCGACAAACCAAGAGCTCTGGGAAGGATTTTGAATCATTGATTTCAAGTCAGATATTCACAAACCTCTTCACGTATAGATGATTTAACAAACATCTACATAAAGGCGATTTTTTTCCTCTTAAGTTTAACTGTAGGTCTGCATTTCCCATCAAGATCATCTTGATTTCTATGTTTATTGAGTTCTATATCTCTCCCAGCTCTTTGCCTCATGTAGATTTATTCAACACTACCCTTTCCCCACCTCTTTTTTTCTCTCTTTAATTCAAGTCATTAATAAAAATATTGAGCAAATCTAATACAAGGAGGGAACCCTATGCCTATTCATGAGAGAGTCCTTTCCACATGCCTCCCAGGTAATTCATCAATACAAGTGCGACCTGAGAACTTAAAGAAAGATCCACAGATAAATAAGATGCAAAAAAAGAAGGCATGAAGTAATGCCTTTAGTAAACGCTCTAAAAGTTTAAACAAATTGTGCCTTTTCAAAATCGCCTGGCCTTTAGAACTCAACCATGATACATGACTCAGGAAAGTTCCCTGCACATCCCTATTGGCCTCATTTTTTAATCATCATTTCCCTCTTGTGCTCTGGAATGAAAGCAGTTAGAGCTGTTCTGAATTACTCGTCTTCTCTTTCTGCACACATGGTTTGATTGGATGCTCCTGCCCCTTTTAAGTTGGGCACATCAATGTGACCTGCTTTGGCCAATAAAATGTGAATACAAGTGTTTTTTGCCACTTTCAGAAGGAAGTTCTAAAAGCCAGTATATTATTCACCATATTCCCTTCTCCCACTGATTTCAGGAAACACATTTCAAGAAGGACATGTAACTACCATGGGCCCCTGAGTGACTATGGTGAACATAGGCCCTGCCAAACTATATTCATCATGGATACGAATGAGAAGAAAACTTATATTAATCCAAGATGCAGAGATTAGGGGGATGTTGGTTAACTCAGACTAAATTGGGCCTATCCTCACTGATACATCTGGAATGAGCAATGGTTTCTTCCTGCTCATAAAAATAGATCAGAATTCCTCTTCCAGTATTCAAGGTCTTCTGCAATTTGACCTCGATTTATCCCTCAAACATCTTTACAACCATTGCTCAGATATTACTAACCGGTTCCTCCAGGAACCCAACTCTTCTGAAAACTCCACTTGGACATGTCACTTTCATTGGTCATAAAGTTGACTATTGTGGCTTAGGACCCACACTTGCCTTTAAGTTCCTCATCTTCACTCTTGTACCCAAAACATCAAAGAAAATGACAAGTGGATTAAAAATATGGGCAATTCTTCCCCTGATCATCTCCTTTGGGTCATTTATATAAATGCCTCAGGAACCAACAAGTACGCAAAATAAACCAAGTCAGCTAGAAAGTTTCTTGAGTAGTTAGTTAATGTGCTCCATACAGCACTGTCGTACGCTGGCTCAGAAGTGTGTGAAAAGCGTGGTTTCTCTGGAAATTCTTATGTCTTCAACTAACTCAATAAGCAATGTAATAGGTACTCATTATAATCCCTGAAGCTCTCTTTGACAAATTCAACATGAGTTGTGACTCTATTCCGGTTCCTAGAAAGCACTGTCATGTATAATGAACCAGACCCAATGGGTTGGACATTCCTAAAAAAGGGATTTGGAGTCAATTAAAGATAAAAAAAGGACTTTCTAACAATTAAAGCTCCCCTACAAAGAACTGTACTGGCCGGCCACATAAAAACATTGTATGTACTCTGGGTCAATGAAAATGTCTAACAGAGGACACATCCATCAGGGATGTTGGAGAAACAATTCCAGCACTGGGTGATTATTTCTACCAGATGCATGGCATGTCTTCCTGTCTTCTGGTTCTGTGATTTTATTTCTCCCATTTTCCTGCGTCTACCTATCAGTATTTCTTGCTGTTCCCTTCTGGCTTGCTCCTAAACCCCATTACCAACCATAGATTAAGGGTAAAGAAAGAGGCCCTCATCTTGTCCTTAGAAATCCAGGTCCGGCTGAGGAGGTATTTACAGATGTGATCCAAGGAGAGCCCAGATTAGATTGGTACAGAGAAGGGAACCAGTAGAAATCTGCACATACACTCTCTTCTACAATTGCTCTCTTGTCTCACCAAGACATATTACCTCTGCAGGAAAGCCACAGATCTAGCATTTACTATTTTGAGATCATGATCCACTTTTCATCCTACTGCTGGCATCCCTACATACCTCACAAAGTAATTTCTTCTTGTAATATCTTGACAGAAATATTAAAAGTTCATAAACTTACTACCTTTTACCACAATGAAAAAATATAGTGCAGATTTTGGTGAAGAAGTTTGGTGTAATATAGGAAGTGAGAAGGAGCAAGGTCCCTGACTTTAATGATACCAGATTGAGTTATATACATACAGAGCTAAAAACTTTCTAGCAAGGGTGGTGACTCTGACAGAGCCTCCAAGAATGACTCTTCCATTTCCCCTATTTTCTCACCAGAAATGAAGAGAATTCAAGAACCATTTCTTCTTCAGTGGTTCTCTGACCATGCCTTTCCCCCCCAGACATTCAGCCAATACATTCGAATTGGCTACAGATTAGAATTTCCAACCCCCACATTCTCTCTTGTCCTGAGCCATGTAGGTAACGACTAAAGTCCATTAGTTCTATTTCTCTTCTGTGCACATCTGTGATCCAGAACCTCAAAGACTCATTCTCCGCTTGCTAGTGTGGGGGCAAAGCAACCTGCCCTAGTTAATAGAACCTAGTATGTTAAATGGATCATTCGTTAACCAAATTCCTCTCTCCAGATCCAACCTGATTTGGGAATTTCAAAATACCAATGAAACTAGTTTTAAAACTCTCAATGGGTACTTGCAAGAGAAGATAGTTTGTTATAGATGGGACCTTAGGATAGACATCAAATTAAATTCTATCAGTGACTGCACAGCCCTGATCTATTAAAGAAGTCCAGAGAATCAAGGCAAATCATATCTTAGAAGGTCAAGTTCCAAGTGTGTTACTCACTTGAGATCAGAAAGAAGTATGGGATTGAAAATCTGGACATTTCTGCAATGACAGAAAAGTCAAAACACTTCCCCCAAACAGAGACACTATCTTACCTCTTTTCTATAAGGTAGGAATAACCCCATCATAATTATTATTTTTTAAATTCTATTTTATTTACATTCAATTAACATATAGTGTTTATTAGTTTCAGAGGTAGAGTTCAGTGATTCATCAGTGCCTGTAACACCCAGTGCTCACTACATCACGTATCCTCCTTAATTCCCATCACCCAGCTACCCAGCCTCCCCCACCTCCCCTCCAGCAACCCTCAGTTTGTTTCCTATAGTTAAGATTCTCTTATCATTTGTCTCCCTCTCTGATTTCAACTTATTTTATTTTTCCTTCCCTTCCCCTATGATCCTCTGTTTTGTTTCTTAAATTCCACATATGAGTGAAATCGCATGACAATTGTCTTTCTCTGATTGACTTACTTCCTTTAGCATAATGGCCTCTAGTTCTATCTACAGTGTTGCAAATGGTAATATTTCATTTTTTAATGACTGAGTAATATTATATTGTGTGTGTGCCTATATATGCATATATACCACATCTTCTTTATCCATTCATCTGTCAATGGACATCTGAGCTCTTTCCATAGTTTGGTTATTGTGGACATTGTTAACCCTATAATAATTATAATTCAATTAATCGGGAATATGGGAAATTACCCTCTTAGTGCAAAAAACACAGTGCACCATCTATTACAGCCCTCCACAACCTATTCTGGAAATGATCTAATTAGGATATTGGTTAGACCATCCAATTGTCTCCCAGGTGACACAGTGGAAACTCCATTGCTTAAAAGTGATTTAAAACTAAAAGATACAGAGAAGTGAAGAGAACAATTCGATGCTGACAGAAAGACTATGTTCTGGTTATCTAATAAAGGTACTTCGGATCTCTCTCTCTCTCTTTTTTTTTTTTTTCCATTTGATCAAATGTGGACCTGTACTTATTTCCTTCACCTCTAAAATGTTAACTTGGCTACGCTGATGGTCTACAAAGGCTTCGTGTATGGGTGCTTGTTTGCCCATCTTAGGAGAGCAACAACCTGCATGAAGAAGAGAAAAAAGAACAAAGTGTCATCAAGAAATAAAGGGAAGTGGGAAAGAGATTTGAGGGTGAATAAAGTATCTCTGATTCAAATCAATTCTTTTTCAAATCAATTTTTTTAAAGATTTTATTTACTTATTTATTTGACAGGCAGAGAGAGAGAGAGGTGGGAGGAAGCAGGCTCCCTGCTGAGCTAAGAGCCCAATGCAGGGCTCCATCCCAGGACCCCAGGACCATGACCGGAGCTGAAGGCAGAGGCTTTAACCCACTGAGCCACCCAGGCGCCCCTCAAATCAATTTTTAAAACAATTTACATCATGTCTTTTGCAAAGGTGAAATTCATTGGGGTTTGATACTTTACAGGAAAGGAACAAAGTGAGAAAGGAAAGAGGGAAGAAGGGTGGAAGTGCGAAGAGAATTTCCTTATGACAAGTTCCCGAAGGGAACCATCCCCAGGGTTTATAGATTGCCACTTATCGTTGGAGATACATACCATCAGATAATGAAAACAGCCCCCACATGTTTTAAAATCTCCCATTTAAAATTTAAATTCATTAGTTTATGAGCTGCTGGGAATTGACAGTTTTACACCCCAATCCTCCTCGCAATTTATGTAAAGCATGCCATAAAACGGAATAGGGGAGCATCTCCAAGAGAAAACACCAAACACAAATTGCTAAATAAAAACGCAGCTGAAGCCGATTTGCTGTGGGTCATATAACTGAGAATGTCGTTTTTATTAAGGGGAAGTTCTTAAGTATTTGCTCCTCACCCGGCCATTTTTTTTTTACCAACATTTAAAATATTAATGTACTGTTTTTATTGCTTCCCTCCTCTAAAGGCATTTCTGTTACTGGGCCCACACATATAAAATATGTCCCATGTATCTGCAGCATGGCAGG
The DNA here is from genome assembly GCF_963455335.1 of Martes martes. Classification (NCBI taxonomy): domain Eukaryota; kingdom Metazoa; phylum Chordata; class Mammalia; order Carnivora; family Mustelidae; genus Martes; species Martes martes. The sequence continues at coordinate 94,727,851 of NC_137896.1, read as the reverse complement.
TGTGTCTTTCTTTTTGGGTAGCGGGAGGGGGTATGTGCTCGCAAGTGGTTTCTTTCTGAAAGTGTATACCGCAACTAGACAGCAGTGCCCTGATTTTAGAAATTTTCATTATAATACATCTTTACATACACCAGAAACGAGAGTTAAGAACTACATGGAGCTTTGCATCTGATTTGTCTTCAGTGTTGATGTTTGTTTCTTGCCTTTAGAACAAAGTTTTCTGGGCCAGGCCCATGAGTTTCATTAAGTTGTGAACGGGAGGGATAGAAGGCGAATGAACGAACCAGGTCTCCACAGGAAAGATGTATTCGCTGGGGTCTCAACACAAGTTCTTTCCAAAAGGGGAAGCCTTGAACACCTTTCACGGTTCGTGCTTTCTGAGTTACCTCTAAGTGATCTTGGCTGCTTCCAATGTCACCTTTTACAACACTACCGTGCTCAACGCATTGGAGGTGGGGCCTGTAAGAAGCTGGGTGAACAGGCCTCACACCTGAACCTTCAGGCTAGTGTAGAGCGCTGAACTTAAAAGGCTCAATGACATGTAGGGCTCCTCTAAAATCATGATTTTAATTAAATTCTGATTCTACAAATGGAGGAATTTCTGGAGGCAGGACCTGCTCTTCCTCAACTTAGTGTTATTCCCAGCACATGGCAGAGTTTCCAGGCCACTGTAGCTACTTCCATGACATCCAGGGGATTGATCGTTCGACCAATCTATCTATCTACCTACCTCCAGGGAATGGATGGATGGATGGATGGATGGATATATAAATAAATAAATAAAATAAAAAATATATATACACACATATATTTTTTTTCTTTTTTTCTGTGCATGCAACAGCCATACCAGCCACACCACCCTTGCCTAGATGAGCACTCTTCTTAGGATACCTAACCTACCTCCTCTTACCTCTTTGATATTGCTTTGCCCATTTTGCCTTACATCGTAGTCATGTTTTCTTCTCTTCAAAATTACATGCCAGGCAAGGGCAGACACTACCTTTTATATTTCCAAGAATCTCCACAGACCTTTGTACAAAGAATCATCATCATGTGGTGGGGAGTAGGGTGTGGCTGGGGCAAAGAGGAAGGTTTCAGGTAGTCCATCAAGCCAGCAAGCAAACTCACCAGCTCCTCACAGGCCTGGGACATAGAGCAGACACTCCGTAAGTATTAGTTACTTGAAAAAGTAAGTATACTTTTGTATCTCCTGGGTGGCTCAGTCGGTTAAGCATCTGCCTTCAGCCCAGGTCATGATCTCCACGTCCTGGGATTGACAGAGCCCTACATCTGCAGGGAGTCTGCTTCTCCCTCTCCTTCTGCCCTTCCCCCACTCATACTCATTCTCTCTCAGATAAATTAAATCTTTAAAAATTTTTTAAAAAAAGAAAGAGTAAGTATATTTTCTCTTTTTTAAATTTTATTTTTAAAATTTCTTTTCAGTGTTCCAGAATTCATTGTTTATGTACCAAACCCAGTGCTGCATGCAGTTGTAAATGTTCTCAAAATCAGTGACCGAATCTTAGTTTCTTTGCATTGATGAGGGAAATCATGTCTGGCAGCATTCCTTTCAGAGGAGAAATCAAATAGGATTCATAGTTCTAGAAAGACCTAAAAGAAAACCATGTCATTCACCTTGTTTAGGTTTAGGAAAAGATAAAAAGGAAAGGAGTAGCATGAAAGACAGGACACACTTCACAAAGTACAGGGATAAGGGTAAGCACCAAATGCCCTTGGCAAAACAAAACACAGACTAAAAGCAAAAATAAAAATAAAAGGCAACATCCCACAGAGCTGGACGATGCCTATTAGGTATTACAAAGAGTGACACAGGGGAATTTCTGGAGGCAGCCCCCAAATGTCCCATCGCTGCTTCATCCCTACCACCGCTACTTGATTACTTCAGCAATTCCATAACTGATCTCCCTGCTCATTCTTGACCCTTTCAACTGATACACCACAAGGAGGCTAGCATGACTGTCCTAAATCATAATTAATGTGTGTCATTCTCCTGCCTAAAATCCTTCATCTATATCCAATAGAAAATAGTTCAAAACCCAAAGTTCTCCATCACATGACCTATATTCACTTTTCTGCTCCTCACTGGTGATATCTCACATATGACATTCTTCACTTTGGCCACCGGAATCACCATGTCATGGCTTTGCACCTTCTAGTCCCTCTACCTAGAGCATCTATACACCTTCTCTTCCCAGGATTCAGATCAAACTTCATCTCATCCTAGGGACTTACAATAATCCTCCCCATTGAACCCCTTGATGGCTATCACTTTCCAGCTGGACTACTTGTCAAAACTACAAATGTGTTGTGGTTACAAAGTCTTTGATCTCTGTAGACTATGTACCCAACACTTAACTTGGCATCTAGTCAGTGTTTAATAAATGGTTGAGTATAAATGATTGAGTGAATGAATAAGTGTATCCACTTACCATTGACTAGATTTGTTTGCAATACAGTTATATCCCTGGATATCTTCGTATATCTTTGTATATCTTATGTCCCTGGATATCTTTGTTGTGTGACAATTTAAATCTCCTCCTGCCTTTAATTTCGATCACCATTTTTAATGTATATTTTACATACCATATAATGTAAGGCATATACTATGCTAAGCAAGTATGCATTTTAAGTGTACAAAGAGTTTTGAAAATTTTACATGCCTTTGTAACTATCATCACAATCAGGATATAACAATTTCAATCACCCTAAAAATTCCCTTATGCCCTACCTCAATGTTCCTCTCATTCCCACTGCCAAGCAATCACTAATTTACTTTCTGATACTCTAATTTAGTTTGGATTAAAAAAATAATTCTATATACATAGAATCATACAGTATGTATTATTTTGAGACTGGCTTGTGTAGCTCAGCAAAATGTTGGGATTCATCTGTTTAGCTGTTTGTATCAATATGTTTCTTTGTTGTTGAATAGTACTCCATCAGATGCATATGCCATAATTTGTTTATCCATTCATACTTGTTGATAGACACATGAGTTGTTTCCAGTTTGGAGCTATTTTATACAAAGATGGTATGAAAATTAGTGTACCTATCTTCTTTTTTTAAAAAGATGTATGTATGTATTTGATGGGTGGAGGGCACAAGCAGGGGATGTGGGAGAGGGAGAAGCAGGCTTCCTGTGGAGTAGGGAGCCCAATGCGGGGCTCCATCCCAGGACCCTGGGATCAAGACCTGAGCCGAAGGCAGACTCTTAACGACTGAGCCACCCAGGCATCCCTCGTGTGTATATCTTTGTATAAACAGTTTTCATTTCACTTGAGTAAAATCCTAGAAATATCATTGTTGGGTTGTATGGTAAGTGTACGTTAACAAAGAAACTGCCAAACTGTTTTCCAAAGTGGTTATACCATTCTACATTCCTTCCAGAAATATATGAGTTTCAGTTGTTCTATATACTTTTGAACACTTGGTATCATTAAGTTTTTTTAATTTTAGCCATTTTAGTGGATGTCTAACTTGTTAAGTCCTCCCTTACTTATATTTCTAGTACCTGTTTCCTTGTTGTGAATTCTAGAACCTAGAGGAGTTGTATACTTGTCTTAGAAAGAGAATGTTCAGTTGGTCATAAGACCCTTTTGCTATTTAGCAGGATGCCAAGATAAACAGGACTCAAGACACAAGTAATGAGAGGAAGGGGCAGAGTGAGATGCAGGCGGACAAGTCCACGGAGCACGATTTAGAGAAAAGGAAAGTAAAAGAATGTGAACTAGAATTCAGTTTAAGGCTGAAAAGCTCACAGTTAAGTTGAGGAGCAGAAAACCCAGGCTTTCCTGGGAAGCCGCCTCTATTCCCTAGACTGGCCTAGGCCTGAGCACCGAAGGGGTCCTTAATAAATAACTGGCTGGATGGAGAATATTCCACAGCACTGACGTCATTTTCAATGAAGGCTTGATAATTTCTTATCAGGAAGGGGGAAGAGTAAGGAAACAGGGGAATTCTTTTTTTTTTTTTTTAAGATTTTATTTATTTATTTGACAGAGATCACAAGTAGGCAGAGAGGCAGGCAGAGAGAGAGAGGAAGGGAAGCAGACCCCCTGCTGAGCAGGGAGCCTGATGTGGGGCTCAATCCCAGGACCCTAAGATCATGACCTGAGCCGAAGGCAGAGGCTTAACCCACTGAGCCACCCAGGCATCCCGAAATAGGGAAATTCTTAAATCTACTTCTTATTGTCACTAAGTCACTTGTCATAAGCTAATGGGGAACAAAGTCCTTAACCTACCTAAGGCCCCTTTCCTTTTTGTGTCTCTGGCCATACAATGTATGTAACTGGTGATGAGTACACACTTATGGTCAATGAAGTATGCTAGAGGGTCGCCCTAATATACAGGTAGAGTCAGCAGAAAATAACTTGTATGTGTTATCTTTATAGAAGTTAATTTTTTGAGAGCTATGTGCTATACAAGCTATGTGCTATATGTAGGATGTCATTTAATTCTTATACAAACCTAGGGGGTAGACACTATGATCACCTTCATTTTGCAGTGGAGGTAAATGAGACACAAAGAGTCAATTGCCAAAAGTGAAAAAAGAAGTTTGGGAAGTCCAGACCAGAATTTAGATCCAAGTGACTTGAAAACTCTTGCTCTTGACAGCTATACTCTGAGTTGAGATAAAGTGCCTATCAAAAGCCACCCTGGCTCACCAACCTGCACGTTATTGAAATATCTACCATTAGACATTGCTTCTTTGGTGCAAACTGCATGGTGTTAGTATCAATCATTAACACCTAGCCATAGGTAATTCTTATCATTAACACTAGTTACTATCTTTGATGGTCAAAATGGACAGCTCAGAAACAGAGAGACATGGAAAATGCAGGAAAGAGCATATATATGTTTATGCACCTACCTACCTCAGTAATCCTAGGGCAGGCAAGGGGCAGAATGAAGAGGCTGGACATCACACAGGGTTAGATGTGTAAAACCCAAAGGAAAGAAAACCATAAGGAAGGGTATATAGATGGGGTGATAGAAAAGAATCAAGACACAGTGGTTTTAACAGACTCTCCCGGGTAACTGAAACTGTACAATCTCATAGAAACAGCACAGATTTTTGCAAGGGCTTCAGATCTAGGTTCGTGTATGGTTCAGCGAGGATCTGGAAGAATTCATTAAAATATTTGTGAGGCTTGGTATCCTAATGCGAACACTGGAGACAGACAATTTGCAAGATTATTTTGGGAATTCCATGTGAGGAAATATCTCAAATTGCTTGCCACTGATTAGTCAATAAATCTCATCTTGTTTCCTTTCTCCTTTTTTCCCCCTTTAGGATTAAGCGGTATTTATTGCATAAGTGGTCACAGAGGGGGAAGAAGCCTGAGAACACCGCCTCCACCCTACAGTCACCTCAGAAGTGCGGGAGGCAGGTTGTGTGAGGTGACCTGGTTCTTAAAGCACACTGACCCATTCAAACGCCCTCCTGCCACACTCCACACATGCACATGGGCACAGAATGAAAAGTGGGACTCATACTGTCATTGTGCCACCTTCTGTAGCTCATCTACTCTTGGCAAACGAATGTCAAGATTTTAAATACCATTTTATTTACATCATTTAAAACGGGGGAAATGCCACTCGTAATCAAGCTACTATCTGTTCAAATGTTTTGCGTCACGGTGATTTGGTACACTTGGTATGTGTAATGAGATGGGGGTCTGTTCTTTACCTCAAAACTAGTTTCCTTCAGGGGCCCTATATGATGAAGTGCTCTTTGCATAATACACTTGCTTGATGAGCACAACTGTTTTTTGACTAAAATGTCATCTGCAAGCTTAGGCCATTTAGCACATTGTTAAAGACATATATACCAAACAGATAATTATGTAAATAAATATTTTAAAATCTGAAGGAAATCTCTTTTTCCTAACATTGTTTTCAAGAATCATTTGATGATTCCCCCCATTCAACCATCAAGTCAGTAGAGCTAAGAATCTAAACCAGGTTTGGAGTCAAAAAGCTCCGGGTTCCATCACTAAAGATCTGTAGGGTGACATTAGAATCATTAGGCTACCTGTAAAAAAATATTAGAACTAGGGGATTTGGTAGATCATAGAGAAAGCTCATGATGAAATAATAATCAGCTATTAAATATAATGTTTCAGAAGAAATTTTATTGACATTGAAAAGTGCTAGATATATTATTGTGCAAGCTACAAAACACCATATATGGTAGGGCTCCAATCCCGAGAGAGAGAGAGAGAGAGAGAGAGAGAGAGAGTGAGTGTGTGTGTGTGTTAGAGGTCTGTTAGATAAATAAACCAAAGATGCCCTCTGTGTATTGGCTCTGAAGATATGTATTTCTTGACTGCCAACTGAGACACATTTTTACACACAAAATTATTTTAAATAAGTAGATTTTTAGCCACTTAGAGACTGCCTTCGTTGCATCCTCCTGAAGCTACATTCAACATCTTGAGCCCAAGGGCTATAAAGACCCCAAGCCACTGCTGCCCTTCAGAGCGCTCTTTCTTTCTCTCTTGCTTTCTGTTTTGTTTATTTTTTTAAAGGAATCTCTACACCCAAAAGGGGTCTCCACAACCCAGAGATCAAGAGGCCATGAATCTCTGGCTGAGCCAGCTAGCACCTCCTGCCCATCGAGTTTCAGACCCAGAGACTCCCCCACGCTGCTAAGCCTCATCACTCAGATAGATCCCTCTTTTCCTCAGGAGTTCCCTGCCCTCCTCCCCTTCCGAGTTACCGCCTCCAGGCGCTCGCCTCCAGACAGAAGCCTGCCCTGAGGGACTCGCTGGCCTTTCCTCAGAGTGCCCGACGAGGCTTATGTGTGCTACTGCCACCTTGTGGTCTTGCCTTTTTTCTTTGCTTAGCCCCCAAATCCCTTGGATCTCTTAAAATGTCACCTTAGGTCTCCTATCCCCAGGAGTTCTAGAAAAGATTGGCTGCAATACCATATCACCAACCCACATTTCTACAAATATTGTCAGTGCTTACGATGTCATTTTTACCTTTGTAGGAAGCTTCTGGCTTCTCCTCATGATTGCTTCACTTCAATTGATTCAAATATGAAAATCAGTCTTCCTGCCTTAATTTTACACAAAAATACACTCATACAACACATTCGTGAAACAGACTTCACTGGAGGTTTGATGCTGAGTTGGAGGATGTTTTACAATAATATCCAACTGAACATCAAGCACTGCTGTGCCTGGGGATACCTTCCAGACACCCTACATCCGCAGGGGGCCCTTTACCCTTCCTACTTCTTCCCAGATTCCCTCTCTTCACTAGGTCTCCTCTCTCACACTGGCCCACAACATGTTGATCACAGGCAGTGTTAGCAGAAAGTGGAGGAGCCAGCACTGTGCCAGAGTATTAGAATGACAAATAAGAGATGAGCGGGTTCTGGGGAGCATCCAACAGGAGAGGGCTGGTTTTGCCAACTTTGAAAGAGGGAAATGGGGAGACTTTCTATTTATTTACAGTAAGCATTCTGGTTTTTGAGAGATATGTGATAGGAGAAAAGAGACACATATCCTTAGAGCCAAGAATGCTTGTCCAAAAGATAGAACAAATAATAAATAATAAGCAAGACAGAGCAGCAGGAAAGCATTTTTCAAAGACCAAGAAAGCATTTTTCAGAGCTTAAATGCTGCAGAAATTGTGGGGAAGAATGGTTGCCGAGAGCTCGAGCATCCAGGGACCTGACACCTGGCAGAACTGGAACAGAGCTTGAAATTTCTGGGTGGGGGAATGCTGTAGGGGAAGGGCTTGGGAAGAGAAGGGAAAGGAAGGGTCACATTTTAGAAGAGGAAGAATGTGCAAAGTCACAAATGTGATAAGTCTGGGGAATTCTGGGTAGCCCAGTTTGACCGGAACAACAGTGGGAGGAAGGAAAAGTAGGCTAAGAGAGGCAGATGGAGTTGGATTAGGGAGAGATTAAGGTATCAGGCTCAGGTTTTGCACTACACTTTAAGCCAGAGTTTCACTAATTGAGAGCTTGTGAAGCCCTCTGTGTCTCTACAGACTCCAGTTTAAGAAGCATTGCATGACTTGGAAAAGGGTCAAAATCTGCCAATATATAAGATTCCTATGCCAGGGCATTTAGAACTATTCCTTTTCTCCTAAGTCTTAATCTTAGCTTCTCTCTCTCTCTCTCATACACACACACACACTTAAAAACCTCACTTCATGATTTTCATTTGCAAGTTTTCCCTAAATCTGGGACACCCCCCCTTGCTATAGTCCTACCTCACACCTCATAAGTACTACCACTTTGAAGACCAAGCGTGCAGTCACTTCAACAACCACCTCCACAACCCCTGCCGCGGTTCCCCTCTACTACCAAGTAGCATGTGCAAGACTGAGCAGCACTGAGAGAAGAATGGTTCCTTCTCACTCCCAATCTCCCATCCCCCAGGCTAAGTGCAAGCCAGGACCCAGCTCAGAGTTACTGAATGGAAAGGCCTATAATGACTTACAGTCTGGGTGAGAGAAGTCTATTACCCTCCAACCATACATCAAGTGGTTTTCATCTCAGGTCTACACACCATGGCAGGGAGCCCACAGCAGGAGTAGAGCAGTAAATTCTCTCCACGGTTAATAAAACTTTGTAGTGGGCAACAATGACAGACAAGTTCTTGATTTCAACATGTGAGATGACAATTTCTGAATGGGTAACCAAATCTGTTTTTCAAGGTAAAAACTTAGAGAAGCTTTCAAAGGAAGGCAGTCAACAGAGCAGGATTCAACAATGGAAGGCATAGAATTCGGGGTGGTCGTTTTCAGCAGAGCCTTCCTTGCTACATTTCTTCCACCTAATGTGTTTGGTCCTACAGTCTTTCAAAGAAGATGGGGCCATTCATCCTTTCGGTGATTCAGTACCGACTTGATGGCAGTAGCAATGAGGAAAAGAGAGAAAGGCTCAAGGCTGGGGATGAAATAATGTGAAGCTTCTTGTCATAAGCTGAATAATGGCCTCCAAAGCTATCAGATCCTAATCCCTGGAACCTGAAAACATTACATTATTTGGAAAAAGAGTCTTGCAGATATGATTAAGTTAAGAATCTTGACATAGGGAGCTTATCCTGGATTATCCGGTTGGACCCTAAAAGCAATCACATGTATCCTTACGAGGAAGGCAGAGGGAGATGTGACACAGACAGACAGATGAGGAGAAAGTAATGTGACCATGGGCACAGAGATGGGAGTGATATGGCCAAGGAATGCCAGGAGCCACCGGAGCTGGGAGAAGCAAGGAACAGATGACTCCCTAGAGCATTCAGAGCGTGTACATAGGCCAACACCTAGATTTTGGCACAGTGAAACCATCTTGGACTTCTGGACTCTAGAACTGTAAAAGAATAAACTTCCGTTGTTTTTAAGGAACCAAGTCTGTGGCAATTTGTTATAGGAGCACAGGAAACAAATACATTTCTCAGGCATAATTCCCTTATACAGGATATTTTTGGAAACTATCCAGGGAGTATTTCTGCCTGGGCATCACACCACTGGTTATAGAGTCAACTAAAATGCAAAACTGCCTTATTTGGAAGATTGGAGGACCCATCTCCATTTCACTGGAAAGTCAGAGCAAATCAGAATCAGTGTACTCACAGCTCTGAAGGATTAAAGACGCCAATGGCTAAATCATCAATCACTCCATGAATCTAGGCTCATTCTACCTGCCGCTAGTTAAGGACAAAAGGAACATGTCTCATAGAAGAATATATGAAATGCTTATGTTGATGCATGGATAAGAACTGCCAGATTTGTGAACCCAGGAGAGGGTTCCAACTGGTCATTTGCCATTTCCTATGGTCTCCTTCCCCCAACTCCCACTCTCCAACTCCAAAGTTTAAAAAAAAAAAAAGAAAGTTAAAAATGAATAGTCAAACACCTCAGTATCAAATAAAAATGAATTGTAATTTGGCAATAGCCTCCAATCATATACTTGTGCTTTCAGCATCAAAGACGACGTGGGCTATTTTAATAAACAGTAAGATGAAAAGCAGGGAGCCAACAAAGCGTGACAGGATTAGAAAAAAAAATCACAGCAATGTGCAAGGAGTTGCAATTATATTTCCAGTTAAAGAGAGATGGAGGAAGTTCAACTCCATTTTCAGCAATTTGCATGTTTCCCACAAAGAGCTTTGCTCTAGTTAATGGCCGAGATGATAAAGAGGAAAAGCACGACCTCCCGGTTACCTAGTGCCATTCCCTGCGGGGTCTCTAGGCACTTCAAAGCACTTAGCACACTCAACTCTGATGCTTCTCTTCCAGAAAATGGCCTCCAGGACTGTGCCTGCAAGCAGCACGGTGAGGCTCTCTTTGGTAATCCTCAGTCCCTGACTTCTAAATCTTTCTCCGGTCTCTCTCTCTCTCTTTCCAACAAGCCAGTACATCTATGCCTTCACTCCCTCCCCACATCCAAACAGTTGTATTAGCTGTCTATTGTTGCATAACAAATCACCCCAGAACTTAGAGGCTTGGAGCAATGACAAACATTTACTATCTCTCACAGTTTCTGTGGATCAGAAACCTGAGAGCCGCTTAGCAGAATGCTTGTAGCTTGAGGTCCCTCATGAAATCGTAGTCTTCTCAAGGCTTGAGTGGTGCTGGAATGTCCACTTCCAAGTTGGCTCACTCATGTGATTGGCAGGTTTGCACTTGCTGTCAGTAAGTGGCCTCGGGTTCTTCACACGTGGAAGTCTCCGTAGGTTTGCTTGAGTACCTCATGACAAGGCAGCTGGCTTTCCCCAGAGCGAATGATCCAAGAGAGTAAAGCGGAAGCTGCAAGAGCTTTTATGTCTTAGCCTCAGAAGTCACACTTCATTTCTATTCTGTCCTTTTGGTGACACAGATTAGCCCTCCTGGTGTTACACAAGAGTATGGTTATCATAAGGCAAGAATTATTAGAGGCCATCCTGGAGACTGGCTACAGTATCTTTTCCCATAAATCACAGTGTGGATACTAGTCACTACGTCTCTGCCGGAGAAGAGGAACAACTTTGGGCGTATTCTTTCCCATCCTCATGCAATAGAAGGCCTGAGCCATCTTTAAGTTGTTTGGGAGATCTGGAAGTTATTCGGGGGAGGGAGTTTTATGAATGTAGATTTGATAGGCAACTGCCCATTCCTCAGGTGGGTAAATCGAGCAATGATGTGTGTTGGCAACATTTTTGTCTGGAATGATAAGGAAGCCGAGGATGACAGCTAGTGCTCTGTGAGCTCTATGGCATACATCATTTTATTTAAATCTTACCCTATCATGCCCCATTAAGTATGGAAAGGTGAGTTAATGTATTTGCCCAAGATACACAGTTCAAGAATGGCAGAGCCAGTACTGGGACCTGGGTGGGCAGACACTAGGATCTTTACCACTGTATTATCTACTCCCCAAAGAAAAGCAGTGAAACAAAAGATCACCACCATCTGCCTCCCCTTACCTAATTTTCCCCAGATTTCTAAAGATACGGGACTTACTCTTTTCAACCAGGTCATTAACAAGGACTACAAATTTCCATGGGTCTATCCAAGATTATGACAATTCCCATCACATTGTGTATCAATCCCTCCTTTCTTACTCAAAAATATTTGGGGATGCAAGTCAGTAGGAGGGCTTTTATTTGGAACTCAGACTTGCATTTGCATCAATTTATATTTTTAAAATATAAATCCTTTATAAACTTTGCTTCTACAATCATTATGTTAAGTACTAGTTACTGAAATACAAGCATGGCAGATTGTTGGCAACAATGGTCCCGGTAATTCTTCCCACTCCTTGCAATGTGTCTTTGCCAGGCTTCCCAACAAGAGGTGGTGTTTATGTCTCTTCCCCTCAAATCTAGATGTGGCCACGTGACTTTCTTTGGCCAATGGCACATTCGAAAGTAGGATATAAACAGAGGTTTGAAAAAGGCTTGCACACTGGGGCTTGCCTTCTCTTGCTGTTGGGAATCTTGAGATCACCCTAGGAAGAAGCTGAAGCTAGGTGGCTACAGACCACACGGAGGAGAAATGAGGTGCCTTCGGCGGACAGCCTGCCAAACACACTAGTCACGTGCAGAGGCCAACTTTGACTACCCAGCCCCAGCTGAGCCACCGGCTGGCTAGAGCTTTTTGCATGAGCCCAGGCAACAAGAGTGAAAAAGATCATCCAGCTGAGCCCAGCAAAGTGCCAATCAGCAATGACAAATGAGTCAACGCATGAGTGTTGTTTTAGCAAAAAATGTTAACTAATATAATAATAAGGCTAAGAGATGGTTTCTGTATTACTTCTCAAAGTGTGGAACATTGACCAGACCACCTCTAACAGAGTCATGTGAGTCTTGTTAAAAATGCAACTTCCTGGGATGCACTTCAGAGAAACTAACTCAGAAATTGAGGTGATGGCCAGGAATCTATCATTTTATTTTTTTCATCTTATAACTGAAAATTTGCATCCTTTTTACCAATCTTTCTGTTTCCCCCACCCACCAGCCCCTGGTAACCACCATTTTACTCTCTACGATTTCCCATTTTTTTGATTCCTCATATAAATAATATTATGCAATATTTGTCTTTCTTTGTCTGGCTTATTTCACTTAACGTAATGCTCTCCAGGTTCATCCATTGTGCCACAAATGGCAGGATTTCCTTCTTTTCAAAAGCTGAATAATATTTCAGTGTGTATATATCATGTTTTATCTATTCTTCCATAGATGAACACTTAGCTTGGTTTCCATAACTAGGTTATCATGAATAATGACTGCAATGAACATGGGAGTACAGATAGGTCTTCAAGATAATGATTTTGCTTCAGGAACCCATCATTTTAAACAAATCTCCAGATGATCCAACTTCACGTTTCACTGGAGAGGTCAGTGTACATTCCAGCTTAGAGTGGGGAAGGTTCTGCTTGGTAGATTGGGGCAAGAAGGAGTTTGGACATGAAGACAATTACATAGTTTTATTGGGTTTCTTCCTCTTCCACCTCCCCCCTTCCTCTATCTCTCGATCTCTCCCTAATTCCACACATTTCATCATTGTTTGTTGTTTCCAATAATCATAACATCTCTCTCTTTATTTGTAGTTTAAAGAGTGGTTTGATAGCCCTCAGCCTCAGTCATATAGTCTAGACCACAAGATGATTCCTGGAGAGCCCTCAGAAGAGATCCATATAAAATAACTAGAAGTGGGTAGACTGTAAATTCCCATATTTTGACAATGATGAAATGCTAAATAGTCTATTATCCTGGGATGGCAACAGCAGGTGTTACAAATACAAATTCAATGTTGAAGCTCAAGAGAAATAAGAATAAAACAGGCTGGGATGAGTGTTCAAGTTTATCAATGCTGTAAAATACATATTGTCATGATATGTATCTAATTAATAGTTTGCATCTTTCTCTAAGGAATTTCAGAATATTTCCAGAGGTGTAAGCATTCCAGCTTCCTATTCCTCCCAGGAATTCAAGGCAAATCCTGCCTATCAGGCACAGTCCTAACTGTAGATATCCACATGACAAGTGCACAAAGGCACACTCCACCAAAGTTCTTTACCTAACTGCCAGAGATTCTTAAATATTATTAGAACTTTTTTTTTTTTTGCAATCAATAACTGCTTGGGAGAATCTACTATATTTCAAGATCATTGAAGTAGAACAGTAGAGATAAGTAAACAGGTCCTTTGCTCAAAGCATTCACAATCTTATTAGGAAACAACAATGGAATTGACAGTTGCAAAAAGGTATGGAAAATGTTGAACTGAGGGCATGTGAAGTTACCTACAGAACAGGAAAGAGAGAGAAGGGGGCACCTGGTGGCTCAGTCCATTAAGCAACTGCCTTTGGCTCAAATCATGATCCCAGAATCCTGGGATCAAGCCCCAAATGAGTCCCACCTCCAGCCCCACTCCAAACGCCCTGCTCAGCAGGGAACCTGCTTCCCCCTTTCTCTCTTCCCTTGCTCACTCACTCTGTCTCTCTCAAATAAATAAAATCTTTAATAATAATTAAAAAAAAACAGAAGAGAAGAAGAAAGAAGGCAGAGAAGGAGAAGGAAATGGAGGGGGAAGAGTGCCGCCTCTCAACTCTACTTTTGGAGGATGGAGAAGGCTTCACAAGTATCCTAAGGCCTGGATTTGTCTCAAGGAAAGATGTATAGGCATCTGTCAAGCAGAGAAAGAAACACACAAAAGCATGAGAAGGGCTCACAGGAGGAAGTACAAATATTTGAGTATGTCTTGGGCTCACAGTGCACATGAGGAAGGAAACTGAGAAAAGCTGAATACGTAGGGATCGGTCCAAGAAGATTTTTCTGTATACCACTAACAAATTTGATCCATATTCTCTAGTAACAGGAGGCCAAGGAAAAATGGAATTAGTTCTTTGAATTAAGGTATCAATTACCCAATTATTGCAAGGTTAGTTCAACAGAACCACCTAGTACCTTTACAAAGACCAGTTAATTGCCACTTCAAGAGAGAAGCAAAACTCAGGGTAAAAAGGCAATACTCACTGAACCGTACACTTTAAAATAAAGTGGTGAATTTTATGTAAGCAAATGTTACATCAATTAAGAAAAAAAAAAAAAAGACAGTGCTTTTTAGTAAGTACTCAAGGGAAAAGACAGAAGGGGTAGAAGATATTGCCAGAAAGTTTCAAATGCAACTTTCCAAAATTTAACATGAAGAAAGGCAAAAATATTCCAAAAAGAACACCAGCTTTATTTATTTTTTTTAAAGAATGGTTTTTTTGTGAAGAAAAGCATTGTAAAATTGAAAATAACACTCATCATTTTCTTTCTGAAACCAAGCTGATGCTTGTCTTGAAATCCTCAAAGCCATAGTGGCAAACTCAGTGTTTTCCAAAGTTTCTTCGCAAACCATAGGGCAAGGAAACCTGGGCAGGATGAAGACTTCCCATTTCATAGTGTCCTCTTCTGACATAATCTGAAAACATGAACTAGGCTTTCAATGCTTCTCTCTACATCCTGTCCCCCTCTTTCAGCAGTCTGTTCCCATGCCAATCAAATTCTTTAAGTCTCCACTTCAAACACTAGTTCATTCACTCATTTATTCATTCAGGATAAGATACTGTTTGCAGTGTAGGGGTCATGTCCAAGACATGGGGACATGATCTTCTGCCCTCATGCAAGTTTCAATGGAACATGAAAGATAAATTTAAATATTTACAGAACCCCGTGGTTAAGGGTAATGACAGATGTGTACACATAGGGACAGAGTTACATGAAAAGAAAGAAGTCACCTCCATGGACCAGGGTGGGGGATGGGTAGGAATGTGAAAAAGCAGCAGAAAGAGAGACTGGTTGACACTGAAGTCTTTCATTTGTCCTCAAAAGGTGGGCTAAGAAGACCTGTTTTTGTGTTTTGTATTCCAGGGAGCTGTTCGATAACATGACTTCATTTGACTATTAAATGAATTCATTTGGTTTCCTAATAATTACTTGCTCGTTGTAGAATATTTAAAACACACAGAAAACAGAAACAAAATTCCAGAGGTGAACACTATTTTATTTCTATTTTAGGAGAAATTTGTTCTAAAAAGACCTTTTTATTTCCCTTTTCTGCTTTCATTCTTTCTTTCATGCATATTCTTACCTAAACAAGAATCTAATGCATGGGGAACCTGGGTGGCTCAGTGGGTTAAAGCCTCTGCTTTCGGCTCAGGTCATGATCCCAGGGTCCTGGGATAGAGTCCCACATCGGGCTCTCTGCTCTGCAGGGAGCCTGCTTCCTCCTCTCTCTCTGCCTGCCTCTCTGCCTACTTGTGATCTCTGTGTGTCAAATAAATAAATAAAATCTTAAAAAAAAAAAAAAAGAATCTAATGCATGGAGAGTTTTGCCTCTTGTTTTTGTATTTATTTCATTAACTTGAACAGTTTCTTACATCATTAGATATTATCTAATACATAATTCTAAATTTTTAATGGTTACATTTTATTTCCTCCTATATTTGCCATGTCTTCAGCTTACCTGGGAAGCAGACTCTGAGATGGAGCTTTGCAGGCTGGAGTTCTACTGGGGAGGACCCTCAGCAGATGCCCCGTGAGGGAATGAGGGATGCAGGACTGGAAGAGGGAGAGCCAGGGCTGTGATGCAGCCACCCCCAGCCCATCCTGTCAGGAGTTCTTAGCTAGGATGGCCCTTCACAGTCATCCCAGATGGGGAAATGGGGCCAGGTCACTGTCACTGTATCTGTGCCCGGAGTGGTTATTAGATATGACCTTGGTCAAGGCAGAGTCCTTCAACCCAAAACGATCCTAGCAGAGGGACTCAGCTGTGAATGATCAGTAGCCAACACTCCTGACAGCTGGGGAGATATCTGCCTTGACCCTGAAGAAGAGCAGCATACCACCACAACTATCACATATCAAAATTCATTTACCCATTATCCTATTTGGGGGCATTTAGGATGTCTTTTGAGCATGGATAGGAAAAGGAGAAGGGAGAGCATTCCACATCAATGAGACTAGGAGAAAAACGGTCTGGAGGGATGAAAAAGAAAGAAAGAAAGGAAGAATTAGAAAGAGAAAGAAAGAAAGAAAGAAAGAAAGACAGACAGACTATGAAAGCAACATACCACTCCTTACAGTCAAGACAGAGGATTCTAAGCAGACAGTGATAAGAAGAAATGAGTGGGAGAGGTAGGTTGTTGGGGAGCCAGGCCATGGGGTTTGGAGTTTATCTGGTGAGAAACAGAAAACACTGAGTGCTTTGCCCTGTTTGCCTGGGGAAATTTAATCAGGGCAGCTGCTTCCGCTCAGGGGTACAGCCTTCTCTTTAAGTTCTGGGCTGGGAGGCCTGAAGGTGGCCAAGTTGTACCAGATCCTCTGACCCCTCAGCCATAGTTTGCAAGGACCCCTCCAGTTATGTCTGCCTTTATCCAACTATGGTGAGAGCCCAGCCCAAGGCTCCAAGATCTTGACCTTGCAAGGAGCCTCCAGGTCTTGATCCACCTCTTTACCCAGTGTCCAATTAAGTGGCCCCTGCGGAGGTATAATTGAGTTCAGTGAGACTATGGAAGAGGCCTGTGCAGGGCAGTCCAGGGTGAGAGGCCAGCAGCCATCAGCAAATACACAACCTGTTCCAACTGGAGACAGAGAGGTACTGTGCCCTTTTCCTGGCCCTTTTCCTTGACCACCCCTCCCCCGCACAACCACGTGGACTGGCCAAGACTGAGAAATCCTGGTGTAGACAAAGCATTATTTTTCTGTTGAGTATTCACACAGTTTAATTTCTTCTCCTAATTGATCAATTGATTGGCTGACTGACTTTTGAAAGAGATGAGCTGAGCATAGGTAGCAGAAATAAATCATGGTAGTTTTGTCCTAAATGCCTGGCAGTGTCGGCGAGAAAGCAACACATAGTTCTGACCACTATCAATTAATAAAGATCTTGGCTTTAAGGCAAGATAACCCCATTGTTTAAGTTTGTCAGGCCTTCCTAAGACAGTGACTCTCTGCTGATTGCAAACAGGGTGGGGTGGGCAAGAGAGCAAGTGTGTTGCCATGGCGACAAGAGGAGAAGTAATTTGCGTGGGCACAGCGATTGTCTTGATTCTAGGAAGTTTAGAGATAGACTCACACGCTGATGGGCAGAAATGGCTCAGAATCTCTCGGAATCATTAGGAATCAGTGATACGGACTCACCCTCCTAACAGCATGCTGGTATCCAAGCGACTAAAATATTCCTTGACACGTTGGGAGAATCTAGGAGACTCCCTGGTACTTGAAAAGAAACCAAGTACTAATGGCTTAGTCAGGGGGGCTCAGATGCTATTGACTCAAATTCAGAGATTCAAAACCTCGCAAAGGCAAGGTTGCAATCTTCATTTATTCCATGCAAAATATATACTGGGCAACAGGTGCCAGACACTGTTCTAAGTCCAGGATGCTGTAAGCCCCCCTTTTCATCTGTCATGCCAGGTGAGGCAGGTTTGCTCACAGACTCTGCCCTGCACGAGGGATTTGCTTCAATATGTGATGGGGAGCCTGGCAAGGCAGCCCGACTCTGTGCCACAAAATACGGTGTGTGCCGAAGAGTGATGAGCCTTGCTTGGGTGGCAATGAGCTGGGCTAACAGGACTACATTCCTAACACAAGAGTCTGGCCTGTAATTTTGCACAAATGCAGTGCCATGATGCTTCTCAGCAGATTCTTTAAAAACAGTATTGCAATTCCTAGAGGAATTTAAAGAAAAAAGAGCCAAAAGCAGAAGATGAAAAGAAGAGGTCTGTTGCATGAATTATGACAATTACAGTGCTGTTTAGCTGCTAACTGAAGAAGCTTTGGGGGTATTATGTAAAGTGGGAAGGTAAAAAACCTGCCTGAAATGCAAATCCCAGTTGACATGCCTACCAGTATTCCTTTATGCAGGGCAATGGCTTAACATGAAGCATAAGAAGGAATCCCAGAACTGGGGGCTTGGTCTAGTGCTTGGCAGTGGGGCCTGGGGTGGGCCATTCTCTCTGTGGGTGTGGTTTCATTTCTGAAATGAAGGTGTTAGGGGGATCTCCACTTCCAGTTGTAATAGTCATAAGGTTCTATGGCTCTTAACATCTTCTACCCGAAGAGCTCCCAAGGACCTAATTCCCTTACAAAGCAGCTGGATGGTTATTAGCATGTAGTTAAAAGGTAAGTTTGCTTCTATGCTTGGAAGTAACACATCTTGATGAATTGGCAGTCATATGGACTCTTTTGGAACAAAAATAATTTTTAATGTTTCTCTTTTCCACTTCACTGTATGTAGCTGATTCCCAGAGAATAACTAGGAATACCAAACCAAGAGAGTAGCATTGTGCACCTGGGACAGCATAAAGCCCCGAGTCAGAAATGAGATCTGCCCGGTCACCACTTAAGATGCAAACTTCAACCAGCTACCAAAACCCACTAACGCTCAGTTTTCCCTTCTGCAAACTGGGAATAATGAATACTATCTAGCATTTTAAAACTCTGAAAATAAAAACCATGCTGGTATTACAGTATTTTATATAGAGTCTCCTTAAACTTCTTCCTTCAAAATAACTTGTTTTACAGAATGACAAGGAGACCCAGCATTCTATTTGAGTTCTCAGGAGAATTCGCGGATGTTAAATATGACAAGGTTACCCTTACAGATGCTGGGAATCAGGAAGGAAATTAAACCACTGCTTCTAGAGACCACCGACTATATGCACTTAATAATTTTTCTTTTCTTTTCTTTTTTTTTAAATAAATTGTTGAATATGTCTACCTGGGAGTGACCATGGATTGGGTTTTTTTTTTTTTTTTCCCTTTCATTTTTAGTATGAAAGGTTTGTTGTTTTCTTTTATTTCCTTACAATCAAGAATGGCATCAGCTCTTGTAGCAAGGTGATTCTCAGATCACATTTTTTTTTTTAGTTTGAGGACTTGCAGCATAAAAGTATCTCAGTGTCTCCAAAACACACAAAACTAACCCATAGTGTTTTCATTGAAATCTCATTTTCTTGAGAGCTGAAGTCTAGTTCCTAGTATTGGTCTTTGCTCTGTTTGTTCACGGGGAGATGTTAATGAACACTGGAATGATAGAGAGACAAAGGAAGGGGGGGGCTCCAGCACACAGGCGACATCACTCCCCCCTTCAATGCAGTGTCCCCTATTCCAGACGTTAGCAGGTAGCCCATGAATGTGTGCTCAGACTTCAAAGGAGGGATGGACTCACAGCACACAGATGCCAAGTGGAAATGTTCCATATCATCATCCAAGCCTGAACCATCCACAGAGCCAAGGCCACCCTCAGATATCTGCTCCCCAGACAGTGAAAGACCTCCCTTAATAGCATTTAGGCTCTAAATATGTGTGTGTCATTCAAAGAACCAAAAATATGCACATTACATCTTAATGGTGTATTTGAGAAAGTTAATTCAGGGCAAATCACATGATTCTTTCACTCAAGAAGGAGATGATGATTGCATCCTCTGTCCCCAGTTGGCAAACAACAAAGCAGGGGCATTTTCAACAGTGAGAATCGTCTATTAGGGGGAAAGATTGAATCTTACATCTCCAGAGCTACGGTTCAGATTTCCTTAACAGAAACTCTCCGCAAGCTTCTTTTTAATCTTACAGATCTACTTTGTAAAGCAAAAGTTTAAAAAGTTTCAAGTGCAAAAACCTTTATATAAGGCCAACTTTTGTCAACTAATTCACACGGAATGGGACCTTACATTTATTCTTTTGTGAAAAATGAAAATCTGTTTTCTAAAATGAGTGAGCTCCACCTCTTCCCAGAGTGGGGTTTGTTGAATTCATATTTTCATACAACAGTTCACTGCCAGGAGCCTGTTTCTGTTCTCATCGGTTAGTGAGACACCATGTCCCTGGAAAGGGCTGTGCTGATGGTACCGGTGATGCTTCCCAAAGTGCCAAGACTGATGTTGCTTCTTAGGTTAATGCACATATTGTAACCAGTGGTGAAATTTTAGCATCGGTCTTGCTGGGAATATGCACTTCCTGTGTGGGAAAGAATCATGGTGAGACATTTGCCTTTTTATATGGGAAGGGGACACATTCTCTCTTGATTCTCCAACAGTACTTTGCATAGGATTTAAACACTTGATTTACTAGTGGGTGGTAAAGCAAAGCAAAAGCCATAGGAATAAGGCATGAGGGAAATATATAAAGGAACGAGAGAAGTACATACAGTTTATGGCAATTTATGGATAATCAGGCGTTGAATATAAAAGAGGGGTTGCTGAGGCGCCACAATTTTCTTCTCTTTTCCTCATGATATTTACCTAATGTCCATTACGTACAATTTTTCTGGGAATTTTAAAATCATGTAGCCCCTGCAGAGATTGCCAGGGGCACACTAATATCTCTTCTCTCCTTGCTGATCCTTTGCTGGGAACAAGGTCACCCCGAGGAAATATTCTTTTCCAGGCTTCTTTACAGCTAGATATCACCATGTGAGCCATTCTGGCCAACAAGTTCCAGACAGAAATGATGCCAACAACTTCTTCAAGGTTTCCTTTGAAGGAGAAGGCATGCCTTCTTCTTGCCTTTCTCTCCCTTGCCCCCTTGAATGTGGATGCAGAGGCTAGACATGGAGTGCATCTCAGTTCCTAAAGCAAAAGCCTTGTGTGGAGAATCCTGGGTCTCTGATGGTTGTGGAACCCACATACCAATAGTAAACAACCCACTCAGACTTTGGTGACACTGCTCCACTGTTTGGAATCACTATTATTTTGGACTTCCAGCTACCTGCAACTAAACATAATCTCTCTTACTAAACTCTCCCTTCCAGAGAACTTAAATTTGAATCTGCAATTCTCTGGCTTAGATGTTCGAGATCGGAAGCCAGAGACCTGTGCACTCAGGATCTACCAGTCTGGGGTACCCTCTGCTCCCCTGAAAGTCATCAGCTTTGCTGGACGTTGTGCAGGAACACTCACATGGTCTCAAACCTCTGTAAAGGCTGTTCTGCCTCAAAGTCACAAACTCCATGCAGATGCCAGGCAGGGAACAGTGGGAACACCAGAGGACCTAGAAGTGGCCAGGTCTGCCGCAAACTGGATGGTACCTCCCCAGCCTCAAGCTGCTCTTTGGTCTCTGTCATTGTGACTGCAACTCAGACCCCATGATGACAAGTCTTCCAATTTTCAAGAGTCACTAGAAACCTGGATTTTCATGTGAAATTGCTCAAATCTTAAATTTTAGCACCTAAAAATTCAAAAATAATCTTAAAATGTTGGGGTCCAATAAAACATGGTCGCAGTGAAGATTTGACCCACTAGCCAGCAGTTCATAACTGGTTATAAGCATGAAGGAGAAGTGGAGGTTGTTCGTTGAAAGTTGAAAATGCACATGCACCAGTTAAGTAAAAGGCTCCTTAGAGGCACAGAGCTTAAGACCCAACTGTTAAGGTAGAGCCTGGGAGGTTAGGCTCTGAGAACAGACCAAGCCCCAGTTTGGTTGGATCTACTGAGCAAAAGCACACAATGTAAAGAGTGTATGGGCACTTTTAATTTTCTTTATATCACTGGTTTTCAGTCACATGGGATGCAAGCGTTTTGCAGAACACTGCTTGCCACTTAACTAAATAGATTTCTGCAGAGCTTTTTATTCCTTTTTTAATTTTTAATTTTTTTAAATTTTAAAAAAAAGATTTTATTTATTTATTTGAGAGAGAGAGAGAATGAGAGAGAATGAGGGGAGGGGCAGAAGGACTGGGAGAAGCCGACTGCCGGCTGAGCAGAGAGCCTAGAGGGACTCAGAATTCAATGATCCCAGGATCCCGGGACTGTGACCTGAGCAGAAGGCAGACACACTTAACCGACTGAGCCACCCAGGCGCCCCTCTGCAGTGCTACTTTTTAAATAAATGTTTGTAGACAACAATTTACGTCCACTGATATCGATGGTAATTTAAGGTATATTCATCTTAAGATTTAAGATGCATGTTTAATGATATATGCATTCACACCTACATACGTATTTTCTGAGGAGAGGCAGTTAATTATGTTGAAGAAGTGAATGCAGGAAAGCATTATGAGGTTGGGGTGAATGCGCCACACACAACACCTCTGTGCCAGCAGAAGACTGCTAAGAGCGTTCCTAGTCAACGTGTGCCCGTGGCCCAGGAGTCAGGGAGCTAGTCCGTGGTGTGGAATTGTAGGCAGCGAACAGTAAGAGTCTGTTACAAGTACAGAATCCCAGACTTGCATCGGAATCAGAACTGCATTTTAACAAGATCCACAGGTGATGCCTAGGCACTGATTACAATTTGAAAAGTCGAATCATGAAGAAAGCCACAGGTAGTGTTGGGAGACACACAACTCTTGTCCTGGAGAGGACACTCAGTCTGAAGAGAACAACTGGCCTTGAGTCCTATTTATACCAGTTAAGAGAATTTCTTGACTTCTCAGTTCCCCTCATCTGTAAAGTGGGAGTAATAACATGTTTCACAGGATGGAGATATTTACTTAGTAGACTTTTTTTTAAAGATTTTATTTATTTATATAAATAAATAATTTATATAAATTTATGTAAATAAATTTATTTACATAAATTTATATAAATAAATAAAGAGATCACAAGCAAGCAGAGAGGCAGGCAGAGAGAGCAGGGGAAGCATGCTCCCCCCTGAGCAGAGAGTCTGATGAGGGGCTCAATCCTAGACTCCAGAATCATGACCTGAGCTGAAGGCAGAGACTTTAACCCACTGAGTCATCCAGGTGCCCCTACTTAGTAGACTTTAAAGGACCATTCAACTGCAAGTTGCCTGAGTGTCACCTGCATTTTGCATGCACACATCTTGGGGTCACTTTGTAAATCTATTACCCTGCAGAAGTTCACCTTGAAAATGCCCAGTGCTGGCTAGAACTAAGGACAGAAGACCACTTTCCTACATCTGAAAAGCTAGGGTAAGTGTGGGGAAGTGAGAAACACTCTGCTTTTGGGTATAAAAACAGGCTGTAAAGGGAAGTACTAACTTCAGCCCAACTCCACGGTCACAACCTGAATGTGGCACATGACAAAGGAAACGCTAAAAAAATTTTTTTAAAAATCATTTTAGATAAGCCTAATCCTAAAATATTATTCCTCACCCTACACCAATGACACTGGGGACAAATGAAGCAGCGAAAAAAAAGCTGGGGAGCAATGGCAGGAAGAGAAAAATGGATGGAAGCCGATTTTAATCCGCTGTGATTTAGTTCCACACTGGTGCACAGACTCCAAAACGAGGGAGACCCTCTCTCCCATCTGGAACTTTAGTACACACTCACTCTGTCTCTTTGAGTACAGATTATAAGAAAGGAAGCCTCTCTCAAAAGTTCCAATTAACAAACTGGTCATGTATTTTACACAAACTGCTTCTGCCCATTTCAAATCCACTCCACCTGATGAGGCAGATCAGTAAAGACTCACGATGAGTACTCGCAGTTATACTGCTTAAGTTATTAAATGTGCCTGGATTCAGGGAAATTAAAGAAATACCTATATCAATATGTGCATATATATATGTAAATATATATATATATACACGTACACACACGTACATACATATGTATATATACTTAAGTTTTACCGTATTTGAAGTAGGTGAACAGCTTCACTGAACATCCTTTATAACAAATATCATTTTATAGAAGTTTTTCAAATGCATGCATTGCAATCTACAGCTTCATTTGGTAAGTACACTCAGGTCTCCTACTGAAAAGATGAACTGACCGCAGGGAGGACGTATTGTGCATGGTGGGGTGTTCTGTTTGATACAGGAATCCAGTATGGCTTGAGTTAATACCTACATGGCATCAAAGACATAGCATATGTATATGAGAAGCACATCTGTGTGCGGACTGGAAAACACATGGGCAAATACATGTGGTTTTTCTTACCTGGTCTATTTAGTCTTGTTTCATAGACAAGATAACAAGTTTTGGATAAGTCATCTCAATTGTCTTAATCTTAGTTGCTTCATCTGTGAGTGTTAGTATTTGAGATGATATCTGAAGTCCTGAACAAGTCAAACATTTATGATGCTATGTGTTTAAAGGTCACATGCACACCTTTAATGTATTTGATTGCTCTTAAAATCAATGATACATAAACTACTTAATATACCTACTTCTTGGGGGCGCCTGCATAACTCTGCCTTTGGCCCAGGTCATGAGCTCAGGGTCCTGGAATCAAGACCTACATCAGGCTCCCTGCTCAGCGGCGAGTCTGCTTCTCCTTCTCCCTCCCTCTCCCTCTGCCCCCTGGTCCCCACTGGTGTTCTCTCCTGTGAACGAACTCTCTCTCAAATAAATAAAACCTTAAAAAACAAAAACAAAACAAAAAAAAAACCTACTTCTCTTAGAAATGGAATTAGCTGAACACAGGTCTGTTTAGAGAAAAAATGCATGCAACAAATGAAATTTTCAATAAACAAAAAAATGATGAGAATATTTTTCTATCTCTGAGCTGGGGAAAATCAGAGATACTGCGATGATTCCACGGAAGGGCGTTTTTCTGCATATCACTCTTTCTGAGGAGCCAGAGCTCCAGTGGAGACCTGGCCAGTCTCTGGTTTCCTTAGGAGATCTTCGGAAAGAGACACTGGCAGGGACTGAGCAGTGGCCCTCTGGCTTCCCTCTTCTCCTGTCTACTCACCTCGGCTTTATTATCTGGCTTTATTACTCAAGCCAGCCCTGGGTTTTTGTTGTCACTGTTCAAATTGATTTTTGGATCTATTTTGTTATTCCTTGCAATTTTGCTAATATCCAAAAATGTAAATTTATAGACAAATGTGCAGGTGTAGCGTTTTGCAGTGAAAGTTAATTGCTTGCTTTTCTAGAGGATAAACAGCAAGCTTTCACATTTAAAATATGAATGATCTGTTGAGCAGAATAGGATTTACCTAAATCCCTGTCGCTATTATTTGCTTGAATCTCTGTGTGTTTACAAACCATAGAAAACATGTCCGAACCATTTCCCCCTCCCTTGAAATTACATAATACACCAGAATTCAGAAAACAGAAGTGGATTCACCATTAGAGACCCAAAGTTGCTCCAAGTTGCAGTAATAAACACTGAACAGAAACAACAGAAACGCAGAAACAACACGTTGGACCTGAAGATAGAGATGTTCCCACGACTGAAGAAATAACTGGCAGTGACAATCCCATGAGATCCTAGAAGTCTCTTAAAAATTTCCAAACCTTGTTAACTGGTGCTTTTTACAAACTCCCTTTGATGCTAGAATAATCGTGACCAATTTTTCCCATAACACTATATATATACTGAGAAAATAATTACTCATGAGTCAGATTTTCTATGAGGAGTTTTTATCAAGTTTTCTATTTAGTAAGGGCTTGGGTCCACAGCCTGTGCTCATCAGAGCTGTTGTGATTGGTGAACCCATCTTGGGCGTCTCCCCTCCAGGGGCTCTGCTTATCCCTGCTCAGGATGCAGCCTCGCTTTACTAACTTGTCATCTACCCGGGAACTGTGCAGCTAGGGCCTGAGAGCTCAGCATGTGGCATATCTGAGTCTGGTAGCAAGGAACACAATGTAAAGGCCATGTGCTGGGCTGACTTGGTAAACAGGCTGCAAGAGAAAAATGATGAGCCACCTGTGTCTGTGATTTACTGGTCAGCTGGACAGAAGGCACCCTGAGCCCGTCGGCTCTCTAAACCGTCCCTGCCTAGATGAGGGAGGGAAACACAGAGCAACCCTGTTCATACTTAGACTTGGTGTTAACTTCACATTGTTGTGAATATTTTATGACTTCACGGCTTAGGAAGGTGGTATGGAGGTTTAAATCAGATTGTAAAGACTTTATTCAGGCTCCCTCTATCCCCCCATGACCTTTGTGGTAATACTCAGAGCATTGCTATAGCAATTTGAATGGGCAGCATCAACTTACAAAGAAAAGTCTTATTTTATTCATAATCCCTACTCTATCTTATAGTTTGGGCAGGACGGGGAGGAGGGTACAACAGGGGAAGAATCTCTCCTTATAACAGGCAACGAACAGCCTCTTGGGACATGTCAGGTTGAAGCAACAAGCCAAAACCCAGTCCAGCTGTGGTCTTTGGTGGGAAGGAGCAATTATGAAGATGGCATTTTTTTTTTCCTGCCAAACTCTCTAACGGACACAAAGAACAGAAAAGGGGAAAAAATTCAGAAAGAGCAACTTCATTAAACTCTGGAACACACTAAGGACAGGACAATTACAAAGACAATGATGCAGCCCTTAGGGAGTGAATACTATAGCAATGCCCTCTGTGGGAGCCAGAAAGTCTCCATGATGTCAAAGAAAGGGCATTCCAGAACCTACTCCTTGGGAAAGAGCACTGCCTGGCAGAAGGGCTCCAAATGGGAACACGTGTGCCCAGGGCCCTTGCCTTCTAGAAACAGTTGTGAGTCTGGAATTTCCAAGGGGGCTAGAGGTCCTAAATTAGCCGGTTAGGCACAAGAGCTACAGGTAAAAGTGTAAAAAAAAGGTTACGTTCTATCAAAACTTGTAACAATTTTTATTGTTTAAGCACTGTGAAACATTTTATGCTGTGCTTTTGATACACATATCAGTTTAAAACTCCTAAATCCCCAGGAGGTGTGCCCTACCTCCCCCCACCCCCCCCCACCCCGGCTTTCAGATGCAGACTGATGTCAACTGACATCCCCAGGGCAAAAGAGCCCGGGTTCCATCCCAGCACCATCTGACCTCAAGGCCAAGTTCTTCTCTGGTTACTCTTGACCGTTTCCCTTCTGAATGACCCATAAACTGGCCCCAAATGAGATCTTTTTTTTTTTTTAATACTTTATTTATTTATCTGAGAGAGAGACAGTGAGAGAGAGCATGAGCGAGGAGAAGGTCAGAGAGAGAAGCAGACTCCCCGTGGAGCTGGGAGCCTGATGCGGGACTCGATCCCGGGACTCCAGGATCATGACCTGAAGCTGAAGGCAGTCGCTTAACCAACTGAGCCACCCAGGCGCCCCCAAATGAGATCATTTAAAAGAAAAACCAATAAACTATTTACCAAATTTAGCCCTCTATTTTCTAATGTATTTTTAAATCTATTGCCATTTAAACTTCTATTACCATTTCCTAAATTACAGATTAGGTCTTGCTGTTCCCCTGCTGGACTGCCTCCCCATAACCTTTAGAGGATAGCCCTAAAGACATAATTCCAGACGATCTTTTAACCAGATCTCAAGTCACCTTCCTGCCTATATGCACCCCAGATTCCTACCACAGCTGACCGCTGGCCAAGCTTGTGATCACACCCGCCCCTTCATAAACGGCTCTGTGCTTTGTTTTCATTCGTCAGGCATTGCTTCCCCTCCAAGAGTTCTCTCTGAACTCACAGGCAGAACTAATGACTCCCTGCTCCGTATCAGTACTGCACATTACTGTAGATTTTGCTTCTAACATTTTCTTTCTAATATCAAATTGCATATCTGATTCTTCCACGAGAGAGCAAGTTACTCTGGGGCAGTGACTCTGTCTTCTGAATCCCAGTTTCTCAGTGTATGGCATCATACACTTGGTGCAAAAGAGGCACTCGGTTGGACTGAGTTTTCTGGCTTTGGTTGTGATCAAGTCTGCCCCACAACGGTGTTAACCTAATTCATTTATATCAATTAAGTTAAATTAATCAATTAATTTAAATTAATCAATTAAGTTAAATTCTTCTTGTTCATGGTCATTGCCCCTTCCTTCCTACTTCCCCAGATGTACTTTCCCTTACCAGCAAATCTTCCACTTGCTTTTAAGGTAGTCACATACAATACAAGTCTCCCAGTTAAATCTGAGATTCAGATAAAAAGCAAATAAATATTTTAGTATATATCAAATATTGCATGGTACATGATTATATTAAAAATTATAGTTTACATGAAATTCAAAATTTAACTGAGGTTTTTTTTTTTAAATTTTATTGAATCTGACTTCCCTATTTTCTTTACAACCCTCCTTAAACCACTATTTGTCACAGTGACTCATGGTAGCCCCTTTTTCAGTCATAAAATAGAGCCCTTGCTCACAACGGAATGTATATGCTTCACAGGGGTGGCATAAAACATAACCATAAAGGCCTCCCAAATCCTCAATGGCTCACTTACATTGGTGACATAAAATGAGAGTAAGGAAAATGTCTCTGTAACAAACTGATAGGATGGCATGACTGCTCATGCTCTCACTTGTGCCTGTCCCCTACCCTTCAGATTTGACCTTGAGTATGGTCTTCTAGTTGTGCTCACACATCCTTTAAACCACCTTTCAGGCTCTCCCTCTTGATAAACTTCCCCTGTTCCAGATGGGTCCAGGATTCCCTACCCTGAAGGTTTCCCTTGTGGGTAGCAATTCTGCGTATCACCGACCTTTAAGGGGAAATGAATAGGTCTGTGGTGTTCTTTCAAAGAGTCCCATCTGCATTGCATATTTCCTTCATTCAGGAAGGCTACAGGGAAACACTGGGCCAGTGCTGCTCCCTGTCTGCACACACTGAAGAACATTCAATGAGGGAAGGCTTGCTGATTGCCAACAGAGTCAGCAAACTGAGCATTTCCGGGACTGCCTTCTCGCTTAATACCTAAAGAATCACAAGTGATGAATCTCTCATTCCCACAGACTAGAAATTCACTTGTTAGGTTTTGTCTATAGCAGTGATGTCCTATGTAAATTTCAGTCATATGGAAATGTTCTATTCTGTGCTGTCCAACATTGTAGCATGAGTATGCAATACACGTTGATATGTAGTTAATGTGGCTACAGAACAAATTTTTAAATTTGATTTCATTTAAAATTTTTTTTAATTTTATTTATTTATTTGAAATAGAGAGAGAGAGAGAGTGCAAGCACATGTGACGAGCGGGGAGGGGGCAGAGGGAGAGAGACAAGAGATCATGACCTGAGCTGAAATCCAGAGTTGGCTGCTCAAGCGACTGAGGCACCCAGGACCCCCTGATTTCATTTAAAATTTTAAATTTGAAAAGTTACATGTATCTAGAGGCTACTCATGTTGGATAATGTAGGCTTATAGCATCTCCCCCCAGAGCCGCCATTCCTTTTGATATCCAGACCTTGTTACTAGCCTTTCTCAGAATCCTTATTTTTATTAACCTGGTTATTATTATTGTCCTGACTAAAGAACTATCATTTCTTAGACTTATTATTTCCTGAGATTATGTTAATTTTGTGTGTATGTAAATGATCTCTACAACAATCTTTTAAGGCAGTTGTCTTTATCCCCATTTTATAGATGGGAAACAGAGGTGAAGAAGTACACTATGCTAAGTGAGAGAAGCTCAACGTAAAAGGCCACATAGCAAATAATTCTATTTATATGATATGGCCAGAAAAGGCAAAGGCATGAAGACTAATCTACAGAAAATAGATCAGTGATTGTCACAGGTTGGGGGAAGGGAAGAATAAGGTGTGACTAGTAGAAGCTATGGAGTTCCTTTTAGAGGGATGATTATAACACTGGACAGTGGTTGTGGTTGCACAACTCTGGATATACAAAAAGAACACTGATCTGTACTTTCAAAGGGTGAATTTTATGGGATGTGACTTCTCTCTCAAATTATTAAAAATGTAGTAGTATTTAAAATATACAACATTAAGGGGCACCTGGGTGGCTCAGTCGGTTGAGTAGCTGGCTCGGGAGTTCAGCTCAGGTCATGATCTCAGGGTCATGAGAGATCCATATAGGGCTCTGTTCAGGGCAGAGTCCGCTTGACATTCTCTCTCCCTCTGCCTCTTCCCCTGCCCTTCCCCCTTCCAGCATTCACACACACACACATACTCTCTCTCTCTCAAATAAATCTTCAAAAAAAAATACATACAACATCAAAAGATACTTTCATTAAACATTTAAACTGAAGAAAATCTAAAGGCTTAAAAACTGAAACAAAACCAGAGGTGAAGTGGCTTGTCTGCCTCACACAGCCGGGAGTGGTGGAGTTGGGACTAGAGGCAGGCCATCTGTTGGCAGGTCTGAGCTTTCAGCACCATCATAGGATTGACAAGTTTCTTCCCTTCATTTCTCCCCAGAGTTCAGGAGGTTGATACTTCAAAGCCAGGAGGACCTAGATTTAAATCCCTACTATACCACCTAACCTGAGCAAATCATCACTCTTTCTTTTTAATTTTATTTTATTGCATAAGAATATTTACTATGAGGTCTAACCACTCAGCAAATGTTTAAACATACAAGATTTTTGACTCTAGGTACAATGTTTTACAAAAGATCTCTAGAACATACCTTATTCAACTGAAACTTTATGCCCACTGATAAACAACTGCCTATTTCCTGCTCACCACCAGCCCTTGAAAACCACCATTCCACTCTCTGAATCAATGAATCTGACTATTTAAGATTCCTCATTATTATAAGGGCACTTATGTAGTCTTTGTCTTTCTGTGACTGGCAAATTTCACTTAGCATAATGTCCCCAAGGTTCATCTACGTTATCACACACACTACAAAATTTCCTTTTTAACGGCTTAATAGTATTCCACCGTGTGTGTGTGTGTGTGTGTGTGTGTGTGTGTGTATTTTTTTTTTAATAAAATGATACTGATAAATAAGGTGAGTCATAAGGACTAGAAATTACATGAAGTTTCTTTTAAAAAATGCTCATTCAGTAAAAAGTGCAGCTGCTATGGAATTGCTCCACTGATAAAACCATGAAAGCATTTTCTTTGGGGCTTTTGGAAGACGGGTTCTAGACCTCGGTTGCTGAGGCATGGATGCCTGGGGCATGGATGGGCCTGAATGGTCTCCTGTCCTCTGTTAGAGCAACTCTTTAAGCTGTTTTGTAGGATTTTGTCTCAACACAGGGCAAAAAGTAAAAAGTTTGAATTCCTCATCTCTAATCCATCTGTGATTTTAATGTGGCAAACTGGACATAGGCAGGAGGAGTGAGCTTTTTGGGGGTACTTATCCTTTATCTTCTTTCCAACTGTACTGTGTAGTAGGTTTTATCTTGCTAAGAACCTATAGAGTCCTTGTGACTTCTTTTTCCTGTGGGTGAAGCACATATACCTTGAGAGTTTGAGTGACTTGCTTAAGGCATTTGGGACATTTAACTTCTTCTGGTCAAGGGACCAGAGTATCTTCCAGAAACAAGTGATAGAGTCAAGGCTAATCCAAAAATCAGAGAGGAGGCAAGGAAGGCATGGCACAGCTTCTCAGCAACTTCCCCAGTGGCTCCCAAGTGTTCCATTTGTTATCACCGTCTTTATACTTGTGGATGAGGGCCCTCTTCGGAAACCATCCTACTCTGGAAAACTCGTCTGCAAACAAGAATGGGGAGGAAGGGGCAGATTCATCCTGCTGCCCCGGGAAGCAGCAGAACACTGGTCTTTGTGCAACTGTCCTTAATGATATTTGCAACGGTTTAATCTCTTTCCTTAAAGCAAACATCATCTGTCTGCTTCTCTGAGTGATCTACTCCCACTTTTCGGGATGCAGGCTCATTTAACAACTGGCAATCAAACCCGCTCCGGCAGTCACAATGGAAACTGTCGAGGTTCATTACGCTGAAAAAATATGCCATCTTTATTTCCATTCTATTGTTTCCTCAAAGATTAACAATACACATTTTTTTCCAATGGCCCACTTTCATGAAATTTCACTAGGATATATTTCTAAGCCCCTGATCCAGATGGTCCAACTCAGAGTGAAATCTGTACTGTGCCTCTTTGTCGCTATTCTAGAACATGGCAGAGCTATTCTGGACAAATTCAGGAAAAAAGAATGGTATCACGGATTCAGGAGATGGAAACAATTTGAGATTGCAGAGCTTATGATGTGGGACTGGCAAAAAGTGCTCTTCATTGAGACAGTGATCACTGATGATCTGACAAGAGCTTGCGGGTTTGCTCAATTATTTAATTGGGTGTGGTGAGTTTCTTGCAAAATCCTCATGGACATTTAATTTACATTTGCTAAAGAAAGCATTAATAGAGTTATCCCTTTAGGTATGTGGGGGAAGCTTCAGAAAAAATATGGAGAAACAAAACAAAACAAAACAAAACAGTAAAAAGCTATTATAACTGAAAAAAATTGTAGGGATAACAGATCAAGGGAGATTGTGATTGTTTTAAAACATGCCTCCTACTTAAAAAAAAAAAAAAAAAGTTTTCCCATTGATAAGGTTCCCTTGGGTACCCTTATGACAGCTCTGACCAACAGATATGGCAGAAGGGACTCTGCTTTATGTGCAAGACTGAGTCATAAAAGGTGATGCAGCTTCTGCCTGGACCTCTTGGGCTGCCTGCTCCAGTGGAAGTCACCCACAGCTTACAAAGTCCAAGGACCCTGACACCAGGGGGTGCCCTGGAGGGACCAGGTTGGTGCTCTGGTAGACAGTCTTCCCGAACTCCCAGCTGACAGATGGAGAAACCACCAACCATAGGAAGGAGTTATCTTGGGTATCCAGCCTTCAACTGGCTATAGTGTCAGATGGCAACTGCCTGGGACCTCAGGAGAAATCCCAGATGAGAAACGCCCAGTTGAGCCCTTTCCAAACCCTTTACTTTCAAAACCATGAGCCAAATAAAATGGCTCTAGTTCTATACCATTAGGTGTTGGGGGTAATTCATTAAGCAGAAATAGTAAGCAGAGTAAGTATGAAATCTGCCCAGAACTGGGTCCAGTTTTCTTCTAAATATTTGTACAATGAATTTCATTAGGAAGCTTAGAAAAAAAAAATATTCACAAATGCAAAAGAACTCCAAGGATGGGCAGTAGAATGCTCAAGCCAGCACCAGGAGTGTTTGTAACTGGGGCATAAAATCCAAACGTCCTGCAGATACAAAGTTAGCCAAGATTCAGAGGTCAGTCAAAACTTCCAAAAGTCTAGATTAAATGATAACCATAATTACGTGATGGGGATATACAATTTGTTTCACTACATCATAGCTGCCCTCCTCCTGATTGCTGATTCAGCTTGAGAAAGAAGCCCCCTTCTTAACCCCTCCCCTACCACAGGGTGCCTTTTCCATAGCTTGACTGTACTGTAATCAGCATCAAAAGCCCCCCCCCCCAATACCAGAGATCCTTCATTAGAGACTAGATCAAGCTATGGGCAGAGCCTTTGACAACCCTTGATACAGAGCAAAGATGCTTGATCTTTTTACACAGGTGACAAAACTGATTATCTATCTATCTATCTATCTAAATATATATAATTTTATACACACATGCACACACAGTTTCCTCTTTTTCTAAAGCTGAAGAAAAAAAAAAAAAGATGAGCAAGAAATAGTTCCTGTTTTCAAAGAGCTCATAGTCTTGTGGGGTAGTTGATATTCAGGAAATGTTATGGCCCAGCGTTTAAAGGCTATGAAGAATCTGAGGGGATCCCAGGAGAGGAGGCACCTCAGTCTGCAGGTTAGTGGGGGGACAGCCCTACATAAGGGAGGGGAAGACCTAGGGTTTTGCCCTTTCCATGTCTCAAGCCCAAGCTGGCTGACTTTTGTAATCAGTAGACAATGAAACGATTTTAACATGTATATTTTTTTTAGAACGGGATGTATTTTAGATGGTTATTTCCTTCATAAAATCGTGAATATCTTTACTAATCAGCATTCAGCATGCATTTAGCATTTGATTTTCTTTGCAAAAGCACCATTTGCATACCCATAAATGCAAATATTTTGCAAAGTGATGCCCTTTGCATTACACAGCAAAACATGCAGTTCAAAAAACAAAAAAATAAAACAAATTTGGGCATCCACTCTGTGAAAAGTATGTGATTACCTTCTTTTCCTATCTTATTAGAACACACCATGCTTTTTCCAAAAATGGTTTAAATTACCTACTAACATATCGGTCTTTCCTTTACTATCTATTTTTTTAAAATTATCAATAATAAATGTCTTCTTCACAGGTTGTAAATGGAGCAGTAATGCTGTTCCTTCTGAACAGGCCTATGGGGTTATGTCAAAGGCATGCCTATTTAAAGTATTTTTTTATGGCTGGGCAGTAGCTCTTCTTATTTGCTACCTTTATCCTCCTACTCACTTCCATTCAAATACGGGAGTGCTTATGCGCTGACTTGTGCGTGTGCTCTCTCTCTCTCACATACGTACATATACACACACACATGCTAGTTGGTATATGAAATTCTGCTCAGCACTTATGAAAACACTGTGACTTTGAGAATCACGTAAAGTATTACTTTATCATTTATTCCCGATATTTAATAAATAATATTACTATTTATAGTAATATAATATTTAATAAATAGTAACACTATTTATTAAATATCGGGAACAACTTATTTCATCATCTTTCTCATCAGTGTCCGAATAGGGAATGGAGAAAAACACGAGTTTGCATCTAGCTTCTCTGATGGACTGCCTATGTGACCTCACATTCATTTCTCTAGGCTTCCATTCCTCTATATGACAGGAAGTCCATCTCAACCGTCTAAGCGCCATAAGGATTAGATGAGATAATGTGGTACATTATATTTACTAATATTAAAGCACCAACAAAGCCATCAGCTTATCTTTCAGAGAGACCATAAGAGATCAGTTCCATTGCCTGTGGGGAGCTCTACATTCAGCCCAAGAAGGATCTAGTTTCAAATGTGAGTCAGAGAACTGGGCTACAGAGTGAGTTTCTTGGGCTTCCACAGAACAAACCAAAGACTTCAAAGCCTCAAGCCCCACATCAAACTGACCCAGATTTATCCAAAGCTTCTGGACATTTCACTGTCCTTAAAGTTCTATAAATGAGGATTTTAGTCAAAGAGAAGATGAGGCCAATGAAGTCAACAGCTTATGCCTGGAACATTCAAAAACTTATATGACATGTCCCAAATTCCTCTAACACCATAAAGCTATTATTTATAAAATGAGTTTTCTTTGATCTGACTTGATGAATAGGTCATATGGGCATTGTTGCTCTCCCC
This sequence comes from Martes martes, assembly GCF_963455335.1. Classification (NCBI taxonomy): domain Eukaryota; kingdom Metazoa; phylum Chordata; class Mammalia; order Carnivora; family Mustelidae; genus Martes; species Martes martes. Next base: position 94,692,474 of record NC_137896.1, on the reverse strand, counting down.
CACTTAACTATGGCAGATACCACTAATTTCCCCCACAGAGACTAAAACTGACCTCAGGATCCTTCCCAACACATTGTTTAATTGATTATAATGGACCCTTTAGAAGTCTTGTCATCCCTCCTCTAAGAAGAAAAGGTATCAGATGAAAGTGGTCAGAAAGGCTCAGCACAATTTGTCTTCACCTTACTGATTTTTTTTTTAACATAAGTGAATTTCCTTTGTCGTAAGATAATTGTCAATAAGATAAATATCATTAGACTTGGTCCTCAGTAGATTCAGCGGACTAGTTTACGCCTCGAGGTGATTCTCCTTTCCAGTACTAGATCACTAAGTATGGCTTTTAAGAAAAAAGCACTGCTATTATTAAAGAACTTACTGCTATTACTTCCAATCCATGAGAGAATTTGGGAATGGCTTTCTCCAGACCTGTGTGCTATTCCTTATCTGTCCCAGAGACCACCTTGCTGTTAATCTCTCAAGTCCACATTTCTAAGAGTAAGGCCTCAGGTATAAATATTTTCCAGGGGGCTGAAACTGTCTTATTAAAGATGAAAATAATGCTTCGAGTACAGTGGTTCATCCTCTAATTTGTTTTATGTACTATTCATTCTATAAATATGCACTATTACTAAGGGAACTCATTCCTCTTCAAAGACAAGAATGTACTGAAAATATTTCACAATTATTCTATCCCTCCAAACAAGTCACTTAATTAACAGCAATATCATTAGTCATGTCAGGGGAAAAGTCATTTCGAATTTTTGCTAGGTAATGTCTTTATATACAAGCAGCCTCATTATCATAATGTGGCACTTATGTTAGGTGCCCCCATCCCAAGTCTCATGGATAGAACAAAGTAAATGGATCTTTGTCTACACAGGAGTCAATTAAATAGCCTTATTCTTTAACACTTTAAGAATACCAAATATCCTTTATTCACACCACTCCTATTAAGAGAGTTGGAAATACACCATGCAGCTGTTCAAAGTAAAACAAAAAACAAAAAGCATTCTGCCTCATTTCTTGCCCTTCTCCATGATCATGAAGACCATACTGTTTACTGTAAATGACATTCTAAAAATTACTGGAAGAACATTTAAATCACTCATGACTCTATCGCCCAGATACAAGTATCATCAGTACCTGCAAATTTTGTATATTCTCATTGTATCATAATGTTAGTGGTTTGGTTTTTGTTTTTTTTTTTTTTTTTGGTTTTACAAAATATTATGGAGATCTTTCCCTGTAGATAAATCAAACTCTACAGACCATGTTAAAGAAATGTACCACATCGGGCACCTGGGTGGCTCAGTGGGTTAAGCCTCTGCCTTCGGCCCGGGTCATGGTCTCAGGGTCCTGGGATCGAGCCCCACATCGGGCTCTTTGCTCAGCAGGGAGCCTGCTTCCCCCTCTCTCTCTGCCTGCCTCTCTGCCTACTTGTCATCTCTCTCTCTCAAATAAATAAATAAAATTTAAAAAAAAAAGTGTTTAAGAAATGTACCACATCACAGTGTGTGGATTGACCATAAAACACCCAACCAGGGGCACCTGGGTGGCTCAGTGGGTTAAGCCTCTGCCTTCAGCTCAGGTCATGATCTCAGGGTCCTAGGATTGAGCCCTGCATTGGGCTCTCTGTTCAGCAGGGAGTCTGCTTCCCCCCACCTGCCTCTCTGCCTACTTGTAATCTCCATCTGTCAAATAAATAAATAAAATCTTAAAAAAAAAAAACCCCAACCAATTTCCTGTGATGGACTGTTAGTTAATTTCCAATTATTTTTTATCATAAATATCCTTATCAATGCACCTTTTTTTGGTATATACATCTTTGACTCATTATCTTTCTTATTTCCTTAAGGTAAATTCCTAGAAATCAAATTGCTGGGTCAAATGGTATATATATTAAATATTAAGACCTTTAATTGAATTGTGCCACACAAAACTGTTAAGATCATAAAGTCCTGGCTCAATATGAAAAAGCACTAAGTCATTCACAGAAACTTGGGAGAGAGTCTCACCCCTGACACTGGCTAATGGGGGTGCTACTGCAGGCTTTGGGATGCACCCATATGATACTACACAATCTGCTATTTTTCCAAAAAGAAGGACCACCAACCTGGGTCCAACACTGGAAACAGTGGAGTTGATTTGAACAATCTTGAAGGTGGCAAGGGGATTTACGTAAGCACCTTATCAAGAAATCACAAGACGATCTAGTGATCGAGAAAAACAGGCGAGACATGAGAGACTTCTCTGCCACCATCACATGTAGCTCTCAGAGTCATTGAACCTCCCTGTGCCTCAGTTGATTCATTTGTCAAATACCATTCTGATCTGCCCACAGTGTTTTCAGAGTATTAACGGGAGAAAGAAAAAAAATGCTTTTTGGAAAATGTGAAATTTTTTGAATGACATGTAAGAGTCCAGAGAGGGTGTATTTGGCATTAAAAATATTAAAGTTAGTAGATAAAAAAGTATAAAATGATATGAGATATGGCCATTTGGAATCAACATGATGTGCTAGAAACCTGAAACTTGCCAAAAAGATCCAACAAAATGCTACCAGTTTCGAAAGCTCAGTTTCATCAATGCTTAAGCAAGTGAACTGAAAAGATTTGACATGAAAAAAGATAAACAAGCATCCCACATCTAGCTAATTTTTTATATATTTTATTGTTCCTTTAATTTTATTGTTCATACCAAGTTTTCAACATATGACAATTATGATTCAGGGTTTGACATCAAGTTAAAATGAATCTCACTTTTAATATGTTTTTAAATGTTTTAATTAGAGCTGGGTCTGTGAAATTACCAAACAAAAGAACTCTGTTTTCTTGGCCACTTCATGCTAAGAAACATGCTAACACATTTAACTGAACTGAGAAGAAAAAAAAGCTTCTTTCTTTCCATTTTCAAACTCCAAGTATAATACAGAGGAAAACACATCTTCCCAGCAAAGAAGTGACAGAAGACACTGAACACAGGAACAAAAAAACAAAGAGGAAGATCAAGAGATCTGTTGGGAGACCCCATTAGAGGCCAAGGCATGAGTGTGCAAGTTTAAGGACCAACATCTCAGATTTATCCCCATTTGAGTCAGATCAAAGAGGGGTGATAAGGCCAGCCGTCTCTCCCAGGTCCTTGCTTTCTTTAGACAAAGCTTTTGTCCCTGTTTTGTTCAGTGTGGAAGTCAGGAGAGGGCCTGACTGGAATTCTATCCTTTTTGTCTGAGGTCACCTGGTGAGCCACACCCTCCCTCAGAACCCTATGAGGAGTGACAGATAAAAAGAAAACCTACTGGATATTGCCTGTGGGATTTAGCACTCCCCAGACATTCCTGTTTTAGCCAAAGTAAAGCCACTCTAGTCTAGACTGTCCAGCCATGTGGCCACCTCATCTCTCACTGGTTCCCTGGGGACTTGTCATGCTTCCAGAACAGCAGCCGTAGAAAGGGGGTTGAGGGGAGCATCCTGCTTACCTCCCTGACTGAACAACGGATAACCTTTACTCCTCCGTGCCCATCTATCCCGGGGCTTCAGAGATGCTTATGAACACTAACGGTTTTAAATGCTAACACCTGCCTAAACCATTCCCTAGAATCCTATTCTCCAAAACTGCTCAGGCAGACATCTGACACTCCCTTCCTCCCACCACCCTCCCGCATCATCTATTGTCTCTGGTCCCTCTACAGCCCTAGACACTCCCATGGGCACTATTCCCATCCCCATCCCCATCCTGGCTCAGCTACCCTCGTGTCTTTCACAGCATCTTCTCCCTGCACTTGCCAGCCTTGAGGCTCCTCACACTATGGAAACTTTGGCTTCAACGTGTGATACAATAATACCAAATTTCACATTTTAGGAACTTTTGATTCCTAAATGTCCTGTTGGCTAAAACGCTGTAATTCTTCAGATTCACCAATGATACTAGAATCCTCAGAGCAACAGGAAGCTTGGGGTAAGAATGAAACAAATCTTGGGTTTGTTTTTATGTTTACCTATTATAAAAAGCCCTTCCCCTCTCTCCCTCTTTATCTTCTCTTTAAAAAGAATACTCTAATGATGGTAATGTGTTTGCTCCTAAAGGGCAGACTAGCAGAGTCTTGACGCTCTGAAGGCTGTCCATCAGAGCTGTCCAAGACAGCACCAGATATAGTCCCTCTCCCCACAGATCCAGGTTTCTCAGAGCAAGGGCTGGGGGTGGGGTGGGGGCAAGGATCCAAATTTTGCCGTCTGAGCAGTCAGGAGTTAGTTTTTATTTGGATTGTTCGAGATAAACTTGCATGGGTGAAGAGGAGTCAATGTCATATACTTATTCATGCCATATGTTTATTCATGCCATCTCCAAAATTATCTTTTCCTCCACCCTTCTAAAAATATCAACAAATATTTAATAAAAATGCATTATTTTCCAGACACTGCTCTAAGTCATCAGAAAGGCTTCTACTAGAATGAAAACTCTTAATTGATTCTGATTTCAATAGGATCAAGAATGAATATGTCAAGTTCTTCCTTTGTGTCCAGTCTTTCAGAACTCATTATTTCCTTCGCCACCAAACAGTAATATATATAAAGAAGATAGTAAGCCAATATTTAAGTTAAACTTAAAGGAAACCCCAATAGTATCAAGCCATTAATACATGCCCAGCCCGTGTGTGTGTGTGTGTGTGTGTGTGTGTGTGTGTGTGTGTATTATTTCATTTAATCTTCATAGCAACCTCAGGAGTGAGTGTCAGGGCATCCCATAAAATCATGGTGTTGTTTTTCTTCCTAGCAACTGTACTTGCTTCTCCAGAAAAACTACAGAGATTAGACATTACTCAGAGTTCTGTGTCACGTTATCATCCTATTAATGTCATTAACAACTTCCTCCTCAGTAGTCAACAAAAGAAGGATTGCCTGCCTTAGAGTAGTAATAAAATTACCAAGCTATTATGATGATGCAGTAACCAAGAATGAGTTCAGAATGGGGGATTGTTGTTGTTGTTGTTGTTGTTGTTGTTGTTGTTTTAATTTTAGTGAACTGACAACACAATTAAGAGGACGTGGTTACTGACATGACAAATGAACAACTTTCTAATGAGAAAATTTACCTTACTGTGTTATGAACAAGATCATGATTTCCAATGCTATTGTCTTTATGCTAGAAAGTTCCTGGTACAGGATTACTGTGTTAGGATCCAAACTAAAATCAAAGATAATATGTGACCCACATTCCCCCACGTTTTCATATTTCTATAGTACGTACAGAATCTGAGCTAGGAGAGTTACCAAAAGAGAAATTAGTCTACCTAGGTTCCTCCTTCATATTCAAATTTTTGACTCCACAGTAACATGCATTCTCCCTTTCCAGTTCCATAATCATTGTTCATCTTCCACCAGTGTCTAAAACACTTTCTTATGTCTCTATGCTCCTAAAACAGACTTGCCAGTTCAAGCCCTTCCCTTCCCATCTTTCTAACCCATTGGTTTGTCACATAAAAGTCCCAAGTAAAATACTTCTCTCCCCTCCTCCAAACACTCATAAACCCACACATTCAAAAGGAGTAAGTAAGTAACCTTTCATGACATTCTCCTCTGTCCACAGTTTCTGTGTATCACAGATTTCACAGTGGTGCTTATTTGCTCCTCCATCAGGATCTAACCATGAAAAGCTTCTAGCCATCAACAATGTTGCCCTGGCTCATGTTTCTCTCCTTGGGTGTTTGTACCTATAGAGTGCCCTAATCCTAGAAACATACAACTATTCTCTCTGTCCCTCTCACTTTCTGGGTCTGCATTAATTTCCCCCATCCACCACTCCCTCTGTATTCTCTGCCACCCCTGACATGTTCCAGGCTCCAAGTAGATAGTTGCACGAGTTCTCTCAAGCACTCTGCTAGGGTTGGGTGACCCAAGGCGGGTGGGAGGGGTCATCAGTCCCTCAGACCCTGATTTAGATCCAGGCTTCAGAGCCCGTTGATGAGACTGTCATGTGGGACAGAATCCAAAGACCTGCTGTGGCTCATGTAGATTACATCTATTGCTTTTCTCCTATCTCTGTGACCTGTCATTCTGTCATAGGAGGAAATTGAATTGGCCCACATGATTTTCTCTTTACAATACCATGCTGGTTTGTACCCAGTTCCTCAGGCTTGACGGAGAGATGGAAAATTGATTGCTAGATGCTCTGTTTTGGTGTCTTCCTAGGTACTGAAGGTGACTGATGATTTGATACAAGTGGAATTCACTTTATCCAGTGGCTGTTTCTCTGAGAACCTGTGCAAATTAAATTTTATACAAATTGGATTTTACTTTTTTGTTGTTCTGTTTTTTTAAACATACTTGATTTCCGATTAAGTCTTAATGTTCTGTATCTCTTAAGGTTTCAGTTGTAATGTTACCCTCTTTCAATCCTCAGGCACTTTGGCCTTTTTGTTAATGAGATATTAAAAATATATATGTAAATAAACACACTGGGTGAGATATAATAAATAAGAAATATTAGTAGGTGCTAGGCTGTCAACACTACTTCCTAAAGTTTATGTAGAGATGGCAGAGCCCCTTCTAATAACTACTATTTCGTGAATACTTATTATGAACCAAATGTCTTGCTAAGTGCTTTTTGTGTATTTTTTCTCATTTAATACTTCCAATACCATTTTAGGTGCAGCGATTATCTCTATTTTAGCTGATGCCACTGAAGCCCAGACATAATATATAACTTGCCCAGATTCACCCAGACATAAGCAGTAGAGACAGGATTGGAAACCTGCAAATATGAACATATGTTATTTTCCCTTTTTAACACAAAAGGAGGCCCATTAGACATATTCCTCATCTTGCGTTTTCTTTGAACAGTACATTTTGGAGGTCTATCCAAAACAGCTCATAGAGAGAAGCCACGCTGTTTTGTGTTTGTTTTTGTTTTTCAGTTACATAATATTCATTTGTATTGATGGGACCATATCTTAACCGTTAGCCTAATTACAGACATTGAGTTTCCCCCAATTCTTAGTATTGGGGGGAAAAAAGAGAGATACAATGATAAGCTTTTTCATATCATTTCAAGGAATAAATTCCAAGAGTTGAATTTCTCTACATTCTCAGAGTGGCATAGGAATTTGAAATTTTGTAAATCTCACAGTCTTTAAAAATAGATTTACATAGATTTTGTACACATTTATGCCCCCTTCAGCACTGCATGAGAATATCCATTTCTTTATGGTCTTGCCAGCAGAATGGGTTATCAAATTCTGAATTTCTGCTAATCTGATAGGTGGAGGGGGGAAGGGACAGTATCTCGATGTAGTTTTAACTTGTGTTTCTTTTATTAACATGAGACTGAACAATTTTCATATGTATTTCCTTGTCAATGACTATCAGTTTTACTAGTTAAAGGTCTTTTCCTTTAAAATTAAAATTTCCAGGGGCACCTGGGTGGCTCAGTGGGTTAAGCCACTGCCTTCGGCTCAGGTCATGATCTCAGGTCCCGGGATCGAGACCTGCATCGGGCTCTTTGCTCAGCAGGGAGTCTGCTTCTCTCTCCTCTCTCTGCCTGCCTCTCTGCCTACTTGTGATCTTTCTCTGTCAAATAAATAAATAAATAAAAATCTTTAAAATTAAAATTTCCTGACACCCTTCTTATATGAGGGAAATTAGCACTTTGTCTATTACAGGAGTTGGAAATACTTCTCCCAGTTTATCACTGGTCTTTTGACTTTTACTTCCATGCAGAAGGTTTTTATTCTCATATGGTTAGATTTATCTTTTTATTTAATAACTGATAGATCTTAAGTCATAGTTTTAAAAAAGGCTTTCCATCCCAAAGTTTGAAAGGAACTTGATCATGTTTTCTTTAAGCCCTATTTATGGTTTCATTTTTTAAATTCTAAATTTTGATTTGTTTGCAATTTTTATTGGTGAATAGCTTGAGATGTCAATCTAACTCTAATTTTAGCATTTTTTTAGACTACCACCCTATTTATTGAATGATCTCTTTTTCTTCACTGATTTGAGATGGCGCCTTTTTTCATATGTTGAATTTCCAAATGTATTTGGATCTATTGTATGTAATTTCCATTCTCTTTCAGAAATCTGCTCATCTATTCCTATGTCCACAGCACACTCTTAATTCCTACATATCTTCTCTGAACTTTTTTGATGTTTTTACATTTTCTAATTTGTTTTTTCTTGCACATGAACTTTCTATTTATTTATTCAGTGCATGAACTTCAGAACAGACACGTCTGATTCTACAAATCTGGTGATCTTGTTAGTATCAAGTTGCATATATAAATTGGTCTTATGACATCTGCCATCTTTATGCTACTGTGTCATCTTATTCAATCATGTGCTTTGTCTTGTCATTATTTCCAGATGTCCTATGTGGCTTTCAGGAATGGTTAAATGTTTCTTTATAGGGGTGATAAGAAATGTTTATTTTAGGGCATTTCAATTTTTTGTATGTTGCCATTTTAAATTGATGTTTTTTTTTCTACCATTATGTCTTCTAACCAGCTATTTTATGGAAGGTTCTGATTTCTGCAGACTAATTTCATAGACTGATACTCCACTAAGTTTTGCTTGTAGTAACTGTTCGGGTATTAGGTTTTGAGTCAAGACTGATATATTTAACCACATCAGAAAAGCATCCATGTATTCTTAGGCTGACCATATTTTTTTAAATCAAGAATGATTGATGAATTTTGACAAATTTTCATTGTAGATAATGGATATGTTTTTTTTCCCTTTAATATAAGTATGACAATCTATATCAATATATTTCTTTGTACACTTCCAATTAATCCCACCTCACCAAAGAGTATTATTATTTTAATAGGTGGCTCCTTTTTGTTTAGTCATATTTTGTGTATGATTTTCTTAATGGTACCCATAGGTAAGAATGTGGTCAACGAGAGTTATAGGTCACCATGTGATGGTGAGACACCAACTGCAGAACATGTATTTTTGCTGGTGCTCTCTGCTGTCACACCATCCTTCTGCTATCAATCTCACATCTTCCTTCTCTTTCTCCCAGGAAACTATAGCTCCATTTCAGCTTTGACTTTCCTTTTAAATACCTATGAAGTCTATGGAGTTTAGAGAATGTCAAGGAAAAAGAGGTTAACATTTTCCTTTCTTCTTGTGTTTGTGTGACTTCTAAGAGAAGAAAAATGTTGTCATCCACAGACACCATCAGACCAAATATCCTCAAGGTTTACTTTCTACCTTTAGAACAAATGCAGCCTATTTTTATGTCCCACGATCACAATTACATATAAAATCATAAAATCGCTGTTGTTATTCACGTATTTGTTTAATCCCTTCTATTTTAGAATCCCCTTAGTTACCATCTGTAAATAGCTGCAACTGTACCAATCAGAATTATTCATATCTAACAATTTTCTAAATGGATTTTTCGAAGTACGTTTATGGCTACATGTGTTGAGTTATACAGTAATGCATGTAAATGTTTTCATTATAAAATATTTAAACAAAATGAAAATCTATAAAATAAAAAGTGAAAATCTCCCTTATCTGCCATATTTACTTTCCTCTCCAGAGATAGTACTGTTAACAATGTTATATATATATATATATATATATATATATATATATATATATATATATATATTTGAGGCTCTGTTCTTTTGCACTGCTATACATTTGTAACATACACAATATTTTAGCAGATATGGCATCCAGTGAACATTTTAAAGTATGCGTTATTGTACGCATTTGTACATTTGTGGGATGAATGTCTATTAATGGCATTACTAGGGCAAAAATATACACATTTAAATTTTTTTATAGATATTGTTGTATTGCTATCTTAAAAAGCTACAATAAATGTCTTATAATTTTTTTGACATCCTTGCCATCATTAGATATTATAAACTTATTTAATTTTTGTTATATTTAGTTTGCATTTCACCTATTACTGAGGTTGAACACATCTTTTTATGTCTAGTGGACATATTTCTTCTCTAGATATTCTTTCACACTTCTGTCCATTTTTCAAATTTTTATTGATTTGTACTTCTTTAAATACATTAGAAATTAATCATTTGTCTGTTACATTGGTTGTGTATAATTCCTTCTAGTACATTACTCAGTTTTTCACTTTAAATTCAGGATACTGAAAGTTTTCACTTTTATGAAGTCAAATCTCTCCATTTTCACTTTTTGGCTTCTGGGTTTAGTGTGTTTATTTGATTCTTATCTAATTAATAGAATAACTATACCTCATAAACACTTCTGTTCAGTTCTGCATCCAGCTTTGCCTTCCTGGCTTTGAGGACTGATAATGGTAGAACAAGCCTAGAATCCCTATGGTGATGAGAGCATTACAAGATTGAAAATCTTGTTCAAGGGCTTGGAATTTCCACTCATGTGTGTATTCCCCATCATTCTATCATCAAACTTGAGTCTGACTAAAGATTATGTGAGGTAAGTATGCAGAACACAAACATTCAGTGTCCAAAATTAAGGAGAATTTGAAATGCAAGCTATCTCTAGCATACTCGGGAACATAGGATACCTTTTCTTTTCTTTTTTTTTTTTTTATCATTTCAAAAATGTGTGTTTGTGGATGGAAAATAGCACTTGGGTTATGAACTGAAGATATTCAGCGAATTACAATTATATTTCAGTTAATCTGAGTTTTCCTTCACTCTTTGTCTTCCACTTATGTGTCTTTATTGGTTTTCTAAGCTCCTTTTATCAAAAAGCATGCTCTCTCCAGCTTGAGGTTTCCAATCTTGTTTGCCCCAAACTGGGCAGTTTCTCTGTGCACGCCTTGGGGACTTGGCCCAATTATTTCCTTTTCTTATGCCCTTCTCCATTGGCCAAAGCCAACACTGGTGTGATGGGCTTACATCATGCTAACAGAATGGCTCATTGTCTTCTTTCCTTTGTGGAAGATATTTTTGCTAAGTGAGCCTGTGGCCCAGGTCTTTATGTTGAGAGAAATCTACACTCATTCAAGTTCTTCATTATCAATAATGTTCTTTCCTTTAACGCCTGTTGTATACTGTAATGTGTTTTTAGGCTCTGTTGTGTATACATGGGTAACACTATTCTACAAAAACAGCAGAGACTATGATGCACTTATGTATTCAATACCTCACCCCTTCTCTCACAGAACACTGACCTAGGTAAAAATACTTAGTAGAATCTTAACAAATCTTAGTTTTTGAATTGGAGGAAAATACAGGCTGTCTTGAGTTTTTTTTTTTTCTTCCTATCTTTCTGCTTTGTGTTAACTTTTGCAACTCAGTAAGTCCTTTATCAAGAAAACTACACCTTAACCAGACCCTGAGTTCTAAGTGTTAATTAACTTTTCTTAACTCTGAAGAAATGCCCTAAAGTTCTTTTTCTGTCACGAAGCTAGGAGACCCCTGAGAGGAGAGTCAGTGCAAGGCCTCCAGATACGTAAATCTGTAATTGAGGCTAGTGAACTCATGCATGTACACTAGTTCCAGCCTTCCTTCTACCCTCCCTGCACTTGCCAGGTGTTGACCACGGAGACCATCATGGAAAAAGAAGTAAGCTGTACATTTAAAAGCTAGTGTCACACACTACCTGGGCCAGATGCTCATTATACCTCAGTTTCCAATTTTATAAAATAAAGATGGCAAGGGCAGTTAAAACAGCTCAAGGCAGTTAGATAGTAATGATCAAATGCAGCAGGAGTGATCATAGCATTGATAATAGTCATAGTATCCATCATAATAGACCTCACAGAGGATAAAAGTGAGATCAGCTGGGGAGACTTACTTACTTTCTATTAACAACATTCATCTGGCCTCAACTCAAAGATCACTTCCTCAGAGAATAATAGCAGAATGCCAGTATATTCATTTTATCTTGATACTATGACAAGTTACCAAAAACACGGTGGCATAAAGCAATATATGAATTTGACATATATTTTTAAATCTATTTATATCTATGCTGTATATGAATTTTATTCATATGTGTGTGTGTGTGTGTGTGTGTGTGTGTGTGTGTGTTATATTTCTGGAAGTCAGAATCCCCAAACGGGACCCACTAAGCTAAAATCAAAGTGTTGGCAGGACTGTATTCCTTCTCAAAGTTTTTAGGGAACAATCTGTTTCCTTGTCTTTTGTGCTGTTCGAGGTTTCCAGCATTTCTTATCTCTTGGTTCCCTTCTTCCATCTTCAAAGCCAGCCAGCTCTTCAAATCTCTGATTCTACTTTTGTGCTTTCTTCTTCTACATGTAGAGGGCCCTTGTTACCATATTGTACCCATCTTGAAAATTCAGGGTTATCTCTAGTTTTTTATGGTCAGTTGATTAACAACCTTAATTCCATCTGCAATCCCAATTCCCCTTACTATGTAACCTAATCTATTCACAGGTACCAAGTACTAGGGTATGGGCATGTCTGAAGAGTCATGTCTGCCTCTTACAGCCAGCACTACTTCTGGGAATGATAAGGAAAAAAAAATAAGACGTTTTCACAAAGAATAGGAGTATAAAAATTCAGAAAAAATGTACCGATGCTCCAAAAGTTCTCCATGTTTGAAGTTTATATAGTACTAATCTCCCCTACATGATGAACTCAAAAAGGAAGGTCCTGGTAGCCTATATTTGAAGGCCCCAAGGATGGAAGGAACTGGGGGAAATGCCATACTACTTGATATCCAGGTATGCTGGAAAAGCAACTCATGCAGATAAGCAAAGGTGCCTACCAGTCGACAATAAGACATACAGAATAAGGGAGGAAAAAAGACCAACTTAGGACCAGAGCAAGAGGGAAAGCAGATGAGTGATGGCTGAGCTTTAACTGGCAGGGGCCATCCCCACCCAGGCTCACTTCAGGAACCAGTCTTGAAGTCTAGGCTTTTCAGGATAATGTTTCTTGCTTTTGGAAACGCCACACATCACACTCAGAGCCTCACATCATCTCTCATGAGGTAACTAAAGAAATCTCTCTTTCTTCTCATATCTTCTCCTGGTGATTTACATGACTAGTGAGACTTCAAGCTGATAGGAGAAATCCAATCTGTTCCCCAACCCCTCTATACCCAATGCTACTGAAGACCAAACACCCACCCTCTAACCCAACCTGGTGAAACAGCCTCCTCTCCAGAAACCAAACGATTTTCTAAAAACGTAAGCCCGAACACATCATATCCCTGTCTAAAGCTTTCTGACATTTTCTGAGAATACAGACAGACTCTAACCACTATCTCAAAATGGCCCCAGGGGAGCTCGCCCCCATGCACCTGTCCACCCTCATCATTCCGTCCCTTACACTGTGTTCCAACCACATGGTTTTCTGTCTGGTCTTCGAACACCCCAAGCTTAGGCCTTTGCACTGGCTGCACCCCTGCCTGGAAACCCTGCTCCTCCATCTCCACAGGGCTAATTCCTGCATATCCACCTGGTCTCAGCTCAAAGTTCACCTCCCCAGAGCAGCAGGCACTGACCACTTACTCTAAAGTAGGTTCCTACCTCACTTCTGGCACTTTCTAACTCAACTTACCTTTATTGTCTTTACATCATTTACATTTTCCTGAAATTATGTGGTCCATTTCTTAGCTTACTGGTTTGCTATCTGTACCTCCCACTCCCAACCTCCCTCTTAACAGACACAATTTTTTGATCACAGAGAGGGATCAAACTGGCCTGATATGTGGCATGCAAGAAGAGTATCAAATATATAGTAGGGGCTTCACAAATATTCTTGAATGAACACTTATGAACACATAAATCAAGGAGATGTATTTATTTTACAAAAGAACTGTCCCCAGAATAGTGTTTTCAATAGTAAACAGACGCATTTAAAACAGCATTTCATTTATACTTTGTACTTCAGTTTCATCTGTAAAAGAAGAATGGGATTAGATGACAAATAAGGCTTTTATAAATAATTACAGTTCCATGATTATGACTCAAAGCAAAAAGATTAAAGCTAATTTTCAAAAGGACGGTTACTAAGTAAAGTAGTGTCCACCTCTATAATTTAAAAAATGATTCATCCCTGTGTGATTCATCCTCAGGGAAAGTTATCCCTTAACTCCTTATCTGCAGGTTTCTCCATTTACCAAAACTATCTCCACAGCCAGCAGCAGTGAACCTCAAGTCAGGCAAAATCGTCTAGCAGTACAAATAAACACGTATTTTCCACAAGACCAAAAGGTTAAGTCAGGGCTCTACAGAACTCTCTACCTGTGACTGCACTTTCTACCAAGAACACCTGGGTCAATGGCTCTTTGGATCAATGAATCTTTGCTCTCCATTTCACTTCCCTTCAACTGAATCCATCCTATTTCATTCTCCTCTTTTCTCCATCCAGCTACATTGGCCTCCCTGTGACTCGAAAAACAACCAAATGCTCCTCACTCCAGATTTTGCACTTGCCTTTCTTCTTCTGCCTAGAATGTTCTTTCCCTGGTTGGTCCTCATGGCTCATTCCATCATCTCCCCCAGGTCTTCACTCAATATCCCCTCCTCGGTGAGACCTTTCCTAGACACCATATCTAAATTGCAAACACATCCCCAACTCACTCCCTGCTCCCTTGCCCACTTTCATTGGCTTCTGTGCACTTTGATCACAAGGTATTTACTAGACATTTACTTACTTTTGTTGTTCACCGTCTCTTTACCCCTAGTTGAATGTAAACTCCAGGAGAAAGAGATTTTTGTTTGTTTGTTTCTTTTCTTTTTTAAGATTTTATTTATTTATTTGACAGAGAGAAATCACAAGTAGGCAGAGAGGCAGGCAGAGAGAGAGAGGAGGAAGCAGGCTCCCTGCCAAGCAGAGAGCCCAATGTGGGACTCAATCCCAGGACCCTGAGATCATGACCTGAGCCGAAGGCAGAGGCTCAACCCACTGAGCCACTCAGGTGCCCATGTTTATTTTTCTCAATGCTAAATTCCAAGCACCTAAAACAGAGGCTGGCACAGGGGATCAGGAAGGACAAGTGCACATTTTTTTCTGAGTTCCCAGTCATGATCTACCCATGCCTCTCTACACATTCTAACACGCCTAAGAGTGGGAGGGAGCTATCACTACTTAGATTTCATTATACCCCAATTTTTCACCAATAGACATAATCTCAAGTGTTTGAGAATGGTGATTCCATACCTAGTCCCTCCCTTCCCACCTCCACAAACTCCCATCAGTTCCTGCCATGCTGTCTGAACACCTGCCATCTCCCTAAACACACCTTTTCTCCCATCTTATGACTTTTCAAGAGTGCTCCTCTTCCTGGAATGTCTTCCCACATCTCATTAATAAATACAGCAGCATTATCAACAGTAGCCAAACTATGGAGAAAGCCCAAAATGGATAAAGAAGATGTGGTATAAATATGTACCACAGAATATTCTTCAGCCATTAAAAAGAGTGATATCTTGCCATTCACAATGGCATGGATGGAGCTGGAGTGTATCACACCAAATGAAATAAGTCAGCCAGAGAAAGATAAATACCATATGACTTCATGCATATGTGGAATTTAAGAAAGAAAACAGATGGACATATGGGGAGGGGAGGGAAAGGAGTGGAAAATAAGTCCTAAGTGACTCTTAATGATAGAGAACAAACTGAGTGTTGATGGAAGGAGGTGGGTGGGGGATGGGCTAGAAGGTATTAAAGGGTATTTAAGAGGGCACTTGTTATACACTGGGTCTAAGTGATGAATCACTGAATTCTACTCAAGAAACCAGTGTTGAGGGGTTCCTGGGTGGCTCAGTCGTTAAGTGTCTGCCTTCTGCTCAGGTCATGATCCCAGGATCCTGGGATCGAGCCCCACATTGGGCTCCCTGCTCCATGGGAGGCCTGCTTCTCCCTTTCCCACTCCCCCTGCTTGTGTTCCCTCTCTTGCTGTGTCTCTCTCTGTCAAATAAATAAATTAAAAAAAAAAAAAAAGAAAAGAAAAGAAAAGAAAAAGAAACCCATGTTGCACTGTATGGTAACTAACACATTTTTTTTTTCTTAAAGATGATTCCAAAATCACCTTTATGAACCTTGCCCTGGCAGAAGAGGAGGTAGCTGTTCCTTCCTCGATGTTTCTACATATACTTGCTCACATGCAACATGTCCTCTCTTTCCAGCATGCCTTCTGCTTCTGCCCTCAGCCTGAAGCCCCCCTTTGCCCCTTCTCCACCCGACCAACCTCTCCTATGGCAAGAATTAAAGCAGGTGTAACCTTTCCCGAGAAACCCTTTCCAAACCCCTATGTGGAGTAAAGCTCCTCCATGTGCGGACTTGGATCCAGGTGTTTGTCCCATTTTATTCCAAGGGCCTCTTCATCAACCCAGCGCTCCATGGGGGCAGCATTCTCCTTTATCCATCTTCATATTGCCTGTCCCAATCGATCAATATTAACTGAGTTAAATTGTATGGATCTATGACATCAACCATATATTCTATTTTGATTATTTGTAAAATACGCCCTATCACATCCTAGAGGACTCCAAGACCTCGGGGGACAGAGACTATGATTTATAATTTTGAACCTCTGAAATGTCTGACACACAGTAGGAGATTAATGCACATTTCTGAGGTAGTGGACTGCAGTCCTGGGTTTCGTGGTGTAGTGATTTGCCCAAAAGTGTTTGCCATAACCACCAAGAGTCACTGTGTAACTGATTGCATGTTATTAGGAAGTACTTTATCTGGAAACACGGACCCAAAATCTGAAGCAATTGAGATATACATTGAGAGAGAGAGAGAGGGAGGGAGAGAGGGACAACCCCGCCAATCACTCTGCATTTCAGTTCTAATCATGGCTATAAATGGCATAACTTGGAAAATGGCCTTCAAGAGGGCAGCACCTCAATAGACATTGTGTCTGTGGTATGGAACTAAATAGGAATGAAATTTCAGCATTAGGGGCTGAGGGCAATTTGGTAGCTCACAGAACAGAAAGGGGCAGTCTACGATGAGAAGCCCTGAAATAAACAGTCTGAATCCACAGTTCAAGGGAGTAATCACCTGCCCATTGGCTAGTAGAAACTTTAATTAAGAAGTGATTAGAGAAATAACAGATACACATACACATACTTTACAGAATGGAACTCAGAGAACATTTTGTGTGCTTACTAAGTTCCTTAACTAGTAACATTCACCAACTATTTCCTAAGTAAAGGAATTAGCCAGCACTAAGGTTCACTTTAAATATTAGAAATAGCAAAATTTACCATAAAAACAACAAAAAGTGGTAGGAGATGCAGAATGTTGATCCAGATTAAATTTGTGAGTTTACTTGCCAACGGTTCTAATTTTTTTTTTACCCTCTTGAGAATCCATGGTCCAAAACCATTTCTGCCCCAAAGATGCCCATTTTGCCACATATCCGATAACTTTATGATCTGGATTATAGATTAAGCCTGTCACTGCCTTTGGTGCCTACCAATGGATGAGATTCAGTGGTCAATGGGTTATTATCAAGATTCCACAATTGTCTTTCCATTTCAGGGGGTTCATGGAGTCCTTAAAGGCCCCAGTGACTCCAAATCTGGATGATGCCACTTTAGGGAAGAAGTAAAACCTTTAAAATGTTAAGACTAGAATGAAAATCAAAATTGGCTAAAAGGCTTATAGATATGTACTCTCCAGACCTTGTCTGTCTTGTTTATCTTCTAATGACAGGTTTTCCTTCTTACTGTCTACCTCCCATCATACTACCACTTGTCCATTTCCAAGAAAGTAGTCATCCTCATGTTTGTCTCTTTACCAGGATGTTTCCCTTACTCTCCCTTCCCCATTTCCATTCAACTAGTCAATTCTTATTTGTCCTCTGTTACTCAGAACAAATCCTTCCCTGTGCTGGCTTGTGCGTGAGTGATCTCCTTTTAGCTTCCTTCATAATACTTATCACCATTACGTATTTACGTGTGGTTATTTAAGTGCTGGCTGCTTCTGCACTTGACAT
This sequence comes from Martes martes, assembly GCF_963455335.1. Lineage (NCBI taxonomy): Eukaryota > Metazoa > Chordata > Mammalia > Carnivora > Mustelidae > Martes > Martes martes. The sequence goes on along the minus strand of NC_137896.1, from coordinate 94,674,586 downwards.
TAAGCTCCATGATGAAAGGACCATGTCTGTTTTACTCAGCCTTGTGTCTCCAGCTTTGTATATGCACCAGACATATCAATAAATATTGAATAAATCATATACACAGCATCAACAAAGCCATATGAACCCACATGACCAGCTGTCAGTACCCAGGGGTTCTTGCACTGTAGTTCATAGATTTCTCTGCATTTACACTTTGAAACCTCATGCTTTAATAAACGTTTTGGCCAGTTTTAATTTCATAAGATAAAGGGTAGAAGAGACAGATCTGAAGAGAGAGAACTGCAGAGTTTTGTCTGTTGGGAAAATAGGTGAGGAATATTTTGTTCACCATGGTAAACTGGACAGTACTACCCTCAGATTTTAATAAATTATTTTAACACCATGTGATTTTTTTTTTTTTTTTTTGGTGGATGTATGGCCTGGATTCAATAATTAGTTATTTAGACCACGTGACTCTGAGAATTAATAAAGGGCAACCTCGGTAAAGTGGACTTGGGCTGCCAGAAGGGGAAGCTGCTGGTGGGAGATGTACAACTCAAGGTCAATGACAGAAAGAGCTGTCAATTACAGACCCAAGAGAAGACCCACAGAAGAATCACAGGAAAGAATTGTCCTTTACAGCCCCAACAGAAAAAGATGTATACTGCACCTGCTATAAGAAATCAACCATCCTTGCAACTCAGCCCATCAGGAACTGTCATCACCCTAGACTCTTAACATCTCTCTAGAGGACTTCTGCTCAAAACCCCCCATCCCAACTTCCTCCTCCTTCTCTGTAAAACAATGTTGCTCTCTTTTCTTTGCTGGACCTGCTTGTGGTTTTGCTGTGTCTTGCTTGTCCCAGATTGCAATTCTCTGCCATTCCTGAATAAACTCATTTTTGCCTGTAAGGTAACCGGCAGTTTTCATTTTAAGGTTAACATTACCACAGTCATTTCCTTTGGGAGCTACTAGTGTGTGGAATGAGGTGATCTTTAGAGAAGAAGTTCAGTAAGACTCCAGATCCTCTAACACTGCCTCTGTCTGCATACCACTGACCATCTTACCATCCATCAGCAAGTGGTTCAGGAAGAGATCACTGATCAAGTGATTTCAGCACCAATATAAAAACTCTTGCATTAGATCGATACGTTCCTAGACAAAGACAGGAGACTGGTCATTTCCACACTTCGACCAAAGGAAAGTGCTGTTTTTGTGTTTTTTATTTTTTATTTTTTAATTTTGTTTTGTTTTTGTTTTTAGTGAGCCCTGTAAGGACTTTCTCAAATGTCACAGGAGAGGCTGCCTTACTTTGGTTGGCTCACAGGATACCAAGGCAAGCAGCAAATAGATATAAAATTCACAGACCTATGTAAACACTGTTCCTGCTTTCCAAATATTTTCCTCTATATTTTTTAAAGACTGATAATCCATATATTAGAATATAGCAAATTCAGAATAAAAATCAGTAAGTTGATGTGAAGAAATAGAAAAATAGAAATTAAGAAACATTTTATTTAGAAATTAGTTATTTTTATCTTAATATCTAAAAGGGGGTTCCATACATAGTAGAGAACAGCCTAATTAGTGGAATGGTGAACATCACCTCACTGTCAATTACTTAAATATTGGCAACCATTTAAAAATCAGTCTTCCAGGATCTTGGTAATACGCTTCTGTCCTTCCCATCTGACCATTCCTGGGTGCGCAGAAAAAAAAATCACATTAGGACTTGCAAAAGGAAATCTCCATATTCAACACCACCTGCCAATGGGCACGTTTTTCTACCATCCCTTTCCCTTTGTAGACCATATCCCAGAATGTATCTGACCCTATAACAATATTCTGGGAGACTTTAGTCAGCCAGACACCTCCATATGCCCCACCCTCTTGTGCACAATAGGCCCTTGATTGGCACAGCAAGACTCCAGAAAAACTCCCTTCCAGTGCCCTTACTCATCCTTTGATCTGTTGCAAATCACTTAACATTACCACTTGATTGTGTGGTCTGTACAATACTACAAATGAAAATATCATATTTGCAAATTATTGCATAAGATATCATTGCATTGTTATTTTAATTACTGTGCTCTCTAGCTTGAGTTCCTTGCATAATGGCACACCTGGCTAATTTCTAGCAGGGAAAGCTGTGTCTCTTTTTTTCAACTTGCTCTTGTAACAGTGCAGGCCCCATGCCCCAGTGATCCACTTGTGACAACTAAATTTTCAGCCAACAGTGAAGGCCTTAGGGGATAAAGAAGACAGGACTACAGGGGGTTAAATGTCTGATCCTACGGCAACTACAGTTCGTCTCTACAATTTCCTGTTTGGACCCAATTAGACATTATCACTTGGCTGGATCAGAACTAGGAAGAGAGAACAGAAGGGGAGATCAACCTTAGATGGAGCGGGGTTTGTTCAGACATGCCACCCCACTGTGTTGATGACAAGGACACCACTTTTGGAATCTCTGAGTTGGTTCTAAGGGCCAAGATATGCCCAACTGTCATCAGGGTGACGGTTGACAAAGATTGCAGTCAGCCAGCCACAAACAAAAATAAATGGCCTGTCAAAAAAAATAAGAACTCCCCTAGGGCAAAAAAAATTTTTTTCTAAAAAAGAAACAAATCTGTTTTAGCCTTGAATAATCCAAACTGACTTTTGGCTTCAATGAACTGACGAGCTGCGTGATCCTCAGTTTTACAGGAGCAAACGGTACGTGAGTTTGGGATGTCTGAATAGGTCAGAGAAAAAGGCTGAGCTTTTGGCTCTTGCTTGCTTTTACTCTAGGTTAAGTAGATCCAATTTCAGGTGCCTGGGTGGCTCAGTCATTAAACGTCTGCCTTCAGACCTGCCTTCGGCTCAGGTCTTGATCCCAGGGTCCTAGGATGGAGACCCGCATCGGGCTCCCTGCTCCGTGGGAAGCCTGCTTCTCCCTCTCCCACTCCTCCTGCTTGTGTTCCCTCTCTCGCTGTCTCTGTCAAATAAATAAATAAAATCTTTTTTTAAAAAAAAAAGTAGATACTACTGCTTCTCAATGAACAGATACTTGGCACTGCGAGTTAGATATTCACCATTGCTGTTTTTCTTGGTTCCAACTGGACTCCAATTTGACCGACTCAAATGACCTAGTATAAACCAAGTATAAACTTTTTTACTGTCATAATGCCACGTATCTCTACACAGAGGCAGCAGGGTGCTGGTAAACTCATCTCAAAAGAAAAAAGAAAATGAAAGGAGGGGGGAAAAAAAACAAAAAACAAAAACAAGAAGCAGAAAAGAAAGCCCTAATCAGTACCATTTGCCGATTTCCCTGGAATAAACACCGTCACCGTTACTGATTTCAAGTCACTGAATTAGGAGTCAGGAAGAGCTGCACAAAATCAACTGTCTTGAGCTAATGGAAGGCAGCTTCGTGAGCGGGAGAAATAATTACAATGGCAACAGAAACAAACTAACATTTATGCAGGGTTTTGGGGCTCAAAAAGTACTTTCTCACACGTGTTCATCCAATTCTCACAGCTTTCTGAGACAGGTGGTATTCGTGAAACCAAAGTTCAAAGAGTTTAAATGGTTATATCTGCTGAGAAGAGTGGGTAACAAATCTGGGACACATCTCTTATTTTCTGAAATGAAAGTCCATGCTATTCTAAAGTATTTTCAAACCTATGTCCTCAAAATTACAAATGAATTAGCAAGGTATCTCTACTCTTCTTTTATAAATAACAATCGTTGCCTACATTTTTCAACACTTCATGGTTTTTGAAACATTTTCACATCTATTATCTTAACCTCACAAACACATGGTGAGGTAGACCAGGCAGAGATCACTATTTTCATCCCACAGATCTAAATTCTGAGGTTCCGGGGGTTAAGTGACTTGTGGAAGATCTCATAGGATGCAGCACTATTTTATCATGTGGCTAGTATGGCCACGTGGCCTATAGTGATCAGGGAATAAAAAACTAAAGCAGAACTGATACCTATTGAGTGTTGACGCTCAGTGGGATGACCATGCCTAGGATGAAAATAACCGGAAACAGAGGTCCCTGGCCTTCTCAAAAAGAGCTACCATCTTTTTTTTTAATATTTTTTTATTTTTTATATAAACATATAATGTATTATTAGCCCCAGGGGTACAGGTCTGTGAATCGCCAGGTTTACAGACTTCACAGCACTCACCATAGCACATACCTTCCCCAATGTCCATAACCCCACCACCCTCTCCCTACCCGCCTGCCCTCCGGCAACCCTCAGTTTGTTTTGTGAGAGTAAGAGTCTCTTATGGTTTGTCTCCCTCCTGATCCCAAATTGTTTCATTTATTCTTTTCCTACCCCCCAAACCCCCCACGTTGCATCTCCACTTCCTCATATCAGGGAGATCATATGATAGTTGTCTTTCTCCGATTGACTTATTTCGCTAAGCATAATACCCTCTAGTTCTATCCATGTCGTCACAAATGGCAAGATTTCATTTCTTTTGATGGCTGCATAGTATTCCATTGTGTATATATATACCACATGTTCTTTATCCATTCATCTGTTGATGGACTTCTAGGTTCTTAAAATGGTTTGGCTATTGTGGACATTGAAGAGCTACCATCTTGATTCTACCTACACCTGCATATTAGAACCACCTGGAAAAACTTTAAAATCTCAATGCCTGGGCCACACCAAAGACCAATTCAATAAGAATGTTTAGAGGCAGGATGAGGCTATCAGTATTGTTTGATGCTTCCCCAGTGGACTCACAGAGGTAAATTAATATATACAGAGAGAACAACCCATTAATTGTTTCACTTGTCTATTACATTCACACACTTGCCCACCTCTCCATTCACACAATGGATATTGTTGCACACCTACCAGTTCTAAGCACTATTTTAGATGCTGAGGCTCCAGCAGGGACAGAGACAGGGCCTCACTTCCTCTAGCCTCCACTCCACTGGGCTGACATTCTAGCAAAGAGTTTATCTACTAGTAGGGGCAACTGTGTGCATTGGGAGTTAGGAGGAGAGTACCACAAAGAATAGAAACTCCAGCCGTGAGCCCCTGGTTCTCTTCTGGTTGGCTCAAGGTCAGTTCCTTACAGACTTTTAAAGGAAGCCACTTTTAAATAGGATCAGGGATCCTGTTCCTTATTAGGATATTTTATCTTGTACATCAAATTAAGGGAGGGGCTTTAGTAGTTTGGGGTTTAATCATAGAGATGCCTTAATTTATGCACTAGAAGTTTCCTAAATTGCTCTGTGTAAATCATTTTAAAGGTAATACTGAATACTGATTTCCTAATAACTCAGATTATAATTCATCTTCATTACAAACGAACTTTAATTGGAAGTGGCTCCTAACAGATCTAGCTACAAATGTCTCACTGGGCCCTCTATTAAACACCAATCAATAAAAAACAAACCAACCAAAAGACAAAAAAATTACTGGTAAATGCAGAAGAGGAGTTACTTATTCTTTCAATTTAATTTCTACCAAGAGACAGAGACTTTCTTAACTCCCTGATCCCCTAATTCAACCATGTGGAAAAACGTTCATAAATATAATAAATCTATAGCTATTCCTATTGGTCAGGAAGCAAACTCTCCTCTCAGTAAGGATTTGTTCAAATAGTTAACAACAGATCTTTTTTTTTTTTAATTTTTTATTTCTTTTCAGCATAACAGTATTCGTTGTTTTTTCACCACACCCAGTGCTCCATGCAATCCGTGCCCTCCCTAATACCCACCACCTGGTTCCTCTGACATCCGCCCCCCCCCCCCAGCCCCTTCAAAACCCTCAGGTTGTTTTTCAGAGTCCATAGATCTTAAAGGGCCACTGATTAAACAGATAACAGCCGCATTCCCCTGACACTTGGCCTGATTTCTTTCACTTTCTCACTGACTCACCTGGCATGCTCAGAATGCTCCCAACCAAAGGGCTTAACATATGTCCCTCCTTACTTCTGAGCACTGTCACTCTGCCTTGAAGATCCATCTCCCTGACTAGACTCCATGGGGTAACGAGAGAATCTTAAGGCCAAGGCCATAGTACTAAATTGTTGTCCATAAAGAATCAATGAATAAATTGATGATTTATTTAACATTGAATGCAAACTATGCTTTTTCTATAATGTGGAAATCTTCCATGGCCACAGAATGCTCAGATATTGTTTCTTTTTATTTAAAAAGAACTGGATGAGGGGGTAGGACATGGGACAGGCAAGAAATTTCCCAGTTTGGTTGTCCATCTGAAGGCTTCGCAATGCTGAAATGATTCAGACTGCCTGAAAGGTGCCATCTTGAATTTTCTCAAAGTGAAGGCAGTCCACTAAAGCAAATACAGATTCTGCAGACACTAACCATCAATTCTATAGATTAGTCTTTCTTTTTTCTTCTCTCTTTCCTCCTTACAATTTCCTTTTGGTGATTTGATGACACTAGAAAGTAGGTATGAAAATTAGATGGAACTCTAATTACTAAAATTAATTACTTAAAGACATATTTCCAAATAGCTAAGGAAGCAAATTGGATGGCAAAGTAGAGAAGCCTAATAATCCTCAATGCTGCCGTACTTTGAGTGTTAAAAAAAAAAAAAAAAAAAAAAAAAAAAAAAAAACTGCTCATCTAGGCATGACATGGATCATCATCTTTGCTTTGGAAACAAGAACACTGGGAAAGAGAGGGTTATTTGTCTAGGATCATACAGCCAGTGAAGAGCTAGTAAGCAAATTCAAGTCTCCCAACTTCACATTCTTTATCTTTTGACCACACCACATTCTGTGGATGCTACTGAGGCACACTCTCCTCTCATCTCTCCCCTCTACTATGAATAATGGAGAAATAGCTATGATTCAAGACAGTGAGTGCCCCATCAGAGAACACTTCAGGGTGATGGCTTTCATGGTGTCAGGATCAGTGACCTGCTGACTCCATTGCTTGATGTAATGACTGTGAATGAACCCTACTTATTGTCATAACTATTACTGAGAGTAATTAAAGCCAAAGCTCTTTCTCTTTCAATTATAGCATCGGGCTGGTTTAATTTCAAATGCCAAAAGAACAGGTATGCAAGCAGACCAAAATTTATTAAAAAAAAAAAAAAAAAAGGAAGGAAGGAAGAAAGGAGGAAAGAAAGAAAAAAAATGAAGAAAAAAAAGATACTATGTGATTATCAGGCAGAACCAAATAAAGTTCATTCAGAGTACATATGAAGAAAATTTGGGCATTAGAAAGAAATGAAAATGACAAAATGAATATAGCATTTGTTATTAATCAGCCAGAAAACATGCTATTAGTGTCTATCCAATTCATGACTATTCATAAAAATTAAATATACACCCCAAATGGTAGGATAGTTGATTTAGTTCTTGAATAATTTTTGATCCAGTTTGGCTGAGAAAGGTAAAAACTTTCTAGGAATACTTTGACTACCTCACACTGTTGAGTCTCTAGATTCCTTCTGTAACTCTTATATCCCTGTCTTGGGTGACGGGAAGAAAGAGAATCTCAACATAAAGGGAACATTCATGTTAGCTGGATAATTTAATGTTTAGTATCACAATTCCAAAGCTGTTATCTTACTCAGTGCATCCATTTTCAGAATGCACATTTCAGAATGCACGTAGAAGTTAGGTAGAGTCTGCAAGTTCATCTTCTTATGAGAGAGAGGGATAGAGAAAGGGTCAAGGCAAAAGGGACAGAGTTATGTATGTCTTTGTGTTTGTGCATTATTGAAGTCAGAAAGAACACAAAGGGGATGGTCTGGGTATCACTGGGAAACCTGGCTGGCATGTAGTCTTTTATGGTACCTTACAGCTTGGCATATTCACTGTGGTTCAAGGTCTTTGGTAGGGATCAAATATATATAAGGAAATATGACTTTTTGAAAAACATAGTTACATAAGCATGAAGCTTTATTATAGGAAATATTTCTCAAGAGATGAGGAAAGGTTTAAAAACGGAAGAGATCACAGAATACAATATTTTATGAGATCTCTTCTCTTTCCTCATTTACATCACCCCCTCCAGAACTATGCCCTTTGGAAATCCAGGGAGACAACCATCTCCCTAGTTCTCTTCCTCCTGCTGTTTCTCTTTATACTACTTTTAATGTCCCATTTTAGGAACTGTTACAGAACGATCACGGAAAGAATTATTGATAGAAATAATGAGTATAACAGCTTACTAAAAGTAGCGATTGATAAGGAATGAACTGTATTTAAAAAAACAAGAATAGTTTCTAGTGATTCTGTAGATCTGTAAACTGATGTTTTCTTTCGTGGTAAAAATGTTCAGACTTGAGTTCTAGTCCTGTATCTTAAATCCTAACTGGGTTTTAAGCAAGTCATTTTGTCCCTACTGAGCTTCAGGTATCTCTTCTGGAAATAAAGACACTGCATTGGGCAATTTCCTACAAGCCCTCCTAGTCCTGATGAACTGCAAAATGTAATCAGATGCCACTTGAGGAAGAGCCAACAGAATAAATTCATTTCTAGAGAAAAGTCTTATAAAGTCCTCATCTCTTTGACCTTTGCCTTCATGAGCAAATGGGATGTTGGATGCAGTACCTGAACAACAGCATGTGGTGACCATATGTGGAAGAAAATATTTGACCCATCACTCCTATAGTCCACTGTGGGAGGGGCTGTTTTGGCTTGGTGAAATTCCTGGATAAGTGGCACAGGGTGGAAGAGGAGAATATGCCAGCCTGGAAGTTCCAAAAGCCAAGGTAACCAAAACTACTGCACAGGAGGCAGAGGGAAGCTTTTGTTTTACATTTGAACAGCTGAGGAAGAAATATGGAGGAAAGCAGGTTGGGGTAAGTTTAGGGCTATGTTGGAGAAATACTCAGAGGATACCTACTAGTTTGGAGATAGCCGAAAGACATATAAAAATTGGGATTGCTCAACATTCATTTAGAAGGTATCTGCATTTTGACAATGTAACCTCCTTTCTCCACTAAATCTTCAGTATGGAGTGCTCTATTCATGCTTTAAGTATGTTTGAATGCTTTTGATTGTCCATTTATGGAAATCATGACAGGGGCTAAAATTCAAATCAAATGTGAATGTGTAAGCAGAGAAAAACCTTGAGAATGTAAGGTACCAGGGGATTTAAAGATCTCCTTGACAGGGCTTTAGGCCTCAAGGAGCATGGAACAGGAAGATTATCCAATCCTACAGGGTCAAGAAATTTCTGGTAATCATTTATCTATTTTTATCTATGTCCTAAGTCTTTCTTAGGAAAGACTAAGTTGGAATCTGTAAAAACTTTGTGGGACTTCTACATCATAAGCTAGGACAGAGGTCAACCAACTACAACCTGTGGGCCAAATCTGGCCCCTTGTCTGATTTTAAAAGTAAAGTTTTATTGGAACATAGCCATGCTCATTCATTTATATATTATCTGTGGCTCCTTTCCTGATATAACAGTAGCACTGGGTAGTTATGGCAGAGACCGTATTGTCCACAAAGCTTAAAATCTTTACTACTAGCACTCTGTAGAAAGTATTTGCTGACCCCAGGAATAGGAAACCGCTTTGGTGCAAAAATGCCTTGATTGGCTAACTTAAGAATCTCAGGAAAAGAAGCCTCCTCTTTCCAAGAGGCAATAAGACAGTGCTTAATAAGATTTGTCTCAAGAATTGGCATAGTCTTCCTTCATGTGCCCCTGGTGGACCATTATCTTGACAGAATACATTCCAAATAAGAGACCACATATGGCAATGACAAGGAGCTTTTGAATGGAAAACTCTAACTGCTGGGCTTCTTCCCATAACAACCACTGCACACTCATCTTTCCATCAAACATAAACAAAGCACCTTCTCTTTGCCTGGCACCAAGCTAGGCAACAAGAGCCAAGAGATCAATAAGACACTGCCGGCCCTCAAAAAGGACACCAAGGGAAGGAGACAGGACCCAAATTGTCAGAATGCAGTAGAGTGGTTAAAATAACAGAGGTGTGTACCAGGTACCCCTGCTGTACACAGTTCCTCAGCTGTCAGGTGCTGCTCCAGTGGTGGGAAGCAGTGTGTGCCTGTTTTGGTTGGACCGAAATATCCCATCATCTGTGTTCAACACCACGGTCAATCTTCTTTGAACACCGCCCTTTGGCATGAAGCTGGTAAAAGTAACGCTTTGATGGAAACCCATCACTTCCAAGAACAGAACATCACAACAGGAGGACTGTGAAGATTATTTGTTTCATTCCCTCACTGGACAGGAGGAAACAGGCCTGGAGAGGTATGGTGATTGCCTCACACGCAGCCAGGTGTGGGCTGAACTAGCACCAGAACCAGGTGTTCTGTGGCACAGCTGGTTCTCTTTCCACTACATCAGCAGTTCCCCGGTGATCTGAGCAGCACTTGTATTCTGAAGTGCAGGCCTGGGTGTTAATGGTGAAGAAGCGCAGGCAGCATAAAGGAACCCAAGCAGATGGGGATCCAAACTCCCAACTTTGATAAGAGCAACTCTTTATTACCTGTTATGCACCTGGGTGTTGTGGGTTCTGCCCACAATTATATTTGAAATAGGATGACACAGCAAAAAAGTTTTGGAACTGTAGCATTGTACCAAGCCCTGCCTTTAGTTCAAAATCTAAATCAAATTTTCTTAGTATTAGCCTTGATAGGAAAGTTTCAGTAATGCATTAGATTTAGTAAGGTTTCTAGGTTTTTAAAACAATAGTAAGCACATATTCTTTCCTCTGGTGGGGTGGAGAAGGCAATCTGTACGAGGTGTATTTCTTCTGCGTGGGATGCAGAAACTCCCCTTGTAAAAAGGAGTAAATTCCATGCTCTTGGCAATCTGATTTATGGCAAGGATGAGGGTGGTAACATTCCACTTAAGCCTTAACCCCAATGAAGCCATTGATTCTACACCTGAAAATCTATACATGGAGAGCCTCAATCTTCCAGGGCACTTGATGCTTGATGCTCTTCAATTTCTGTACAAATTCTGGGTAAGAGCAAAGATTCTTTAAACAGTTGCAAAAATGTATTCTTGCAACTTCTGTTCCAAGAGGGCATACTCAAAACAAAGTATAAGAATTTCCTTTATAAGACCATTTTATAAGACTATACTCACTCACCATGGGTGACAATTTCAAAATCATTGGAAATTACTGCACTTTAAAACTTCACCTAATGCAACTGGCATATAAGCTGGTTGATGAGGGTGGTTGAGGGGTAAGCTTGAACTCTGTCTCATTCTCCTAAGAGGTGTGTCATGGGAGATGCTAGTCAGATTAAAATCAGAAACCCTATGGCTTTCTAAGAGGAAATGTGTGAGAAGGGTGAGAAGAATTTCATTACCTGCTTACATAAATCCCCATGGACAGAAGAGAAGGGGTAGGGAAATATTACTTCTCAATGTTTGTCAGACACAGCACAAAGCACATTTTACTCATATGATCACATTTAATTCTGACAAAGGTTATTGGAGGTAGATAGCATTTTTTTACAGATGGGCAGTATAGCTGGGTAAGTCTAACTAATTCACTCAGGTTCATACCACTTCTATAGTGACAAAGCCAACATTTAATATAGGAACATTTAATATAGGAATCTGTTTCCAAAGTCTTTTTATAAAAAGAGCTTCCATTTATCCAGTGTAGAGATCATGGCTCAAGAAGTTAGACTGCTGCTAATTTTCCTGGATGAGAATGTATCTGCTTCCCCTTTCCCTCTTTTGTTTTGTCTGTCTGTCTCTGTCACTCACAATAGACAGAAACACACACACACACACACACCCCATGTAGAACCCAGATCCTTATTAGCAATGGTATCTTCTATATTGGTCAAGGGACACCTGGGTGGCTCAGTCAGTTGGGTATCTAACTCTTGGTTTCAGTTCAGGTCATGATCTGGGGTCCTGGATTGGGCCCCGCATGAGGCTTTGCACTCAGCGCAGAGTCTGCTTGTCCCTCTCCCTATTCTCCCTCTCACTCTTTTTATCTCTCGTAAATAAAAAATAAAATAAAATCTTAAAATGTTCAGGATGAATAATACCTATAAAAAGGCAGATTCCCCTCACATAATAAACATACTGATTTTCCAATTTTTCCATCTATAACCTGTGTATGTGTGCATGCAAGCCAGGCACACCGCTCAGCGCAAACACAGGAGACAGCTGCATTTCACAGTTGAGTCTTCAGGCAGCAATATTTTAGCAGAATGAGCATCAAATCTTCCCAATGACTTGCGAGCTGTGAAAGACATTGCAGCTAACTCCAACTGTAAAAACTATATTGGCTGCAGGAGAGGAACGGCATTTGGAAGGCTATGCTTTTAAAGGATGTTGGGGGAGAAGCAAATAGAAGGCTGCAGTTCTCACAGTGAAAGGACCGCACCATGGGCCCAGGTGCGGAGTTGGAGATGGGCGGAGAAGCTCCCGCTTTCCTTTTCTATTAATCAGATTTACAGCAGCTCCTGCAGGAAAGTGCAGTTCCCCGGGGCTCTGAGCCATGTACTGGGACAAGGCTGCCACCATGGGATTCCCCCTGCTGCCTTCTTTGGTGGCTTGGCTCCGTTCTAGCACTCTGCAAGGGGAAGAAGACATCTTCCATTCCACCAAGCACGTCTTCTCCAACACCCCAGCTTGGAGACAAGTCTTTTGCTTTGCTTTAAACGGAGCGCTCCCTCTGGCACTGCAGTTTCCCTGTGAGCCTGGAATACTATCTGCAAAATCCCCCACGGGAACACCTCACCCTGCACAAAGTAGATGGTCAAGAATTCCTGGCTCAATGAGGGACTGATTAAAAGAGCCACGGAGAGCAGTCACTGAGAAACAATGTTGCACTAAGCATTATAGGATTTACAAATATCCAAACGAGCCCCACTGAGGGAACTACTGCCCTTTCCACTTCACAGGTAATGAACGTGGGTATGAAGGAGTGTAAGTCATGTGTCAAAATGGTAGGCAGTAGCAGGGCTGGGATTCACATACAGGTGGTGTGACCAAACACACTGTACCTCAGAGTGGGTCCCCCAGATACAGGGCCATGGTCACAAGTCCGGGTCTACGGTCCCCCAGGCTCTTTCCCCGCATGGCTCCTCCCAGAGTGAAGAAGAAAAAGAGAGCTGATGTGCTAGTGATGGAAAACACTGGGAGAACTGCTTCAGTAGACTTCCACCAGCACCACCAGCCTCCTCTTAATTAGTAGTGAGTGCCTGGGGAGAAGGTTAGCTTTCCAAAGAGCTGGTTCACAGAAAAGCTAGGGAAACTCATTACTCCTCACCACGGGGGTCCAGCTCTCCCTCCCCAACCCTCCTTAAAAGCACAGTGGGGTGAATGCGGGAGAGATAAGGAAACACAAATAACAACTGTGCTTTCAAAATGGCCTGGTCTGCACCACACTTCTTCCTCCAGAGAGGTATCTGAAAACATACAGAAGCTTCATTTCCAGGCCAGGCAGTCAAAAATAAAAAGTCAGAAGAACTCTAGTGTTCCATCTGTTTCTGGGACAGCAAGAAGGAAAGCAGAAACCTGATAAAAAGCTTGGATCTGGATCACAGAGCCCCATGATCATAAATGTCTCTTAAAATTCTATGGAATTTTACAGTTCATTAAGTGTTTTCAATGGATTTTTCTCTTCTCACCCTTGTAAGTTAGTGACATGGGTGTGAGGCTCTATTTCACAGGATAAAAAACAGGAGGGGTTGAGAAAGTTTTCAAGAGTCTCCCAGCCTGTGGGGCCCCTGGGTGGCTCAGTGGGTTAAACCTCTGCCTTCAGCTCAGGTCATGATCTCAGGGTCCTGGGATCGAGTTCCGCATTGGGCTCTCTGCTTGGCAGGGAGCCTGCTTCCTCCTCTCTCTCTGCCTGCCTCTCTGCCTACTTGTGAACTCTCTCTGTCAAATAAATAAATAAAATCTTAAAAAAAAAAAGAGTCTCCCAGCCCACAAATGACTCGAACCCATGCTCTGATTCTAAGCATGGTTGTCTCTGTACCGTCTTCACCTCCTTCAGTACTGATGGGAAGGGTTGATGCAGTGATCCTTCTAGGACTCTGCTGGCAAATTTCCTCCCATCCCCAGCTGTTTCTCTCCCTCTTTGTAGAGAATAAGATGGATCCCCCTTCCCCCATCTCCCTGCCACCAAATCTGATCTCTAATGAGAACCATTAAAGAAAGTGAACATAGACACAAGGATTTTTTACTAAAAAGGGAAGGCTGCCTTCTCTGAGAGAGCTTTCAGACACATCTTCCTGATGGCTTGGGTGAGGGAGGTGGGTCTCCTCTGCTTCTCCCCCAGCACACCCAGCCACACAGACAGGGCAGCAAAAATAGACACATCCCTACATGGTGTGATTTTAAGAGTACTGAAAAGTTGGTCTCCCCTAAGCCATTAGATTGACAGTCAGGAAACATGGGTTCCCTTCTGGTTCTGCTATTAAGGAGATTTAAGGCAAATTGTAAACTTATACTCTGGTTGTTCTTACTGATAAACCATGGGAATATTTATGATCTCTTCCAATTAAGATAGGTGAAAAAGTCTTGATAGGATTGGAAAAGAAAAAAAAATACTTGAAAAATGAATTGAAACTCGGTCTCATCAAATATGAGAATATTTCCATAACCCCTAGGCTATAGTTGTAACCACTCTTATCCTAGAGAGTAGCAAATTAAAACTCAGAGAAGTAAATAAGCTTAAATTAGATGTGGAACTGACATATGAATTCAGGATTTGCGATATGTCTGGCTTCACTGTTTTGAGTAAGAATAGGTATAAAAATCCCCACTTTGAAAATGAGAATCAAAGAACTTCACATAAAAAGGGTAACACTAATACTAGATACAAATGAATTAAAAAAGATTCAGCGTGATGCTGAGAAGACAGGACCCAGAAACAATAAGAGTTGGGTGAATGGTAAGAGGTTTCACCTCTGGGGCCATGTCAAAGAAGAAAGGTCTGCATAGGGATTCCAATGAGATAGAAGAGAGCAGTATAAGGAAAGCAAAGATGACAGAAAGAGAGCAATGCATGGGAAACAGACAATATTTCAAAGCAATTTTCCAAGGTGTCTGGAAATTTTAGTCATTCTGGTAATCAGAGTAGTGCCCATATGTATAGGCAGGCTATAGGGTGTCCAGTTACCAAGCCTCAGCACCCACATCCAACCTGGAAACTCTACCATCAGACATTCCATTCTTGGGATTAGGTCCTCAACACAATGGAGATTTCCACAGACTATAGCAAATGGAATTAAACCCAAAAATGCCATGAATTTATTGTAGTGTGACCTTTGAGGTCTTGATATGAAGCATGGCCATCTTACGTATTAGCTGTGGAGTCCCACATAAGTTACTTGACCTCTCTGTGCCTCAGCTTCCTCCTGTGTATCTATCTCATAGGAATATTATGACTGTGAAAGGACATGTATAGAACACGTAGCCCATCTTAAGCATTTACGAATATTATTGTTATCGCTGAGATGGATTTGAAACACTTCTTACAAATAGTATATTGCTGTAGTCTGAATGCTTATATCCCCTCAAACTTTGTATTTTGAAATCCTAACTCCCAAAGATGGTAGCTTTAGGAGGTGGGTCTTTGGGAGATGTTTTAGCCATGAGGGTGGAACCCTCATGAATGGGATTAGTGCTTTATAAAGGAGGCTCCAGAGACATCCCTTTGCCCCTTCTGCCATACGAGAACATGCCTAGAAGGTGCCAGCTATGAGGCAGGAAGAGGGCCCTCACCAGAAGGCAACCATGATGGCTCCCTGATCTAACCTCCCACCTTCCAGAAGTCTGAGTAATAAATTTCTGTTATTTATTAGCCACACTGTCTGTGCTATTTCATTATAGCAACCCAAATGGACTAAGACACAGCATGGTTTTCAACGTTTGTATAGGTTAAACATTGAAGTTACATTGCCAACATGTATTTTTCCATCCCACCAAATTATAGCAATTGAATGTTGTCAGAATTGTGCTTTGGTTCGTAATTTTCCCTTAAATATTAAGCACCTTCTAAATCAAATCAAAAGTAACTTAATTTAAAAAGTAATGAGTAATAGATAACCTAATAGAGAAACTTTTGAATAGCCATTGATTGTGGAAGCTTGTGCTTTAGTGGACATGAATGTTCATGGGTGAGATTTTATATTGCTCTATATAATGTAAACACAGTCCCAGTGTAACACATAACCCTAGTTTATCAAGCTAAATATTTAAAAAAAATAATTAAACATCTTAATGTATTACACTTCAGATGTCCTACTACCTGAATTAGTTTGAAAACCACTAATCTAAGAATTGCCTCATTCTTTAGTTGCCCTTGCTAAAATAAAACAAATACATTGATAAACATGAGTTGTCTGGATTCATTCTAAATGCATAATATGAACAAATTAATTGAGCATGAAGCTAACCTGTTAGGTTTTGTTTGTTTGTTTGTTTGTTTAATTCTTAAGCAGAATAACTCTTCTTTTCTCCAAAGCTAATCTGTGGGTTTAGGCTTTCTAGGGCTTTCTTTTCCCATGGCACTCCTTTGTAGACCCAACCTGGTGTTTTCCATACCATTAATACTGTGATTTCTACCATAGCAGGTGAGTGAAACAAAGCACAGACATTGCTAGCTGCCAGTAAGTACTCTGTCTTCTACTCAAGCATTTCTTTTTTGAGTTACAAATGTCCATGATGTAAGCTCACTGGAGGAGATGAGGGACAAGGGATTTAAAAGGCTTTCTCCTCTCTGATAGAGGCATACATCAGAAAGGATGAATACCCAACTTTTATATCAACATGGACAGTACTAGAAGAGATTATGCTGAGTGAAATAAGTCAAGCAGAGAGTCAAGTATCATATGGTTTCACTTGTGGAACATAAGGAATAACATGGAGGACATGGGAGATGGAGAGGAGAAGTGAGCTGGGGGAAATCAGAGGGGGAGACAAACCATGAAAGACTGTGGACTCTGAGAAACAAACTGTGGGTTTTGGGGGGGTGGGGGATGGGGTGAGTCTGGTGGTAGGTATTGTGGAGGGCATGTATTGCACGGAGCACTGGGTGTGGTACATAAACAATGAATTTTGGAACACTAAAACGAAATAAAATAAAATAAAATGGGAAAAAAAAGGCTTTCTCCTATTCAGCATCATTTGAGCCACTCCTAATGGCATTTTTATGCAGATTTTTAAAAATGTGCCCCTTCTTCTAGATTGATGTAGCCCCTACCTGCCCCTTACAAGGCATCCTACACAGGGTAAAACTACATAACCATGTGCAGTGGCTTTGTGTATAGGTGATGAGTCTGAACTCCACAGCAGAGTCTCAGGGTCCTCTGCAATCCAGTAACTGCTCAGTCTTCCCAGCATTGTTATTGCAAAATGGCACCACTCACGCCTACCAGTAAGTCCCCAATTCCTACCCCCTGCTATCCCCTTGGACAGGGATTTTCCAATAAATAGCAAAGATTCCGGCATCAGGCAGCCTGAGTTAAATACTGAGTATATTTAGTAGCTATGTGATTTTAAACAGATTCTCCAACCTCTCTTCTCCTCCTCTGTAACATGGAGATGATGGTCGTCCCCATCTTAAGAAGATAAAGTGGGGAAAATGCAGATAAAGCACTAATCCATCTGCCAGGACTAGAATAATAACTAAGTAGGTATTCACTACTTATCATCTTATTATCTTTTGGGGGGGGGGGCTCACAACTGTCTCTGACTAGCTTAGAGGCTCTTTTCATTCTTCTACCTTTCCAAACTCCTTGGGGTCCTTTGAAAACTAGTTCCTTTCTTCAGAAACCCTACATTTTACTTTCTGCCACTTATAACATGTACCTGTAAATGATTCTGAACCTAGTTCTACCATGGGAGGAGTGCCCCCCGCCCAAACACCACTGAGCAATTTTGGATACCAGCTGGGTGTGCTAATAATTCAACTTAATTCTGACACTATCTACCCAAAGATGGTGTCAGATTTGGCTGTGGATCAGAGGTTCTGACAACCTCCTCCTTTGGTTCTATTAATTTGCTAGAGTAGTTCAAGAACTCAGAGAAATATTTTAGTTACTAGGTTACCAGTTTATTATTAAAGGATATAATTCAGGAACAGCCACATGGAAGAGATGCATAAGGCAAGCTATAGGGAAAGGGTTGGAACTTCCATGCCCTCTACAGGCCCACCAACTCCGCCCAAATTTCCATGTGTTCACTAATCTGGAAGTTCTTCAAACCCTGTCCTTTGGGGGTTTTGTGGAGTCTTCAATTACATAGGCATGTTTCATTAAGTCATTGGCCATTGGCTATGGATTAAAACTCCAGCCTCTCCTCCACTCCTGGGAGGTCAAAGGGTCGGACTGGAAGTTCCAACCCTCTAATCACATGGTTCTCCTGGCAACCCCCATCCTTAGGTGGGGGCCAAAAGTCACCTGATTATCACAAAAACAAACTTCTTTGTCTCTCTTACCACTTAGGAAATTCCCAGGTCTTAGAAGCTCTGTGCTAGCATAGAAATGAAGACCAAATATATATTTCTTTTTTAAAAATACTTTATTTATTTATTCATGAGAGACAGAGAGAGAGAGAGAGAGAGAGAGAGAGGCAAAGGCAGAGGGAGAAGCAGGTTCCCCAACGAGCAGGGAGCCCAATGCAGGATTCGATCCCAGGACCGCAGGATCATGACCTGAGCTGCAGGCAGACGTTTAACCATCTGAGCCACCCAGGCACCCCAAATATATATTTCTTATTATAAATCACAGTATCACAGACCTATACAATTAGCATTGAACTATGTCCTATCTTTATCTCCTAGCAACAAAGTCTGCAAAAAATATTAGTTCTATGAAATTCTCCCCCAAAATGGTTACTATACTCAGCTAAGTCTGGGAGGACTGCACATTGCCTCTCCTCTTGGAAATCACGAGCATTCAAGTACAGAAAGACTCTGAAAAGTCCTGCAGTTAAAAAAAAAATCTAGTTATTTTAACCTCTATTTTTTCATCAGTTTGAGTAAAGGAACCTGCCTTAGATGACAGTTTGGAAAATTCTGTCCCATTGTTGAAACCAGTGGAACTGTGGGGTTCTTGTGGAGAGAGGTGGGGGGATGCCCAAGCCTCACAAACTCATCCTTCCCCTGAAATGTAGGGTTCCTTTCACTGGGCTTTTCAGAGTTCCTTAAGTACACAATAAATATACAGAATTCTACCTATTTCTTTGCACTTGGGGACAGCTAAGAGGTCAGAAAAGGTGTGAAAAGGAATCACAGCTTCATTTTCCCCTCTGCTGATAACAAATGCTGTCCTGATTATGACCCCGTATTTTCAAGGCACAATGTCCACTGCTGAGACCCAAGGGAACCTGCATGCGGGGAAAGCTACATTCTGTAGATGGCTGTGAATTGGAGTCTGCATGAGTGGCATCAATTCCGGCCCCCGGCGGTGTTGGCGGGTATTTCTATTTGGCCTTGACACCTCACAGAGTTCAGTCTTGGATTTAAGGTCAGAAATGGATTGAGAAGGGGCAGAAGTGACAACGCAATAAGAGAGGGGATCAAATGAAGTGGACACAACACGGAAGACTCTGTGCCCAGCACAACTCTGTCCTTTTGTCAACCCCAATATGGCCCCATCAAGATGAAAACCTGACTAAGAAAGCAAGGGACAATGGTTCTCTTATCAGATACTGCTGCCTTCAGTAGCACCATTGCTCTGACCATCAGTGATGGCCAGGAGAAGCTCTGAAAACCCGTTTTACCACTTAGAGGCAATGGAGAACAAATGACAAATGTGGAGATATTTTCAACGAGGTAAATTTTCCACAGAGGAATGAACATTACAGTGTGTGTAAAGACACAGACAGGAGAGGTGATGAGTTTTATATAGCTCGATGAAGGAGTGAAGGGAAAGGAGGCCACATGGGTGGCCGTGCTGGTTTGACAGGGTCTGACGCTCTTCTGCCCACAGTAGCTCACCAGTGAGGAAGGCAGAAGGCACAGCTCTGAGGAGACTGATGGCTGCGTGCACACTCAAGGGGACCAGGGAACAGAGGAGCAGAGCTGTGATCACATGGACACAGCACAGCTCATGGGGCCCAGCCTTTGAGTAAGAACTCAGTTTTCCCTGTTCTCAGTGTAGAATTTTCTCCACGGAAGCCTCCTGTGTTTACTGTACTTCTCTTCCATCCTCCTTTCCTTGCTCCCTCCCTCTCCTTTTTATTAAACAACTTCAGATTACCTCCCTCCTAGGATTTCACCAAGAGTGGTCATGTACATATTTGATCTAGAAGTCAGAGAAACACTGTAGACAATGATTCAGAGCATCCATTTTCCACTTGACCAAACTTATTTTGATGGAACTTCTTTCAGACCTGACTGAGCCCAAACCTCTCTTGACTCCAGCCATTGCTTTAGTGAAATCAAAATTAATTCTGTGGCTGTGTTAATATTTGCCTTAGCCTAAGAGTTGTCCCTGTGCCACCACCCCACTTCTGCCCCTAAACTAATACTTAGACATTAAAAGTTTGCTCTGAAGAGCCTTCTGGCTAGACAGTGTGTCTTTAACAAAGAACGTGAACCCATGTGGGAATATCTCAGATTCAAATATGCAAACATTACAAAGTCTATCTGAACTTTAGGGTTCAGATAGGGTTTAGGGTTTAGGGTTGCCACGAAGCATGCTTAAAATCAACATTCTTTAAAGCCTCAAAAGCTTAGAAGTAAATAGAGATGTGCAGAAAGGAGTAAATTCTGAGTTATTTGGTGAAGCAGAATCTGATGCTCAGAGATACAGAAAGTAAAAAATGAAAGTATCCTAAAACTTAGTGCCATGGTTATTAAACCATTTGAAAGCTGTGACAGTACATTTTAGCTTTTCAAAATGAACTGCACGTGGACTCACACTCTGTGAGACAAAGGGCCATAAAGCTGTCCTGGGGTCAAAGGGGGAAGGGAGGGCAGGAAGTTGAAGCTGTGCCCATCGGGCATCATCCTCATTCTTCATCCTCAAGGGATCCTCTGGAAACATCAGTGACCTACAGAACTCAGTTTGCAAACTGCTAAGCTAGTCCACTCCTCTCCCTTATAGACAGCCAAGTTCCCAGGGTTAAATATGCATGGCCCTAGCCTCCACTCATTTCTGCCAATTACTAGCCTGGTGCCCATGAGAAAAGTCCCCTAAATGCTCACGTTCTGTTTCTTCTCCTATAAAATATAAATGAAAAAAACACACACACACACACACACACACACACACAAACGCACACATTCACACTTCAAAGATTTGTTCAGGATCAAATTAAATTTTAAAATATCATTTTTTTAATATTCTAACATTAGATAGATGTGCAGTATCATTGGTCGTACAGTTAATTCATAGCTATCCTCAAAAGAAAATAATAGAATGATAAGCCTGAGTATGATAATATAAAGGGAAAAACAGGAAAGAAAAACAAAGCTGAGTTTGGCCATAACCTTAGAGAAATATTTTACTTAGGAAATCGTCCCTGAATAGTTGACTATAGGGGGCAATAATGGCTAATGCAGAATTCTACTGCGTAATAGAGACTCTGGGGAGAACATACTATCAATTACGGATCATCTAAGTCTTTTACACACATAAACATAGACATAAAAACACTGTGTCAAATAGGGGAAAAATTAAAACCAAAACAAGGAACACATGCCAGGTGTAAAAGTAATGTAGTAGCTTGGCTACAGTCCTCCGGGATACCTTTATTTAGGTCTTTTCCAGAAATGCTCTACCCTCAGTCGCAGAAAGCATCTATGATGAGCCCAGGATGACAGCCTGCTTCTACCTGGATGGGAGCATTTGGGGTGAATGTTGAACTCTCTGGCAAATAGGGAAGCCAGTTGC
Organism: Martes martes; assembly: GCF_963455335.1. NCBI lineage: Eukaryota > Metazoa > Chordata > Mammalia > Carnivora > Mustelidae > Martes > Martes martes. The sequence continues at coordinate 94,652,796 of NC_137896.1, read as the reverse complement.
TGACTCACCACTTCCCCCCTGCCTGCCTTTTCACTTCAACCTCTGCTCAGGCTCCCTGTCAACCTTGTGCCACAAATGCCTCAGCAGGAAAGGACGAACAGCCCAGCAGGGGCCCTGTTAGCTCAGGGCACTAAGAATGTGCACTTTTCCCTTCCTTGGACAATTCAAGGTCATCAATATGCTCTCTTTCCCCAAAGACTTGTGACCTTGAGGCTTTGGGAAAATAGCAAATCTTATCTCTGGTACTCTCCCCGCCGTAGGAAGTACAATATCAATTATCGATTTGGAGGGAATGTTAATTGGGATGGAGTGGCTGGCAGTGGCAGGCCAAATAAGAAAACAAGGCAAATACTATCAGAAATTGCAAACAGAAAGAGTTTTTAAAAATGCCGTCCCTAAATAATAAAAGGGTGAGCTCTGTTAATCCCAGATTTCTGCAGTGATTGGTGTTTTGTTTGCTTATTTGTTTTTCATTCTTTCCCCTACCCCACAGCAGAAATTCATTCACCTTTGCATCAAAGGCTCTCTTTGCATTATCAGAAACTGCAAATACTCATTTAATGCCTTCAAACAAGGCTATAGGCCAGTGTGCAGTGATGGAGCTGTGGTTCTCTACTTGTGTGATGCTTGTAAGTCAACATAATAGCAGAGAAATCTTCCTTTTCCATTTTCCACAATTTTCCAAATATGTTCTTAAAGGGAACTCCAGACATCCAGTTCTCTACACTTAAAACTGCAGTCATTTCTGAGTCTCCTTCAACTTTGCTCTCCACATCCCTTCAAAAGCCAACAACCAGCATCCTCATCCATAAATATTCTACTATCCATCCTTCCTCATAATTCCATTACCAGTGCCTTTTCTGGGCCCACATTCTTCCTTGCCTGAATTATGGCCATGTGCCCCCAACAGGTCTCTCTCCCTTGGCTCATCTCATCTCGTTCTATTCCGTACACTCTGCTGAGTCAAAATTTCCGAAGCACAACTGTGAACACACCGCTGCCTGACCAAAAATGCCCTGTGGCTTCCTCCTGCTTTTAGGAGACTTCATGATCAACTGCAGATAAGAATAGTTGCTTAATGCTTATTACCCAACTACAATGTATGCTACATGAAAGCAGAGGATTTGATTTTGAACTGTGCTGGGCACAGTTTGTTGAATGAATATAAGAATGAAAAATATGGATGAATGGTTGGATGGATGGAAGACAACTGGAGGCATAAATAATAACCTCTTTAAATGATTTACAGAAATAAATAATATATATACAAGTGTCAAGCATAGAGTCAAGTCTTGCTAAATGTTGGTTTCTTGGCCTATTCTCTGTTGCTCTCCTTGTACCATTCCATCTCTATCTTCCAACCATGAAAGGTCAAGACCACACCATGGACGGATCCTGTTTTCTACACTATTGAATTTGTACCTGATACTATAGGCAAGGGGAAAATATGCAACTTTGGGTTTAGGGGAGACCCCTCTGGCTGATCTGTTAGGAACCAGCTATGGTGGGGAGACGGAATACGAACAGCTGTTTGCAGAGGTGGGAAGGGCGGTGATGTGCGTACGACAGGACAATGGCAAGGATGTTCTGGGCCTGCACTAGGACCACATGGAGAAGATAACACATATTTGAGCAGGAATTCAGAGGCAGAACTGGTAGGCTTACTGGGGAGTGAGAGATAGTCTCTACCATTTGGCCTCAGACTCTCAAACTCTGCTTAAGGCCAAGGCTCATGTGTCCCTTAAGTCTATTTTTTGTTTGTTTAATACCAAAGGTAGAAATCGTTTGACTCTGGATAGCTGAAAGCTAGCAACAACAAATCCTGGCATAGCAAGCTTCTACCACCTTTAATCACTAATATCCTGATGAGTGTACACCCTACAGAGAAGGCTGAAATGCCAAGGACCAGAACTCCCTATAAGGAGAGTGTTATGAAAGGCACATTTTTTAAAAGCCCATTTTGTGGAAGAAACCAGCTGTTTCTTAATTGCTGTCTGCACTGTGGTTTCTCCTGGGGGTTGGGGAGGGTAGTGGATTAAAGAAAAAGTTCTGAAGGCCATAGGCATGCATATCCAAATGATATGAATTTAAATATATACTTTTAGAAGGTTTAGGCAATGATGGAAAGATAAGACTGTTTTTCTTTTATTTCACTGTTAAATTAAAATTCCTACAAAAGTGCAGTGGCTACCTCTTTGAAAAAACTGCAGAATTTTAAACTTCAGAAAGATTTATCTTTCACAGTCACAGATCTATGCAAAAGCCTTTGGCTACAGAAAGCCCAGGATTCAAGACAGTGGTATGGCAAAGGCTTAGCACGTGTTCTCCAAGGTAGCTGGTTTGGAATAGGTACCCTTCCATTTATGAGTGAAGCCCCCTAGTTATGAAAGTGAAACAAAGAGATGCATGAAATACTCCCTTCACCCCAACTCGATAAGAAAGCTGAACTCTCAAAATGTTATTCATAGTCTATAATTTACAAATTTTCAGATTATCAACTATAGCATTTCCAAAAAAAAAAAAAAAAGTAGTTCCAAATAACATTGTAAATCTCATTCCCTACTCTATCCATGCTTCTGAAAAGAACAGGCAACAGGCGTGCATTTAAATAGAGTGTCAAAGAAATGAATCTACAGTTTATTGCTACGATTCATCTTGGCTAGTAAATGGCCTCCATACTATTCTTCATTCATTAAAAATGGTTCATTTCCTTTGGCCTTTATTCATTGCCTAATATTCCTAATGAACTTAATGTAGCAAGTGATGTAATCAGACAAAAGAACTGTAAGAACTCTTTTCTGCCACTATAAGCAGAATTAAATCATATTTAATTAGGATTTTAGTGCTCACCAAAAGTCTTGGTTAACTCTTCATCACCCACACTGCTGTCAATGCCAAGCATGAGTCCTTCCTCTTACTGAAGCAAGAGAACAATACTAGCTCCTATGTTCAGTTCTCGATGTCAGCCACAAGAAACTACCAGGCAGGTGCCTAACTAGTCCCAGCTATGGATTAGTCACTGCACTGAGGTGACCCTTGATCTCCACGCCAGGAGTACCCAAAATGGTGTCCATGAGAGAAATGAGGAGACATCAACGGTGCTTGATTCATAACCAGGGCAGGGGAGACAGTCTAGCCAAGGTGAGAAGAGTTGAGAGGGAGGGGCTTCTAGGTAGATTTTTCCAGAAACAATCCCTGTATTTTGGTGAGGATGAGAGAATTTTGTTGGCTGAGAGAGAAGTGAGGAATACAAAAATAAGATATCTGTGCCAAGAAAGTGTCCAGGAATTCAAGAGAAGCCAACCACAGCTGGAGAGCCCGCTTGGAAGGCACGTCAGGTTCAAGAGTCTGTGCCAGACCTCAGAGGAGCAGGAAGGGCCTGCAGGGTCTGTTTTGCTTTTGTTTGGCTCTGCTTTCTTCGCAGAAATAAATGTGGTGGCAGAGGTGTTTTGCGAAATACGATTTGGTACTGAATACTGCAGCTCTCTGAACAAACAAAAATGATTCTGTCCCGTCAGGAGGCAATAAGGTCTTTGACCGGGTGGTAGCAGTGAGGCACCCAAAGTGCCCATTTTCCCAGACGTTGTGGGAAGGAAGAATTGGTGATGAAAGGGACAGTCATTATGAAGAGCTAAATTAGAAAGGTGGGGGGGCACCTGGGTGGCTCAGTGGGTTAAGCCTCTGCCTTCGGCTCAGGTCATGATCTCAGGGTCCTGGGATTGAGCACCGCATCGGTCTTTCTGCTCAGCAGGGAGCCTGCTTCTCTCTCTCTCTCTCTCTCTCTCTCTCTCTCTGCCTCTCTGCCTACTAGTGATCTCTGTCATATAAATAAATAAAATCTTAAAAAAAGAAGAAAGGTGGGTAAAAATCACTGGATGTATTTCAAACTGACTCTGACTCAGGCCCCCACCATGTCTGTCCTTCCTTACCAGGTCTCAGGGTGCAGCTCCATGGTACCTCTCCTGTACAGTCACCCCAGAGCCACTCAGCTGAGTGTGACTTCCCCGCTGAGCTCCTGCAGCACAAACGGCCCATGAGGGTCACATGATAGCCATCCTGCTTTGTCTTGGGTGGTTTGGGAGCAGGTTCCATGCTGCTCTAAGGTCCTCGGGGAAGCGAGTTGTGGGGGGCATATCTGTCATCACCACACTCCAGGGCCTGGCACACACTGCACTTTGGTGCTGGGTCAGTATTTACAGAAAGAATAGTGAGGCTGGGTCACCAGAGTGGTCCTCACATATTTTCAGCAGGGGCTGATGTCCTAAGTAAAAAGGGGAAAAAAAAAATTTTTGCTTTATATAAGTGCTCTACAGTGACTCAAGATGATCATTTTCTGCCCAGAGTTGCTTTCTGATAAAGGTCAAACAAGCTTAAAACAAAACAAAACAAAGTCTCCATTTGATGAGACATTTCAAAACAGAGCTGAGACTCTTGGTCGAAGATAACCTCTATCTTCTCGGTTCTGCTTCTTCATCAGACCACCAGGCTGGACTAACAAGACTTCCCACAGATCTCTAATACACATTCTGTTGAGTTTTCTCATGTATTCGTTGGTGAAGGTAATTCCTCATAAGGAAGGGACCAAATATCAACCATCAATTTGCACAGAGAACAAACTCACTAGGGTGCTCTTGGTACTGTGTATCCAATAACATAATCAGTCTCATGCTCCAAGGGCTTATTTGAAGAAATAACTTTTATGTGGTGTTCACATATTAATAAGCTTGTGGGAACCCAGTATATAGTACATTCCTCTGACTTAAGGAAATAATATATTTTTAAAAGATTTATTTATTTATTTATTTATTTGGGAGAGAATAAGAAAGAGAGAGACAGAGACAGAGAGAGACAGAGACAGAGAGAGTGAGAGAGCACGCATGAGGGGAGGGAGGTCAGAGGGAGAAGCAGACTCCCCACCAAGCAGGGATCTCGATGCGGGACTTGATCCCGGCACCCCAGGATCATGACCTGAGTTGAAGGAAGTTGCTTAACCAACTGAGCCACCCAGGTTGAGACAAGAATAACTTGATAACTGTGGCACGACTGTGCCCTTCAAGTATTTGGTTGACATCTCCATGATCTCTAGGTACCTCAGAAGCCCAGAGACCTATAGACTTCCAAAAACACGGCTTATGCCCACTCCAAAATAAGCCTGCAAAAGAGAAACGTTGGACTGGTAACAAAGGTGTTAAGTCTGGGAAATGAACAGAAAACATTACAGAGTCCTGGATTAATTAAGTTTTCACCAGAGAGTGTCATTACTGCATATGAAGTAAATCTATTCTAATCAAATAGTGGATACATCCATTTTTTAATATAGCACACATATCAAAGCAAAACAAACTTTTAAAAAATTGTGAATCACTCTGGATTACCCATGTGTTGGATTTCATTCATCCGGATTTGACTACCATGGGGGAAATGACTGTGGAATATGGATGCTGGATGACTGCAAAGGGCTAGTCTCCTTCCTCACAGATGCCAAACTTCAAGAGGGAATGAATAAAGAAATGAGCCCCAAGGAGCTGATTAATGGACATCCCTTTCAGAGTGATTCATACACCACCCCTGTCTGCGTGACCAGTATGGATTTATTAACATTAAAGCAATGCTATTCAAACAGGTATCAAAACATTTTAATGCGGTAGAACGCTGGATGAAATATTATTGCTACCTCTCAGCAGACTGAAACCGGCTGAGATAATTGCACTGCCAAGGCAAAATGATTCAGCCTCCACATGCCATTTAAGGCTCTGCATTTTGTTTTCTAAAACTGCATTATTTGGTGTAATAATGGCCTAATGGTATGCTCAGAATCAGCTCCCCCCACATTGTGGTACTGATAGATACCACTGGTTGCATCCCTCTGCTCCAATTATATCTCCTGCGGCTTAATGCCAGAGTCAATGAGAAAGCCGGGGCTGAGGAACTCCTGTCAAGAGACTGCATTTACTGGGCACGTCCTGGTGTACAGCCCTCATTCTTCGAGGGTAGCATGGGGGAGTGCAGAGGGGCAGAATGAAGACCAGGACCCTCTCTCTGCAAAGAGTCAAGACCTGGAACATGAAATTATTTGAGAAAAGATGTTAATGAGCACAGGAACAACAGTACAGACTGCCAAATGCAACTGAAGGCATGTTTAGAAAATATACCAAAAATGTTCTTTTGCATCTTTCCTCAGAGCTATTTTTTACTCCTGAAAATAAAAATCATTTCATATTTTCTGAATTTAGCTATCTTCTCCTTACATTCTATTCCCTACCTCCCTTAAGCCCTCGAATTTCTTTCTATGTGACAGAAAGAAACATAGCAGTGCCTGCCTTCAGCAAGCTCACTGCCATGTTGGGGATCCAAAGATCGCTCACGTGAAAAGGGAGCTAGCCGTCCAAGGCAGCGTGTGGTCACCACAAAGTTGTTTTTAGAAAGTCACCCTTTGAAGGTGATAGTACGTACAAGAATGTGTGTGAACTAGGGGAACAGAGGAAAGGAGTGACAGAGTCTGGTGGGTAAATTCAGAATATAGTCACACTATTTTACCATGTTTAGTACCAGGACCACCTACTGAATGTTCCCCAGATAAATCTGTGACCTCAAGGAGGCTACCAGGTTATTTTAAGCCATGGGAAGCTCTCTCCTCCTGCTGATTTAGTTCCACATGCTGTAGGAGCTTGGTGGGTGGCAAAGTCATCATACCAAGCCTCTTATTTTTATTCTAATCCCTTGGTTTCCCAAATTCCTGAGCATTTCCACCCTTAGTCTGTCTTTCTTTGCTCAGTCTGTCCCCCCGGGGATCAGAATGCCCTACTCCTCTCTCTTCTCTCTTTACACACACCATTTGGTCTGCAGGCTTCTGCTCAAGCCCGCCACCCATAGTACAGCCTTTCTACTCGGATTTCCTAAAACATTTGTCATTTTGTCACTTAATCATTTACTACCTTTTTTGTTATTCCTCTTCTTCATGCAACTGTATACTGCATTTTTTATGAGATCTTAAGATGTCCAAGGGCAGCAAATTAAAAATTCCAGGGCAGGTTTCAGTTCTTGGTAACAGAACAAGCAACTTCTTAAGATGTGCCAAGAGCAGTGGCTCACCTTAGAGCCCAAGTGGGATCCCAAGGAATGGGGGGAAAGAAAATTAGATGGAGGGAGAATAGGTCAATTGGCAACAAAGTGATTTCAGTGCAAGCTCTCTACTTTGAAAAGTTGTTGGAGTTCCAGGGCAGGTTTAAAGACAACTTAACCACAATTAAGTATTAACCGAAGAGCTGATTTCTTAAGTGACATGAACAAACCTCCTTGGGTCCAAAGCTGCAGAAGTTAGAAGGTAACCAACCACTCCGCTACATTATGCATGAGTTTAATCCTTTTTCCTGATCTTCTCCTTCAATAAACTTCAAGAAAGGCTTGGGTATCTATTCAAGAGAAGAGGAGGAAAGCAAAGAACCCAGAAAGAGGGGATTGAGGAGAAGTAATAAATGGGAGATTTTTCTGATTTCACAGTTGGGCCATAATTTGGCCATGTTCCACAAAATCTTCTTAAAGGAGAAGTACCAAGTGATAGTGTTCAGATCTGGTTCTACTCTCCCTCTTCAAGAGATCCAAATCCAAAGAGCTTCTTCATGAATTTAAACCAGCTGGAAGTTTCCATTAGCCCCATTCTCTATGTCCCTATTATATATTTAAGAAGAAGCAAATCACAAATGTAGAAGCTTTAAGCAGACAGAATAATACAAAATGAGACCAGGTATCAACCACCACCACCACCACCACCACCACCATGGCAATAAAACTCCCTGAAGCAAATTTTCAGCACAGTCCCTATTCAGCCTCACATCTTCTCCGTAACTTACTCAGATGACGACCCCAAGAGATCTTATCAAATTAAGACAGGAGGTTAGATTCATGTGCATTTTTGAAGGATTTTTGTACCTATAATTGTAAAAGCATCATTTGCTTAACTACAACCACCAGAAAATTCAATTAACCAGAATACCTCATTCCTCACACATCTTGGTTTCTTGAGGTTTTATTGCCTCCACTTCACCATATGCAACATTAAGTATGTCTAATTTTCAAAGCAGGAAATATAATTATTCCTTTTGTCAATGAAAATCTTGAGTAGAAATAATCACTAATGTGAACTTTGCCATTCCAGGTTGTTAAATTCAAATGAATATAAATGATGTTCTCTCTAAATTATCTTTCTAATTTGAGGCATAAATGGACTTTTTGCCCTCACCTTCAAGGTTTGCCTTTAATATTCTCTGAAAGATAAATTACATTATTATCTTATGAAAGTCTGCTGAAAATCATTGAATTTTTAGTTCTAGAAGCTGAAGATATTTCTTGTTTGACAAAGTATATCAATACTTGTCACTGACACAGAGATTGGATTTTTAAGGCATTTAAGGAGCAAAAGAAACAAAACAAATTTTACCCTGGTATTCATTTTAAAGCAAAACATCTAAATAAATCAGACCAGGCTAAGGATATGCCTGGGGCCTTGGCTGGATTTAATTACATATAGAGTTGACAAATCTACAGTCATCATCAACAAGCAGACAGCACTAGTCCTCAGATCTTTTTGACACTGACATGTCACAGGTAGTTGACTTTCAAACACACGGGAGGCTGGAGCTATGTTGGAGCCAGAGCTAATGAAAAAGTATGGTGGCCACCAGAGCATTTCATTGATCATGGGCGTTTAAAGCAACTTTCTCTACTCTAGGTTTAGTTTTCCTATGTTTGTTGTTTTTAATGGTAGAATAGGAAATAAGATGACCCCCCCCCAACACACACACAATGATAAAAGAAATGCATTTATGGTTTAATGGCATGCTGACTTCATGCTGACCAAAACATTTACTGTGGTATATGCATTTCATGGATTCATTTGTTTAGAATGCACAACAACCCTCGGAGCCTGTTATGTTGCTCATTTCACAGATAAGGAAACTGAAACCTACAGAAATTAAGCCACTTGCCTAAGGTTATGAGAATAGTCCATCTGTTGGAAGTACATGAACCAGTAAATGAAAAAAAAAAGTCTCATTAAAAAAAAAAAAATGTGTGGGGCGCCTGGGTGGCTCGGTGGGTTAAGCCTCTGCCTTAAGCTCAGATCATGGTCTCAGGGTCCTGGGATGGAGCCCTGAGTCAGGCTGTCTGCTTGGCAAGGAGCCAGCTTCCCCCTCTCTCTCTACCTGCCTCTCTGCCTACTCATGATCTCTGTCTGTCAAATAAATAAATAAAATCTTTAAAAAAAAAAAAAAAGGGTGTATGCTTAGGATCTGGGGATCTACTTAAGTTCAGCAGAATGCTTAAGTTCCATTCACAGTGCATTCTTCCTTTCCTTCAAATTTGAGTGTCAGTAGACTCTAGATAGTAGTCTGTGGTCCTCAAATTCAGATGTATGAAAAATGTACTTTTCCTTCCTTTCTTAAAACTCAGCAAACTCAGCAGTAATGGGGCACCTGGGTGGCTCAGCTGGTTAAGTGTGTGCCTTCAGCTCAGGTCATGATCTCACGGTCCTGGGATCAAGCCCCGCATCAGGTTCTCTGCTCAGCAGGGAGCCTGCTTCCCCCCTCTCTCTCTCGTCTGCCTCTCTGCCTACTTGTGATCTCTCTCTCTCTGTCAAATAAATAGATAAAATCTTAAAAAAAAAAAAAAAGAGTTGGATGCTTAACCAACTGAGCCACCCAGGCGTCCCCCGAAGTCTGTTTTTTTAGTCAACATTTATCGGTACAACTCCTCTGACCCAACTTTCTCCCATCTGTGTGTTTACGCTACCCTTCCTTGCCTCTGCGGGGCCACAGAGAGTCCGGTGAAAGCTGTACGATCTCGCATCACTGCCACGGTACTCACGGATGCACACAAACCACGGGATTCTGCTGTACCCCGTGGACACAGGGAGCTCTGGGAGGCCACTTCGGGCCCACCCTGTGGTCGTACTTGATGTCACTGCTCCCTGAAGAATGGGGCAAGTATCTTCCCAAATCTACCTAAGGACTTTCTGTTGTTCCATTCCTGATTCTCAGGCTGGCCGCAAGAAGGGCACAGAGCTTGTTCTCAGGGACACACCAGCATCTAACCTTTGAATCCGCCCACACCTAGTATGATCTTATTCTCAGGGGCTCTATATCATAAATTTAACATTTAAGTTCAAGTCAGTGTCAGAGGCTGGGGATACAAACTAGAAAACAAAATCTGGAAATTTCCTTGCTGTCATTAACATTTTAAGAAAGGCAGAGGGGTCTCTGTCTCCATCCCATTTCCTTAGCTGCAGAATTACCAAGAGATCTAGTACGGTGCCGTGCTGTCACTGACACATCTCCCACATACCCTCGGAGTCTAGGACAGAACTCTACTTTGACTCCAGCTTCCACCGAAAACAGAGGAACAAAGAAATACATAAGGAGAAACCAGGCCCAGAGGGGTTAATCACTCAAAGACTCTCAAATGCAGGCACATTTCAGTCACTAACACTCCAGTTCTGAAGTGCTTTCCATGGAAGAGAGAGCAGCACTTCCATCTCAAAGCCAAGAGCAGGCTAAGAGACTATAAACATGCATTGGGAATAAACCCAACATTATTATTTCCTTTGAAGCTTTCGTATTTTGTTTTTTATGTATTTGAACTACAAAATCCTCAGTTTTCAAGGGTTTCCTTGAGGAATCCTTCCCCATCAGTACATACTTTTGCTTCTAGGTATCACAATCACTTCGAGAGGACTACCTTCTCTGGCCCAAAGTAATAATACAATTCTTAAAGGATCATGGTTATTCAATATGCTGGAAAAATTTCCTCCATTAGACATTAGCCAACAATGATCTGTAGTTAGGGGCAAAAGTATTCCTGTAACTAAATCCTTGGTAAGAATTACACAGTTCAAGAACTTGAATGTTCAACACAATACACCTTACAATAACATTTTTCTGAAATGTGTATTTAAGGTTTTATTTTCTCATCTGATTCATGGGCCTCAGATATGCAACATTTTATACAAAGAAACCTCCTTCATTGAACCTATCACTTTATCCTAGGCCTAGGCTCAGGAACTGATTTTTCATTCCTTAGAATCACAGAGACAAGAAGCCCAATTTCATGTACCTTAAAAAGGGAACTCCCTAAATGCATGAACCCTACAATCCCAATTCTGGCAACAGTGGGAAAATTACTTTATTCAATGAGCCTTAGAGTCCTCATTTGTAAAATGAGGTATTATTGAACGTACTCGAAATTATCACAGACTTATTTCAGGTTTATTCATTTATTTTTTAAAGGTTTATTTATTTATTTGATGGGGGAGGGGCAGAGGGGAGAGAGAGAAATCAAGCAGACTCCCTCTGAGCAGAGCCCATAGAGACGCTTGATCTCATCACCCTGAGATCGTGACCTGAGCCAAGATCAAGTCAGATGCTTCACCAACTGGGCCACCCAGGCACCCCTATTTTAGACTTAATAAAAATACAGATACAGGGTTCTTGGCATAGCGTCTAACATATAGTATGGCTCACTAAGTAGAGAGCTAACACATATACACATACACACTCATGTGTATAATTCATACAGAATAGTAACACAAAGAAAACTAAACTTACCATTTTTTCCCCTGATGCTGCCACTAAATGATCTGCCTCTGGGTATGTAGAGCTTAAAAGTCAACTGCTGTATATTCAAGAAGACACTTCCCAGTGGCTTCTGGGAGGCCACGATGGTGATGATGTCAGCACTATCTAAGCTCTTGCCTGTATCCTATGATGTAAGTACCAAAATTTACCCTATTTTACAAATAAGGGGACAGAGGCATCAAGTGTCCAAATAACTTTCTACAGCCATGCAGCTCGAGTATGGAGCAGCCAGGATCAGAACCCAGACAGTCTGATGCCACAGGCCATGCTCTCAACCTTCATAAAATGGAATGTTCCTTCTGACCTGCCCATGGGCCAGCTCTCTGGGTGATGTAGGCACAAGCTGAGGGAAATGAAAACTAAGCCTGCCCTTTTATCAACCCTAAGAGGTCAGGAAGTGATCAGCCCCACTCAGAAAGCCTTCCTTGACATTCTGCAAACCACATGGGATTCTTTTGAGAACTGGATGGGAAACCTATATGCTCTAATAGAATATGATGTATTTTAGGTACACAGAAGCTATTTGTTGACTCTGAATCTAATTTTAAAAACGACCGAAGAGGGGTGTTTGGGGACTCAGTAGGTGAAGCATCTGCCTTTGGCTCAGGTCATGATCCCAGGGTCCTAGGATCAAGTCCTGCATTGAGCTCCCTACTCAGTGGAGAGCCTGCTTCTCCCACTCCCTCTGACCCTGCTTATGTTCTTTCTCTAATAAATTAAATAAAATCTTAAAAAAATTAAAAAAAAAACTGAAGAATGACTGGCATCATTGTATGCTCTACATTTTCCACTTACCACCACTCACACCCAAGTGTTTTCAAGTAGGTACGTACTACCTTCTCCCTTTTAATGTGGTTGTGATAGAAGTATTATTTTTCAAAAATGTTAAAAAGAATGAATATTGTAAAAAGCATCTTAACCATCTCTACTGTCATGGGTAGAGAAGGACATAAAGTTTTTTTGCTTTGTTTTGTTTTGTTTTGTTCTTATCATTAATGACTCTAAACCAGGGAAATTAGTGATTCTACATTCCCTCAATTTGCAGCCTCCATTTATTGAGGTTGTGCTGTGTATGAAGGTTATTTTTAATCCCCAGGCCAAAGGTTTTTTTTTTGTTTTTGTTTTTGTTTTTTTAATTCTTCACAGCCATTTTAGGAATTAATTACTTTTCCTTCTACAGAAGAAAAAGACTACAGAAGATTAAGTGACTTGCCCAGGATCACAGAGCTTGTTAACTTGAGCCCAGTTCTGCCTGATTTCAAAACCTTCACACTGTTCTTCTATCACACTAAGCTGCTTCAGTGAAGTGACAGAAAATTAAGACAGTGAACAAGCCTGGGACAACTGGAGATTTGAATAAAAGCAGGAAGTGTGATTCTCATGTGTGAAACTTGTGGGTTTCAGAGAAATTTACCACATTGACACACTGCTCACATTGAGAACAAGGGTGAAGGACACCGTCGTTCACACCCAGACTGGGAACAGGGGCCAGTGGCTTGATTTTCTTGCGGAAACATGATCTTGAGTTCTGGAAGAGGAACAGCTTACAGTGGAGAAAGAAGTGGTTTCTGTGAGACACGAAATGACACAAAATGACACGAAATAGCACTCTGGTCCTGGGGCTGACAGTCAGGGCAAGTGCCCACAGGCCGCTTCTTGCCCCTAACAACTTCTACCTGACTCAGCAAGATCCGATCTTGTGTTTTCATTTTAGATGCACTCATCTCTGTGAATTCAGGGCAGACCAGAGTATCTGTTATAATTTTAAATTAAATAAATCCTTAAAGACACTATGCAGACCGAAGCCCTAAAGATAGCTTCTTTGAGGAACAGTCTGGGTTACTTTCCATGCAGAGATGGGAGGTTGAGTCTCTACCTCATTCATCTAACTTCTTTTTCCTTTAATTCTTCTTTATCTTCTCCCTCTCTCAAACATTCCCAAAAACAACATGGGGGAAGAAGTGTGGAGCAGTATTACACATGCTCCTGGTAAGCAGGCATACCACTAGTCACAGATGGAGAAGAGAGCGGTGGGTTTATAAGGGTAAGCGGTGAGTTTGTCCCTCCATCCCAAACACAGCTGGCATGAGACTTGGGGGCACATATAAGGGCAGAGGGATGGAAAAATAGATTCTATAATGAGATGCAATGGGTTCTTTATTGATCCCATCACAACCTCGGAAATTCACACCAGAGGTCCCACCTCTAACCCTGCACTGGGCCCAAGTCAAAGCACTCCATATGTCCCACAGGAAGCTGCAGGTAGGTGCGGGGGCCAAGGGTTCATAGCCAAGGTGGGTGGCAAGCGGTGGTTATAAAGTACAGAGGAAACCCGGCACCTACGAGGTGGGCTATGAGGATGTACAGCAACCACTGAAGAATCTCTGTTCTCCAAGGAAGAAGCCACGGCAATGACATCTCCACCTTTCAGTTGTGAGCTCATTGAGGGAATCTTCATAGCAACAGTGTCTGAGCTGGCAACAGCACTGACTGAAAATATAAAGGGGGTCTCGGCAGTTTTTATCAACACGTGCTGTGGCAAATTAAAATCAGGTGTTCAAATTTTGCCAGAAGGTTTTATGTCAGTGGAGTCAAAGTGTATCCTTCAAAGAAGACCCATCCACCCTATGTATATCCATAGACACATGAGAAAACAGAGGTTGGGCTAGGGGACAGGCATAGTCAGGAAGCAAATGTCTATTTCTACCTTCTCCCGGGGTATGGGAAACTGATGCCCAAAAGAGAATAAAGGCAGACACTGGCTTTCCAGTGGAGAGCCAGAACCCATGCGTCTGTTTGCACCTGTCCAGCTGTGCAATGCAGCAGTAGCTCCCACTTGCTTGGTTCTGGGTCCTCCGGAAATGCCTAGGAAGCTGGATTCCGGCTGTCGGCACATTCAAGACCAGGAAAGATGAGGCTCAGACTCTCCTGCTGTTGAGCCTGCTGCTTGCTGCTTCTGTTTCTGGTGTTGACTGACTCCACTGAAGTTAACATACACAGTAGATTAGCTTGCTTAACGAGCAACATTAATCCATTGATTAATGTGACAATGCGACAGCACTTGCTTTACCCCCCACATGTCCTTTGTTCAGCTTATACACAGAATGGCCACTTCACTTCCCTACTACCAAATAAATGCCCACTTACTGAGCACCTACGGTACACTTTGTTCCAGACTGGGCTCTGGGAAAAGCGTAGGAGACACTAGGGAGGGTTCCACTCTGATCGTCCCGGGAGGGTTCACATACAGAAAGGGGCTAATGATGATGGGAGAAGGTGTCCTAGGCAATGCTGAAAAGTGTGACAGAAACCAACCAGAAGGCAAGAAGGTGAGGTGTTAGTGTGAAGGAGGTTGGCTCAGAGCCTCTGGGCCTGAGCGAGGGCAGGTGAAAGAATTCTAAGCAGTGAAGGCAGAGGAGCAGCGTGCTTTAGCAACAATGAGTTTCCACAGTGGCTCTGAGTAAGGATAAGCCAGAGCAGCTGAAGACAATCCCATAAGACAAGCTGAAGGCAACCTGGGAAGTGCTATGCTTGAGGGTTTGAACTTGATCATTCAGGCTGAGGGTAGGCAAACTGTTTTAGGACACGGCCTCATAATAAATATTTTTAGCCAGACAATCTCCCCTTCAACCACTCCACTCTGCCCTTGTAGGGCAAAAGCAGCCACTGACCATATGTAAATGAATGGGCACGGCTGTGTTCCATTAAAACTTTACTGACAAAAACAGACAGCGGGATTTGCTCTGTTCGCTCATCGCTGTTGTAAGCAGCGGAGACTCCATAATATTTAGAAGTGTGGGGGTTATGTCTGACACTGTGCATATATTACACAGCTCACAGTACCACTGGTCAGAGGATATCGTGGAGGAAAAGGAAACAGGAGGCAGAGGAACCAGTCAGGAAATTTTTATTTCTGATAGATGCCTTTGTGAGTCTAACTCTCTAGAGCACATCATCTGAACAGTGTCCCTCTCCTCTCAGGGCACTGACTCGTAGTCACACTCCACTCTCAAGTTCTACAAACTAAGGCATCATTCTCAAACCGGATGCATTTCTTAAAGCATGCGTTGACAAAAGTGTTTCTTAAATGAAATATAGATCAGCACAAAGATAACTTGTAAACTTGACAGTGTGTAGGAGATGGAAAGAATAGTTTGTAAAGCAAAATGTGGACAACCAAAGTTTGATTAAGGTAAAACAGGGACCAGCATGATAAATGAGCACCAGCAGCTCTTTTTTCCTTTTAATATTGAAGTGAGAAGGAACAAAGACTTGGATCAATGCCCCCATCAATGACTAAGTCTTCTCGGAACAAAACTAACCTGCTAAATGACAGACAGAGAAAACAACAAACCAGTCTTCCTTGGGCACCCTTCTGAGGACGGTTTCCAAACAGGGGATCTTGCCAGTCCCACTTTAGTGAACACAAAAAAATTCTATGGTAATTGACAAAATCCACCAGCATTAACGTGTTAAAGTTTCTGCAAACCAGAACTGAATTGCACGTGCCAACTCTAAATATATTATGGGGAATTTTGTAGCAAGTCTTCTTAATTGGGCAAATGTAATCTTCAATAGAGCTGAAGTGAAAATCAGGAGTCTGGAATAATGACATTTTCTCAGAAGATGAGGACCTGCTTTAGGACACTCGAATGCAGACTGTCCCCATCTTAAAAGGAACCATGGTCCAAAATTTTCTCTACAATTTGAGTTATTTTCTCCCAGAAACATGGTATAAATGTGGATTAGTTCCCAGGCTAGCCCTTCAAAAGCTTATGTAAACCAAAAGAAAAATAAAATGGAAAAAAGAGGAAGCAATGGCTTTGCGTTACTAGTAATTAAGCGAATCAAAGGCAATTAAAATTATGTAATCATTTAAAATTTTCTCTTAAAAACAGGAAGTTTAAGCTTAAAACAGAGTCAGGGGATTCATTTTGAGATTCTCATCAGTTATAGCTCACCCCCTCCTCTTTGCTCATCAGATCTTAGACGCACCAGCTTCCTTGCTGTTCTTTAAAAACTCTGAGCTAGTTCTTGCCTCTGGGCCTTACTGATTCCTCTGCCATCAGTTAGGACACATTTCCAAGAGATTTTTGAATATCTAAATCTTTCCCATTATCAAGACCTCTTAGGCCTCCCCTATGAGCATCAGAGTATCTAAAAGAGACCCTCCCTACCCAGACATCATCTGTCCTATCATCCTGGGCCAAGTTCTTCAGTTTTTATGAAGAATTATATTATTT
The DNA here is from genome assembly GCF_963455335.1 of Martes martes. NCBI lineage: Eukaryota > Metazoa > Chordata > Mammalia > Carnivora > Mustelidae > Martes > Martes martes. The sequence continues at coordinate 94,635,926 of NC_137896.1, read as the reverse complement.
ACTTTTCACGTGATTTACTTATTTACTTCCTGTGTCCCTCATTAATATAAATTGCGTACCAGTAAGAATTCACCTTCTTTAACCCAGTGATCGCTTTTTTTTTTCTGTTGAATGGTTCCTGAGGAGCTTATTGTATAGATGCTTTCCAGAGTTTATTAAATGATTTTTATGATTTCTTTATTTTCCCTAATATAATTTCTAATATTCTTATTCTTTAATTCTAAAACCAATAGCCATCCATTATTTTATAGACAGATACAAGTTAAGAACAATTCTCAATATTTATTGATCAATACTACTTTGGTTAGTGACTAAATAAATGTAGTGACTAAATAAATGTAATAATTATGGTCAAGAAGGAAGAGAGGCAGAGGAAATTAAGTTTAAAAAAAAAAAAAAAAAAACAGAAAGCTTATGCATAAGGTGCCTGGGTGGCCCAACTTCTCATTTTGGTTCAGGTCATGATCTTAGGGTCATGAGATCTAGAACCTCTCTGTCTCTGCATTCAGGGGGAGTCTGCTTGTCCCTGTCCCTCTGCTCCTCTCCTAAGAACTACAAAACTATCCATTAATAAGGCACCACTGAGAGAATCCTAGATGTTTATACTCATAAACGTGAATCTTAAATATTACAAACTAAATAATGAGCAAGTAGGGATTTTTTTTTTTTTTTTTAAAGAGTAAACACGGGGCACCTGGGTGGCTCAGTCAGTTAAGCATCTGCTTTCGGCTCAGGTCATGATCCCAGGGTCCAGGTATGGAGCCCCACATCGGGCTCCCTGCTCTGAGAGAAGCCTGTTTTTCCCTCTGCCTGTCCCTCCCCCTGCTTGTGTGCACACGCACGCTCTCTAATATATAAAATCTTTTAAAAGTTTTTAAAAAATAAAAATAGTAAACTTTTGCTTAATAAAATTGCTTTAAATGATAATAGCCAGTTATTCTAGGACCTGTGAGAATGATTTTACTCACAAATGGATATTGCAACATGTTTCTGTTCTCCCATTGTCTTCTGTGATAACTGTCAGAATCAGAGATTTTGTAACAAGCAGACTATGGTAGCAAGTTACAGGTACCAAACCCCTGGGCTTTCTTACATTCATGACAAGCAAACAAATAAAACAGCTAAAAACTACATCCATAGAACCCAAAGCGGGGAAAAAGAAAGATCAAATAATTTTCCTATATTAACTTAGAGGTTTCCAGCTTTGAAGCTCTGCCTGAATTTACATGTACCATTGAGTAAGGACAGGGTTAAGATATAGGTAGGAAAGGTAGGGAGCCCCTGATAAGGCTCTGGAACTCTTCCTGGCTGACAAAAGCTCTAAGCCAAAATGAGCAAGAGATAGAGGAATAGACCAGATCACCTGGCCCCAGATGTTAGGAAGTATTTTTGTTTGGTGGCTACAGTGTGATCACAGAAAATAACCAAACCTCAAAGAAGTCAGTCATTAAGGGTGTTACCAACTGTCCTTGCTCAAGCCAAGATGGCAGAAGAATCTCAAGGCCACGAGCTCCCTGGTCCAGTTTTCAATAAAAGTTCATTCTAAAAGCCCTCAGCGATGACCCACTCGGGACTCTTCTTGCTCTAGAGAACTCCTCCTTTCCTTTCTGCTCTCATCTTCACTGAATCAACTTTCACTTCACTTCACCTTCTTGTGTCCACGAGATTCTGACTCCATGAGACAAGAACTCTGGCATTCTGCCCTCTTATGGATAGGGCCTGAATGGGTCAATGAAGAAAAAAGGAAGTCACTTCTTTATCTCTCTCTCTGTCTGCCAGAATTACAATACATGGTGTAATAGAATGCAAGCAGGTAATAGATCCAGCCTAAAAAAAAAATAGCCGTGGACATTTTATTTGAGCTCCTCTCACTCTAAAACTATACTTGAAAATGAAGCCCCCTGACATTTGGTTTTCTGAGCTCTGCTTTTTATTTTTCTCTGTTTACTTAAGTTTTGTATCATTTATACTCATGCTTTACCCTGCAAAATAAGTGCAACTCTAGCTCTTTGAAAGAAACCAGGACATAAACGAATGCATCATTTTGACAGTGGAAAATGACAAAACATCTTTCAGAATCTCTCCATACTTGGCTGATAAATGAGGCACATCAACTACAAATTCTAATACCGTGCAGACTAGTGAAAACAAGCGAGCCCATTCAGAATATAGTGAGGAATACGGCATAGAGTGTTTGACGGTTAGGAAAGGAAAAAGATTGATTCCTTGTTGGTTTGTAAAAAATGAGCAAAATGGAAAATGAGTTCTATTGCAACTTAAAGCTCTCAGTTACTTATTTACCAAAGCACTGCTACAAGATGAGGATTATGCGGGCTTTATTTCTAAATTAATTTCTAATTGCTTATTTTTTTCCCAAAAGAGTGTGAAAAATTTAAATCTATAGAAATTTTCAAAACATATATATGATGCATATAAAACAAATTTAGACTACCCCCTCTGCTCTTAACATGATATTACACCAAAAATAAGTTAAAAATAACTTTAAGGGTCATCTGCATAATTACAGCGATATTTATAAATATAAATACAAACATTATAAATAAGTTTTAAAAGTTTAATTACACACAATTGATAAAAAATAATCAGGAATCTCAGTAATAACCCCTATAATTTCAGAGAGAATGAGTCACTGGAAGTCTAATTTGCGCTATTAAGAGGGTTTGGGAGCTAAAAATATTTCGATCAACAGGGCATACATTGCTGATTCCTATCAGCATCATATTCCCCTCCCTTTCTTTTCTGGGCATTCAAAAAATAAAATAGATGAGGCCACATGACCAGTTCTGGTCAATGAGATAGGAGTAAAAACAATGCTGATGTTCTTTCAGTATCAAGGCAGTACGTAGTCCCTATGTGATTCTCCAAGCCCTTGTTTCCTGCAAGGGGAATGTGGGGGACCTAACTTGCAGATGATAGAGTAATCATATTGAATCAGTCTGGTAAACAGCTACCCAGAGGGTCTCCAGGATCTACAGAAAGCTTTTATTAATTCATTCAGATTTTGGATGTTTATGACCACAGCACAGATCTCCTAGCCTTTCCAACTGCTCTGCACATTCATAGTTCGTTAATTTTCTCGGATAAGGAATCTACCTTTGAAGGATATCTAAAGTTCCAAAAGTTACAGATAAAACGTTTGAGTAAATTGAATAAAGATGTCCAATTTATTACTTTATTCTATTTGAGACGCTTGAATCCTGCTTTCTGATAGATCATCAGTTTGTATAATGAATGAATCCTAGGATTTTATCTTAGTCCATGAAAAACAGTTCATTGCATTTTTTAATAAAATGATTCTTTATTGAGCTGAATGGCCATCAACAGAGAGTTTGCTTAGTCATAAAGCAACAAGACTTATGGGGTCTAAAATGTCAAGGGGTTAAGAAGACAAAAAAGGAAGTACAAATCTAAGAAAACACAGGTAATTTCCCTTTTAGAAACTGAAAGTTTGAATAAGGCATAAGTCCTAGACATGCAGACCTGGAGAAGAACTTAGAGGTCATCACACATAGTATCTCTAGCTGCAGATGAGTACAGAAGGCTCAGGTTAAGTTTTTGCAACTTCCAAATTCAGTTCCTACTGAGGATCAAGTGGGGGCAGGGGAGGGATTTCTTTTAAATCGTTGGCCAGCATCTGGCCAAGCTCCCTACTCGACATCAGTTGCTAGTGACTGATCCTTAAATATGTGGTCTAGAACTTAGATGTGTGCAGGACCTTAGAGCATGGTATCTCTGGCTTTCCCTTAGCTTTCTTCAAATACCTGTTTTCCCTTTCCTGGGTTTTCTCACTGCCTTTTTGCCTTGTCAGACTTTAGTTTCATTATAAACCACTTCAAATGCTTCCTGTAACGAACTAGTTGAAAATAAATTAAATAACATTAAATTATTTCAAAGGCCCCTTCCAATTATAAGAGTCTGCTTTTCCAGGGAATAAGGAGCTTAAGAGTTCAGGTATTAAGTTTGACTGTAACTAATTTGCTCTGGCATAGGAGTTGCTGCAAAGCAAGCAACTGATCAGAAAGTGTTCAGTCCTGTATTAGGACACCACAATGATGATCTAAAATCCTATATCCTATATATCCACTTCATCAAAGTCTTGTTTTGTTTTGATACACTGCTTTCATCCAAGGCATATTCTTCAGGGATGAATTATAGAATAATCGGTAAGTAACAAGAATCTAAAGATAGACTCCCTGGGTTCAGACTGATGAGCTCTGCCACTTACAAAATCCTTGACCTTGAACAATTTACTTAACTTCTTTGAGTCTCAGTTTCTTCGTGCGTCAAATGAGCATAATTATGACTATTCCTACTTGGGAAGTATTAAATGAGATAACAGCCAAACTATTTACCATGGTGCCTGGCATTGCTCAAAAAATGTTAGCTTTTATTGTTAGTAGAAGCTTATGAGGCAACATGAAAAAAAATATATCAATGAATGGCACCAAAATTACTAGTACTTTTCTGTAGGAAAAAAACTGAGAGGCACGTCTCTAACCGTTCAACAGTAGTTGCTGGCTCGCCCAGAACTTGCGATCAACTAGGCAGGCAAGACCCAGAAGCAAATGCTCCAACTCAAAACTAACTCTTATCTTCCATAACATCTTGCTTAAGTGTTACTAGACTGGTGTCAAACTGCCTGCTGCTGCTAGGCCACAGGATAAAGGCACTTAATTAGAAAGGCTTTAGATGGCTTGTGCTTCAGAACTACTGGTGGGGAGGTGGGGCAGTGTCCCCTGATTATAGATATCACTATATGTGATCCACTGTCAGAGAACAATTCAGATGCAAACTTCTGACTGTCAGAGATGGGAATAGGTTCACATCACTGATGGGGAACAAGTCCCCTACAAAGGAAATGGGAAACGTCACAGGTGTCTACTAGCAAGGGATACCCTGATAAATAGTTGTTGCGGGGCTCCTTCTTCCAAACTTGACTCAAGAAATCTATGCAATATAAATGCATGTCCAAAATGTATGGTCTGGCTACCTTAGCAGCATCATCAACAAATGAAGACAAATGAATTCCCTGCAATAAGACCAAACCTCTTTCAAAAGGGAAAAAGAAAATGAGTCCAATGGTTTACCCTATACAGGGCACCTGGGTGGCTCAGTTGGTTGAGCGACTGCCTTTGGCTCAGGTTATGATCCCGACTTCCAGGATCGAGTCCCGCATCGGGCTCCCAGCTCTTTGGGGAGTCTGCTTCTCCCTCTGATCTTCTCTCTCATGCTCTCTCTCACTCATTCTCTCTCAAATAAATAAATAAAATTTAAACTTTACCCTATACAAACTTCAGTGAAGACCTGTTCAAACGGAACAAGGAATCAAAGGGAATTTTGCATCCCTAAATTTGGGGCCTCCGCTGCCTTACACTATTATTCCAGCTGGGGACTCCCTGCATGAACCCCTACTCCCCTCTGTACTCACCGAAGGCTCAATGCCCAACAGGTACTCAATCAAGACCTGAAGATGAATTAAACCAAGGCAGGGAAGGACACAATTCCCTCTGACCAGCTCATTTTTTACATCATGGAGTAGCAAAGCTTACTGAATCTAGAAGTGCAGAAAATTAAGAAGAAAAAAAGTCTAGAAAAAAACAAATAATTTTAATATCTTCAAAGTTGGATTAGATTTTAGGTTTTCCAATAGAGAAAAACTTTCATTCCCCAACCCCAAAGACACATAGTCAAAAAAACTTTTTTGATATTAGAACAAAAATATGTTCTCTAAGCATAGGCTGGTTCCAAATCCAAGTTTCTAATAAATATGGCAATGTTAAAAATAGAGACAGCTAGGTGGTACTATTGACATTGGGCTTAACAATCCTTGTGGAGCTGCCCTATTCATTGTAGGATGTTAAGCACCATTCCTGGTTTCTATCCATTGGACGCTTGGAGTACTCCACCCCCTTCTGTTTTGAACACCAAAACTGCTTCCAAATTTTGCCTAATGTCCCTTAGGGCACAAAATCCTTCCTATGTCTAGATGATAAGTCCATCTATCCTATCAAAGAAAAGTGAGAAGTGGAGTCTGTGTGTGTGAATGCATGCACATCATTCATGCATTTATAGGTCAAATAAATTAGGGAGAAGCTATTTCCAATTATTTAATAAGAGGCTTCTAGTAATAAAATTCTGTGAAATATTGCTTTAAATGCATCTAGAGCATTTAAGTGCCAACTGCTCTGCTGTGTTCGTTAGAAAGCCAAAAACCACAAGGCAGACAGGAAAACTGGCAGCTCTACAGTAGACCAACATAGGATTCAGTGTATAATTATTATTTTATTTTTTTAAAGAATTTTTTAAAATTTATTTACAGAGAGAGAGAGAGAGAGCGAGCGAGCACAAAGCAGGCAGAGTAGCAGGGAGAGGGAGAAGCAGGCTCCCTGCTGAGCAAGAAGCCCAATGCAGGGCTCGATCCCAGGACCCTGGGATCATGACTTGAGTCGAAGGCAGATGCTTAACCGACTGAGCCACCCAGGCGCCCCTCAGTGTATAATTATGTGAACAAGTCTCCTATTTAAGAAACAGCTGGTCATAGTGCAAGAGATGCAGGGACCGTGTACTAAGTGCACCACAAAATGATAAGGCTTTCCCCTCGTCCCTCAAGGGAGCCAGTGTGGCTCTTCTCTGTGCTATCCTTGCTTTCTACAAGGGTGGGATGAACCAGCCAAACAGTGTCCAACTCCAAGAGAACATCTTCCTCCCAGCAAAAGAACAGCTGGGTCTTTAGCAATATACCTCACCTTTTGAAAGAATTTACTAAACCTATGAATTGTATTATCTATGAACAGAGGATGCTACACTTCTCAGGGTCAATGTGAAGTTAAGATGCAAACCATGTTGAACCTGCCCAATACAAAACCACTTACTAAATGCTTGTAAGATCACCAATGTGTGGAAGAAATAACAGAAAAATAAAGAAAAGTGTCAATCCACTGGCAAAGCAATTTGTGGACTTGCATGGATGAGTGGTCCCAAAAGAGGCACTTCCACTACCAGCTGGGGTGGGGGGGTGGGCAGGAGCAAGCTCCCCTGAGGCAAGGCAAGAGCCACTGACATCTCAACAGTGAGGAAGGGGAATCTGTGACACCAAGTTCTGTGCACACAACTGCAACTGAAGTCGAAGGTGGAGAGGTCTGTGGTTTAATCCCTATTCATTCACCGTCCATCCCTTGTCCAGATGTCCTGGATTCCCTCTTGTAAGTCAGGAGCAACAAGCACACAGCTTCGTTAACGCCAGAGGCGGGAGTCATTTATGTAAGAATCATCATGGAAACGTGCTCACAATTGAAAAAGCCTTACAAAGTTTTCCTCTCATACATCTGAACAGTGAACAATGACATAATGGCTCAGAGTGATTCTAATTAGGAAGAAAAGCTGGAGGCCAGACTCCAGTGCAATGGTACTGGGGCTGGTTCGAAGTCAGGGTCTAACTCAAACTCACTTCGCTACCATGCTTATTGACTTCTTCTTTATTTATTTCTCTCTGTCATGGAGGGTGCAGTAAGGATAGGAAATAAGACATCTCCTACAACCCTTCTCATTTACTCTGCTCCAAGCTCACTAGCCTTCTTGCTGCTCCTGAACACACTGGGCTTTCCCTCTGCCTGGCCTGATGTGCTTTCCTACAGATATCTGGATACAAAGTTACCCCAGTGATGACTTTTGGAGCTGATCTTAACCTCAGCCCTGATGCTTCTATGCTTAGTTAGACTCCCCAAACCCTCCCCTGGCTTGGTTTCTTCTCCTTAGCATTTTTACTATATAACATTCTGCATGTTTGCTCCTTGTATTTTTTATTATCTGTCTTCCACACTAAAGTAGAAGGTCCTCAGTGAGTGCCAGTATTTTCAGCTTTTGCCCGAGTGTCTGACACATGGTAGGCTTTCAGTTAAAGTCTGCTGAAAAATATATGTGGGGGCACCTGGGTGGCTCAGTAGGTTAAGTGTCTGACTCTTGATTTTGGCTCAGGTCATGATCTCAGGGTTGTGAGATTGAGCCCCACGTTAGACTCCTCACTGGGTGTGGAGCCTGCTTAATATTTTCTGCTTCCCTCTTCCTCTCCCCACTCACTCTCTCTCTCCAAAAAAAAAAGATATATTATATATATATAGATTTTATTGTATATATTAAATTTTATTTATATATTTTATATAAAATAACATATATTCTATATTATATATAATAAATATTGTATATAAATATATATTTATAGCTAATATGAATAGGAGTCTAATAACAAACAGAAAAAATCATAATGCCCTCCAACTTCAAACTGTCATTTGGCTATGAATTGTGCAGAGAAATAATGTTGAAGGTTGAAGATCAAGAATTTTATTTTAGACCAGTCAGGTTGAGAGTTGGTTAGAGACAAGAAATTATTTTGGTAGCAGGACTAGAGATGCCACAGTCCAATATTACATTCAGGTTCTATAGCTGATGTCACAAAGCACATGGTGCCTAAAACAAAAATGTGTTGATCCTTCTTTCTATAATCTCTGAGAATTCCCTGTAAATCTGTTTGCTTCTTCAGGGACATCAGCATTTCTTGATCATCTTCCTGAAAGCACTGGGTTCTATCTTTAGCTCCTGTTCTCATATTTTATCTTCACAGCAAGTTTACATTATTATCCCCACTTTACAGATTGTTAAACTGAGGCTAAAATAAAGAAACCCAGGTAAATACATTTCCAAAGGTGATACAGCTTTATCTTTTCCACTGATTTTCACCTGAGTAAATCCTACTTCTCTTGTAAACAGGCTCAGACGTATTTTCCCCCGCCCAAAAAATCTCTTCTGCCATGTGGTCACTGTCCAGCCTCAAGCAACTTACTTCATCTGTGTGACCATTCCGTTTGTTCCTTTGCACAGAAGTGGTTATAACACCCATGGAGAGCAAATACTCAAAACATAGTAGCTCTTAGTATTCCCCTGACCTCTCTGCTAGCTCTCAACATTTCCTCAAGGTCACCTTCACTTTAGGAGACACCTGCAAATTCCAGAAGACGTGCCTTCCCAGCTTTTCATGTGCAGCCTAAAGAGAACGCTAGCATCAACCACTGATTTCAATTAGAATTTAAAAAAAAAAGGAAAGAAAAAAAAGAAAAGAAAAGAGATTAAAATATCTGAATTTGAAAAAAAAATGCCAAAAAAAAAAAAAAAAACATCAGAAGGACAGTAATCTTTTTAGCATTACATGGAAAGGAAAACAGAGAATTTATTTCAGGACAATTTAGGGAAGAAAAAAAAAAGACTTTTTTTTTCTCTTTTGAATGAAGCTGCCACGTGGCCTTCTCATTCCCCCTCTCTCAATGGAAATTTGAAATGGGAAAGTTTCCCAAATAATTTTAGATCAATCATGAGTTCATACGGTTTTGACATCATAACTCTTGTCATGTTACCATGCCAACAGGCAGTGAGGAGCTAAAAGCTTTCCAAAGATATGGAAATTATGGGCTTAGATGTGATTTGGTTCTCCGTGGGGTGAACGCTAACAATATCGCCAACTATAAATAACGAGGATTGCCATGACACCCTCTCACCCACTCCCCTTGGTTCCTTCAATAAGCACTGAAAATATGTGATCTATTTTAGAAACAAAACCTGAGGATCCATTCCCTAAATGGACGCCCGGCACGTAATAAAAAGTTACATGACCCTTGACCGTTGCTCTTGGAACAAACTCCCATGTTAATCCAGACACCCCTCATCTCTTACTCCACATATCGCCTAATCCCAGCATATTTAATTCCTACCCCTTCATGTGCACAGAGGGGCAAGGGTAGGTGCTTGCTTAGGGACTGTCTCCCTAAACTGTGCAAAGCAGGCAAGCTCAGGTGCCCAAAATAAAGGGGCACTTGTCCCAGAAATTACAATGGAGTGTTCTTTGGTCATCGTTGCTTTTAAAAATACCCACAGAATGAATGTGCCCAATTGTCCAGTGTGTTTATGGTCACCACTCTTGCATGCCAGTTTAAGTGCTTTTGTTTTGGTTTGGTTTCTGGTTGAACTTCTGGCCTATCAGGTATTACTACAGAGCAGAAGCAGAAGCTGTATCTTTTCTGTCTCAGTGGTGAATAGATAGAAATAAAATACGTACTTCATGGATTCTTTGATGGCGGATAACACAAAACAAGAAATGTGTTGCCTTTGTATGGTAGGCTGCTAACTTTGAACCACTGGTGTGCAACATGCCTGCCAGGATCCGTGCCCTTTGGGGGGCCCCTCACATGAATCTGACCAGCGCTGTGACCTGTTTTAACCAAAGAATGCTTTGCAAGTAGTGCTGGACCAGTCTGGAGCTTAAACCTTAAAAAGACATGGCATTTTCCGCCTTTTTGCGAGAGAAGCCCAACCCAGCCCTGAAGAGAGGTCACACGGAGGACCACTGAGGTCTCCAGCCAAGAGCCCCAGCTGAGAAGTAAGCCAGTAGTCATAACCAACTTGCTAGCCAAGGAAGTGAGGCCACTAAGGAAATGATCTCAGGGCCCAGTAGAGCTGCCCCAGCTGTTACACAAATGAGCTGTCTTTTTTTTTTTTTTTTAAGATTTTATTTACTTATTTGACAGAGAGAGAGACAGCGAGAGATGGAACACAAGCAGGAGGAGTTGGAGAGGGGGAAGCAGGCTTCCCACCGTGCAGGGAGCCCGATGCGGGACTTGATCCCAGGACGCCAGGATCATGACCTGAGCCGAAGGCAGACGCTTAACGACTGAGCTACCCAGGCACCCCATGAGCTGTCTTAATCATGGGAAACAAACTGAGGGTTGCTGGAGGGGAGGGTTGGGGGGATGAGGTAACTGGGTGATGGACACTAAGGACGACACGTGATATAATGAGCACTGGGTGTTATATAAGACTGATGAATCACTGACTTCTACCTCTGAAACTAATAATATACTATATGTTAATTGAATTTAAATTTTAAAAACATGAGCTATCTCTGCCAAGCCCTGTCCAAAATGTGGAATTGTGAACATAGACACAAAATGTTGGTTGTTTTAAACCACAAGGTTTTGGGAAAGCTTATTCCACAGCACTATGGGATCATAAATACCCTATCTTTATTAAGGAAGAAGTATAAGACAGCCCTTCAGACAGGCAAAACCCCTCTAACTACCCTTAGTTAGGTGTAATTCAGGACAGTATACTAAAGCCCCATTTCCACATCTGAAAATGAGAAAAAACAATAATGTCAAGTTCACTGAGACTGAAAGGGGAAAAAGGGGTCATTCATGTAAAGTACTCTACAGAGCACTTACCTTTTTGAATAAGCATACTGCTAATACTATTCATTATTAATGCTATTTTTCTGGGCATTGTGGAGATCAAGATTCACTCTTCAGAAAAACGTCATTTCATCCAGAAAACAAAATACATATGTAAAACAATTAACAAATAACATAGGGAAAGGTGACGGATGTTAATGATGATACTATGTTATGTGTCTTGGGGAAGGGAGAGGTGAGATCAATGAAACTGTATTTTGGAGTCAAGGTTAAGGGTAGTAGATACTTGGCTATGCCTGTACATTTGCTTTTGAGTTTATAAAATCCGCTGGGTAGAGGAGTAAAAGTCATGTCTGTCATCCTTATTTAGTCAGTCCTAAACCAATGGATAATAAAGATCAAGGAACTCAAAATGGCATTGCCCAAACTCCCTCACATTGTCTGTCTTTCCAAACAGAAGAAAGTCAGTGTTTCCAGCCCCAATATCCGTTAGACTACAGAAGTCATTTGCGTAAATGTCCTTGCTCCATTGATAGGATCCAGGAATAAAGCCAACAAGTTCCACGAATGCATTAATCTTGGAAAGAAAGTGTTGTTAAATCACCACACACCCTCGAGTCTTCCCCCCTCTCTGAATAGAGATTTCTGCCACACTACCAGGTCTCCCCCTCCATGTGTGACTTTCAATTTTTTTCGATGTTTACACCTAGATATCACATTTAGCTCTCATCAAAGGATGAAAGGATGTCAAATTGCTTTCCTCACACTAATTTCCTGGAGCCCTCAATCCCCTGGTATGGCCTGCCACCTATCATTATTGTATCTATTACCTGACAGAATAGAATTCCTAGGGAAACCCTCCCAGTTGCAAATGTAACGTGGTGAGGTACTTAACAGAGATGCTGTGAATCCAATGATCAGCCTGGAAACACGTTTTCCTTCCCTCCATCTGGGGCAAAACATGCAGCCCAGTGAATGATGGCAGTGGCCAACCGCCCCTGCCCCCCCACCCCCGACCCTGTCCCCGCCCCCGTCCATACCAGGGTATTGCAGAGGAAATTAAGGGGCTGAGTTTATTGACTAAATTATAATAAGTATACTAGAAGCCTAGGAATATTTGGAATTAATGTTCCAGAAGAAAGACAGGCACTTGAATACAATAAGCATAGGTAGAATTTCTTCCCCAAGGCATTTTTGAAAAGACCCAGGTCTCAAGCAGGCTTTCGGTGGAACAGAAATGCAACCAGGCTCTAGAAGGACACAGCATGTTTGTGAAGCCTGAGGGTTGTCTGGAGAGCCTTTCCTCTTGCTTTCCCTCACTGCCCCCTCCCCTCACCCCGTTTCCTGCAGTCACCTTTTCCCCATGAATTCTCTTATCCTTAGGCTACTCTTCTCAGAAGCTACTCATTCCCCACACCCCACAAGAAAGGACTTAGTTCATGAGGGCCTAACCTCTTAGTCTTCCTAGGAATGTGCAGCTATCTGCTATGGAAACCCAAACCTTTCAAAACTTCCACTGAAGGAACAGAGTATCAGTCACTTTCACAGGTGGTGAGATGATGCTTTGGTCTCTTTCAAATCATACCATCTAGTAAGTTATTTCTACCGTGACACTAATTCCTGTTCATGCCAGATAAATGCACTCATTTGTCAATAAAACCACATTTTTGGCATGCTGTATAATCTTAGAAACCACAAAGTCAGACAATATCTTGCACTGAATTTTAAACTGTGAAAAGCTCTTCCGTTTTAGTTGATTGAACACAGAGATGAATATTGTACTTTCAATATCACTGGCCAAGAGTGAACGGAAAGGCAACCAGAGGGAGGCAGAAGGGAAAAGAAAGCCCAGACAAGTGGGATCCTGAGCGCCCAGAGTCCTTATATCCCAGGGCTGAGGCTCTTAGCTAGACAATCAACAAGAATATCCTTATCTGCCCCTGGGTGGGTTCCCTGAGCTTCAATCTCCAGGTAATTTACTTATGGTCTTCTCTCAATTTGTTTGGAAGCTTTTCTGTTGGAATAAGGACTGATAAAGAGGATGAAAGAAACCTGCCATTTATTTTTGACACTTCTTTTGATAGTGTAATTCAAAAGGAGTGGATGGAAGGACAGTCCTCTTTTTAGCCACTTTCTCGGGCAAAGTACTTAGTGAATCAGTTTAATAAGGAAAGAAAACTGCATATAATTTGTTGTCCTTGAATTTTTTTTTAAAAACCATTTTTTATTTATCTATTTGAGAGAGAGAGCACGAGCACGAATGGGAAAGGGGCAGAGGGAGAGGGAGAAGCAGGCTCCCTGCTGAGCTAGGAGCCCAACACAGGGCTCCAGGAAGGATCCTGATCCCAGGACCTTATCTGAAGTCAGACACCCAAAGGACGGAGCCACCTGGGCACCCCAACTGTCCTTGAATTTCAAAAGAGTTATCTTAGAAGCAGGGGGCCCACTAAACAGGCATGAGGGTTGGCTTAGTTTGTTGTACCCCAAAACACTGAGCTAGCATCACGTAACCTAATAAATGTACATCCTTTCTGTTCAGATCAGACTTCTGCCTTTTTGTTAATTTAGTGGCTTAAACTGAATTTAGCATTTACTGGTGATGTATAAGGAAAGCCAGTATAATGAAGTCATTAGGCTTGGTCCCTGAAGTCAACAGTCTGAACTCCGCAAGCAGTTCTGTCACTTAATAGATAGTGTGACCATGGGCAGACTACTTAACCTCCCCGAGCCTACTTCATCATCAGTAAAATAAGGATAATCACAGTACCTGTCTCCGAGGGCTATTAAGACTATAAATTTGATTATGTGCAACCCGTTCTCTAACACATAAAAAGCACCTAAAAATGTTAGTTATTATTATTATATAAAACACTGACAAATGTAAACTCAGGAGAATATTCTTTTTTTCAGGAAGAGTATTTATCTGAAAATATATATATTTTTTTAAAGAAAGCAAAGTTACCTTCTGCTGCTTAATAAGGAACTTGTTTCAAGAAGACAAAGGCAGAAAAGGATTTTTCTTCCAAGTAAGGGAGAATCAGATCAGGGGCATTAAGATCTATGGCTCTTAGTGAATTAGTGCCCAGTCAGCAGACATGTTCCCCCAGGAAGGGTTCAGTACTAGCGGATCTGCATGTACCAGCCTGCCAGGGAGGAGGAAATGGGCTTCTGGCAGGAACAAACGACTTGAGAAGACTAACTAAAACAAAAGTAGGGACCCCAGCTATTTTCAAGGGAAAAGACAGTGCAGTGCAAATAAATCCCAGGCAGGGAAGAAACATCCTGGTCTACTCAGACTGTGTATCAATGCTGAAAGGAGGGGGAATCCAAGGGAGTTAGAGTAGGGGAGTGAGAAATGGCTACTTTGGGAGATCCAGGCAGGAACAAGGCTTAGTGATAAATGCAGGTCCCGCTTGCCTTGGGCAGGCTCACTGAAAGCAAAGCTGCCAGGATCTCTGTGTCACTGGAAGGATCTCGACAAGCTGAAAAGCACCCAGGATCTGGGCGGATGGGGAAGCATGAGACCTAGGGCAAATTCACCCGGACAAGCAGAACTGATTCCATATGCTCTGAGCCCAACGTGGGGGATGTTCGGAAAGCTGCTGTTCAGCTGTCCAATAAAGCTGACAGGTTCATAGTCTTCTGCCCTCATCTCTCTGGGTTAAAAACAGTAGTTGTTGCATTTTTCTTTCCAAAATCCCAGCCACAGGTAAGGCAGGGAAATGTGGTCTGCTGTGTGGCTGAACGTCAGCGGTCCCAAGGAGAGATGGGGCACACAGATGACTAATGAAATCTGGAAGACAGAGAGACAAGGAAAGGATTCAAATCCCAGAAAAGAATGAATGTGCCATGTAAACACTGGAATTTCAAGCCCCTAAAAAGGCAAATGCAAACATGGGATAGGACTAAGGTAAAGATAGTACATTAGCAAATACAATGGGATTTTTACCATTTAGAATTTTCTTTGAGTAGATCTTTATTTTGTATTATTTTCACGTAAAACTATTTTATTCATTTCTTTTGTTCCTTCACTCAACATATAGCCACTATTTCAGTGTGTCTGGTGTTGTGTTCTGTTTCCTGGGGATCCAATAGTGAACAAATTCCCTGTCCTCACGAATCCTGCGTTTTACCAGCAATGGTTTGCTGCTCCCGCCACCCATGTTCTGAGGCTGAAACTGACCAGTTTGTGGAACAGAAGCTCTAGCTGGCTTTGGCTGGGCATGTGATATGAATACAGTGTTGTTGTTGTTGTTGTTTATAATTAAGGTGAAATTCACATAACATAAAATTCACCATTTTAAAGTGGACAATTCAGTGGTGTTCACTGTGCTGTACAACTGAGATAAGAAAGCTAAAGAGGGGCGCCTGGGTGGCTCAGAGGGTTAAAGCCTCTGCCTTCAGCTCAGATCATGATCCCAGGGTCCTGGGATCGAGCCCCGCATTGGGCTCTCTGCTCAGCGGGGAGCCTGCTTCCTCCTCTCTCTCTGCCTGCCTCTCTGCCTACTTGTGATCTCTGTCTGTCAAATAAATAAATAAAAAATCTTAAAAAAAAAGAAAGAAAGAAAGAAAGCTAAAGAGGCTCCACCTTAGAAGGGCTGTGTGTCTGCTGTTTTTCTGCGAGGCTCCATTGACGCATGATCCCCACTTGCCTCTGAAGAAGCCAAGGCGGAAGCAAGAAAATTAATCTCTCTCTGAGTTTTGTCCTAGGCCCAAACAACTCATAACACCTAAGAAGAGCCAGATCCCAAACATATTCCAGAACATTACCTTCAAACAAACCTCGGCTGACACTGGCATCCATAATCTTACCTTCAGTGATCTGTAAAGTCTCACCTGTTGTTCACTCACCTCTGATAGAACCCTATCCTGCAGTCCTAAAGCAACACATCCCCTAGACCCCTTTCCAATCTAAACCCTGAACTCCAAGCCACAAAGACACGCATTTCCTTTCTGAGTCTCCTAGAGGTGCCATTCTGCTATTCTCTGTCACTCACACCATCCACTCAACTCTGCTCTGATCCTCCCCAGCTCAAGTTGGATTTCTCTCCTACATGAAGCCAACGATCCTCTTGGCTAGTCCTGCAGGGAACCGTCTGTGTCCTTGGACCCAGCCTGCCTACATCACAACTGCCACGTCTAGCTGGTTCCAAAACATTTTCATCACGCCAAAAGAAAAACGCCATCCCCACTGAAAGGTTGTTCCCAGTTGTCCCCTGTCCCCAGCACCTGGTCATTATTGCCCAGCATTCTAGGATTTTACCTACTCTGGGTATTTCCTAGCAACAGAATCATAGAATATATTGTCTTCTATACCTGACTTCTTTCATTTAGCATGTTTTCAAGGTTCACAAACATTGTAGCATATATCAGCTTATTTCTTTTCAGTGGCTCAATAATATTCTAATGCAATTTATTTAACATTAACATTATGTAACATTATTTAAATTCATTTAAATAATGTTACTTAATTTTATATACATTTAATTCATATAATTATATAATTTTATACAAAAATTATATATATAAAAAATATATATATATAAAAGCTATACAAATTTAACATAAATTTATATAAATTTATTTAGATAATGTTGTTTAAATTTAAATGTTATTTAATATTTATTCAACATTAACATTAAACATTTATTTAACATTAACCACAATTTATTTAACATTCATCTGTTGATGGACTTTGTGTTGTTTCCACCTTTGGCCACTGCAAATAGCACTGCTATGAACATGTGTATACATGTATTTGAGTGCCTGTTCTCAATTCTTTCAGGCAAATCCTTAGGAGTGAAACTGCTGGATCATACAATAATTCTATGGTTAACTTTTGAGGTAACTCTGTCATTTTAAGCCACTGACATTTTGTCATTGTTGGATAAACTAGCTCGTCTTGACTGATCCACCATGATAAGGTCCTGGAATTCTTTCTGTAGCTGCTGAAATTCGAGAAGCTAGGACAAGGATGTGGGGTCAGGTAGAGTTCATAGATGCTTTGGAAAGAGCAATTTCTGTGGAGTTGCAAGGACTAAAATAATTTTGCTTTCTTTCTCTCTTTCCTTCTTTCTTTCCATGACCACAGGTATGTTATTTTTTTAGGGGCTGCTGGAGTTAGTGACATAGCTCTAAAGATTCCAATTACACTATGTATATAAGGTGTAAGTCAGGAGATTATAACCAATAAGTGCCAGCAAAATAAATACCCAGTCTAGAAAAGGAAATAAAACACATGTGCTTTTGAACATGACTTCAAACTTAAATAGATGATCTGAAAATAATTCACTACAGAAAAATTAATGGGCTACTAATGTCTCTTTTGGATATGAAAAATAATAAATAGCAATGTACCTAAAATTCCTTGGGGAAGAAAAAAAAGTACACACTTTTATGACTCCATTACCCATCAGCACTAATTCTTTTATTTCTAGATGCTTCAAAATACCAAGATCATCATTATTAAAACTCACAAGTCAGTTTTCATAGACAGCATATATTAGAAATATCCACCATAAATCACTCTCCCCTAAGTGTAAAGCTATTACTTAAGACTACAATAAGGTTCAATGTGTCAAATCCATAATGGTATAGTTCAGATAAAATACTGATTTGAAATTGTGGAAAACACTTTAGACTTTTAATCATGGGAGAATTCTTACCCACATATATAGCCCATGTAACATTCCCAAGAGATTTCTAATTATTTTGAAATTTTGTAGTTGAGCATATGTCAAGGCATGCTAAATATCACACAGCCTGGCAGAAAAAGGTTGCATTTCACATCCAGTGTCATTCAGCTTGAGCTCTCTTTTAGCGGGCACCCTCCCACAATGCGTTACAGGGAGTGCTTGTCACTTATACGCCATAAAATCCTGAACAGGCAGGCAAATGAAAATGACTCCTCAAAGAGTGACTTGAACAGAGGGAAAAAAAAAAAAAAAAATCTTAGAATTAACAATGCTTCTCAATGCCATCCAAGCTCAGGGATTTGATTCTGTCAATTTCTAAAAAAAAAAGTCATACTTTAAATGGAGTTTTATTTATAGTCAAGTATCCTCTGCCCCTTAGTGTGGCTTGAAGGTCAAGGGCCACTATCTCACCAACACGTAGGATGAGTCAGACCATATAACTCATTTCAGATTAGAGAGTCTGGGAAAAGAGCAACTCAGGTCTTTATATAGGTTTCACACACGGAGGGCTCACCTTCCTAAGATTGGTCAGGTACAATGAAAGGGAGAGACAGGGCTGGTGGGGTGAGGAGGCTGACGGATGGCCCAGTGTGAACAGGATGATCTCACATCAAATCTGTCTGTAGAGCAACACTGTGTGTTAGCATCTACGTGTTTCCCCCAGAAACTTGCACAGTTTGTCTCATTGCCTCATCTGGAAAATTACTTTAACATTCTCAAATTTATTCTTTAGTAGAAAGTCACGGAATAAGTCATGTCTTCTTTCATAAACCAAAACCCACGAAGATCTGGATTATTAGAGCAAAAGGAAGATTCTGATGACATTTTCAAAGAAAAACTTTGTAAAGAATTTTTTTTTCCATATACGTTGTTCAAAGGGGAAAAGTAATATATTTTATTTAACATATTTTTTCCAAACCTGACTCTGAATGTTGGCTCTGCCATTAATACAGTTAAGCGATAGTATAAAGACTGTGGGTAAGTGCCTTCGATCCCATAAGCCTTAGCAGTCTCATTGGAAAAGTGATCTAGCAATACCCATGCCTTGGGGTTACTGTATGGACTGGATGAAAGAACTGTGAAGATGCTAGCACATGGAGGAGGGTCGGGATCTGTTCGTTCCCTCTCCCCCTTCAGGAAGATGGGGCTCATTGAAATGAGGAAAGAACAGAACACAAGGGCAAATCAGGTGGTGGGATTTCTGAAATTATTCAGCCATCCCTGCAAGGATTCTAGGCTCTACCCTGCAGCCTGTAGTCTTAAATCTGATGGCCCCTGGAACACTTAGGATACTTTTCATTGGTTTGATGCTAAATTCTACTCCATTCAAAGGCTGCTCCCACCTTCCTGGAATCACCGGCAATAACAAAGGTTTAAATACGCAAGGCTCTAGACAGATACAGAAATAGAAACATGGCTAGACATCAGTCAGGAATATTAGTGCTACTTGCTTGCTGATCAAATTTCCAATGGTCCTCCTGGCAGGGGTATGCTGTGCTTTGTTATATCATTTAGGTCATTTCTATGGGCTGAGGTAAGATTCATTTAGCACTGACTCAATCACAAGGGAAACAGACATTTTGTGGCAAGGCAATTTGTTACCCCACTTTATCCGTTGGGATAATGTGTTTGTGCTGGCGGGTGTGGTATGTAGCCTGTGGGCCACCTCACAGCTATGGTTATTTCTTCTGGTGACACACGGAGCGCTGCCAAATGGCCATTAAAATGACCTCCTTTCTTTTTTCTTTCTTTTTTTTTTTTTTTTAAGATTTTATTTATTTATTTGAGAGAGTGTGAGTGAGCAAGCATGAGCAAAGGCAGGGAAGGGACAGAGGGAGAGGGAGAAGCAGACCCCCTGATGAGGAGGGAGCCCAACTCAGGGTTTGAACCAGAACTCTGAGATTGTGACCTGAAAGACCCTTAACTGACTGAGCCACCCAGGTAACCCTAAAATGACCTTCTAAGGTAAGAATGATGAAAGAGAGCTGGGTTCCCAGTAGCAAGAGAGCCATGAGTAACTGACAGAGCCTACTGAGAACTCAGCGCTGAGACAGTTTGACAAAGGAAGCTGTAATCAATGAGTGATGTCTAGCACGGGTGTTTTAGTGGGAAGGAAGAGCCCAAGTGCATCACACTTGTCCTGCCTGGTTTAGGGACCTTCTGGTCCAAGAGCTGACCTGAATGTGGCTCTTGAACTAGCCTCCAACTTAGCCTAAAGCCAGAATGTCCACAGCTGATCTGCTCTATGTGGATCTGTCCCCACGTCACCTTCAAAAGAATGACGGTCCTACAATATAAACAAACATATCAATGCTTTAGGAGAAATGCGGGACTGTGGGACATCTTATTTCCAAAATTAAATTGGACACTGTCAAATATTCACATAGAACACAAGCCTTTAGGCATTATGTGAAAAAGAAAACCCGTACGTTAATTCACGGCAAGAGCAGGCAGCCCTCTACAAGCGGCCCCTGTGTCCACCAGCACAACCCGCATCCCAGCTCTCAGACCACTAGAGGGTCCTAGCAAATGCAACTTCATCACTCTTCCACCAGCCTCCTCACCAGCACAGCTGGTTTTCAACTATGGTGGCCATTAATAAGGCAGTTAACATGCAATATGAAATACCTAAAACAAAACAGAAAAACCTTGGAGTCTCTGGTTATTGACCGGTTAATACACTTTGGTGTTTGAAAAAGAGGGAAAAAACAAAAAAACAAACAAACAAACAAACAAAAAACAAAAATGCAGATAACTTGAAACTAAATTCTAAACAATTAAAAAAAAAATCAAGAGAGAAAGATAGGTACAACTATGGAAAAAAGCTTCCAGTCTAGGATCTGGCTTTGCTCCAAGACCTCAGTGGTTTCAGAACTGACATTTTTGACAAAACAGACCAACAGCTAATCACTGTGAGTTTACGTCCACTCTCAGTCTCCCCAGAGAAAGCACTCACAGGTACCTTTAAGTCACAGCTGCTGAGACTCCAGCTCAGATATCTGGGGGCAAATTAGAATTTTTCTAACTGGCCAGGGGTTTTCCTATTCTAATGCCTTCTGTGTCAGCTCACAAGAATGGAAATGGGGCAGCTTTCAGGTAAACCTTGCCTAACTATTCCCTGACTTGCATACTGTTCTCAAGCTCTTGCTACTAAACTCTTAGAAACCTTACTTTGCCTGTGTGGGTCACAAAGATCTTGATGTTCATCCAATTATACTTGACTGATAATGGGGGAGCCGTTAGGGCCTTAACTGACACTCTGGTGGGGGCTACAAAGAGCAGGGCTGGTCTGGGGACCAAGGTAACATGAACTGATGGTTCACATGCCAAGGGTTTGCTCAGGTCAGTGCCCAGCAGAGTAGAAGTTCAGAAAATTCCAGTATGGTACAGGATACCACAGAATATGATGGAGAACCTGCAGCTCCCCACTTAAAAAAAAAAAAAAAAAGAAAGAAAGAAAGAAAAAGAAAGTTTGCTATTCTAAAGATAATAGATCTTGAAATTTGCAAACAGAAATTCTTATTTTTCTATTCTCTTTATTCTGTATCTGAAATCATTCATCCACAACTGAATTCATACAAGGAAAAAAACCTAAGTTCTATTAAAAAGGCATGGTGTTGATTTTCCATTACTAAAGATGCTCTTTTTGAGGCCACGATGGCCATGTAAAGGTCAGTGATTATTGAACTGGGAGCTCCTGCAAATATATGCTTGTCCTTTAGTGCACAGCAGGCTGTGATTCACCCTCACGGGCCAGCAGAACGACTTATAATGCTCAGAGTTCAAAGCCAAGTCCTTGCTTATCGCTCCAGTCAAACAATTTCATTTCTATCAGTTGGTGGTTGTACTTCAGATTTTATGGATCCAATGGGTCTAGTGAAATTTTATTACCCTGCAATACAACAAGAAGAAAAAAGCTCTGGGGGAAAAAAAATCAATATAATGTTTAAGGTCTTTGTTTCCTTTATAACCTCCAGTGTTCTTTTACATATAAACTAATAAATCAACCTTTTAACAGAAGATGCATTCTTCAGTGCTTGCTCAATACTAGGTGCTAAGTCCTATCATAAAAACTATCAAGAAGTAGCTAATGGTTTTGCTACCTGAACAAGCACAGTTAAAGCAGAATCAATAGCAGGACAAGGATATTGTCTGCAAGTGCATTCTCCTACTTAACACATGGTAATCAGTTGTTACCAAATGAAGGTACCAACTTTTAAAACATTAGAGGACCCTTCATAAGCTATATTGAGTTTGCCTGAATTTGCAGATGCGTGTAATTTAAACAGTTCAAACGTCAAATGCCTTAGTATTAGCCACTTCTCAGCCGCATGAGATGTACTCATTGTAACTTTACTGTTGAGTCAGCAGAGTAGCAAGATAATTTTTCCCCCAACCTTCAAGGGAATGGCTTTTTCTGATGTCAGGATCTTGGAAATATGACTCGAGTAGTGCACAGTGGATTTTCTCTAGTGGATTTTAAGCAGCAGGTATGAAGATGTTAAGTATTAGAATAAAACTAAAATTAAATTCTTCCACTCGTTTCGAAGTTTCAATGATGAATATATCTTTTCTCATAAACCCCTTTGGTCTGGAACACTCTGAGGATTGGTAATCTAAACTCAGAACCTTTTCAACATGAATTAGCATCATGTAGCCAGTTTGAATATTCTGCATTAAGTTAAATTAAATGAGAAGCAGGTTTGGGAAAGCAGTTCACCTATTTATTATGAAGAGAACTTTATAGCTAGTACCATTCAGTAGCTAAGACAAATTGATATGGATTCCATTTCAACCAAGTGCCTAGAAGAAAATACAAGGCTTTCTCCGCCAGAAGAAAATATGATCCAGTGAAAAGAGCAAATCTCAATGCTCCTGCCTGTGTAAATGGCTTAGGAGAGGTTATAAGACCCTTCACGTCCAAAATGAAGAAGCAAAATTGAGGGTTATCCTTACTATACTATTAACAAGGTAACTAATTGTTTACTTGATGGCCACTAATAAATGGAGTTGTTTCTCCAAACTCCTGAAGGATTGTAGGAGTCCTGCATTTCCACACAGAGGCAAAGCATAAAAAGTGGCTTAAGACAAATCCACTTCAGCCACTGAAATAAAAAGGTGTAGAAGAACAATAAATTCTTGACAATGTACCTTTTCCCTTCTATGTGGATTATCAGGCAGCATCGTTGTAATGATGAGACTGAGGTTTTGATTTTTAAAATATCTCATTTGTGTTCCAAAGTTCTCTTTAGCCTATTTTGTTCATTAATTTTTCATAGAATTACTAGAATGATAGATGGCGAGGGAGGTACGTGTGCCAGTTTTTCTAAGTATGCTTTTGATTTTTTTTTTTTTTTAAGTTATTGAAGAAATCTGGCCTGATGGTCTCATGGACGAGATAGATGAAGAGTAGCTCGATGACGATACGGTTGGGTAGGGTCACAAATGATGCTCATTAATACACAGCTGTTAATTGGGAGAAAACTACCAAACGTCAAATCTTTCAACTTTTACCAGGATCCTGATACGGTCAATATCTGCATTGGCAACATGGTTACGGAACTGAACAAATTCACGAGTCAATGAATCTCATGCCCACAGGCAATGAGTAAATGAATCTCATGCCCATCGGCAACACACTAGTTCATGGAAACATGACTGAACACATTCTTAACATCTGGAAATGATGAGACAAATCCTATGAAAAGAAAGGGAAAAACATCAATGTTCCACCCAAAGAGTATTCATTGTCTATATAACAAATTACCACAAGCTCAGTGGCTTAGGACAACCTAAATTTATTATCTTACAGTCTACAGGTCAAAAGTTTAACAAGGTGGGGGCGCCTGGGTGGCTCAGTGGGTTAAAGCCTCTGCCTTCGGCTCGGGTCATGGTCCCAGGGTCCTGGGATCAAGCCCCGCATCGGGCTCTCTGCTCAGCAGGAAGCCTGCTTCCCCCTCTCTCTCTGCCTGCCTCTCTGCCTACTTGTGATCTTTGTCTGTCAAATAAATAAATAAAATCTTTAAAAAAAAAAAAAGTTTAACAAGGTGTCACCAGACTAAACTCAAGGTGTCAGCAGATCATCATTCCTTTCTGGAGGCTCTAGGGGAGAATTTATTTGTTGCCTTTTCCAGCTTCTGGAGGGCTCCCACAAGGCCTGGCTCCTTCCCCTCGTCCTCCATCTTCAAAGCCAGCAACATTAAATAAGCACTCATATCACATCAACCTGCTCCCCTCTTCTGCTTCCCTCATCCACCTCTGAAGACCACTGTGATTGAACTGGCCTTTCCAGATAATCTCTCCATCTCCAGGTCCTTAACTGAAACCCACCTGTGAAGTCTCTTGTAACAAGTAAGGGGACATATTCACAAGTTCCAGGGAGCAGCAGGTAGACATCTTTGGGGAGAGTCATTAATCTGCCTACCAACATAAGGTTAAAAAGAAAGAAAAAAGCCACAGAGAAAAGGTGGATGGAAAAGAAAAGGAGAAAAGGTTGGTGGATAACAAAACAAAACACGTTCACTACCATTTGGTGAGATGTTCTCTGGAATATTAAGTTCTGAACATTACAAGGAAAAGGAAAGCTCCTGAACCAGAATGTGTTCAAAAGAGTGACCAGAATGGAAGGGACATTGACCACCAAGGAGTACGAATAATGTCTGATGCAATTCACAGTGATTAATTCAGAGAAAAGAAGGTCTGAGTGCAAATGCCACTGATTTCGAGGCTGTCAGGAGCTATCAGAGGTTGTAGTTACTCCTTCACATGAGGTGATAGATCGTCTTTAACAGAATTTAGGGATGTGAAAACGTAAGCTAAAAACAGTAACAAAGGAAGCCAAATGAAAAGCAAATGGGCAGTCTGGGGTAGTTCGACTGAAAATGGACATTTATATTACTCCTTGACTTTATAAAATGCTTTCACACATTATTGCATTTGAACTTCTCAACACACCTGAGAGAGAACCAGGACAGAAACTTGGAGGAGACAGGG
Source organism: Martes martes (assembly GCF_963455335.1). Lineage (NCBI taxonomy): Eukaryota > Metazoa > Chordata > Mammalia > Carnivora > Mustelidae > Martes > Martes martes. The sequence continues at coordinate 94,610,986 of NC_137896.1, read as the reverse complement.
TCCTGGCAGGAGCAAGAAATCCAATGCAGGTGGTTCACACCCTCCAGTAAAAGGATGGTGGACAGAGAGGCAAGAGCACGGTGAAGGGACATGGAGATTCTCAGGGACTGCGATAGCGGGAGGCCATGTCTTCTTACTTCAAGGCCTGGAGAAGCAGGGGAAGAACTAACTCTCTATGGAACCCAGATAAGTACCAGAGCTGTTGACATGGAAGGATGCAGCCACAACAGCCACCCCAGTGCAGTGGGAGAAGAGGAATGGAGAAGGCTGCGCTCTTTCCTGGGTCCTCTTCCACTGGCCCAACCCAAAAGGATGCTGGTAAGCAAGGGGCAAAGAAGATCCTTTGTGAGGGGGTCAGCCTTCTAGGGCACACAGTAGGACAGAGAAAGGTAGAGAATGAAGGTACAAGGGAAGATGCCGAAGGGCGTGTGAAGCATTACTGAATTTCCTCTACAAATGAAAATATCCGGATTAGTGAGGCAAAATGATTTCCTCACAGTCTCACAGTAGAAGGCAACCTGCAGGGCCACCACTCACATCTGGTCTGGAGATCACAAGTGCTAAACATTCCCATGACGGCACGCCAGCTCCCACACAGGGGTGCCCCTCTCGTTGGCAGTTTGAGGGGAGGGATTTGAGATGTTGAGAGGGGATGCATATTTGCAACAAGGGTTTGGGTGCTGTGTCGCCATTTTTCTATACAGAATTCTGTGACTCTCTAATTCCACACCCTTCGCCTCCCACTCTATCTACCTTAATTTTCCACTTCCTTCCAAACCTAACTGCCCTAAATAACTTCAAACACGGCGGAAAACACATGTAAATGACAACTATTCAAGATTCTGCAGACTCTTTGGATAAGGCAATGCATTACTCACTGTGTCTTTATAATATCTACCTTCATCTGGCTGCCCTGCCGTGCATTAGGGTGGCCGGGGAGTATTCTGAGGGATGTGCTGAGAAGAGTGGAGATTTCCAAAGTAGTTTTGTTGTCAGAAAAATGGGCTCAAGAAATGCTTTACCATTTTAAAAACATACCGTTTATGAATTTTATGTTCAATAATCAATCCCTAGAAATTGGTAATAATTGCAAAATACCCTTTCCTGTCTCTTTTGTTCAAACCTTCAAAAAAATTACCTTATCTGGCATAAGACACAGCTCCTAAAAATCGCCTCAAAGTACTTTTCTATTGTCAAAGTCCATTTTCCCATCACTTTCAATATATAATTATAGGGTGTTGTCTTTACCCATAAATAAAGCCCCAAGGTATAATAAGATCACATTCATAGCAGTGCCAACTCCTAAGCACTCTGCCGACAGGAAATATTTTGTGTGAGACTAAAACATAAGTCATGAAACATAAATGTAAACTGATTAGGGCAGAAATGACATCACAAGCAAAATTTTCTGGAGTCTCAGTGCTTCAAACAGATAAAAGTCAATCTCTCTGGATGAGTAGGAATGGAAGGAATAGAGAGTCCCTCATTCAACCTGTCACTGGTCCCTTGTGACAGGTCCTTTGCTTCACAGGTTGAAACCATCATGCCCAGTTTTTCTACTCAGTCACCTAGCCTGCAGCTGTCTAGCAGTATGAGTGTAAATAGGAATTGTGTAGCTCCCGCTATCTTGGCAAAATGGCGAGGGTGTCTCTCTAAGAACAGGTGATCCAAAGGGGAGAGAGACATCCTCTCTAACTTCCCAACAGAAGCCTGGTGCCTAAGCATCAGCTTGAGACCTCCACTCTTGCACATGGCTGATAGACTCATTAACGCCTAACAGAGGGCAGCCTTGTGTGAGAGAGCATAAGCGGTCCACTGGGACCTCCAAAAGCCTTTGCAGGCATAGAGCAGAGAGCTAAAATGCTGAGAGAGCACGTATGGGGAGAATCGGCTGTATTTCAATGGTTCCTATTACTGCTGTGTTCTCTGCCCTCTGACTGGCAAGATCAGGATACAAGTACCATGAACACATGGGACTAAATAAAAGGCCATCTCCTCTCTCTCTTTCAAGATCTTTCCTAGAGAACAACAGAAGTATTGTATGAAACTCCCCTTGGTTGTTCTGACTTCATCTGGCTTCTCAAGTTTAACACATTAAACTATGTTAGGGAGGTCTTAAAACACAATGGAGGGAAGGTGGCAAAACTGGGGAGGGAAGCTAAATTTACCAGGGCACTGAGCTATAACCATACAGAGATGCAAATATTTAATATTACTCTCTACCTTGCAAACTCTGCCAGGGTAAAACCTCTCAAATATTCATGGGGAGAAGTGCACGTTAAACTTATTGTCTAAGATTAAGGGCAACTTCTACTTTGGAATGAAATGATGTCCAAGAAATTATGACTAATAGAGGTGTGAAGCGGCATTCAAGGAAACAACCAGATGTCATTTTTATTTTGGTTTTGTTTGAAAAGAGGAACATTTCTTCTCAAGTTGATATACCAACCCTGAAACAGTAGATTTCAGGTTAAATATATCAGTGTTCACTCTCATGAATCATGTATGTTCCCTGAACACCAATGATAGTGAATAAAGAAAACTCACAGGTTCAAATCAAAACAAGATGGCTGAATACTTGGTTTATTCTTTACATTTCTGCATAATCATCACAGACCTTAATACACTTACGCTCAGAATTTACGGGACAAGTGTGTAGAATGTAGTTGATCCAAAAGTTGGTGTTTCTTTTTTTGTTGTTCCAATTGAATTGCTTCTTGAAACTTGCAGTGAAATAGCACATAAAGGTAAACTTTGCAGAGTCTAGTTATGTTCTTTGAAGAGTTTAGATAATTACATAGTAGAAAATTGTGAGTAACAATCAGGTGAGGTTGATAGCTTTACAAATTGGAAGACCTTTATAAGACAGCTATGTCTGGGACATACAAGAATGAAAGAAGAGGATGCCAGGAGCAAGTCAAGAGAAGAACAGATTTGGGATCAGTAGTCCAGAGTGGGAGTGCTGAATTCATTCCTTCTTAATCATGGGACTAAAGGTAAGTCATGTCCCTTTCCTGGCTCAATTATGAATTGTTCCACACTCTATGACTTCATAAGATTCCAGGAGAATAAAAATGGATATTTAAAACATGGGATATTAGACTTCAGTCTAAGTACCTGAATCAAAAAATTAATGAGCGCTGCCTTAGTAACCAAATGGGAAATAACCTGTTTTTGACAGTTCCATTTACGCCAAACAACCCAACGAATCAGTTTCTATTATTTTCTCATTTTACAGATACGGGATCTGAGGTTAAGTTCACAGAGCAAGCAGGCATCAGATCACAGAACCCACATTCCTTCCTACCCAATAACTGATTCTGCCCTATAAATTTCACTTCCTCAGTCTATTTAACAAATGCTGGCGCAAAGGCAAAGTTTGGGCAGCATCCTCTGTGTGGGCTTTGCTTGTTGCTATAAGGAAGGAACAGTGGTACAGATCAAGTACAGGTAGCTTGGGGACGAGAGAGGAAGTGGAGGAGGCACAAAGAGAGCCAGCCGCGGCTTCCTAGGGACAGGGCTGCGAACTCAAAGTCACAAACCATCCTAATCATCTTTGTGCCTCTCTTGTCAGCAACTGTGAAGAGGCAGAGGGTTCAGGTTATGATCTTGGAGTGAAAATGATTCAAATTATTTTCAATCAAAAGGCAGTGAAGGACATGGCTTCAGGGAGAAGCACCAAATCTGGGAGGGAAGAGTGAGAGCCTTCTCTTTCAGTAGAGGATGAGGATAAGTCCATGAGGAAGGTGACATGTGAGAAGGACTTTGAAGGACAGAAAGAATCCAAGTGGGCACTAAATGTCAGAAGGGCCCAGCATGCCTAAAAGCTGAACACTGTGTCCTGTATTAATAGAAACTCTGAAGAAAAGGGACATCTTCTTCTTCTTCTTCTTTTTTTTTTTTTTTAAAGCACTTGAATTTCATAGGGCTACATTCTGAGTCATCACACACACACACACACACACACACACACACACAAAGAAAAGGAAAAAAAAAAGCCTCACCATCGTCAGAAAGACTTTAATAAGAATTTTAGTTTTCATGAGTATGCAGTAGAAATGATACAAGAAAGGATACAAATGATACATAGCTTCCAACATAAATTCTAAAGCGGGGCCAGCAAACTGTTCCTGCGTAGGACCAGACAATAAATACTTTAATCTTTGTGGAACATACAGCCTCTGTCGCTACCACTCAATTCTGCTTTTGTGGTGAGAAAGCAGTCATAGACAATATATAAAATTTCATTTACAAAAACACGCGTGGGGCCATAGTTTACTGGTCATGTTCTCAAGTTTCATATAATAAGAAGCAACACAAACTACCATTCTCAGAACACTCCCAGAATAGGGTTCAATTCTGCTGTTCTATGAAGGCTCTTTTGTTTCTAGCTAGAAAAATAAAGTTGACACAAAGATGTCTCTCAAATAACCTTTCCCTCATTTTTTACAACAGCTTTATTGTGATATGATTTATACAACATAAAATTCACTATGTTAAAATGTTCGATTCTGGTTTTTTGTTTTGTTTTGCATATTCAAGAGTTATACAACCCTCAGTGCTACTTTTTACTCTTTTGATGATAATCATGTAACAGGTATTTATTGAGCATCTACTATCTGCCCATCTCCCTGCAAGGTTACTGTTGTTGTTACTTTTTTTTTTTTTTTAAAGGATTTTATTTATTTGGCAGAGAGAGGTCACAAGTAGGCGGAGAGGCAGGCAGAGAGGGGGAAGCAGGCTCCCTGCCAAGCAGAGAGCCCGATGCGGGGCTCGATCCCAGGACCCTGAGATCATGACCCGAGTTGAAGGCAGAAGCTTAACCCACTGAGCCACCCAGGCGTCCCTGTTGTTACTCTTTTGCTTTGCTTTCTTTGCTTGGCTTGGTTTTGCAGAGGGTATGGCTAGTGCATCGTGGGTAATGGGAGAAATATAAGATATAGGAGGTGTCTGAAGCAATCAGTTTATAAGAAAACCAGCAACGGGAATGCTAAGTTAGGCACAGCAGAGACCACGAACATAGTAACATTTTATCAGTAGAAGAGTAGGCTGGAGGATCATAAGGATTTGGTACCAGACCTTGAGAGAGAACTTGGATTTGGAGGGATGACAGGCAGGGGCAATAAAGAATGGATTCCAGGGAAAAGGCAGAGTGATGAGCAGGAGCCAAGAGCTGAGAACAGGGGCAGCCTCTGAAATGAGCGGCTATGCTCCATCTCTACTTGGGGATGTACCCAGAACTACAGATGCAGTTGCCCAAGGGAGGTGGCCCAAAAGTCACAGGAGTTCAGGAAAACGAGTTTAGAGCTGATAGAGTTGGCATCAGTAGCCTCAGTGGCTAAGGATCCTGAGGCCCCTGGGAAGGTAAAAGATTGCATTCAAAGATTGCTATGGGAAGACTGTCTGATAGTTGTGGGTTAAAAAAAAGTTTGGACGAAGAAACCCGGGAGCCTTCTGGGCACTGATTTTTACTGTGAGAGTAAACGTAATTATTACACGCAGACTATAAAAGGCCGTACGTTAAAATCATCTGAGCACTTTGGAGGGTAGGGTCCTAACATCTGTACTTCTAATAAGCTCCACAGAGTATCATAATATGCAGATAAGAACTATCATCTCAAGGGAATGAGAAGGAGACTTGATATCGTTTTTGAAATAATAGTAATATCCATGATTTTCTCTTTTTCTAGAAAACACCCATTAATTAAATCAAAATCCCTTGCAAATTCTCTGACGGTTTGGATTTTATGGAGTGGCAAACAAAGAATGATGATTTGAAAAGCAAAGGAGTCGAATCAAGTATAGAGTATATTTTGTCAACCTCTCAGAATACCTCCATAAAACAAATCCTAAACCCGGGCATGTTTAAGAGATTTCCAAAATCTCCAGGCTACACACGACACTGCCAGCACTGCGCCGTAGGCAGTGCGCAGCCCAAACACCTGTGTATGTCGGGTAAATGTTAATATATTCTGTCAACAACAGATTACCTTACATGGCTAAATTACTCACTGCCATTATCTGTACCAGCCATCTGTAAACCTAATCCCCTCCGTGTTCTAAAATCCCAAGTGCCTGCTACACTATTTTTATTTTACATTCCTGCATAAATCTGTTAAGCTCAATATGTTACCACAAATTCTCAAAAATCAAAGGCAATCTGCTGGCCTATAAAACATTGGTTACTGAAAATCGAAGGGTCTAATACGGTAGCAATTCAAGTAAGCAATCTTTACAGGGATGGGGCTGAACCACAAGCTAACTAAACCCCTTAGCCAGGGCCTACCGTAAAATCAGATATATTCTTTCAATACGCAGTGCGGGCTTGAACCCATTCATGTATTTCATATCTAATAAAAATCTGAACAGTTGGCCTGATTAGATTTTAAGTGATGCAAATTTGAAAATCAAATAGGCAAACTCCCTTTAGACTTCATCTATTTAGACCATAATTGTAAAGAACTACAAATTACATTTACCACACTATTGAATTCCCCAAAGATTCAATGTGAAATTTACAGAAAGGGACAAATATTTGCAGGTGTGCTTTTTGGTTCATAATGAACACAATTTTCTCTCACATGAAGATGCCTTCTCCTGACGTTGTTACATTTTCCTTAATACAACCAGTAAATCATGTTTTCTTTCACAAAATCTTTATTGATCCTAAGTAATAATGCTAATGCTTACATGTAATGCTAAGTTACAGTTCTGCTGAAATTAAATTTTCCTTTACTTGGTAATTATGAAGTACACATTTGCTTTTCTATTTACATTTTCAGTCGTTTATCGCTTTGAAGACATACCTAGAGACCTACCTTCTGAAAATATTTCTGTGAAAGTTCAGATAAATCAGTTCTCTTATATAATATAGTTATTATATTTTAAAAACCTGGCTTACAACATTCAAATAACCACACATAATATGGGAAAAAATTGACAATTCAGCATCTGGAAGTCCTGTGTTTTTTTAACCATTACCAGGTATTTTAGAAGTTAATGGGTCTTCTCATTTTTTAAATGAATTCTATAATTCTGAAATATGAATAAAGATCAGTTAGAAAGCTAAAATGGCCTTCCATATAACTCAACACACAAAATTAATATTTCCACAGAAAGCAATCAGTCTAGAAATTTCCTATTTCATTTGAAATAGTCTCAAATATGAAAAAAGTTTACACAATCATAGGGGCAATAAACCCACCCCTATTATCTCCTTATCAAATCCAAACAAGGCCATGGGGGTGGAAATAAGAGTTGCTACCTACAATATGGAGTATAAATGGTATCTGACTGTGAAGTGAAACGCAAAGCAACAATTCTTCAACTGCATATACTGTTTCTTTCTTTTCTCAACCTGGGGCTTGAACTCATGACTTTGAGATCAAAACCTGAACTGAGATAAAAAATCATACACTTAACCAACTGAGCCACTCAGGTGCCCTAATATATTGTTTCTTTCAAATGCATCCGTATATTCAAGGTTCCACAACATCATTTTGTTTGGTTAGAAATCTCCAGTCTCCCTGCCTCATATTTATAAACAACTCGGTAGGGATTATCAGATTAATAGGTTAAATTAAATATGCTTCACAGACCTCTCGTATTTTCTTGGAACAGACATATGGGATAGTTTGCACCTCAATACACGGCCTCCTGTTTCTTCCAACGGCCACAGCCTGGCTCTCTCACCTCAATATCCTTTTTTCTTTAAATCTTATTATTATTACTATTATTAAGTAAACTTTATCCCCAATATGGAGCTGGAATTCATGATCCCAAGCTCAAGAGTCTCATGTTCTACCAAGTGAGCCAGCCAGGGGCCACCATCAATATCTTCCTTAACCAAAGTAAGACTACTATGTGGCAGGCACTGTTTGCAGCACTTTATTTAATTATCACGACTACAAAGCAAGTACTGTCATTATCCCCATTTTACAGATAAATAAAGCTCATAACTGGTAAGGCCAAGCTCTGAATCCGAGCAGTCTACTTTCAGAGTATCTACTGTTGGCCATCAGGTTATATGACCATTTTCATGGCACGGCATTCCTCTTATTCATGTTTCAATACAAGAGCTGTCAACATTTTAATTTCATCAACTAAGTAATCTTGCTGGGATGCACAGAGACGCACCAGCTGGCATAGGTGGGTGTTCTGTGAGCATCCTTTGTGCATAGCTCCATGCCGGAGAAGATGAACAAAACTCAGGGTTAAGTCCTCAGCCTCCTTCCAATTGCATCTGACACTCGTGTTCACAAAGTAACTCCCTAACTATTATGAATTTGATTACAAACTTCTCTTCCTTTTCTTCACCTAGCAAACATTTATTAAGCCCCCAGTGTGCTTAAGACGTTGAGTATGTAGGATGAGGAGCCTTCAGAAGCCACTGGCACACCTTTCCCACAGGTGAGGGATGGGAACCCTGGTGCCCGATTTATCCAGGTAACCTCAAGTCCGCGTCACCACACCAATCCTTGTTGCTGCCTTCTTTTCAAATGCCCTCCTGTTTGCCACCTCCACCTTGTACAGCTTTATCAAAGCTCCCTTTTCAAGTCTGTAGCAAATTCTGCTTCCTTCATGAAGTCCTTCTAGTTCCCCTTACCTCTATTTTTCACATCCCTTGGGGCACTTATACCACTTCATGATATGGCCTTTGTGTACTCATCTTCTAGATGCTGATTTACAGACAATGTGCGGAGAGCTGTATACTGTGAAACCTTTATATCTCCCACTCCTTAGCCCCCAGCACACGGCAAATACCTAATAAATACTAATTGCATTAACTTATTTTTGTTACAAGAAACTCACCCTTGAAACCAATCTAATGACTTACAAATTCCATAGCAACGCAAATCAGACAGGTCTTTGGTTTCTGAGGCTATTGCTTTATAAGGAGGATATTGTTTTTTTTAAAAATGTGTCTGGTTATATCAGTGCTTCTTGCATCATTGCAATTATAGGATATTGTTCTTAAAAACTTAAAAAGTAAACGAGAACACCAAAAACAGGGAAAAATATTCTAGACCCGACAGGATACAAAATCTATCAGAACCTAACTAGGAAATGTGACACATCTATGTATAAGAGAAACCTCTGTAACCACCATCCATGAAGAGCTTCAGTGAAAAAAAGAAAATAATCCTAACGAGTTAGATTCCCCACTGGAAGTGATGATCAATCTTTTACATGAGTGACTGCAATTTATTTTAACCTATGAAATATTATCTCAGGAATCTGAAAGTGACCTCTGCATATGTAGGATTTAAAATATAACAAGGTAGTACTTTAAGCCCTGGACAATATAACCAATGTGAAAATACAACGTACCCATGCTAGAATGCTGACACATCAGAATTCTTTAGGGTATGGGCTCTGGTTACTTGACCATTTATAGCTAAACTAGCTCCTTTCCCATTGGGTCAGCAGAAGCTAACTATCTGTGCCTTTGAAGGCTGATATCTTCCATGCATTAGGGCCCCCTCTGTAAATATTAGTTTTGGGTTTTCTGCAGAACACTAGAAGTGTTGACTCATTGTGTGATGACCCTGGAAATGACTTTCTGAAATAAATCTACATTGATTCACTTCAACTATAAGCTCCCAAGTGTAGCCTTCTTAGTGAAAATGACAGAGTCCTGAATGCACTGGGGGGCCCACTACGGGGGCTCAGTTATCAGCATGTTATCAGCTTGTTGTCTGATAAAGCACATCTACCTTATCATCTCCTCTCTGAAAGGAAAAGCAAGAGTAAACTATAATGGAGGGCTATGGGGTTCTGGCTAATTGAAGTTTTGCTCTATTTGATACTGGACCATACGAGGCATTTATCTCGATGTCATTGAGATTTGTATTTTGATATGTAAGTTTAAGAAAAATACTATTGGAAAAAAAAAAACCTCCTCTCTTAGCCAAAGTAATAGACTCAGTTTTCAGTTCAAAGTAAGAGACTCCCAGTTTAGGTGTCAGTATAATTAACACAGTGAATCAAAGGGTCTTAAAATACTTCTATTACTGGGAAGCGTTGTTGATCATCTCCCTCTTTTGGTATTAAATATGAAATGGAGTAGGAAGGTTACACTTAGCCTTTACCTTGGGCAACTGCCCCTGCTCTGTTGGGTAAAGAACCATGGCTCTGATTCTCATTTTGGCTTTCATCAGTTATGTGAGTTCAAGCACATTAAGCTCTGGACAACACTTCTGTGCTTCTGTGATCTCCCATTTGGGAGAAGAGGGCAGTAGACTGGACAGAAGCAGGGGGTTCTGACCATTCTGATGATGTTTCCTGCCTTTCTTTGTCATGGACTGCCCTCTGCCTAGAATATCCTTTCCTACCTTTTTACCTAACTCCTTAAAATTTATTTCAAACATCACTTTGTCCCTGCAACTTTTCACCCCTAATTCCCTAGGTCCAATTTAGGAGGCCCCCCCCCCCATTTTCCTTTCTACTTCCATAGCACCCTGTGCGCAGCTCTGTCCATCAGTGGATCACTGTGGTGTCTTCCCTAACAGGCTGTCCTGAGCACCAGACTTGTGGTGCCCAGCACCATTCAGCCACATAATGGGCACTCGCCTTAATATCTGCTGGGTAAGTGACTTTGTCTACAATCCCAGAGGGCCAGATTTGTGACTAATTTTATTCATCTCCAGGATACTTAGTATGTATTAGTCTATAAGAAAGAAATTGATGTAATTTGATAAGCAAATCAACACATCTCATGCTTGCTGATATGAAGATCTAAAATGTCATATGAAAAAAAAGAAATGAACACACTGAACACTGAACACACAAGATACTAACTATGTAGAAAAAGAACATCAAAACCTTCACATGGAAAAATACTGCAGATTTACACCAAATGTTAAAAGCAGTGGTGACTGGGCAATGAAAAAATATATAATATTAGTTTGCCCTGTTTAATATTATACTTTCCAAAGCAGGGAGTTTGTATCACTTCAAAAATTCAAATGATAGGAAAAAATAAACTTGTTTTTAAGAAAAGGTAAAAGGATTAATTGATGTCATGTGACCTTTGCTCTTCAAGAATGGTGATATATATGCCTGTAAGCTGAGGACACTGATGCTATCAGGGATAGCATCAGGGACACGTCTGTCTCCGGGCTTCTTTTTATACGCGATACGAATGAACATCTATCCTTTCGAAGCCATTGTGATTTATGTCACTTATTAGCAACTGAATACAATTCCAGAGTCCTGTCTTGTAGGGTGTTTTTTCTAGGGAATTCTCCTTTTTAACTTCCTCCTCTGAAAAGGTATTTTATGTGTCCCCTTATGTGGGAGCTATGTGTTCTCAATGACTTCTCCTAAGTCAGGCTTCAAGGAAGCCATATGTCCCTAAATGGAACTTCAAGTTCTCAATGTGTCCAGGGGAGCAGTCCATATAGAGTTTCCACCCTGTGTCTCATGTGATTTTTCCACCATGCCTGAATAGAATGTGGAACACAAATAGGATCTGTAGCCAGACAGATAGGGGTCCTAATTAATCCTGACTCCACCACTTACTGGAGATATTTACTGTCTCTCTGGTTTGGGGAGTCCAGCAAAAAGTGACTCGGTATGTGAGAACAATAAATGAGAGACATAATCAGGTATATTAGTGCCTGGACACCCTCCTTTGACATTCTATTCCTACCATCAGGGTGGCTGGACTGGCAGAATTAAACTGTTTTAGGACTCAGGGCTCACTATATTTTATTTCGACTTTCAGTACTCACTATGACAATAATGTTTCCCCTCTGGTTATCTTTGTAAAAACCAAGAACAGTTCCCTAACAAAACCAAACCTAGAATTTTAGTTGGGGAAGCCCTGATGGATGGCCATGCCCTGACCTTAGAAGTCATGGGCCTGGAGACTTAGCTCAGCTCTGCCCAACTAGATGTGTGCATCCTGGACAAACCAACACCTTCTTGGTTCTAGGTCTCCCAGTTTGTCATATGGGAGTCAGGTTTCTGGTACAGTCTAGAGTCTGTCTGCACAGATCCGAATCCTAGCACACACAGCAACCACCTGCATGAAACGGAGCAAGGTTCAATAGCCTCAAACACGAGATTCAATTAATAACAGTCCCTCCTCAAACTGTTGGGGTGGTGATGACCTAGCCAATCAATATAAAGAATTTATGCCTGAAACAAAAGCGGTACAGAATGATGTTGTGGTTATGTTTATTATTAATACCAACATGACAGGTTACACTATACAATCTCAAAGAACTACTACATTCTTTTCAAAAAGTACTTTTCTCTCCTTGTACTCAACACCAGTTTGGTTTAGAAACGGATACCGTCCAGTACTCGGCACCTGCATACCTGTGAAATTTTTCCTACTTGTGGAGCAATCTCATTAGTGAGATTCACTCACTGCTTATGAAACAGCAGCCTTCGGGTCCCATGACAGGTCCTAGAACGCAGTCAACTACTCAGAACCAAGGTCATGACCACTGCTGGACTGCTCTGCCCAGCTAGAGCAAAGCAGGAATCACAGAGCTAGAGGCCAGATGCAGGGCTGATGGAACCTCTTCTGAGACAGCAGTAATGAGAGCAAGGCAGTCAAAATAAATGAGTGTAAGACCTCAGTGAAACACCAAATTTCAAATTATAGGCTATGGAGAAACACAAGCTGTTACTGAGAAATAAGCTAACCAAGTTGAGGATGTTCATTTGTGAGTAATGGTGCAAAAAACGTGGGTCCAAAAGTCAAGCCTAGTAACAATGCTGGGATCTGCAGATCTGTGTAAGGTGGACCCACAGCTGCTTGGCTGGCTTAGAAATGCAGAAGCTAAAGCCTGCTGGTCCTAGTAGATGTCCTTCAGTAGGCTTGCTGTGGTGTCTGAAGTTCTTCGCATAAGGATCACTCCTTTGGGAGAAAGCACTCTTTCTCAAACCCTTTTTGAAATGCAAATGTGCATCTTCAGAGGAATACCCATGAACACAGGCCAAATTAACACACATTATGTCTTCATTAAATGTCAACTCAAATGGAAGGATTCTGAGAATAGGGCAGGGAAACCTAGATTTTCAGCAAAGTAAAGTGAAGATGGAAGAAAAGGCTTAAGTCATGGTGAGTGGACAGGATAGATGCTGGATGGCACAGAGGATGCCTAGTCAGGGAAGAGTGAAAGTGTTTGAATTCCTACATGAATATCGTAGGGATAGTTAGAACCCATTAGAAGTACATATGATCTGCACATTTATATGCATCAGACTCTTCACAGACCATTAAGTGTTACTCTGTTTCAGTTCTTACCCTTGTCCATGTGACCCCATACAAATAATTGCAATGGGAACATTGTAAAAAGTTAGGGATTGTACCACAGAAAATCTGTTACTGGAGACAAAAAATCATAAACATTACATTGCTAGGAGGCCAATAACATTCACATGGTTAAAAGATTAAGTTTGCTATTAAGACATGTACGCAGCCATAACTGTTGTTTCAACTCTTTGCAAAGTGTACATATCCCCAAATCGTAAGGCTTCAAAGGTAGCCTACTATACGGGAGCTCAGCTGAAATAAAATCTTCTACCAAATGCTGCTAATGAATGACCTTATTTCCTTGGTAACTAATTTGCCTGAAGATCAAAGCTGTGGGAGTAGACTAGTTGAAGGCTAACTATCTGGTTTAGGGGTTCACTAGTACAGAAGTCGATCCTGTGCTTGAAACACAGCTGAGTCATTCCTAGGTAATCAGCCTTCTCCATTCATTGTCTGTACATCCAGGACTGCATAGGTATGGGCTTCTTTTCAACCTACACATTTTATATGAAAATAACAGGGTATTCAATTGGGGTTCCAGGGCTTGGAATTGGGCTTCTTATCAGCCTACACATTTTATATGAAAATAACAGGGTATTCAATTGGGGTTCCGGGGCTTGGAATTAATAAATATTTATCATGTTGCTAAGATTAATAAGAGTCACCATATGCACGGAGTGAAATATTCTCGCAAGCCGAGATGTATGCATGCTTGACACTGAGTTCTCTCAGCACTGCAGAAAGAATCCACTAGTTTGGAAATTATTCTTTTCTTCTTCAATATCTTAAGGGTCTATTTGACTTCTTCAATAGCAAGCGTTTTATAAAATGCCTCTTCTCTCCTCTAATAGACTAGTAGCCTGGGGACCAATGTTTGGTGCCTTGCAAAAAGTTTGTGTTCAATGAATGTTCACTGGACGAGTGCTCAAGAGGCTCACATAATAGTGGGCATGTTTCTCGGAGATGAATTTTGTTTGTTTCCAGGACTAGATCCTGGTTGGGGGGGTGGGGCAGGGACAGTCTACCAAGTTGTTCACTGAGCCAAACTGGGATGAATCCTGGAAATGACCTAATTGGTAAAGTGCTCTAATGAAATACATTTGCCATATAGATCACTTGAACAGATTATTAACATAAATGTCACAAAGGAAGGGAGCATGATGCTGGACAGAGAGAGAATTCTGACAAACCCACTGATACCATGGATGCCCATGCCTGACTGACTCAGGGTTCTCCCAGCAGCCTGCACCTGCTACCTGCTGTCACTCTAGAGATGGTTGGCTAACTGCTATCTTTTTTTCAAATTACTAAGCTAAGGAAAAGCTTGGTTGGAAGAAATGGGGATGGGGTGAGGGATTATAATAGGAATAATCAGTATTGCCAAGCAGAAGATATTCCCAAATGAGAGGAGCATTTACCTGCAATTTTACATTTGTAATAAGCACAAGTATCTTAAAAGACAAAAGTATTAGAAAATTCTAGAAATATTCTAGAACATTTCTTTAAAAGACTATTATTCATTTTCTTATTTTTAATTTCTTTGCATAGAAATTTGGTCTTTTATTCTATAAGTTCATGCTCCTATATAGCAAAATAACATGATGCAATTTCCAACTCTACCTAATTTATGAGGAGGAATAGACTCAGTATCAACCTTTGTTCAGGTAAGTTCCTCAGTAATGTGTATGTGCTTATAAGAAAGTGATAACTTCGAAATTCTGTAATATTTTTCTTTATATTTTGTAACTGATCATTGCTGACATAAAACCACCATTCATTTCTCTCTGCCTATATCTAGACTTCTCACTAAACTTTTAGTTCTAATAGCTTTCTAACTGGGTTTACTGACAAATGACTAATCATAAAACACGTAATAAAGATATTTTTAAAAACCCAGCAAAACAAACAAGACAAATAAAAACTCCCAAAGCCAACATTTTTTTTTTTTTTTTTTAGGGGTAAGGTAATTAATGTGCTTAAAAAAGAAACTAAGAACGTTAGGAAAAAACTTTTTCAAATGTTACAGAACACAAAATGATTTCAGTGGATATATTAAAAGAACAATTACTTGAACATATTTATTCTGATGTAAACAGGTGGATGCAATAATGGGGGAATGAGAGAGAGACTGGCCATAGAAAGTCAAGCACTGATTTACAGTCAATTGATACAAGGTACTTCAATGATCTATCCTCTACGTAACAGGCACTCAAGACATTCAGACACAAACAACTTGGTGCTATGTCTTGAAATTTTGTTTAAAAAAAAAAAAAACACAAAAAATAAATTCTGTGTTTGAGGAATCCTATCAGCTTGATAAAACTAGATTTCTTTCTGGGTTCAAAAATTCTACAAGTAAGAGCTCAGGTCAGGCCTCTGGCTCTCCACTGCTCCAGGTAATGTGATTATGTTGGATCCCAGTGCCCTCACCTATCAATGTCCACCTATCAGTGGGCTGCTCCGTGACATCCTTTATCAGTGATGGCTGCCCAGGCTTTAGTGCAAGAGCTTCCGGAGAACCAAAGGTTTTATTACATTAATATGCTTCTGACTAACTCTACCTTATCTACTTATTCACCTTAGCTTTAAAACCCAATTAAAATCTCATTTATTTGATCTCTGGATTCTGAACACTATTTGGCAATGAATCTAACAGCCCTGTAGTAACTACATTACGACACTTTGAGCCTTAAGGTGTTCCAGATAATACTTTTCAAAAATTGGCAAAAGCCATTTAGAGCCGCAGCAATCTCTTGAAGGCTCCATCTCATTGGAAGAACAAATGCTTTGTCCTTATTCAAAAAGCGCATACTTTTGGGGCACCTGGATGGCTCAGTGGGTTAAAGCCTCTGCCTTCAGCTCAGGTCATGATCCCAGAGTCCTGGGATCGAGCCCCACATCGGACTCTCTGCTCAGCAGGGAGCCTGTTTCCTCCTCTCTCTCTGCCTGCCTCTCTGCCTACTTGTGATCTCTGTCTGTCAAATAAATAAATAAAATCTTTAAAAAAAATAAAATAAAAAAAACAAAAAGAGCATACTTTGACTTTATACCTGTGATGTTAGTTATAACTTATGTACATAAATGTGAATAGAACATTTGTGTTTCTTAAATTTTGATTCACGTTTTTACAATGTCAGATAATAAAATCGTCTGACAGCTACAAATTCCTCTGACATGCGTGTCCTTAAATTTTACAAATTATGAATATACTCGTATGTATGAATATTACGCTGAGATATCTCTCTTTAGAATGTCAGTCCAAGTAAATCCTCATTACTGTGTTTCTGATACTCCATTTTCTGAAACTGGAAAAAAAAAAAGTCGTGATACTGATATCAATTCAATTTAAAATCAAACTCTAAAATGTAACTTTCATTCAAATCTTTACGTAAGTATTAAAAAAGGGGGCTTGTATGTCTTTCAAGCAGCCGTGGCAACGAGCAGCTCTTCCCCTTCCCCTATGACTTCCCAGCTCCTCCGTGGGTGGGAAGAGGGAAAAGTGAAGGCACTGCTGTTTTTGAAGGCCAAGCACTGTTCCAGCATGTTTCACTTCTGTTGATTTTATTTGACACTACGTACAGCAGGGGTGCCTGAGTGGCTCAGTCTCGTAGGCTTCCTACTCTTGATTTCGGCTCAGGTCATAACCTCAGGATCTCAGGGTCCTGGGATCGAGCTGAGCTTTGCGCTGGGTATGGAGCCTGCTTAAGAGTCTTTCTCTCCCTCACCCTCTGCCCCTCCCTCAATCTAAAATAAATAAATAAATCTTAAAAACAGAAACAAAATCAAAACACTATAATAATTCTGGGAAGGAGGTGTTATACCAATAAAATCTGAGCAAAACAACCTGTGAAATAAAGAAAAAAAAAAAACAGGAACCATGTTCCTCAAAATATTGCAACTGAGAGTTACAATCCCATAGTAAGCTAATGGAAAGAATCTCATAAAACCTGAGCGATGACTATAAAAATGAATGCAAGGACCTTCTCCATCAGAGCTTCCCAAACATGATCTTAGATAGAACCTGGATGGAACATTAAGTACTACTGAATCACTTGGAAATGCAGTCCGCTTTTTCCCCTGAAGCCCCCTCATTAGGGTCTAAAACAAAGTCTTAGCTTCTAACTTGATACTTCAAGCCTCTCCAGCATTTTGTAATCTTCTTTTTGCACAGAGGGAGTGGGCACCAGGCAGGCTTCAGTATCTTCTTGGTATTTAATTTCATTGTATTTATTTTTGTGGTTGTTTCATGCTTCATGACAAATGATACCGATGTCCTGTTGAAGGCACAGTACGATATGACTAATACAAAGACATATGATTTTAAAGCAAGGAAATGTGGAGAAACACGGAGTAGTGGGAGAGGTGTGCAAATACAGTAAGCCATCATCAGACCAAAGACAGATGCCTGAAAAGTGGGGGGGGGGGGGCACTACGCACAGAATATTAAGTAAAACCAGACTGACTTCCAGATCGTAAAGACTGGCCCAAGCTTACAAGCAGGTTGTTTTCTCAAATTTCATTGCTAAGCTTGTTGTTCAGAACACTGGTATCAGTTTCCTTAATAAAGGTGCGATATGTGGTTGTTAATTTTTGCAGCCAGGCCAGAAATGCCCTAGAGTATAGCTAAACTGGCATATATTAGAAATAAAAATTGATCTTTAAAATAAAGTGCAACCTAATACTATAACGCTGTTAATTAAGCAGAATTGATAAACAGAATAAGAAGCATCCTTGTACTTATTCTGACTGCTTGTTTGTGGGGTGAGATCTGATTGAATAGAGAGTGAGGGGAAGAGATTAGGAAAAGGCCTCTAGAGGTCACTGGCATTATTCATTGTATCTAATTTCATCTCAGAATGAAATTGACTCTTCAGGTCAATACTTAGCAACTAGGATAACCAGAGTGGCTTTTTAGTGGGGTTTTTTGTTTTGTCTTCTTTTTTTGTGTTTTTAAGCTCACATAAGGAACAAATGGACAGAAGAAGTGGGAAAGGATGAGCACAGTAAGGGGGGGATAAAGAAATAACAGCTAATGAATTTTGGTCTTCATGGCTCTTCACCTGCACAGCCCCCTTCCAAAGGCCTATATCTAATAGTAATTCATAATTTTGTATGTATTTTTTAAAGGATGACTTCCAAATTGCATAAGCTTCAGACCTCCCTCTACCCTAGGAGATAAAGTGACATTTCTCCAACATATCAAGGCAGAAGTAGGAATATGGATGAAGAGGAGGAAAATGGCTACATCCATATCCAAAACAATCCTTCACAAAATTAAGGATGTTTACAAATGGGATGCGGTGAAAGATACAAGGAGAGACAAGCTCTTGTAGTTCCTCGAAATAGCCACTAGGTGGCGCCATTAGAAGGGTCACCAGACACAGGTGGCACAGGGATGGCAGAGGTGGTGGTGCTTAAGTTCCAAGAAGGGAAAGGGGACAGGCTGTATAAATTCTACTCTGACAGGACACAATCAAGAAGCTGGTTCACAACTTGTAGATTCTCACTACCTCCCCCTCCCCCCCACACCACCTTTTAGCAGCAGAGCAAATTAACTAATGCTGCACACTCTAGATAAACTTTTTACCTTTACAAGTTCTCTGACTTCAAAAGCATTTACCACTGAAATTGACTTGGTGACTTTCCAACAGAAGGGAAAACACACCCAGCATGGAAAAACTTTAAAAAAAAAAAAAAACACCCTCAGAAATACTAAGGAAAGTAGTGTTTTCCTGGAAAGAGAAATAGATTCAAACAAATGTTTTCTTTGAATTTAGGATACACTGAATAGAGTATATTGTTCTGGTAAACATTGTGAATCTAACGTCTTATTAGAAATCCTGTACCAAATAAAAAGAAGCCTTCCGTTTTATTTATTATTAAATCTCTCTTCATCTCAACTGTACACTGTTAGCATGCAGATCGCTTAATTACACTAGGAACAGTTAGAGCATGCAAGTCTGCCCTCTTCTGGGCATATCCTTGGAAAGCCTAAAGAACTGTGACTTGCATTTAATTTTTATCTCAATAATTCTGTAAATAAACTAACCTATAAAGAAAAATAAATGTTACTCAAAAAGGAAATCCAGCAAAGCAAAAGAACAAAAATGCATTATTTATCACCACCAGTCTTTTGTCAATATCCTTTGGAAAATACTCAGTATAACTGAAAGCATATTAGAAGAGCAATTTTCACAAGGCAGTCTTTTCCCACCCCAGAAAGGCTTATGTATTAGGCTCATGTACAGTCTTTATATAACCACAGTGTGACACAGAGTCTTCCATTTCAAAGGTATTTAAAGCTTAGAATTTCACTAGGGCACCAAACTAGGTGGGACACACGGGGCTGACCATGAGATCAACTCAATCCAGGACTCTAAAAATAAATGATGTACTCTTTGTGGGGAGGTAGTATAATAGGAGTGTGTGGGCTCTAAAATGGGACGAAATGTTAACAGACATATCTGAGTATAACCAGTTCTTTGTATATTTCTTTTTTTTTCTTTTTTTTCAACTTTTTGTAAACTTGAAATTATTTCCAAATACAGAGTTAAAAGAGAGGAAGGAAGGAAAGAAGGTATGTACGTAGGAAGATAGGAAGGAAGGATACTCTGGGCAGACCGAGAGTCTAAATTGGGGTTCTATGTCCATGTGACTTTGGACAAGATGCTGAACTTTCTTGGTCTTCTGCTTTCTCATCTATAAAACAGAAATAATCCTTTCTGCCTAGTATGGCTATTAGCAGAACTAAAAGAAATAGAGGCACCTGGGTAGCTCAGTGGGTTAAGCTTTAGAGTCTGGTTCAGGTCATGATCTCAGGCTCGTGAGATCTAACCCCTCTTGGGCTACCCACTCAGTGGGGGGTCTACTTCTCCCTCTCTCTCTCCACTCTAATAATAAATAAAATCTAAAAAAAAAAAAAGAATAAATGTAAAGCATGCAATTTCATGGCTGGTACAAAGTAGCCGATCATTAATGTGGTAGTTATCATTGTTAGTTTATTACTATTACTATTATTATTTATTACTATTACTCGCTGGAAAAGGTTAGTTTCCATCAAGAAAATCCACTCTCTCTGGTAAACACCAAGAAACTGTACAAAGCATCAATTCATGACTTGTTAATGACCTAGGCAATCCATCATCTTATCCAAATAATTTTGGAATCTATTTATACAATTTTCTTAAAACACCTCTTAGAAAAACTACTTCAAATTTTCTACTCATCTTTTAAGGTGAACTCTTGTATTTATTCAAAACTTCTGTCTTTGGTAAATATATTTAGAATTTAGGTAAATATATTTATGGTAAATATATTTATGGTAAATATATTTAGAATTTAGGGTAGGACTTAAACCAGTGGGCTGGATGCTTCCATTCCACCAAAGGGTCCCATGTATTTCTTTGTGGGCAACAACAAAGAGCTTCCCTTACTCTATTGTACAATGTCACATCTGCTGGTGTCTAACACTGAGCTGCAGAGCCAAGACACAGTTTTCACCAGGGAGGCAGCAGCTGGCCTCCAGAGCCACGTGTCCTCCAAATGGGGAGCTCAAGGAATGTTGGGGATGGGGCCTTCCTATGAAATGATATTAGGAAAATGGGTTTGGAATTCAGACAAATCTACATTTTAAGGTCAAGTCCAGCTAGTAACAGATCTTATCACCCCCATCAAATCAACTTATTTGAGCATCAGTTTTCTACTCTCTTAAACTGGGGACAATATCTTTGTCTGTTCAGGCTGCTATAATAGAAATACCATAAATTGGATTTATTATAAGAAAGAGAAATTTATTTTTTACAGTTCTGGAGGCTGGAAGTCTGAAATCAGGATGACAGCATGGCTGAGTTCTGGTGAGAACCGTCTTCCCAGTTGTCGACTGCCCACCACTCGTGTCCTCATGTGGCAGAGAGCAGAGGGAGGGAGCACTACCACATGCCTTTTACAAAGGCACTCAACCCATTCATACGGGTTTTACCCTCATGACCTCATTGAACCCAAACTGCCTCCCAAAACGCTTACCTCCTGATACCACCACATTGGGTGGGGAAGGTTTCAACACACGAATTGTAAGTGGACATAAACATTCAGTCCATCCTCAACCACTCAACAATTTTGCAGAGTTGTAGGGTTAAAGATAATGTATGCTTTTAAAAGGAGGCACACTTCTGTTACTAGTGTTTTACTGTGGTTGATATTGTTATTATTATAAAGTCTTAAAATCTGGCCAAGTTTCTTTTCATCTTCTTTCAAATTTATTCAAGTCAGAAAAAATAAAATTTCTTTTAAAATGTTCAATGTGATAATATATAAAATTAAAATAGGTCAAGAGTATTTTTAAGGTTTTTTGGTATATATTTATATAATTTTCAATTGAGACCTAAGAATTTATTTAGCCTTGCTTTCTCATTTTATAAATATTTGCCAAAACTTACAGTCATTTTATTGTAGGCCTGAACCTAAACACAGACCTCCTCTTTTTTTCATTGTGGTATGGTTTCTACTACTTCCTGTGTCTTTTTTTTTTTTAAGATTTTATTTATATATTTGACAGACAGAGATCACAAGTAGGCAGAGAGGCAGGCAGACAGAGAGAAGGGAAGCAGACTCGCCGCTGAGCAGAGAGCCCGATGCGAGGCTCGATCCCAGGACCCTGAGATCATGACCTGAGCTGAAGGCAGAGGCTTTAACCCACTGAGCCACCCAGGTGCCCCTTCCTGTGTCTTTAAAAAAAAATTGTATTACTGATCTTTAAATAATATACAATGTAATCTGGAAATGGATTCAAGCTCTCATAATTACTTATAAAATATTAAAGAACGAAAACCATGTTAACATATAGAAATAAATGGAGGACTAAAAACTATTTTAAATACACTTAAAAGCCAATGGGTGGTTGAATCATGTAAAGAATAGGGGTTCCAGAATCCTAAATACCTGAGTCTGAATTTCAGCCTCACTGTTTAGGCTGTGGTGTAAGCTCTATGAAATTCAATTTTCTTATTTAAAAAACAAAGATAAAAGTCCCAGCCTAACAAGCATTCCCAGGAAAGTCAAATGCAAGAACATGTAGCATTCCTGGCATATAATATGTCAGTTCCCTCCCCCCAGCCCTATTTTATATCAAGCCCTTGAATCTATGATGTATGGGGTAAAATGTCTACCCACCTGTCACGGACATTGTTTAATAAATACAATGATGGTCATGTTGGCAGTGATGCTAATCCAGAAATCAAAAGCCCTATAAAGTGAGACAAGAGCACTGTAATTATTGATGACATCCAGAAGCAAAAATCTCTAAGTCGGGCTAGCCAAAAGTACATGCCTGAAATCCTCTTCAGTAGCAGAGAAACAGTCTGAAATAATCTGTCTACAGAAAAAATAGCAGAGAGATGACCAGTGAAACTCTCCTTCCTAGGAATCGGTGCCTGCCATGACAGTGGGTTCATTCCATCACAAACGCCTTTGTTTGGGCATCAAGAGAGGCCTTTCATGCACAGCAGGAAATATGAAGTGAGATGGTAAAGGTAACAGGATGAGGACAGAGTGACGCATCGCGTCTGTAATTCAGTGTGTCTAATGAAACGTTTGAGGATCCAGTTTTTTAATATTCTATTAAAAATGGGCTTGGTTCAAACTCACATAGGCTTGTGTAATCTTGAATTAGCTATCAAGTGAAATGCACATCATTTGCATTCACTATTGAGATTATTTTAATATTTTAAGTTGTGTGGTCCGTAGTGTCCATAGATACAGTGTAATTCTGTAAGTGGACCATTTAAACCAACCATTCAGGCTGGAACGATATTTTAAAATCAAGTACCAAAACTCAAGGTTAAATTCCATTGCTCCAGAATTCAGAAAACATGGAAAAGTAAAGAATCTCACTCACAAATGCTTTGGGATACGTGGCTGAGAGTTGTCCATGTCTGGAAGATAAAAATCTTAAAGGTTTTAAGCTTTTCATATATTCTTGAATACCAAGTTTACTCAGGGTTCCCTCTTCCATACCCTACACTAGTTTTCTCCTCCTGCTTCTCTTTTCCTTCCAACCATTTCTTCTCCTTTCTTTCTGTCCTCTCCCTTCATTCTCAAACCACCGTAAGACAGCATCCTTTCAGAGCAGGGAGGATGCAGGAGTTAGAAAGTGGGCAGGAAGACCAGTCCCAGACAGCTTGTGTTGCCAGTACATGGCAATCTGGTTATGCAGTAGTGTGGCTTCCTTTCCTTTCACCCTAAGTAGAGAGTGCTCATCACCCCAGGACCTGCTGGATGTGAATGCACCCCAAGATCCTCAGCTCTGTGAACCAACCTCATGAAAGAGTCACATGTGTGAGGGAGGGGAAAATAGGCAATTCCAGACAACATGCATATTAAATAGTGACTTCCAGACACAACCATTCTTGCTAAAAGATGAGCAGTGGGGAGTTTTGGCACTGTGACAGGGTAAGGAGAGAGGGATTCTGAGGCCTGGCAATATATAAGAGATCCTCAAGTCATATTTGGATTAGGAACCTTGGAAAGCATTAAGCTGACCTTGCTTACCTATATTGCTTTGGGAACACCTGTTGGTCTTTTTGAAGTTGCTTGCCCATTTTTCCTCTTTCAATATTATCTGAAAGGTATAACCCGGACCTCCCCCCTCAACTACCTGGGGTGAGAAGCACTTTTTTCTCTCTAATTCCAATCCACTGCAGACTGGTTACCTTTCATAAAAGTCTACTAATTTGTCATGACAAAGTAAAAATGCTACAAAAAGTTTCTAAATGCTGGTAATGTTTGTACTTATCTTGTGAACTAGTAATAATTTTTGAACTAGTACTGGTTCTCAGATGACACTTTGAGGAATGCTGGCACAAACTAATTAAGAATTATATTCTTCACAACTTACTGGAGAGATGGGGACCTACAAGGTCTTCCATGCACTATTAAAGTCATATACAAATGCAAAGGATTGCATGGTGCAGGACATTAAAATCACTAACTCAATTTCATAATAAAAAAAATGTGACCCAAATCACCTAAAATTTTAAAAGCCATATATTATTGGGGCGCCTGGGTGGCTCAGTGGGTTAAAGCCTCTGCCTTCAGCTCAGGCATGAATCTCAGGGTCCTGGGATCCAGCCCAGCATCGGGCTCTCTGCTCAGCAGGGAGCCTGCTTCCCCCTCTCTCTCTGCCTGCCTCTCTGCCGACTTGTGATCTCTGTCTGTCAAATAAATAAATAAAATCTTTAAAAAAAAAACCCATATATTATTTTTGTAGTTAACAAGTCAAACCACATGAAGGTTGAATGCAGAGGCAAATTCCAAGTCTAAACTGCTCTGTCAGAAAACAGGAGTTAAAATTTGCTTTAAGGGATATTTACCTCTGTGAGATTCATAACAGGTCAGGGATGTTGCAAAGACCTGTCTAGTTCTACCTTCAATGAGAACATGGGTCATATTTTAAAAAATAATAATAAACTATTCCTTAATTTGATGCTTGAAAAAGGATTATACTAGAATTGATCTTCCTAAGGGAAATGACCCATGTGAGGAAGGTCTTGAGAGGATCAAAACCTTTTTCTGGTGGCCACCTCAGAAAATAGAATTGCCAATGTAGACTCTGGAGAAAACTTGCCTTGAAACTTTACTGCTAATTAATAGTCAAATGCCCTTTGGCCTCTAGAAAGTCTATGGTAGTGGCCAAACTCAAAGGACATGCCAGAAATCCAAAACAGGTGTCCAGGCATGAAGGGCTCATAATAATGAAATCCATATTTGACTAGACTTCCATGTCCCTCCAGATGCACCAGCACCTTGTAATCTTTACTATCTCCAGGAACAGAGGCACATCTCAGAGAACTTAAAGTTGTGTCAGCAAAGACTACATCAGAGAATCTTCCCTGGGAAGGAAGATGTGGCTGGCAATCATACTATTTCTCGTGGCAAGGAAGAACTGTTCTCCTCTCGGCTAAATCTAAGCCAGGTTCCTTCTACCTAAGCCCTTAACTCAGCCAGATGCTAGATAAGCTGCAGAATTGTTCTGTCAAGAACTGATGAATAAGGAATGTGGAGCTGAATATCATTTCCATTCTGATTATTTCAGAGCCCAAAGTTTCCTCTCGTTTTTCAAAGTAGTCTCATGTAGAAGAAAAACCAGACAAGTGGCAATCAAGGGACAAATACGTTGCCTTGATGATGGTGGAGCCAACCTCAGTCCCACAGATGCATTTCTACAAAATCACGAAAGTGCTAACTTCAGATCTGGAAGAAACCTTAAAGGTCAGCCTCCTGTCTGAATCTCTCTTGTTACGGTATCCCTGCTAAAGGCCCACATGTTTTCGCGCAGTGCACCATCCAGTGAGAGAATGTACTAGATTTGGAGGCAGCCCACGGTGCGTCAGACCAGAGAATTTGTTGGCAAGCTCTGGCTACTCACAAGGTTTCGTGTTACGTTGAAACTAAGTACTTCTGTGCTATCTTACCCACACTTTTGGACTCATATAGAATAAATTTCTCTTTCTCGTCTAATGGTTATTCAAATATCTGAAGACTGAGATCCTCTTCTCACTGTTCTCCTAATCAAAACATCTGTGGGTCCTCGAGTGTCATGCTCTGAGCCTCCACCACCTCTTTACTTGGTGAAGATCACTACCATACATTCTTCTCTGGAATCAATTTTCTAGCCATTCACAGCTTTAACCAGTTTCTAACATACCAAAATGCCCAGAAGGACACTGAAAATGTTTTAAAGGATTTGCGGGCCTCCCAACGCCCATCGCATTGCCTCGTCAAAACAAAAATGAGGTTCCCCTTGTAGTCAATAAATCCATATAGGGTTGTAGTAATGACAGATTTTCTATCTATGAACTTATTACAAGTCATCCCTTTAATGATGTGGTCTATAATCTTGTCTCTTATTACTATGAAAGAGACAACAGATACCCCAAGGTAAGGATTATGCTACCACCATGATTTTTTCAGCACTGGTTGGACTGTATCACTTGATAATAAATCAAGGGAAGAAGAGAATTTCCCAGTGAGATCTCAAACCTCACTGAGGGGCTGACCCTATCAAATATGTCTGCATATACATGAAGCTGCTTCATGAGCTCCATGTCTATCACCTAAGCCAGATGAAATGGGCCTCAAGCTGACTGGAAATCGGGCCCATCTATCAGTTTTCCTGTGGTAGGTAGATAATCCTCTCTTTCTTGGATAATAATGTATCAAATTTCATTTGAATCAGATTCATCTTAATCATCATAATACTTTATTTTTCATGTCACAAATTACCACAATGTTCAAAATGTAGCTATTTGAGGGGCACCTGGGTGGCTCACTGGGTTAAGCCTCTGCCTTCGGCTCAGGTCAGGATCCCAGGGTCCTGGGATCGAGCTCCACATTGGGCTCTCTTCTCGGGGGGAGCCTGCTTCCCCGTCTCTCTCTGTCTGCCTCTCCACCTACTTGCGATCTCTCTATCAAATAAATAACATAAATAAAATCTTTAAAAAAATATTTATTCAAAATGTAGCTATTTGAAATCAGAGATAAGAAGAGAGTAGTGTATTCCTGGACTTTATGAAATATAATTTCCTTGAAGTTATACATAGTGGCTCTTCTATTCAACTTTGTGTCCCTTATAGTATCCAGAAGGGTGATTTGCTCATAGTGGATGCCAAATAAATATCTGAACACTGTTGACTAATAGAAATATCACCTTGCTTAAGTCAACTGCATGACAGTTCAAACCACAGCTGTCACAGGGCAGAGACTACCAAAAGGAGGACTTTTGGTAGTGTGGATGTGTGATGTGCTACTAAGAGTAGCACATCATCTTGGGGGAGATCCTTGAGTTTCTTAAGGGGTATGTCTGAGACCTTTGTGAAATCCCACACTCACAATCCTTTTCTAATACGCAATTTTAGATGTACAATTAAAATATATCTGAGCAAGTTAAATAACCCATTCAGAATCAATAAACCCAAGACAAAGCCAGGTATATATTTTTTTAAAAGCCACTTTTTCCCAAAGACATAATGTTTTTCATTTTTAATCTAACATTTTGAAACTCATACCCCATATGTTGCACCAAGAATGACCACCTGAGAGGCAGATACTGGGTCGTTTGCCAGGCCTGCTCTCCAGATTAGCCCTTGGCCAAGAGACCAAGACTGTGAGTGGACCATGAGGTGTGAGATGCAAAGCCAGGACTCAGAGGGGCTGCAACACACTTGATATCATGAGCTTTTGGCAGCTGTAAATGCTAAATCAAAGACACTAATGGTCTGCTGTGTGAATATTAAAAAGGAGCAGAAGAAAAAACACTTATTTACACAGTAACACCATACAGTCAAATCAAGTATCTGGCAGACTTTTAAACACTGTTAAATGTTTTTTGTCTTTTGTTGTCTTTGTGTGTGAGAAGGGAATAATATTGTCAATGAATTTGATCACCCCCAAGTTAGAGAGCTGCTAGTTAAATGAACAATAATAAGTCTCAAGAGAATATAAAAGCAATGGTTTTATTTCCTCCCCTATTCTCCACTTAAAAAACAAAACAAAAAAACAAAACAAACAAAAAAACAAAAAAACAAAGAGCAAAACAAAAGTAGCCGCCAGTTACTTTTAGCCCTTCTCCTTGAATGTGTTTTCCTCCTTTCTACTCCCCAGTATTCTCCCTAACTCTCTCATTTTCTGGCTGGACTTCCCTAGGAGTCCACTTGCATGTCTCCAGGCCTCCGATCTCCAGTGTACACTCTCAGAAGCTGCTCTGTGCTATAGGCAGGATGGCTGTTCCCCAACACTGGATACGTGACCCAGTACCACTCCCACCCCAAACCAAAAAACTTTCAGTGAACAGCTGTCTACTGCAATAAAGCACATGCTTCTCAGTTTGGAATTCTAGTTGTCTGCAATCTAAGGTCGACCTCCCTTTGCCAACTCTTTTTTTCCCTCTATTTCAAGTCCTTTTATCTAATCAAGCTGACTTACTCATAGTGCTCAGAAGGTACCATACCCATTTGTACGTCAAATTTTACTTGATTATCATCTCTCACACTTAAAGTACCCTTTCTCTGATGTCTCTTGTTCGTACATGACTTCCAAACAGCTCAAGTGCCTCCTCTAGCATAAATATTTCAGGATCTTGACCCAGTTGTCCTTCTCCAAACCCATCTTGCTATCTATTTATTATTATTTGCTGGAAGGGACTTCATAGTCTCAAAATACTAAAGAGCTCCAAAGTAAGTCACCAGTTTGTTCTACTGCCCATCACTCTAAACTCTTGTATCAAGTAACTCCTAAAAGATAACAGATTCTCAATAAATTGTTAATATTCTTTCCAGTTTAAGATGCTCAATTCTAAATTTGTTTTTAAATTTTTTAAAGAAATAAAATTTCCCTCATCCTGCCAGAAAGTAGCCCTACAGCAAGTATTTTCTGTTACTATGATAACTTTATATAAATTTAAAACATTATCCCCAAGTTTATTCATTATCATTTCCTTTTTGTGTTACAGAAAATGAACAGATTGATTTACCCAGCAAGTGAGTAAGCATTAGTTCTGCTAAACTGCATTGGTATAATTCAATATATCATTACAGTGTAGGAAAAGGTCTCCAATTCATCTGTAGCTATCAGGGAGGAAAATGATACACTATAAAGAAAATAAAATGTTTTATGGAGATATTTTAGGACATTCTAACTTATTTCTGCTGCAAATATTATGTTTATGTTATTCTAAAAACTGCAAATCATGACAATTTCTAAAGAAAATAATGAAAATGATGAGTGCCAAGAGATCTGACATCACACCTAGTAATCAGAGTGCTGTTCTTGGCCCGAAGGGCATGGCAGAGAGTCTGTGGGGAGTGACGAGAGAGGCTCCCAGTAGCAGCAGGTTGGACCAGGGGCTGCTAGAAAGCTCAGAGCAGAGACAGAGATGTTGCCAAACCCATTCTCACTTGTTTGGGTAAAATGTATACAATGAAACTGATAGCTTAGAAAGTGGTAAAAAGCTCATCCTTTGTACTTATCTGGATATTTCAGAGCAGGTCTGCCTATGTGCAAAGAGCTGAGCCTTTCTATATTATCATAATCTTAAAATCTATGATATAATCACAGATTGGTCAGATAATTGATGCTAAATAATTGATGACTTACAATTAACTTTCCTGTCAATTATCTGGTTACTTCAGACAAAAGTCTTAGGGGTATATAGTACATCATTACTTTTCAAAATCTGTCTTGCCAAGAGGATTTTTTCAAGTGAAATTTTATATGAAAACTAAATATTTAATTCAATTAGCATCAGGACTGCTAAGGAAGATGCAGATATGAGGGTAGGTGGAATGAGAGTCACACTTGTATCTATGTCCTCCTCACTCACTACTGGGGACCCTGAAGAATCTAGGTCTCCAGGAAATGCAGTCTCAAAACTAATAAACCAACTTACTTTTTTTCCTTACTCTTTAAACATATAGACACATGTCAAGCTAAGCTACAAGTGATTTCCTAGCAAACAGACTTTGGTTTAGTGAGAATTATTTGGTGGGTGTGCTTATACTGCAAGGAAAATTTCATCAGGTGTCATGCTAATAATCACGATGTATTAGGAATAAATCACAAGGGCTTCCCTAATAGCTGTCTGGAATGTTAAATATCCCATGTCTCTTCTTATCACTGTCTTTGGCAACTGGGTATAAATTTTTATAATAGGAATTGACAGAAATTTCAATGTGGCTGTTTATAAATCAAATTATTCAGTCATATGCCTGATAAAAGTTCTAAGGATATAAAAATGGAAGTGCCAGAGTCAGATACAAAATAATGGCATGGGGGAAAACAATTCACAATAATTCACAAGATAAATTTCACAGACTTAAAGTAACCTTTAGAAAACAAAGGAATTTACAAGAATACTCCATTTACAAAGACATTTCAGTGAATAAAGTTTGTGGCTCTCATTATTTTGGGAGAGACACTGAAAATTACCAAATTCTAAAAAAAAAAAAAAAAGATTGAGATGATAACATCGATCTCTATTCTCCCTTAACACAGTGGTATGGATCAGAGGATAATGTCAATTGTACCACTGTTATCAGTCAGTAACTAAGAGGAAGACAGCATCAAGTAGACTTAAGAACAAAGTTTCTGAAGAATTTTTTTGCTATCATGTGATAAACGTTCTGCTTCTAGAATTACCCTACATAAACAATAAGATCAGTATTCACAACCATACCTTCTTCAAGGTCTAAATTCAAACTACTGTCTATTATGCTTTGGTTAGAAATAGTACGGACACAGAAACACAACAGAGTACCTTGATCAAATAGATTCTCCCGTTTTAATTTTTTTTTTAAAGATTTTTATTTATTTGACAGAGAGAGAGAGAGAGATCACAAGTAGGCAGAGAGGCAGGCAGAGAGAGAGAGGGGAGGAAGCAGACTCCCTGCAGAGCACAGAGCCCGATGCGGGGCTCGATCCCAGGACCCTGGGATCATGACCTGAGCCGTAGGCAGAGGCTTTACCCACTGAGCCACCCAGGCGCCCCTCCCATTTTAATTTTTATTCCAAAGGACTATGTTTCCCTTCCACTTTAATCCAAAACTCTCAGCTCACTTTGAAAATGCTTTGATTAGCTCAGTGTTACTCCTTGGGCAAATTATGGTACAAAACGACATGAACCCTAGACATAGATATAGAAGGAACCTGTAATCTTACTTAAAATAAAGGGTGTGACCGAAGATGGCAGATTTAATCCACCGATTTGTCACCAGTCTTTTCTGAAACCCCAATAAAAGGACCACACAACAATTTTCTTCTAAAGGCATCTATCCTTGCAGATAAAGACAACAGGGGAAAATAGCACGGCTATATTCTGAAACAATGTCAGAGGAGATGTACTAACTCATTCAGCTGAGAAAGCTGACTCCCAGGGCAGCAACAGAGAAACCACAGAACAACGCAGTTCACACTGCAAAACTTTCCAAGATCCAGACCCTTGAGGCATCAGCTTCTTTTGGAGGCGGGGGGGGTGGGGGGGGGGGTGGGGGGTGGGGAAGGGGGGGAGGTTGTGGGGGGCAAAGGAGGTTGCAAACAAGATGACTACTTGAAATTCCATTTAAAAAGCAGTTAGACCCCCAGACCCTCTCCCCTAATCCAGGCTGCAGGCAACTAGAGGTTTATTTTCAGAAAAGAATAAAAGGCATTTCTTTGGATAGGCATGGCTCGGTGAGAGCAGAGTCACCGCACTGAACACCTGGGAAACTATGGGACAGTTGACAAACCAGAGCTGGCTGTTATGGTTCCTGCCTCTACTGTTGTCTCCTAAAACGTCTATAGCCCACAACTAGCAACTGAAGCGAGAAGGGTCTGCAGTGTTGGGGGAAAAATCAGATTTAATTGCTCCTTGAACACCTATACTCCTGCCAACAAAGGTCCTTTTGGCTCCTCTATGACTGCCAGTGGCTGTCCCACAAGGTGGCTGCTGTCTGCTTTCTATTTGAGGTTTTGGCAGGGTTCTGCTAGAATCTACAGATGCTTGCAAAAAGAATTGTCCAGGGGCACCTGGGTGGCTCAGTGGGTTAAAGCCTCTGCCTTTGGCTCAGGTCATGATCCCAGGGTACTGGGATCGAGCCCCGCATTGGGCTCTCTGCTCGGCGGGGAGCCTGCTTTCCCCTCTCTCTATGCCTGCCTCTCTGCCTATTTGTGATCTCTATCAAATAAGTAAATAAAATCTTAAAAAAAAAAAAAAAAAACTGTCCAGAATCTACCATGTGACAAACCCTAAAAGATCTAAAGGAGTATTTGGGAAAACATAAGTAATACATGGTTTAGGGCTTCAAAGAGAGGAAAGAGAATATTAAAAATCCAATATTATATCTATTTCCATTAAAATATAGATCATGAGGCAAAATAAATAATCAAAGAGTAGCAATGAAGAAGCCAGAAACCTGAATTCCAATTTGTTCTATTTGTGCTACTTTGAAAATGTCCTTAACCATTTGATTTTTTGCAAATATCTTGCTGTTCGTTTTCATCTAAATAGCCTGAAAGCACAAAACAGGGGCTTTAGGAAAATGGATGGCAATCCTTTCAGAATCCTTAAGAACAGCAACAACAACAAAACAAAATTTAAAAAAAGAGAGAGATCTGGTTTTATATGTTTTACAGATGAAGAACGAAAACTAACAGATGAGAAAAAAAGAACAAACAGAAGAGAGAAGAAGCATAAAATCAGGCCAATGCAGATTAAAAAAAAAAATACCTGTGATAAGATGAAGTTTACAGAATTTTATTTCTAAATGTTGCACAAATACAAAGAAAAACACCTCTCCCAAAGGATGTTTATTCATTTATATTTTTTGGCAGGGATGAAAAGTATGAAATTAGCCACCACAACGCAGGCCACTTAAGGGATTCCATCTAACCTCAAGGGTGCAGAATGAATACTAAAAAGGCCAATGTTGTCTTCTTTTTTTCCTGTTGAGATGAAATTTATATAACATGCCAATGTTGTGTTCTTGAGGCACCTCAGGAGGGAAAGGAGAAAGAAACACAAATACCTGCTTGCAAAGGTGTTCACTGGGCCATGGCAGGGGGTGCAGGTGGGCGATGTGGAGGGTGAAGATAAATAGTAATACTTTGAAAATGTAGAAGACTGAGGAGAGGGAAAATCATGGCACCTGTGTCTGAGTCTAATGATGTTGAACAAGTTGGTTGATCTCTCAGTGCTGTCTTACTCCGAGGCTGGTACAGGTCTGGAGGCACGAGAATCTCTTGGAAAACTTGGCCTGCGAGGGCCCTAGCATACGCGCTTTTCTGATACGTGGTTCTGATAGAAAGGCAGATTTAAGAATCCCAAGAGCCATCAGGTGAAACATTGCTTCCTCTCGTAAACAGTTCCCCAGAAGAGTCACCCAAAGAACCTGAAACGGAAGTTCAGTTCGAGGGATTGAAATGGCAAAGGCTAAGCTCTGGGACTTGATGTGACAAATCCGTCAGCTGCAGCCAGACCGGCAGAGTTAGTAGACACTGAAATCAGCAACGAAGCTGTTGAGAAAAGGGATTTTGAACCATCGGTGAGACTGGATACTTTAATTCCGGCACCGCTCGAGAGCGGAGTCCTTCCGAGGATGATGAATTGTCTTTTTTACAAATGGGGGAATAGATGTGTGCAAGAAGTGCATTTGAGGGAGGTGAGCTTTGAGAACAAACAACAACAACAACAAAAAATACACAGCTGCCCTTCAATTAATAGCTCACAGGTGACATAATGGTTCAGCTTCCATTGTCTATTTGTCAGGAATTCAAAGAAGGGATTAGCTATCCAGCTTCACAAGTCTCTTCTGAAATCCTAAACGTCCAGGCTAAGTGAGATGGAGCTCAGTCAGGCTCCCCGGGCAATATTCACCTGATGCTTTCTTACAAAAGTCCTTATCTCCATGCGCAGAAAAGAAAACCCATTTTAAGCCCATGCTGCATTAAATCAACCCTTGATGTGATCCCCTGATTTATTACATCAGGGGTTCCCCGACTCACCTGCTCATAGAATCACCTGGGGTACCTGCTAAAGAGATGATCAACCCCCTCTTTGGGAGACCGCGGTTCCACAGGCTGAGGCTGGGTCTCTGCAGACACCATTTAAGTAAGATTCAAAAGCTGAACTGTGACCCTTTTCTTACATTGATTTCTCTCTTAGATACACATACAAACTCTTTTGTGCCTTTCAGGAAGCGAGGAGTTAGGTATTTTCCAAAGTCCCCCGTCCAGCCTGTGGCATTCTGTACAGCTTCAAATGGCCCAGCTCCTCCCAGCCCCTCACGTATACCCACAGTTGCGGGGGGTGGGGGGAGACTCATGCCCAAACGGGTCACTCTAGAGGAAACATTGAAAATGGCAGAATTAGGAGTGAAGTGCTTGGTGGGGCTCTTTGAACAGAAAAGCAAGCGAGTGGCATGTTTTATATCTTTTTTATCTCTTCTTATACTTAGTAGGATCATTTTAGGCCTCTGCCAGGGCCTTAAATATAGCTTTAACTATAGGGAAATGTCTGGGCACTTCAAAATAAGCCATGAAGAAGCCAAGGACAGTTAACTTTAGCTGTTTTACTTATAGTTTGACCTAGGTAGGAGAACAGACAGAAAACATGAACCATTTTGCTCCAAAAGATGGGACTCAACAGACTCAAAACATATGGGTTGTGTTGCTATCTTTTTCTTTCTTTCTCTACCCTCCCTTCCTTCCTTCTCCTCATTATTATTAGAGGATAAAAGAGAATTCATTTATTCATTTCAGAAATATTTACTCCTCTAGACTAGACACTCTAGATCCTGGGGATTGCGAACAAGACAGCATTCCTCTCCTGGGAGCTTTAAATCCAGTGGAGGAGCAGACAGTAACAACAGAGATTCTGTAATTTTGTAGGCTGGCAGTTCCTCTAACAGAAATACACACATGTGATTAAGAACAACATATTCAAGCTGAAGCAAGGAGTCCTCCATTAGAGCTTTGAGAAAGAACGTTCCAGTCAGAAGGATGCTAAGTGCAAAGTCCCTGAAACAGCAAAGAACCTGGGGTGTCTGACACAGAGGGAGGCATCATCCCCAGCGAAATGCTTAGTTCTCAGAGTGTGACAATTTCCTGAATGAATCAAAAGAAGCTTTTCAGGGAGGGCTCGAGGCAGTCTTAGACCGAAGAAAAGAGACCCTTGTGAGCTTCTCTTTGGAACAACCCATCCGGGAACAAGAAATTCAGGGTATGGGTTTCCCGTATCTTTTGAAAACACAAAGGAATAGTTGATCCAGGCTCACGGGTTTGGTGGTGGAGCACAGCCTGCTGTTTCCCTGACAATTCTGAGAGATCCTCCTTGAAACACCAGAAAGCCTTTCCCAAGAAGATCAATTGATGGATTGTGCTGTCCAGACTGTCTTCACTAGGATGGCCAAATCTGATGACTCAGCAGTCAACTCTGTCAACAGTCTCTGCTCATTGACTACATCAAAGACAGCCCCTTACTGTCTCATAGCATTACTTGCTCTTCCTCATCATATTGATTGACCTTGTAGGATTCAAAACCAACTTTAAAGGACTCAGTAGAGGGATATGTTTGATAAGGAGAGAAGCTAGCTAGAATTTTAAGTATGGGACTTAAGTTTGCTGGTAAGGCAGATTGTTATTTTCATCTCCTGTTTTCATTGGATAATTTTTTTTTCTTTGTGATTTGACCTTTTCTCTTCCTTATACAAGTCCACTGTGAATGATGTGACTGATATCCAATCAAAGGGTTGCTACAAAAAATAACCAGCTTCTCTGCTCAGGAGG
Source organism: Martes martes (assembly GCF_963455335.1). Lineage (NCBI taxonomy): Eukaryota > Metazoa > Chordata > Mammalia > Carnivora > Mustelidae > Martes > Martes martes. The sequence continues at coordinate 94,575,405 of NC_137896.1, read as the reverse complement.
TTACTGCCAGCACTGCCCTAGATACTTTAAATTATCCTCTCTCTTCCTTCCCTGTGATCCCAGGCTTGTGGCAACCAGGGGCCTCCTGTCCCACTCCTTCAAATAAGCCCATGTTCCTCTACCACACAACTAGGACTTCCAGTTGATTCTGACAGTCTCTTGTTCCTTCGTCTCTCCAACACTCTCTTCAGTTTCTTTAGAGACAGTTTATAATTTGTATCTATTAACTGCCAACCTTCAGCCCTGGTAGGTCTGATGTGTAATTCATTGTTTTTCTCAGCTCTCTCATGATGGTTTGTTTCATTTTATCCTTAGAGAGTCTGGAATCTCAACTTCTGCTCCTTGTAACCTTATCTATAGAAATTCTTTGACACTTGGGTTTAAAACCCGTTCCTCTAGAGAGAATTGGTATTTGCTTCTGCTAGGTACCTGGCAACCTACAAGCCAGAATGCCTTTAAATGAAATTTTGGATAAGCTTTATGTCTAGAATACGGCTTCTGACCCTAAACCTGAGTGATGGTGAGATTGTGGTTATAAATTCTTGGTGATGTGAAAGGTCTGTTGGAGTTTTTGTTTGTTTTGTTTGTTTTTTACAATGCTCTTTAAAGACCAAGATAGCATGCATTTCCATTGTTTCCCTCTGTAGGGAAGTTTTCTGTTCTTTGATCATGGCTTAATAGAGTCATCATCTGAGAATCCAGGCTTATTCTGAGGTCCCTAATCTGGCTATCCAGATGGGTCTTGGATTTTTGCCTCCTACTCTTTACATACTGTTTCATTTAAAACCCAAGTCTAGGCCAGAAGGAATATGCAGACCTGTCTCTAATTTATTGTTTCTTTCTTTCTTTTTTTAAAAATATTTTATTTATTTGACAGACAGAGATCATAAGTAGGCAGAGAGGCAGGCAGAGAGAGAGAGAGGAGGAAGCAGGCTCCCTGCTGAGCAGAGAGTCCGATGTGGGGCTCGATCCCAGGACCCTGAGATCAAGACCTGTGCCGAAGGCAGAGGCTTAACCCACTAAGCCACCCAGGCGCCCTAATTTATTGTTTCTTGCCACTTATTGCCTCTGAATAACTCACTTACATTTCTGTGAGTCCATTCATGCATTAAAAAGTTAAAAAAAAAATTCTACCAGGCACACAGGTGGTAGAAGAAAGAAAAAGAGGGAGGAAAAATTAGAGATGGAAGGGAGGTGGGGGGAGGGAGAGGGAAAGAAAGGGAAAGGGAGAGAGAGAAAGAAAGAGAGATTGGTTGTGATTGCTTAGTACCTCTTTTCCTCTATAAGGAAGTCAACATTGAGCATTTAGACTTGTGACTTTTCACTGCTCAGACTTAACTCATTATAGGACCAATACTGAAAATCTCATTTTTAAATAGCATTTTACTTATTTGAGAGAGAGAGCACAAGCAGGGGAAGCAACATGCAGAGAGGAAGGAGCAGCTCCCCGCTGAGCAGAGAGCCTGACATGGGGCTTGATCCCAGGACCCTGGGGTCCTGATCTGAGCTGAAAGCAGATGCTTAACAGACTGAGCCACCGAAGCACCCTTGGGAACCTCATTTGATTGAAAGGCAAACTGTTTTCCCAAAATCTTCCTACTCAAGAGCTTTCCAGGCAGTGGGCTTCATCTTTGCTGATTGGGTATACCTCAAAACCGGGTAATAAGTTTACTGTTGGATTGCAGCCAACTGTTAGGAGTTCCCAGTAGAAGTAAATGCCCTAAGCAGATCCCTCAACCTGCCAGGGTATCAGTCAAACTCCTAAAATTTATACCCTGAGTAACTACTTTGAACTCTTTTAAGGAGATCGAGGTTCCACAAAAACACTAACAAAAAAGTTTCTTACCTCTAACCATTAGCTCAAATTCTAACTCCAGGACCAAGAACATGAAAATCATATTTTAGAGCTAAGGATGGGGGCCATATTTGTACGATGTAGCACTCATTTTTCCCGTGTTTTACACTCTTAGAATTTTCATCCATCTCCCTGACCCACAGGAACTAGAGATATTCCCATGTTTAAGGGAGAACCTTGGTCTTTCTCTCTTAGAAGCCTACAGGGCTAGGAAAAGGCAGGCACCTCATCTACTAACTTAGACAAATGGCACTGCATCCAACCTCTTCCAGTATAGAGGCCTGGGTTTTGTTTTGTTGTTTTTTTTGTTTGTTTTTTTGTTTTTTGGGGGTTTTTTACCCTCTGGTTTCCTAGACTGCCAGTCCTAGTCCTTTTTCCTCCAAGGTCTCTAATAATCAGCTCATTTTATAAAGAGTGTCGTTTGTTTCCAAGCCTTGGCAACAGTGTTGTCCACAGTATTCCCCTACACAGGACCACAAAGCCAGGCATATCTCTGGCTGCTCAGCCCCCATCCAGGCACACCCAACAATGCTTTCCTTTATGTTACACTCCTTATCTCCAAAAAGCCCTCAGTGAATTTTACAGAATAGGGTTTTTGTTTGAGGTTAATCAAATGGGGAAATATGAACACCGACGAGAAAAAGGAAGCAAACATGACTTTCCTTTGACACTGAATGTTCTGGCTGCCACTGTCTTATCTGATCTCTGAATACTCCCGTAGGTATAGTCTATCACCCACTTGATAGACAACAAAGTTGAGGCTCAGAGACAGTCCACCTTGCCTAAGTTCATGTCACATAGATGGGACAAAACTGGGATCAGAACCTGGGTGTATAGACGGTTACAAAGCACAGGCTTGCAAACTCTGCTAAACTATCCATAGTGGGGAATGGGGAGAGTTTCGTGTAGGAAGGACCTTTCTTGGCCAAGAAATAGCATGTAAGATCGCATTAAGAATTGACCTTGATGATCCAAAGGAAAGAAATCTAGTCAGACCCATCTGTCCTGGGATCCTGTAAGTCATTTAATTGTATGTCATGAGCTGATAACAACGGCAAACATGCATATAATGTGATGTACTTTTCAAAGGGCCTAACTCCCCTACCAAGATAATTGACCCATACTCTGGATCCTTTAAGACCAGGAGACCTGACACATTCCCCTAAAGACTAGATGTTACTTATACCTGTGCTCTGTGTTAACCAACCACCTGCCACTCTCGATCTCCTCCTGGAGCCACTCAGAATATTCTCATGCTCTGTGGAACATCTAATCATGGCACAATTTCTCTCATCCTCACTGTTTTCCCCGGCAAATTACCTTCTCCCACCACTGGTGCCTGAACAAGTGAAGCCCAGCACACCCTTTCTTAATACTCCCTTGGCTCTGGAGATTCCGCTGTAGCAAACTCAGTTGGATTTCGTTAGAAAAGGAATACGGTAAGAAAATAAAAAGAAAAACAAAATATGTCACTCCTTACAAGTGCCAGGGTATCGCTGGCAGTCACACTGAAACTGCCTTGCCAGGCAAATGGGACTGCAAGGTAATTCTGAGGTGAAGTCTAAGGCACCGCCCAAATGACTTCTCTTCCCAACCATGTTTCTTAGCAAGGGTGGATTCAAAGGACAGTTTTAGACCTCAGAAAAAGGGTTTGGTAACCTAATTGTACTTTTTCAGTGTCTGAGCAGGAAGTACAACTACATAAAAGGAATTTAAGAATTATCTCTTCATGGAGCAAAAGTTTTACAGAAGCAGCACAGTCGCACAGATGAATTTGAAGCTCAAAATTCAGAGATGAGAGCACTGAACCCATTTAAAGACACAAAGTATAAAGAGAAGAAAACACACAAATAAGAAAAAGACAAGGAAAAGCTTCTCACCAAAGGTATCAAATTGAGATATTAGAAATCTTCTCATTTTATTATTTTAATTTTAATTTTATTTCTTTTTAGTGTTCCAAAATTCACTGTTTATGCACCACACGCAGTGCTCCATGCAATACGTGCCCTCCTTAATACCCACCACCAGGCTCACCCAACCCCTCCCCTCCCTCCCCTCCAAAACCCTCAGTTTGTTTCTCAGAGTCCACAGTCTCTCATGGTTTGTCTCCCCCTCCAATCTCTTGAATGGAGCTACTACTTCCATTAAAACAGCTCTCAATTTCCTCTTAAAATGGAGGCCTTTTATGAGGAGGTATAGGGAACACTGGATCAACAAGGGCCCACAAGTATTTTTAAGCATTACTTTCTGTTATGTCTTAAGCCAAACATTCTGGTAGAGACACTTGTAATCGGCCCAGCTGACTTTTGTGAATTTAACCCCCCTCTTCTACAAAGTAACCAAAAAGAGAGAAATGAGAAAGCCTAGATACTATGGGAAAAAATTTTTATGTCTAATTAACAATTAACCTTATTACGTGGCAACAGCTACTCAGTCTTTCTTCTATCTTCCCAACTGGGAGAAATTTGGGGGCATCACAATTTCTACGACAAAGTTATCTTATTGACAGCACTCCCTTTAGAAGCATTCAGGGCCTTCTTTGGGACCCTAGGCCAAATCCAACTACTGAACCCCTTCACTTGTTGTCCTAGACCCCTCTCTGGAGTCCTACATATAGCCAACGTAGGGAAACTCTCATAAATAAAAATCAAATTGATATAGAAAAAAAATCAATAAAATACAGAAAAAATACACCTATGATCATTTAAAATAGAACCTCAGAGGCATTTAAAATGTCTTCACATACAAAAGTTTCATGGCACAAAATTCTCAGTGATCCCTTTAAAGCAAATAAGTTATAAAGCTGTGCCTTCCTACTTGCTCGTCAGTCATTCTTTGGGCCTACAACACTACACAGCCACAATGAAAAGGCTGCCCTCCTTATCTTTCCCAGTATTCTGTAAAAAAAATACTCTCACAATGAATTGCTTCTCAATGAATTATTACATGTTTATATAATAAAATGCTAAGTTAACCAGTAAACCTAAGGTTAGAGAATGTTTATTGACATGGTAACATAGTCACAATACATTTAAAAAGAGATTACAAAATGCCAAATACAATGAGTCTCTTTTTTAAAACTCAAGGTATAACATGCCTGTGTGTTTCTGCATACAAATGTATCACTATGTAAGTTTAAAAGCATAAGAGAGACATATACAAATTTGCTAACAATGATCATCTTTAAGGGTGATATTATGAATAATTTTTTTCTTATTTATCATCTACAATAAACACATATTTCTCTTGCACCATTAAAAAACAAGACAACAACAAGAACAAAGAGTGTACAAGCCCACTATTTGCAGGGTTCCCTCGGCTCTGGATATCACTTAATGTGTTACTAATACAGTGTGGTTTTCTGAGCCTCAGTACAGGACGGGACCTACAATTGGGCTGAACGTGAAGTTTTAAGGCCTCATTTCAGATCCCACCCTTCATAAACTGGATCCAGCAGGACCCCTCTTTATAATAAATTCCACTCTATGGCAAAGGCTAGGACAATGATCCTTCGGGCACTTGTGATACGTATATATTCTCCTACGTTAATCTGTCCTCATGTGCATTTAACACGTCCATCACATTAGTGGTTTACAAAATGTTTTGGGCACTTGTGATATGGATATATTCTCCAACATTAATTTGTCCTCAAGTGCTTTTAACACGTCCATCACATTAGTGGTTTACAAAATGTCCCCAGGAATCCACTTAGGCGCTTAAAATGTTTGAAAAAAAAATTGGATTCAAATCTTCTGTAAAAATAGATCACTTTAAGTACTTATAAAAATACAATTAAAAAAATAACCTGCCACATTTTCAAATATCAGAGACCAACAAGTTATTACTATATGTCCTTTAATTCTCCGCACCCCTATGCTGCTAAACTTTGTATGACGATTTATAAAAATGGTAGTTCTGCATTAGTCTTAAAACACACACACACACACACACACACACACACACACACACCAATTTAGAGCAACACAGACCATCTGTTTACGTAAAATTGAACCAGCCTGCACAGCACAACACACAAGGTCCAGGCATATCTGATTGTCACATATTCCCATCAAGGCCTAACAGTGAATTGTGCACAAAGAAGGAATGGCTTAACACATACCTTTATTGTTCTGCACTGAGGGTTAGTACTTGGAGTATTATATTTTTCTAGCCTTTTATATTCATGTGAACCATAGTTGGGTATTTTGGGTGATACAACTTTGAAATAAAATTTTTCTACTTAACTCCCTTTTCACATGCAATCTGTCTAGCAGAGTATCCAGGCACTGCAAAGTGAGCTCTTTAAAACCGTTACATCTGAGTAAATCAGAATTTTCCATGCAAGTAAAGCCAGTTGAAGATACCAACTGAAGACCATAGCGGAGGCTGGTACAACCTTAATTACCATTTACACTGACTACTGTCCATTCTGTGTTCACGAAACAGATAGATTCTTCTCACCGGCCACCTTATAAGCAATTTTGTTTAAAATACAGTTAGAATTTGAGCCTTCACTTCCACTGCTATCACTTGGGCCAAGCCACCATCCTCTCACGAATTATTCTGGCACCCCCCTCCCCTGTCCCCTTTGTGCTCCTATGTCCTATCTGAGGACCTCAGTCATGGCACTTTCATCCCAACACTTTCCAATGACCTCCCATGCCATTAAAGTGAGAAGCAAATTCCATATAACACTGCACAAGGCCCTGGGTAAGTCTGGCGCTTCGTAGCCCTGCAGACCCTGTCTCCTGCTGGCTGCCATTCACTCCCAACAGTCTTGATCGCCTCCCCATGAAGGTTCTTTGGGCCCCAGGCACCCGTTCACAGTAAAATGCTTAACCTCCATGTTCCTTCCACCTCAAGCACTCTTTGCTCCATCTCCAAAAGGTCTTTAACCAAAAGTATTTTCTCAATGAACCCTTTCCAGGCCACCCTTATTTACAGCTCTACCCCATGCTCCCTGTCTCCCAGGATTTCAATTTCCCCGTGTCACTGTCGTCATCCGAGATAACCCTGGCTCAAATTATTGTCTCCCCACCTACAGTGTAAGCTCCATGAGAACAGAGAATTTTACCTATTTTGTTCCCTTTTATATCCCAGAAGCCCAGAACAGTGCCCATAATACAAATCTGTGGAATGAACAGGATATTCTAAATTCAAATCTATAAGATCCTTATCAATAAAATGCCATGTTTAATTGTTGTCTCTCATGGTGTCACTTTTAAGGGTTTTTTTGTTTTTTGTTTTTTGAAGAAAAAAGTTTTACTGCCACAAGAGAGAAAACAAAAAAACTGTCTAAAATTGTAAGTTACAGAGAAAAGTTTATGTCTTCATTATAATTTGGAACTAATTATAGTACTCGACATAATACTCCAACCACCACCCTGATGGCACTCATCCAAAGGCCACACATCCTTTAGAAAAAGAGTCTCTCTCTCTCCATTATTAGTCTTCCCATATGTACAATAGTGATGGTCTATTTAAAGGAAGAGTTTTTTTTAAAGATCTTCTCACTTGGGCTTACATCATGAACTTAAAAAAGCAAGGCCATCCAGAGCTTTTCTTTTCTACCACTGCCACACTATGATCATAATTTTGCCACACGCCTCTGTTCACCCAGCACTTTTCTCTCATACTAGTTTCTTTGGGATGCCCAATTTTTGTTACACACACATCAACTTGTACATACTTCTGTAGAAAATCTAACACACCACAGATAACCTACTGAGCTCAGTGTAACTCATATGGTCAACCCACGGCCCGTGGCCCATGCAGACACTTTTCCCTAATCACTTAGCATACAGATCTTCTTCCCATTTCCATCTCCCTGCAGTGGATACCACTTGGCGTTTATATGATTTTAGAACACCTCTGCTTACAAGTGAACTTTGTAAGTCAAATCTTCATTAGGGAAAGATCAGGAAATTTTCAGAATCCAGAAGTGTCAGTTATGCCAATTTTGAAATCTTTTCATCTCAATCTAATAAATTCTTTATCCTAATATTGCTTAGCTTACTAACAGGAGTATCTGCAGAGTGATAATTTGATAATACATTTACTCTTAGAGCTTATAAAGTTAAAAAAAAATCTTACAATAAACATCCTAGGCACAACTGACTACCTTATTGGTTGCTATGAAACACAACAGAGTTTTCAGTCAAGGCAGAGATGTGTATGTGGGTTTTATATTAATGTATGCTATATCAAAATAAACAAATTGACATTTTGACGGGAGAAATGAGGGTGCCGGACAGAGACGATGAAGCTGATACAACTGCATCCAATTCTACCTTGAAATCACCAAAGAAGTGTGAAGTTATACAGTTTACATAAAAGTCAATAGGAGGTGTTTTCTTTCAAGCCTTTGATCCTGATGGTTCAAAGTGAATAGCATTTGCACACTTTGAAATTTAAGCACTAAGCCCACCTACATAACCATAGCCAAGCAGAAATCAAGTTTTCGTAATACAAAATACAAAACATTTCCTGTATCACAAGGTTATGAATAGAAATATAAGCACATAGAGTCAATAAAATACAAAACTCCATCAGCTCTGCTGATCTATAGGAGTTTACACTGAAAGAAAAAACTTCTGCTTGACAGGATTCTAGACACCAAACTGAAAATTATATGTCATATCTCTATCAACTCTGGTTTAATCATGTTCTGTGATTACAATTCACAGGAACAGACTTTTTTTCTGAAATATTTATATTGACATCTGAACCATCGCTGTGATCTCTGCTGTTTCTACTTCCTTCTTTGGCCATAATTCATTGAAAGAAATACCAGCATGCCTTAATATAAAACCATATTCCACATACAGGTAAGTAGCTTGCTGCTATTCTGCTAAAAACAACAAACACACAAAATTCCATATTTTATAAGCATTGCTTTTTTGTTGTTGTTGTTAAATCTGCTCTTCAAAAGAGTCACTCAGCCTGGGAGACAATGGCAGTCAACATTTCTAGCTTTACCCAGCATAGCACCCACAGACCAAAGTCACAGAAAGTATTAATCAGCCAGCGTCCCATGGAGAAATTCCCACCAGCAGCTGGACACCATGTTAGACATCCACACCTCATTCTTTGTGTGCCGAAAGTGGGACAAATCTTCTCAAATCAAAGAATCTGAAGGTTCATGTAAAAAGAGATTTTTGGTTTTCAGTTTGTAGGGCACTCTGTATCTTTTTTGTTTTCTAGATCAATGTTCTCTGAAGAGTCTGGCAGGAGCAGCACCATTCCTGTCAATGCTGACTCCTGGCTTGACCCATGGGCTGCATGTCATTAGGGGCTGGGTCCAGGAGGCTAAGAAGAACTGGGCTGGAGAGAGGACATGGGTTGACAGCACTGTCTCAGTGTTGCCTACTGGTGTTCAAAAGCTGTGAGATTTTCAGTGTCCCACTCCCTACCTGACCACTACACAGAACACTCCTTCAACATGTGATGTCAAGACCTCACTTTACCTACAGTTTACCACTATATGCTGAATTGTCTCAAACCCAGGAGTCCAGGACAGGAGAAACTCCAGATCATTCAAGGTTGCAAGCACTGGACAACACCAACATCACTTCGGCTGATTGGATTTAGCAAATCAATACAAACATAATTCAGTGCCTTTCAAAACAAAGAATATGGATTTCACCTTCTTTGTGTAGTTTTCAGGTATATAACAATTGTCACACTTTATAACTGTAGGAAAGACAGACAGCTGTTGTCTGTGCTGCAGTCACTAGATACCACTAATGCCCATTTGAAAACCTGGAGATGAATTCTCATCAGAACTCCCAACTGCACAATGAATCAATAGTTCCTCTAAGTTTCACTGCCCTTGGAACAGTTCCACCTTAACCAAGCCTGCACAAACACTGGAAAACCTGTTACGCTTATTAATGCCTCTTAACGATGAAGATGCTCTAGAGTGGTCCTTAGCTCCAAAAATGCTCTGTGTATGAGGACTTCATTATATCTTCATTTCCATCCACCATCCAACTTTCACCAACTGCGATCTTACCTCAATCTAAGACCAGCCATCAAAATGACCACGAAATCATTCAAGAAATCGGCCCAAGTTTTCCTAACCAGGCTCTTCCACCACTCTCTTCCAGGCTAACAAAGCATTCTGAGCCAAGTTCAGAACACCACTTTCCCAAAGTGGTTCCTCTGTTCCACAGCCGCCCACTCCCCCACACCTGGGACTAACTCTCTCCGGGGAACACCTGTCCCCTCTTCCTGCTACGCACGCTTTCCTGAAAGCCACAAGTAGGCGCCCAAACCCACTGGACGTGAGCCCCGAGAGCCCAGGACTTACGTTGTTCATGTACTCGCTGAGCAGGTCCTGGAGCGCCTGCCGGACGGCGTTGCACTCGGCCACGATCCTCTCGCGCCGGTCGTCGCGTGTGCAGGATGAGTCGGCCATGAGCGCTGCGCCGCTGATGATGCTCTCCAGCCTCTCCTCGAGCGACGGCCGGAACCTGGCCTCGCTGAAGGTCATGGGGTCCAGGATTATCTTATTCTGAAAGCAGCACCATGAAACAATTAGGGGAGAAGACACGACTGCCTTTGCGTCCTGTTTGCTGAACCAGAAATACCTGCAGCCAGAGCAAGACTCTCCATGGAGAGGCAGCTGGCCGCTTAGACAAATACCGAAGTGGCCTTGCCCAAGTAGCAATTTCCCTAAGATACTTTCCCCGGTATCTAATCTCCAGGGAGAAAACAGCACATCTTGTTTCAATGATGTGTTCTTGGAAAAGGCTGCATCAACCAGAGTTTTCTAATGAGATTGTGACAGTGGCTTTGTTTCTTTGTTATTTTATTTTATTTTTTTTTTCTTTTTACATTTTGTAGCCTTCAAGGAAAGCACATTTCAGGGTAACACTTTGAAGGATTATGAGATTTTAGAGCAAGAGTATGATATGTAATCAACAACTTAAAGATCCTTTAGTGACTAGTGTACACATTACATCTATTTCATGAGAAGTAAAGAGTCCCATGGCAGGATGCCTTTTGAAACCTTGGCAAATAGCATACACCAGAAATATACTTTACAGGTTACTTCCCACTGGAAACTAATATTTTGTATATAAAAAAAAGAAAAAAAAACCAACTAGTGTTCTAGAAAAGGATTCACTCTGTGTGTGTGAGTGTGTGTGTGTGTGTGTGTGTGTGTGTGCATGAAAGAGAGAGAGCGAGATTTGTTAAAATTAACTGAAAGTATCATGATAAAAATACTAGCATGATCTGAAGGAGCCTAGATAAGGGGAAAAATAACAATGTTTCCTTAAAGGAAGGTACTGCAGAGAACTTAAGCTTCACTTTGCCCCTGCTAAATCTGAGCAACCTGGAAATATGTAGGAGAGGATGTCCAGAGGTGGGAGGATGTCCAGAGGTGGGGGGATATCCAGCTACAGAAATAGGCATCCAGATTTCAAGAGATTAACCAGCCTCTCTGGGGACCTGGAGATCATCAGGGTTATCTGGACACAAGACAGTGACTGGCATTCTAATAATGTCAAAAGAACCAGAAATAAGACTCAATAATAAATAAGACTCAATTAATACCAATTCCTAGGGTGTGAAGGATGAGAATCAAAAAATGAAAATAGGAGCAGAACCTGGAGAATATTATTCCCAGCAAGTCAGGGGAGTGGAGAGACATGAATTGTGTGATAATCGCATGAAGGCAAAGCTGACTTTAATCAATGGCTGGTTTCCAGTGGGGATCCCTTTTCTTCTCAAAACAAGGAAGATCATTCCAACAACGCTGACTAGAGTGGAAAGACTAACTGCTTAGTTATTACAAAATTGGTCTGACTACAGGCTCTGGCAAACTTTGCCCTAACCCTCCAAAGCATCCTAAGGTAGTTCCTGAAAGCTGTGCTCCAAGCATCAGTGGCTCTGACTTTGATTCTCCTGTTATAACACACACATCTCCATAGCAGAGAGCCTGTCAACACAAGGGCTATGAGGTGTCAAGGAATGAGTGCAAGCAGGTGGCACCTTAGAAAGAAAGAACCATCCACTGAACACACACCAGAAATAATATCCACTAAACACACACACTGGAATCTTGGATTTCCTAGGAAATGACTCATTGTTCAAAGCTCCCTCTTCAGTTTAGAGGGCAAGTGCATGAGGTCATACAAACAGAAGATGAAGCTTTTCTGTGGCAGGTGTTGGCATAAAGACCAGCCTCACATTTTTGGAGAAAATAAGAAAGATAATAATTAGACCTTAGAAATAATAATTTGTTACTTCACTCAGAACAGTATGACTCAGATTCTGTTCCTTGTACACTAGCAACTCTCCAAACAGTGTCAAAAAATCATGAAGAGGCCTCAGTACAGTGGATGGCTTTGCAGCATGTATCATTAGAGGGAACACTCACAAAGGCAGACTGAGAGGGGAACACTGGCTTTCCTGCCACACTGGCTCTTTGTAACAGAGCTGGGGATCCCTTTGAATTCTCTTTCTCTCTTTCCACTGCTGTTGGTTGATGCATCTATGATAATCTTATCATGTGACATATGTTAGACTAATACTCTAATTAAAGAAACACCTGATCAAGGTAGAATTAGACTATTTTCCTTTATAAAGCTTACAGATTTTCAAAGAACTCTTTTACAGGGAACTCAGATTCACATAAAACATAATGAGAATCATTCGTTCTGCTTTGAAGTTTCAGGAGACTCTTCAGAATCATATACTGGGTCTAGTGTAGATTTTTTTATTATACATTGTACTAAAAATATAAAGAAGTGCCAATTTGATGGAAATATACCGAGGTAAATTTGAACTCTTCAATAAGGGCAGTTGTAAAACAGTTTCTTTGCAGAACAGAGGAAAATGTACTACTGTCATTAGAACATTACTTCCTAAATTATTTTCCACGGAACACTGAGCTTAGAGATGTAATGTTTTGATGAAAAAATAAGTTTCCCTGGCCAATATGTTTTGGAAATACTGCACGGCCCAGAGCAAATTACCACATGAAATGCTTTAGGGGAGTTCTGCCTTAAAGGAGTCAGTTTACAGTAACATTCCTCAAACCTATTGAGCAAAGAGAGGGTTCCCTTTAAAATGCATGCATTACCTTTGAGAACCCAAGAACACACATTAGGAACTGTGGCAATGTCAGCTCAGTGCTCTTCCCACCTGCCATGGCCCTAGGCTGTCATGAAAGTGAATGCACTGAAACACTGAGCGTGAAAAACTCTGCATAAAAGTTACACTGTTTATCACATTTCTTTTTTTTTTTTTTTTTTTTTTTTTTTTTTTGTTTATCACATTTCTAATGGAATTATTCATTATTTATAGATTACAGGGGGAAAAAAACTCTTTAAAAATCTCCCTGGGAAAGAAACAATAAATTTACAATATTCTCATCCCTCTCTGTAGTGGAGATGGGACACATTGAAATGATGGATGTGAAAGGCTGGCAGGAAGAAGCCCCTTGGGAGAGAAAAGGCATAAAGGTAAAGGGCAGTGCACAAACGTCTGCATGTGTCTCAGTGCTTGTGTGTGTGTAGGGTAAGCACTGTCTATGTGTGCTTAGGTTGTGTGTAATGGGTGGAGGGGGATGAGTGTGTGGTATACGGGAGGGGGTATGGGTTTTTTGTGTGTATGTGGGTGTGAGTATGTGTTCAGAAAACTGGCCAGATCTCAAACCAGCTTTAAAAAATAACACACACACACACACACACACACACACACACATACACACACACAGCCAAATGAAGCCAGGGGCTCGAGGGCTAGAAGATAGACTCTATTTACTAGAGTTGCTAAAGTTAAAAGAAAAAACAAACTCCTGGAACCAAGTCCTGACCAAGAAATACAGAATATGATGTCAAAGCAGAGAGAGAGAGAGAGAAAGAGAGAGAGAGGGATTTTTGCTTCTGCACTATTTGGGAGTGACTTAAGAAACACCTAGGCAAGAGTCTTTGCTAGTACGCTTCAGGGTCATTTTGGACCAGCAAACAGCCTCTTTCCTGCAACGGCGCAGCCTGTCCTCACCTCTCTGTGCGGCTGCCCTCTACTGGCAGGAAGGGGCGAAGCAGCATCCCGGATCAAAACTCTCCTCGCTGGTCACAGAGGAAGTATGTTAAGTGGGTAACAAGCCAGCACCAGACAAAGGGCATGGCCAAGGGTTCTTGTCTCCCCCTTTAGACAAAGGTGTGCTCCTGACAGAGGATTTCATGCTGTTTCCTACTATTTGACGTATTTTAATTCCCTCAGATTTTACATTTTAAATATGTAAGTCTCTTGTTTGTATTCTCAAAGCTCATTTAATCTTTTTATCCTTTTGATCTTTCGGTTCCACCTTATATTGTCATTTTACCTCATTTTAAAATTGCAGGCCTGCATTTCTTACCTTATCTGTTTCCTTTTAAAATGAGACTTTAATTTCTTTTTATCTCCCCTATTTTCATTCTGTTTATTTGACTTGCATAACATTGTGTTCTGCGATTTTTACTTATCCTACTCTCTAACAGCCTTAATTTTATAAAATGATGTTTCATTTTTACATTTTAAGGAGTGGCAGTTGGAAAGCATGGCCAGAAAGATGGTAGCCACAATAATTCATCCCCAAGATAGGAGCTTGGGAATCTATTCTTCCAACAAGCCAGTGCTTAATGGTCTCTTCTAGTCCTACATAATTGATCTCCCATTACTTCCAATGTAGAACTCGATAAAAATTTTAATTTGAAATAATTCAGAAGTGTATATAGTTCAAAACTACTTCCTAGAATAATACATTTACCTTCCTCACTGCACATGCAATTGTTAGAAGAGCCCCACTTTTAAATCACAGCTACCATCCATTTTCTCTACAAGGAGTTCTGTGATCTAAATTTTAGTATCATCATGGAACACTGAGTCATGTTTGATGCAGGTTGATACAGAAGGAGGCAGAAAAAAGACCTCTGCAAAGCAAGAGGCTGAATACATTACAGATGGTTTGAGAGGTCTATAATTCTGTGCCCTTGATATTACTTTCTGCATGTTACTGAAGAGAAAAATGCCAGGATGATGACATGGTCATTCAGTTAGTCATTCACCAGGATTGAATACAGGTCTTTTGACTTTAAGCAGTGTTGCTCTATCAGATTGCCCACATTCAGTTAAAATGAGCCTAATTAATCCCAATTAGAAAATGTATTTCATAGTTAAGCTATGAAACTCTCCTAAACTAAATACAATGGCCTAAGTATCATCTCTCATACTGTTTTGTGTCATCTCAGTCCCCTTGCTCTTCCAAGAAATAAATGTGTACAGCCATTCATTCAAAAATGGGTGCCAGCTGCTGTGGATGTCTAGGGCATAGACAGACTCTTTATCTCAGGGCACAGACTCTTTATCTCAAGAGGTTTACAGTCTAGTCAAATAAAACCAAAGACAGGCACTACCAATCCTAATTTGGAAAACATAGCAATGATGTTAATGAATGGTTGAGTTTGGGCCATTTGGGAGGTAAGAAATGTTTCTGGAGATTATTCCTCAGCTGAGATGTAAAGAGTGACAAGTAGTTGACCAAGCAAAGTCAGGGGCAGGAAGAGTTCACGCAGACAAAGTAGGAATTGGGAACAAATCTACGGAAGTGAAGGATATAATGGTATATGAAGAACACTACAAGAAGTTTATTGAAGCTGAGGTGTAAAGTCACAGTTGCGGTGTCATCAACTCGCCTTGAAGAGAAACTTCTCTGTGAGTGCGGTTAAGGGACTCCTTCCATCTGCCACACTTAGAGATCCACCACAGTTCCATTAGAGGCCACACCTGACCCCAGGCAGCCCTTGTCAATTACTGAACACAATAAGGCCACTCTTGTACCATGGAGACCTGCCCAACAGGCAACTTCTGCTCCTGCTCTGGATTTCCCACAGGCCTGAGATTTTCTCAGAACTGTGATGAGGCTCTTCCTATAAAACTCTTTTCTTCCTTGCACAGGTGTTCCACCTGCCATGCAGCCAAAACTTTCTCTGCTGATTCTGCTGGCCCTCTCCTACTTTATCCTTCAGAGGAATTCCTCCTTACATATTTAATCCCACATACCTTGGCATTTACTCCTCAGGACATGAATGGACCCAAATAGGAATAAGAGACAGAGTTGGTGAAGAAAGCACAACCACATCCTGAGAGACTTCTAGTCCATGTTAACAAGCTTCCACTTTGTGAACATTGCTTGTCAGACAATGAAGAGCCATCAAGAGTTTAAAACACAGGAGTCGAATAATTCTGTTTGGTTTGAGAAAGTCTCCTCTGGCAGTTAGGGAAGTTAGCTTTGGCAGGACTAAAAGGAGAAGACTCGAAGACCAACTGCCATGCCTCCATAACCCGAAAGAAAAATGGGGAGACTACAAGATCATGCATGCGTAGGTAAAGTAAAGAGTACATACTGTGGGACATATTCAGAATGTAAATCTGCAAAATTTGGAGATATACATCCTATGAGAATAAAGAAGTTGTCATCAAAGATAAAACATACATATATAGCATGAGCAACAGGCACAATGCAAGAGTCCGCAAGCTCTATCCTGGGTGTCAGCCTCCTATTTTATAAATACAGTTTTAGCAGAACACCATCAGGCCCACTCATTTACATACTGGCCATTTTCATGCTACAGTGGCAGAGCTAAAAAGTTTGGACAGGGACGGTGTGGGCCACAAAGCTTGCAGTATTTACAATTGTCACTTTAAGAAAACATTTGCTGGGGTGCCTGGGTGGCTCAGTCGTGAAGCGTCTGCCTTTGGCTCAGGTCTTGATCCCAGTATCCTGGGATCGAGCCCTATATTGGGCTCCCTGCTCAGCGGGGAGCCTGCTTCTCCCTTTCCAGCTCCCCCGCTTATATTCCCCCCCTTCTCTCTCTCTGCCATAAATAAATAAATGAAATCTTTAAAAAAAAATCTTAAAAAAAAAAGAAAAAAAGGAAACATTTGCTGACTTGAAACAAGTTTAAGGTGACTATGATGCATTTAAGTGGAACAGTCTGGTGGAAGTTGATTATAAGTGCATGAAAATGGGCTACCTATAAAGATGTAGAATCATCACAATAAAGGTAGGAGTGGAAGCCATGAAATGGATATGAATTCCCAAGGGAAAGTAACAGAATGAAGAGTGAGTCCAACATCGGGAAGGTCACAAATGATATAATAAAGATAGTCAGAGATCTAAGTACATTCTGGAGATTGTATGACCATTGTTGACAAGGGAGAACCCTAGGGAACTCTACAAAGACTAAATAAGATCAAGACTGAGAATGTCTATTAAGTTTGGAAGCTAAGAAGTTACTGGTGATAAATCATGCTTATGTATCTATGTATATCTGTGTGTACTGTATTTATTTACAAATATCTTAATCCAAAAGCCAAATCAGACTCAATGTAAATAGAAGTAATCTAATGTTGAAGCCAAAAAATTCTCCAATTCATAAAAATATTTAATATATTTTTTAAAAGATTCATTTATTCATTTGAGAGAAACAATTATGAGTGGTAGGAGGGGTAGAAGGAGGGGAGAATCTTAAGCAAACCCCCCAATGAGCTCAGAACTCAACATGGGGCTTGATCACATGACCCTGACATCATGATCTGAGCTGAAACTAAGAGTCCAATGTTTAACCAAGTGAGCCACTCAGGTGTCCCTTAAATTATTTAACTGAGCTGAAACTAAGAGTCTGATGTTTAACCAAGTGAGTCACTCAGGTGTTCCTTAAATTATTTAGTACTATTCTGAAGTTTCTAGAAAACACAACTAGAAAAGAGAAAGAACGAAATGGTATGAAAAGTAGAAAGAAGATACAATCATTTTTGGAGATGTTATACCTATTAATTTGGAAAAATTACAATCTACCAAAAAATTACTACAAAACTTTTTTCATGAAGTTACTTGTATCAATATGCAAAATTAATTGCCTCATATATATAAGGAATATCCAATTCGAAGACCAAATTTACAATAACAAGAATTGCAAAACAAAACATAGGGAAAAAAATTTAGATGTCAATTAGATGAAGCAAGAACTCTTCAGAGTGATGAGTAATTGCCTGTACACACACTCAAAGCAAAGTACAAAGCTGGAAGTGGAACACATGCCCTCGGCTCCAGAGTCCAGGATCTAGCCACTATGCTACCTCTTTTCCTTTGTGTATCTGTTGGCATGTGTGATGCCCATCACCATGAGGAAACTAATGGACCAGCCACTTCTCCATCTTAGATACTAAATGGTGGTAGTATGTGATTATTTAATACACTTTAAGGAGGTATGGAAAATAGTGAACAATTACCAGGATTAAAGTTCTAAAATGTTACTTTAGCCTACTCTCTTAATTTCTCATCTATTTCAAACTGGTCTGCAGGTATTCTAAAACACTTTTTCTACCAAGAGGGAAAACAAATATATCTTAGTTTTTCTTTAGCTAGGAATTAACTATCTTAAAACTGAATTTGTATCTAATGCACTCAAAGCAGTAACTGAGCAGGAATGGCAAACCAGATATAATTTGGAGCATTAAAGTCAAACGTTTAACTATAGCAATGCCAGTAGAAAGGCTCTAGCATACACCTAACACTAAAGGAGTGGTTTTATACCCACATATTAAGTTCCCAAGATTCTTAATGCACAGATGAGGAAGGTAAAGCTTTTTTTTTTTTTTTAATTTAGTAACTAAGAAACTTCTTGTTAAAGAGTGGGAAAAAATTTTATTATCTTTAGATTTTCTGTCTTTCAATGTGAAACTCTTTAGAGAATTAGTCATCTCAAATGTATGCAGAATTTTCAAGATGCTAAAAAAAGGACAACAAAGAGAGACAGGAGCAAGATGGTGGAGGAGTAGAAGACCAAAATATCATCGGGTCCCAGGAGTTCAGCTAGATAGTTATCAAACCATCCTGAACACCTATAAACTCAATAAGAAATCGAAGAGAAGAACAACAGCAATTTTAGGAACAAAAAAGTCACCACTTTCTGGAAGGTAGGATGTGCAGAGAAGTGAATGTGAAGCAATGGGAAGATAGACTATGGGGGGAGGGTCTGGCTCTCAGAAAGTGAGAGCAGTGGAGCACAAAATCGTAACTTTTACAAGTCTGCTCCACTGAGGGACATCATGCCAGAGGCTAAGTGGGGGATGGAGCTCTTGTGGGGACAGTGTGGTCTCAGGACCTGCATGGACACAAAAAGACTAGGGGTGTCTGAGTGTGGCAGAGCTGCCAGGTATTGGACTGGGGAAGCTGGATACAGAGATGGAGCCAAGGAGTGAGCTCTCAGCTTGGGGGTTACCTTAAACCATGATCCAATGCACAGTCGGACCACTGCTCTTTGAGCAGGAAACCCACAAGTGGCAGATCTGGAGACACCTCTTCCTTCCTCCTTTGGGAGGAGTGGCATGGAAGCACACTGCAGGAATCTGCTGGGTTTGGAGACTCCAGGTGGGGCTGTGTACCAGAGATAGAAACACTCGGTCACAGGCCAGGTGAGCACAGAGTGTGGCCAGAGACCAGGGGGACAGGAGGGATTGACTGTTTTTCTCTGAGGGTGCACTGAGGAGAGGGGCCCTGAGCTTGTGGCTTCTCTGGGCCAGAGATTGGGAGGTTGCCATTTTCATTCCCATCCTCCAAGGCTGTACAGAAAGTGTTCAGGGAAAAAAAAAGCTACAGAGAGTGAATCCGAGCAGATTGCTTAGCCTGGCCCCTGACAAGTGCCATGCAATTCTGCCTCAGGCAAAGTCATTTGAGAATCACTGAAATAGGTCCCTCCCCCAGAAGATCAGCAAGAATATCTAGCCAAGACCAAGTTTACCAATCAATGAGAACTGTGGAATTCCAGAGGTAGGGGGAAGCAACACATAGAATTCATGGGTTTTTTTCTTATGATCTTTTAGTCTTTCAAAGTTAAATGTTTAAAATTTTATTCCTTTCTATTTCTTTTTTTTAATACTTCCTCTTTCCTACTTTAACGTTTTTAACTATTTTATCAATACCTTTTAAAAAATCTTTCTAAATTTTAATTGTTATAGTCATATTTTATCCCTTCATTGTATCTAACCTTATTGTCTGTATACATATAGGATTTTTTTTTTCTTTAAAATTTTGGGATATAATTTCTTCTAATAGATCAAAATATACCCTTAATCTAGTGCATGGCTTTGTTCTGGTCTCCATCCTGATCACATTCTTTCCTCTCTTTTCAACCAATTCTTATCGTATCAATTCCTTCTTTAGAATCCTTCTTAATTTTCATATTTACATTCATATTCCATCCCTTCATTATGTTTACCCATATATATATATATATATATATATATATATATATATAAGGGTTTTTTTCTTTAAAATTATGGGAGGCTATCGCTTCTTGGCCTTTTGGCTAAGATGAAGTGTAAAATTATGAGAGACAGTTTCTTCTAACAGACCAAAATACACCCAAAATCAAGCGTGTGGCTCTGTTCTAGTCACCAATCTCTCATATATATATTTTGTTTTGTTTTTTTCCTCTTTTTCCTTTCTTCTCCCCTCAGTGTTTCAGATCTCTTCTGATTTGGTTAGTGTATATTTTTCTGGTGTCATTGTTACTCTTTTAGTATTTCTTCTCTCATTCATCTATTACTACCTGGATAAAATGACAAGGCAGAAAAACTCACTACGGGGGAAAAAAAAAAAAAAAACCAAAAAGAACAAGCGGCAGTACCAGTGGCTAGGGACCTAATCAATATGAACATTAGTAATATTTCAGAACTAGAGTTCAGAATGACAATTCTCAAGGTGCTAGCTGGGCTTATAAAAGCCATGGAAAATATTAGAGAAACCCTTTCTGGAGAAATAAAAGAACCAAAATCTAACCAAGTTGAAATCAAAGAAATTATTAATGAGGTGCAATAAAAAATGGAGGCTCTTACTGCTAGGAAAAATGAGGCAGAAGAGAGAATTAGTGATATAGAAGATGAAATGATAAAGAAGCTGAGCAAAAGAGACAAACAACTACAGGATCATGAGGGGAGAATCGAAAGATAAGTGATACTATAAGATGAAACAATATTAGAATAGTTGGGATCCCAGAAAAAGAAGAAAGAGAGAGCGGGGCAGAAGGTATATTGGAGCAAATTATAGCAGAGAATTTCCCCAATGGCGAAGGGAACAAGCATCAAAATCTAGGAGACACAGAGAATCCCCCTCAAAATCAATAAAAATAGGTCCACACCCCATCATCTAATAGTAAAACTTACAAGTTTCAGTGACAAAGAGAAAATCCTGAAAGCAGCTTGGGACAAGAGGTCTGTAACATACAATGGTAAAAATATTAGATTGGAAGGAGACCTATTCACAGAGACCTGGCAGGGCTGAAAAGACTGGCATGGTATATTCAGAGCACTAAATGAGAAAATTATGGATCCAAAAATACTATATCCAGGTAGTCTGTCATTGAAAATAGTAGAGATAAAAAGCTTCCAAGACAAACAAAAATTAAAAGAATTTGCAAACATCAAACCAGCCCTAAAGGAAATGTTGAAAGTGGTCCTCTAAGCAAAGAAAGAACCTAAAAATAAAAGATCAGAAAGGAACAGAGACAATATCCAGTAACAGTCAACTTACAGGCAATACAATAGCACTAAATTCATATCTTTCAATAGTTACTCTGAAAGTAAATGCCAAATGCCCCAATCAAAAGACACAGGGTATCAGAATGAACAACAAAAAAAAACAAGACCCATCGATATGCTATCTATAGGAAATTAGTTTTAGACTCAAAGACACCTCCAGATTTAAAGTAAGGGGGTGGAAAACAATTTACCATGCTAATGCACATCAGAAGAAAGCTGGGGTGGCAATCTCTACATCAGATAAATCATATTTTAAGCCAAAAACTATAATAAGAGATAAGGAGGGACACCATATCATACTTAAAGGTTCTGTACAATAATAAGATCTTGCAATTTTATTTTTTTTAAGATTTTATTTATTTATTTGACAGAGGGAGATCACAAGTAGGCAGAGAGGCAGGCAGAAAGAGGAGGGGGAAGCAGGCTCCCTGCTGAGCAGAGAGAGTCCTATGCGGGGCTCGATTCCAGGACCCTGAGATCATGACCTGAGCTGAAGGCAGAGATTTTAACCCATTGAGCCACCCAGGCGCCCCAGATCTTGCAATTTTAAATATCTATGCCCTAACATAGGAGCAGCCAATTATATAAAGCAATTAATAAAATCAAAGATACACATCAACAATAATATAATAATAGAAGGGGACTTTAACACCCCCCTCACTGAAACAGACAGATCACCCAAGCAAAAGATCAACAAGGAAATAGAGGCCTTAAATGACACAATGGACCAGACGGACATCACAGATATATTCAGAACATTACATCCCAAAGCAACAGAATTCACATTCTTCTCTAGTACACATGGAACATTCTCCAGAATAGATCACATCCTGGGTCACAAATCAGGTCTCAACTGGTGCCCAAGGATTGGGATCATTCCCTGCATATTTTCAGACCACAATGCTCTGAAACTAGAACTCAACTACAAGAGGAAAGTTGGAAAGAACTAAAATGCATGGAGGCTAAAGAGCATCCTACTAAGGAATGAATGGGTCAACCAGGAAATTAAAGAACTTAAAAAATTCATGGAAACAAATGATAATGAAAACACAACTGTTCAACATTTTTGGGACACAGTAAAGACGGTCCTGAGAGGAATGTACATAGCAATATAAGCCTTTCTCAAGAAATAAGAAAGGTCTCAAATATACAACCTAACCCTACACCTAAAGGAGCTGGAGAAAGGACAGCAAAGAAAGCTTAAACCCAGCAGGAAAAGAGAAATAATCAAGATCAGAGCAAAAACCAATGAAATAGAAACCAAAAGAACAGTAGAACAGATCAACAAAACTAGAAGCTGGTTCTTTGAAAGAGTTAATAAGATTGACAAACCCCTGGCCAGACTTCTCAAAAAGAAAAGAGAAAGGACCCAAATAAATAAAATCATGAATGAAAGAGGAGAGATCACAACCAACACCAAAGACATACAACAATTATAAGAACATATTATGAGCAACTATACTCCAGCAAATTCAACAATCTGGAAAAAATGGATGCATTCCTAGAGATGTGTAAACTACCAAAACTGAACCAGGAAGAAACAGAAAACCTGAACAGACCCATAACCAGTAGGGACATGAAGCAGTTATCAAAAATCTCCCAACAAACAAGAGCGGAGGGCCAGATGGCCTCCCAGGAGAATTCTACCAAACATTTAAAGATGAATTAATACCTATTCTCCTGAAACTGTTCCAAGAAAGAAAGAAAGAAAAGAAGGAAATGAAAGGAAAACTTCTAAACTCATTTTATGAGGCCAGCATTACCTTGATCCCAAAACCAGACAAAGACCCCACCAAAAAGAGAATTACAGATCAGTATCCTTGATGAACACAGATGCAAAATTCTCATCAAGATATTAGCCAACAGGATCCAACATACGTTAAAAGGATTATTCACCACGACCAAGTGGGATTTATTCCTGGGCTGAAAGGTTGGTTCAACATCTGCAAATCAATCAATATGGTACAATACATTAATAAAAGAAAGAACAAGAACCATATGATACTCTCAATAGATGCTAAAAAAGCATTTGACAAAGTACAGCATCCTTTCTTGATCAAAACTCTTCACAGTGTAGGCATAGAGGGTACATACCTCAATGTCATCAAAGCCATCTATGAAAAACACACAGAGAATATCATTCTCAATGGGGAAAAATTGAGAGCTTTTCCCCTAAGGTCAGGAACACGGCAGGGCTGTCCACTATAAACAATGCTATTCAACATAGTACTAGAACTCCTAGCCTCAGTAATCAAACAACAAAAAAAAATAAAAGGCATCTGAATTAGCAAAGAAGTAGTCAAACTCTCATCTTTGCAGATGATATGATACTTTATGTAGAAAACCCAAGGACTCCACTCCAAAGCTGCTAGAACTTGTACAGGAATTCAGTAAAGTGTCAGGATATAAAGCCAATGCACAGAAATCAGTTGCATTTCTCTACACCAACAACAAGAGAGAAGAAAGAGAAATTAAGGAGTCAATCCCATTTACAACTGCACCCAAAACCATAAGATACCTAGGAATAAACCTAACCAAAGAGGCAAAGAATCTATACTCAGAAAACTATAAAGTACTCATGAAAGAAATTGAGGAAGATACAAAGAAATGGAAAAACATTCCATGTTCATGGATTGGAAGAACAAATACTGTGAAAATGTCTATGCTACCTAAAGCAATCTATACATTCAGTGCAATCCCTATCAAAATACCATCAGTGTTTTTCAAAGAAATGGAACAAATAATCCTAAAACGTATATGGAAACAAAAAAGACCCCAAATAACCAGAGAAATTTTGAAAAAGAAAACCAAAGTGGGTGGCATCACAATTCCAGACTTTAAGCTCTATTACAAAGCTGTCATCATCAAGGCAGTATGGTACAAAAACAGACACATAGATCAATGGAAAAGAATAGAGAGCCCAGAAATGGACCCTCAACTCTATGGTCAATAATCATCAACAAAGCAGGAAACAATGTCCAGTGGAAAAAAGACAGTCTCTTCAACAAACGGCGTTGGGAAAATTGGACAGCCAGATGCAGAAGAATGAAACTGGACCATTTCCTTACACCACACACAAAAATGGACTCAAATGGATGAAAGACCTCAATGTGAGACAGGATTCCATCAAAATCCTTGAGGAGAACACAGGCAGCAACCTCTTCAACCTCAGCCATAGCAACTTCTTCCTAGAAACATCGCCAAAGGCAAGGGAAGCAAAGGCAAAAATGAATTTTGGGGACTTCATTAAGATCAAAAGCTTTTGCACAGCAAAGGAAACAGTCAACAAAACCAAAAGACAACCAAAAGAATGGCAGAAGATATTTGCAAACAAAATATCAGATAAAGGGCTATAAATCTATAAAGAATCTATAAAAATCTATAAAGAATTTCTCAAACTCAACACCCAAAGAACAAATAATCCAATCAAGGAATGGGCAGAAGACATGAACAGACATTTCTGCAATGAAGACATCCAGGTGGCCAACAGACACATGAAAAAATGTTCAACATCACTCGGCATCAGGGAAATACAAATCAAAACCACAGTGAGATACACCTCACACCAGTCAGAATGGCTAAAATTAACAAGTCAAGAAATGACAGATATTGGTGAGGATGTGGAGAAAGGGGAACCCTCCTACACTGTTGGTGGGAATGCAAGCTGGTGAAACCACTCTGGAAAACAGTATGGAGGTTCCTTGAAAGTTGAAAACAGAGCTACCCTACAACCCAACAATCACACTACTGGGTATTTACCTTAAAGATACAAATGTAGTGATCCGAAGGGGCATGTGTACCTGAATGTTTATAGCAGCAATATCCACAAAGCCAAACTATGGAAAGAATCTAGATGTCCATCAATAAATGAATGAATAAAGAGGATGTGCTACATATATACAATGGAATACTATGCAACCATCAAAAGAAACGAAATCTTGCCATTTGCAATGATGTGGATAGAACTAGAGGCTATTATGTTAAGCAAAATAGGTCAATCAGAGAAAGACAATTATCATATGATTTCTCTGATATGATGAATTTGAGAGGTAGAGTAGGGGGTCCTGGGGGGTAGGGAGTGAAAAAAATGAAACAAGAATGGATCAGGAGAGAGACAAACCATAAGAGACTCTTAATCTCAGGAAACAAACTGAGGGTTGCTGGGGTGTGGGGGGGTAGAGATAGGGTGGCTGGATTATGGACACTGGGGAGGGTATTGTGCTATGGTGAGTGCTGTGTAATGTGTAAGCCTGATGATTCAGAGACCTATACCCCTGGGGCAAATAATACATTATATATTAATTTTTAAAAAAGGCAACAAAGAAAACAGTGTTATAATATAAACTATGTACCAATTTAATAATTTGTTGTCCCAAATCTAATCTTATAAACATGGAAAAGGCAAGAAGCAAATGCTAGTGGTATAAGAAAGTCCTACGGTTTTCTTCATTGTGACAACCCTGCAAGATAAATGTGTCCTGGGATTTTTACTACCTTCATGGTTCAAGATAACAACTAAGAAAAATAACAACCTGTACTGTTCTACCTCATAAACACTGGACCCTCACCAGCTGCAGTCCAACATCACTACACTGAATCAAACAAATAGGAAAAAAAGTCAACAGGGCTTTCTGCAGTCATTCACTTTCCTATTCGTAGGGTCTTTAAAAAATAAAATAAAATCTCAAGGAGGAAGGTAACATCAGCCAGACACATTCTTCTTAAGGAAAAAGTCATTAGGATATAGAATAATTAAAGCAGTGACAATCAGAAAACCAAGGGACAATGCATGTTTAAGTGAGATACTATTTCTCCTTTAATTTTCTGAGATTTTGCCCGGAAAAGAGAACAATGTATAGATGACATCACTTCCTCTCCGCATACTTTCACCCTACCTCCCTCTCCTATTTATCTCTGCATATCTCAGTTGTTGGCTTGGTCTCCATGGCGTATCGCTGGGTAGGTCACATTTCACTTCTACCACAGCCCTTCCTTCCTCCTTCCCCTCTTTTCCCCTGCCTTCCTCCTTTCCTCCCTTCCTTCCTCTTTCTCCCTAGAGTCCCTCTGTTTTTCTGTCACTTGAAGGAGCACCTGGCCATGCAGGCTGCTGGCAGCAGGCCTAGGGACACCCAAGTTTTCATTTTGTTTAGAGCTTCATGCTGCCTATGCCTTTTAGAAATGGTCTAGATCACAGAAGGTCACAGAGAGCCCTACTGGGACCAAAGTGTGTTAACACAATTTTATTTCTATATGATTTTGAAGCTCTCGTACAATGAAAAGCAAAACAAGTGAGCAAATCCTGGCAACACCTATTAACTATTTACTCCAGTGTTATTTAAAAAATGTCTGTGATCCAGTTAAAGATATTTGACAAGTAGCCCCTGAAGCAGTCTCTCCCAGTTGCCCATTAAAATGCCAACAGACGGAGGGGAAATAATGGAATTTTATAGCACTGAAAATTAAGAATGAAAGCCATCTACAGACAATGAGGCATGATCATAATTCTGACTCCGAGCACTTTAAATACTGCCTTTAAAGACTGAAGTCTAAGATAAAAGCATAAATCAAGACCAGTTTAATAAATTAACCAGGGTTTCTAAATCAAAAGCATGTTATTTGTTCAGTTTTGAACACTCATTCTCCCTGTAGTGTATCAATAATTAACACAGAAACATTTTCATCTTTTTCATTCTGTGCCAAGCTCTCCCAATGAGAATCTTTCTATCTTTACATGAAAAGTTTCTCTTGGCCTAATTGAGGTAACATTTGAAATAGAAACTATTAAGGATATGGAGTTTCAATCATCTATTTTTTATTAAGCTACAAGAAAACCTCTAACTTCCATTTTAGATTTGCCTTAATTTTAAAATTGCATAGCACCTTATTGATTTCTTCTCAGGCATATACTTAAAAATAAACTAGTTATGCCCTTTTTCTACTTAAGATACTATTTGCAATTAAACAGCTCAGTTTAATCGGAAATAAATGACAATGATAATGACTTGATAATTATACAGCATTTCTTATTCTTATATACTTAAGGGTTTGTTTTTGTTTTGTTCTGTTTTGTTTTTTTTAAGAGACATCAAAGCCTACACGAATTTCATTTAAGAGCAGAAACTATTTAGGAAGACAGAATTATTTACCAAAGTTAATGCATAAATAAACAGTGAGCAAGTAAGTCCAGCTCTGGGATGTTCCTACTGGATATTGCCACCCAGTGGAGGTTGGTTCTGTTTTCCCTAATCCCATCACCTGTGGATGTTGCTGAGATGCTGTGGACATTTTATGAGCACAAGTTCTGACACGAGTAGTGGTTGACAATTAATCACACTAAAACAGGGCAAAGGTCATCACTCTAAGCTTTACATTAATGACTGATTAGAAAGCAAGTACCCAAAAGGCATTTAATCAAGTCAGATCTTTAGAGGGTCCAAGAAAGAAAACATTTTAGTCTTGCTGAAATCCCTCTTTTCCCCTTGAACTCTCTACATTGTCAACCACCTTTTTAATTCAGTCCTCATCAATTTACCACCCACTTTTTAGTTGACTCACCTATGCTTAACAAGCCCCTGTTTACTGTGGTTCTGTGTTTACTGAGCCCTTTTGATGGCTCCTTCTCTCATTTCTCCCCCTTCTTCATCCTTGATCTACCCCAGTAGCTGGTAAATCTCAAGGTCTTGCTCCTTGTCCTCAGACAGCACAACTCCTCTCCCACCTTAGCTATTGCCTGCTCATGAATGAAAACTTACATTCTGACCCTCTCAAAGCCCAGCCCTTCACCTATAACCAGAGCTGCACACTGAACTTTGCCATCCGGATGTCCATTACTTCAAGGGTAACATGTATAAGAACAAACGCCTTCACATTCTCCAAAGCCTAAAACCCTCCTTTGTATGGAGGAAAAGCAGAAGCAAGAAGGAAACAGAAACCATAAGCTCACTCTAATCCAGTGCACTAATGAGAAACCAGACCAATGATTCTTTACAAAATGAAGGGAATCTGCTCACATAGGGTACATGACTTGCTCAAGACCACACAGTAAACAACTTGAGTCTCTGACTCCAAAACTCATGTACTTGCAGCCTCATTCTCCCAGGCACTTCTGTTGAAACACCAAGCATCGGGACAATCTACAGCCAGGTGTAAAATGGAACAGTGTTAGATGGTGTGGATTAGAACCCCGACTCCAGCTCCTTCTGGCTGTAACTTTTTGCTGAGCAGGTTGCTTAAAGGATGAGTGTTTCCTCATTTGGTACATAGGGATACCACCAGTGCCAGTATCTATACCGTAGGGTTGCTAATTAAATGATACATGTAAAAAGCTTAGAATAATATATAACACATAGAAGTAATAAATATCAACAACTAAGTCATTTGAAATAGCTTTTAAAATGTAATAATTTATATTTCCATTGTCACTCCATCCTCTACCCCTTACTCAGGCCATAATCACTTCCCATTTATTCTACCATCAAGATTCTCTATTGATCGTTTTTCTTGTACAACTTACTTTTCCCCAACCAACCATTTTCAAAATTCCATTAAATCCTATTACCCGACTGGCCCCAGACCTTCGATGGCTCCCCAACCACCTATAATCACCAAACACTGGACAATTTATAGATGCTGCAAATCTTACCTGGTGTCTCTCCAGGTAAGATTTCTATTTCTATCTCCTCTTTTTAAAAATATGCCAAAATCCCCAGTGTAACCAAGCAATAAGGTTGCTTTTTTCACCCAACCCTCAGAACTGGGATGTCATTTTCAGCAAATACAGCCTAAAGAAATACAAGCTCACAACCATCACTTCCTGTTCAAAGTCTCCAGGCTTCAAGATCCTCTGCAATCTGACACCAGTCTCTGCTTCTCTCATTTCACCTCCCAGGACTCCCTTCACGAACCTCTGGTTCCAGCCAAAGTGGTCTCCGACTGACATACTCCATCCCGAATGCTTCATGGGTCACCATAGTGTTAATTACTCTCTGTGAAATACTGTAGTACCTTCCTTCCTGATGCTTCTGGGAAGCTCTTGTTGACCCTACTCAGGGAAGACTGTTTTCAAATCTGTGTACAAGGTTCTCTCCCTTAAGTCCCATTACTGAATTCCGTGTCACTTATCATCTAACTTACCCCTATGACTCCTGTCTGACATCATGATGTATGGGGTGGGGGGTATCATGTAGTGGGGCGTGTGTGCCTGCGTGTGTATAAAAGAGAGAGAGAGAATATGAGCATGCACACACCAGTTAGGATGCTTTCCTTACACTTTGGTATCTTTTGCATTCAGCTGAGCACTTCACACATAAGTAGTTGATAAATACTTGATTAGCAGATTCAGGGTTCATGAACAAAAATGCCCTTTCTCCTACTTTAATAAAAGGCATCTGGAGCACTGTAGGGCACTATAGTGAACCTAGTATGTGCAGATGAATCCACGTGTGTGGCCCTTCGGTCACGTACGCATATGTTGGTCTACACTGGTATCTGATGTGGCTCAGTGAGCTTGAGATGCAGAATTACTGGAATGGGACAAATCACCTCTCATGATGACAAGCGCCAGTTCTGGTATCTGTGTGAGGTAGACTCACCAAGGCAGCCAAATCCTCTGGTTGGTAAACTACCACCATAAAATCCTTGATCCTGATTCATCTAAAAAAGGAATGGTTTTGAATTTCCATAGATCGTAAGCTACACCAACAAGCATTCATAATGTGTGCATGTAAGTACGGGAGTGTGTATGTGAAGAGGGTAGTGTTATTGCAAGCAGCGATGTCACAAATAAAAATCACACAAATGAAAGTCTCCCATGAATGTCTGATTAAACTGGAGTCTAAACAATGGCTTCTGTGTCAAATTAGGCCTGATATCCATTTTTATATGCTTTAAAGCTAAGAATGGCTTTTACATTTTTAAGTAGTTGAAAAAACCATGTGCCGACCAACATGTTACATTTCTATCTAAAATTATCCCCCTTGTTATACCTTTGAATATTAAAAAGATTAGCAACAAGGGAAAGAAATGAAGATATAACATGAACCCAAGAATTCAGCAACTGAATAATTAGTTACTGGATTATCAAAGGTTGAATTTTTTCAGTTTAATAATAGGAGAAACAAACTTCTTATCCCAGAAATTAGTTACATTATAGGTCTGTGGCTTGGAATGTTAAATTATCCATTTAAAACAGAAAGTCAATTTATATTTCTCAGAAGCAATTATGACTTAATTGCTGTTATCAACCTAATAAATTACTAGGTGATTTCCACAAACTGGTTATACACTCAAATTTCATGTCTGATGAAAGAATAATTGTATCAATATTCTGCAAATATGAAAAGGAAATTGGTTCACTGGCCACAAGGGAAATGCATACACCTTGAGTGTAAACTCATCTATCTTTTTCTGTCTATCTTAAAGCAGGCAAATTAAAATGGGAAAGAAACAGTTTGTGTCTCACAGGAATAATGTGCAATATGTTAATTGCTTTTCAAGTAACATAGCAGGGCTTGAAAAATATTCTTTGTGTCTAATGAGAATGCCATGTTCTCTTGTGAACTCTGGATTTTGATGTACATCTGTTGGCAACAATTTAAATTAAACAGATTCATTTCATAACACTACAAAACAGATACCTTATAAGGGTTAAAGCAACCAAGATAATGAATGCCCATTGGAACATAACAATGTTCATGAAGACCTGGAATATCTATTGTAAAAATTATGGCATATGGCAACAGTCCAGTGGGCTGAGAAGAAACTGTAAGTGGACAAATCATAGCCACCAAGAGCAAAACAGCAAGGATATGCATTTATGTATCCATTCAACAAACTTTTATTTCAGGTCCCTGTGCTCACCTGGGCTAACTGGTGTTGATGAGAATATAAAGGAGACTTGGTCTCTAAGCTCCTGATGCTCATATCTGGAGCCACAGAAATTAGACACATAGCAATATGCTTAATATTAATATACACAAAGTATAATAGTAACACACAAGTAATTGTGGTTTAGTTATTTGGAAAATTAAGGAAAGTTTCAAAAATAAACTACCTGGGTAAGGATGAGTATAAATATATTAGGTTAAAAAAAAAAAAAGGAAAAAAGTTCAGACAGAGAAAATGCCACAAAAGTCAACATGTGAGTTAAACAATTGTCTACCTGAAGAACAAACAATTATGACAGAATAAAATGGAAGGCAAGGGAAAGGAGGATAGGAAATTAGAGAGGGATTCAGGAGCTGACTGAAGTGATTTGATGCCATGCTAAGAACTTTAGTTTATCTCAAAGATGGGATTTTGTTGGTAAATAATGCAGAATAGCTAATTTGCATTTTTGAAAAGCTAGACAGGCAGAGATGATGGAATAAAGGGTGAAGAAGTTGGGAGGGAGGCAGGACAACCAGTTAGGAAATTACTGCAATGATCCAGGCAAAACACATGGGCCTGAATAAACCCAGGCTCGTCAAGATGAAGGTGAGGGGCTGTGGCAAGTGTCGTTAAAGGAACTGAATTCAGAGGACCTCAAGATTAACTGGAGAGGAGAGTGGCTAAGACTGTTTTCTGGATTGAATGACCACATTCAAAAATAGGACCTTCAGCTAAAACAATAAATACAAGAAGAAAATTAAGGCTTGATGGAGGAAAAAACTAGACTGAGTCTGAGACATTTTAGAGACTTCTAAATCATCCAAATTAATATGTCATATTATGTGGCTGGACGCAGGTCTGGAGCTCAGGAGAGGTTGGCACAAGAGAAACAGGTGCAGGGTACATAGGATTCCAGCAAAAGAGGCCCTTTAGTGAGAACTGGATGGGGTAAAGGACAGAACTCTACGGAAAAGCCGTATTTAGGTGGTAGGAAAGAAGAGCAAGGTAAAAGACATTTGTTACAATTATTATGTTTTATTTTACATCATTATCAACAATTTTGTACTACAATACTTTTTTGCCTTCCTTAGATATAAATAAGTTCTGACAGTAATTACAACCCTCCGGCTAAAATGACTCATTTGGCCTCATCTGCTATCCAGCAGATACGGTCCCTCACTGATTCATTTAACAGATGTTTATTGAGAGCTTACTAAGTACGAGGCAGTGTTAGCTACCAGAAGTAAACTGCTACCACCAAGTCATTTTAATGGGACATAATCCAAAAGGATATGAATTCTTTTAAGGTTTTATTTAAGTAATCTCTATATACCCAATGTGGGGCTTGAACCTACAACCCCGAGATCAAGAACTAAATAATCCACCGAAAGCCCTGGAAGGATATGAATTGTTAAAATACATGAAAAACTTGAACATCTGCTACTGATTTTAACTGTTCATAAAAACTCTATGTGGAAAGTCATGGGTTGGGGTTGCTTCAAAGACAGGAAAATTCTTGTTACTTTTGAACAATCTGCTAAGAACACACAGCTCTGTTAGATGGATAAATGCTATTTACCTAAGTATGTAGTATCAATTGTTTGGTTCCTCTTGATCTCTGTTCCTTTTGGCTCTTTTCAATATTTAGCAATATTGCTATGTCCCTTCTACCACTGAGATCCTCTTGCTTTACCCCATAGCCCCTCATCCTCCACCCTCTCCAAAATCTCAATGGAAGAATTAATGCCTCAACTCTCCCACCATTTATCTGTTCTGCACATGGCACCCGGATAAGGTCTGGATTACATGAGTTTTAAACTATTAACAATGTACGTGGTTTTGCCATAGCTATTAATCCGCTAGAATGTTCTGCTTCAGCCTGGCAAAAGTTAACTGAAGAGAAAATTAGCCTTTCCTTACTTTAATTTACAGGGCCATGCAAAGCTTAATTAAGTAGGGCACGCAGATGGAAAGTTGCTTAGGAATTACAAACGATCTCTCCACTCCCCACCCCCATCCAGTCCATTTCTGTACATAGACATCCCCCAAGTGTTGACTGTAAATTAATTCCTCCTTACATAGGAATGTAAACAGCAGTCACTAACAGATGACTCTTCTATAATATATAACAATTATTTTCAGATAAAATTAACCTAGGCACAACTGACATCTGCATAATTATATATGCAAAATCAAACAAAATCACAATGAACTTAAGAGGACAACAAAAAACATACTGCAGAATTAGATTTACTGAAATTAGCAAATGAAATAGATGGTAAATCAAAGTTACTTGCAATGATTTGAGAAAAAATTCATTTGAAGGTTTTGGGTCAAAGATAGATACACAACAGTTTATACCTTATTTTTTAGTAGAGTTTTTACCAATAAAAAAACTTTAATTTGCTTTTTCAAGTGTGTGGCAATCTGACTGCTTTGTGTTACTTGTCTTTGATTGTAAATACCTAATATTGTAGAGTATATTTTAAGAGATTTGTATCAACCAAATTTACAACATAAACTCTGTTAGAGTAGCATATCTTGAAACTTAGTATTTAACTTTTAACCAGAGAGATGAATGTAGATCATTTTCCAAAAAGAAATCAATGATAAAAAAGTCCCTAATGCAAAAATTGAATAAAATTTATTTCTCACCAGCACTGGGGCTAAGGCTTAATTTGGGTTTGCATCAACCACTCTATGACATGTTTGGTTTTTTTTTTTTTTTTAAAGATTTTATTTATTTATTTGACAGACAGAGATCACAAGTAGGCAGAAAGGCAGGCAGAGAGAGAGGAGGAAGCAGGCTCCCTGCTGAGCAGAGAGCCAGATGCAGGACCCCGGGATCACGACCCAAGCCGTGGGCAGAGGCTTTAACCCACTGAGCCACCCAGGCGCCCCTACAAATGTTTTTGTATAGGATTTCATTAATTTCATTAATTCTCGCAACAAACCTCGAATGGCCATATTATGCCCATATTATCTTTAGAGACAGGAAGCTCACAGACGCACCCAAGCACCAGGAAAGGCAGAGAGGAAACCCAGCTAGTCCCACTAGAAACACAAGGACTAAGGGGTTCCTCTGCTTCCAGACCCATGAATGACAGCTGATCTACCTGTACTAAGTGGGGACACCAGAAAGAACTTCAAATTTTCTTGTTAAGCAGAGCAGAAGAGACATGGATATTTCTGAGTTTTATAAAGACAACTTCAGTAGCAATGTGAGGAAATGGGCTGAAGAATGGAAAGAAAACCACTTATGAGGCCATTATCAAGAGGCAACGTGAAGATCTGGCAGAATCAAATCCTCCAAAATATTAACTAGCAATCATAGGTGGAAAATGATCCAGGGAGGAGACTGTAATGGAATTTTCTCCTCTAGGATTTCCCAGCCATATCATGGAAGTAAGACTTGTATTTATGACCATAACAAAACATAATGAAAGCTAACAAATGGGGGCACGTAAGGTGATTTGGAAATTTCAGTGTAAGAAGGAACTTTATTTTCTGTTAGACATTACACCTTCCCCAAAATAGAACAAGTAATTTCCCCCACTGGTTTCCTCCCAATAATTTCTCACAAAGGCAGAAGGTCCACCTAATAGGGATTCTGGAGTGCAGATTTCTATCTTATGGTATGTGAACCAAATGACCTCAAATATCCTTACCAACTTTGAAGTTTTATAGAGCTAGGAAGAAAAAAAGGTCTTAGTAGTAAATTAGCTTCAGAAATGAATGGGTTACACAGGTTTCTCTCACTTGCTTACTCTTCAAGAATACCTACTGCCTTATTAACATGTCCCAAAATGATTAAAATCGTTCATGGCATCTAATTGAAAATCACTTCTTTTCATATTTTAAATGTTTCTTAAACTTTAAAAATGCTTAAAAAGAAATACTCAATATTACACCATGACCAAACAGGACAAACTTTTTTTTTTTTTTTAACACTAAAATTGAGAATATGTGAGCATGGATTAGCCCAACTTCTGTAAGTGATTGCTTTAACCATCCAGTTGCAAAGACAGGTTTTTATTTTGTTTTAATGCCTGTTACTGTGTAAAGACGGTATTTGGGAAGATTTTGTTACACCTTCAGCCCTTCATTAAACAACCCTTTGAACCATGGAAAACTAGCAAATTTATAGGTGCTCTGATGTCAACCCTTTTATAAATCTGTAATTCTTAGTAAAAATCCTAAGGGAAAGAGTATCTGTTATTTGTGTAAGTGTATATAATAAAGTTGAGTTTACCCATTTAACAATTCAGGAGTCTGAGTACTTGGAGAGTCAGAGAACACATACATAGCAAATGGGGTAAAATATTAATAAGTGAAGCTAAAAGAATATATAGATATTCCTTATTTTTATATTTGCAGTATATCTATAAACAGTTTTAAATTTTCTCAAATAAAATACATTTTTTTTCATTCAGAAATATTTGTGAAAGAAAATTTGGGAAGAAATATTGGTTAAAAAAAAAAAACACACACACAAAATAGTTACAGTCACCACAACCCAAAGAAAAACCATAAACATCTGATGTGTGTGTGTATATATACATTATAATTTATGCTCCTATATACTCCCATAATATATACATTCAGGTTTATTGGGTATTTTCACTACAATTTTTTTCATATTTATTTACTGCAGGATAAGTAATTTCTTAGGTCCTAGAATATTCATATTATGTCAGCCTTTGCTTTGTGCCACTTAGGTTTATTCTGCTGCTTCATATTTTAAAAGTGATTCTGATATGCAAGCTTGAGAGAATCTGAAAACCAGCATGCACCCACAGGCCAAAGGGCTGCCACACTCTGGAGACTGGCAACAGATCAAGTGCATGACCCAATCCTAGGAGATCTATTTCAGATCCCCCCAAATGTCACCTTACCATCTGTCACACAGCTTTGTAAATAATAATAATAATAATAAATCATGATTTTTTTTAAAAAGGCAAAATTTTTTTCTGGTTGATGTTTCTGTGCTTAACACTATGCCAAACACAAGGCTATTTAGAGAATATGTAGGATTTAAAGATCTTTAGATCACTCATTCAAACCAATGCATGCAAATATTCTTCACAGTAATATTATTTTCAGGTACAAAAGAGTCTTAATTTTTGTGCAAATCTAATCAGTTCTGCTGGGCTTAGAAAGTATCCTAAGGATCCGTGGAGTCAGTTCAAACTCCCCTACTAAGAATTCATTTGGCCTTTCAAGTAACATGCATAAGCATCTCCTGGAAGAAATGAAGCCATAGAATGTATTTAGAACAAAAGAGAAACAACAGAAGGAAAGATCGAAGCTTTTCTCTTATATAGAAAAAGTTATGTACATTCTATAAAATATGTGATTATGAAAGCTTATCTGTAAAATTTCTAAACATATGCCAAAACTGAGAGAGAAAAAAAATGGAAAAGAAAATAAGAGCAAGATGATGACCAGCTTAGTAGCCTGCAGTGATCAGGATAAACTTAAGTGTGATGGAGGTTACAGAAGGTGACAGGAACACATTTCAAACAGACAGATCCACATATGCGTCTCATCCTTTCAGAGGATCAACTAAAGCACAGGCCTGGGAGACAAGTGGGTCGGCTCCAGAATGTCTTCATAGGATAATGGTAGGAAGAGGCAAACTAGTAAGAGAAGGAGTAAGACAGGACCGATCTCGAAGTTAACATCTGCAGAGCAAGCAGCATGTTCTTCTACTTAGACTACACCATTATGTGGGGGTATCTTTGGGGGCTTAACAGAGAAGGAGAGGCCAGCACTTCCTGTACCATTCTTGGCCAATACCAGTGAAATGGAAAGACTTGTATCCACAGTTTGGCTACGAGAATAATTACTGGTGTCATTCTGAACTAAAAGGGTTCTCTGAAAATCACTTTCTGCATTCATGAATTGGGTTATATGAACTTGACAACAAAAGGAGACAATCAGTAATCTTCGATTTTCTGCATCACCGAGGTATTAGAAATCCCCTCTGATTTAGAAGTGCATGTTCTACTCTAGGGATATGGATCCATCCTGCTCGTCATCACAAATGAGGGATTTAATCCTGGAGGTTTTCAAGAGAATATTAGTGACAGAAAGCTGAACATTAAATGTAGGAATTAGCAATGTCTTTTCAGAGTCTTTTCCTTATCTTTTATATTAGGGTTTTTAAAACAAGTGTCATGTCTTGCTAATTAACTGTGGTAGAAAGATATCACTTGAGTAGAACATGCTGTTACAAAGTAATTATAAATTCCTTTACATTGTGGTTCTTGGCTGAAGGAGGATGTATCTATGTCATTTCATCCTCCAATCCTACCCCTTTCTTTTTTTTCTTAAAGATTTTATTTATTTATTTGACAGAGAGAGAGAGAGAGAAAGAGAGATCACAAGTACACAGAGAGGCAGGCAGAGAGAGGAGGAAGCAGGCTCCCCGCTCAGCAGAGAGCCCGACATGGGGCTCGATCCCAGGACCCTGAGATCATGACCTGAGCCGAAGGCAGAGGCTTAACCCACTGAGCCACCCAGGCGCCCCCAATCCTACCCCTTTCTGTCAGCCACTCTTTTTCTTTCTCAGTGTACTAGAGACTACCAAACCTGAATAAATCTAATATTTAATAGGAAGTTAAAAGTGTATTTCGCCACAACAGAAGCAATGAAAATTCCTAAATAACACAACGGAGAGGCTAACATTCCTTGGTGTTAGCACTGGACTCAGGATTTCTCTCTTTAAAATTCATCCTTGGAGACAAGAGAACCCTTGCACACTGTTGGTGGGAATGTAAATTAGTGCAACCACTGTGGAAAACAGTATGGAAGTTCCTCAGAAAATTAAACATAGAAATACCATGTGATCATTAATTCTACTACTCATTAATTCTACTACTGAGTACTTAGCCAAAGAAAACAGGAACACTCATCTGAAATAATATATGCACACTTATATTCACTACAGCATTTACAATGGCCAAAATATGGAAGCAACCTAAATGTCCGTCAATAGATGGATAGAGAAGATGCAGTGTGTGTATGTTTACACACACACACACACACACACACACACACAATATGGAATACTACTCCACCATAAAAAAGAATGAGATTCTGCCATTTGCAACACAGATGAACACAGAGGGTGTTATGCTAAGTGAAATAAGTCAGGCAGAGAAAGAAAAATATCATATGATTTCACTTAAACATGGTATCTAAAAAACAAACCAAACCATAAACAGACTCCTAAATAGAAAGTACTGGTGCCTGCCAGAGGCGGGGGGGGGGGGGGGGATGCCCTAATAGCTAAAGGGAATCAAGAGGTTCCAATTCCCAACGTTAAGTTACAAGCATGAGAAGTACAGCAACAGGGAGGACAGTCAATGATACTGTAACAATGTTGTATGGCGACAGCTGGTGACTATACTTACTGTGGTGAGCATAGTATAAAGTATAGGACTGTTGAATCACCATGTTGTGCACTTGAAACTACTACAACATTTTTTGCCAACTATACTTCAACAAGAAATTCATTCTTGGGCCAGGTGGCAATTGAGTCTATGCTTGGAATTTTCTTCTGGAATGTAGAATTGCCTTTTTCTCATGAGTGCCAATGCTTTGGCCAGACCTTCCTTGGAGGCTACTGTGTATTAGGGAGTGGATGGGACCAAGGGTAGAGCAAATGGCATTATTCCATCTGTAGCTACTGTCCAGATATATTAACAATTTTTCAATCAGGAACTGTTCCCTAAGCCTTTCCTAGGGAATAGTTTCAACACTAACTTGGAATGGGAGATATGTGTTTGATCCTTCTGTTAAAAGAGAGGTAAGAGAAAAAGACAACTAGCATTTATGAGTGCCTACCAAGGTAGAGGTACCTAAAAATGTTCATCTCATCTATTATCTCCAGCTTGATGAGTCAACATTACCCCATTTTATAGATGAAGAAACAGAGACATAGGGGGAAGAGGTGTATGGTCAGATTCAAACACAAACTTGTTCTGTCTGTCCTATACTGTGCTGTCCCATAGTCCACAAGTACGACCACTATAACTAAGATGACCAGCATGGGACCCGGTCGTGCCTTCAGTGATGTTAGCTGCCTGACAATTTTACCACCACACACACATCTGTCGGTAACCATTTCCCTTCAGCCTTCGCTCAATGGATATATGAAAACAAAACAAAAAAACCAACAACAATGACAAAAAAACAAAACAGCACGAGAGCATTTGGAAGAAACGAACAATGGGATTCAATAGCTTTAAGTTTCCAGAAAATACTGCTGGAGAAGTTCAGGGTGTAGATTAAGGAGTTTGGGTAATAAGAAATCAAAATCAGTGTTTTTAGAGGGAGGGGCAGGAATTGTTAGTGTCCGTGGGCATGAGTGCCTGTGTTTACTTCGCTGTGGAATCAAACCAAATGCTATAAAGGAGGACTGAATGCATTCTAGTACTGTAACATGGGGAGCACGTGAAAGAGAAAGGAAATGCTGAAGGGCTAAGAAAGGGACTTCTAATGTAAGAAATCGTTAAAGAAACTAAGACTGAGGAGATTAAGATTTTATTTTCTTAATTTCTTAGAGATTTGATTTGTTTGAGAGAGACAGTGGGCAGGGGAGGGGCAGAGCGAGAGAGAAGCTCAAGCAGGCTCTGGGCTTGACCACTAAGATCACGACCTGAGCCAAAATCAAGAGTCGGACGGTAAACCAACTGTACCACTCAGGAGCTCCAGGAGATCAGTATTTTAATCTATATTTTTCAGCCCTAAACAGTTCACTAGATAGAATTCATTTGGATCCCAAATTTTAAAGTATGACTAATAATTAAGTGATAAAATGCTATTTGCCATTATATGTTTAGACTATGATCTAGAATTTAGAATATGATGATCCATTACATCAATAATCAGTTACATTTAATACTAATTATTTGAAATAAAGGTGAGCTCAGTTGCATAGAATCTGCCAATATTCTCAATTTCTCAAAGAAAATTATTCTCAGGGTAAAAAATACAGATGATATCTTCTCTTATGAAAACAAGTTTGAAAATAATTTTAATTAAAGACAACAGGGAGACAAATAAGGATTTGAATTGCAACTTTCAAATATTTCAAATCCTATTGGTTTTTGCTCAATGATTTTTTTATAACTCTGTATTTACTAACTGAAATGTAGAAGAGAAAATTAAATAGTCTTGGGGCATTTCCTTTGAAGTAACTATTTCAAAAAATCATAAAAAAGGTAAATGATACTATTGAAAACATTCCTAGGTTTATAACACCTTAAGAAATTAAAGCTGCGGGGCACCTGGGTGGCTCAGTGGTTTAAGCCTCTGCCTTCTGGCTCGGGTCATGATCCCAGCGTCCTGAGATCGAGCCCCACATCGGGCTCTCTGCTCAGCGGGGAGCCTGCTTCCTCCTCTCTCTCTGCCTGCCTCTCTGCCTACTTGCGATCTGTCTGTCAAATAAGTAAATAAAAAATTAAAAAAAAAAAAAAAGAAATTAAAGCTGCTTGTTGAGATGCATGGTGGCTCAGTCTGTTAAGCGTTATGATCCCAGGGCCCTGGGATCCAGCCCTGCATCTGGCTCCCTGCTCAGCAGGGAGTCTTGTTACTCTCTCTCCCCGTCTCTCTCTCAAATAAGTAAAAATCCTTAATTTAAAAAAAAAAAAAAAGAGTGCCTTAAGCTGACAAAATTCTGTGAAGGTGGTCTATACTCTGTCCATATTTATATCCTGAGTCTGGCTGGGCCTATAATTTGGATTCAGGTTGCCTTAGTTTACAGACACACAGAAACCCACTGGAATGTTCTTAATGCTCTATTTGGCCACCAGATGTCAGTGTATGATAAAGAATGCTATAAGACCACTGCTGGTTTCAAGCTAGAAAGTCTTAAAAGGGTATTTCAATTAGTTTAATTTGCCAGAGTAGAAAAGAGCAGAAAAATATAGAAGCATTCTTTTGGGACAATATGTGGAGAAAAGCTGAGAATCACTGGACCTTACTAACCTCTAGTCATTGATACTATATCCTATCAGATGGGAAAACCCATCTTCAATTTTTTTTTTTAAGTGTGTCTAAGAATTTGTTTTTAAGAAGTGAGAGTTAGTAAGCACATACTAATGAAAGCTCAATTACACATAAATAAACTAAATTAGGAAAACCCTAGATATAGAATTTAGATTTAGATGTTGAAAACATGTATCTACACTAATTACTAGGCTTTTAATAATCGTACTGTTCAGTAATATACGTGAATTAGGGGCTGGGAGAAAAAAAACCAGCACAAGGAAGTTAAGATTATGCAAAAAATTAAATATTCCACAAACAACTGAAACTCCTTAAGATTCCATAATTGAAATTAGAAAAATGTCTGGTGTTTTTTTTTGTTTTGTTTTGTTTTTGTTTTTTTATAAATTTACTTACTTATTTGACAGAGAGAGATAGATCACAAGTACGCAGAGAGGCAGGCAGAGAGAGAGAGCTCCCTGCTGAGCAGAGAGCCCCATGTGGGGCTCGATCCCAGGACCCTGAGATCATGACCTGAGCCGAAGGCAGAGGCTTAGAGGCTTAATCCACTGAGCCACCCAGGTGCCCCTGGTGTTTTTAATTAACTAACGCTTACTATATAAAACGTTCACTTGTGATACATGAAAAGAAAAGGACAGGCCTCAAGGACTGCGGACTCTCTAACCATCCACTCTTATGAAGCCTACTCCAACAATGGACTTAGGACCTTGATAATCTCTCATCCTAACCACTCCCATTGCATGGTAGCTTTGCCCCTTCAGAATCCATTCTCTCCACCCAGCAGCCCGAGGAAAACTGTAACACAAATGTGACCACCCAGGCCCCTGCCTAGAGCACCAGCAACTTCTAAATGCTCTTAAGTCAAACTCAGCCCCTTGCAAGGCCCACAAAGCTCTCCCAGGATCTGCCGCCAGCT
The DNA here is from genome assembly GCF_963455335.1 of Martes martes. Taxonomy (NCBI): domain Eukaryota; kingdom Metazoa; phylum Chordata; class Mammalia; order Carnivora; family Mustelidae; genus Martes; species Martes martes. Next base: position 94,533,154 of record NC_137896.1, on the reverse strand, counting down.
TAGCCAGATTTCTCCTCATTCCCTGGGTTCCAGAATGGGGTATTTTTCTGAAGATTGCCTCTGCATGAAATGATGTTCTGAGAAACACCCTCATTCACACTTGAGCATGGTAATTCCTACTCACACACCACCTCCTCCAGGAACTCTTCGGGATTTCACCATCCCTAATCTTACCCATGCCCCAACAGACACACACTCAGGTTAGGTGCATACTATATATGTAGGTGCATACCACATCATTTATGCATCACAGCAACTATAGCTGTTTACACAGCATGCCTCCCTTATACTTTGCAGTCCTACATTCTTTTATCTTACTTGGCACCCCGTAAGCTCTTAATGGATCTTAGCTATCCAGTAGTTAAACCTTACTCCCAGGCTTAGAGATACTATCTTGGCAAGCCCAGGTCACACATTTCTAGAAATTTACAGAGCTTGGAGTAGCCACCATATACCACAATCCAACTCCTAGGCTCTTCCCAAGTCCTGGGCTACTTCTAAAGGCCATTAAATAGGAACCATTTCTTAGGTACACGGTGGAGATTATTAAGGAGTACTAATGGGGTGCCTGTGACTCTTGCTCTCGGGGTTGTGAGTTTAAGCCCCATGTTGGGCATAGAGTTTACTTTAAAAAAAAAAATACTAATACAGTATTAAAGAACAGACATAACAACTGTACAGATGTTAAGCCTTCAAAACTACTGGCATGAACTCAGAAAGGCAGGAAGTTGCTGAATTGGTCTGTTCCATCTTCAAAGTAGGAATCCAAAAGTGCCTTCCCAAAGCTCTATGGTTCTGCTTACTGGCTTTCATTTTTATCCATTTGGCCTCCTGCTTGCCAATTGCTTTAGGACATAAACTACATCTTGCATTTTCCTCATCAGTATGTTTACAGTATTTTGTCAGGGCTTTCTCCTCTCTTTTCTGTCCTCATTCTAAATACACAGGAATACACAGGAAACTTACCCTTTTCATAACCTAATATGGGGGCTCCCAGATGTCTTCAGTTGGAATGACTTTATAGAATGTAAAAGAAGGAGAGGCGATCTGGAGGAAGCCTCTCTGATAACTACGTTGATTTCCACAGCAAAAGGGAGCGTTAGAGCTAGGAAGGAACTTACAAGATGCTCTGTGGAAATATATGTCTCCAAGGAGGCATTCCTTCTTGCCTGTTGTTGGAGAGATCATAACACTTAAGAATCCCTGAGCCAGCCAGAATTCTGGTTTGTGGTTCCTTAAGGGACCAGAGCTTCAACAGGAGCTTCTAAGAATTAATCTCCCTATCTAAAGGTGTCAGATGATATTTGGAGGAAAGTGTCAGTTGAAAAACTCTACTTCTTCAGATTCCTGCAGCCTAGATCTGAGGTCATGCATTTGGGCTTCATATCTAAGATGCCTGTCAAGCACTCTAGCTCTCCACTGGGCTTGAATTCCAATCCTGGATTCTAAACCCTAGACCCAGGTTGTTCTTACTCTTGGGTGTCCAGAAACGGGCTGGAGTCTTGCTAGGAGATGAGTTACCACCTGAACTCCTGTTTCTTAACCAGGCTCTTCCAACTAGAGCTTCTAGAACATCCGGGTACACCTGAAACAAGCACACACTTGGAATAGCCTTAGGGCTGTGACCACTGTAGCGTGGAGATGCTCTCCAGCAGATAATTCTCCCCTTACTGAAATTAGCCTAGACCCTCTAACCTTGTCAGATGGACACGGTGTCTTGCTATCCCTGTTGGCCTGTGATGCAGATGCCCCATTGTGCCTTCTGCTCACCCTCCAAAACTTCTATCCACTGCATACTAGATCAGTATGAGAATTACAATTAGATCAAGGAAATCTATTTAAAGAGAAAGAAGCAGGGGTGGATATGTGGGATATGTGTATCCATGTGTATATGGATATGAGGATATGAGGGAGAGGAAGAAAACAAACTAGAGGGAGGAGGGTATGAAAAAGAATCTGGTAGAAATAGAAGGACAATTTATGTAGAGTTGGTAGGTCATGGTGACATTTCAGCTCACTGTGGCTGAGGCCAGACTGTCCTAGTCTTCAAGTACAGGTATTTAAATCTTGCAAATTTGAATACAAATCAAAAAAAGGTATGTTTAATATTATTAAGATCCACCCCCCCATTCCAAAGTTGAAACAGTTGAGAACTAGAAAATAAAAACACATAGATATTTAAGGGTCCTTATTACAAACTCAGACACAGTGTTACAGAGGAGGGGCAGGAGCAGAGGTTAGAGTACAAGGCTAGAAGAGATAAGAGCTAGTGGCAGCCAAGACATACAAGCAAGGACTGGAATCTGAAAGAACTCAAACTCAAAACAGTAAAATATGAGAAAACAGTAAATATGCTAGCTTTATGCTTTATTCTCTTTCTAGGCTGTAGAACAGAAATACGTTTTTCTACAGGCTGAGAAGATGGAACAAGTGGAGAAAAAAATAAACGTACACACAAAAAAGAATTATTAATCACGCAAATGGGCAAGTGGGCAAAGAAGTTACAAATACAAAACTTAAAGTTAGACGATTTTGAGATACTGCTCACGATATGATTTAAGAGAAAACAAAAGGGAGGTTAAGCATCTGCCTTTGGCTCAGGTCCTAATCCTAAGCCAGATAGGAGCATCGGGTTCTTTGTTCAGAGGGAGCCTGCTTCTCCTTCTCTCCCTGCTTGTGCTCTGCCCCCCTCACAAATAAATAAAATCTTTTAAAAAGAGAGAAAATGAAAAAATTTAAAAGAGAAAGCGTTATCAATTATAAAGACTGGGTCATGAATGGTGTTAATGTCTATTTTTCTAAAGCATCTTCTTCTACAAAAGCAGATTCAAAAAACATAATTTCTGTTTAAAGAGAAATTCTGTACGAATAATTTTAAATTTTCCTCTCCTACTCTTAAATTTTCTGGCAGTCAAAACTGACATTATAATAGGATTTACTTCTGAGTAGTCATTATATTTTTTACAAATTCTTTTTAGTATTCCTTGGTAGTTTCACCAGATAAAATTAACCACCTCAAGCTGCCACATTTTAAATGGAGGTTGATTTTTCCATTGATTAGCAATCATTTTCTTTTGGCTGTTTTATCATTAGAGACTCTTGACAGTTTTAAGTTGTTAAAAATACTGTTTTTTTTTTTTTAATTCATTCTCTAGTTTCAGAAATCACTACATCAACTCTTCATGTAGGCAGAAGAAGAGTGCCAGAAAATAGGTCACCATGCACTGAGCCATAATTCTAAGTACCCAGATAGAAAATCAGTCCTGTAATTTTAGATAATGTAAAAATGCTAATTTTTACGTTGTTCTCAGTAAACTACCACACTTTAAGTCACTTCTGCATCCAGCCTCCCATTAAACTCAGTTTGGCACACTGACGACAAATACGAAATGTGTTTCAAATTCAACATTAGAGCATGCTTGTCATCCTGATGACGAAATAGTGTATTTCTACAGTTCCTTTCACTTCAGGATCTCAAAACATACTTTACTTGTTAAAATCTCCATCACATTGGCAAACCATTAAACTAAGCATCAGGAAGGGATATTGCCAGAAAAATAAGTCACAGGAAGTTTGAATGAGTTTTCCCACCCAGTGTGGTATCGATTTGTTTAATATCTGAGAATAGCACTGAGGATTCAAGACAGATGTCTGAATTCTAAACCAATTTCAAGTCAATATGCCTGGGGAATAAAAAAATACCAAAGTACTCATTATGCAACCATAGAAGAGAAATGTATAATTCTGTTACAAAGAGAAGGAGACATTATTTTTTTAGTGAGAGAATTTCAAGTATCATTAAGGACTACGTAGGTTTGTTGGTGTCAGGTGATAGAAAATCTACAATTGGTTACTTACCTTGTACCTTGGTCATATTCAGTAATATTTATTAGTAATATTTACTATGTTTGATAAAGTACTGAAATTTCATTAACTTAATTTTTAGGAACCACACCAAATGGAATTACGATCTATAAATTACCAATTTACATGGCTCCACAAGTTGATTTTTATCAACCTCTGAGAAATAAAACTTTATACATTAGATAATGTTTTATGCAATTTATATAACGTGAGAACCCATACACATTTAATAATGAAATATTACTTGGTTCATATATTTAGCTACTATATAATTAGCTAACATACTTAATGTAACAAATATTAATTATAAATTAATATAGTGATGAGTTAATATGCCATGTTCTATTAAAAAAATATATTCATGTATTAACTTCCCAGAGCCATGTTTGTCCAGCATATCACTACAGTTAAAAACAAAAATATCAGTTGAAAGTTTTTTATACGTCAACATACTCTGTTAATAGATTTTCCCCACATGGCCTTAAGTTTTATGAGTCCAAAGCCTTTTGTATTACTACAATGATGCCTCAGTTGTTAAACACATTTTGGGCAGAAGCTCCTTTCAATGAAAAGTCTGGAGTCAAAGAGATCAGGAAGCTATCACACTTGAGCAGAAGGTGGCAGCAGCTGAAGGGTCTATCTTTCAAGGGAGTTCTCTGTATACTATGCTTCTACTCTATCTAGCTCCACAGGTTTTATTTACTTTTTGATTATAAAATAGAATTATAAAAATGCAGTTGGGTCAAAATCTGACTAAATAATCCACCTATTAACACATTTTTTTAAAAGTACCAATTCATAAAGTAATTCTGTATTTGAGATTGTTTTGCAATTTTCTATTCTGTTTAACTGATGAGGTATTTTTTGGTCTAACGCACACTTTCAAAATTAATGTAGCATGGTAATGTTTTAATATCTGAGTACATCACCTGCACATTTTCATTTCCTTAAAACTTGGGCTTCTTCATTCTTATTCCAGAAAGAAACTTTTACCATTACTCCATCGAGTCGTAAAAGAACGCCACATTTTTATCAGAATTGTCTGAACATTATAAAAATTAAGAGTCAATAGTTTTCCTACCCAGGATCGTGACATCATTTACCAAGAAGTACAACTCTATTGTATAACCTAAGCACAAAACAAACCAAAAATCAAAAGTACAAAAAGTACCACTCAGTGCTTTTTTTGGTCCTCCAAAACTGTATCAGGATTGTTTCTAACATTTATAAGGAAATAAATTAAGAAATAAAATAAAGCCACCAAATTGTTCATTTTTGTCAACAGGATCTGTTTTCCCATTATTCTATGTTTTGCACCTGGGAAATCTATTGATTTGTTATGTGTATTTTAAAACTGGTAACCTTACTGAACTCTATTAGTGCCAACAGATTTTCGGCTGTCTCCTGAAAGTTTGTGAATTATGTATTAAACCCCAATTTCTGCGGTAAATGCTTTAAATGGCATTGGATCCTTACCAAAAAAACCCTAGGAAACTATGCAGTCTAAGTGATGGATATTTTCGCTAACAAAAAATAAAAGAGGAGAGACCCCTGTGAAAACTGCAAACGGCTATCCGAAGTGTTATAATTTTCCCTCCATTGTATCTCACAGCTTTATGTCTTTAGCAATCACTGCTTTGTTCCTGATCCTCGTTCCCAGCCAGTCGTCCCCTGCCAAAAATTCACGTCAACAGATCCAAAAGCAAGCTCATCATCTTTCTCCACAGCTGTTAAGTAACCTATTTTTCTTTTATGAATTCCTATAATACCGTGTTTTATCACTTAAAGGGTATTTAATACATTCTACTTCTCCCATCTCCCTACAGGAAAATAGAACCCTTGAAAACAGATACAGCTTATTTTAAATCTTGGTAGCCCTCCAACACATGCAGGCTCTCACACTGAACACAGGAGGAACTCAGATGAATTCCAGCTTCCCCTACGTGGGCCTGTATTCTGACCCAAGGAAAGCGAGGGCTGTCATCCTGGGGTCTTTGATTACATGCATCCCTCTCATTCACTTTGATGCCGTCCTCCCATTGCTTCCCTCACTGGGACACACCCCTCAGAAGTAGCAGGTGCAGGATGTGGGTCATTCATGGGTCCAACACAGGTGCTACCCAGAGGAGCTGATTCAAGGGAGTCAGGGATCCCATGCGGGATCAGGGGGCAACAGAGTTTGTCACTGATTTAAAATGAAGACACGGAGGGCAGTTCTTCACCCAGGGGCAACACAGAGGCAATAAATACCTATACTGCCTATGACATTTGCCCCTTTAAAAATAAAGAACCTTCCAAATGATGAACTATCCCTAAAATAGCCAGTGGGATAGGAAACTAACAGTTTACAGGGTTTCTGCTTGCATTAGATCAGCTCCTCTCAAACACTGTTGTTAGATCCTTTAAATTTAAGAAAACTAGGCTCTGCCACTATGCTGGATAGCTAATAACAAACACATTACATAGTTTACCTTATTAGCACAATCCTCCAAGAGGGGTAAATCCAGGTATACTATTGTGGTCCTTCAACCCCACATCATTTCTTTCAATCCAGGTGTGTACCCCTCTCTGCGCATCACTGAGATACTCACATCAAACTCATTGAGAGCTGCAGCCAGCTCGCCGATGCCTGTGTGGCCTTTGGCTTCATCGGTGGGCGAGGTAGCTTGAGCAGCATTGGAGATGCCAGCAATGGCCTCCTGGACTTGTTTAAACACATAATCTCGGTTGGCTCTTGTGGCAGCAACATCCGGGTGGCGGAGAAACGCTTGGGAGGCTGTGTACAGCATTGTAGCGTTCTTCTTCAGAGCCCCTCGGGCGGCTGCCATCTCATCCCGACAGTGAGGGTCCTTCAGCTCCTGTGTACACAAAACAGGAAATGTGCACATTCATGAAGGTTGCCGCAGAAGCATTTGTTCTAGAACTTAGAGTCCCAGACTCAATTTCATAAACCCTACTGCATTTTAGAATCCATATTCTCCCTTGTCCTCGCTCTAGCCACCGGGACTTTGCATATAATGTTCTTTCTGTATGAAATGCCTGAGCACTCCTCTTCCACTTACCCTTTCACCAGACATGGCCGATCCTCCTGGAATGTACTCCATCCTGCTAAGCTATGCCCCCTTCTATCTGCTCCCACAAGCCCCTATCCCCTCCTATCAACATTTATTAAACTTTACTATATTTACTTCAAGATGTTTCCCTCATGTATTGTGTCTAGTGAGAGCAGGAAGCCTTGTCTATCTTATTTAGTGGCTCTTCACTCCTTAGCAGTGTTTGGCCCCTAAGAGGCACTGAAATATTGCTGGGAAAAATGTAAAAACCAAGCTACGGACAGTCAGTAGCTTGCATTGATCAGAGTTCCCAAGCAGCAGATGGAAAACTCAAACTTCAGTCTTCTGATAACACGTGCCTCCATATTCAATTACAATTACAGACATGGGCAGTCAGACTCTTCTGATTTTTGCTTAGTCTATCACTGTCACTGCATTATCATTTCTGGAATAGGGTTCTTTCTTTCTTTCTTTCTTTCTTTTTTTTTTTTTAAAGCTACCTTTAATGGCAGCTCAATCATTGAGTTTAGTGACTAAGAATAGATCAAAGATGATTTGCCTTCATAGTTTTGGCTGTCAAAATACCACCACTGGGGAGTTTCTTGATCTTCAGCTTTAAAGAGTATTTGTTAAGAAAATGTTCACATCATTTACGAAAATGATAAATGCAGTGCTGCTCTCTGAGACCATGTAGGATTGCCAGCTGAGGATCTCAGAGAGATTTTCCCCCACTCCCAAATCTTCAAAATATCATTAAAGGTTACTTGAACCACTAAAGTTCAATGTCTATTTGTTCATTTGGTACATTGTACATAAATGACTTGGCAATAATGACATCTTCTCTTTTATTGGTCAAAATAATTCTGAAACAAGCACATTACATTTTATCTAGGATTGTCAGATAAACTGACAGTAATAATTAAGTGAACCATCTATCCTCTTTTGCTTATGTACTGACAAATTTATGCTAGCCAACATGATTTCTAATATGGGGTTATTTATTTTTAGCCCTCAACATGAACACAAATAGGTAACCAACACCTGAGTATATTCTCTAGGCGGGGCAATAAGCTAGGCATGGAAGGTAGAAGGTTTCTCCTGAGTAGTTAGTTATAAAGGGCCTTTTTTAATCTCCAGAAGAGTGGTCCAGAAGCTAAATGTTACTTTATACTAATAAAAGAAAAATCTGAATGTGGAAGTGAGAAACGGAGGGGGGGTTCTCTGCATAAAAATATTTGAGGAACCATTCTTTAATAACCTAAAACAAAAACAAAAATGAAACTGCAATCTAAATATTGAATTATGAATTGGTTAAGTAAATGACTGAAGTTCTTGACAGACTATGTGGATATTATAATTCACCTTCATCAAACAATATGGATAATGTTTATAAATGAAAAAGCACAACCCAATATACATACCTGTATGCAAGGTAGGATTATAAACATGTTAAAATATGAAGATAAATAACTGAAAGGCAATATACTAAAATTGCACCATGTTTTTTTTTTTTCTTGGGTGGTTCGGTGTTATATGCGTTTTTCCTTCTTCCAATTCTACTGTTTATTCCTAAATTTTCTTGGAAGAGTCTAGCAATTAATTAAAATCAAGGTATTAATGAAATAAATGATATGTATGGGCATTCTCATAAATAGCTCATACCCTTCCATAGATTTTAATACCCAGCTATATATACACTGATGACTGGTTTTTCATCTCCAACCCATGTGTCTATTCTATCTGAAGAATAGAGCTCACAAACATCTCAAAAATGAATATGTCTGAATATGAAATTTTAATTTCTATACCCAACTGACCCAGTCTTCTCCATCTCTATAAATTCACCACCATCTACCCATTTGCTCAAACCAGAACCTTAGAACTCAACTGGTTGCTGTGACTCCCTAACCTGACATATCCAATTTAACATCAGGTCCTCAGAGCTCTATTTTAAAAATTAACTTTGATTCTTTGTAATCTTCTCCATTCCTACCACTACCAACTCACTAAGACCATCTTTCACCTAGACATCAGCCCCTCCCAAATATAGATTGCTTCTCCTCCTTCACTCCCTTGTGTTCAGCATATCAAAAAATACTAAAATGTAAGTTTGAGACCCTGATACCAAATTTTGAACTACTGAGCTACTACCTACCCACTTACAATAAAAACCAAAAATTTTCTAAGACTCTGGATGTCCTGGCCCCTATCTTTCTTGCCAACTGCCCCTTTGGTTCACTAAGGTCAAGATTCAATGTCTTTTTTTTTTTCTCCTTCAGTGGTTTAAATAAGCTACGTAGCTTTTTGGTGTCACATTTGTGCTTCAGAGTAACTTCACTCCTACCCATCTTATACTTCGGACTATTACACAAGATCCACTTGAATTTTACTAATTACAAAATACTTAAACATCATCATGTAATCTAACATCACATATGTGTATGCCTCTCACACAAGGAATACTGTAAGCACTTTAGGGGCAGGAACTAGATCTTGACCAAGTTTATAATATCAGCATTCCTTCAGCACGGCACAGATGAACACTCAACACACGTCTGTTGAGTGGAACTTTCTTGTCGGTCATAACCTTAAGGCACTAGGAATTGCCCTAAATGTTGAATTCTAGGAACAGTCAAGAGGTTGGGTGGAAAGGATTTTAATGGACCAAGCCACATTTGGAGAGGTTTTTCTAGGGGAAAAACAACAACAACAACAAAACACACCCCTTGAGAAAAAAAGTCTAATGGTACTCAATGATAGGCCTGGCTAAAATTAGGGGTGCTATCTCAAGACAAAGGGAGACACAATATCTCCTGTGAGCCACCTATATCAAAGTAACTCACTCACCTATGTTATCCCATACCCCGCCCCTTTCTCTTTCTCTCTGCCTTTCCTTGATTTTCTTTACATTGTCTTCCTGTCTTTCAGAAAGGTTTCAACATGCTGCACATTCTGGCTCTGCATATGCACGGTTGTGTCTTTAGGTCTAGGAAATGAAAAGTGAGGGCAAGTAAAGGAGTGGTGTCCAGATGGCATCCATAACACCACACCAAAGTTTGATATTTCAACTGGGGAGCTTTTTCTATACTAGAAAAAAGCTTAGAATGTCAAGCAGAAGGCCTGTGACCTACTCTAGGTAGGCAGGGGTGAGGGAGTCCCCCAGGGCCCACAGTGGTATGAAAATTGGCCCATTGTAGGAGGCAGCCCCTGTGGATCACAGATTCTGGGAGCATTTGGAACTTGATCACCATCAGATGAGGCTGATCTGTTGGTCAGGCCTATCAAGCTAGAAGGTTACTTAGACACGCATTGTCTCCCCTAGCATTTCCAAAAAAAACTTCTCCCACCTGTTGTCTTCTTGCTGCTACGTAGTTAAGTTTCACCATTTCTTTCCCAAACTCTTTAAAGCGGTTTGCAAGGTCTTGCTCATTTGTAGCATTTTTGACAGCTTCCAGGGCCTCTTCCACCTGAGGTAATAAGAAACGATATTTATAAATGGAAAGAATGGATATATTAAACACGTTAGAAATGGTCATTTTTTAAAAAATCAACAATGAACACTGAAGTAAAATAGAAGAAAAGTACCCCTAATAAGCATTTAAAACAAGAATATTTGTTCACAATACACCGAATATTTTGTATCTGAGAGGTAATTACAGAAGGCTTGGAGCATTAGAACTATATTGACTGTATTTTACTGGGTTATGATTCTGATCAGGATTACAGACTTCAGGGATGCCTGGATGGCTCAGTTGGCTAAGCACCTGCCTTGGGCTCAGGTCATGATCCCAGGGTCCTCCGATGGAGTCCTGAATCAGGCTCCCTGTTCAGCAGGAAGCCTGCTTTTCCCTCTGCCTTTTGCCCCTCCCACAATGTGTGTGGGGGGTGCGCGCGCCAGCACGCGTGCGCGAGCGCATGCGCAAAGGTATATAGACTTCTAACTTTAAGTAGAAACATACAGTAAAGCAGACCTAAGAAGAAAATAGGCAATTTGAAAACAAACTCTAGAAACCTTCAAAGGAGAAAGTGCGTTAACAAAAAGTGAAGGAACTCCTGCAAGCTTGAGCCCACTTGGATCTATAACCACACTTCTCGCCAACACTTCTGAAGCTGGAACTAAGGGGGCTGTAACTGTAAGCTGAGTTTACACCCTGCCATCCACAGAAAGAGGAGCTGCTGAGTCTGGAGAAGCAAGTGCATTTGAAGTTTTGTTGCAGGTGAAGGTGGCATCAGCTGGGGTAGAATGGCGGTGGGCAGAGGGACAGCATGCACACTTTCCTAATGATGCATCCTGCTTCCAAATTCCTGCCAACCGTGTCACGGAACTTTCCCAGGGAGGCCCTGGACTTGAATTATGAATTTCACTAAGCAATCTTTTATAAACGACCTGAGGATTTGGGAGATACTAAAATCTCCTCTCCAGAATGATTTTAACTTTAGTATGGGGTGAAGATTTCCACAATTGGTCATACCATAATGCCTGTGGTCTCAATTAAAATGAAAATTAAGATATTAATAAGTAACCAACTACATCATTGTCAGTTACAGTGCATTATTGTAGGCAAAATTTTATCAGAGTAAACAACTGAAAATAAAATTCTGAGCAAGCAAGGCACAAGACAGATACGTGTTTGCAAAATCAAAAGTTCTTCTATATAAAAATGGAGCCTAGTAAAGAGGCCTTCACTAATGCAGGCTATTGATAGAAGAAATGGAAAAAGAGCAGCAGCTCAGAAATGTGAAATGCAGAAAATGCAGGGTCTACTGCAGAATTCTGATTAGCTTTTGTAGTCTGGAACAAATCAAAAGACAACATACAGGGAGTTCATTTTGACAATGCAGAAATATGAAGGACCACTAAAATGGCTAGAAAAAGCCAGAGATGAACATAGTTCTGAGCTATGGAGATACACCTTTGTTTGAGCTTGACACGATGACAAAGGTAGCTAATTCAATATCCTTATCAAATTTCACTGAGTGGAGGGAGAGAATAGTGTATATAAACCAGTGATAATAGTTATCATCAAACCTTTTACTCCATAGATATGATAATGTCATTCAATTTACTAAATAAGCTAACCCATTTTATTAAGGAAAGAGTTGTAGCAAGCAAGGGAAATTTAGAATGGCGATAATCTAGACTCCACATAAAATTAAGTTTCCATTCACATCTTGTGTGGAAATTCTCCATCTTTTTTTCCTAATTGTGAAAATATAAAAAGATAATTAAACTTCTCAGTGTTGGTCCTTTCTTTTCCAATTCCTAGACAGGCTCTAATAATGCTCAAAGGAAAGCAACAAGTATCACTGAAAAAAGGACTGTTTTAAGGATGCCTTTTTTTTTTTTTTTTTTGAGACTCAAATCAAGTCACATTTTATGGTATGGAATGGGCCATATAAAGCATTTTCATAGTTTAATTAGAATCTCATACCTCAAACCTTTAAAACAACAAATCGGTGATGTTTTACTTTCTAATAGATTTATAATTATCTTAACATGGCTATCAACAGCATCACTGAGAGGACAGCTCTTGGCAGTTAATTTGTTCCTGCTGCTTATTTGAGCTGTAAATCTTTCCTGAGGACATAAAAACTGGTTCCGGGGAAGAGCAAAATAATTATCTCGGAAGGAGCTAAATCTTGGATTTGTTTTCTAATATGTATAAAAAAGTCTTCTTACCAATTATTAATCAGACCAATTTGGAAGAGTTATTTTGTTGTGTTACACCTAACATTTTGGTCTTCTTTGAAGAATCCAGTCACTGGTTTGAATTTATGTTTCTAATTCAGCCAAGTTTTTTCAAAAAGAAACACTAATAATGGGGTCTGTCTGTGTAAAGGTAGACTTATCCTACTTGGAGTTTTAATCTAGAAGGATCAGAGAGGTCACCTAGTGGAAAAGTCTCACATAGAAACATGGTTCAGCATCAGTCCAAAGTTCCCCCCAAAAATGGAAGAAATGGAACTAAAGTTGAAGGGGTATGTGTGTGGGGGAGACAAAAGGGGAGATTGCTTAAGGGACACGAAGAGAGCAAAAAAAAAAAAAAAAAAAAAAAGGAGAAAGGGAGTGACCAGGCACTTTTGAGAAGTCAAAATGAATTAAAAAATCAAGTTTTGTTTTTTTTTTTTTTTTTTTTTTTAAATATTTTATTTATTTATTTGACAGACAGAGACCACAAGCAGGCAGAGAGGCAGGCAGAGAGAGAGGAGGAAGCAGGCACCCCGCTGAGCAGAGAGCCCGATGCGGGGCTCGATCCCAGGACCCTGAGACCACGACCCGAGCTGAAAGCAGAGGCTTTAACCCACTGAGCCACCCAGGCGCCCCTGTTTTTTTTTTTTTTTAATCAAGTTTTTATTTTTGAACAGAGCCAAGAATATTTTCTTTCTGGGTGTTAGGGTTAAAGGAAGGGGACTCCCTAGAAGCCAAACACCTTAAAAGCAGTTCTTCTACAGAAGAGCCTGGGACAGCGTTTCCAAAAACTTTCTCTACCTCCCTGGTCCCCACAGGGTCAGAAATAAGTCAGTATGTGTGAGGAGCTGCAGGTCACGCTGCCCTGTGTTTGAACCCCAGCTAGGTCATTTGTCTGCCTTGTGATCCAGGTAAGCCCCTTAACCTTTTGGACCCTCAGCGTCTTCATTAATAAAATGAAGATAATAATGTCAACATATTACACAAGGTTGTTTTAAGAACGGTGGGAGATAAGAAGGTATATCCATGGAAAATATGAAGATGGCCAACTTAAGTCCAATTATCAAATAAATATAAATGGGCTAAATGCTCTAATTAGGATACAGACTCTCAGATGGAAGTTTTAAAAACAGACCCAACCTGTTACTAAGAGATCATTCAAACAATAAGTACAAAAAGTTGAAAACAAAACCTCTCACGCTCATGAATTTTAAATGCAGTAAGTTCTAAATATATAAAAAGCCAGTCTCAACACACAAAGAACCCGAGAACTTGACTAGATCAAAGTATGTTACAGAAATGGAAGCCAAAGACTTCCCCTCTTTTCCCAAATAAATCAGGCATACTGTATATGAAGGAAAGAAAAGAAAAAGAAATAGCAAAATAGCAAACAGAGTACCTGGCAAAAATGAGGAGCTCCTTAAACAGGGGTACTGACCTGCCGCATAGCGTCCAGCTGAGGGAAAAATATTTCCCCCACTAAGTTTGAAGAAAGGAACGTCTGTAGACTGGGCCCTTGGGAAGAGGGGAAGTAACACAGTGAAGAAGACACGGCAGCTGCTGGCAAGGGCTCTGAGGAAAGAGGTGCTCCTGGGGAAGAGTTTTAAGCGGGAGCTGGGGAGACTCCATGTCCTGGATTGGGAAGTTGTTTTCAGTGAGCGCCTAACAGGAGTCCCTAGAGGCAGCTGCCATTGTTTCCCTCATTATAAACGCGTGGCGGTCCTGGACACGGCAGCCGGCTGATCTCCTCCCACAACAGGCTGGGCTTAGGAACACCAAAGGGAGAACCCTTTGCTCAATCACATATTCCTGTCCTTATTATTGGTAGCTTGTGCATGGTTCAGCTGAAAAGACTCAAACACCTAGAAAAGATATTAAAATTTCTTCCCTCATTAGTGGATTTAGATATTATTTTCAGAGCTTGTCACTTAAAACTCTTAAAACCTTGGTCTTCCAGAGCTTGTTCAAAATAGCCTCTACCCCCATTCTTAAAGCAGGCCTGCCTGCCAGTCTACAGCTGTGTCAAATCATTGGAGATCAACTCTTTAAATCAGTCTCCAATTTTCCTGATTGGAATTTCGCTTATTTACTTCCATACGCAAAAAGTAGTCTGAAGTCATTCAGTCATTCAATACTAGTTAAGCAGGCATATGGGGATAGGGGTAGTACTGAACTGAGAGTCTGATCCCTCCCCTCCTGGACTGTGTGATCCGGTTCTCCAACTGACATTTACTGTCCCTACCAGGCTTGTAAATCATTGGCATAACGATCCTAAATTCCACTGGGACAGATTGACCTCATTCCAGGGTCCCACTATGGATAGTGAATTGATTGGATTTTAAGTGACATTGATGAAACTACTTAATAAGTCATATATAACTCTTTTATTAGGATCTGGTTTTATGGCTAAATTAAAAATGTTATCTTGGGGCCACCTGGCTCAGTCAGTTAAGCGCCCTCTGATCCTTGATCTCAGCTCAGGTCTTGATCTCAGGGTACTGAGTTCAAATCCCACATTAGGTTCCACACTGGTCATGGAGCCTACATAAAATAAATAAATATATATATATATATATTTTTTTTAATATCTTGGAAATAGTAGTTGGCTAAGTAAATACATAAATGGATGTAAGATTCTGCATCTTATTACTTTACTTGTTTAGCCACGTACTCTGGTTTGACCACGGTGATCCCAGCATCATTACATTTTATGTCTCTGCCTCTAAAGCTGGCCTTCTTGATTAAATATTCTGTTCCTTGATAAGCTGCCCCTCCTGATTAAATTTTGTTTTCTTGTTAACAAGAAGATGATTTCATCAGAAAGCAAGAATGATTAAACACTAGTGTCACGTATTCTTAAAGTGTCATGGTTTATGAAGCACAAGAGTAATACAGCTTATATTTCCAAAGTTATTTTTAGTGCAAGAAAAATGACACCAGTCAGTGTCACCGAGCACTTAGGAGATGTACCAGACACTGTTCTAAATGGCTTACATACACCTAATTTCGTCCCAGAAAACAGCCCTTTGCAGTTGAAATTTTTCCTATTTTTACTTTACAGAGGAGAGATTCAGGTCTACGTAGTTTCACAAGCTTCCCGAAAGGACTCCCAGCAAGTGAGTGTGGGAGCCTGGGTCTGAACTAAGGCAGTTTGCTCCAGAGTTCATGCTTTCAACTCTCCACCTCTCTCTTATGCCTCAGTTTCCCAGAAAAAGATAGGTTTATAAAGGGTTTGGATTATACTGACCATCCCATCTGATTATGAATATTCACTAAGGGCTTCGTCCCATCTGATCAGCCTCTGGGTTCTAGCCATTTGATCTCTTTAATATCTTTAAAATCGACCTCCCTTTCACAATACACACTGGCACTGCCGTCACCCAGCCTTCCTTTCATTCACTGGCCTGGATAATCTCAATGGTCTCTTCATCTTTCTCCTTGCTGAGACTCACCCTTCTTTTAATTCTTTTTTCACATCACTACCAAAATTATTTATCTAAATAACAAATCTGATTCTGATGCTTAGAAGTACTCGATGATTCCCCATCATCCACATGTAGAGTCCAAAGAAATCATCATGGTCTCTGAGGCACATGTGTCTCCCTGTCCAGCTCTGTCAGTGCCTCTCCCCACCCTGCTCTCCATGCTGCAACAAGACAGAATCAGTTATGTTACTGACGACACCCCAAGTCCTTTCTCTTGCTCTCATGCCTTTGTTCTTTCCCTTGGTTTGTGAAGCTCTCTGTAGTTAGTATCTGTTGTCTGACCCGAATCCACCTCCTTTCTTAAGGCATGAGCACCCATTTTGCATTCAGTAAACTCCCTTTCCCTGAGCTGGTTTTCAAATCCAAAGCCACACATTGGCCTGCTCTGCTGAAACATGGCTAGGTCTTTGAACTATTATTCCTTTCCCATTTGGCCTGATGTCAAGCCTCGTTACTAGAGAGTGCTGGGTGGCAACCAAGGAAGAAAGATTTTGTTCCTTGGTTCTGGTATGCTCTCTCCAAAGGTTCTGCAGCAGAAGTAGCCCCTCCAACACCAGGTGGCCAGCAGCTTCCCTTAGCATGGTCCCCCTTGGATGATGCTACGTGGAATGCCCCCAATGAGACAGCTCTTGGTGAGCATTTTTTCTTGACACCCTAAGGGGAGATTTCCAGCAAGTTCCATTGGCTTGTGTGGCACCTCAGTGACCTATCATAAAGTAAAGTAGGAAGATCTGATCTTGGCCCTGGCTTAGGGTGGTGGGGGTGGGGGTGGTCTCCCTGAAGTACTCTATCTCAGACCTTGGGGTAGCAGCTTCTCCTTATATTTGCCATCCCTATGTCCTTAGAGCTATCTTCTTGTTACCTAGTCTCTTATGACTCTAATCTGCTCCTGGAGTTAACAGTTTTCCATATTAAACTCTCCCTGCTGAAATCACTGTGCAGTTTCAATCTCATTATTGCACAGAATTATACATCCCCCAACTCTTCTGAGGGACCAACTTCTTTCCAGTCACCCTCAACTCAGAGAGCCTAGCTTAGGCTTGGGCTTGTGACCCCCAACCTGTTCAGTCTGATCCAAGAAATTGATTCTGGGAAAGGTAAATCTCATTCAGTTTAATGAGACCCAATCCCGAGACCTCCTTCTCCCAGCCATGTCACCCTTCCTCATATTATCATGAAATGACCAACACTGTAATTTGGTTGAACTGATTCTATCCATGGCTTGGGGGATGGTGAGGGAAAGGAGTAAGTGCTGACCAAATTTAAAAATTAAATGCTGACCAGCACATCCCATTTCCTGTCTAAATAATTAACTCAGAGATAAGCCCCTAACTCATAAGCCAAAAGGACTAACAAGACTGTGGAACATTTATTTGAGCTATTAGGGAAGAGAATTTACTCTGTCTGGCTATCTTTAGTCTAGAAGCATGTAAATTTGAGAATGGTTAACAGCTATCTTGAGACCGTGAGAAAAGGGCCTACAGAGAAGAGTGCCCTTCAAGAAGAAAAGGAGATAGGAACCTGGTTCTTGTCACATTTTTGTGCCTCGATCAAATCTTGTCTAAAGCTAATTTCCTCTAGACTTCTTAGTTTGGTGAGCCAATAAATTCCTTTTTAAAAATACCACACTGAATTGGGTTTCTGTTATTTAAAGTGGAAAACATCCTAATTATTATATTTTTATTCTAGGGGAGATCCCACAGCAATATGCACATTTCCCCAGCATGCAGTGCTTTCTTTCTTAATATCTCCCCCAGTAACCTATAGTTTTGAAGGCAGGGCTGAGACTTAGTCACCTTTGAAGTTATCTAAGCACAGTATCTTGTATAAACTGGGCTTCCAATAAGTATTTCCTGAAAGGATAACTGAATACATAAATAAATTCCAAACAACCCAGCTGCATGAAGTTTATGCCACGATAGCTCTGACGGAAAAGATATGCTAAGGGGCACTGGAGTAGCTCGGTCTGTTAAGTGTCTGACTCTTGATCTCGGCTCATGTCATGATCTCAGGCCTTGGGATGGAGCCCTCCATGCTCAGTGGGGAGTCTGTCTGTGGATTTCTCTCTTGCTGTCTGATATGCTGAGAACTTGTACAATAATTTCTACCTTTGTAATCAGAGACAAGGCTATTTTACATCAAGTAACTATTGTTTTCAAACACCAGAGCTACATTAGAGCTGTAGGACTAAACAGGCATCTATTGAGAAATAATTTGTAACCGAGGACACTCAACACTATTTTAGGCTAACGTCACAAAAAGCACAGGTAATATCAAAGTCTGCCTCATCAACGCTTCCTAAACAAGGGGACAGCGGCATTAGATCTGGCCCCTGATGGCTATGAAGGTAATCTGACTTCTCTGGGAAACTGATGAGGGGGTTGTTGTTTTTCTATTTTGCCATTGTACTGTCTAGAGAGAAATCTGAGATAATGAAGAACATCATTATTCCAGGACCTAGCCTGAAGACAGAAAAAAGGGGGGTTGTTTTCTCTAACACATATATGTCAAGATGAGTTTGCGTGTGTAATATCATCACCAATGCTTAGAATTGACAATACATTCTGATTACATTAATTCAGAGTCTAGGGAAAATAAATATCCCTCTTCATGATCATTGATTGCAATGCAGGATTCCTTGAAAAGTCTAAAATGCCACATATCAACCTAACATACTGACAATGTCAACTGATTGCAGGATACATCAGATGACTGGCTAGGGAATCACTCACCAGCAACTTCAACAAGAAAACTGATTATAATTCAGTATTTTTTTAATGATGTCTGATGTGCAAATGATTACTTTAGCTCTGCTCAGGAACATCCAATTTCCACCTAGGGGACAACCCAGCTTTTGGGTTGTCCCCTAGAATGACAACCCTCATTCTGTCCTAAATTTAAAACAACTACAGTGGCAAAAACCTTTGGCAGCCATGAGAATCCTTAACATGCTTAAAAAAGAGCTCAACATTAAAGCCCATACGAATACTTGCTTAACAAAACAAGGAGCTTCACATGGGCAACTAGAATATTTGTATGTCATGTGAAAAGGTCGCTCTTTCGCAGTCATGTGAACTAAGTTCCCGAAAATAATTTTAAAGTAGTGGATGCAAGGACCTCTACCCTGCCAATTCACATGGTTTCCACAGATATCTTAATTCTCTACTCATCTTTAGAGTGTGAATTACACTTGCTTATGACTACTTGGTTTGCTGACAACTACTTATGGGGGTGCAGGGCAGAGAATGAAAGCGGGCATTTTAGGAGAATAAAACTGGCTATCCTTCATCTACTCAGTGAATTATTGATGGAAAAATATGAATATAAGTTTCTGATAAGGCAATTCCATCTGTGTTCCTGTAAGGTATTCAGAAACGAGAAAAAAATCATTATCTGGAGAGAAGAGCAATAAAAATTTGGCATACGGCCTAAGAGATTAAAAAGTAAAATGCATAATGCTTAAAGATAAAAAAGGTTACCATGGCAGGAATCCGCAGACTCCTGGAGGGTATTACTCAAGTGTCTGGACCAAAAGAAAAAGGAGCAACTACCTTTATGGAAAATCACCTGTCATTCTTTTTTCTTACTTATGTTTGTGGTAAGGAAACTCATCTTTTATCTGGAAAAAGCCTGAAAAAAGGTGTACATGACCATCTCTAACCTGCTCCATCCAAACACATGAAGATACTTCCTTCATCTGAGTTAAAAACATATAAACAGATGACTGCAGATGACACTTGCTTGTTCAGGAAGGAAAAGCTAAAGCAGAATTGTATGCCATGTTCATTTGTAATGGGTTGTTGAGACACTGTGGGTTTTTGTTTTGTTTTGTTTTTTCCACAGTAGGGGGAGGGTGGTGGGGTGGGCGACAGCCCCGTGATGGGAAGCCCTGACTGACCTGAACCCACAGTGTGAGACGGGCCACAGCCTGACTTCAGCTGCGGCCCCGGCCCTGCAGTTGCTCCTCGCTCCACAAGAGAGCGACCTCCCACCGCAGCTGCTCTCCGCAGAGGCTGCGCTCTAAGTAGAACAAATGTGTTATTTAGTCTACAATCATTTTTAATTTTACTACTGACAGTCTGACAGGACTACTTAATATTGCTGGGTTGACCTTTCCGTGATTTTGTGCTAAACCCTTTTTTTTTTTTTTAAACTTCCCTTAATCTGCTGTGCCGGGAAGAGAATACAATTGACTCTGCAGGATGACAGGCGGCA
The DNA here is from genome assembly GCF_963455335.1 of Martes martes. Taxonomy (NCBI): domain Eukaryota; kingdom Metazoa; phylum Chordata; class Mammalia; order Carnivora; family Mustelidae; genus Martes; species Martes martes. Next base: position 94,512,848 of record NC_137896.1, on the reverse strand, counting down.
GTGATATGATCTGTAGACAGCAGTGGTCAAAACAAGTGGGTAGAAAGGCAGGATTGCAGGCGGGAACCGGGGCTGTACATCACATGGCCTCCTGGATGCACTAGGAGCCCTCTCTGCATGTGGGCAGCTCAGGGAGAATATTCAGCCTCTCATTACTCCCTAGGAATGGCTGAACGGGCCCTTCCGTGGCACAGAACAATAACATATGGGATGTAAAGTTAATTTCTTTAGGCTCAGTCCTGTTCTCCCCTGGGAAAGGAAGATTGTCCATCTGGGGGAAGATCTTTCTGAAAATGAGGACTTTGAACACTCAGCAGCCTGTAAGGGAAAGATAACAAAACTTTTTCTCCCACACACTTCAGAACAAAGTAATTTGTTGCTTAAAAGAAGCATATAGCACACTTGGAACCTCGGGAATGACAGCCACCACTGCAGTACGCAAGGGGTTCCGGGGATCTGAAAACAGCAACATGGCTGCCATTTACCACACGCTTACTTTGCACCACACTCTGAGAAACGCTGCATAGGAATTGCAACCATTTTAAATCTCTCACAGCTCTGAGGGCTCTACTGCCATTAGCCCCATATGAACAGATAAAGTGTCTGGTATGTAAGGAGGTTATGTGGTAGATGACAACACAGTTGGCAAACCAATATTAATCTTTTTTCTGTAGCTAAATCCTGGAATCAAAACATTATACTGTCATATACATGTCAATACTACAGCAAATCATAACGTTACACTGTCTCTTGATAGCCTCTGAAATAGGTAAAGTCTCTCCTCATACTGCTCACCTCATCCAAACTGCAAAGCCTTTCCTGGCTTTTACAGGCCTGTTCTCAGAAAAATCTGAGAGGAAACCCAAGCAGGTTCTGCTTTGTGCCTCTTGGCTCCTCAGGTGCCCTTACAGAAACCAGAAAGAGTTGTACCTTGCTTTGTGGCTTATGACCATGGAACTCATGCTGCATGTGTTGGAATTGGAGACATTTAATAATATCAAGGAGTTTATACATAACTTAGAATTGTGGCTTTTTTATTGGGGTCAGCTCAGGCAAGATGCTACCCAAGGCTTTTCGACAGAGAACCACCTGTTGTTTTGGGAATTTCTTTAATGAACTCCCCTATAGAACAAATCTGAGATGGAAGGTGAGGTGAGAGTGGGCTGTCATTACTCATTTCCTTATCTCACCTGCCCTCTTACTGTTCACTTCACTGACAGAGACCTGAGGACTGGATAATAGGGAAAATAAGCCAGTATGGCCACAGCTAGAGGGAAATAAACCAGCAATAGGTTGATTCCCAAAAAAAAGAAAACCCATGGTTCACATCCCATCATCTAAGGACCCTGAGATCAGTCCAAGGTTGGTGCCAATTGTCCAGGAATGAAATTCACTGAGGGCATGGAGTAGAACTTCTCTAGGCAGAAGCCATATGCCTAAGCTTTTGAGTTACAACATCTTAATTCAGAGGACTGAACTATCCTGGTTGCAAATAGATGCCAGCCAGCAACTAGAAAAGTAGACAGAGGCCAAGTTGTCAGGGACTGCAAAGGTGACCTTGGACCCTGGTCCAGTAAAATTTGTGACTAGGGTAGGGTTCCAGTTCCATTAGGAAACAAAAATGCTGAAAGAAACCAAGAACATGACAAGTGAGGCACTTACAATAGGGGTTTATGGGTTACTGGGACACAAAGTGCCCAGTTACATTAGATGCCAGGTTTGGTGCAGTAAGATTGACCTGAGCCATGAGATGTGTATTTAGGGCTCTTTATTGCCAGACCAAGATATGTTCAAAGTCCATATCATTTGGCCAGCTACCCCAGAAGAGCTGACGTCCTCTGAATTACTAATCTGAATCTCAGGATAGGGCCCAGGCAGATATACTACGCTCAGCCTCTGCAGCCTAAAAGAATATACTGTTTTGCTCTCTAAGAAGTAAGGTGGGGAGATCCAAACTCAAGTGAATCCTCTATAACTTTCTGAGTATATTATTGACTATAATTTTAGTATTAGAAAAATTGGGGGGTATACTGCTTCAGTGAGTAAGCGGGCTGCTGAGCAGTGAGAGATCATTAGTGCGGTTCCAAGCTCCAGGTTACATAGTCAGGATTGCCACCCCCATAAGGCAAGTTTTGATAAGTTCTACATACGTACAATTTTCAGATGAGACAAAAGTCTCATGACATCCGCCATGTCCGCCAAGATGAGTAGGCGAGTTACAGCTGAGAGCAAAGCCCTCGCCGCCCGCACCATGGTGCCACGCTTCACCGATGAGCACGGGTCATCAGCAAACTCTGAAGAGGCGATGCGCATTGTCTCACCTGGAAGACAAAGACGGAGAGGCGGGTGGGTAGACGGGAAGCTCCGAGGCTAACAATCATAAAGATCTGTGGATGGATGATTGTTGTTCCTACTGCAAAACCTGCCACGAACAGGAGGTCCTCCTGCCACCTCCATCACCGCCCACGTTTCAAGTCCAACGCATCAGTGCACATTGGACAGGGGCTGTGGACAAAATAAGGCGTTCATTTCCCGTGGAGGTGTGAAATTGTTCTTTAAACATCAAAAAGGAATATATTCAATTCAATTTGTCTAATAGTTGTGATGAATCTGCCCTGACCTTAATCATTCTCACTTTCCACTTCCCTTGGAACCAGTGGGATTTACTAGGCAGCCAGGTGAGCTTACTGACAGTTGAGGTACAATGTTAACTGCTCCACAGAGGAATGAAACTAAAACCCTGGCCTCATTAACACTGTGCTCTTAATTGAACTAATCAGACAATAACAGACTACAGACATACCCCAAATGCAGTCTTTTAATACTCTGCTAAGAAGCTATTCTCAAATATAGAGAACATTTACAGGAGAATTGAACCAATTCAACAAATCCGTACTACGATAGACATTATTAAGCTCCGAAATTACAAAGGTGATTGCGGACACCCTGGTCTCTAGGGGTTCACAATCTAATAAGGAAACATGACGTAAGTACATACTCATAATATATATGACCACATACCACAATATACATACGATTAAGAATGTAGACAAAGAAAGGGAAGTGACGGCTGGGAGAAGCCGTCAACTTTGATGGCCTTTGAAGAACGAAGAGGTGTTCACCAGAAAGACGGCAGCGGGAAGAGCACCCTTGGCAGCGTGAACACCATGTGAGGCTCTGAACGCTGGAGCAGGATACTGTGACGAACTACAGTCACGTGGGAGGCACAGTGAGGTAGGGGGTGCAGAGGAGAGGTGGCAGTGTTTGGGAACCTGAGAAAGAGATCCAAACTGGGTTCTCAGTAGGGAGGGAAGTGACATTAATAGATTTTTATTTTTTGCTGTACTACATAAAATAAACTGAAGTAGACAAGCTGAAGGCAGAGACACTGATTATTAGGGTCAGTGCATTAGAGCCTGAGGAGCAATAACGAGGGTCTGGATGGCCCAGGAAAATAGAAACGGGATACAGAGAGGAAGGGAATATTAATGAGATCCATATTAAAGAAAGACCAGATTTAGGGACTGATCAGAGGTAGAGACTGGAGAGAAGGTGGAGTGGTTGGTGAATGCCAAGTATTTGTATAAAGGGACCCAGGAGTTGGAAGAAAAGGGGATCACTGGTTAGGATGACACACATCCCCTATCCATGAACTGGGTATCACCTGGGGTGGAAAGGCCTGGGAAGCAGCATAATGAAGCTTCACATAGCAGAGCATCCACAGAGGCAATAAAAGCTTTGTCAATAAACTTGAAGAATAGAGTTAATATGACCGATTATTTAATTTAGGGTAAAACAATTTGTTTAATATTCTATTTATAGGAATGATTATTTCTCATCTGTTAATCAAAACCCAGCTCATTTAAATAAAGTCAACTGTATCACTGAAACCCTGTGCATCCTGTGATTTATCTGAAGATACAAGAGAAAAAAAAATAGTACCTCTTATGCATTTCACAAGCACGTTGGAATTGATGAAATTCACTCAATGTTATAGTTATTTAAAGCCTTCCATGCTTGGGAAATGAGGGTGTGTCAGGAAATACACCTCGCTGTAGATTTTTAAAAGAAACTACCATCTACAATAAGCATATTATATAGTGGACCACCTTAGTCCCAATGCCTAGACACAGACAAAGAGCCTGATATATAACGGCATGGGAGAAATGTAGCAATTCATTACCGTCCTGGCACCAAGGTGAATTTCCAAGATGTCTGGCCCTTCAGGGCTAAATAGACTTTAAAGGTGGAGGCTGGCAATTAGGAAATACATATTTAATTCAGGGGTCCCACCCTTGCTACAGGATTACATAAATTTCCTCCACATCCCCCAAACCCTGAAAAGAAAGGACTCATTGGCAGATATCCATGCTGTGGGGAGAAGACGATCTCAATCTCACTCTGCAAAGTACAGCGGGAAGGAACATTCACAATAATGGGTGAATCTAATGAACTATTGAGAAGGTCACCACAGCTAAAGATGGGCATATCTGCATATGGTATTAACGGGTGGAACAGTTGCTGTTGGAATAAATATACTTATTCAAGGAAAGGGGAAATTTATTCTGCATATACACCTAGGGAGCCACATGGTTGATCCCAAATTCTGCAAGTTAAATTGGTATAAGAGCCACAGTAACAGTAGGTCACTCATGTTGGGCTACTCTGTAAACAAAGTGCCCTGGGAGGTGAGCCCAGCTGCACCCCTCAGCATGTGGAGGAACCATGCCTAATCAAACTAATATTCAAGGTCAGGGTTTTATACAGAAGGTCAGTATATAAGAAGGCCACTTAATCCATGTGCTGGCCATTCGGTCAGCAATACTGCTTCAAAGCTAGGAGTAACACAGAGCAGAACAGAGTTGTCAGGTGGAGCTCACCAAACTGGGGCCCCCACACAGGCACTCCAGGAAGGAACTCTGGAGATGTCCGTGAGGTGGGGAGCGAAGGGGGGCAGGATAGAGACGGAGAGGAGAGAGACCCACATTAGTAAATGTGACTCTGCAAATGGAAATCTCTTGCTAAATTCTCAGATTATTCTAAGATAAATAGAAGATGATTTAATTCAATTTAAATTACAACTAAAAACTCATTTTAAGCAGGTACAAATGATTTCACATTGTTAAAGATTTTAAAGGAAAAGCAATCTGAAGTCAGCTACAATGTTAATGCATTTTATATCCCTATAGTTTTAAGATTACTGAATTAAAGTGGAAATCTATATTGTGCAATGATAAGCAAGTTTATCAGGATGAAATTAGCTATTTTTCCCAGGGAACTGCTTTTTCTGTAAGACTAAAATATTTAGCTATGAAACAGCATGCATGTGTAGGAGATGGAAGGGATCAATGAAGAGGGGATAACAGATCTGCCTGTTTCTTTCATATATACCATTGTGTTCAATCTCAATTACTTGATATAAACCTAAAGCTCAGAGCAGGGTGTCTACAGTATAGTCTTTGGTCTCCTCAAGTCACTTACAACCTGCTGGAAAAAAGAAAAATTAGTCTCTCCAAATAAATGACCAAAGGGAAATAGTAGCAATTAATATGCACACGCAGTGCTTCTCCATAAAGGTTTATTATGTAAGTATTGTTCTAAAAACTATGTAGAGAGATATTAAGTCATAGAATAAAAGATAAGTAATCTTTAAAATCACAAAGATCTAGGATCATTACCCTGACTCAATGCCAACCATTGCCAAAAATTAGACTTGATGATTATTCAACCTTAGTGTTTTAGTCACCTCAACTGCAAAACAGGGGCCAAAATAAAGCAGCCTTGGGGACAGTCATTAGGGTTAAAGGTTAGAGGTGATGCAGTCAAAGCAACCAGCACAAGGCTTTACCCATAATGGAGGCTTATTCATTACTGTCATTAATATGACTGCTACCCCCATCATTGTTGTCCTCTCCATGACAAGAACAGCTCATGAACTCGTGGTTAAAGGTGAGTGCTTTTTATTGGCTGATTCCACTTCTGCATACACAATTTAGAAGCAAGAAAGCATCTCCCCAATAAAAATATGTTTAAAAATTTTTTTTTAATTTATTTACTCGACAGAGAGAGAGAGAGAGAGAGCATGAGATGGGAGAGGGTCAGAGGGAGAAGCAGATTCCCTGCTGAGCAGGGAGCCCGATGAGGGACTCGATTCCGGGACTCCAGGATCATGACCTGAGCTGAAGGCAGTCGCTTAACCAATTGAGCCACCCAAGCACCCCCAAATATTTATTGTTTTAAGGCATAAAATCACCTCCCTAACAGTTCTAGTGCTTGGCTTTCGAACTGGTGTTTGTTCTGGTTCTTAAACTACTGTGGTGGCACTGGAGATGGACAGACAATTGTGCGTAACCTTGAGGTAATATCAACTCAAATGCAGAATAATACATGATGGTAATAATACATAGAAGAGAGGGATAACATGCAGAGGATAGAGTCTCAGGAGTAGAAAGGTCATTTTAGAAGCAGATTATGAACCAAAATAGCATGAATACCATGTGTTGCATCCTTTGAAGGGAGAGCCTGCATGCAATAGAAGCTCTCTTTAAATACCTGATAAACGAACTATGGGAAAACTGTGAGAAGTAGGGGAAAAGCGTATGATTGAAAGCTAGGTTCAGAGAGTGTTAAGCTGTCTTCCAGAAAGTTCTCTATGCCTATAATGTTTAACCACCAGTTATGATATGTAGTATTTAAAACTGCACATTCTCTTTTGTCTACTAATACAAATTTTCCTTTAATTACATAGATTTTTCTTTTTTCTGAATTTTATTTTATTTTTTTCACTGTTCTAAAATTCATTGTTTATGCACCACACCCAGTGCTCCATGTAATAAGTGCTCTCCATAACACCCACCAACAGGCTCAGCCCTCCCCCCTCCAAAACGCTGTTTGTTTCTCAGAGTCCACAGTCTCTCAGTGTTTATCTTTGTCTAATTGCATAAGGTATCTGGCGTATACTGATAGCTCATGTTTTTGATATTTTCCCATTGTAGACGTCCTAGAGAAGAGGAGAGATAAAGAGCAAAAATTTCTAACCCTCTTAGCTATGATTTGTTCCCTTTTCACAATAGCTTAGGCTGCCTCAGAACCTTTTTCACACATATTTTCCTCGAGGTACAAATCTTAGACAATCCTGAGAAATGGATCCTCTATAGCAATGCAGAAAATGCAATATATTTTAAGAGAAGAAAGATTAGTGAGGTCTAATACGTGACCACTGCTTCACAAACTCTTGGCTAGTTCTGTTCCCCAAACTGTACATCCCCATTGAGCCACACACAGGACAGTAAAAGAATAGACACAACAGAATTTTTAAATGATAACTGAGTGGACAGTGCACATCTGAATGTTTTATGCTTTTGATTATGTTGTAGAATCTGTAAAGCAATGCAATGCTTAAAAACGATTTACTGCTGTGGTTAGCTCGTTTTTGAAGCATGGTGGGAAATATATATCTTCATTTCAGATAAAGCAAATGAAATGCTAAATGAATGGTCAATGTGAGGAGCATTTCTCTATTTGCTAAATAGGATGTTGCCCAATTCATGAATTGCTTAATAAAGCCAATTAGATCTTCCAATTTAAAAAAACAAACATACAAAACAAATGAACAAATAAAAACACCAGAAATGGTCAATGCAGAGAACACCATGAAAGTTACAATGTTACCAGAGGAGATCGTGACACATTATACTATGCCTCTTGGCTCTTTTTTTGTTTGTTTGCTTGTTTATTTGTTTTTCTCTTGTTTTTGTTTTTAGATTTTGTTTAGTTATTTGAGAGAGTGAGAGAGTGAGAGAGAGAGAGAGAGAGCATGAGCAGGGGAAGGAGCAGAGGGAGAACCAGACTCCCTGCTGATCATGGAGGCTCAATCCCAGGACTCTAGGATCACGACCTGAGCAGAAGGTAGACGCTTAACCGACTGAGCCACCCAGGCACCCAGGCACCCTCTTAGCTCCTTTTTGGAAGACAAAGGTGAGCACTACCTTTGCTGGTGTACAGCAAAGGATGAGTTGAACGAGCTGCATGAGTAAACACTGAGGAATAGTCTCTTCTGGGCTTATTCCAGCAGCAAGTAGATGGTGCCCACAAGGTGACTCAGGATTCCTTCCATTTTAAGATTCTATCAGCATGTGTCTACTCAGACTTAATATCTTAACATGTGCTGTCTTGTCTCTTTCCTACTAAGAACAGTCTCTTTTATTTAGAGCTCATGGTGTGCCAAGTTTTTGTTTGAAGAGCTTTATACATCATGACTCAATTACTGCTCAAGAGAACCTGATGAAGTAAATACTTGCATTGTTACCATTTATACCCGAGGGAACTGAAGAGAGCAAAGGAAGATTACCTGCCGAAGGTCAAACAGCTGGTGAATGGTGGAGACAGACCCTGGGTCTAGGGTCCGTACTATTAACAGCTGGGATTTAGAAATAACTTTTAAGATTCTACTTACTGTATTAAAATTATTTGTTTACATATTTCCATCTGGATCTGTATTAGGAGTTGAAGATTAGCATATTATTTTATTTAGTTAGCAGGGTATTATTAAGAAATAAGGAAGAAAGGATGGAGGGAAGAGGGGGAGGGAAGAACAAATAAAGACATTTCTCCCATTATTTCCAGGCTCTACCACTCCCCACTGTCTCTTCTTAGAGCTGATTTATGACTGCCTATGCTGCATACATTTAAGTCTTCAACACTTTGCCAAGACTTTAAGCTTAGTCAGGGTATGAACCATAATTGTAGCATATTGATATCTTTATTCCTAGCACTTAACCTATATTTGACAGGGTAGAGTCACTCAATGAATGTTGGGAAGAGCAAAGGATGGTAGTCATGGCACTTTATGTTTTAAAAAATATCCTGGGACACCTGGGTGCCTCAGCTGGTTAAGCATTTGCCTCTTGACATTGGCTCAGGTCATGATCTCAGGGTCCTGAGATCAAGCGCCACTTGTGTGTGCTCTGTGCTTAGAGAGGAGTCTGCTTGAGGTTCTCTCTCTCCCTCCCCATCCCTCAGCTGGCATACCCGCTTTCTCTCTGTCTCTGTGTCTCTCTCTCTCAAATAAATAAATAAATCTTTAAATAAATATATAAAACATATCCAACTGCTGCTGAAGCAAGAAGAAAGGATGAAATCCTAAATGCTATGAATTTATCAGTGACGTGAATATTTTCTTCCACTTTTTTTTTTTTTTTTAAAGTTGATCTTGTGAGTTCAGCCAGCAGCAGAGGAGCCATACCATTTGAGAAAGGCAGGTGATGGTGGAAGTTGCAACACCTTTGCTCCTCCTCTTTTGTTTTGGCCACCTAAGCATTTGCTATCAACTCGGAAAAAGTCCTAAAACTTTTTCGGAAACAAGAACTTGACAGAGCAATGTGTGCATTTCACCCCAGGGTAGTTATGACTCAAATTCATGATTAGGAGGAAAGGTCGACAATCAGAATTTTTCTCTGAGGCTCAGAGATGATGAAATCATGTATTTTCTGAAGCAAACTCTGTATTAAAATAAGCTACCTCCTGCAGATCCTGTCACTTCCAGGACTGAGCATCTAAAGAAGTGCTGGCACAGTTCAAGTCCTTCTGTTATCAGAAGCAAAATAACCTTTGGCCTAAATATGCAAACAAAGCCTTATATGCATCTAAATATAATTATGCATGGTATAATCATATATATTTATACAGCATATTAATAATTAATATATAATTATAACATAAAATTCAATATATGCATATATGTTGTATTATTATACATTACATGTATATGGTATTATATATAATATAATGTGCAGTTAATTGTAATATTAAATAAACAAAATAATCAACATGATTTATAAATAATATTTATATATATATATTAAAAGTGTATCAATGTGCAGTTAATTGTAATATTAAATAAACAAAATAATCAACATGATTTATAAATAATATTTATATATATATATATTAAAAGTAGGTACTGTGCAAACTACATCAAAACCATGTAATTATTATAAAATGAGAATTCTGCTTTTTTCTTTATCATTCCACCAAAGGTAGTGGACTCTTTGGGCTCTTTATCTTTCTTTGTTTTTCCAAGCAACACTGAGCAAACTGGAAATTACATGGAAAATGACAGAAGGCTGATGGTTCCATTGTCCCTGAAGTGACTGTGAGACTGGAGGATTTCTGATCTGGGTAGGAGCTCTTCAGCCTCCTCTAGCCATCACTCTCACCTTGCATATAAAGACACAGAAACAAAGTAGCGATTGACCTGTGGGAGGTCAAGTGGCTGGGTGGGGCCAGCTTCCCAGTTACCTGACATTCCGATGAGGGATAACCCCAGAATGGTTGGGAGACCAGCAAAGTGCAGTGTGCCACAAGAAAACTGAAACTTCCTCCTCACCTAACAAAGTCCGAAATAACCACATGGCCTTGGTACAGTCCTGCCTCAGTTGCTTGAGCAGCTCCAAAGACAACCATGCATCCACATTCGGTCTACCCCAGTGTCTTTTATTTTCCAACGTGGATAGTCTGTTGAGTCTGTTCCAATGCAGTCTTCCCCCATCAAGATATGTTCTGTATGCAAAAATACTACAAATGCCAGTAATTGATGATTAAGTGTATTGAATGTTATGAGCTATTAAACATCGTTAGAGACAGTAATGTGCCGCCCTGCAGAAGGCACAGATCATTAAGCGTATGGATTTTAATTATTTCAGCTGTAGCCTTTTCCTGGGTTGGGAGGAGAGGGTGTAGGGTAATTTTGTATTGTTGTAGCCAGAAAGATTATCATGCTACAATATGGCACACTTCACAGATGAGACCTTTGCAAGGACCTGTTAAATACAGCAAGAGCCATATTCCACAAAAATGTGATTATTGTCTTGGGCTCAAATGCAGTGAAAGACCATAAACCTGGAAACATTAAACAGTGATGTGTTAAGCTTAAGAGAAAAATGGAATATGGAGGATCAGTACCGACCCCAGTGTCACTAGATATTTTTAGAAAACAAAGGGAAAAGAAAGGGATGAACATGTAAATTTCACTATACGATATATTTCCTTCTGAAATAAGTATACTATAGCAAATATATAAAGAAGGCCTCTTGTAAGTTGGTGTGTAAAGCAAATAAGCAGCTAATAAATTATTTTTTGTGTAAGACCAAAATCTCAATAACCCTGTATATGTATTGCAAGTGTCTGTATAAAAAGCATATTTGCAGACTTATTTATATTCTTAAGTCAATAAATGTTTCTATCGATCTGTGTCTTTATTCTCCTACAACCAGGACCACAAATCAAAACCCTCTGAAATGTCAATAGACTGATACAGGACTTGGTAGTTGAACTGTGACTTCAAAAACCTTCAGTGTGATAAGGAAGGAAAGAACCCCTAAGTGGCATCTAGACTGGACAGCAGAGATAGCATGATCATCAAAAATGCCAGGAGGCTCCACATTTCAACATGCAAATGTAGAGGACATTTCTGTTTCATCTTGCTAATTAAGATGCTATACAAGGAACTGCAGACTGAGGAGGTAGAGGGATGGATTTATTGTCCAAATATCAGAATTTGAGAAAACCTGAGAGGACACGATATAGCCTAAATCTTAGCAGAAGCAAAATCCAGGGGTGACTTCTAATTTAGAGACCCCTCTACGTCCCTTACTAAGCCCTACATCCCCCTACATCCCTAAGAAGACAACCAATTTGAGACCATTCTAATTATTAAAATTATTTTTTCAACTACTTTGTCTTTGCTCTTCTGAACCACACCTAAAAATATAACCCCCTCCTCAGTAGGATAGATCTTAAGAAAAATAAATAAATAAATAAATAAATGTCCTTTAAAGAGAAGGGAAATGTCAAAACAAACATTCATCAGCCCTTGCCCAAGAACTAATGCTGCATTCAGATTATGAAAAGAACTAACATAAATAAATGAACAAACAACTCCCCACAGTTTTCCAAATGTTAAATACCTACTAACTAGTCATTCAAGTCAGGATAATTTGTTTGTACACGACCTTTTAAGCAAATTAATAGTGTAAGCATGGAAGGTGTTGCCAATCAGCTTTGGAGGGGATAAACCTGGGTTTTGGCAAGTTGTGAAAACAATTAGTAAGAAAGATAATAATTGATAACTAGCCACTTTAATCTACTTCAGGATCTAAATTACTACAGATATTTGAAAGACAGTGAATATAATAAGCTTGTTTGTGGAGCCCAACTCTTCAATTTCAGAGGGAAGTAGCCAAGTCTCAAGAAACTTACATGGCTTGCTCAAGGTCACACAGAGCACTAAGGGAAGAGTCCACACCAGCAGCTGGATCTCTGGACTCTGAGATCAGATTCGCTGCAATTTACTACTGTGGTATATTTCTTTAGAAGCATTCTGTTTTTCATAGGATTTCAAAACTTCACAAAGGACAGTCCTTGATTTAGTCCATATAATAGAAGCCTTTCTAAACCAGTTTGGATAACTTGATACTATGTTTATGTTCAAATACATCTTTAAGTTTCTAGTTTCAATTTTGAGATACTTCAAAATTGTCATTAGTACAATTAAATAACACATGCATCACTGATTTCATATCAGTTTAAGGATAAACACAAAGAAAAGCAAATGGGAAGTATAAAAAAGGCACATTATATAATTTGCATCTTACATGCTACAGAAAAATAAACTATGCTTAAATCGCTACACTGTAAAATAACAAACCAACTTCACTTTTCTAAAGAAGTCCTTCACTAAACAAATCACAGGAACAATCCTCATAATGAGAAAAGTAGATTAAGGATAGAAAACTCTAGCACACATTTCAAGATTAGAAGCCAAACAAACAAGGTTCCAAGTAACCGGTATTATGAATCTGATAAAAAATAATTTTTAGATTTATTTTAATAATTAATTTAAATAATTTTTAAATTTTGCTTTTAAATCTGCTATAAAATTAAAGCTCAATTAAAATATATTTTAAAATATATGGAGAAAACTGTCTTCACTGGTTTGAGGATGAAAAAAACAGAATGATCAGATTCTAAGATTTAAACGGCACTCTGCTTTAATTGCTGAACTGCCATTGATTTTCCAGTCATCACAGAGAAATGGCAGTTTGTTAAATGTGATTATAACCATGAGTCTTCTTTACTGAACTGACAAGAGGCACCCATGTCACCATCATTCTGGTTTCTGTATTAAGAGGGTTCAAGGGAGAAACGACATCTAAATCAACATCAATGTATCAATTGTAATAAAACACCCCCAACAAAAATATATTTGTTCAGCAGGATCCAGCAATAGGTAATGAACAAAATTGATTTAAAGTAACTCAAAATCTTAAATTAAAAAAAAAAAAAACCCAAATTGCCAAAATGTGCTAATCAAAGCTTTCTTCGCTTCTGTGATCAATAGCCTGTCACTAAGGTCACGACGGTCTCTGACAGCCTTCTCTCTTTCCAACTCAAACGTACATTATTAAAGTAAGTGAAATAAGGTTATTGTAAACCTTACAAATAAACTAAGTGTCCCAACAGGGTGGCATGCAACCTCAAGGGTAAGGGAAGTTTGGGGGACTAGATAGAGGAGAGTGACAGTCCTGTCCATACTGCCTTAGTTGGCAGGGTTGGTTATATGATGATACCTGTAAATGTGCATTTGTGCACAAAGTGTATAAAGAATTATATATAATTTCATTCATCTTTTTTATTCATTCAGCATGCATTTATTCAGTACCTGCTCTGTGGTAGGCACTTGCCAGGTTTCTAGATATTCAAGAAGAAATCAGAAAGATGATTTTTTTTCTGAATTAACAAGGATCATCTGCAAAACATCTGCAGAGAAATGCCCACAGAGTAGGCCTTTGAAAATACAAGGAGAAAGGAAAAGCTTCATTTTAGGGAGCTAGGAATCATGAGTGTATAGAGGTGTTGCTTAGTAAGCTATAATAGTAAGTAAAGGTGGCCAAAAAATATTTGTATATGTGCATATATATCAATGTTTCTGTATGTCTATCTATCTACCTATCTCTCCAACCATCTACCCATCCATGTATTTATGCATGTGTGTGAGACAGAGATTAAGTTTTTCTTTCCCTATCCCTCCAATGTGTAGCTTTTAGCCTTAACTCTTAAGAGCTGGCAGAGACCAGCCACTCACTGCCAATGCCCTCCCTCAATTCCCTGCTAGAGCACTAAAGAACAAAGAGAACAGGTGAGAATGACTCAGATAAATATACTCTTCATCATGAATTAATTCCTTGGCCCCATACTGAGCAGGACTGGGTCAACAGTGAAATTTTAGGGCCTTTTTAAACCTCTTGACATCAAGCCCTAAATGAAAAGTGGGCTTGAGGGGTTTAAAACTCCTTTCTCCTGGGCTGATTCAGGTTTCTAGTAAGATTTCCAAAGAAAAAAGACCCCAACTTAACACATCAGTTTCGTGAAACTGGAGGGAACCTAGAGAGAGAAATAAAAGAAGGAAGATTATAGGAAGTCAGTGAATTTTAATCTTTTCTCTCCTTCCACTGGAAACAAGATCCACCAATTTAGTCAAAATAATGTAGGATATGCAAAATGACAGGAAATATAGGACATTTTTTAAATGCTATATTTTCAAATAATATGTTCAATATTTTTTCTTCAACCACCAGACACTATTTTTTTAAGATTTATTTGAGAGAAAGAGTGTGTGTGTGCACGCACACGTGTGTGCGCACACGCGCGCGCGCGTGCGTGAGCTGGGGGAGGGGGAGAGAGAGAGAGAGAGAAAGAGATAGAATTTCAAGCTCACTCCCCACTGAGTGTGGAGCCCCATGTGGGGCTCAATCCCAGGGCTCTGAGTTTGTGACTTGAGCCAAAATCAAGAATCAGATGCTTAACCAATTGAGCCACCCAGGTGCCCCTCCAGACAATATTTCCGTTAAAGTACATAAAATTTAAAGCAAGCACTCAATTGTTAAACTGGAAAAAAAAAATGGAATAAATACACTCTTCTCTGCATATCCAAACTTTCTGGACACTCTCTGGTGTGTTAATATTTGGAACCATTCTCAGATTCTCTTGCCAGTCTCAAAATTTTTCTGCCCTATGAAGGCTGCTCTCTGGCAAAGGGTGGGATGGGGGTGGGGGTCCATTTTCTGCTTCTTAGTGTTAACTTCTTTCAATGTAAAAGTAGAAAAATCATGATAAACGACTTGAAAATTGCACTGTACACACTTGCCAGTGAACGAAGGTGCACAGTCCCCCAGTAAACATATTTCTCACCACAGATTAATGAACTCATATTGGGAGTATAATTTAACTTCCCGTGGAGGTCTGCCTGTAGGGAGAGACTATTCTGTTCATGCTGATGTTAGTAGTCCACTCTGTATGACAACATAATGAGGATTAATGAACTAACATGGGTTTTTAAAGCAAATACACATGGTTGGTTAATTCTTACATCACTTACGTATTACTAGACAGAAAGACTGAACAGCCATTGCCCTGGGGGCATTGCTGGGAGGTGTCTATGGATATAGGGGAACTGGTTTTGAACAATGAAAGGGAGTTCATTTTCAATCCCTATATAGAAAAGCAAGTGGCTCTTCTCACCAAAAGGAGAAATTTAAAGTTTAAATTTAAAGTTTAAAGGAAAAGTTGGGGAAGAAAATTCAATGTCAAAAGATCTGTAGATGCAGTAAACTTACTTTAGAGACAGAGAAGCAGTACTGAACAATACCTGGGCTTAACAAGCCCAATTCTAAACCACTTTCAGATAGTATTCAAGCCATGAAGTAAGAAGCAGGCATCCTGGAACACTGGACAAGGGACAATGGCAGCCTACGCTGATTGGTCCATGCCTACAGAGAGGTCACCACCCAGTCACGCTTGTCCAGGGCTGTTACTAAGGTGGAAAATAGGTACATATAAATCTACCTTCATTCTTTACAGGATGCCCTAAAGGGGTAGTCAGTGAAACTTCCAGGACAGAGTACAGATTCAGTGACTTTTAATAGATCCAATTGTTTTCTTCACACAGTTCCAAGTTAAAGAATCTTTTCAGGTATAAATGCATGAGCAGGCACACACATATTTCATAAATTCAACTACTCCAGTCAAGGCTTTGGCATGGAGAGCTGGCAAAACCAGTAAATGGAACCATGTATAGAATTTAGCTTTAAGCTTTCTTTTTGCTTCATATGCCACACATTATAATTACATTTGAGAATCCCCAAACCTAATATTTTCGATAATCGACAGATGCAGCTAGAAATCATTTCCAAAGATGGCACCACTGCAAAATCCTACTCTGCCCTACTCTGTGTGGATCTCTTCCATGTCAAGTAATGTTACTCCCTCACCTCTAGTGACCTTTAACTCACTTTCCTCTTCCCAGGGGACTTAAGAACAGATGGCTAAATAATCTCAATGACCCCTTCCAATTTGGGATAGTATAATGCAAAAAAACCCCACTAACAGCTGTTATTTATAAAATACTATGTATCATACACAGTGATAAGCACTCTAAATATGATTTCACAAGGAGGTGGAGAACAGCTTCCTTTCAAAGATAAAAGGGACCATGGGTTACTTTAGAAAGGTTTATTAAATTTGTCCAAAGTCACACACTTACCTAGTCAGTCTCAGCCCTAGAATTTGATAAGATTAACTTAACTTCAGACTCAGTAACCTTGAAGCTCTAAGCCAAGGGTCTATTGGCATTAAGTTTTGCATTGTGACGTCCCCGTCAACATTTCTTAAGACTGTTTAAAGGACTGTTTAAATAAAGATCTATTTAAAGGACTAGTCATTGTGCATACAAATACGACATACTGTTTTCAAAAGCAAACACAGCTTATACCAGAATAAGAAACCAATCATCACCTACAAATGGTAGTTTGCTTTGCACCTATTATGCACATGTATGTCCAAGAATTATAGATGAAAAGAAGTAACAAAAAACTAATATGCTATCACAGACAGACGTGGTTAATCATTTTGAATTGTCACCATCTCAAAAATATAGATTTGTCATTTCTCATTATTAACTGGATACTATCTACAAGATCTTTTTAGTAAGAACTTGGGGCTCCACTGAAATTTAGGCTCATCAACCTTTACATACGGAAACTAAGAATAAAAATAAAATAGTATTAATATTATTCTAGCAAAAAATTAAGTAACAAAATTATCAGTATGACAAGCTCTTAAAATCATCTGTTTTTTCCTCTGAATACATACCAATGAGGAACCTAGGCTCAGACTTCTTGAGCTCCAGTCCCAGTTCTGACAATTTTTACCTTGTGTTACCTTGTGCAAATTATTTAACCTTCCTAAGACTCACCAGTAAGATGACAATAGTATCCCATGTCACAGATGGGGTACTGTTATATAAAAGATTAAACAAGAGGCTGTGAGAGACAGCATAGCATGAAATATTTCTCCAAGACACCTGGAAATGCATGTAACACAGCAAACATCTGTATAAATGGAAGGGCAATCCCTAAGCCAAAGACAGAAAGACAGAAAGAATGAAAGGAAAAGGAAAAGCATAATGAAAAGGAAAAGAATAAGGAAAGGATGGGGCGCCTGGGTGGCTCAGTGGGTCAAAGCCTCTGCCTTCGGTTCAGGTCATGATCTCAGGGTCCTGGGACAGAGCCCTCCATTGGGCTCCCTGCTCAGCGGGGAGTCTGCCTCTCTCTTTCCCTATGCATGTGCACTCTCCCTCAAAGAAATAAAATCTTTTAAAAAATAAAAAAATAGGAGCTCCTGGGTGGCTCAGTGGGTTAAGCCTCTGCCTTTGGTTCAGGTCATGATCTCAGGGTCCTGGGATCGAGCCCCGCATCAGGCTCTCTGCTCAGTGGGGAACCTGCTTTCCCTTCTCTCTCTCTGCCTGCTGCTCTGCCTACTCGTGATCTCTCTCTCTATGTCAAATAAATAAATAAAATCTTAAAAAAAAAAAAGAATAAGAAAGGGTAAAAGAAAGAGAGACAGAGAAATAAAACTTAGCAACCCTGAAATAAAAAATGGTAAACTGATTCTGAAGCATCAACAATCTGAGAGCTATTTGCAATCTCAGTAACTAAGAAGGTAGTTTTTAATGGCCACATATGGGACAGGAGGTCTTAAATTTCACAAGGAGTAGAACTGTAATCTTATCCATGCAAAATAAAATTTATATTCTTAAAGTGTTACATCAGTGAAAATATGAACTAGAAAAAAAATATGTCCTCCAACAAAGAGAAATGGTAGAGAAACTTGTGTGGCCCACCCCAGGGGGAAAAAAAAAAATCAGATGGTTTCATTTATAATTGATAATGACTGCTTATAACCAGAGAATTCTCCTCAACTGTTTGCAGGAAAGCCATGTATAATATCTACATAGACTAGAAAATCCAGAGAAGATAAATTATTTTAAAACACTGAGGTTGGTGGTGTTTTGGGGGTCCCCATTAGTAAAATCAAATGCTTTTTGGAAGGAAGCATAAAACTATCTCAATAAGGCCTCATAAAAAATGAATGTACAGCTTATAGAACACTGTAGATGTGCTAAGCGGCAGAACTAATGATCTTAAAGAACTTAATAATTAAGTTAAAGAAATTAATAATTAAAGAACTTCAGATAATATATATGTAGTTTTAAAGAATTCTACCAATGATTCTTCTTTTACTTGTTATTCAGACATAGCCTCTTAGTACCTTAGCTGATGCTACGCTTTGGCATCAAAAACCTAGCTTTTACTAAAAAATGACACTCTCCTTTCTGCCTTCAAACTCCTGCTCTGCTTTCATTACTTAACACACCCCTACATTCTTTCCTCCATGGTCAGTACAGGTGGTGGTGGTGCTGCTGCTGCTGTTGCTTTCTTCTTCTTCTTCTTCTTCTTTTTTAGATGTCTTTATTTATTTAAGAAAAAGAGAGGGAGCACAAGCTGGGAGAGCGGCAGAGGGAAAGGGAGAAGGAGAGAAGCAGACTTCCCACTGAGCACAGAGCCCATGCAGGGCTCTATCCCAAGACCCCGAGATCATGTCTTGAGCAGAAATCAAGTGTCCAATGCTTAACTCCTGAGCACCCAGTTGCCCCATTATATGCTCTTCTGTCCTCAACTGGTTTTGCATCTCCCTGAGCTGTAGAAACCTAGCCTATTCTAAATAATAGGCTAGTTATTCAAACAATAAACCTAGTTATTCTAAATAATATACAGTCTTCTAAATTCTCAATGAAATATTAAACTGAGCTCCATGAGTATAATCTTAATATTAAATACATTTTCTTCTTTTCTAATCTTTTAAAAATAGTGTCCTACTTACTGAATATAGTTTAACTCTTAAATGGAAACTCATTTTTTCACCATTCGGGATAGCAGAGAAAGGACCAATCACTATAAAGGACATGGTCCAATATTATCATAATGAATATTCAAAATCAGTCCTAATCACAAACACCATGGAATAACACTTTGCATGATATATTTTTGTTTTGTTTTGTTTAAACTTGGCAACTTTCTAAAAATAAAAACCACCTACAGAAATTGCAAAGGTCTAAACACAAAAAACATAGATCCCTTGGAAGAGTTGGGTTATTTCCCCATAGACTAGAACCATTTACAAACTGTACTTCCAAATGATGATTTTTAAACAGCTCTTCCCATTTTTTAACAAAAAATGGTGAAGGGTGAGTGTGTGGGGGACTAGGGAATAAGAAGATAATGAATAGACTAGGAATAGAGAGAGAGAAAAAATGCTTTTCCCTGATATCTCCCCACATACATCTAATAAAAAAATAAATAAATAAATCACAGAATACATTTCCAACCTACATCCCTAAGCCATCATGCTCAATTGAGAGTCCACTGGTAAATGGTGCTATAGGTTCAACTATGCCTCACCCCCACTAAAGATAGGTCAAACATATGCCTAACCTCCACTACCTTTAATAGTGACCGTGTTTGGAAAGACAGATTCTTTGCAGATGTAATCAAGTTAAGATGAGGTCATATTGAATTAGAGTATGTCCTGATCCAATATGACTGGTGTCATAGGAAGAGACCAGATATAGACAGACAAGGGGACAAAATTATAGGATAATGGAACAGAGGTGGAAATACTGAAGCTGCAAGTCAAGGAACACCAAAGATTGCCAGCAATCCACCAAAAGCTAGGAAGGGGAAGGAAAGATTCTCCCCTTAAAGTTTCAGAGGGACCATGGTCCTGCCAACACCTTGATTTGAACTTACAATCTCCAGAACTATGGGAGAATAAATTCCTGTTGTTCGAAGTTACCTAGTTTGTTGTACCCTATTACAACAGCCCTAGGGATCTGATACAAAAGGAGATGTATCTCCTTCATGAGAAGTATTACATTTAAGATGTATTTTTAATATATTCTAGATCTCAACTTTGGTTCGAGCACAAAAAAAATTATTCAACCACCAAGATGCCCCATAAGAGTTTAAGCAGATGCCATTAAAATTCATATTTCAAGTAAAATTTTAGTCATCAGGGGATCAGCTTCCCAGAGTCTCAAGTTTCTCTAAAGACTGCCAACCCCAAAGTAGGCAGGTTTATTATATAACTGATTTTTAAGAGCAAAAAGCAGCTTTCCCAAGTGCAAAAGAAGAGAGACACATTGCCAAAAGCATCTGATACTCCCAAGATTAAACCTAATAGGCTTTGAACTGGCTGTCATGCTCTGATTGACAGGAACAATCTTTGAAAAGTCATCCCTTCCACGAAAGGCTGGAAAGTGAGCCCTAAGAGGCAGAGAGCAGAAGAAACAAGAAATAGCAAAACTGGAGATCAGGAATGGCAGCAATTAGAAACGGCACTGGAGCAGTGAGCAATGGATATTGTACCGCGTGAGTCAGTGATGAGAGGAGAGAGTCAGTGAGGTTGAGGGGCAGTTCTGCAGCGTGGGGAGTATCAAACATCATTTAAGTCTCTCCTCTAAGAGCCTCACTATCCTAGGGCACACAGAAAATGTAGGTGACCTCTGCAGCATATGCAGACAGACATGCAGGGAGGTATTGTCCAAGAGCTAGTAAAATCTCTGCTGCCTACATGAGCAAGCCAAACTAATTCTTTAAAACATCCTGGAGCTCATTATACTCAATAATGTTGGTAGTCACCCTAAGGAAGATCTAATAATGACTGAAACGTTTGGTCATTCTCCTACCTACATTAGCTGATTGAGTCTATCTACAAATTCTATTGCTATTCCAAATACAAAATCATCTTAAATATCTGACTTATGGAAATCATCTTAAATATCTGACTTTTTATGGAAAAAAACAGAACAAAACAAAACCATCATGGATTCAGTGTATATGATTTTTAAACAAGTCACTTAAAGATGGAATTTTTAATGCTATTCTGCCTAGAATTCCAGTAAACATCAAACACTAAAAAGTTCTTTAAAAATAGAACATGGCCTATCATAATGTCTGTAACTTACCTTTAATATTTCAATGATAACACCACTGATATTTGTTGAATGATACCCTTACTGATACCCTTATCCATATTATGTCAGGTACTATGCTAAGGGATAATGATAGCGTCAGTGGCACTTAAAGTAGGCCTATCTCTAAATACCCTAAGGCTTCTGATAACTAATTACTTGATCAAGGTTATCCATGCGTACACTGGTAAAATCGAAGTGACAAGTAATATTGAGAAAGATGTTAAATCAAAGGCAGATGATTATAAATGTGACCAAGGGCTGATTTTCTAAAAATAAAAAATATCACTTAGAAAAAAGGGTTTCTTCAGTATTTCATCATTATCCAGGAAATACACATGATAAAATCTACCTGCAGCCCACCTCTATGGGGGGAAAAAAAGACCGTGATAGCAGAGCTAATTCCTATCAGTCACTGTCCCAGGAAAACAAACTCCAGGGCAAATACCAGAATTATTAGATTAGGCATTTTTTGGATATGTAACCAAATTCTAGTTGTATCATGACAGCTCATGTTTATGGTGATGTCCCCAATGCATTAAGAAAGTGTTTAGAACACAGATGAACACTAAAGATTTTTAATCATAATAGCCATTTAAAAAGAAGACAACAAACTCTAGAAATTCCTAGGAATTGAAGTAAGAAAAAGGATGAAGACCTTTATGAGGGAAATTATAAAACTACTAAAATATATTTAAAAAAAAAACGACCAAATGGAAATTATAACACTATTGAAATATTTTTTAAAAACATGATGAAATATAGAGACCACCCTAATGATGATTAACACTCAATATTTAAAAATGGAAATTCTTGGGGCGCCTGGGTGGCTCAGTGGGTTAAAGCATCTGCCTTCGGCTCAGGTCATGATCCCAAGGTGCTGGGATTGAGCCCCGCTTCAGGCTCTCTGCTCAGCAGGGAGCCTGCTTCCCACTCTCTCTCTGCCTGCCTCTCTGCCCACTTGTGATCTCTGTCTGTCAAATAAATAAATAAAATCTTTAAAAAAAAAAAAAAGGAAATTCTTTGCAAATTCATCTTTAATTCGATGCAACTATAATCAAAATCCCAACAGAGTTCTCTTGTAGAGAAATTAACAACATGTAGTTAAGATTTAGACTGAGGAACAAAGGGCCAACCAAGAATAGCCAAGACGATTCTACAGAACAACAAAAAAGGAATAAGGTCTTACCCTGCCAGATAATCAGTATTTATTAATACTCTATGATAATTAAGTTGAAGTGGCATGCATGTAGAAATTAACCAATGGAATACAATAGAGAGCCTTGCAACAGCCCAAATTATATACGTAGATATGACATAGGACAAATGGGAGATGGACAGACTGTTCAATAAATGGTGCTATATATTGCCTATGAATGAGGAAAATAATAAAACTAGATCTTAATTCACAAAATAAAAATCAAAGAAAAAGAAAAATGTAAAAGCAAACTCAAAATTTTGCAAAAATATTTACAAATATGTATGATAATGTAGGAGTAGAAAATAATTTCTTAAAAAAGACAAACTAAATACTCAATTAAAAAATAGTAAATTTACACTATATATGTATTTTTACAGTCCATACCAGACTTTATTTTTTATGAATGTTACAAATACTTTTCTCCCAAGGCTGCCATCTCCTTCTTTGTTGAAGGCCCATTTCACCATACTAGAGTCCTACATTTTTACGTAGGCAGACCTAACCTTTCATGAATTTTTTTTTTTTATTTGAACTGAATTCAGTTAACATAGAGTGTATTATTAGTTTCAGGGGTAAGATTTAGCGATTCATCAGTTGCATATAACGCCCAGTGCTCCTTCCATCAAGAGCCTCCTTAATGCCCAATCATCTCCTTACCGCATTCCCCAACCCAACACCCCTCCAGCAAACCTTGGTTTGTTTCCTAGAGTTAGTCTCTTATGATTTGCTGCCTGTGTTCTCATCTAGAATTTTGATGGATTCCTGTCTCACATTTAGGTCTTTCATCCATTTTGAGTTTATTTTAGCTATGGTGTAAGAAAGTGGTCCAGTTTCATTCTTCTGCATGTGGCTGTCCAGTTTTCCCAACACCATCTGTTGAAAAGACTGTCTTTCCCATTGAATACTCTTAACTGCTTTGTCAAAGATTTGTTGACCATAGAGTTGAGGGTCCATTTCTGGATTCTCTAGTCTGCTCCATTGATCTAAGTTTCCGTGTTTTGCACCAATACCATGTTGTCTTGTTGACTATAGCCTTGTAATACAGCTTGAAGTCCATAATTACGATGTCTCCACTTCAGTTTTCTTTTTCCACATTCCTTTGGCTATCCAGGGTCTTTTTTGGTTCTGTACAAATTTCAGGTTTCTTTGTTCCAGCTCTGTGAAAAATGCTGCTGGTATTTTGATAGGAATTGCACTGAATGTATAGATAGCTTTGTGAAGCAAAGACATTTTAACAATATCTGTTCTTCCAAATCCATCAGCATAAACATGGAATGTTTTTCCATTTCTTCGTGTCTTCTTCCATTTCTTTTCTAAGTGTTCTATGGTTTCCAGAGTACAGATCTTTTACCTCTTTGATTAGGTTTCCCAAGTATGTTATGGTTTTTGGTGCAATTACAAACAGGATTGATTCTTTGATTTCTCTTTCTTTGGCCTTATTATTAGTGTATAGAAGTGTGACTGACTTCCATGCACTGATTTTATATCCTGGCACTTTGCTGAATTCCTGTATCAGTTCTAGAAATTTTTTTGATGGAGTCTTTTGGGTTTTCTAGAGAATCATGTCATCTACAAAGTGTGAGAGTTCAACTTCTTTGCCAATTTGGATGCCTTTTATTTCTTTTTGCTATCTGCTGAGGATAGGACTTCCAGCACTATGTTGAACAACAATGGCAAGAGTGAACATCCCTGTTGCATTCCTTACCTTAGGGAAAAAGCTCTTAGTTTTTCCCCATTGAGGTTGATATTTGCTGTGGGTTTTTCCTATATGGTTTTTATGATATTGAGGTATGTTCCTTCTATCCCTACACTACAGAGACTTTTTAATAAGAAAGGATGCTGTATTTTGTCAAATGCTTTTTCTGCATCTAGTGAGAGGATCATATGGTTCTTGTCCTTTCTTTTATTAATGTATTGTATCACATTGATTGATTTGCAAATGCTAAACCACCTTGGAGCCCAGTAATAAATCCCACTTGGTTGTGGTGAATAATCCTTTTAATGTACTGTTGGATCCTATTACCTAGTATCTTGGTGAGAATTTTTGCATCCATGTTCATAAGGGACATTGGTCTGTAATTCTCCTTTTTGGTGGAATCTTTGTCTGGTTTTGGGACCAAGGTAATGCTGAAAATTACATTTTATATATATATATATATATATATATATATGATTTTATTTATTTGACAGATACAGATCAAAAGTAGGCAGAGAGGCAGGCAGAGAGAGAGAGAGAGAGGAGGAAGCAGGCTCCCCATTGAGCAGAGAGCCCGATGTGGGGCTCGATCCCAGGATCATGGCCTGAGCTAAAGGCAGAGGCTTTAACCCACTGAGCCACCCAGGCACCCCAATATTATATATATTTTTTAAAATTGGAAAAAAAGGACATGAACAAAATTGAAATATTAGTCACAGACTAGGAGCACATATTTGCAAAAATATATATAAAATACAAAGTTTGAGTATCCAAAATATAAATATAGCTATTTGAGATGAACAACCCAATGGGAATGTAGGCAAAGAAAATAAAAGAACAGACCCAAATGGATGATAAATATATAAAAGGGTCCCACAATAAAAAAAACTAAAATTAAAACTACATTAAGATACAATTTTGAACCCAAAAATTGATAGGGGAACACTAAAAATTCTGATAAAACTTAGTAAGAATGTTAAAAACAAGAAATCTCATTTATTACTATAATCATTTCAACTACTTTAGAAATATTTTCACATTATCTAGTAAAGGTGAATGGTAGTTATCCCAGGGTTCAGCAATTCTAGTTTTAGTCTATCTATAAGAGAAAAAAAATAGACCTAAGAACAAATCACTATCAGTTACTGTTCCGGGAAATCAAGCTCTAGAACAACTGTTAGAACTTACACCTATAGTCCCTCCAGACACTCTTGCACTTCTACAGAAGATTCACACAACAATTTGTGTACTGTAGCTCTGTGTACTATAGGAAGACATTGCAAACATTCCCCACGTCCAAGAATAAGAAAATATTTGTGTATCCAATGGAGTAATATAAGGTAAAACTACAAAGATTGAGCTAGGTTCACTTAGTTAAGTTAGAAAAATCCAAACTCGTAAATGGTATTTCCAATGGAATATTAAAAAAAATTAAAGAATTTCTAAGTAACAATATATATGATTTATGAATGGATACATATATCACAAGAAGGAATCAAAATATTCTTCATGGCAAGACTATTCTATGATAGAGGTTGAGAAAGAGAAACAGTTCTTCCAAGAATATTTGTTTGTACTGTTTTATTGGTTTATACTTGGCAATAAAAAAATGAAATAGGGCTCACCAATTTGAGTACATTGCCTTTTCAGGAACCCATACAATGAAAACCAAGAAATCAAGAGTTTCTAAATGGAAGGATTTTCCCACTGGCCTTCTGTAATGGTTGGAATCCCCACTGGTTTGTCTGAAGGATGTATTGTCTGGAAAAGGTAATGATTACTGGAATCAGTTCTTAACTGACAGTTTTCAGTAAAATTCAGTCTCCTTGTAAAGAGAGGCATTGAGAGCATTGCTTTTGATGGGGCAGGGAGTTTGACAAAGGTAGGCATTCCTTTGTAGTAAAGGAAAAGAAAAAAGGCACTGAGTTCCCAGGCTAGTTCCCAAAGGGAACAGAGGACAGGAGTGGCCAAGAGGGCTGTGACCCTGGAAGACAAACTTTGCCTGCTTCACTATTTTGCCCAGGGCCAGTGTATATTTCCAACGTAACAACATCTTTGGCCACATTATAAACTCTCTTGAGATCCACAGAACTAGGTTCTTTTTAGGTACCTTTTGACTATATATTCTCAAAATCTAATGCCAAGAAGAGAGTCGAGGAATCCACATGCCCTAGATAACTTAGTGTGTGTGTGGTAAGCTTTCTAACTTATACATACACTGATATGCTTACAAATTTACCTTTCCTGAGGGTTTAATGTTGGCTAACATTTAAATCAGTTTCATTTTCTGAAAACAAAACAAGTGAAAAGGGATAAGTATAATCAGTAACAGTGGAAGACAAATAGGATTTATAACTTACAAGAACAGTAAAAACACAATGGTTGATGGAGAAATGGCCGGATATGCTGTTGGCACCGCCACATCTGGTACTGGCACAGCTGAATAGCCACCTCGAGGCTTCGTGCAGGCACACAAGAAGCTTTCAACAAATGCTCATCTCATTTAGTATTCATTGATTCAGGAACGCATGTGCTATGACTGAATGCTGAAATGAAATCAGGGACAGGACTGCTTTTGTTTGGATGCATATGAGGACAAAGGGTGATACTCAGTCTGTCTCAAGGTCTCTTTCAGCAAAACAGAGCAGGACATAACCAATGACCAAATGATCTGTGTAAAGATAATGGTCAGAAACTGCATATCAGGAGACTGCCAAGTCCATGGAAGGTAAGCAAAGACAAAAACCAGGCCATGTGCATGTCAACAGAATAATATGAATGAGAGAAAACATATTCATAATTTAGCTGCCATAGAAATAACTTTTAGGCGGAAGTTAAGGAAAAAGCATAGGCAACCCTTTGTTAATGCAACAAATTCACTAGGGCAATGGAAAGTGCTGGATTAGTAAATGTTTTAGAAAAATCAGGGAGGCCAACCTGAGTCAGAACGTTCCCTGCAGGGGATTAATCATGTATTGTTTCAGATAATAGCAATGGAACACTTTCAAGTCTCCTCCAGGTAGTGTGGGAGTGTTTCCTTTCACAGAGAGTATATTGAACATGGCCATAGGCAACACAGAAGGTCCATCTTAGAAATGCGCCCAGCGTGATAAATGAGATTGAAGTTGGGGAAGTATCACAGAGCTAGCAGGCAACACCAAACTGCAAAGCTTAACAGGAAAATGAGTATAGGCACTTTATTTTTGAGCTAGAACTTGAGGAAAAGCCAAATGCTTTAAGGAACGGGTGAAATAAAATTTGGTTTCATATTCCTGAGACAATTATTGGAGAAAACTGGAAATGCCGAAGATCAAAAAGAAAACAAAAGCCAACAAAATGTGCAAGTTGTTAATTGTCTACATGAAATTTACTGTAATATTTGTAGTGAAATAGAGGCCATAATAAGTTAGGAAGGAATGGAAAAAAAATTTGGCATGCAAATTTTTTTTTTTTAATTGAAGGGTAAGAAGATTGAAATCGCTCTGTTAACAAAAAAAAAAAAAAAAATGTGTACTCTTGGTGAATAAACACTGAGAACAAAAGAATCCCTTTAGTAAAATGACAGTGGGAATTGGAAATGAGGCAGGAGGAAATAGCTGAATTACCAATTACCTTGCAACAACCTTTATAGAGGAAAAGCTGGAGTGCTACCCAAATGAAATATCCCATTTCCCAATATGATTTTGGAGTCAAATTGTACTAAGAGAAAGTGTGGGAAGAATTCAATGCTTCTTAAGGATGCAAAGGAACATAGACCAAAAAAAAACAAAAAACAAAACAAAAACAAACAAACAAACAAAAAAAAAACCTTGCTTATCTAAATACACTGAAAAAGAGGTTTATAAAGGAACAACTCTGGGATGTTAACATTAAGGAGCTGAATGATGCAAACAAGGTCTTAAAAAGAAAATGGAGATATGATTACACTGGGGATGGCTTAAGGGAAGAAAAAATGAAAAACAATTTAAAAATAACTATGATATACTTCAGGAAGGAAAAAAATGTTTTCATTATTTCCAAATTTATTTAAGTATTTTTTAGTCTAAGGACTAGAACCAAAGTTTAACAGCTGCTATTAAAAAAAAAAAATCTAATTCACTATGGGAATCTTGTAAATTTATTAGGAAAAGACAAAATTAATTTTTTTAAGTGATTAAGCAAAGTATAGTAGTTTGGTCTGTTGGGTTCATATCAATCCAAAAAGTGATTTATGGTTTTCAAAATTGTGTGTTTAAAAAAGAAAAGGAGAGGAGTGGGGATGAGGAGTGGTGATATGTCACATTTGCCATTCAAAGCATTCAAAGATAAGCTAGTTACCACTAGCACATTTTTTCAATTATCATGAATTAGTAATTGCGATATACACATCTTAGGATATACCAAACTTGGTGTTCTTACAGGTGCAGAATAGAATAGTAAAGTACTTTCAGAAACACAGCCCAACTTTCTGGAAAGTGTCAATACAGAGTAGTATGAATGGGCATCAGATCAAACCTGGGCAGGTTGCATTTAATTTGTAGCCTCCGTAAACACCAGGGCCATCCTTTTTACAGCCTGCATTTGTCCTTTTGAATGCAAGCCTGAAGCTCTAGTTTTCTGCTTCCTGCTTCTAGACCAGCTTGTCAAACACCTCAGGCGAGGAGCCATATTGCTTTCATTATCTTCCTGGGGTAGATCACAATGTCAAGTGCAGGTGAACATTAAATAAATGCTCCTGGACGATGAGAGCCAGGATGATCACGCCTCGGTGACACTGAGAAGCAGACAAAGTTTCCCTTTGGGAGACCAGGATTATTCTTGTGCTTTTAATTTCTTTTTTTTTGAGCCCACTCCACTTCCCCTTGTAGGTATCCACCGGCCTACCACTCTTCGCCTACTCTCTCACCCACTCCACTATGTGGCAGATGCTGCTGTGCCTGCCCTATCCATACAGAACTTCCCTTTGCCCTATGTGCCACTTCCAGGCCAGTACCAAGACTCCTTGCCTGGAGCTTTCTCTGGACTCCAGAGTAAAAATGGCAAAGAAATAATGCCAACTCTATTTCCTCTACCAGCCCAGAACCAATAACAGAGAGGAGTTGACAACAGCCTGCCATAAATACCCCATTTTCCTAAGAGCTTTCAGTAGGTTAACTCGGAGACAGGTTTTACATAGGGTCCACAGGTCCCCAGTCACAATAGACATAATTTCTGGCTCCTTGTCCATGTCTACCCCTGCCTCCAGTCCCTTATCAACATTTCTGGGATCATCTTCTAAATAAATTACCTGAACTGGAATCCTTCATTCAAAGTCAACCTTTGAGGGCACTGCCATAGACATACTCCAATCAGAACCTGGGATCACTAAAAAATGGAATAAGGTTGCATACACCTTACATGCATTTCAACTAACGTGTTTTACCTACTTTTGAATAATTTCGTATCTTAAAACATCTACCTTCAAGGGAATGCAAACTGCCCTTTTTAAAAACAGACAAGAGTAGACAGGTGAATGAGAGGTATTTTATAGCAGCAGATTTTTCTATATACAGTTTTTCACTGTATTCTTCCTACAGAGCTATTTATGATCACTATCAAACATAAGATTCTGTTACCTGAACTAAGGATAATGTGTAATTTTGAAGTAGTCAGATCTCAACTCTCTCCATCTTCAAGCAGAAACTGGCCTGTCTCAAAGAACTCCCAGGGACTGGATGGGGTTGGGAAGAGTCCTGAACATTTCACTTCGGTATATGAATAAGTCCACCAAGGAAATATTCCAACTCAGCCTGATTACAGAGTTCACCAGTCAATCTAATCAATGTGGGCATTTCATCTGGCCAATTCAGACAAATATCCCTGTTCAAACCAGTGGTTCTCAATCTTGAGTGCACATCAGAATCACTTGGAGGACTTACGGAAACAGATGTTCTAACTCAACAGGTCTAGGGTAAAGAAGACAATTTGCATTTCTAACAAGTTCTCAGGTAATGCAGGTGCTGTCAGTTGAGGAACTGATATTGAAAACCCATATTGAAATCCACAGCTGTAGATAATTCTTATATTCTCCTTAAAAATAACATATCTCCTTAAAAATATTATATCTTTAAATTCAACAGACTTTTCTGCACTTCCTTCAGTAAACACAGCCCAACAGCGGGCATTTTTTTCCCCCTCCTAGGATTTTCTTTCCTTTTGCTTAATGGCAGACCAAAAGGCAATGCCATTACTTTACAATTCATCCTTAGTATAGTTTTCCAGTATTCATTCTTGCCTGCTAAACTCACCTTCTCCTTTAAGCCGTCATTCTATACAGTAAAAGTAAATTCTCTCTATTCACCTAACACTGAAGGTAATTTTCTGCCACGCAGTGAATATGACAGTAATGGTCCCCACACTGAGTTGTTTTGGAATTCCTTCCCACAGCTCTAACTTATAAATGGGCAAAAATAAAATACCATAGTAATCATAATGATTACATCTCAAAAATGTTACATCTTAGATTTAGCTGGCAAAGACCACATTTGGCAGTATGTTGAAAGTGTTGTCTTGTATGTAGAAATAAAATACCAAACATAAAATATTTCAAGTTATAGTAATATAGTAACTTGAGGGGAAAATTATCAAATGCACAAGATCTTTAATAGAAGGTATTGATGCAGGAGATTACTACCTTCTTATAGCTTCTTTTTGGCCACATATATGGGTTATTGCTTATACTCTGGAATATAACTCAGCATATATAACTAAAAAGCAATTATTTGGGAAGAGATAAACAAGGAAATAAAAGGATGCATAAAAAGGCATTTTTAAAGGTCCAATAGCATAATAATTTATTAGGTGGACTAGATAAAAACTATACAAATGTAATTTTTTTCCAGAAAGTAAAGCAATGAACAAATATCACTTTATTATGGATAACTTACATAGGTTGGTTGGTTTTTTACCAAGCAATGCATCTGGCATGACTGTATGATAGTGTGATCATCACCATCACCATTCCAGATCAGATCTTTATTTAAAACAATTATTTGTTTGCTTCTACAAAGTATTGTCTCTCTCTCAATGAAGTGTAAGACCAAAAAATCCTAGGTATGCCAAAGGGCACAGAATAATGTGTCCTTCTTTCACAGGTATCAACAGAGTTGCTTCTACCTACAAAAGTGTATATGTTGGCAAGTTATAAAGTCCATTTCTAATTCTAGCTATCTCCTCAGGTACACAATGCAGCATTCCATCTGGCACACTTCTTAGTCATTACCCATATGCAGGTTCACCGATCCTTAGACAAAAGGTTTGTTAGATTGTATTTTGGTATCTAAGAAATAGCTCTCTGCAGCCCGCCAGTAGCCTGGATGACTCCTTGGTGGTTTTCCATATGCAAACCGATTACACTTTGCCAACCTTCAGCTAAGTTCAGTAAAATATCCTGATTATTTGGCTTTTTAAACAATTGCAATCTAACTATTGTATGGGTTATGATGTTTCAATGTTACTACCAGAGCAATATGAACTTCAAATATTCTTCCAAGCTCAAAAGACATATAATTTCCTTGAAAAATGTCATGTGGCATTATGCCATAAGCTTGGATGTCTTTAATAAAGTGACAGTGTCTCTGAAGCCAATTTAGTGACTCCTCATTGTCTTCGTGAGTCTGGATGTGACCTGATTATCTCCTTCATTGAATTATGCCACTCTCTAAGCAAGCTTGTCCCAGTGAGCCTCTATTCTCTCTCCCTGATGATTGTGTTTGGAGGTAATCACACTAGTGAACTAGGAAAGGAGCTGTACACAGGGCTCTCACTGAAAAGAATAAAGAAGGTTAAAGCCAATGGAAGAAGCTGACATTTGACTTAATGAATTTCTCATATAAGTGTGCATATGCATACTCACATGCACACTTTCCGGTTCCTTGGCATTATGACTTATGACAGCAAGGAACACTCTGAGATCCACTCCTTTCTGGGTACCAGAAGACATCTGGGGACAAAGATGACTATGGCCATAGATGCTCCAGGAGGCCTTGAACACTTAGTTTGGTTGAGGCTAAACCACTGTTTCCAATCCCTACAATGTCCAGGAATGTGGAACTGAGAGGGGAGCTAAGTCATAAAGAATGACAAATACCTTCCAGTCATATTGTCTCTGATAATGTCCAGATACTTGTCTCTGATCCAAACCATTTCTTTTTTTATAAACCAGATAATTTGATCTGACCATTATCAAATTTCCCTGAGCATAAATGTCTCTTAGTTTTAACACTCTTTCTCAAAATTGTACTTATAAAACTAGAAATATCCTCTGTAGGTGGTCACCTATAAAATGCTCAACTGACTCAACTAATTACCATGGGTTTTTCCCCCTTTTTACTTTGTATGAGGTAATATAAATATTTGGAAATAATATTTGGATTAGCATTTTTACCATAGATTTTTATTTGCTATCATGTATGTCTAGATTCTTTGTATCTAGGATATATTTCATAATAACTTACTTATTTTTATATTACAGGAAAGTAAATCCCAGAGACCCAAAACAAACAATAGCAAAGACAGAGAATACAGCATTTAAAAAAAAAAATTTTTTTTTTTTTTTTTTTTTTTTTTTTGAGAGAGGGAGCATGTGCACATGAGGGAAGGGGTAAAGAGAAAGGGAGAGAGAGAATCCTTAAACTGACTCCCCACTGATTGTAGAGACCAAAGCAGGGCTCCCTCCCAGGACCATGAGATCATGATCTGAATTGAAATCAAGAGTCAGATGCTTAACTGACTGAGCCACCCAGGTGCCCCAAGAATACAGCATTATAGTTCTTCCATCTCTGTATCATATACAATATACAGCATTACTATATTGTATGAGATATTGATTACACATTATGTTATGATAAAACAATCACTCATTTATCCAGAGTAATAAGAAATTGATATTTGTATCTTCCTCTCAATGTTGGAGACTCTTAAGGCTTGGTCCAAACATCCTCATTTCTCTTTCTCTACATTCTTTTCCAAGATTAACTCAGCTATCCCTGTGTCTTTAAATATCATCTATCTAATATCTCCTAAATTTCTACCTCTAATCCTTATGTTGCCTATGAATTCCAAATTTGTATTGCCAATTATGTTATTTATACCACTATCTTTGTGGAATATAACCATTTTAATCTTAATCCCAAACTGAATTCTTTATTCCATCCTCTGTCCTACTACTTAAACTTAATTTACATTTCATATATTCCCTTTCAGTAATAACACCGCTATCTTCCCCAGTTGCCCAAGCCAGAAAATTGGGAGTCATATTTTATTTTTCTTTCCCCTCTCAACTTCCATACTCCATATATACCACACTTTCCTTGACTAACACTGCTATGATTTTAAAATATCTCCCTCTCATCTAGATTGTTAAAAAAATTCCCAACTGGTGCTTCACCATTTCTCCTCTAATTAATTTTCCAATATGGCAGAAAGAATAAATTTCTAGAATTTTAAAGCATCATCAATTTAAAGTCCTGTTATGGCTTCCACTGAATTTAGAGAGAACCCCTGTCATGCTGAATGCATGGTTCTGTTCCTGGTGTCTCGTTTTCCCCTCACGTTGTTTCTCTCTAACTCCAGACACCACAGCCTTACTTCATCTACCAGCAGTCAACAAGCGCTTTTCTCTTCAAGACTCTTACTGCTCACATTGTTTACCTGGAAAGCCACTCGGTCCCTGTAGTCATAATCAGCTCTCTTCCAATCCTGAAGTTACATCTGAAAACGTATTTCAGGGGCACCTGGGTGGCTCAGTCAGTTAAGGGTTCAACTCTCGATTTAGGTTCAGGTCATGATACCAGGGTCGTGGGATTAAGCCCCGTGTTGGGCTCTGCACTGCACATGAACCCTGCTTATGATTCTCTCTCCCTCTCCCTACTTCTCTGCCCCTCCCTGCCCTCTGTGCAAGCTCTCTAGCTCTCAAAACAAAACAAAACAAAACAAAAAAACATGTCAGACCAGTTTTCCTTGGCCATCCTCTCTGAAGTAGTGCTTGTTATTCAAAACTATAGTATCTCATTCATTCCACCTACCTTAGAGCTATATCATTTTATTTTTTGTTTACTTGTTCAAAATCTATTCAACGAGCTTCAAGCTGGTGGTAGGAGCTATTCCTGTTAGGCTGATCAATATCACCCATTGTGAGCAAAATATTCAGCACACAGCAGCCATTTAATTAAAATGTTATCTAGTAATGAGTAGGATGTGATAATTATAATAACAGTATATTAGTTTTTACTAAGATATAAAGATTGTTCTAACTGTTTTGTGTGAACTAGATCATTTAAAGAGTAAGTAGTATTATCATCCCCATTTTTCACAGCAAAAAACCGAAGCACAGAGAGGTTAACTAAGAGTCTAACTCATAAAACTAGCAAGTACCAGAGCAGAGATTCAAATCTTTGTCTTCTGGCCCACCCACCCAAAATTATAACAATCCTGCTATACTACTTGTTGAAACATAAGATTGAACAATGATTAAATTACTCAAGGACAATAAGGTATACTTAATAAAAAATATATAAAAGCAAATCACATGGATTAAAAAAGGCCAAGGCATTTGAAGACAAAATATATGTAATATAAAGACTGTACCAAAATAAGATAACCATTTTGATGATTTTGAAGATTTACCTGGATGAATAAACAGCTCAGCACATCATGATTATTTGGCATCTGTAGTAGCTACATAATGTACAATACAAATTCAATCTCACTTGATACTGTAGAATATCCTATTTCTTAAAATATCTTGTATAAAATCATTCAAATTGACTTTCACATAAGTTCAGAAGATAGTTGAAAAAACTAGGCTAGATTTTGAGAAAACAGAGATATTAACAATACTGGGTAGTTTTCACACTCACAAACATTGGAACAGTTGGCCTGCTCCTTGAGAAAGGCAATCTGCAAATATATGTTTGCACTGTTCTCAAACTGATGTCTCATCCTAAGATTGTGATGCTCTTGAAAATCACCCTACAACCTCAAAGCAGCCCATGGATACATTCATTTATTCATTTATTGCAGCTACTAAAAGTTATTCCCAACCATAGTGACCCATGCTTACGGCACGATAACTGCAAAATAAACTGGAAAAAAAGAAGAAAGGTGGATGATATTTGGCCTCTGGGTAATTCAGAGAAACCGTGTCTGGCAACAATGAGCTGTAGAAACAACATTAATCAGCACCAAAAATGGACTCCAGGGGCGATCTGAGATAAAGGCCATCATTTGGGCTCTCAGACGTTCAAAAGTTGAAGCACCATAGATTGCTTGAAAAGGTAAAGACTGGGCTCTCCCTGTCTTCATTTCTCCATATATGCTTTTTCAAGATCTTATCTCATTTCCTCCCCCTCTTTTAAGTGTGATTTCTGTTTTCTTTCCTATATAGTCACAGCTCTCTGGATTTAGTACTATTTTGGCTTCCTGGAAAGTCATTATAGTTACTCCAGGGGTAAACATACTTCTTCAATCTAAGTAAGACTAAAACCAAATAGTAGGGTTGTTATCTACCAAGAGCAACTGGTGACATTTGAGAGGTGAGGTAGTGAAGAAGATTTGGAAACGATAAGCAAGTTGATATTCTATGTTATTTTCTATAATTGATAATATATATGACAACATCTTGATATTATTACAACAATGAAGACATGATTGACTTGTACTTAAATGACGAAATTAGGGTTACAGCTGAATCTACAGAACAGGAGTTTCACCGTATAATCGATGAACTTTCAAACTTCCATCCCTGTTTCTCTGTTTAAGAGATACACCCTACATATATATCTAATATACCATGAGATGGGTTGGTTCTGCCTCTCTTTGGTTCTGTCTCTTGAATATTACACATTCATAAGATTTTAAAATACAAAGTTTTTTTAATGATTCATGGACTTAATAGATACTTATTGATTACCTCTTATTCTTCTAACTATGTCCTGTACCCAGGCCATAAAATAATAAGACAGACGTGGCTTAGGTCCTAAATAATGAAAAGCTGCAGTGAGAACAAGTTACATGGCTATGATGCTATAATGGGAGGATCTGACGACTGGGGTCAAGTTGTCAAGGAACTCTGAAGAAATGATAGGTTATTCACATTTAAAAGACAAGGAGGAGAATATTGGATAGGGCGAATGACTAGCATGACAGGAGGAAGCCTGTCAAAGTCAAGGGACTGAAGACATGTATGATTATAATTTGAGTGGAATAGTGATGGGCAGAGCAGGGAGGGAGGTTAAAATGTGTCCTAAGGAAACAGAAGGAGACAGATCATGCACAGCCTCATAGGCAACCCTCACAAATTATTCTTTAACCTCAAAGTCCAGAGAGACTCCTGACATGTTTCGAATCAGAAAGCCTGGTAATGAAGAATGTGTCCTGGAAAGAGCCCCCCACAGTGTTAACGACCACAGGGGCCCAAGTGGATCTGAGTAGTTCTGTGAGAAGGCCACTGCAACGGGCAGAGAATAAACAATTATTTGGAGTAGGGGATGCTGAGGGCGAACAAAACATAAAGATTTGAGGGTTATTTAGGAGGCAAATAAGACAGACTTGGGGGCAAACTGGAAATTAGAATACAGGGAAAGGATGGTGTGAAGAATGGTGCCTATGTTATTCCATCGTTCATATCATTCAATATGCATTTCATTTCAGTAAGAGATAAAGGGGGTAAAGGGAATTCTTTAACTTTTATATATCTCATGTTCAACTAGTTTTACCCACTCAATATAATTGTTTTTCCCTCATTATTTGATGGAATATTCAGCATTTAAAACAATTAAGGCATAAGAGGTGAATGAATGATTGAATGAATGAATTTTCTTTATCTTGCAGGAGTGTTAATTGTTCACACTGAGCTGTATTTCTTTTTTTTTTTTTTAATTTTAACAAGCTAAAGAAAAGCTTTAGGTATCCTTAAAATATTCAGTTATCAATTTTAATGCCATTACTCTATTTCTTTTGCTCATGTTATATTTGTGTTATGAAAACACTATGAAGAGATGAGCATATTAACTGAATGGAACCAACCATTCTAGGGAATACATAAAAGAAAACAATACCATGAACATTTTTCTACAGAATTTCCATTGGGAAAAACCCTTTCTCACATAATATTTCAATTAGTAATGGTAAAAATAAAGGGGAATAAATATTGAATGGGAGAATAGAGATTCCAGGTTTCAATTTGAGATTTACTGAAGTTAAGAGTGTGAATAAATTCTTCAGACATGCTTCACAATAAATATGGAGAATTTCGAACCTTTCCTTTCTCTCTCCTCCTTTTCTTTATAATAAAATTATGTGAACAATAGGTATTACTTGTTGTATATATACAAATATACAGAAAATATAAGTAAACACAACAACACTGTGACTCCAGGAAAGCCAGGCCTGAACGATACCATATTTTTTCAACTATTACAAGTTGAAAGACATTCCAAAGACAAGGACTTTGGCCAAGTGGGAAATCTGCCACTTCTATCTGTCATTTATGCGTTTAGTGGTTGTTATTGTCATAGTGTGTCCTGGTAATTGAACTTCCACTTCCAAAAATAAAACCTGCTTTGTGTGCTACAGGTGAATTGTGATGAAAATTCCAGATTTTCTGAGAAAAAGAAAAAATGTACACAATAATATGTGAATCAAATTTCCCAGAGAAGATGCACTAACATGGATATTATGTATGCAAGAAAGAATATAATAAAACCACCATGGACTAACAATGTCAGCCTTCCTTGTTGCAAGCAATAAATGTCCCTTGAAAAACTGTGTAGCCATTTCCATCATTTTCCAACTGACTTCTGTTTTAATTTTGGAAATGTTTTATCTTCTGATTGAAGTTCTCTTAAAACATCAATGGAAGCTGTCATTTTTTGTGATGTTCTTAACCCACATGTAGGCATTCAAGTCCTTAGAAGACTCACAACATAGAGTGAACCCCAGACAGTCACTTGTCCTCTTTTCAAGTGCCTGTCATTCCTGAGCATGGTCCTAAAGACACACAAAAATGCAAGTATATTCTAAGAATTTATCAAAGACTGCAGGATGCAGAGAAGTAAACAGTTATGTATATAATTATAGGAGTCTGTATATATAGGCCTAAGAGTCATACCAAGGGGAAGCCATAGAATACAGAAGGATGTCTGTGCAGTCCTGAAAATGGAGGATGAATAGTAGATCAGGTCAAAACAATACTTTGTTATTGCTGTTCTTGCAATTAGTGCTTCATTTATTGAGTTTGCAATGATTATCATATCTTTATCTTTATCTGTCAGTACATTTAAAATCCTTAAGTATGTGATGCAAAATTTGCAGCAAAGCTGTTAACAAAAACTAAAGAGCAAACAAACAAAAGACCTTTTATATAACTTAACTAAGAACTTAAGCAACTAAAGAACTAAATTTTCAAGATTACTAAAATTTCAAGATTCTAATGTTCGAGGGTCCTTGGTCTTACCTAAAATCACCTCATTAACAGTCTTTTAGAAAGAATTAACAATACCCATTCAAGAGAAACACAGAGTATACTACATTTGATATTTAGACTTTATCCTCAGTAATACTAAATTATGAAAAATGAGTAATATGAAAATGAACAAAAGTAAACTTCCTGGGTCGCTTGAGTGGCTCAATGTGTTAATAAGCCTCTGCCTTCGGCTCAGGTCATGATCTCAGGGTCCTGGGATCGAGTCCCATATGGGGCTCTCTGCTCAGCAGGGACCTGCTTCCCCCTCCTCCCCTGCCTGCCTCTCTGCCTACTTGTGATCTCTCTGTCAATAAATAAATAAAAAAGAATCTTAAAAAACATTTTTTTTAAAAAAGTAAACTTCTTAATGAAATCTGTTGTCATTTGCTTTTGTTACATAGTTGTAGGCATTATTTTTAAGGTAAAGAGCACACAGAAAAATACATAGGAACGATTAAAAACTATATAATTAACCTGGGGCTAATAAAGCTTAGTGAAAAGAGCAAATTAAAAACTGAAGCCAGGGACACCTGGGTGGCTCAGTCATTAAGCGTCTGCCTTTGGCTTGGGTCATGATCCCAGGGTCCTGGGATTGAGCCCCACACTGGGCTCCCTGCTCAGTGAACTGCCTGCTTCCTCCTCTCCCTCTGCTGCTTTCCCTGTTTGTACTCTCTCTGTCAAATAAGTAAATAAATAAAATTTTGAAAAAAATAAAAATAAAAAAATAAAATAAAAATTAAAAAATAAAAACTGAAGCCAAATATGCAAAAGGGTAAAAATGGTATTAACAAAATATAAAGTGCTTCATCTCATATCTACAAAAGTTCCCTTCTTAAGAGAGGGGGTGATTTCCAATAATGGTGTAATATGATTTTAAGCGAGTGGTCCTCCACCTGGATGTGGATCTTCCTTCTTTAAAATTCTGTAAATACCTATTGCCAGCATCATTCTGTCATTATCATTCTATCCTTTATTCAGGTTAATTGTGTGTCTCCTGTGGCTTTCACATCCTCAGACCTCAATAAAATCAAGTGGAAGTTTGAAGGCAAAGCTCATGTCTTCCTCATTTTGGTTTTGCCTCTGGTGATTCACAGAAGGCTTCATAAAAGAGAAGGTGACTGTGACTTGGGTGCTGAAATCGGAAGAAGGGTCAGCAGTTGCCAGGAGGAAAACCCATCCAAAGCAAAGCAAAAGGAAACAGTGAGATACAGGACAGAATTCAGTGTGGCTGGAATGCTGCCAAAGGAGGGGTGAACGGCAGGAGATGAGAGGTGTACAAGAGCCTCATCACAGCCTTCTTACCCAATGGGCAATGCAAAACCACCAGCAGATTTTAAACGAGAGATTAATAATATTTGGTCACGAAGTTAACGTCAAAAAGGGCAGAAAAGGGTGATAGAGATCACTGTAAATCCTCTGGTTTGATTAGAAAAAACAAACAAATGGATCTATGTAATACATGAAAGGAGAAGAGATGAGTAGATTGGATTTAAAACACAGAAAGTATGATTTGAGGATTTACCTAATGGCTGAAATGGAGAAGAATGGCGATGTGCAGACAAGGGGAGCCAAAACTTAGGATTTAAACATGCTAAGGTTTAGGATGGCTTTCACTTAAGATTTATCACTATAAAGAAGCTATATGAACTATATGGTTTCCTCATTTATAAAATGGGGATAGTAATAAGAGTCATTGTAGGATTAAAGGATATCATATGTGGAAAGTGCTTAGAATAATGCCAGACATCCAAAAAAGCCCTCTCCCACCAAAAAATGAATTAACCCTGCTAGTACCATCAGCAGCACCATGTGAAGCTGCTGGTGGGCAACAAGAGAAACTTTTGGTTTCCAGGGCACTCTTCTTAGTGTTTTCCTTGTATGGCTCTGTATCAATCTCTTTCTCTTGGCCTTTCTGAAAGGGGATACAAGTTTCTGTTCCTCCTGTTTCTCCTCATTCTCTTTGCCATTGTCTTTTCCTATGCCCATCCTCCAAATGTGGATGAGTTCTGTATTATGCCTCTGGAGACCAGACTTCGAGGATTTTTGAATCCTTAAAATAAGCAGGAAATTGTTATGGGTTGTGCCCTGCAGAAAGGTATGTTGATGTCCTAACCACCTGTGCCTTAAAAGACAGTTCTTACAGATGTAATTAGGTAAGATGAGGTTATACTGGAGTAAGGTGAGCCCTTAATTAATATGACCAGTGTCCTGAGAAGGGATAGCTCAAGAGAAGAATACCAACAGAGAACTAAAGCAGAACTCGGAGTGATGTAGCTACTGGGCAAAGAATGCCAAGGACTGACAGCCACCACAAGAAAGGAGAAAGAGTCAATGAAAGATTTTCTCCCACACGTTTCAGAGGAAGAATGGTGCCTGCTACCACCCTAATTTTCATCTCCTAGCCTCTAGAACCATGAGACAATAAATTTCTGTTGTTTTAAACCACCCATTTTATGGTACTTTGTTATAGAAGCCCTAGGAAACCAACACAGAAATATTCACAAGAATGTGCTTTAAAAAAAAAAAAAAGAATATTCTCCGCTGTCATCAAATTCTCAAAAGGACTTCAAATCCAGGAAAGCTTCAGATCCACGGCTCCTTGCACTCTCTGCTGGTGATCTCATAGACGCCTGTGATTTTAACTGGAATCTGGAGTCTCTGTTTCCAATGAATACTTTCCCAGAGCTCCAGATCTTTGAGCCTACTTGAAATCTCTGTTCACTTACTCCATACTAAATGGAGGACATAATGAATAATCATTCCCTTCCCCATTTCGGTACATAATGCCAAAATTCACTTAGCTGCTCAACCCCAGTACGGAGCAGGGAGGCTCTCACCGCCAGCCCTGCCCCTGGGATCCATAATCCAATCCATTGGTAAGACTTGTTAGCTGAACCTCTAAAATAAGTCATGAACCTGTCTATTTCCCTTCCCTCTTTGCTTCCACCATCCTGGGCCTGCCACTCCCTTACTTCTCATGGAGGAATGCAACTGCCTCCCTAGCTGGCCTCCCTGCTTGCTCTTTTGTCCTCCTCTCTTTCATTATTGCAGTGAGGCTCCTGGATAAACAGCTACAGAAAGGCACCAAGCTACCTCAGAATCAGCACCTTCTGGCAAAAGCCATGGAAATGGATTTTGGAGAAAGGAGTTAGGTTATAAAATTAGGGTAACTGAGGCATCTTATTTTGCCCAAGACTTTCCCACTTTTAGCACTGAAAGTTTTGGGTCTTGGGAAGCCTCTTGGTTGTGGGCAAACTGAAACTTTTTCCAGTTGTTGTTCCCCATAACTGTGATGAATTCCAAACAGAATCTGAGCTGAACCCATAGGAACCTGCAATTCTGGGATAGTCCTTCAGAACTGGGCCTGTGGTGTTATTGCCCATCTTTAGGATTAGAGAGTTGAGTCTTAATGATCCTGTTTTAGACACAGTCTATTCTAAGGAAGGTGACATGGTCTTCTATAAGGCAGCTCTCTGCAGTAAGTGGTAATTCCTAGGAGGGCTGACACCTGAGGTCTGTCTTCTACCAGCACTCCTAGGTGAGGAAATAGGTCTTGCAGGCCTCACAGAAGTCTTGGTGGCTTAGCACAGTGTTCACTATAAATATTGCTAAATAAGAACATGATAGAAAGATAGACAGAAAAATGCAAGTAATTCCTTGTTCTAGAACAACTGAAGGTGCATGTGGGGAATGACAAGAGATGATATTAAAGGGA
Organism: Martes martes; assembly: GCF_963455335.1. Lineage (NCBI taxonomy): Eukaryota > Metazoa > Chordata > Mammalia > Carnivora > Mustelidae > Martes > Martes martes. The sequence continues at coordinate 94,470,327 of NC_137896.1, read as the reverse complement.
CATAGGCAGGAGTCAGATCATGAGGTTTCTTACATATTAGGGTAAAGAAAATAAGCTTGACCATGAAATCTGTATGGGAACATTTCTTTCCTTTTTATCTTACTATAATCATTGTGATTACTGCAACAACTGCAATAAAATGCATTTAAAAAAAATTAACATGTTTCATGCTAGTAATTCATGCTACTAACAATAGTAACTTCCAAAATCTGACAAAGGCATCTATGGTAAACCTATAGCTAACATCTTACTTAACAGCAATAGACTAAGTGCTTTCCCCTTAATATCAGGAACAAGAAAAGGATCACTGCACTCATCACTCCTATTCACTGTCATAATAGATGTCCTAGCTAGTGCAATAAAGCAAGAAAAAGAAAGTTAATATAGAATGAAAAAATGTAAATAAAATTATTTCTATACAAATAAAACACAGTTGTCTATTAGAACTAATAAATGGGTTTGGTAGGTCACAGGATACAAGGCTAACTCATAGACATAGACACACACACACACACACTACTGTATTTGTATAAAATAACAATCAATTTTTTTAAGTACCATTTAAAATAGCACCAAAATAAAATAACTGGTATAAATCTAACAAAATGCATACAAGATATGTATGTTGAAAACTAATGAAAAATTTGAAAATATCTAAATAAATTGAGAGATATACCGTGTTCATGGACTAGACTCTCAATAATGTTAAGATGCCAGTTGTCTCCATTTAGATCCATAGATTCAAAACAACCCCAATATGAATTCGAGCAAAAATCTTTTTAAATAAAAAAGCTGATGCAAAAAATTAGATAGGAAGCAAAGGAACTCAAATACACAAAACAATTTTAAAAAAATTGGAATATTCACATTATCTAATGTCCAGATTTATTACAAAGAGAAAAATCAATACAGTGTGGTATAAAAAATCAGTACAGTGTGGTATCAATAAAAGTATAGACACAGAGATCAATGGAGAATGTATTCCATAAATAGACCCTCATATATATGATCAATTGATTTTTGTCTAAGGTACAAAAGCAATTCAGTGGTAATAGGCTATCTTTTGAGAAAGGATTCTGGCACATCGGTATCCATCTGCAAAAAAGATAACCTTGATCCCTACACATTGCCCATATACAAAATTAGCTCAACATTAACCCAGGACCTAAATGTTAAACCTAAAACTGTAAAGCTTCTGGAAAAACATAGGATAAAATTGATGTGCCCTTGGATTAGGCAAAAAAAAAAAAAAAAAAAAAAAAAAAAAAAAAAAAATTTAAGATTTATTTATTTATTTGACAGACAGAGATCACAAGTAGGCAGAGAGGCAGACAGACAGAGAGAGAGGAGGAAGCAGGCTCCCCACTGAGCAGAGATCCTGATGTGGGGCTCGATCCCAGGACCCCGGGATCACGACCTGAGCTGAAGGCAGAGGCTTCAACCCACTGAGCCACCCAGGCGCCCCTAGGCAAAAAATTTCTTAAATACAAAACTCAAACTATGATCCATAAAAGAATTAAAATCAATAAATTGAACTTCATCAAAATAAAAATATTTTCCCTCTGAATGATGCTATAAGAAAAATGAAGAGATAAGCCCGAGATAGGGGACGTCTTCCAGCTGTGGAGGCTTTGGGATCCACCAAAGCTTTCAGGCCAAAGACATGCTCCCCCAAAGCAGTGTCACCAATGACTGGAACCCAAGCATTTCTGCTCAATGAATAACTCCTTTAAAGGGGAATTGGGGCCTTAGAATTCCCTGCTGGGTAGGCTAAGAGGTTCTCAGAGTCAAACCACGGTCTGAGGATCGTCCTACCCAATCCTCCATCTTTCCTCCTATTACTACTCTTGTTCTCTCTCCCCTTTATTTATTTTTTTCTGCATTTCCAACTCCAGAGGACCCAAATCGGTGCAGTAAGTTAGGCCCTGATCTTACAAGGCATTATAAGCCATGGCAAGAATTTGAAGATATATCCCCTAAAGAGAAAGTGCTCTGATATACTTTAAATTAAACCCATCAGCATTTCAATTATAAATAGTACATTTTACAAGTTAAATGCTATGTAAAAAGTAATTTTTGTAAAGGCAGATTTGATGTCATAGATCACAGTGAATCCTTAAAGGAAGAGGATAGTAGCAATTAGTTACTTGAAAAACCTGAAAAGTGATGCTATTTTACAAGTTATCTCCTTATAATCTCTTGATATTAAAGTAAGAAGTTTCATCTGTTCAAAAAACAAACAAAAAAAATACAAAAAATTGGAAATCTAATTACCATACTATAAAAGTACAATTTTCTACTAACATTCTTATCTTTTCTTTTCCTAGAACAATATCTTGGTATTTACAATCCACATAATAACATTGTGTTTTTTTAAAGCCAAGAGGGGCAGCTGTAACTTCAATAAAAGATTTTAAATACATCAGCACTTTTCTTCCTTAAATGTGTAATGTAACTGCTGTTCATTCAGTGTAAGCACTTTAATTCATTTATTGAAAAGAAACTTTAAGAACTTTCAAGGAACTAATACTTTGTTTGAACACTGAATGAAATAAAATAAATGTAGTAAGTCTGGGAGAATTAACATTTCATTAAGTCAAGTGAAATTTAATAGAGCATGTTTCCAGTTAATAGGAACAATTTAAATTATTTCTAAGCAGAAATAAATGCTTAAAATCAAGATGAGAAAATTGTTTTGAATAGTCAAAATGCAGATTATGACAAAAAGCCAATTTAGCAACCATACGAAGAAATCATATGCTTGATTTTAACCTTGTGCAAACATCACTTTTGAATATCATAGAAGTAAAAGCCAGAAAATAAAGAGAGACTTATTGTCTTTTTGGAAAGAGGGTAGTAAGAACACTGAAAGATAAAAACAGCATACCTGCAGAAAAGAGGAAAATGAGGAAATACAGGAGGGAAAGAATCCCAAGTTTAGCAGAATGAATGAACAGAATGGATAAGTAAAAATATGATGATCAAATAAAAAATATGGTGATCAAAGTGAGAGCAATTTTCACTGGAAGGATGGTAAAGGAAGACGGCCAGGAGGGTTGAGGAGTGAAGGTAGAGGAATGGAGAGGATAGATGTACGCTGCTGGAAGAGGCCATTTGGTCCTGAAGAGAAGCAGAGAGAGCTGGAGTGCCCAAGGCAGGACTCAGCTAAGGAAATCTGTTTTAGGATAATGAATGCTCGAGCATGCTGGTTGCTAAAAGCAAGGATACGGATGGTAAGATACCTGGCAGTCACCTTGATTCAGACCTTAATGTGTATCTATTATGTGCTAAACATGGGAGAAAAATTAAAATGTGATATAAGCTCTCCCAGAGATACTATAATTTTCCAGCAAGAGGAAGGGGCTGGTTTTAGAGAAGAGTCACCTCTACGAGACCACTAATCTTTCAACTAAAGGCCCAACCTGGGAAAAGCAGCAAAACAGAAAGCAAGCACAGAAGGCTAGGGTGCTCAGAGGAGTCCTGGGACACAGAGGACTTGGGATGATGCCTTCTGTTTGCTCAGGATGGAAGGAAAGTCAAGGTCATCCCTGCACAGTAAGGGGATAAAGGTTCAGGACAGCTACCCATGGCCCCTACTACATTGGCATGTGGATTATTTTGAGCTGAAGGTACTTAAGACCCTGCAGGTTCAAGAGAAAGTTTTGTCCTTCCCTTAACCGAACAGAAAAATCCAAAGTGAGGTATTTCCCTGGAATAAGGGTTATTACCAGAGATAAATTTTATCTGAGCGACTCAAATTTACAGTAAGTCAAACATCTAAGTACCAAGCATCTGCTCCTCTTACCACCATGTGAAGTACATTCCTTTCCTCTGAAGTCACAGACCCCTAGCCCCTACTCTTTAGTTCAGAATGACATATATCCCTCATTTTGCCTGTCTTTAGATTTTCCATGTCTGTGCGGATTTACCATACATACACACTTATTAAATTGGATTTTCTCCTGTTAATGTGTCTCATATCAATTTGATTCCCAGTCCAGCTAGGAGGACCTTTGAGGGGACAGGAATTCTTACTCCCCAACAGGGACTCAAATGATACAGAATGGGGGCTAGAAGAGTTCCAATCACCTTCCTCTTGTTAGCAAGGATGCTTCTGGAAGTTACTCAGACCAGAAGCCTAAAAGCTACCAGAAGGGAGGAAGAGGAAGACAAGCAAGCATGGAAGGAATGTGTTTTGCTTTACAGAACCAGCAGTTCCCACCACGGAGACACTCAGCTAGGCATTTTTTTTTTAAATATTTTATTTATTTTTTCGACAGAGAGAGATCACAAGAAGGCAGAGAGGCAGACACAGAGAGAGAGAGAGGAGGAAGCAGGCTCCCCGCCAAGGAGAGAGCCCGATGTGGGGCTCGATCCCAGGACCCTGGGATCATGACCTAAGCCGAAGGCAGAGGCTTTAACCTTCTGAGCCACCCAGGGGCCCCTAGGCATTTTACCAGACAGCCCCTCACATGAGCCAGTCTGAGTCAGTGTGGAGCTCTGGAGCTCATTGAGCCTCCAAGTGGTCCTAACATTACCTTTAGCTCATAATACTAAGATCTCCTCTGATGGGAGGAGTTCTCTAACATATTTTGAACGTAGTAAGTATGTATTAGGATGCTAGGTAGCCTACAGCTGAACCCAACTGCTGCACAGAATATGCATAAGTTCTTTAATGCATACACAAGCTCCCTGCCCCCACCCTTAAATACACTTTATAAAAGCTTCCTGTATTAACCCCATGGGGAGACAGTGTTTTGAGAGTTATCTCCCTGTCCCCTTATTTGTAATAAGTAATACTGATTACAGTATATACTGTATATTACTGATTACAGTAATACTGATTACTTCCTTGGGTTGTGTTCAATTTAATGTACCCCAAGTGGTGAAGCCCTTCAGTTCAGTCACGCCCTCCCATTCCTCTTAGTAACCACTCTGATCACCTCCCTCCTCAACCCTTCACCTGTGGTAGATAACTTCATCCTCTATTCTATTAAGAACACAGTAGCAGTCACTTCTCTTACCTAATTCCTGCACAAGCCCTTTAAAACTTGTACCACTCCCACAACCTCCAAATTGTTCTCTACATTGCCCCCAAAGGCAAACCTGCTCCTTTCACTTCCACATGTAAAGGCCCCAATAACTTTTTTTTTAATTTTTTTAAAAAAATTAAAAAGAGATTAAAAGAGAGATCACAAGTAGGCAGAGAAGCAGGCGGGGTCAGGGGGATGCAGGCTCCCTGCCAAGCAGAGAGCCCAATGTGGGGCTCGATCCTGAGACCCTGGGATCATGACCTGAGCCAAAGGCAGTGGCTTTAAGCCACTGAGCCACCCAGGCGCCCCAAGGCCTCAGTAACTTTAAGAATCAACATTATTTAAAAGAAAATTAATGTCCTATGACTCTGCAATTGCACTACTGGATATTTACCCCAAGGATACAGATGTAGTGAAAAGAGGGGCCATATGTACCTCAATGCTCATAGCAGCAATGACCACAATCGCCAAACTGTGGAAAGAGCCAAGATGCCCTTCAACAGATGAATGGATAAAGAAGATGTGGTCCATATATACAATGGAGTATTATGACTCCATCAGAAAGGATGAATACCCAACTTTTGTATCAACATGGATGGGACTGGAGGAGATTATGCTGAGTGAAATAAGTCAAGCAGAGAAAGTCAGTTATCATATGGTTTCACTTACTAGTGGAGCATAAGGAATAACATGGAGGACATTAGGAGAAGGAAAGGAAAAGTGAATTGGGGGAAATCGGAGGGGGAGAGGAAGCATGAGAGACTGTGGACTCTGAGAAACAAACTGAGGGTTTGAGAAGGGTGGGGGGGTGGGGGGATGGGTGAGCCTGGTGGTGGGTATTAAGGAGGGCATGTATTGCATGGAGTACTGGGTATGGTGCATAAACAATGAATCTTGGACACTGAAAAAAAGAAAATAAAATTTAAAAAAGATTAATGTCCAAAAGGCACACAGACCTACTAAGTAGCATAGTTCCCACCTGGTTCCCATAAAGAATCTGTTAACTAGTGCAATGGGTCATCTGAATCTCTGTGTAGTAGGACTGAGTGATGTATATAACCTACTAAAATTTTTGAGAGGAGCAGGAAAGAGAATTTATACTGATTCTACATGGAACACGGAGAAGAAAAAGACATGCTTGAATGATCATTTTTAACCTACCATTCTCTGAAAATTATGGGTTATTCCATCTTTTCTGACCACTGTATCACCTCTGAATACTCTTCTTTGTTGGAAAAATACAGCACTCTGCCCAGAAGTCCTACCAAAATTAATCTCACAAAGATGCTCATTACTGTGCTATTGTTCCTCAGGCATGCTACTTGGTGAGGAGGGTATCTCATTTTCAGGCTTATCAAACAATCATCCAAACAAAAAAGGCCTCTTTCTGACTGCAATTGATCCTTCCAGTGACTTCTATACCATATTACAGAATGCATTTTATGTTCAATTAATAAGGTACTTAGGAAACATTATCCCCCTCAGACCCTCTGGCCATGCTGCTCTCACTCCTCTTTTCTAACTGCTCAGCTCATTCTGACTCTCTCAGACTCCTCAAGAGTCCTTTCCCCTTATGGGGTTTCCCAACACCTCTGCTGCTTTGAACTGAGACTTCTGAGGCATTCTTGGAATTTCCTTAAATCAGCTTTAAAAATAACCTTTTCCCTTCCATCCAAAAAGTGCTTTAACTTACATTTTAATTTTTGGCATCTTTAGAGAAGACATTTCTCAATCCCTAATCCCGTTTTCAAGTTTTTTACAATGATGTCCTTCATACCCAGTCTTAACTTAGGCAAACATCTTTCCTATTTTATTCTTTAAATATGTAGAAAAATAACTGGCTGCCATCCTCCTTAGAATAATCTTCTCCCATGTTTCATGGTATGGATTAAGGTCAATGGGATTTATGGATTAAACCCCATTGAATTTGCCCCACTCTGACTCTTAACCTCAAGATGTGCTTTGACCCTGAAGTACAGAAAAATGTTGGTCAGTGCTGCCAGAGACAATTCAACTATGCCAAATAAGAAATATATAACTTCTTTTAGTGTGTTTTTGTTGCTATAATTCTTTTCATTTTGCTCAACACCACCCCTCCAAAAAACAAAGAAAAATGAACAATCACTGTACAAACATAATAAAAAATGACTGTGCAACTATGATTCTGGTCAAAATAGAATAAATAGAATAAAATCAGCTCATGTTTTTTCTCACCTAGTAGATTTTTTTTTTCCTAGCAGTTCAGTACACATTTAAAAAGTAAACATACTTTCTTAGTATTTAAAAAATTCGCAATTAATGCAACATTTTCTGTGAGGACTGAATAGTCACTATATGACAAGAGGAAGAAAAATATATTGAAAAAAATTAGGTATGTAAAGATATTTCTTTTCCCTAAATCTGGAAACAATGTTGCAATTTTTAACCAGTTTGGGGGCAGGAATAAGCATTTATGATAATTTTTTAAATACCTTTTTGATGATAATATATTTAAAACTTGGTTGGGAAAGTGGTAATCCAATGACCATACAGCCAGTTGCTCCTTAGTCAAAAGTCTAGTAATCTTTATCCAGATTTCCTTTTTCTTTTTGCATCGGTCTTACAATTATTACCTAGTTGTTTCCCTATTCTATAAACTATTCCTACCAAGAATGGTTCCCTGAATTAGCCTACTAGAGTGTTTTCTCTAGCATTAAAATTGTAATAAAACTTAGGCACAGGATCATAATCAAAGTGTCCGATGTCTTCTCTAGCAAAAATAAGTGAAATCTAAAGGAAGAAGAATATAAAATCAACTGTGGGTGAGGGAAAAAATTCAGGGGAGATTCAACTCTTTGAAAATAATGTGAACAGTATATAATAAAAATTTCTGTGGAGACAGTATTAATACAATTTTATCGTTATATTATATACAATATTAAATTCTTACAGAACCTACTTTGGTGTAGCTTTTAACTTTTCAAATGTTTCAAAGTTATTACCTCATTTATCTCATCTCACCTAGTTGGTGGTAAAACATAATTATTTTCCTGTTCATGCACATTAAGGACAGAAAGAGCAAAGAAAAGATAATGTATTCAAAGTGTTTTAAAAACCACTTTGTCGCTGAAGGTGACAAGTCATAAATAGGAATACAAAGGGAACAAATAGGAATAAAAAGGCATGTAACCAAGATATTTTACCCAACAAGTGATCTTCTAGCTCTGTCTTTCCTGTCACCATTTGAGACTCCCTGCTTCACCCTCTATCCCCAACTACTTCTCTAATAACGGTCTTTGTCAGCATTTTCTTCAAAGAGTCTCTGAGGGTAGTAAAGGACCCATAACCCAGCTGCTGAATGAGAATAGTGTACGCCAGAAGCAGCTCAATCACTTAATAACCCAAGGTGTTACTCAGTCTAAGAATATGAGTGGCCAGGGCTCCAGGAAGGATTAAAAAAAAAAATGAGCAAAAGTAAAATTTGGCAGGGTTCAGTTGGTAGAATATGTGACTTTTGATCTCAGGGTCATGAGTTCAAGCCCCACGTGGGGCATAGAGCATGTGTGTGTGTGTGTGTGTGTGTGTGTAAAGAGTAAAATTGGTATAATAGACTAAAGTCATTCAATGTCTGACATCATCCTTAGTAACATCACTATTTTCCTGAAGTAATTAATTCCTGTAGTTCCACTCTGTAAATAGAGGAAGAAATATTTGATGTGAGAAAATGACTGGTGTCTCAGTAACTTCTGTTTAAGATGTTATCCCTTTGCACCTAGACAGAAAGGTCCCTTAGGAAATCTGGGATCTACTTCCAAGCCATGTACTATGATCTCTGATGCCCAAAGTGACCATTTAAAACAGAACTTGTTCTAGTGTTTTGTTAGTATTTACTATGAAATATACTCAATCTAATTAGTCATCAATGATAAGAATAATAAAAACTAATATTTAATGAATACCAGGCACAATTCTTGTTCTTCCTATAGAATGTCACATTATAATCCATATTATTGGATATAACAACTCAGAGAGAGAAATTTAAGTCTCTTGGCTTCACAGATTTACATTTTGTTTTTTTTTTCCCGAGGAGGGTAGACAAGTTTCTCCCCGATAGCATACCTTCAATGCTTCAGCCCTTGCTACTGCATCCATTTTTTTCTCTCTCCATTCTTGGCCTTCTGTGACTATCTCCCTGTCTTGCCTTAGGTGCAGAATCTGCTATAGAAGGCACTGGCATACACCAGAATCATAGGGGTCTGCAATGCAGTTTTCTTCTTGGAGCTCGTCAGCAAATCCACACAGCATGTTTAACCAGCACATGCTTCATGGCACTGTTGGATCTGCCGGGTTACATGGCCTAGGTGACAGATGTCATGATTCCTCTGGCTGTTTCAAGGGTGATTCAGATTAAATAAATGGTAAAATGAATGGGAATCGTAACCACTATGTGCCTTAGGTCTTGGTTGGTGGCATTAATCTATCCAATTACTGTTGGGATACAAGGTTAGCTCTGATTTGTATTGTTCTGGGAGGAGGAGTCAGAGGCTTCTCTTTGTTCTTTCCTATCATAATTTTTCCTATCTTCCCTATCATATCATATCTTTCCTAGCATTTTTCTTTCCAATCATAATCTGATCCACAGGTCATAGAATTAATATGAGGGTCCCACCACTACTCCGAGTATCTACTCCAATTCTGTACTCAAGAATCAAGGAAATTAGCACAGGGTGGGTGTATAATTCCCTGGATAAACTGTAAGATAATAAAAGTAAATTTAGGGACACTTGGGTGTCTCAGTCAGTTAAGCGTCTGCCTTTGTCTGGGTCATGACCCCAGAGTCCTGGGATCGAGTCCCATATCAGGATCCCTGCTCAGCAAGGAGCCTGCTTTTCCTTTTGCCTGCCGCCCTCCCCCCCAAGCCCTGCTTGTAATGTTGTGCTTTCTCCCTCTCTCTTCTTCAATCTCTTTCATGTAAATAAATAAATAAAATCTTTTTAAAAAATAAATAAATAAAAAGTAAATATGAGGCTACCAAAATCCATAGAATTATCATTTCCCTATTTAAGACACCAGTAGTCATCTCTTCCATACTATTTCAGAATCTCATTCTAAGGGTTTATTTTCTGGGGCTACTTCTAATGCCAAATATCTTAGTCTGAATGTCTGCAAGGAACAGATTCGAAAAAAGGGCTTCTGTGTGGTTTATTTATTTTGGAAAACAATCCCTAGAAGAACAGAAGAAGTGAAAGTCAAGGAAAAGAGGAACAAGGTGGAAGAGAAAACCAGCCCGGTGGTGTATTTTCAAGCAGATTCCAACAGTGGGGATTTGGGAGTTGGTACTATTGGGAATCCTTGCACGGACATCTCATCATTGTAGAAGGCACCTCATCACTGTCTGCCAAAAGGCAGAGAAAAAGGAGCCCTTATCCATTGACTCTAGTGCCTCCATTTGTCAAGGTACATCAGTGACTTGGAACTAAAGGTTTATACATGACCAAGAATGTCCAGATGGTTTCTCCCAAGAGTTTTGAAAGTCTGTGGCAGAAAAGTCTCCTACAGAGGAAAGCAAGAGGAAATAGATACAGCTGAGCCACCTGCTATTAGGTTACATATGTAGGAAGCTGTTCCCCACAATGACTGAGGAATATAAGTTTGGGGACAAGACATATTATCCAATATACTTCTATCCTGTTTGAAAACAATTTGCCCCCTCTAATAAGTTAAACACAGAAAAACCATCCTCAAACCCTTTCCAACTTCTTTAAAGAACTTGAAATGAGCAAATAAACTGTCCACTCTTACCTTTCCTTGGACAAAACCCACAAATCTGGATGTCAGGCCCTGCTGGGTTAAAATGTCTTTGTAGGTCTCCTGATATATTAATCTAGAAGCAACAACTGGATATTTTTCAAGGTTCCAGGGACCATTTTTAAGTACATTTCCATAACCCTTTTCTACCTCTTCTGAATGATGTGAGATTTTCTGACCAGATGCAAACAATCAATGGTGAGCATCACATTGTAATCAAATAATAATTAGCTACATCTGCTAAATCTCCCCAACAAGCATGCATCAAACTGCAATTTGACTTCAGCAAGCAAGTTACCAGAAAATATACTGACTATTCAATACTTCTTCTCTTCCTGCCTAACCTTCAGTGTGCCCTTGCCTAAACTCCCACCAACTTGTCTTCCTAGAACTGAAGCCACTTCCTCCTTGCCATCTACCTTGCCTGTTATCCCTTTGGCCATGTGGCAGTGATCTCTTTGGCCCCTGCTGGATGGCTTCCCCTAAATTCCACAAAACCCCAGTCAGTCCTCTACAAGATAGAAGGCATCGTTAATCTGAGCTAACTCTTGATGGTGTTCCCTTTATTTTTCAATATGGGAGATGTATTGTGGAAAGTCTGACAAGGAGAGGTAAAACTAACTGCAGAAGAGAATCAACTGGGGGCACCTGGGTGGCTCAGTGGGTTAAAGCCTTTGGCTCGGGTCATGATCCCAGTATCCTGGGATCAAGCCCCATGTCAGGCTCTTTGCTCAGTGGGGAGCCTCCTTCCTCCTCTCTCTCTCTGCCTGCCTCTCTGCCTACTTGTGATCTCTCTCTCTGTGTCAAATAAATAAATAAAATCTTAAAAAAAAAAAAAAAAAGAGAGAGAGAATCAACTGGGGAATCAATTTTTACTCAAAGAGGGAATCAAAAAGAATCATAGGTGAAAGTGAACGTACCTAAAGGCAGTGACCACTCAAAAAGAAGAGAACATTTAATCCTGAGTCTTTAGTGTAAGTATGGCGCGCGGGAAGCAGCAAAAGCGCAGCTTTTTTTTTTTTTTTTCCCATAATATATAACTCAAGTTTCCCCCAAATTCTTAAAGTTCTCCAACTTTCCAAAGTAGTTTAAAATCTCTTATAAAAATAGTTTCCTTCCAAATTTGAATTCCAATCACTAAACAAGTTCTCTCTTGCATTTGACAAAGTAATGACATTTTGCAAAATCTGAAATGTTGACATAAGTCAGAGTTTAATCCACATATGGATGTGAAGTTCCACAGGAAACAATCCTATGCAATGTCTGAAAAACCATAGCAGTCATTTGGCCTTTCCGATCCTGTGACTGTTTCTCCTTTACTACTCAGTTCCACATCCCTGAACTTTTCCCTTCTCAGAAAAGCTGGCATTATTCTATCATTCCATAGAATAAGTTATTACCATGACTACTGACCTACATCTGTGTCTGAGATGTTGCTTTCTTTATGGCAGATGAAAAAAAAAAATGTTTTCATAATGATCACTACCTTAACCCTGTGGAAAAATAAATTAAATGTAGTTTATAAAATGAAAAGAATATGCTAATGTGACATTAAGACTGTGAATTTGAGGCTCCTTTCAGTTCAATGATGCTAAACAATTTTAAGAAAAAACTTAAAAGCTACAGTAATATTTCTCTTGCTCTCTCCTAAGCTTCATTATTTGTTCCAGAGACATATCAGCCCAACTAATACCTCCAAATCCTTGTTATGTACAGTAAAACACTGGAGGCTTTAAATTTCTGCAGCTTTATAGGTTGTACAAAATGAGATTATTATACAATATCTTCTGCATGACTTATTTCTACACGCCTTTCTGGACGGTAAGGCAAGGAGAGCCCTTAGAGGATCAACCCTCAAGCCATACCAAGAAGGTCCCTTTTCTGTCTGCCTTTGTGGAGACTGGCTCTATAGAACAATACTGCAGGAAAGGGTTGGTTATGGGATTAAGGGAAGTGTGGCAAGAGACAGGATTAAAGCACTTAGACCCATGTTTGGGATAATTATATAGTATTTAGATATACATGAACATGTATCAGAAAAGGGGAAATGAGGTTTGAAGGGTTGAAATGAGGTCTGAGGCTATACTGGAACTGTAATGGAAAGCTGAGACTCCCCCAAATAGCTGTACTTAGCCATAAACCACATGCAGGAGCTGCCCAGAAGTGTTCCTTGCTTCTTCCAATCTCAAATGACTAGACTGCAAATATGGGCTAAGGCTCACTCATCCACCTTCCTTCAAGGATAAACCAGATTGTCTGTTTTTAACACAGTCATGCCAACTTTCCCCTCCTCACCTTGGAAGATTCAGAGATTCACTGAGGACTCCAGCCCATTGGTTTTATGTTTCTGAGCATGAAAACAAAATTCCTGGGAAGAATCTGTGTAATCAAATGCTTTGCTTTGTAAGGACATCCTGAAAATCTTATTCAGATTTCCCATTACTGGGAATTCTTGTCGGTTGCTTTCAACTTTAGATATTCAAGTGTCTGCCTCTTCTCTTCATTAGTATACAGAGCTCTTCTGAGTGGTTTCAAAGTCTCAGCTTGGTCACATCATAATTTCTAGATACCTCACATTAACTTGCTATTCTCTCAGGCATCACTTTTTTTCATTAAAAAAAAAAAAAGAAAGTTTTCCTTATTATCCTGTTTCACCCCCATGCTTCATCTCCTCTTCTGCTCCTTGGGTTAAAAGATTTTAGATTTGAAAATAAAAACCGTAAGAAATCTAACTGACTAAAAAGAGATAAAACTGTCCTGTTACACTATGAGAAGTTTCTGATAGCTTTGGAATGTCTGTGGAAGACTGCAAAGTCCAGGATCCACCAGAACATAACAACTGTGTTCTTGACATGAATGAAGCTCAGCACTGTGACAAAAGCACCAGAGTGGACATCTGAAAACTAGGGGTCTAGCACCATCTTGCTTTGAGCCTGTTTCCTGATCTGGAGCTCTAAGAGTTCAGCTACACCAATGGTTCAGAATCCTTTGGAAGTTTAGTTAAAACACAGATTGCTGGGCCTAACCCCAGAATGTCTGGTTCAGCTGGCCTTGCATGGGGTGGAAACTATAGATTCCTAACCAAGTTTCCAGGTAATACTGATGCTGCAGGTCTTGGGATCATACTTTGGGATCCACCAGACTAGTTAATGACAAAGATCTCCTTTCTTGCATATAGATAGATAGATAGATAGATAGATATAGATAGATAAATTGATAGATAGATATAGATATATAGATACAGACATATATAGAGAGATATATAGATATATATAGAGAGAGATATCAGAAAAAGGATATCTTAGTGTCACTGAGACAGAACGCAGAAACCCTCTATGTAAGCAGCATAAACATAAAGAAAAATAAGTGATTAAGGATGTTTCATTTAATGAAGCCCATACCAGGAAACAAAGCAACCCTAAAGCAACTACTAATCTTTACAAATGAGAAAAGGAGAACATATTTAAACTTTCAAAAATGTTTAACTCCTCATCACAAAGTCTTTTTTGTAAATCAAGAGATTTCAGTGTATAAACACAAGAAAAACAGGCCGATTTTTCTTTTCGATAAAGATCCTCTTTCTTGCTTAAGTCTCCCATTTAAACAAGAGAAACAAGAACACTATTACCTCCTTTTAGACAACCACCAGGGCCCGCATGCTTGAGCTTCTGTGGGCCTCCCCACATTCCATCACATACGATCTGTCCTCTACCTCAGTTATGCTAGATGATTACTAGTTACTTCCTCATTCTAGTCCCTCAAATAGTTTGTGGTATAAAACCAGAAAGTCCCTGTCATACCACTCTGGCATTAGTAGCTTATATTGATAATGTTTTATATTTTTCATACACTGTTTGCATTTTGAGAGGTATCATTTATTAAAGACATAATATATAACCCTAATGAGAATTTTGGCAACAGAGCTGGAAGTAGAAGAGGAAAAAGGCCCTTCTTTGGAGCAAATCACATGGAAAGCAATTGATTTAACATGTATAACTAGACTGTGAGTCTCGTGGGTCATATCTCTCTTATCCTCCACTGTTACTATCCAGGAGAGCTAACTCAATACTCCAGGTCATGCTGTGAATAAAAGAAAACCTGGGTGATTGCATTTTTTGCTTATTTGTTTGTTTTGTTTTTTTAGCATATACAGGCAAGAAGCTTGTATTTACATTCTTAGTAGTCCATTTCGATCATAATAAAGCCATTTTTCATTACCTAACTAATGCTACTAGATGCATTTTTCTCCCCAACATGATTCCCTTACTTGACTTGAAATCCTGGGCTTTCCAAAAGCTATCCATCTCTGACCACTTGTTCAGCAGGTCCATATGCTGTTTCCCAGTGGACTCCAACTCTTCCCTGTTGGTCCCTGCTGTCCATCGGGCCTTAAAGAGGTTATCATTACGTGTATGTGTTGGTTTTCTTTTTGTTTCTAGGTTTTTTGGGTTTTGTTGTTGGTTTTTTTGGCCAGGATAAGAGAAGCATTTATCTATAAATTTATCACCAATCTGGGCATAATTTAAACCATTTTTAAAATAGCTGCTGATGCGATTATAATGTCAAAATCTTTCTTAAGTTCCAAAAAGATCCCGTACCTGATTTTCTTCCTATTTTACAAGGTCTGTTTCTGTCCTTACACTGGGGGCCCCTGTCTAGGATCCCTTTAGAGGGCCTCAAAAATCACAAACACAAAAACATATAAATGTAATAAATAACAGATGGGAATCCCTGTCACTTGAGATCTGGTGTTCCCTGTTGACACGGTGACACCTATAACCCCAAGTATTCATTCTCAGGACTAAGACTCTTTTTAGGGCCCAGAAAAACCCTTTTCCCCTTCTATTGACCAATGCCCTCGAAATGAAAGGCGACTGTGCCCACATGCTAAGAACTCTTATGTGTTGTTAGAAACAAATATTTCTCCTGAGAACTAGGAGATTTGAAGGAAGGCCCTTATTTCACCAAAAAGACAAATTAATTAGCATATCCTTCCTCTGAGATAGCATTAATACAAAAGATGCCTGCACAGAGCAGCCTTCTTTCGTAACTATGCTAAATGCCTATCTTTTGCTTTGTTTTCTGTTTCAAACTGTGGTTCTGAGTCACACAAAATAGCACAGTATTCTCAACAGCTGCACATGGAACAGAGAAATATAATATTAAACAGTTTCTATCAAGAAGAAATAACAATGTTGGCAAGGATGTAGAGGAAAAGGAACACTAGTGCACTACTGGTGGGAATGTAAATTGGTGCAACCACTTGTAGAAAACAGTACAGAAATTCCTCAAAAAATTAAAAATAGAACTACATCCAATATTTCTGGATAGTAATTCCACTACTGGGTATTTACCCAAGGAAAACAAAAACACTCATTCAAAAAGACATGTGCACTCCAATGCTTATTGCAGCATTATTTACAATAGCCAAGAAACAGAAGCAACCCAAGTATTCCACAATAGATGAATGGATAAAGATGTGGGATATATACACATATGCACAATGGCATATTACTTAGCCATTCCACACTGAGAAGGACCTCCTGGTATAAGGTCAAGAATGACTACAGTTGGGCAGCTGGGTGGCTCAGTGAGTTAAAGCCTCTGCCTTCATCTCAGGTCATGATCCCGGGGTCCTGGGATTGAGCCCCGCATTGAGCTCTCTGCTCAGCAGGGAGCCTGCTTCTCCCTCTCTCTGTCTCTGCCTGCCTATCTGCCTACTTGTGATCTCTGTCTGTCAAATAAATAAATAAAATCTTTAAAAAAAAAAAAAAAAGAGAGAGAGCATGACTACAGTTCGTTGTTCACATTACGTAAGATCCTGTGCTTGACATGGGCCTACATCTTGACAAAGGCTGGTCGTCTGTAGCAGTGTTCTGTGGTCCTGTTAGGGCTTAGTCATTGGTTTGGTCTTTGTAGGGAGCCCATTCCACCATCTCCTTTCTAGTCTTAGGAGATTATGTCTACTTCTCTCTACTTCCTCTTCTCAAAAGTACTAATCTTCCTTTTTTTTTTCCCCTCCCCATCAGCCTGAATCCATAAAAGAGTATAGGTTTTCATAAAAAAAGAAAAAAAATGCTCTAAGCATTTTTCACTAAGCAATCACACTACCCCTGAAGCAGTCACACACAGGGACCTAATCACTTCATGAAAGAAGATACAAGCAGAATGAAACAAATATTAATATCTCAAAATATTATCCTGACCCATTATCATTGTAGGTATATCAAGTACCATTTCTTTATTATATAAACCTTTGGGAATGCAGAAGAAGAAAGCAGAGGTAAAACGAACCAGATGAGGAAATTTTAGGACAGAAATAGGAAAACAAGCAAACAAAAAAACAGATTTAACTCTGGGCTCAATGACTTCATGAGATTCTTATGGCCCTGCAGCTCAAACTATGACCTCCTACACTTAATACCACATTGAGATACCACCTTACACCAGTTAGAATGGCCAAAATTAGCAAAACAGGAAACAACGTGTGTTGGAGAGGATGTGGAGAAAGGGGAACCCTCTTACACTGTTGGTGGGAATGCAAACTGGTGCAGCCACTTTGGAGAACAGTGTGGAGATTCCTCAGGAAATTAAAAATAGAGCTTCCCTATGACCCTGCAATGGCACTACTGGGTACTTACCCAAAGATACAGATGTAGTGAAACAAGGGCCATCTGTACCCCAATGTTTACAGCAGCCATGGCCACGGTCGCCAAACTGTGGAAAGAACCAAGATGCCCTTCAACGGATGAATGGATAAGGAAGATGTGGTCCATATACACTATGGAGTATTATGCCTCCATCAGAAAGGACGAATACCCAACTTTTGTAGCAACATGGACAGGACTGGAAGAGATTATGCTGAGTGAAATAAGTCAAGCAGAGAGAGTCAAGTATCATATGGTTTCACTTATTTGTGGAGCATAACAAATAATATGGAGGACAAGGGTAGATGGAGAGGAGAAGGGAGTTGAGGGAAATTGGAAGGGGAGGTGAACCATGAGAGACTATGGACTCTGAAAAACAACCTGAGGGTTTTGAAGGGGCGGGGGGTGGGAGGTTGGGGGAACCAGGTGGTGGGTATTAGGGAGGGCATGGATTGCATGGAGCACTGGGTGTGGTGAAAAAACAATGAATACTGTTACGCTGAAAAGAAATAAAAAATTAAAAAAAAAACTCAAAAAAAAAAAAAAGGAAAAGCAATTAACAGATCTCTGATGGCCTCTTCTATGTCTAATGATTAGGTTGGAGGTGAAAATATCATTTAAATAGTTTTCAATTCTATCAATAATTATATTGGGCTAATTTTATGTCTCTGCCCACAGTTTTGTAAATGAATCAAAGTATGATTTCTGCAGATCTGCATTAATTCAAAATAAAAGACTCATTCAATTTTTAGAAAATAAATATATAAAAGGCTCAATCAATCAGGTCCAGCCAATATTCATTCTCTAAGTTTTAAATGATCTGAAGAAAATTTCACAATTTCTACTTCTTAAAAACAAGTGAGATGAAAATAATTCTTTAACCTTATTTTTTTATGGCTTATATAAATTGGTTGGTATGTCTTATTATGCATGCTAACAGGTCTGAGTAATGATCTCTATTAGGGGCATTAAAAGTCATCATAAGAATGATTGGAACAGGGGTGCCTGGATGGCTCAGTCAGTTAAGCTGCCTTCAGCTCAGGTCATGATCCCAGGGTCCTGGGATCGAGCCCTGCATCGGGCTCCCTGCTCAGTGGGGAGCCTGTTTCTCCCTCTCCCTCTGCCTGCAGCAACCCCCGCTTGTGTGTGCTCTCTCTCTCTCTGGCAAACAAATAAATAAAAACTTAAAAAAAAAAAAAAAATGGAACAATGAACTCCTATTTTAATCAAAACTGGAGGTTGAAGAAGTAACACCAGACCTAATGATGGGTACAGAGGTCACTAAGAGATAGTTCTATTTATAGTTTACCTGGTTACAGTAATAAATCTCTGGCTTTCCAAACTGATTCCTAAATAATTTCACTAAAAAGTCACAACCCCACTGTGTTTCTAGCATCACAATGAAATGACTTTCAAAAGATGCTGAGGGTCATTTATTTACTCAACAGTCATTATGCCTCAGTTTACTACTCTCTTTCTACAAATTCTCCCTAAGATATTATGTCCACTATTGATTTCGGCTACCACGGATATACGAATGACTACAAAATTACTATTTAACAATTCTCATTTGTACTCTCTGCTCCAGAAGTACATTTTTCCAAAAGCAGATATTCCCTAAGTTGTCGTTTTTTGGCCCGTTTCTCTTCTCAGGTGATCCGCTCTCCCTAACTGCCTTGCTTCCTCCCAGGAGTTTAATTTCCACCTTTTCAACACAGATTGCCAAATCTGCAGTTCTAGTCTGAATGCCTTCTGAGCTCTAGGGCCCTGTGTCCAGCTGCCTATTGGCACATCTCTGTCTGGAGGTCCAGGAAGCATGTCAAATGCAATATCTCCCAATATCACTATGTGACCTTCCCAGAAGCTCTCTCTCCTCATACTGAAAATCTTGGTAAGTGGCCTCAGAATGCACAGGCTGGCTAAGACAGGAGCCTCTGTTCCCCAGTCTTTCTCACACCCCACTTCCACTCACCACATGCTTGTAATTCTACCATAACAAGGCACATATTTGCCCTTTTTTCACTGCCAGTACTGCCATAGGTGCGACGCTCATCACTTTTTACCTGGACTATTGAAAATGACCGCTCGGTGTTTGTCATGCCTCCTGGCTTCCTCACCTTCCCCTACGACCCCCCAGGGAGACATCCTTCATTAGGATACAAGAAAGGCCCTGCTAACAGACAAATCAGATCACTATCCTGTTCAACATGATTCAAGTCTTTTCATAACCACATGAGAGAAACTAAACTCCTTAACTATGGCTACCACATCCTTTGTGACTTTACCTTCAAGTTCCTGACAAGCCTCAACTGTTGTCATTCTCCCTCTGCCACTTCAAAATCTGGCACACGCTTCTTTCCCTGACACTTTGTACCTGCTCACATTTCTCAGCTTTTTTAAACATTTTACTTCCTTTTAATGCCGTTCACAAGACCTGTAAGACTTCAGCCATGAAGTTTCATTTCAAGGGTTGTCTCATCTATGAACATTTCTCCAACTCACGCAGGTTCTACTAGAAATGTGCTGTCAACCTTTTCTCTGCGATGTGTTTCACACACAATGCTTACCTCTTATGATGTCTGTGAGATTTAATCAGTTAACACATTGAAAAGACTGAACAGTGTGGAGCTCATAAGATTAAAACTCAAATACTAGGTATCATTTTTAACAAGTAACATACTGTAACATTTTTGCTTGTATTCGTCTCACCATTAGACATGACAGTCTTTAAAGAACCACATCTTCTCAATTTTGTAATGTGGATTGATTTGTTGTTGTTTTTTCCAAATGCTTTGTGTTTTGGGATTTTGTTTGTTTGTTTGTTTGTTTACATTTAGATAAGATCAGACATGGAACATCAGCAATGGAAGGCTGTAAAATGAGTAAGTCCACATGGGCTTGGATGCAAGCAATGTCTGTATTCAAAAGAGCACTGATTTCTGGAAATTTTGATTACTTATGCTATTCTACCCTGGTCACTGAAGAGTGTGCATGTATGCTTATACATATACATTACAGCCCCAGGACAGCAGTGATTATCATAAAGCTGAGAGGATCTAAGGAATGTTTTAAGGAGGTCATCTAATTTATTATTGGCTTTGGTCATCTAACTTATTATTGGTCACTTATTATTAGGAATCACAAAGAGATTTCAATAAGAGTGAAGAACAAAGAAGCAGGAATAGAGTAAATTTATATAGGAGATAATGCCAAAGCATGTTGAGGGGTTGGGTTTGACAGATAATTCAAAATCTTGAAGAAAAAGCTGGTCACCTGATTGTGAGAAAGGAACAAAGCACAATTTCACAATGGATACAGGGTTCAGAAGCAGGAATGATCAAATTTCTTTCGTGGGACTGAAAAACAGTGAGAAATTAAAATTAATAGCTAATGGGAGGTAGCAAAAAGGTGCTAGTTGGAGAGTTGTTTTAAGAAACTGTTGCCGAGTGACATATGTTAATAAGAATCACAATCAAACATCTATAGGATGTTATCCCTCTTGGAAGTTCTCCAACGTTATGTAAGACAGGTAGCTCTCAGCTGGCACCTTAGTGTAGCTAAGGAGAGTCTCCCAATATTGTAATTAAAGTGTGGTCCTCACTTCACCTCTGCCCACTTTTTGGAGGAACAAATGTTTAGCCCCGCCCCCCACCCTCCATGTCTCCAAGAGAAAAAAAGATTCTTAATTTATAGTTCTACAAAGTGAAAATAAGCTAAGATATTGCAACGATAAATCTTATAGTAGGATGTGTTTAATTAGTGACCTTACATTTTACATTATGTGTGTAAAATGTTTTAGAAATTATTTTCCCAGATGAAAATAGGCCAGCTGAGGCCCCATATTTAGGATCAAAAATAAAACTTATACCCAATTATACTCTCTACCCCTGCTAATCTGAATGAAAAAAATTAGATCACAATCTATCCTTACTTATTGTTCTCTGTTCTGCTTTTCTACTTAAATATGGTTTCATGCCAACGTGGTCATTTGTTTCTCATAGGTAGTAAATCACAAAGAAACACGTGCTAGTGCTTTTCAGATATTTTCATATTTCGACAAGGTGGGATAAGATACCTTTCAATTAGTAGCAATGTATTTCCTTACAGAATGTGCACAGAAACACTCCTCACAGGTGTTGGGGATCTTCTCTCCCTGCCCCCCATTTAGGATCATCTAGCTGAGTTCTTCCTTTACTTAAGCATTTGTGTAAGACAGATGAAAAAAGCATGTGAACAATATTATGAAAGCTGCTATTTTAATTTTTTTTTTTCCCTTTGGGATATACTCACAAAGTTGGCAATACCAGGTCTGGGATCTATGAAGTATTGTAGCTCTTGCCACACTGATTACCTATTCCACAACTGCTTTCATTTATTCAACAAATATTCACTGATGTCCAGCTATGTGCCAGGACTTGATCCAGAAACTAAAGATACAGGAAGAAACCTATTAGGTGAACACACACCATCCATCCTTGCTCTGGAGTAAACATTTTAGGAAAGACACAAACATAATAAAAAAATTAAAATATAATTTGTCACACGGTACTATTTTTATAGGAACAAAATAAGTAGATTAAGGTGGCTGGGAAGTGGCAGGGATGTTATTTTATATTGGATGGCCATAGAAAGCCGCCATGGTGACGAAACACTGGAACAGAGAACAGAAAAAGTGGGAAGAAACCCTGAATATGAGTAGGGATGGACGCTTTAGATAAGGAGACAAGACAGCTGGTATGTCTTAAAGCAGAGGGGAGGTCAGTATCAAGGAATGTAGGGCCACTGTGGCTGGGACCTATGAGAAGGGGACTAGGAGAAAGGGCAACTAAGAGAGTTGAACGCAGTGGATCATGGGGGGCCTTGTAAGACTTCTTATTTGGCTTTAATTCAAGAAAAATAGAAAGCCACTGCAAACTTCTGAACAAAAATGATATATTTGTTTATGAATGAGTACGAGTAACATTTGAGTAACATATTGAAAAGAGTACTATTGGCTACATGCTGTAAGAGAGCAGGAGTGGAAACAAGGGAGTCAGGTAGGATGCCACCCCTAGGATCTGGTCAGGAGACAGCGATGTTTCAACCAGAGAGGTGGCAGTGCCTACCCATATTATTTTCACAGAAATATCATATTGAAGGGCTTTAGAAGAAGCCTCCCCAAAATGGGCCACTTTGGCATGTGGATTATTTTGAGCTAAAGACAATAAAGGTCCAAAAGATTCAGGAGCAGCTCTTTAACCTTCCTTTAATGGCTTCTAAGAATTGAGAGAGAGGGCCTGGTCCAGGAAGAGAGATATTACCAGAGATAACCACAGGAAGTCTAAGCCTGGTAAACTTCCAGGAGCTCCACAGAGCCTGTTGTTCAAATTCCTCTCTGCATCCCTGGCATACAAACATTTGTGTACCAAGCATTTGCTCTTCCCATCTTCCTATGAATTATTTTTCTTCCTTTTGAAGCCCCAGACCCTTTACCCCTTCTCCTTAACTTAGGATGGCATATTGGCTTCAGTTGCTGGTATTGGAGACTCACATGCATATGAAATTAAATTTGTTTGTTTTCTCTGTTAATCTGTATTATCTCAATTTAGTTAATAGCTAACAGAACCTAGAAAGAAAAAAGGGGAACATCTTCCCACCCCTACAATATATTGGAGTATCAGACAGGGAAGTGTACATACCATAAACATATAGCTTGATAAATTTTCACAAACAAAACATCTGGAAACTCCTTCACAACCTCTTCCAGTCATGGACCTTCAAGAGCAACCTGATTTCTAATAGCATAGGTTAGTTTTGCCTGGCTTTGTCCTTTATATAAATAAAATCGCAGATTATATACTGTGTGCATCTGGCTTCTTTCAGCACTATATTTTGTGGGATTTATCCATAGTGTTACTGTAGATGTATTACTTCATTCTCTTTGCTGCATAAGTGCCAAGTGTGAATACATCACATTTTGCATATAAATTCTGGATATATTTCGAAAGAAGAGTTTCAACTGCCAACAGAGTTTGAAGACAGAAGGGATACGGGGTATGAGAAGAATGGAATATAACTCCAAATATGATCTGAGAAATTGGAACTAAGATAAAACTGGGGAAGAGCAGGTTTGGGGGAAAAATCTTGCATTTGGTTTTGAGAACATTAAGCTTGAGATATCTATTGGTCATCCCAACAGAGTTCTCTAGTGAACTGTTGAATATACGAGTCTGTAGTTCTGGGGAGAGATACAGGCCAAAGATGTAAAGAGGAAAGTTGGCGTGTACAGCTGGTACATAAAGCCATGTGATCAGATCAATTACCTGGGGAGTGAGTTAACTAGGAAAGCCTGTGTGGTCATGACCTTTCTGGAACACTATAGCCCTTAAGGCTGAGGGGATAAATCAACTTTAATTTAGAGGCATTTGAATATCTAGGTCTTTAACTGAGAACCAGCCTATGGAATATAAACATTTAGTAGCATAATAGCTCCAGTTTTGTTTAAGTGTATTTTTCTTAGACTCAGCCACTGGAAAGGAGGAGGAAAGAGGGAGATAGAAGTGCTACCGTCAATCAGCAGACACACAGTTTGCTAAGTGACATTCCTGTCCACATAAACGCTGATCTATTCCTTTCACTTACTTCAATATGTGCAGAAGAAATATTGCATCTCCACTCTAATGTAATCACAGAGCTAAAATACAGTTGCTTAACATTATTAGAACTTTAAAATATGTTTCTTTTTGACAATAGCTGCCATTAAATGCACAAAGTAAGGCTCAATAAATGTTGAAAGAATAGTTCCATATACAATTCATGAGTATTTAGTGACTACTGTATGAGTTTCACTGTTATAGATCTGTAAAAGTTAGAACATCATCATCTGTACAATCTGGGTTGGAGAATAAACAAATTATATTAAAGTCATCGAGAAAACTTTCTTCTGTGTATGTATGTGTGTGATAGGTAGGGGCAGGAAGATACATGTTCTTACCTAAGGAAGTGGCCTATCTCTTGGGACTGTATTCACAAAACCATCAGCAAAATGATAAATCCTAAAAAGACTAAGGGTAGAAATCATGGTCTCCTGTGTCCATCACAGGACAGTTCATTATTTCTAAGCTCCATACTGCTGTCTATCTGTTTGCAAGTTAGAAAGCAAGGGACTCAGACCGGGTGACTATAAAGTGGATGCATTTTTTTTTTTAATTACTATGTGAGTGGCTCAAATTTTGGAAAGAGTCTTTTAATTTTCCTCTTAGTATTATCTTGTTGTTTGCCCTTAGTGCTTAATTCACTGCAAGAGAGGAAGGAAGGAAGGAAGGAAGGGAAAGGAAAGGAAGGAAAGAAGGAAAAAGGCTGCTTGTGGTCAGCAGAGGAAGAAATGGAGAGAGACAGCAAACGAAGTGAGGTCCTATGGAAAACCACGATAAGGACAGCAGTCATCAAATTTAAAAGAAGGAGGGGACACACAATCTGTCTCTTGTTTCAACCATGCTTGCACTGAATAGACCCAGGGATACCCCTTCTTCCAGCCAACCACCCTCCAACCTCTTTTTCCACCTCGACCTTTGGAACTACCTTCTCGGCCATCCTCCACCTTGAGGACCAGCCAACACCACATTCTGAGCTTAGCTCCTTACTGCCAATTACCATGGGCTCCCAGACTCATCAGAATTATTCCACAGAGATGGAAGCTGCCATCAACCACCTGGTCAACAAGCATCTATGAGCCTCTTGCACCTACCTCTTTCTGGGCCTCAATGTCAACCACCATGATGAGGCTGTGCAAGATGTGGGCCACTTTGAGGGAGAGCACCCAGCATCTCTTGAGGATGGAAAACCAGTGACAGCAGCCCACCGTCTTCCAGGACATGCAGAAGCCATGAGATAAACCCCGGAAGCCAAGAGGATTCAGAGAAGAACCTGAACCAGGCCCTCTGGCTCTGCATGCCCTGGGTTCTGCCTCTGCAGACTCCCCCAGAACCACTTCCTAGATAAGGAGGGGAAGCTCATCAAGAAGATGATGATGATCTGACTCACCTCCACAGGGTGGCTGCCCCCAGGCTAGGCTGGGCAAGCAGGACTAGGAGCCTTAGAGGGGCCCCTCTGGCATCTTCTTGGTGTCTTGGCTTCTGCCTCAGCTTCTCCCCGCAGCCGTCAGGCAGCTTTTGAACTACCCTGGAGCTCTCACCCAAGCTGTGGATCAAATGGAAACACTAAAGCTCTTTGCAAAGGGGGGAAAAAAGATGTAAGTGAAATTTAGGAGATAAGAGGGTAACCATTCTTCACACTCGGGCTTCTCCTGCAGGGCTTAATAGAAGGAATGCCACAGGATTACAAGATGGTGTGTGATGAGTTGCCAAGTATAAAGAATAAAATCCACACAAGTGCTGAGAAAAGAGATAAAAATTTATATTGGGGAGGTGTAAGAGAGGTTTCTGGAAAAAGTGAATTTAAGAGGAGCCTTGCGGTCTTACTCCCAGTAGAGATTTCACAGTGGTTACTGGACACACCAGTAAAAGGCCCCCAGCCTGGGAATGTGTGGGTAATTTTTCCTGCAATCGGCTGAGTCACAAGGGTCATATGACTAAATCAAATTAACTAGAAAGCTATGTGAGCCTCTGATTCTGTCACTGGTCTCCATTGATTGGCACAGAGTTGCCAGCCCCAGGCAGCCCAGCAGTTTCCCTTGGCATCTCTTTCTTCCCTCAGCATATTAAAGAACTCCCCTCGGTGCGCACACTGGGACCAAAATGTCAAGATCAATTCCTGAGACTCAACAGAGAACTCAGGTTGACAGCTGACTTGAAATCGCAAATTACTCAACACAATAGCAGACAATTAAGGGAATTAACTAGAAAAGAGGGAGGGAAACTGGCAGAAGAGAGAAAGACTAACCAGAAGACAGGAGGAAGAAAACGATGTTAGGACCGGGCTGAAGTGAGCTGAGCCAGAACGGTGGTGAGGGCACAGCCAGGTTTGTTAGAACTAAATACCCACCCCCGCTGTAGACCACCAATCCCTTCTCTTCCTTGCAAATGAGTCTGCATTTTCCTGCCAGGCCCCAAACTGGTGTGTAGTTGAGCTTAGGCCTCTCAACAGCTGTGGCATTTTACCCTAGAGGTAGTTGCATTTCATTGTTCAGCAAAGTGATTCTTATGTAGAGAATGAACAATTAAGTACTTAGGCATCCTGCCCATGAAGGAAGACAGCCAGTATCACCACACAGGCAATTGTCAGGGAAGAGAAGAAATTTTCTCAGCAGCAAAATTCAACGAAGAAAGAAAATCTTCCAGCTGAGAGTACATTTAAAAGAAGGCATAAAACAGGATGTTAAGTGACCTAACCTCTTCGAAGTTCCTTGTGAATTTTTATTTTACGTAAAAAATTAGGCACAGAAAATTATTTTCAACATACCCTACGAACATTTAGAAATTTGGCACGACACTAATGCCAAATACTGACTTGAATGCCACTAAACTAGAAAATAATTTATTATCTCACCTTCAGCACTACAAATCCCAAAGAACGTCTTTTCCTTT
Source organism: Martes martes (assembly GCF_963455335.1). NCBI lineage: Eukaryota > Metazoa > Chordata > Mammalia > Carnivora > Mustelidae > Martes > Martes martes. The sequence continues at coordinate 94,443,336 of NC_137896.1, read as the reverse complement.
TAAATTAAATGGAGGAATTTTAAAAGGGGAAGGATTTGTTGACATAGTTCTAACTAATTTTAGGTTCCCATTAAAATAATACAGTAAACAATAAAGAAGAGAATGTATTTTGCAGTTACTATTTTATGGTTTAAATTGTTTTAATTGGGTCTTCTGACTCCGGATATCATACATTTGGGAATGTATCATTTCAGACTCAATAAAGTCTGTTTTACCTTGAAATGTAGCCATTTTTTTAAAGAATTTATTTGTTTATTTAACAGAGAGAGATCACAAGTAGGCTGAGAGGCAGGCAGAGAGAGAGAGGAGGAAGCAGGCTCCCTGCCAAGCAGAGAACCCGATGCGGGACTTGATCTCAGGACCCTGAGATCATGACCTGAGCCGAAGGCAGAGGCTTAACCCACTGAGCCACGCAGGCGCCCAAAATGTAGCCATTTTGATGAAGTTCTAGAACCTAGGTGAGGTTCGGTGGGCTGAGGTCTGGAGCCGATGACCAAGAAAGAATTCTTGAGACATCTTTGGTGCAAAATGGTGGTTTATTAAAGCACGGGGACAGGACCCATGGGCAGGAAGAGCTGCAGCCCCAGGTTGTGAGGGATGGCAGGTTATGTACCTTGCAGTTGGGGGGAGGTGAGGGAAAAGGAGGGTTTCAATGGAGCTTTCATATGCTAAAGAGCCCTGCAAGGTGCGGGGATACCGGAGGTCTGGCGGCTTGATCAATGTTGTCTTTTGGCAAGCCATTAACATCAAGATAGTTGGGAGATTCCTGGTGGGATGTCACAATCCTGCTATCAAGCGTCTTTGTTAGTGAGATTTAGGTATAGAAGAAACTTAACTTTACTTACCTTTCCTTCTACCCCAGCCTCCTTCAGTTTTGTTTATGGAGGGGAGGATGACGTTAAGGCTTGAGGAACTGAGTTATTTGCCTCTGGAAATTGTGCTATTGATAATGTAACTTCTTTGTTTGTAGATCTCTAGGACATTTGTAAACCAAGGGAGACTCCTGTCCTGCAGGATTGTGATCTCAGCAAGTTAACTATTCATTTCTTGTTTACAGCAGTCAGGGGTGCCTGAGGAATGTCACACATATTACCGAGGGGAGCGGGCGGAGAGGGGGTGCAAGATGCCAGCTTTTGCTTTGTCTTCAGCCAGCCTCCTGCTCCCTCATCAATTTCAGAACTGTTAGCTTGCCATGCAGGCACATGCATGTGTGCATGGAGACACACACACACACACACACACACACACACACTCTCTCTCTCTCTCTCTCTCGTCCAAGTTTCTTTCAGTTTGAATTCTGTGGTAGGCTGCTTCATTTTGTTCTTTCTTGGCGTAGCTACAATTTGGGTACTTTTACACACTGAAAGCCCTTTTAGATCTGTTGGGTCCCCAATGTTGGGTCCGTGATTAAAGGAGCGAGACTGATACAAAGCGAAGGTCAAGCAAAGCTTTACTTCGTGCTAAGCATGGAGAATCAAACCTACCGGCTGGGGCCATGCCTCTTACAGAGAGCTCGACCACTCCCTGCCTCACAGGCTAACTTTTACAGAGCAAAGGCCATGTGGTTGGCCCTGGCCACACACAGGTGGCGAATGAGATTGTAACACACAGAGAAAGCTGCACAGTCATGCTAGGTCACACATAAGTGACCAGTTGAATTACAATTTACCCTATAGTAGAAATTTGAACTAGCCTATCACCTTGGTGAGAATTGGCGTCCAAAAGGCAGGGCCCACACTCCTTGGTAGCTAGGGAGACAGTATGTGCGCTTTATTGATTGTATGTCTCCACCTGACCTGACTCATCCCTGCATTCCGGCTGTTATCTCTACCTGACCTGACCCATCCTTGTGTTTGGGCTTTGTTACCTGGGGCTGGTTTCCGGGACTCTGGACTTGCTTTTAAAAAAGTTCCCCTTGGGGGGGGGGGGGGCAGGGTCAATTTAAGTTTTACTGCATAAACAACAAAATGGCTGTTCAACTGAGGTGGGGCCGCTCTGGCTAAATAGGCCCTTACATTTCCAAGAGGTGAAATATAAAAATCAATTACACTGCATTTAAAAAACCATTAATTAGTGTCACCACCCACAAGCATTTCTTTTACTGCTTTTGGCAACTGTAATGTATCCTATACCTGCTAGGACATCCCTGTTATATTTCTCTGTTCAAAATTTGTTTTTATAAGTTTGTGCTTGAGAAAAGAGAAAATACTACCTTCAAGGATTCTCTTCTGAGTTACCTGAAACAATGCTGAATGCTGTATTACAGGCACATAAACAAATAAAAACTTAAATATGGTTAAGTATGAGTTGTATGAATTTACAAAGCAAAAAGACACTTGAGTTAATACCAAGTGCAGCAATTTAAAATAATTCCTATTAGACAGTGTTATCTCCCTATCTGAACTAGGCGAAGGGCTTGCCTGGGAACATGTCTTAACCTCCTGAGGCCATTTCAGGAACCAAACCAGACCAGGTATATCTAACCTGGTTCCAAAAATGAGAGTTCACAGGAAGTCCATGAAACCCTGGAATTGTACAAAATGTCTGAATGTGTGTTGTGGTTTTGTATGTTTGTGTAAAGAAGACAACCAGGTCTTGGGGCGCCTGGGTGGCCCAGTGGGTTAGGGCCTCTGCCTTTGGCTGGGGTCATGATCTCAGGGTCCTGGGATAGAGCCCCGCGTCCGGCTATCTGCTCAGCAGGGAGCCTGCTTCCTCCTTTCTCTCTCTGCCTGCCTCTCTGCCTACTTGTGACCTCTGCCTGTCAAATAAATAAATAAAATCTTTAAAAAAAAAAAAAAGAAGAAGAAGAAGAAGACAACCAGGTCTTATCAGCACCTCAGAAGGATTTGTGTTCCCCACGTAAGATTTCAAAAACTGCTGAGATTCTCCAAGTTTCCTTGAAATCTCATAAGTTTATCAGATGTCTAAAAGTCAAACTGATCCACCAGGTCAATGTAACTTTGAAACTCATCGTTCAACTGCTCTTCTCTGAGTGATGCCATCTGGCAATTTCTGATACTAGACAATACAGTCACGGTGATTATGAGTATCATGGACACTACAAAAAAGTCCACATAGTAAGACTGCCCGCCACATACACAAAAAGCTCGTCTCAATTTCTGTCTTTCCACCTTAGTTTATACACGGAAGGGAAGAAGAAAACATCGAGGTCACAGTTAATGAAGGCAGAACAAGAGAATGAAACATGCCCATTTGCCCATCTGTTCCTTTTATACTCTAGTCAGGCATCGTATTTGTCTCAGGCCACCCCTCCTCCTTTCCCTGGTCACCTGCCACCACGTTGAGACCTGCCCTCACTCCCCTCCCTGGCAGACACAGCTAAGGGAGATGAGCCCTTGTGAAATTCCTGTGGACACTCACCCTTAAATACTCCAGGAGGCTTCAGTCTACTGTTTCGGTGTCAAAATTGTTTGAGAGGTTTTCATCCCAAAAGACTGCACCAACCTCAGGATTACTTTTTCCCACTGAAAATATCTTTCGAATTACAAGTCAGTCAAAGAGAAACATTATATATTTTCTCATTTAATATCTGTTTCTCTCACATTTCAAATTGTGTATGAGTAGTGATGTCACTTACCTTCTTTGTAAAGGCAATGCCGTATCCCTTGGTCTCAGGAGACTTTGCAAGGGCAAGGACGATTTTATAACAATCGCTAGACCCATTTCACTCAGCATATACCAGCATGCACACAAACAAAGTAGGTCACTTGCCATTTCTAAATGCCTAGCTTGGCACATCAGCCTGCCCTTGGCTGGAATTAACTGATTTTTCTTTTTTTTTTTTTTTTTTTTTTTTTTTTTTTTAAATATTTTTCTTATTTATTTACTAGAGAGAGAGAGAGAGAGAGAGAGAGCATGAGAGGAGAGTCAGCGAGAGAAGCAGACTCCCTGCCGGGCAGGGAGCCTGATGTGGGTTTCGATCCCAGGACTCCAGGATCATGACCTGAGCCGAAGGCAGTCGCCCAACCAACTGAGCCACCCAGGCACCCCCGAATTAACTGATTTTTCTAACCAAAGGAATGGCCCTATAACTTAACGCCAATCCCCTAAAACACGAATTGGCAAAATATGTATGACCCATGGGCCAAAACATTCCTGCCACTGGTTTTTATACTGCCTATCAGCTAGAAATGTTTTTCACCTTTTTATTTTTATGTTTTTTATCATTATTATTTTTTAATATTTTATTTATTTTTTCAACAGAAAGAGATCACAAGAAGGCAGAGAGGCAGACACAGAGAGAGAGAGAGGAGGAAGCAGGCTCCCCGCCAAGGAGAGAGCCCGACGTGGGGCTCGATCCCAGGACCCTGGGACCATGACCTGAGCCGAAGGCAGAGGCTTTAACCCTCTGAGCCACCCAGGGGCCCCTGTTTTTCACCTTTTTAAAAATGGTGGTTGTATAAGTACCTACATAATAACCTTGATTTTTCCCTCTTAGCACATAAACCTTAAATTATTTCTGGCTCTTTAAAGAAAAACAAGTTTCCCTACCCCTCATCTGAGAGATTTAAATCATAGTAAAAGAAAAAGAGAAAAAGAGAGAGAGGTTCAAGAAAATAAATTTATTCTAAGTTACATATCAATGTAGAAGCAGATATCTTAAATAAAATATTAACAAGTAAAATATCTCAAAGTATTTAAAAATATATATTCATCATGACCAAGTAGGTTTAATCCCCCCAGGAATTCAAATATGGTTCAACATCAGACGTTTAGCAATGTAATTATCATACTAAGGGATTAAATGAGAAAAACTAGGAGCATGCAGAAAAGGCACCTAATGATATAATGGAATACAGAACTGACAAATATGATTCTACTATGAACAATGAGACACAACTGTTTGACTTACACAGATCTGCTGATCACATGTCATTTGGTTTAATCAGGTTTTTTTTTTCTTTTTTTTTTTTAAATCATCTTTTATTTCTGTCTTTTGTGCTAGCAAAACAAGCACAAAAACAAATTAGTTTATGACTTGTAGACTTTACTACCTGGACATTTCCTCTTTGCAAATACATATCTATCTTCATTTCTGTTATGTTTCCACCAACTAATTTGGAGAAGTATTATGGGTTAGAAACGAGGTCATAAATTTAATTTTTCCCTTGGTAAGGGAAAAATCAGTCTAGCAACAGAGAAGTCATTAAATAAAATAAGGTCTGATTCCCACACTTTTTTTTCCAGATTTACTGAATATAGTTACCAAATAAAATTAGCAGTATTTAAAGCATACCTTGTGGTGATTTGATATACCCATATATTATAAAGGGGTTTCACTAGTCAATTAATACGTCCATCACTTCCCATATTTATCCTACTTTTTTTGCTAAGAAAATTTGAGTTCTACTATCTCGGCAAATTTCAGTGATATAGTGTTAATGACTACAGTTACCATGTTTCACCATGTTAGATCCTTCGACCTTATTTATTTTATAGCTGGAAGTTTGTACCCTTATACCAACCTCTCCCTAGTACTCCCACCACACACACTTCTTATTGAGAAACTGGGTCTTAATTACACATTTCATGTTACCCCTTACGTGTTCTGCACAGACAATGAAGTGGCCTCTCTGCTGGACCCAGGATGCTGTCATGATTAACTGAGGGGTCCTGGAAACACACTGCCTGCTTCAGAATCCTTTTTCTAGCAACCTTTAAACTGTGACCTTAGTAGGTCATTCTGCTCCTATCAGCTCTACTTTTCCCCTTGATGAACCATGGGTAATGAAAGTACCTTATCATAAGGTGGTAAGGAATACAAATGAATGTGCTTATGCAGATAAACACATGTGTACATACATGCATATACACGCATATACACACACACATACACACACAAGTTGCCTGGTGTTGGAAAAGAGCTCAATAAATGCTGGCTATCAAATCACTTGGTTTTTGACAAATGGCCTTTATTATACACCATTTTCTAGGTAGAGGCCCATGAGGCACAGAAATATAGTAAGTAGTTTATGGTTTGAGATTCTTATGAATTCCATTCTAGAATTGGGATAAATTCCCTCCTCATCAGCTGGTTTGTGTGTGGCTGGAGTGTCTGTAACAAAGCTCTGGTTGGAACGCTGGGCCATTGGCTGCAAGACATATTTTACTCCAGCTGATGCCCAAGCAGGCCTCGCATAAGTCAGGCCAGCCTGCATAAATCAAGCTGTGAACTAGTTTCAAGGGAACGTTTTCATTATTTGTAAAAGGCCACTCACAGAATATGCTCTTAGCTTTTCATAAAGAAACAATTAGAAATTGTAGCAATGTGACCGGGCTCTTTAACAAACTCCATAAGGCTTTGGCTCAAATAACTAAAAGAATTGGAGATTAAGCTAATTCTTTTATCTCCTAGGCTACATAATGAGGAAATGCATTATCTGCAGCGGAGAAGAACAGCCATCTGTCCTCAATTAAAAAAATATATAATACAATTACAGAAATATGATGTCATTGTTTTATTGTTTTTGAAATATGAGTAACAAACTGGTGAAAGATAAGATATTCAGTTGGAATTTTAAAATTATTTTATGATGTATGGATTTAAATTCCTGGATATGCAGATTCTATTCCAATTGACCTGATAATGGTGCCTAATTGTCTGAGTGATTGCCTTTTTTAGTTATATAGTGGGTTTTTCCCAAACTATTATGCATTAGTCTTAGTATTTCAATGCAGCTTTTCAAAATACATACATTTGGGAAGCCTTAACCTATAATGAATATAACTGTTACCATGGTAATTTTTTTGATGGTGACGGACATCTTCATGACAAGAAGAATCACACAGTACCTTTCCATTATTGTATCCTGGTCATTCATGATTATTTTTTTTTTTAATTACCAAAGCTTAACCAATTAGCAGAATCTGTTAGGTGCTCAGGCATATACACACAAAACAAAATAAAACAAAAGCCCTCCCTCACTCTTAAGAAACCTAGTGTATAACCAGAAATGTTCTACGGGGGAGGTGACTGGGTAGAGAGGGCAGTGGCGGTAGGTAAGCAAGTTTTCAGTATTTGAGGATTCCTTTTAAAATTTCCGTTAAATGGAAGTTTATTGGCCTTCATTAATCTGTGCCTGAATAGCTCTCTTCCGGCTCAAACTTTTGGTTTTATCCAAAGCTGCAGCTCATAGGACAGGAACATAATCGTATGACTCTTGCCTATTTATAACTAATGAGTAACTCCAGCATAAACATTTTGATGACTTTTCTCTTACTCATAACCTTACCAACGGCTGAGAGTATTTTGAGTTAAGAGTTCAAGTGCTTCCTAATCTTCACAGTTAGAAGGAGAATTTATGAGATTTACCTAGCAAATTTAGAAACTTCCCCAAGAAATAAAGATCTTATTACCATTCTAGAGTGGCATAGGACTGGTAGTGGAAATGGTGGTGATGGGAGCTATATGGTATGGGACACCAAGCAAGAAACTCAAAGATAGAGATAAAGAACAACAGAAAATCACATTTCTGTTTACTTTTAAAATATGAAAAACATGCCACAATTCCTATGTTCCACATGTCATCTGCCTCACTGCTGTATCTTCATGGGCTTCAGTTTTCATTTTTAAAAATGCTAGAACTTGGGGCAGCTGGGTGGCTCAGTCATTAGGCATCTGCCTTTGGCTCAGGTCATGATCCCAGGGTCCTGGGATAGAGCCCCACATCTGGCTCCCTGCTCAGCAGGAAGCCTGTTTCTCCCTCTCCCACTCTCCCTGCCTGTGTTCTCTCTCTCACTGTGTGTCTGTCAAATAAATAAATAAAACCTTTTAAAAAAATGTTAGAACTTATCTGAGTTCCTCCAAAATTCTCATACTCTTTGATCCTTTTCTCCAGTACACTTCATTGTAGCCTCTTGAGAAACGCAAATACCAATGGTGAAACACACTTTAAATAAATCATTATATATGGTAGCATGGCTAAAAAAGAAACATTTTTAATATAAATCAAATAAAAAAATGAAATAGACATAACAGTCTGCATCCTCTGCAACTACAACACCATACAAATGTGGAATCTTTAAAACATAATATAAAAAGATCAGGGTTTTAGCTGCTTCTACCAGAACTGCTTCCTAAACTGTCATTCATGCCTTGTCGGCCATACCAAATGGCAGAAACCCAGCACTGTCCATCTGTCAGCAGCTGCTGCCGCCATTGTTAAGTCTTTCCTATGAGTATTACCCCCTTCCCAAGCAGTGCTCCAACTACATGAGCTCAGTAATATTAAAGATACAGTCCAATCACAAATGGATGGCTTTAAAATATTCATTAATGACAGACATCACCTCTAATGTTCTTGATGCAAGCTGAATTACAGGAATAATACATCTTTTAAAGTTATTAATGTCCAAGGTAAGAGGAAATGCTTCCCCATGCCACTAAAGCATAGGAATCTATCCCTTTGCTAGTAAGTAGAATGGAAATAAAGGAGAGAGTAAGACTCAGAATACCTGATATGGCCAGAGGCTTTACACAAATTAAAAAATAATATTCAATTTGTATAAAGTCTCTGGCCCAATGTCAAGTATTTTTGTTTGGTGCATCCCCCCCCAAAAAAATCTAATGGCACTATTTTGTGGATATTCAATTATTCAATGACTTAATATATAATTTTTAGTTCATTCGTATTACCTTGTTTGCTCACAACCAAGCCTTCTTCTCAGAGCCATTTCCCAAAGCTTTCTTAAGAATAGTGCTTTCATGGGATCCAGAGTGGTTCATTCAGTTAAGCATCCGATTCTTGATTTCAACTTGGGTCATGATCTCAGGGACTTGAGACTGAGCCCTGCATGGAGCTCCATGCTGGACATGGACGCTGCTAAAATTCTCTCTCTTCCTCTCCCTTTGCCCATCCCCCTTCCCACCTGCGGGTGCTTGCTCTCTCTCTCTCTCTCAAAAAAAAAAAAAAAAAGGAAAAGAATCATGTCTTCAAACAATACTATTCATACGTGATTGTGATTGTCCAGGAAGTTACCATGTTTCTCTGTGCTCTATCCCTGGCACACACGACTAGAAGAAAGGTGTCATGTTACCGACTGCCATATTAGGTAGCAACCAAAAAAAATTAAAAAAACAAAACACTTCCAAACTCAGGGACTTACAACAACCATTTATTATTTGCCATGAGTTGGCAGCAGGGAGTCCTTTGAACTTACCCAAACAAGCACATTCAGCTACACGGTCAGCTGGGCTAGAAGGTTGAAAATGCCATTACTAACATTTAGTAATTGGCACTAGCTCTTGCCTAGGTGCTAGAAGCAGCTATGATGGCTGCACCTCTTATTCTGTTTAGTTTTTTACTGTGGGCTCTTCATGCCCTGGTTCTCTTGGGTTAGCATTACAACAGGACACTATCAAAAGCCACAAAACTTCTTGAGACCAAAACTCACTGTCATTTATGCCACAATCTGTTAGTCAAAGCAAATCATAGGTAAGCCCAGATTCAAGGGATGGAGAAAAAGATTCCACCTCTACCTGCTTTTAATGAGAGGACCAGTGGAAGCCCACTGAAATGGAGCATGAGAGGACTTGTGGCAGCCATCTTTGAAAACAATCCACCATAGAGGGCTGAAGCTTTACCCAAGATGCTCTTTACTACAGCAGTTCAGATTCTAATCAACTCATACTAACAAGTGAATGGACTCTGGCTTTCTCTGGCTGAAACACAGATTGCATTGGTATCCATCTAGTGCTTTACAGAAAATCAAAACAAAACAAAGCAAAACAAAAACAAAAACAAAACAAAAAACAAAAGATGGCTATCAGCATGAAAAAAGTTTGGCACACAGGAAGGGGCAGAGCTGAGATACATGGAAAAACTCATGACATTTCGGTCCTTGTTTCCAGCCTTCCCTGACGCTTCTCAGTGGGTGCCTTAAGATACTCCTTATCCAAAAGATATCTTCCCCTCTTGCTTAAGCTAATTTGAGGTGGATTTCTGTCACCTGTACCTTAAAAAAGTCTTAACTCACACAGATTTATGTATGTATGTGTGTGTTTATGATCATTACATTCATGTGGTTTTCACTTTATGCTCTGGTGCTGCTGACTACAATTTTTCTAAATTTCAAGGCTATTTCCACATTATTGGATGCTTTTTAAAAATGTTCCACTTTAATTTCTGGACGTAAAGGGACTGGCTTGGAAGGCTCATGGGAACTAAAATTATAAACAAGCAAGCTCTAAACCTACCTAATCCCAGAGTGAGATAAAATTCCTACCGAGTGGAATGAAGTTCCTAAAATAGTACTTTCTGTTTGATAGGCCAACTGGAAATGTTACATTTAGATTTTTGAACATTAAAAAAAATTCATTCTAATATTACTGACAGCCTAGTATGAGTCAAGCATGGTACTATTTATTTGGTACATAAAAATGAGTAAATGCTCCTTGTCCTCATGATGCTTAAAGTCAAGGCAGGGAGACAGGTATAAGCACCAAAAAATTACTTTTCAAAACAAAAAATTACTATCCAGCAGGTTGGTACAGCCCATTAGATGTCACTCTCTACTTTTGCAGCAGGTTGGTATAGCCCATAAGATCCATTCTCTTCCTTCCTTTGAGAGAATATTACCTGGACATACGGCCAACCAGCTAGTGACTTCATTTCCCAGCCTCTCTTGTCATTAGTGTAAACCCGTGATTAGTTTCTCAACAACGGAATATGAGTGGCAGTGATATATGCTCCTAAGACTAATGGGCCTGTGTTCTCCTGGCTACTGTACTACATTCCACTGATTGAAAGATGGTAAAAGAGGCACCAGGGTGGCTCAGATCGTTGAGCATCGGCCTTTTGCTCAGGTCATGATCTCAGAGTCCTGGGATTGAACTCCCATTGGGCTCCCTGCTCAGTGGGGTGTCTGCTTTTCCCTCTCCCTCTGTCTTTCCCCCTGCTTGTGCTCTCTCTCCATCAAGTGAATAAATAAAATCTTAAAATAAAAAAGAAAGAAAGAAAGACGGTTAAAAAAAAAAAAATGGAGCCTTGGACCAATAAGTATAAGCCACATGTTAAGGATGGCAGAGTTATCCACTAGATCTCGACCACTCATTCACCTCTGGACTATTACATGAAGACAAAAAGAAGTTATCTTGCTGTCTTGTTAGGGCACTGTGTTTAGGCCACAATCTTTTTGTTATAACAACTACACACACACACACACACACACACACACACACACACACACACTATATTGATCTGAATTAACAACTAACTAGCTGTGGGAATGGAGATATCTGAGGTTTGGTTCTTTGGGGAAGGGGTTTAGGATAGAATGGGACCTGCCAAGTGTAGGTTTTTAAACATCAAACTAATTAAGGTTTCTATCTTTTCCCTTTGTATCCCTAGGACCTGGCTCAGCATCTGCAATCTTGTAGGTGGTTATTAAATACTGGTGAAAAGAAAGAAGGAAGGAAGCCAGGGAGGGAAGTAGAATGGACAGAAGGAAAGAAGAACAGATAGAACTGAATCCAGCATCTCATACTACAGCGAGTCTTCTCTGATACCACCTTACCTCCACCATGAAAAAAAAATTAGTAATTAGTGACTCAGGCAAAAGTTCACTGTAATATAAAACACATGAAATTGTTACCTATTCTAACATAAGATTTTCTTCTTTTCTTTTTTTTTTAAATTTTTTTATTAACATATAAGGTATTATTAGCCCCAGGGGTACAGGTTAACATAAGATTTTAGTGAGGATGTGATCATGTTTATAAAACTTTTTTTAAATAAAACTCTTACTACACATAATTAGTTTATATGAAAAAGGCTCAAAGATAATTCTCAGTTTATAAATTTTTTTATTTTTATTTTTATTTTTTTTTAAGATTTTATTTATTAGAGAGAGAGAGAGAGAGAGAGCACAGGCACACAGAGTGGCAGGCAGAGGGAGAGGGCAAAGCAGGCTCCCTGCCAAGCAAGGGGCCCGATGTGGGACTTGATCCCAGGACGCTGGGATCATGACCTGAGCCGAAGGCAGCCGCTTAACCAACTGAGCCACCCAGGCGTCCGGATAATTCTCAGTTTAGAAGAGCACTGTATATCAACAAGCAAGATAAGGACTTCCAGGATACATAATACTTTTCTGCTTTACAGTTCTACTATCAGCTTAATGAATTCCGACTTTTTAGCATATAGTTCTAATTTTGATGCCATATACAAGCAATATGTTTACATAAAAAGATATGTTCTAAAACTAAGCACAATTGCACACCCCTTGGTATTTACCCACAGGTTCTAAAAACTTACATCCAAACAAAAACCTGCACAAAGGTGTTTATAGCAGCTTTACTCATAATTAATAACACGTAGAAGCAACCAAGATTTCCTCCAGTAGGTGAATGAATAAATGAACTGTGGTACACCCAAATAATGTAACTTTACTCAGGACTAAAAGGAAGTGAGCTATCTAGCCAGGAAAAGATATAGAAAAACCTTAACTTACGCGAAATAAACCAACCTGCAAAGTCTACATACTTTATGTTTTCAACTATATGATATTCCAGAAATACAAACACATAGAATGTACAACACCAAGAGAAGCCGAATAGAAACTGTGGACTTTGGGTGACTATGATGTGTCGATGTAGGTTTATCTTTGACAGAAATAATGCACCACTCTGATGAGTGATATCAACAAGAGGGGAGGATACGCATGTATAAGGACAGAAAGTAAGTATATTTGAAATGACTGCACCTTCCCCTCAATTTTGTTGTAAACCTAAAACTGCTTTGAAAAAAGTCTCATTAAAAAAAAACAGTCCAACCCACAAATTTTCCCACCATGATTCACCACATAATAGATAGTCTGATTTGGAAAAACAAAACCAAACAAATCAGTCTCGTCTTTCAACGACAAGAAATAGGTTATGATCAGAAATTTCATGGGGTTAGCCATTTGGCTCGGATTCTAACTCTTGCTCTGCCCACTAACTAATGTGTTACGTGGTAATTCTCTTAAAGTTTCTGCAATGGTTTCTTCATCTAAAAATACAACAAGAGATGTTGTACACAAAGCAGGAATATATTTCGCCTACTGTGGAGTTAGAACTGTATTTGAAACTGAGTTTGCTGATGACTGACTATCATAACTCGGGCGAGTTTAAATTCTCTGAGACTTGCCACTCTGCACTCTACAATGAGGAAAACATGACTTAACTGAGTGTAGACAAGTAGACAAGACAAGTAGATGTGTCTTGGTAACCAGAAAGGCAAAGAATATGTTTTCTATTTCTTTTTCTCTATAGATTTAAACATAGATTTCCCCTATTTTAAAAATGCTAAATATTAGTATTTCTTTAATAATACGGAGTCATGTTATGAACACTGAATATGTTTCACAGTGTGCAAACACTGTGTGGATGGTATCCCTTCCCATCTTAGTGTTATCTTTTCCTTGCTGTAGCTTACTGTTTTAGTGAGCTTACACAAACCATTACTTTCATTATACGCGTCTCCTAAGTACTTGACTACGTATTTTTCTTTAAAAAATGATACACTTCCAATGTCTTTAGTGTTGGCCAAGTGGTCTCTTATTCCAGTTCCTTTTTCTGCAGTCTTGGGGCCATTAAACAAACAAACAAAAAACATAATATATAATACTTTTGTAATACTTAGTGTTATGTTAGGCACTGAGAGGAGAAAGTTACCCTTCTCTAAAAAATCTTTAAACCTAGACAGGGTTTCTCAGACTCAGCCCTAATGATGTTTTGGGTGTAAGAGGCTGCCCTGTGCACTGTAGGACGCTCAGTAGCATTCCTGATCTCACCCCACTGGATGATAGTAGCACACCCTTCCCATTATTATGATTAAAGTGTCTCCAAACATTGTCAAATTCCCCCTGGGGGGAAGGGACAAAACTATCCACCTTCTAGAACTATGCTGTCCAAAAAGCTGACTATCTAAAATTAAGTATAATTAAATGAAATTAAAAATTTAATTCCTTATCGCACTAGTCACATTTTAAGTGTTCGAGGGCCACATGTGGTTAAGTGGCTCACATATTAGTACAGATATAGAATATTTCCATTGTGGCAGATCGTTCTATTGGACAGAACTGCTGAAAACTAAAGGATATGACAAAAATGTAATAAAGCAATGAATATAATGGCAGCATTCCAGGTTGTGGAACTCCTAATTATCCAGATGTTCAGTTCAAATTTGATTTCTTCTGTAAAGACTATCTCAACACATCTGCTATGCATTTCTAAGAATTTCTAGGGAGCTTATTCCTAATAGTTCTACATGTAACTCATGCTTAAGGATAATTGCAAAACAAGTAATTATTGAATAGATATAATGATAGAGTTGGGGTGTTAATCTTCGCTGATAGCTAAATTAAAAAGGAGTGTGAAAAGCATCTTAAATAGGTATATAATTCAGGAGGTCTGGAGATGTGATCTGGCTGAAGACCCTATGGCTAGAACGACCACAATTTAAAAATACCAACTGCACTATGGAGGGTTTCGCTTCAACAAACCAGAAGTGGCTTGCAGAGCCATCTAGCTTTGAGCATATTAGTCCTTTGAGGATCATAGCCATCTGGTTCAAGGCAAATATATTGATTGAAGGATTTTCCTTGTTTCAAGATCAAACATGCCCTCAGCATTGTAAGGCGTCAACATGAGGCCACATTTAAGAGTCAAGAGGACCAGGCAAACCTAAGTTAAGATTTTTGGATTTTTACTGAAAGAAAAAATCAGGATCCTATGAAAGAAACTTTAGGAACATTTTATACAACTTGCTTGTAGTTTCACAAAAGCAGGGCTATGGTATGAATAGGTCTGTGTGTATGTGTATGTGTATGTGTGTGCGTGTGTGTGTGTGTGTGTGTGTGTGTGTCAGCAGGAGCGCCTTTGTGTGTATAAAGCTTCATATTTAATAAATCTCTTGCAAACACCACTAATGTTCTCTCTCAAATCTTAATCCGCAAAAGGAATGAACAATACTTCCACTGATATTTGACAATTTTGAGCATGTGATGCTATTGTGCACACACTGATTCAGAAGGTGGTTTTTTTAATATCTACTATGTTCTATTTTAAGACAAGAAGGCTGGAAAAGATCCCAGTAATGAATACATTTAAAAAAAAAAGTTCCTATTAAATGCAACACCTGTCCCGGGCACTGAAAATGTACACAAACAAGAACGTTCTCAGCGTAACTGTTATCTGGGGAATGAAAGAAGGGCAAGATGGAGAAAGTACTCAAGCTACACCAGCACCAAACAGGATAGAGTGTAAAGGCTGTACAGAAAGAGAAAGATCACCTCTCACTGTGGAGATTCAGAAGCCTTTCCGCAGGTGGCCTTTAAACTATGTGTTGAGGATTAGGTAGGATTTCGCCATTTTCCTGTGGGAAGAAATGCTATTTCCGGCTAAAGCCAACCTTTCATGCAGAGGAGAAGGGTGTGTGTCCTGAAAGGCATGGCACATGCTGGGATGCAGACGTAGATCTCACTGACAGGCAGTCTCAAAGCTAAGCAACAGTTTGAAGGATCTCTCTGTCTCAGACTCTGTCTCTGTCTCTTTGAAATAAAATAATCTTACCCAGTGTGCTTAGGAACTTTATATTGTCACAAACTCCCCAGGCAATTTCAATGCATACTGCAGTTTGAACATCACGTAAGCCAAAGAATATTTGCAAATATGATGTCAGAGAATGTAGCTCATATGAATGGTTTTGGGAAAAAAAAGTATTAGTGATTTGTACCTCTGAAAATGTCTAACAAATAAAGGAGATATTCTTTCCTTCTCCTATAATTTTTAAAGAAAATCATCATTTCAACAAATGGTCCACAAAGGTTTACTGGAACAAACACTGAGCCAGGTACTGCTACACACATTACCTCATTTCATCTTAACCACATTGCGCACAAATATTTTTGAGGATGAACTGAAAACCTGCTAAGTCTTCTTGTTGAAAGATAATGAGAGCAAGAGCTCTGATCCTTAATTTCTAATTCTTTTTTCCTAACCCCCACCGAAGGCTCTAATTATTCCTGCTGTTTCTAACCTATATGTGTACTGTGTACTATCCATGTCACAAGAGGCCCTTCAAGCAAAATTACCCTTGCATCACCTGGGTTTTGCACATCTGTTCTTAGCTTGGTGAGTCATAGGTAAGCCTCTCTCTTGTCCCTTTAGCTTAGACAGATGCTGTGGTCAGCTCATGTCCTTCTTCCCTGGGACCATATTCCGGTGTGATCCATCAAGGGAAGAGGAAGTTAAAAAAAAAAAGTTAAGCTCCTAGTACTAAAGTTCCAAGAAGGAGTTGTCTAAGCAGCCTTTTCTGGACCACTCTCTGATTTCTAAGCCAACTCTGTGGCCTCCAGAGAACCAATAAGGCTTTTTCTGAGTTGCTCTCAGACTTATGAAAGAATGCAAATCCCGTCTTTTTTTCTTATAGATGAACTCTTTTAGTTTCCTACAGATGGGATTTGATGATCTTTCATTTCTATGTTCAATTCATCAGGGCTGAGGGCTATAAGAAACTATCCAAAACCTCAGTGATTTAACTCATTAAAGTTTATTCCACTTTCTTGCCACAGTCCGAGGAGTGACAAATGTGAAGATGGGGAGACCTGGTTATTTAAGGACCCAGACTGTTGCATGCTTGGGCCTCTGAGTCTTGCATTGGATCCTCTCCATCATTGAATAGGAAAGATAAAGGGTAGAGGATGACATGGGTGTTTTAGAGGCTGAGATTGGAAATGTTATACACCATATTTGTCAACATTCTGGGGCTAGAGCCTAGTCACATGGTCTCAGTTGACTGCAGAGGAGGGTGGTGAATATAGCTTACTTATATGCCAGGAGGAAAGTGAAACAGTTTGGTGAGCAGAGTTTGCCACCGTATGCCATCAGCAATGATAGCTGCTGTTACAGATTTTAATTATAAATCACTATTTTTTTTTCTTACCCACTTCATCAATTTAGTCTGTGCGGGTTGTTTAAATAATGTTAGTGATGCATAATTTTTCAACAGTATTTTTGGTCTAAAAATTTCAGCTGCTAGACTTCAATGTATGTATATGGATATGCTGCAATTCAAATATAGCTCTCTGCATACTTATCGCTAATGTAGACACACAACATATTTTTATTGGTTGAATGATACTTCATTAGTGATATGTTGCCTGTAGCTCTGTACTATTGAAATAACTGGAACATATGGCTAAATAAGTAAAAGTAAATTACTAAGTTACCTTTAAATTTAGAGAATAGTATTTTAAACATGAAATCCTGCTTATTAAATACAAAGCGATTCATAAATGTCACCAACCAAAATTTGTTATAAACGGTTCAATTAATTCCTCTCTAATTTTTTATAACAATGAACTTATCTTTCCCCACTGGAGAGTAGGAGTTGGTAGTGTTGGTAGTGTTGGTAGTGTCCCTCCTATGTAGAGTCACGGGACAGTCACCTAACTGTGTAACTGTGTATCTCTGAGTATAACATTGTCCATTTTGTCCGTGACCCATTTCACTCTTCTTATTCTTTAAAGGAACAAGGGAGTAGTCAGAGTGGGATATTACCTTAATACGAGCCCTAATGCATTACAAGCACCACACAGCCAAAAAAAAAGCTTTTAAATACAACTTTTATCTATTTCATTGCTTCATGTTAAATAGTACAGAAAAAAAGAGTAGCATACCTGAAAACCCATGTTCTTTCTAGCCCTGAACCTCCTCTAATGGGTTAGTGGAATCTAATATGTCTAATGAGCAATTTCTACAAGTCCAATTGCCCATCTTTAGAATATCAGAAAGCAATGCAACCTTCAAGTTCCTTTTCAGATCAAAAATTATATGACTCTATGACTGTGGCTTTATTATAAAAAAGATGGATAGCATTATTAGATCATATTAAGTTTGATGATGAATAGCACAGGAGTGGAAAAATGATGCTGGCATGAAGACAGAGATGGTAGAAAACTACGTAAGAAATAATAAGTGGTTCAGTATTGCCAATGCAAATGGACTTTTTACCTTTCAATGCCCTTTGAAATAAAAGAAAAAAGTGGGATATAAACAGACAATATTGATAGTTAAGGTGAAAAAAACACACAAGTCATAAACACCAAAATAGTTATTTTCTGGTGGAAAAGGCAGGGAGGAAAGACTACACAGAAAGAAGCTGGGGATCAAAGTGTGCAATAAATTCAAACCAATTTCTGCTGCATGAAAGAAAAATGCCAGGGTCTGTGCAAGATGAAAATAAAGTTGAATTATTCAACAAAACCAGGAAGAAACATAGCAACATCAATCTTATTCTACACCAGAAGAATTGGCTTGAGCCTATAACTTTATTTTACTATAGAGAGATATAATTTGAAAATAATAAAAGGAAACAGATAAAAGTATTAGTGGTATAGGTTTGATTAAGAAAGAAAAAAAAAAGGAGGAGAAGACCAAATTATTGTCTAAATTGACAATCACAAAAATATTAAATAATAGGACTGTGCAATACAGCTGTAGGATAGAAAAACTTACTAGACTAAGATTCCAAATTACTGGGACAGGGCATTTGGGTTAAAGTTACAGCTAACTGATCACTAATACTGAAAAACAGTTTGTTCCAATCCTTAAAAGTGTTACTAAAAAACCCTGCACTCTTAGAATAGGAGACACTCATTAGAATCAAAATTAACAACATAAAATTGTGTAACTATATCAGATATGGATAACTAAACTTCATTAGAACTAGATTAAAGATCATTATTATGAAGCTCACATAACTGCATGTTTCAAAATTTATCTTTTTCTTGAAAGCTGAAACTGGGCTTAGAAAGATCAGAATAGAAAGATTCTCAATTATTTTCTTATTATGTAAATTTTAATTGAGAAAGAACACTATAAATGAAGTATAAATACAAGTTAAAGGTGCTGATTTTTTAGCCAGGTCCTGCCTGAAAGCTGGAAGAAGTTTGTCAACTATCTTCAAACTGTTTCGAATACTTTTTGTCTTTGTTGTTTAAATTACAGAACACCTATGCAAAGCACATCTTATCCAGAATTGAAAACAAAATGAATAAAAATGAAATCTACTCATTGTCCTCAGATTACAACCCCTAAACAATGTAATGATTTGTTTCCAATGCTGAAATAAGAGAGTCAAAAGGGACCTCTGCAAGGGGCTATATTTTTCTTGAAAATGCTTATATCTTGACATTTTTTCCCTGACACCTTCCCTCTTACTTTTCTTGGTTTTACTATTAGAATGGAAGCTCCTCAGGGACCACTATGTCTTAGTTGATTAATCGAAATCCAATACAGGCCTTCAACAAAATGAAAAGGCACCCTACAGAAGAGGAGAAAATATTTTCAAACCATTTATCTGGTAAGGGGTTGATATCTAAAATATACAAGGAATTCCTACAACTCAATGAAAAACAAAACAAATAATCCAATTAAAAAATGGGCAGAGGATATGGATAGACATTTTCCAAATAAGATATGCAAATGGCCAACAAGTACTTGAAAAGATGTTCAAAGTCACTAATCATCAGGGAAATGTGAATTAAAATCACAATGAGCTATCACTTCACAACTGTCAGGATGTCTTACCAAAAAGATAAGAGAGAGCAAATGTTGGTGATCATGTGGAGAAAAAGGAATCCTTGTGCACTATTGGTGGAGAGTGTACAATGTGAACTGGTACTGCTACTATGTAAAACAGTACTGAGGTTCCTCAAAAAAAAAAAAAAAATTAAAAATAGAACTACTATATAATGCAATAATTCCACTTCTGGGTATCTATCCCAAGGAAATAAAATCACAATCTCAGAGGTATTTGCAACCCCATGTTCATTACGGCACTATTAACAATTGCCAAGGCATGGAAACAACCTAAGTGTCTATCAATGCATGAATGGATAAAGAAAAGATGGTATGTGTAGATATGTATTACTTTTAGCCTTTAGAGAAACAGAAATCCTGCTATTTGCAGTCACATGGATGGCCCTTGAGGGCACTATGCTAGATGAAATAAGTCAGACAGAGGAAGATAAATAGTATATGTCCTCAGTTGTATGTAGATTCTAAAAAAGCCAAACTCATAGAAGCAGAAAGTAGAGTGTGATGGTTGCCAGTGGCAACTGAGGGGGGCATGGTGGCAATGAGGAGATGTTGGCTTAAGGGTATAAACTTCCAGTTATAAGATGAGTAAGTTCTGGGGATGCCATGTGAAGCTGGTGACTACAGGTAACATTGCTGTGTTGTACATTTGACAGTGTCTAAAAGAGTAGACCTCAAATAGTCTCACCACCACCACAACAATAATAACAAAATGATAATTATGTGAGGTGAAGGATGTATTAACTAACTCCATTGTGGTAAACATTTCACAACATATAAGCATATCAAATCATCCCTTTGTACACCTTATACTTCCGTAGTGCTATATGTCAATAATATCTCAATAAAGTTGGGAAAAAATTTTAAGAAACAACACAGGGCTGAACACATTCAATCTTAATTCTTCTTCCTCTTCCTTTAAAAAAGAAGACAAAAATATATATTTTAAACACATACTAGAGAACATTTAATTTGAAGATTTTGTTTCTGATGTGAGAAATTAAGACCACAGATAAAAGTAGCCTGGCTCAGAGAAACATGGCTTAATTAATGATGAAACCATCTTGCTTCCCTTCTCTTGAGGAAAACAAACATAATACATTGGTGCTTTCAGGAGATTATTATACCGAGAAGAGCAACCACTTATTATTTGGAGTTTTGGCATGAAAGAAAGAAATATTAGTTATAACAGTCACATTTATATTCTCAACATCAAATTTTAAAATTTGTTAGGCATTATTACAGATAACTCCTACCATTTCAATGGAAGCCCACAGAAAAATAGGTTAATATTTTTGGTTGTGACATTTCAGAAATTACCAAAGTAGTAAATTCATAAAGCCTACAATCGGATGCAAACCAATTAGTTTTTCCTTTCTACCTATGCTAAAAGATCATTCTAATGAATGTAAATATTTAGTACTTTTGATCTTTCATCCCTTAAATACTCCCAGATGAGTCTACATCAGTGAACTATAATATAATTACTATAGGAAGCAACAAACTACAGACTATTCAAATATAGTGCATGTTTTAAGAGCTTTTAAGAAAATAATGTAATAATATCGCTTTTATGTTTTAAAAAGATAATCATACTTGAGCTCAAATTTCATTCCATCTGTGAGAGCACAAACAGTACAAATAAAAATGGTATCAGCACTGAAAATATATCATTTCAACAATATGCGTCAACATCCATAGCATTAATTATTTTTAGAAATGCTAAAAAGAAGGCCAGATTGGCTTAATAGCACCAACAAATTTGAGTTATTCTTCGGTTGTTAAAAAAAAAAAGTATTTTTAAAAAGTATAACTTCAAATGAATCATGCCAACAGTTCATTAAATCCCCATGATCATCCAAACTGAAATGACAAGAAATGTGAACCTAAAACATAGACTTGACCGAAAATGGAAAAATTATCTAAATATTTGCTTAAAATATACAGCTTGTCAGCTTATCTTCTAGTTTCATAAAGGAAAACTCATGCTTTTAAAAACAATTAAATAGGTACATACTCAGATTGAAAAGTGGCTTATGTGTTCTCAAACTTTCATTCTGGTATTATCTAATTCTTAAAATCTTACAGATTAGATGGGACTGGCACTATTATTTGACAAACAAGAATTCTGACAGAAAATGGTTGGTTTTCAGGTTTACAGGTGGCTTTTGGCAGAGATGAACTGCCACTGTCTCCAAGAAATACAAATGAAAACCACAAGAAACCTCCCTCTTTGGGGTCTATACCCCCACAACCTCAATTTGGTAGGTTAAGGGTTTTTTGAGAGAAATTCAGAAATAAGTGACAACACATTTCCAAAAGCAAATTCATGAACACTGTATAACAGGGAGGTTTAGAAAAAGAAAATATGCACTCTCATCTCTATATAATTGTTTCAAATCCACAAAGAGTAATTTATCAATTGCTACCCAATATGGTGGTTAGTTTAAGTGTGTCAACTTGGCTACGCTATTATTATTAAATAACAGTACCCAGTTATTTAATCTAGCACTAATCTAGATAGGGTGTCAAGGTACTCTGTAGATGGGATTAAAATCTATAATCAGTTTACTTTAAGTAAAGGAGATCACCCTTAATAATGTGGGTAGGCCTCATCCAATCATGTGGAAAGCCATAAAATCAAAAACTGAGAATCACTGCAGAACAAACCCTTAAGACCACAGTGTTAATGTCTGTCTGAGTTTCCAGCCTACCAGCCTGCCTGAGAGATTTTAGACTTGATAAACTCATGAATCAATCCCTTAAAATAAACCTCGTCATATATGTACATACATCTTATCGTCTGTTTCTCTGGAGAACACTGACAGATATGATAAATCTACCTTCTCTTTCAGTTGGCTTATAGATCAAAAAGAAAAAAAAAAGGATACAGTTCGTACTTTGTGTTTTATGGAGGGGTTAGGAAAGGCCTTTCTGAGAAGGTGTTTTAAATTAGCATTTATATAATTATAAGTATTAAATCATATATTACTATGAGTCAGTCACTGATTCAAGTCCCTTGCCTATATTAAGAACCATCCCATGACATGAGTGAGTACTATTATTATTCGCACCTTAGAGATGACGAAAACTGAGGTCTATGGGAGATTATGTGAATTATCTAAAATCACAGGGTTAGACATGCTGGAGTCAGGTTTCAAAAGTAGGCTGTCTAGTTCCATAACCTGTGCTCTGAATGATTATGCTGTACTGCTTTAAAATGGATGGGTTTAGGATATATTTTGGAGCAGGTCTGATAAAATTAAATTATGGCTTTGGATATAAGGAATAAGGGATAAAAGGAATACAGTATAACTCTCACGCTATTAAGCCACTGGGTTACTCCCATTCCTAAATGGGAAAAAAAATGAAGAAGGGTATAATTGGATTTGAGTGAGGGCAAAATTACATAGACCTATCTAAGGCCCAGAAGCAAGAAATTTTGTCTTTTGTATATAGAGTGAGGTGACCAATAGAAAAGAAAGCCCAGGTCTAAGCCCTAGGACATTCCAATATTCAGAATTCTAAGATGTGAGCCTAGAAAGAGGTAGGAGGAAAAGGAGGTACTACAGAAGCCGAGAGAACTGAGAAAAAAGGTGTCCAGGGATGATGGGTCAACTCCATGTAATGCTACCGAGAAGCTGAGTAAGATGTAGAGGGAGAAATGGCCAGATAGAATCAAAGCTGAGCCTAATGCCTCAGACCAGAGCAGATTCCAGGAAGTGGTCAGCCTGAAAGCCAGAATGCTGTGTGGGAAAAAGGAACCATTCTTAGGTAGCAAATTTATTTTTAAAACTCATGGGAGGGCTGGATGGGTGGCTCAGCTGGTTAAGCATCTGACTCTTGGTTTCAGCTCAGGTTGTGATCTCCGGGTCCTGGGATGCAGCCCTGTGGTGGCTCTCTCTGCTCACAGGGGAGTCTGCCTGAGATTCTGTCTCCTCTCCCTCCTCCTACTCATGTTCTCTCTCTTTCTCTCAAGTAAATAAATAAATCTTTCAAAAAAAAAAAAAAAAAGTTAGCCTCCATCTAAGGGCATGCTCACTGGGTCTCAGTTTTTGAGGGGTCTGCATCTTGTGCAGACAGCCTGAGCTGCCTCAGGTTGTTGGTGTCGAACACAATTAGGGATGCATCACTGAATCAGCTTCATCTCGGACAGTCTTATTCTGTGGTTATTCAAGATGTTTATGTCAATTGCATTTCTGATTGAATTACAGACTTAGCTATTAGAAAGGAATTGCTTGATGACCAGGTTTCCTTATCATTCTGTGGAAATGTAGACTATTTCTATTTATGCGTAATTGGGATCAGATGCTTTGCTTAAGGAATTTCCCTTAAAATAAGTGGAATTCAAATGAAATGGAGGTGACTTAGCAATCCACCTGAAAGACTTTGTTGGTTTGTTTTGTAATTAAAAATATCGTAATACTTTACATTTACAACTGGTCAGTTAGAAAGCCTAAGAGCCTAACTTGTTGCCCAAATGTAGCAAATCCAGTAACAGTAATGATTCATGGTAAAGGCAATGACTCCCAGGGTTTTAGAGCCTGCAGTGTGCTAGGTCTGGGGCTAAGCATTTTACGTGCATCCTGTCATCTGTGTTCCACAACAGTCCTGCAAGTATAGGTATAATTAGTCCCACTTAACTCAGGTGAACACTGGTGCAGAGAGGATAAGGAACTTGCCCAAGTCACACAGCACAGGCAGCATGAAACTTGCAGAGTTGGAGTTTGGCTCTGGGTCCACTACAAAACTGTCCCCCACACTCTTTAATGCTCCTGCTGCCACCTTGCCCACTCTGGGTTGGACACATACACACAGCATAGCATGCCTGTGCACTGATTTATATGTGCGTCAGCCACTTCCCTGACTTCTTTCTAGTCTCTGACCTTACCCTTCTTTCTTCTTTTCCATGGATTTCTTTTTTCTTTCTTACTGTGGTTTGTATATCCTGTAAGCCTCTTTAAATCTATTCTGTGAAAGTCAAGAACAGTTTTACTTGGGCTGACAAGTCAGGATCTCAATAAAGGGTACTAAAGGAAACAGTCCAGAGTTGGCAGTCTTCTAAACTAGATTCTACATTTTATTCATACAGATTTATAATTTATCGTTCATTGCAAGTCAGTGTAAAAACAAAAATATTTCGGCATCTACACTGTGTTTGTTCTTGCCACTTTCCTTAAGCACATCAGCCGGAGGGCTCCTTATTACGGGTTTGTTTTTGTTTTTGTTTTTTTATTTTTGTGCTCAGCTCCCTTAATAATGTATCAATATTGGTCATTAGTTGTTATAAATGTACCATAATGATGTTAGATGTTAATAACAGGTGAAATTGGGTGTAGGGTATATGGTAATGTTCTATACTGTCTTTGTAAATTTTCTGTAAATTTAAGATCATTCTAAAATTATTGCTTTTTTAAATACAATAAGTTTGGATGATTTTGTACAGACATTATTTTTCATAACAGTGGGGTGAACACCAAAGACTGAGACTGATAGGTTGTATGGTAACTCTATTTTTAGTTTTACTAAAAAAAAGAATCGCCAAACTGTCTTTCAAAGTGGCAATATGATTTTGCATCTGAATGAGTAAGAGTTCTTGTTTCTCATCCTCACCAGCATTTGGTATTGTCAACTTGGGAAATTTTATGGATTCTAATAGGTATACAGTACAATCTCTTTGTTTTACTTTGCACTTCCCTAATGACAAATGATGCTGAATATTTTTTCCCGTCTGATTGTGTGTCATCTATATATCTTCCTTGGTGATTTGTCTAGTGAGGTGTTTTGCCATTTTTGAATCCAGTGATTCCTTTTCTTATTGTTGAATTTTAGGAGTTCTTAATACATTTTTAATACAAGTCCTTTAACAGATATGTGACTTACAAACATTTTCTCTCCGTCTATGACTTGTCTTCATTCTCTTAGCACTCTTTCACAGAGTTAAAGTTTTTAATTTTAAGTTCAACTTATCAATTTATCTTTCATTCATCATGCCTTTGATTGTTCCATTTTTAAATCACACCTCTACAGCCTGCTTAATTTTTTAATTATTGCCTGTCTTATATCAGAATGTAATTTTTTATAGGTAGGGAATGTCTGTTTTCTTTCTTCAGTATCCTATATTCCCAGCCCCCAAAATAGGGCAGGTAGATAGTACTTAAATATTTGTTGAATTAATTGTTCTAGTCAATTAAGGTACATGGAGCTCTTTCAGCATTAATAGCATCTTATCTAAAATACTGATAATAATACTTTAAATAACTAATAAAATAATATTGAAAGAATATATGCCAAGGGTCTTACAATGGCGTGGCAGCCAATAATGGAAGCTATTGGTTTTATTATTCTTCCTGAAAGATTATGCATTTTCAAAAGCCAAAAGCTCCAGTAAGAGGGATCAGATGAAAGAGTAATCTGTCATTATCTTCCAATATGTTGAAACAAGAGCCATACATGGGGCTTTAAGCTGACATGAGACATTCCTGGGCCCTCAACTTAGTGTAAACTTCAGCATATGAATATGTTTTATTTAACCAAATATGCAACAGTTAAAACTACTGCAAATGTTAAAATATGCATCAAGAGGAATCTTAAATTGTATAGCATTTTCACATTTATGCATTTTTCTTCATGATATTTTCATATCAAGCTTCTTTTTATTTTATCATCATTGTATTTATCTCTAGGTTTTTCTGTATTTTTTTAACATCTGATAGTAAAACTTATGAAAATTAATTTTATTCCTGGATAACATCCTTTTCACTAGAAGAAAAAAGACTTAAACCAATTAAACATGATGTGTTAGTGATTCTCAAACTTTGGAATCATAAGATTGGGGCACTAGCTGGAAATAAAGATTCTCAGTGGTACCTCAGCTATTCTGAATCTGGGTTTATGGCTAGGCTCAGGAATTTGAATTTTTATAGATATTACCCATCCTCACACAGGTGATTCTGAAACAAGTGGTCTGTGAAGTTCGTTTTGGAAAAACACTTGTGAAAGTAGCCTCTATAAAGAAGGGGAAGGGACGCCATGCGAGAGACAGTGAGCAGCAGTGGTCATGGGCACAGAAGAGCATCATCAGATCCCTGAATTAGCTATATGGAGTCTGAGACTAAAGACCAACTTCAAGGTCTGCTTTTGCTTCATCTAATTAACATGAACTTTATTATATTACTTGATATTATTATTACCGAGAGAGAGAGTGAGAAGTGTGAGCTGGGGGAGAGGTAGAGGGAGATGGAGGGAGAGAATCTTAAGCAGGCTCCACGCCCAGCATGGAGTCCAACACAGGACTCGACCTCATGACCCCGAGATCATGACTTGAGCCAAACTCATGAGTCAGTTGCTTAAATGACTGAGCCACCCAGGCATGCTGATAATATTATTTTTTTTAAAGCAATGGATCTGGTCAGCAAAGTCCGAGCTCAAGGAAGCGAGATCCAAAGAGATAAGTGATTACCCTTTCTCTTTCTTTTGCTCTTCCCTAGGATTTGTCTCTCATATCTGCATTTTCTGTCCTGAAATTCCTTTCTTCCCTGAAGGTGCACTCTTTCTGTGGAGACCTGATCCCCTAGCCTTCCAACCATATAAGCGAGATCGCACCCCATGATCAATAGGATGCTGCATTAGAATGTAGTAACATACCACTCATACAAAGATAGTCAAGCAGCAGTGAAGAGTCAGCACACAGCACAGTGTGTCCAGTATCTCCAGGAAAACAAAAATTCAGAGCACCAAGAGCAGAAGCATAAACCAAGGGATATTTGGGAGATACTCATCCTGAGAAAAAGGACAAGCAGAGTTGTAGTGGAATCCTTGCAATACCCCCAGCTCTCCTTCTCCTTAGAGAGATTCCCTCTGTGGATAGGGCTCCTATATCTATTTATCTATCTCCTATAGAGAGAACATTCCCTCACCATCCCCCACATTGTGTTGTTTTATATATTAATAGGGTAGGTGGAAGATGAGAGACAGCATTATCTGACAGTAGGAGCTTCTTGGCCAGGGAAATGGCCTTGGATCAGATCTTAGCTAGAGTGTTCACAGAGTTGATAAGAACTAGAGATTTTGTGGGACCGGTTCATTCCACCAATATCACACCCAATAACAAAGGGGGTGGGGAAAGAGAAAGTCTAAGTCATCAGGAGGCAAAGGTCTCTCTCCTCAGAGACGTGAGGGACACCCTTCTCTCTCTACTACTTTTTTTCAGTCTTATCTGTCTATCTCAGTCTACTGTTCATCATTCACTCAACAAATATTTTTCTAAAGATTTTATTTATTTATTTGAAAGAGAGAGAGAGAGAGCCAATCATGAGTGGGGAGGGGGGGGCAGAGGGACAAGAAGACTCCCTGCTGAGTGGGGAATCTGATGTGGGGCTCAATCCCAGGACACTGAGATCGTGATCTGAGCCAAAGTCAGATGCCTGACTGACTGAGCCACCCAGGTATCCCAGTTACTCAATAAATACTGATCGGGTAAAAAAAAAAATTAATGATGGGACTAGCTGATATCACCATATCACTTAATAGTTGAGGTTGTATCCAAAACAAACAAACAAAAACCCTATATGAGCAGAAAATGGTTTGGCCATCTCTGACTTAAAAAAAGTGATTCCATGAAGAAACTACCTCTTTTATCTGCACCTATTGTCACTTCACTCTATGAGATCCCTCTTAAAGTTGGATAAGGGCCATGTACCTGTTTGTCTATACCCTGGCCTGGCTGCTGTAACTTCCTAGACAGAGAGTGGACAATCAGAGAATGTCATTGACTGAAGATAGAATACCCAAGTAACTGATCCAGGGCCTAAGAGGGATGGCGTGGAAGCTACTGTTGTGTTACCACTTAAATGATGCTGCTTATTGGACAAATGTGAAGAAGACTGCTCATCACTCAAAGTACAGCTTTTGGATCTATGTCAAATCAAAGAACATGCATAAAGACAATATGTGAGCATCCCATTGCTAGCAGACGCTGGTACATACCAAATAAATTTTTAAAATTCTTAGACAATTAAGCCTATTATAAATTGGCCTTTTCAGCTGCAGTAACAATCAGTTCTATTCAATAAGTAAACCCTTTAGAAACATATGAGGGACCCACACAGATGCTGGTTACAGACAAACTTTTTAAAAAAATCTACAACAGTGGTCAAATATTAGATATACAGGATTCATTAAGACCACCTTCTCTTTTTGTTCAAAACAATTCAGATAGTTTCAACCAATCTACTTTGGTTCTAGTCTTTTCTATAAAACCCACTGTTGGGTACATCTCTCCTCCTTCCTACCTGTTTTCTAGATAAATAAATGTACCTTCTGTGTTATCTCATGCAACCAACCTGAGCCTTTTCCCTTTGTATCTAGGATCACTCTCACCAGTGGTTCCTTCTCTTGGTCTATGCTTGGATACTTCTGATTTGGGCTCAACAAAATAGCAAATAAACAAAAAAACATACTCTTTGCTTGCCTTTAATTATTTTCTCCAATCACTCTTTGATTTTTCCCCTTCCACATTGTGGCAATCTTTGAATCGTGCCATAAGTGCTCACTATGTGCCAGGCCCAGGGATACATAAAATCATGATAACATATGGTCCCTCATTTGAGTACCAGACTATCTACAGAAGCAAAAGTACAATGATGTATATAGTGCAATGATGGCCAAAGAAGACTATGGTGAGGTTTCCTCTATATCCATTACTTTACCATCTACTCTGTTCCTTCAGCTTCCCGAAAATAAACTTTTAAATAAAATTAATAATACCTTTCTAGCAAAATCCAAGGCATTTTTTTTCATTATTTATCCTCCCCGATCTCAGAAAAATCTGATGTAATTGCAACAGCATTCTAGAGTCTAGATTGATCACTGTCTCCTTTGCAAAATATTCTATTCTCTTTGATTTCAGGATTCTGTACTATCTTTGTTCTCTGGTCATATTTCAGGGCATGCTTCTCCTCTCTGTTTCTATCCCATCTTGTAATCTTAATTGAGTCTTTCATCCAAAACTGAACCTACATCTCTCTATTCTTCTCTATGTATCTATTGGCAATTACTCAAAAAAAAAAAAAAAATTCTGTCTCTGAAAGCTTCATTTATCAACTCAAAAGATGTCAAATTTCTCTGTTTCTTCAAAGTTCCATTTCCATAGCATTAACCATCTGCTAGGCAGTTCCTCTCATTCATCGATGTTTAAAATCCACTCGGTCACTTCTCTCCATCCCTGTCACCCTTTAGATATCCCAATTAAATTGTCTAGAGCCAAAAATTTAGAATAAATATTAACTCTTGTTTCTTCCTTTCAACAAATGGCAAATCTTTTATTCTTTTTCACGACGCTTGTAACATCTAGTTTCTTATTTCTCTTCTTATTGACACCACCCCAATCCTAGAACCTCAAAGTACCTCTACAGTAACATATAAGCAATCTGAGTCCGATCTTTCTCTGATTTAGTCAACTTTCCATGAGGTTACCAAAATAATCTGTAAAATATCACTTAAATAGGTAGGAGCCAATCAGCTAGCTTCCTTCTTTTCTTCCTATCTTTATTGCATCATGTTGTCTATACGCAGCCTAATTGCTAAATTTTCCCACTATAGTCCCTTCTTATCATCTTACCAGATTTCTAACTATGCCTGAATATGAAACTTCTCATCAAATCAAGGCTTTGCTATCCATTTCCCAATTATCAATATCATTCGTATCTCTTTACCTTTAAAAATCATGTTGCTTCAACCTGAAATGCTTACCCCACTATTCTTAACAGATTTTTAATCCATGCTTAGCTTTTCTCCTTGCTAATTCCAGCTTCATACCTTTCTTTTCCAACAGCAATTTAAATATTAACTGTCCTACAGATTTGGTTCCCTAGTATACACTTAAAGTATATTCTCAGAGTACCTTCAGAAGGTCAGGCATTATAAGACATCATTAAAAAAAAAAAAAAAAAAAGACATCATTTAGCATAGAATACATCTATCCACAACAAATTAACATAGACTATCAGGCTGTTTCTCCTATGTAAATCTCACCTCTCTAACTCTCTGTAAACTATAGGCTTATAGACATATTAAAATGAGTGACTGTCATCTGCTTCCTACTGTGAAATACTAGCTGACTAACAGGGACTGATGAGTCATTGAAGTGGAGATTATGGACAAGACAAGGATTAATCACCTAGGGAATTTTTTAATTTCTTTTTTTTTTTTTTTGCATTTTATTTTATTTTACTTCTTTTCAGTGTTCTAGCATTCATTGTTTATGCACTACACCGAGTGCTCCATGCAATATGTTCCCTCCATAATATCCACCACCAGGTTCATCCAACCCCCCACTGCCCCCATGGTCCATATATACAATGGAGTATTATGCCTTCATCAGAAAGGATGAATACCCAACTTTTGTACCAACATGGACAGGACTGGAAGAGATTATGCTGAGTGAAATAAGTCAAGCAGAGAGAGTTAATTTTCATATGGTTTCACTTCCTTGTGAAGCATAAGGAATAACACAGAAGACATCAGGAGATGGAGAGAAATGAGTTGGGGGAAATTGGAGGAGGAGACAAACCACGAGAGACTGTGGACTCTGAGAATCACCTAGGGAATTTAAAAAACCTGGATGCCTGGGTCCTACTCCACAGTTTCTAACTTAACTGATAAGGATTAAGGCCTGAACATCAAGAGTTTCAAAAGCTTCTCAGGCAATACTGAGAACCCCAGACTAGTCCATAGTGCAGAAAGAGTTTCCAATCCAGGAATGTCTTAACGGTAAAGGTTAAAAATGTTTTGGTGGGGTGTCTGGGTGGCTCAGTCATTAAGCATCTGCCTTCGGCTCAGGTCACGATCCCAGGGTCCTGGGATCGGGCCCCGGCATCAGGCTCCCTACTCAGTGGGAAGCCTGCTTCTCTCTCTCCCAGTCCTGTTTTGTGTTCCCTCTCCACTATGTCTCTGTCAAATAAATAAATAAAGTCTTTAAAAAAAAAAAAAAAAAAGGTTTTGGCATTCTCTGCCCCAAGCTTTGTTTGCCCAGAGCTTCAATATAAAGACCTGCCATGTGCTAGAGTGACCATGCTAAGTACTTTGGGAGTAGAAATATGTACACATCATTGTTCCTATTCTGATGAAGTTTAAATTTAATTTAGGAGACAATATACATATATGTAATTACTTTTACCTTAGCTATGATAAAACAGATACACAGACACACAGACACAGACACAGACACACACACACACACACACACATATCCCTGACCAAATATTCCATCTTTACCTAAGTCTAAAATATCAAGAGTTCCAAATTTCGAGTAGAGTGATTTATATTCTTTAATATCTATTTTGATGAATTATTTTTGTTACTTTTTTTTAAATAGCGATTCTATCACACTTGTACGCAAAACACTTTTTTTTTTTTTTTTTTTGCAGGTTAGAACTTAAAAGTACAGGAAAATCTTCTACTGGAATAATCTAGAGTAAGAATATCATCACCCCTCAAACTGAGCACTTTTAAGAATCTGGCGTAGAGCCTAGGTTTAAAAGAGATAATACATTTTTCAAATGATAAAGAAATTCAAACAACACTAAGTCAGCCTAGAAACAATAATGGCATAACTAGATAATTTCATATATAATCTTGCCATATTACAGTGGTTATAATCATGGATGCTGTGAAATCTCAAAAAACAAAACAAAAACAAAAACCAACAAGAAATGTTTCTATATTAAAAGTCTGAAAATGGAGTTGCACAATATTAAAACTTCTGGCTTTGACTCATGCTGAAAACTATTTAGAAAGTGGCAACACTTCTGATCATTTGATTTAAAAGCAAAAACAACTCAATAGTAACAGATAACCTCTCAGATTTAGTTCTAAACTACGCATTATTTGATAAGTGAGCATATACAGACACTAGAGCCACTTTACAGGAAGATATTATTTCTCAATGTCAGCATTCCCATAATTTCTGAATATCATCTTATAGGTAAGAAAGTAGATTTCTATGATGGGAAGAAAGATACTAAGTTTTGAAGTTTCCAATAACTGAACAGTCCCGTTCTAATCCTTAAGTGTTCCCCTTGATCATCTTCTTTCTCTCTGAAAATCAACCCTGGCTCTCATTTGTAAATAAAATCAAGGTATGGGGCCAATGGAAAAATTGGATAAAACCAGATGGGCTAAGGAGATTATACACTAAGAAGTGAGAAGGGGCAGAGAGCAGAAGGGAGAGCCCATGGGCACAGATGCAAAGGAGAGCCTGAGGACCTTGTTGTCAGAGACAAGAGGCATCTCTCACATATGACAGACATCTGAACTCTATTTGTGGGTGAGAGATATTTGACAATGAGAAAAACAGAAAAAGAAAATTTCCAGAGCTTTTCTGATAGAATGTTATTTTGCAGACTAAAGTAATGTTTCCTTAAATCTCACAATGTTCAGCAAAATGGACATGTGATAGTTGAGCTTTTTTTTTTTTTTAAGATTTTATTTATATATTTGAGAGAGAGAGAGAGTAGCAGAGGGAGAGGGAGAGGCAGACTCCCCACTAAACTGGGAGCCCGAGGCTGGGCTCGATCCCAGGACTCAGGGATCATGACCTGAGCCAAAAGCAGACACTTAACTGGCTGAGCCTCCCAGGTGCCTCACTAGTTGAGCTTGTATAGAGTTAACACATAGGCATCACTTCTGATACATAATTTTTCTATAATAAGAGGTGGATAATACAGAGAAAGCTTAAAATATCCTCTATAAGAGTGACCTCTGTGAGCTGCCCTAAACTAGCATCTTTAAAAAATCTCACTTCGGGAGGCCTGGGTGGCTCAGCTGGTCAAGCATCCGCCTTCAGCTTGGGTCATGATCTCGGGGTCCTGGGATGGAGACCCATGTCGGGCTCCCACTTCTCCCTCTCCCTCAGCTTGTATTCTCTCTCTCTCTCTCTCTCTCTCTCTAATGAATAAATAAAATCTTTTTAAAAAATCCCACTCTCATATCCCCTGGACAGGCTGGCCAAGAACTATGTTGGTTATTATATCACGTCAAAAAAAAAAAAAAAAAAAAAAAAAGCATTCCTTGTATAAGCTTTGAGAAAACTGAAATATTAATTTCTACAGAATGTGTGAAAACTAAATTGCAAGGAAAAAATAAAGGAAAGCTAAAAGATTGTTGAAAAAAAACTAAAAAGGAAAATATACCACCATAAAAGATAAATGCTTTGAGAAAGCATTCTAGGGACCAATCAAAACCCTCCTCACTAGGGATAGGTTCACTATCCTGAGTGTGGTGATGGTTTTACAGGGTATGCATTTGTCAAAGCTTATAAAATTGTGCACTTTAAATGTATGCAATTTTATATGGCAGTCACCCTAAAAAAGAAAGGGAAAAACCTACATATGCATGAAAACAAACAGTGTACATTTGCAATTCAGAAAGAATACTAGTCTTCAACAGCACTTGAAAATTTGGAAGCTTTCTTGTTGTTAAAACACATATACAAATATTCTTCATCCACATTAGATGAAATCTGTAAAATCTAACATTTCAAATTACATAACAATTTATATTAGGGTAATGTAAATGAAATTAACTTTCAGGGAAGAGAAGATAGGGAAGAAGATGGCAGCATGAAGAATGATGGCTGTTGGTGGAGAAGGAGGGTTGGTATTTCCAAGGACTAAATATCCATCTGTGAATTTTAAAAAGTGGTAGTTTTGTAGGAAGAAAAGGGATAGAACATTTATTCATCTATTGCTTCATTTATTAAAAAAATACTCATTGAAGTCTTCTGACTGCTAAGAACTGCAGAGCATGGATCAGCAAAAGAGACATAGTCTGGTTTCTACCTTTATTAATTAATAGTATTGCAGGGTAGAAAGTTATCAATCAGGTTACTTCACAAATATTAAACTCTCCTATGCAATGCGATAAGAGAAAAAGCAACAAAAAAGTATGACAAAAGTGTCAGGAAAGGTTTCCCTAGGAAGGTTTTCTTTGAGCTGGGATGTGCAGAATGAGTCATCCTTAACTATGTAAAAGAGGACAGTGTGTACTAAAGCCTTGGGGCAGGTAGAACATGGTACTTCCGAACAAATAAGACAGGAACTAGTCCACTTAAGCGATATTTTGGAATTGGGGCACCTGGGTGGCTCAGTCGGTTAAGCCTCTGCCTTCAGCTCAGGTCATGATCCTGGCATCCTGGGATCAAGCCCCACACTGGGCTCTCTGCTCAGCAGGAAGCCTGCTTCCCTTCCTCTCTCTCTCTGCCTGCCTCTCTGCCTACTTGTGATCTCTCTCTCTGTCAAAGAAATAAAATCTAAAAAAAAAAATTAAAAAAAAAAGATATTTTGGAATTAAAAATCTATGGGACTTTGTAATAGTCTGTATTTGGAAGGAGAGAAAAATAACAAGAACGATACCAAGATTTCTGCAACGTGCAACGGGATGCATATGCAGAGCTTTGACTGAGATAGGAAACACAGGAAGGAGGCCAGGCTGGGGGGTAATCTGTTCTGATTTCATGGTGCCTTGGCATTTTCAACCACAAATTCTGAACAGAACTACACCAAAATTAAAAACTTCTATGTATCAAAGAACACAATCAATGGAGTGAAAAGGAAACATACAGAAAGGGAGAACACATTTGCAAAACAATATCTAATAAGGGGTTCATATCCAAAATGGATAAAGAAGCTCACAACCCAACAACACAAACTGATTTAAAAGTGGACAAAGGACATGAATACACATTTCTCCAAGGAAGATAGACAAAAGGCCAACCAGCATATGACAAGATGCTCAATGTAAGTAATTATTAGATAAATGCTAATGGAAAGCACAAGGAGCTATCACCCTACATGGCATTATGATGACTATGATAAAAAAAGAAAAGAAAACAAGCGTTCACAAGGATATGGCTCCAACTGGAACCCTTGTGCACCATTGGTGAAAATGTAAAAGGGTACAGTTGCTATGGAAAATAGTACAGAGGTTCCTCAAAAAATTAAAAGTAGAATTACCATAAAATCCAACAATTCCATCTCTAGGTATATACCCAAAAGAACTGAAAAAGAGGTATTTCTATATTCATGTTCATAGCAGAATTGTTCACAATAGCCAAAAGGCGGAAGAAACCCACGTCTACCAATGGATGAAGGGATAAAGAAAATGTGGTATATACATATACTTGATATTTTCAGTCTTAAAAATGAAGGAAATTCTGACCCATGCTCCAACATGGATGAACTATGAAGACATTATGCTAAGTGTATTAAGTCAATCACTAAGAAATACTATATGGTCCCACTTATATAAGGTACATAGAAAAGAGAAGTAGAAGAGTGGTTACCAGGATCTAGGGCAATGGGAAAATGAAGAATTGTTGTTTTGTAGATAGATTTTCAATATTATATGATGAAAAAAATCTGGAGATTGGCTGCTCAACAATGTGGTGAATATATCTAACACTACTGAATTATACACTTAAAAAAAACGGTTAAAATGGTACACTTTATGTTATGTGTATTTTACCACAATTAAAAATTTTAAGTATGCTGAAAAATTGTATTATAGCTAACTAGCTAGTTACATAATTAACTGATCCATAGAGAGCTAACTAGCTGTGAACTGAAGATATAAAATTTGAAAATCATACAAACCAACAATAATTTCATTATACTACTTTAAAATCATCTCCTCCCTCCTCTTTAAAACCCGGGATGTTCAGTGACTCTGTAAGTATGAGGTATTCTCATCCTGCCCTCCCTAGAGCCCCAGTATGACACAGGAGTCCACATTCATCTACCAAGAGAAAACAAATCAGAAATCTGGAAGTAACTGCGTACATAAAGCTTTCATAGCTGTGCTTACTTACTGCCCCAACTAAAAACATCTCTATTTGTCTATGCACCTAAGTCCAGCAAATATTAAAAATGACAAGCGCAGATACTGAGGAAAAACAGAAGACGACTTCTTTGAGCAAATATGCACTGATTCTAGAGATAAATCCATTGTTTGCACATCAATATATAACCCTCTTGAACAATATTATTCTTCCTACCTTGTTTGCGCACATCCTCTACCGCAGCGACCAATTCTTCTTTGAGATCTTGGCTCTCCTTAGCGATCTGTTCACCCTTATCCAGGAAGTTTTGAGTGGCTTGCTCTACAGATGCCGCCAGTACATGAGCTTTCTTTGACCTCCCTTTCTTTTTACCAGATGGGCCTTTGTTGCTCGTGTTGACAAGGGTTGTCACCTTAAAGACGAAAGAAAAACTGTCAAACTAATCTGCACAATTGTCTAGAAAAAAACACATTATCATCTCGTCATTTTAAAATAGTCCTCGTTTGTTAATTCATGAATGCACATCCCATGACCTAATCTTAAGGAAAATGGGGAATTATATGGGTTAGCATATAAATAAACAGCCATTTATTTCATAGAGAAAAAAAAAAAAAAAAAAAGCATGTGACTGAGTTGGAAGAGCAGACCCACTGGTAGTTTAGTTTCTAGTTCAATGGATGTTGTGCTTTCACAGATTGGTAAGACATTGCACAGCGGAGTAACCAGCTTTGGGGAAGCAAGAAAAGGAAAACCAGTGTGGAGTTGTCTCCAAGCAATTCAGGAGGACCAACACCCAGTCTGAGTCCCCAGAGTCAGGATAAAGGTAAAAGAACAGTTAATAAAGGGTGGGTCATCAACGCCCATTACTTACAGGTCACTCACCAAGGACTTTTGAAGAGCTATGGTATTTCTGAGTTCATCTTATAAAAACAAAATGGTAAATTTGATCTGAGGGAACCGAATGATTCAGTCTCAACATTTAGTTAACCAGCTAAAATTTCCAGACTTGAAATTAGATTTTCATTGCCACTCCTTTTCCAAGTATCATGATTTGTATACATATCTCAACTGCCAAACTTCTTTTAGTACCATAAGAGTTATTTAATGTACTAACAAAGCTGTTAGTATCTTTGAAACAACTTATCTCCTATAGATTCTGATCGTTTCTTTTCTACCAGTGAGAAGTTTGAGAGTGGGGGTAAAAAAAAAAAAAAAAAAAAAAAAAAAAAAAAAGAACTGGTTTTGTAGTCTGTTCAGCAAACGTTGTGAGTCACTGTGGCCTCCATATTTTTTATCGGCTTCATAAGAATGTGGATGCTGTGGTTTATCTTCATTAACATTTGCCCTGATTAGCAGACTCTGGATTTTACTGGAGATTATCAAGAAAACTAGTGCACATGAAAATTCCAAATCCTGTTGTTTCTGCTATTTTACCCAAAATCCAAGAGCAAATAAAGTGATTAGTCAAAGTCACAATTAATGTCCAGTCGGTTTATAGGGCAAGCGATAACACCAGAGGGAAAAAGTATTGAATAAATGTGAACTAAGATGATGAATGCAAGCAGAAGCGATACTTAAGAGGTGGTGAATTTAACACTGGGAGCTGTCATACTTAGCTCTCTTTTGACTGCTAAATAATTAGATGCAGTGAATTAAAGAAAGACTCTATAAGGACATTTAAGTACAAACACTAGACCAAAAAAAAAAAAAAAAAAGGAAGGTAACATCATTAAGAATAAGACTGTCAGATAACGATAGCTGTAAAATGTGTATGGCCCATAACACATTAGTCTTTTCAGTTCCACTCACAATGAGGCAACCGTCAGAAGAAAGACAGCCTGTCACAAAAGTTACTTTCCTAAGGTACAAGAGTGTTCTCTTTTTTTTTTTTTTTAAGATTTTATTTTTTTGACAGAGAGTACAAGCAGGGGAGTGGCAGGCAGAGGGAGACGGAGCAGCATGTAGGGTTGGATCCCAGGACCCTAGGATCATGACCTAAGTCAAAGGCAGATGCTTAACCGTCTGAGCCATGCAGGCATCCCAAGAGTGTTCTCCTTAATAAAGATATACTTTAACACATTAACACACTACTCTTCTAGAACCTCAACTCCCCCAAACAGCCAATACCTGGAAATAAGCACAAAAGTCCCCTAAGCAAATACTGCAAACACCTCAAAAATCTTGATTTATGCTAGGCTCATTATCAGAGGCAAATACTCCTATTCTCACTGATATCCCATTTATTTTCATTGTATATACAATTCTGAGAAGTCCTGTGATCTAATTTTTTTCAGTCTTCTCCAATTAGAAACAACAGAGAGGACAAGGAGTTGTTAACTTAGGGTATATTGACCTCTTAGGGGAGTAGAAGCTGATAGTGAATATGTTAAAATAACAAAATGACTAAATCATCCATTCATTTTCTGTAAAGGTAAACACATTCCAATTCTTCTGTTATCTCATGCTGCATTACTATATAAACATAGCTTAGGTATGCTTATAATAATGAATTAGTATAAAGTGTTACTTAATGAGAAAAAAAAAGCCATGGCATATTACAGAAGTTCCTAAGAAATATGTGATTACATCAAAATGAAGCAAATCAGTTCAGTCCTCTACTCTGAGCTCTCATTTACTCATGAGTGGAAGACCATGATGGGATGAAAGAGAAAAAGAGAGGGAAAGTGATAGGGCTCCATAAGTGCTCAGGTCTTAATCAGTTTAGAATAAAGAAACAGTTGTCAATCCTCCCCATTGGTATTCTGTGTTTTATTAGAGGACAATGTCAACAAATTGGATTTTAAAAAAAGAGAAATAAATGTTAGAAAGGCAAACAGCAAATTATGCTATTACCTATACAGAATACAACCATATCAATAAAATGTAAAAGAATTCAAAGACAAACTATTAGAATTACCATAAGAGCAAAGAACAAGGTGGCTAGATACTAGATAGACAATTAAAAAAAAGCCTGACATATACATCACTAACCAGTAAAAAAAAAAAAAAAAATGTAGTTTTAGGGGCACCTGGTTGGCTCAGTCAGATTTTGTCTGACTCTTGGTTTTGGCTCAGGTCATGATTGGTGGTGGGATGGATCCCCAGGTAGGCTCTGCATTTAGCAGGGAGTCAGCTTGAAGATTTTCTCATTCTACCCACCCCACCCCATTTGCACACATTCTCTCTCTCTCAAACAAATAAATACATCTCTTTAAAAATGTAGTTTTAAATATCTTATTCACACTAATCATAAATTTATATTATCAGAAATAACCATAACACAAAACATAGATGGGGTGGGATAAAATTTTTAATGAAGAACATAAAGGGTAACTACAATAACAGTGAGACAACGAATTCTTAGATGGGAAGACAAAAATGTTAAGATGTCATTTCTTCTCATATTATTCTACAAGTAGCATTCCAGATAGTCATACAATCAGCAAGAAAGCCAAGACAATTTCTCTTCATTCAGTTCATTTCCCTTTCCAGTTGCAAAGTTAAAAGGTTTTTAGTAAATTAGGGAAAGGTCATTTAGGATGTGCATATGCAGGACTCTTGTTGGTCACTTTTTGGCCAGTATATTTTAGTCAAGCCACACTACACAACTCTCCAATTCAATTCCACTCTCCTGCTAGCTGAGCACACTCTCCTACCCTCCAATAAGAATCTACGGCACTCTACATTATTAAACATTTTCCTTTTCTCCCACTTGAAGCCATCATTTTCACCTTGATGTTATATATTTTTATTCTTCTTGATCTATGCCTATATTTTCAACTTAAAATTGTGAAAGTTAAAGCCCATCTACGCCAGTTCTATTCTGGTATTTTACAGAGGAAGAAATTAGGCTTAAAGATGCATCACAGGTAGAAAAAATAGCTTCCTTAAATTCATACGGTTCAAGAAAAACTAAAGGCTAAATTATTCCTGTGTCTGATACTATATCATTAGAACTTTAGAATTCAGTAGTTTCTTCTAGTTTTACTGTCTAACTGAATGAGAGGCTGTTAAAGGATAAAATAATCTTAAAATCTATTTATTCTTCCTATTTGTCTCAATATTATCTATAGGCGTTATTTGTATCCTACTGTTATCTTCACATTCAATGGCATTATTTAGATATCTTAGTGTAAGAATGTACTTATCAATGTTAGGGAAACATTAACCAATGGTTTTATGCTACCTTTCTGCAATGCCTTATAACAACTGATGTATTCAAAGGTCTCAAGCTGAATAAACACATCAGGGATTTTTGTATCAGTTGAGTGTGAAGGATGGCAAAAGTGTCCTAAATTTAGGGGCACCTGGGTGGCTCAGTGGGTTAAGCCTCTGCCTTCGGCTCAGGTCATGATCTCAGGGTCCTGGGATCAAGCCCCGCATCGGGCTCTCGGCAGGGAGCCTGCTTCCTCCTCTCTCTCTCTGTCTACTTATGATCTCTTTCTGCCAAATAAATAAATAAATTCTTTGGGGGGGAAAAAAAAGTGTCCTAAATTTATTGTTAACTAACAGAATGGTAGAGCTGAGGGTTTCCATAAAAACGGTATTCTTCTCCAAGTAAAATGAAGAAGAAAAAAAGACTGAGATACACTTAAGAACAAAAATCAGAGAGTTTTTACTGAAGACAACCACTATTTAGTCTCACAGATACATCCACCACCTCCTCAGTAAGCTAGGGTGTATCCAAACTATCAATGCTCGGCAATAGCACAGGTGGCTTCAATGTAAGAACATAATGGAATCCATGACTCGATGCCTTAGAGAAGGCAAAGCAGCAGGGACATATTCTGATCAAAAGGT
This sequence comes from Martes martes, assembly GCF_963455335.1. NCBI lineage: Eukaryota > Metazoa > Chordata > Mammalia > Carnivora > Mustelidae > Martes > Martes martes. The sequence continues at coordinate 94,402,099 of NC_137896.1, read as the reverse complement.
AGTAGTCACAGAGGCAGCTCAGGGACCTCTGAAGCTACAGGTATCTGTGCCTAAGATTCAATATTCAGACTGGCACTGGGTCTTGGGTATATAGTACTTACAGACTATTAAGTAGCCAGGGCCGTCTTTTAAGAGATGGCTATTCTGTGGAAATTCCTGGTAGAATATTATGCCTCCTCCTACCCCAAACAGGGACTCTCTAATGCCCACATCAGTTTTCACCGAAGCCCAGAGTCATGTAAGATCCAAATCTCTTCTTCCCTTTCTAACAATTTGCGAGTACATCTTTTTGTGCAATAGGAGAAAGAACGAATGAAAGAAAGAAGAAAAAAGAAAAGAGAGAGGAAGGAAAAGAAAAGGAAGGAAAAAATGAAAAGAGAGAAGAAAAGGAAGGGAATGGAAAGACAGGGAAGGGGAGAGGAGAGTAGGGAAGGGAAAGAAGAAAAGAGAAGGAAGGAAGGGAAAAGAAGAGAAAAAAGTTCTATTCATCAACAGAGACTAGGAGTAATAGCATGAATATTGACCTGTGTAGAATTGGAATGGTGTTTCCAAGGCAGTAAGGAGACCAGATCTACTTGGTAACAAGGCTGTGTATGAATGATACAGAAAGTAAAGTTAGACAGATGTGGTGGAACAAACTTTGATCGATGCCAAGCAAAGAGTTGAGATTTTATTAGTCACTGCCAATTTTTTGAGCATATATTTAAAGTGTTCATTTTTCCTCTTTCTATTCATTTCTCAGCCCACTAAATTTTGGTTTTATTCCCATACCTCCTGTAGCAAAGTTCTCTTAAACTGATCTCTCACTAAGGTAATCAATAAGTTGCCAAAATCTAATTATTTTTTATCACATCATACCACTCTGCCACATTTAGTGCTATTGACTCAACTTTCTTTCCTTCTGGAAATGTCTCTTGGCGAACTCTCTAAGCAGTACTCTTCTCCAAACTCCCGTATCTTTAAAAAGGACATTATCATCAAACTTAGTTCTCTCTGTACCTATCTTCGTCTCCCTCCCCCCTATGCCAGGAAAGGCATTCTCCTACCATCACTCCTTTAACTGTTCTTCTGAACACATCCTCCAGATCCCTGTTTCTTTAACTAGGCCAGCTTCTCTCTAAATCCTTCACATGCCCCTTTCTGTAGGCTCTTCAACCTTAGTTTAGAAGGATACTAACTGGGCACCTGGGTGGCTCAGTGGGTTAAAGCCTCTGCCTTCGGCTCAGGTCATGATTCCAGGGTCCTGGGATTGAGCCCCACATCGGGCTCTGTGCTCAGCAGGGAGCCTGCTTCCCTTCCTCTCTCTCTGCCTGCCTCTCTGCCTACTTGTGATCTCTTGTCTGTCAAATAAATAAATAAAATCTTTAAAAAAAAAAAAAGAAAAGAAGGATACTAACTATTCTCTAGTTCTACCTCCTATATTTCTTCAACGTCCCTGCCTCTCATCTGAGTAGGGAAGAAATCCTTCAGCTCATAGGTAAGGGTATAGTGGTCAAAGGTCCTACAGTCTTGACATAATGATGGTCCCAATGGACTCTGGCTGAAGGAAAACATTAGCAATGAAGGGCCAGAGGATGGGCACCACTGTTTTCAGATGCACTGAAGGTATGATCTGAGTATAAAACCATCAGAGCCAGGCTGGTATTAGACTGGCTAATCAACATATAATGTCTTAAAATTTACCCCTCCATTCCTGAGTAAGAGCAATAAAGCTGTGTCCAAGATCACTTCGTTCTTTACTTTTTCTTGCAATATGTTTTATTGTAAGATTTGTTTATCTGACTATGTCCCATCACGATCTCTACTTGATCAGTTCTCTGCTTCCATAATCTAAAAGCTCAATAGACATGGAATACTTCTTTTTTTCCCAAAACAATAAGCCACAGTCAGGGCACCAAGATACTTTGTCTCAGCAACTCTGTCACATCTGCCAAGAACCAGCAACAGAGTAGTTTATCTAAGCCTCCCCCATGGGGCAGTCAATTGAAAGTGAACTCTGGAGACATCAAGTGCCACCTGAGGTTAGTTAGAAATTAGAATTTTAGGCCCCACTCCAGACCTACTAAAAGAGAATCTGGATTTAACAAGATCCCTAGATAATTTATATGCACAATAAAATCTGAGAAACACTGAATTTTAGGACAACAATTCTCAGACTTGATCATGCCTAAAAATCACCAACATGCCTGATAGAAGACAAACATAAATCTTACAGTGTTTCTGCTCAGGCAGATCTGGGCTAGGGAATTTTGCATTAATCACACAAAATCATGATATACATATGGATTATGGACCTTAGTTTCAGAAATAGTAGTCTAGTTGAAGTGGGAAAAAAAAAAGTGAAAGTTGAAGCAATGACTTTCTAACAGGTGACCTCTCTCTCCTATTTTGAGTGTCATGGCAAACCACTAGTCTTCAAAAATAGCTTATTGATGAATTAACCAACTGACCCTTGGCTAGAAGGCAATCTCATCCACTGTGCAATCACAAAGAACTTGGAAAAGTAAGATTATACAGATGTGGATGCTATGAACCAATCGCTGGAACTCTCCAGAAAAACAATAAAACTGAACCAAGAGCTGGAAATAAAAATGGCAATGTCAGCATTGTTTTGCTGGACTCATGTACTTTGCAGATGTGAGTAGTAAGTCTTTGTGAATTCCATCGTTGCGTTTCTCTGAAGTACTTCATTCATCATAATTTCTCAGTTACAGTAAGAGACGGCTGTGATGACTGTTGCAGCTTAAAAAAGCAAGAGTTTTCTGAGGCAAAATATTTGAAAACAAAATTATCAAAAACAAGTTATTTATTCCAAGAACAACTAAAAATAAACAAAAAATTCCCAAAAGAAGAAAACCTGTCTGACTTAAGATAGGAGAAAGTTAAATGCTCAAACGTCAATATATTTGTTGTTTTTTTTTTTTAATAGAATTAGTTTTATTTATTTATTTTTAAAGATTTTATTTATTTGACAGAGAGAGAGAAAGATCACAAGTAGGCAGAGAGAGAGAGGAGGAAGCAGGCTCCCTGTCTAGCAGAGAGCCAGATGCAGGGCTGGATCCCAGGACCCTGAGATCACAACCCAAGCTGAAGGCAGAAGCTTAACCCACTGAGCTACCCAGGCACCCCTAAAATGGCAATATGTTTGAAAAGATGAAGCTTCTCAGAGAAATCTTACATCAGGTTTTAAGAACTGCCAACTAGTCAAATTACATTTTCTTTGAATTATTCATTGATAACTTTGCTTATTCATTTAACGATTATAGACTGAGCATAAATATGGCCTATGCTTTTCCTTATAAAATATAGGAAAAAGATATATGCTCACCTTGTGGTATACTTTACTAGAAGTTATTTCGTATCACAGAATCTCCACGATATTTAAAGTATCTGGATGTTGTGCACATTGGACAGAAAGGAAGCCCAGCAAAGTAAGGCTAGTTCTGGAGGAAAAGACTTTGATAATACAAACTTACTGTAATTTCATAATGATGAAAGTAAGATCTCCATATGTCAGAAACTATTACACTAGGACTTCTTGTTGAACTGGTCTTTCTTCCTCAACACAACTCCACAGCCCATTTTAGACAAAAGGAATTAATCAAAAAAATTTTTTAAAAGGAATTAATCATAATTAATCATAATATGCACAGTTGTTGATAATTCCACAGCCTCAAAAGTCAGAATCAGAGATGACAGTCTTTTAATAATACACTAGTAATTTATGGAGGGATAAAATGGAGACTTAGTCTGTCTCTTTGCCTTTGAAATTTCCTCACCTTATCTGATATTGACAATGTAGAATTCAGATACATGTTCACTGATACTGAGACCTGGAAACAAGCACTCTTAAACTTTGAAATAAGGATTTATTATTTAATCTGAAACAGACCTGAACTACTAGCAGTTACTTATTCCTATAAAGAAAGCCTATGTATAATATATTCCATTTAAGTTATTATTTTTTGTAGACTCACTTTTTTTTTCTTTTTTCGGAGAGAGAGAGCACACATGTGCAGCAGGAGAGGGACAGAGGGAGAGGGAGAAAGAGAATCTCAATCAGGTTCCATGCCCAGCAGGGCTGAAGCTCACAACCCTGAAGCATGACCTGAGACAAATTGATAGTCGGATGCTCAAACAACTGAGCCACCCAGGCACCCTGAATCACCCTAACTTTTATCCATTTATTTTTCTAAAATATTTTATTTATTTATTTAACAGAGAGAGACAGAGCACACAAGCAGGGGGACTGGCAGACTGAGGGAGAGGGAAAAGCAAACTCCCCACTGAACAGGGACCAAACGCGGGGCTTGATCCCAGGACTCTGGGATCATTACCTGAGCCAAAAGCAGATGTTTAATCAAATGAGCCACCCAGGGGTCCCAACACTCTCAACTTTTAAATAAAATTACAAGGCAAACCTTCTCACTCAGTTGCTTTGGTACACAGTTCCCAAATGCTTTCTTTTGAAGTATGAAATACCAAAAAAAATTGAGAAATTAACCCCAAAATAGATATTCTATAGTATAAATAAATATAAAAAATTTTTGTCTCGGCTTAGGTGGCTGCAATTTATGAAGAGGTCCAATTGAGTACTGGATTATCCATTCATATAGGTAAGAAGTGATTCAAACTTATTTCCTAGGAAGTATCTCAATAGTATCTGTAAGCCAAGATGAAATAGGGTAGCCTTCTCTTTAGATACATGTTCTTCATAAGAAAAATTTCTTTCAAGGATGTTAAGCTAACATTCTCCCTGCTCTCTATTAAGGCATGCTGTTTCATATTTAAGTAGGAGCCCAGAGGAGCTCCATTTCTCATAACCTCTAGGGAGTATGGTCTAGATTCACTGCCTTCAAAAAACGAGTCTGAGAGAAACAGCATTCAGTTTGCTTGAAGGAAGTTCTGTGCATTCTCTCTCCACCAATATAAAATCTCAACCAGTCTAAATTAAAGCAGGAAAGAAAAGAGAGAAATGGTATTATACTGGAGACTGGTAAAAATGTTTTTAACTACCTTAGGGTGATATCACCCATCAATGGAGGGATACTACCACAATGAGTTTTAGGAAATCACTCTGTATACTGCAAGGTTTTTTATGTTATTTTCCACACTATACAGAGAAATTTCTCTATGACTTTAGTAGCAGGAATACTGCAGTTTCTCCTTACAAACTGGTTTGACTTTATGCTAAGGACATTAACTGTATAATAAATTAATGCTTCCTTTTTGCATTGACTTCGGAAAGTTTAACCTAAATTTGTGATCCCTGTTAGAAGGCATATGATTTGATAATTACTATTACTGCATTAGTCTCAATCTTTGCTCTTATTTGTGCTTATACCTACCTTGCTTTAAAAAAAAAAAATCGCTTTCTCTTAAGCTGTATTAACCTTCTAGTACTTTATATATCCTGTAAACTATCATACTTTTGCCTAAATATAGTATTCTGCTGATTGTAAGATAAGCCTTTTTCTTCATATTTTTCTGTATCTGAAATAAGGATGAGTCCTACAGTCTATGTCATTTAAAAGATGTATTTGATAGTATTTTTTTTTCTCAGAAGCACTTAAATATGTATCTTTTAATTTATGACATCTTAGATTTGATAAAACAAAATACTCACAAGATCAAATTTATTTCAAGGATCTACTTACAACCTAGGTTTTCCTAGAATCTGCACGATTTTCAATATCTACTTACAGCCAATGAAAAATGAAGTTCAAAATTAAGTCACTGAAACAACACCAGACATTCACTGAAAGAGCATCACTTAGAGTTGAAGATTCAGTGAGTAAGAAGGCATTTCTGTTCTTAAAAGTCCTAAATGTTTTAACCATCCTTGTCCATCTGAGGAAATCCCATGCTGTTTTGAATGTCACTAAAAATAAAAGAATGACTAAACTACGTCCATGATTCACAACTTTGCATTTACGAAGGTTAAAATAAAATGAAACAAAATAAAACTAAAGACTGTTCAAAGACAGTGTAGAAACAAATGTGAAACCAAAAGAAATGAAAAATATTTTTCATTCAATGCAGTTAGCTAACAGCTGACCCAAATTTCCATCCTCTCCCTAAAGCCATCACGTCTTTTCACTTCAGTCTTTGATTGACAAAGGCACCTGATTCTGGGGCACCTGGGTAACTCAGTCAGCTAAGCATCCAACTTTTGGTTTGGCTCAGGTCATGATCTCATGGGCCATGGACTGAGCCCGTGTCAGGCTTCTCACTTGGCAGGCTGTCTGTTGAAGACTATCTCTCTCATTCCCCCACTCATTCTCTCTCTTTCTCTAAAATAGAATAAATAAAATAAATAAATAAAATAATAATAAATAAAATAATAAATAAAATAGAATATTTCTCTAAAATAGAATAAATAAAATAGAATAAATCTGAAAAAAAAAACAAAAACAAAGGCACTTGATTACATATTTTCCTTTTCTAAGACTGGTAGACTCTAATAATGTACACACTCTGTAGGGAATAATGGATCATCAGTGGGATGCAAGAAAAATATCAGAACTTTGCATCGGTGCTTTTTAAAGATTTTGTTTATTTATCTGTCAGAGAGAGCGAGCGAGCACAAGCAGGGAGAGCAGCAGGCAGAGCAGGCAGAGGGAGAAGCAGGCTCCTGGCTAAGCAAGAAGCCCCATGCGGACTCCATCCAGGACCCTGGGATCATGACCTGGGTCAAAGGCAGACACTTAACAGACTGAGCCACCCAGGCATCCCTATATTGGTTTTTTTTGTTTGTTTGTTTGTTTTGTTTTAATCTAAAACCATTTTTAAAATTAAGTCAGATTAATGTTTCATAAAAGGATTTACACTGACACAATCACCCCAGCCATATGTCAGATGGTCCTGAGCCACATATGAGCTATATTGAGGGAACGGTGGAGGTTCATAAACCCAAGGAATTGGCAGTAGTGCCCTTACACCTCAATGTATGACTGGTTAAGTGGATTTGAGGGTTATATTAACTGATTTTCAAACACACACCCTACACACACACACACACACACACACACACACACTCTTTCTCTCTCTCTCTCTCTCATGAAATGGAACACAGACTTAAAAAGACTTGCAAAAAAACCAGAGCTTGAAGATAATACTAAAAATGCAAGCACACGTGAACTATAAGAAAATACAGAGCTGACCCTCCCCCTACTCTTAATACTAGCTCTTTGTTGGCTACATAGGAGGCTGAAGAAAAGATAATTTCCTCAGAGCCACAAGTTGAATTATATATTTACATCAATCATTACTAGTGATGAATCTCATCCCAGTTTCCCTGAGATATTAGCTAATGATGTTCTAAGGCAACTATGATTTGCAGAACTTTAAAAAAGTTAAGCCTCCAGAATATTTAGCATTTGGTTATATATTTTATATTTATTATTTTTATTATGGTTAATAGGGAAGACTGCTGGGTACTACCAAACCTATTTCTTTTTCCTCTGGTCACAAGATAACACTACTTCACAATTTCCCTTGGAGTTGATGTGGTCAGTTGAATTCTAGCCAACAGAATGTGAGAAAAGCTAGCGGTGCATGCTTTTCTCCATCTGCTTTGTTAAAATTCTCCTCCATGTTTATTCTCCCAAGAGGACAATTTTGCAAACCAGGTTTTGAAGAAGATAAAGCCACAAGATAGAAGGAGCCAAAGAATCTAAGTTTTCCTTTGGAGGAGAGTGACCCATGAATCAGAAATACTCACTTGGATATTATATAATAAGAAGAAAATGTCTATTGTATTAAGCCTCTGCGATTTTGAGGTTTATTTATTATAGCAGCTAATATTGACTACATCATTGTATTATTTATAGTTAAAATATTGTTTTTAAAAGTTTACATTATTATTTTCAAAATATCTATGATTATGAATATTTTATAATGTATTTAATATATTAGTTCAGGAATGCACACTCATTTAAAAAATAAATAGCATACACTATACATATATATATACACACAAATACATACAAATACGTACATATATATTTTACTATTTTGGGGTCTTGTAACATTTCTATTTAACATTTGGTAGACAAAGCTTTGGGTGCCAGTCTTCTGCTTTTCATGCAGTTTTTCATATCTTCCTTCTATGAACTGTGGGATACAAATTCCCATTTTCCACATGAGAAAGTTTAAAAGAGCCAAGTTCTTTTTCTTCTACAGTTCCGAGAAGCCATTCTTCCTAACAATTCAATAACCTAAGAATAATATGACTGCAACTTAATGGTATATTTCTCACAGAAACAAACAACATAGTGATTAAAATCACAAATCTAAAGTGTTACAAGTCAGCTTACAAAGTTTTTCTCAGGTTAAGATCCAACTACTGAATCAAAGAATTATTAAATATGAAATTTCAAGGAAGCCAGTTAATGCCTTTAAAAAACTGGGACATTAGCATAGATATTGTTAAATAAGTCTATAGATACAGGAACACATAATGCTTAGTTACGTAACCTACCGGGTTTACAAGGACTCTCTTTAAATGCTCCCTGTTGACTTTACAACCTTTACTCCTCCCTGACTTGAGAAGGAGGCAGGTAGGATTCTGTGACCTGGAAGAACTTCAGCTGATTCTTTCTTTTAGCTCTTCAAAAGATAAACTGCATTTTGTGGTGAGCAACCAGAATACACTTAAAAGACACATATTTTTCCTCCTCCTTTTCAATTTGAAATCACTTGAATGCGTTATGGTCAAAGGCTTGAAAATACCCCACATGTCAGGATATTTCCCTCAATACTTCCTGCCTCAATGCACCTCACTGACTATCAGCCAGATTTTCTACCTACTAAAATTTTTACCAAGCTCCCGCAAATGACACATCTTCTATTTCTATCACTCACACACATCTTAAATTATCTCTTTCCTTCAGACCAAAATGGTACGTAAAACCCATGGTATAACTGAACATACAACACTCCCGCACAGACAAGTCTGGTGGTTAAACACAGCTACCAGACCTCCCACTGTCACTGAACCCACACAATGGATGTCTTGGGGGAGTATCAATCAGCTTGAATACTACTAGGTACAGAAAAACACATTAATGAGTTCAAGGAATCAGAAAAAGTTATTCAGAAATAGATCAACCAGGCACAGAAAACACTGGAGACAACAAGAAAGATAATAGGACTCCGGGGTTCAACACTTCTAATAAGGAAGTCTAAAAACATCAATGAACTCAAAGTTGCAACACAGGTGATTTGATTACTTTGTGAGCATATTCTATCTATTCTTATTTTGTTTGCTAAAGTTAATTATTTCCTCCTGAAGCAACTTTCAAAATTAATAATACCAAAACAAAAAAATGTTGCAATAACCTAAAAAAACAAAACAAAACAAAAACCCAAATTCTAACATGGACAGGAGATTTTAGCATAAATCATGAGAGGAGAATCAAATGATCAGGCTATTCTGAAGCAATCATACATGGTATTAATTTCTTTATTTTCACTTAATACTTTAAATGTATTTAAAGAAATGTCGCCAGCAGGAAAAGTAGGGATATAAACCTCATCTTATGAAAAAAAAATTATTTGTACATTTTCTTAAACTTTTTGTAGTAGCCATTAAATTTACCCAAACTTTCTCTCCTCTCCCTTTTCCTTGTGTGCGAACACACACACACACACACACACACAGAGAAAATAAAACATGGGCTAGAATTCCTATCATGCTACCTTGACTTTTATAGTTTTATCATGTGACATGTATTTTTAAAATACTGCATCAAATTCCAGATCCTGGTAACTTTGGTATATTTAAAACATAAATTTCAAGCTTTTATAAATACTGATGAGAAGCTTCAGATTGTTGGTAAACCAAAAAATATAATAATTGGAATCAATACTAAAATGAAAAAAATATATAAGCCATAGTTTTTCCTGGAACAGACCCAACATTGCTGGCCTCGTATAAAGGGAATGATATATCCAAGCCCCTGGGGGATACATTTAACACAAAACCTACTGAGTTCTGGGGGGCGGGGGGGAACCTGTTTCCCCACTAGCATATTTAAAAAGTTTCTTACAAAAACAAAAAGCAAAACAATCCCACCAAAATCCAATTTTTTTCTGTTGTTGAGTAGTTTCTAGAATCACAACAGAGCATGATTGAGAATGCCACCTTGTTCTTTCTCAACAGATCCCTAAATAAATCCTCTTCAGATATGCCCAGCTTCTTACCCACATAGCATATGTCAGTAAAAATGAGGAAATGAAAGCATCGTCCTTGTGATTCAGAAAAGGACAATGAAGCTCTGAGAAATATGTCTGCCAGAGGTCATAAAGCCCATTGAAGAAGAATAATTCTGGTTTTAATTTTTCTGACACTAGCACTTATTACCCTAAAATAATATTCAACACACATTTGCCTCATTTTATATACAGTATACATTTCTAAAAACAAAATCCACTGTATTTTATAGCTGTAAATAAATGTGGCTACACAATTTCATTATGGTATGCATGACTTACCCTTTTTAAAAACGTTCTCTGGTTTTTCAAATAAATAATTATACCCTCTAATGACTTTTTTTGATTTCCACATGTATTTGTTATTATTCTCCCATTAAACTAAAAACCACCAGCAAAATGCCAATGGCTCGAGAGAAAAAACAAAACCAAACAACACACTGACATTTTACTGTTGGGTCATCTCTTCATGGATAGAATGCCAGGCTTCCACTTGAATGCAATGCCATATTGACTAGCTACATTTCTTAAGATTACCTCTAAAAGGCTTCAAGGTTCTAGGAAATTGCTGATTAAATAAAGGGGAAAATGAGCAGGATGTAATTATCTTGTCAAGATTCTTCTTGTAAACCTTTATTTGGACAATTCACAAAAAAGAAAGCAGCTCATTTCTCTTTAAAGACTGTATTAGCAAGGATTATTTCATACAATCCACCCCCCCCCCCAAAAAAAGACTGTATTAGTGTTTTTGAAACTGCAGAATGGGGTCTAAAGGTTCAGTACTAAAGCGATATTGCAGAATGGAATGTCATCAAAACGCAGTGGCATGGGGAAAGCATATAAGTTTTGGAGTCTGCGATTTCTTATTTGGGTGAGAAATCACTGAATCTGAGACTCAATTTTCTTATTTTTAAAATTGAGGGTAATAATGTAGACCTCATAGAAATGTGGTGAGAGTTAAGTATGATAGCTTATTTGAGGTACTTAGTAACAAAGGAGATGCTCCAAAAAGTAACAGTGAACACACAACCATGTGCAGAAAGTCTTGGATGTGACGTCAGAATACTGGAACTTGAACCCCAGACCAATCACTTATTAGCTTCTAATACGGAGGTAAATTAATTTCTTTGGACCTCTTTTTTTCAGCTCTAAATTAAAAATTATCCCTAAGTTATTTTAAGCTCTACATTCTATATCCTAATAAAATAAAGTTCTTCACTTGTGGTTCATGATGATAAGCTTTATACATAAATATTTGAAATTTATTTCCTGTATCCACTGTAAATGGGGGAATATTAGTTTAATATTAATGTTGATCCATAGATGACCATTCCAGTGTTTTACCCAAGTGTCCCAAGTATTTTATGAAATGTCTCATAATTTTCTTAAGCTATGCACCTTATTTTCTCATAATATGTTTTTCTAAACTTCCAAACTGAATATACCTGTATAGTGCTATTAAATGAGCTCAATTTCAGTCTAATTTTTCATTTTAAGCAATGCATACTTCACATTTTTCTTTACTTTTTTCATACAGTGTAGAGAATAGTTCAACAATTTTTTAAATTAAATATTTACATTTCAAAAAATTATATTTTTAGCAATGTGCTAGTGATTTTGAGGAGCCGAAACTTTGCTGAGCCAGAAAGTCTTAAGCAGGTGTTTAATTGGACTAATTAAGCAACATGTAGTCACTTCCGGTTTTCCATTTGCTCTTTGTGAATGTAGATAAGCAACACAACTGATTGCCTAATTAGACTTTTTAAAACTAACTCACTTTTTATAGCCAAGGAATTTTTTAACCCACAATTACAAACTCAAAACATAAAATGTGATCTGAAGTCTTACATATTTTTCTTCTTGTTCTAACCACCATTTTTAATTTAATTTTTTTCATATTACCTTAACAAGATTAGTATAGCAGATAAGAATAATAAAACGTTCCCCATATATAAAGGACATAAAACACTCTATGGTTTACTGTTCTTACTGTTTTTCTTAGCAAGAATAAGACGTATCTTCTCTTGCCTGACTCACTCTGAAGAAAAAATCAATATATTTAGTTGACCTAGGGATCAAGTCTGAAAGACAGGCCACATTAGTACTATAACCATGTAAATCAACTAGCTATATATGTCTTGTTGTTACCAAACTTCAGATGGAGAAGGGCAAAACATAGTTTTCTTTTTCTCATCCTTCTCCCCATACCTGTAGACAATAAGGATGTGCCAAAAGTGAAATTATAAATCACCAGGGAAATCCAAGTCCATTTAGGGTTCAAGGTACTATTCATATATTCTTGAGTAATATGTGTATAAATCAGGGAGAAATATAACATATATTTTCTAACTGCAAACCTCTGGCTAAATTTTATATATTATATATAATTTTATAGGTGTGCCTAAGCCCAATCTCACAGCCCTGCACTTGGAGACCTGCAGACCCTAAGTTACCCAGAATATGGTGACTGGATTCATATGCACTTTCTTAACAACATCAGGCTCCTCTCATTATTCACTCACTATGTTGCAACTACTCCCTTCTGGACTGAAAGAGCATCTCCTAGGCAGCACAGGAGAAAGAGAAACAGTAAATGATGTGCTGTAAATCTATGGGTCACAGAGATTTTGTAGAAAAGAATAGGAGAATCTCTAAGGCATTAAAGAGAGGAGATGTTTCATGATACCGTGCATTGACAAAAAGAAAGAAAAAGCAAAGAAAGATGAAAACAGAAATGAGAGAAGACAGTTTTTTACAGTAATTAGATGATTAGATTTTCCTGGATACCTGAAAAAGTATAGCTATGAGGTCCTAGGAGAAGGTCTCAGACCTTGCCCAATGCCAAGTTTATGTTATCTATTTATTACTAACATTAGGATATTAGAAAAATGTACATGAATATTCATGAGCTCACCCTTCTGCCAGTAAGGACAGGAAAGCATATTCTGGGGGAACTTGCTCTGAAAAGCTTTAGGTATTTACAATGCCTTCTCTCAATCCATCTGCACAACCATACCGAAAAAATGCACCAATCATATGCCAGAGACAAGTAACATCAGGTGGATTCTTGGGAAAACATCACATGGAGGTCAGTAGCACAGCCAGGCATTGAAGCCAGACCTGACTCTCTCTACTCATCCTTCTAACCTAATCATTCTTTTTTTTTATGCTTGAATAGCAAGATGGATTTTGACAATTTAGATAGAGATGTTTTCCTTTATACGAACGCAGATAAAATTCAGATAAAGTGAGCATTATGGCATACTAAATATGAAAGACATGCATCATTGTGGAAATAGAATCATAACTTCTAATTACAACGAAAGCTTATACATCTCACATTCTGGGCCTAACTTCCATAAAATATAAAATGTAAGCAATGATATTTGGACAAAGGCTTCTCTATGGTCCCTTCTAGCTATGATGTGGTATAAATCTGTGCCATACAGCGGGAGAAAGCCAGACAGGGCAGCAAAATGACTAGCGAGTGGGTACTGCAGGGAAGTTGTGTTGCAAAGTCAAGCTAGTCACTCATGACTGACTGGCTAATTCTTTAAAGTGGTGCTCGCATTAAACACAAATATCTTCAGTAAACAACATGGAGTGTACTTCATCCCTTTAACACTTGAGAAATGTAGACGTTCCCCTTATTCCCACAAAGGTTTCTCAAGGAGCCACTGCGTGAAGCAGGAAAAGGGGAACATCTCCTGTTAATTCTTAAAGCACAAACATGAGGATCCCCAGCCTCCCCTTCTTGTGCCTTTTCCCTTAAGAGGTGTCACTTGTCACAATAGGGGCAGGAATACTAGAGGGCACCCATAATTAACTGAGAAGAGAATGGGCAAGAGAACTAGAGAAGTCATCTGCAGAAAGAGGCTGGGGCCCTCAGGGGCCATTAGGTGCAACTGTGCTCTGTGCTGAGCTGGTGACGCCAGTTTCATCAGTATCAGCATAGGTAGCATCCGGCCGGGCAGCCCAGGGCTCGGGATGGTGGAATGATGGTGGAATTCCAGGCTGCTGCAGCTCTAAGTTAAGCAACCAGTGCTGATACCATGATGGGTCAGAGCAAGCTTTACATTCAAGACAAGATCGAGGCAGTAGTGGAGGGATCTGGAGGCAGGATTCAGACTTTCTAACTCAGCCAGGAGACAATGGAGCTGGGAGCTCCTTAGGGAGTCAGGTGTGGGATTCTGGGCGTTAGTGCAGAGAAGGACTTTATCATCAAAAGAAAAGAGGCAGGGAAAATGAGTCAGAAGATCAGTCCCCAAAACTGAACCAATCTGTAAGGGGTGGGAAAGACAAGAATTCACATATATTCATCTCCTGGACAAAAAGTGACACATATATCAGCAGGAAGGCTCAGGTGTATAACCCGTTTGGTGGGGGTTTTGCTTCAGGAAAGCTGCCAGCTCCTATTATGACAGACTGGACACTGGACAGGCCTTCAGTTCTCATATGCAAACCCTCTGAACCACGCCAGGTATCTTCCTACTATAAATAAACCCAGACTTCTGCATGAAGCCAGAGCACATGTATGTGCAGCTCGTAAAGCAGTAGCTTCTTAACCGAGTGACACAGTTAAGTCCTGTGATCGACTTACACCATCTACTTAGCTGATGGTGGAAGCTCATTTAATAGGCAACCTGTGCATAGACTTGGATGACAAAGTCATTTATACAATGAGTAAGACAACAAAATTCTAATCTTGTGTACAGAGTCTAAATACTTCATCTCACTTCAGCTTCTCGTCTTGCGGTGCGACACCCATTTTAACTCTCAACAACTACGCTGATGTCAGTGAGGGGAAAGCAATCTATGTTTAGAAGTGACTTTTGATAATCAGTGCAACTGAAAAGATTCTCTTCACAAGACAGGAGAGAGTGCTGCCAAAGAAATCAGCAGGGCTGCAAGAGAGCCCTGCTCTAAATCTGGTTTAAAAAAAAAAAAAAAAAAGCCATCCAATCTTTACAAAACTAATAGGACTCGTGAAGAGGCAAGTGAGACAACCATGCAAGTCTTCAGGGAGTGAGAAAGACACTCGTCTAACTGCTTGTTTTTTGGCAGAAAAGTTTTCTTACGGAAATAGCAAAGCCAATTTTTTTTAAGGAACCTTTATAAATGTTACAATATCCCATTTATTTACTTTATTCTTTGGCTTTTTTATTTTATCACATTTACTTACCTTCATTCCTCTTTATACGAATGTATAATTCCTTTCTCCAAAATAAAAATAAAAGGCAGTTCCAACTTGGTAGGTGTATTAAAGTTCACAAAGGAAAAAAACAGCATCATAATTCGGAATGACATTACTGTTAACTACGTAATCAAGATCAGCCACATACTGGATGTGTAATTTAGCGACTCCCCTTCCAGCCTCTACAAATTATTGACCGAGCCCCTACTACGTCTGGGTGCCACTCAGGATAATGAGCACTGGGGGCACCCAGGTGAACGACACAGACATTGTCCCTGTTCTCATGGCATTAGGATCTAGCTGTGGGGGAGAAGACCATTACAGAAGTAAATGTAATAAACAGGTAATACAAATCTTAACTGGTGAGACGAAGGAAACACTGAGACAGAAGGGAAGTAAGGCACGTGGTAGGCTCACTTAGATGGATGGTCAGGAAAGACGGTGGGAGTCAGGTTAGATAATTTCAGGGAACAGAGATACTCTGAGATCTGTACATACTGCTCCATGCAGACACACTAGTCAGGATAATTGTGGAAAACTTCCATCCTCTAATTATCAACCACTCTAGACACTCAGTCAACACTTCAGCGAACAGCCTGTTTACGTTAACTCCATGCACATCTTTGACAGCATGACGATCCTATCTCACACTCACGCTCTCCAATAAAACAAATTCAACCACGGCTTCCACCTCAGACAATAAGATTCACCCAGCCCACCCACTCACATATGTGGCGGGTCCGTTTCAGTATCTGGCTTATCAAACATATTGAATATATTCTGCCTTTTATTGGTGATAAGTCCATGCCTAGGTTGCTACTCATTTCATGCCCAGGGCCTCACAGAGAGTGTGGCTCATAGTGGGTATTCAGAAAATGGAAGTTTAATAGATGAATAAATGACCACATGTACCCCCTAATTATTCTTATAAATTACTTTTTGGAAAATTACATCAAATTCTAATGTAAAAGATTATCACAGAAAGCCCATTGGAAAGTGAAGAAATGTTAAGAAATATTTCTATAAACGCTCCATTTCCATTTCTTCTGACTTCTTTCTTCTAATTTAGTTGAATTTGGATGCCTCTACAGTGTATCTAAAACTTTATTATAAAAAGAGAAAACATTTTCCATTGTATCACATAATACCTCCTCAACAAAGTTGGTAGTGTTTACCCTCCTCATCCAAATATATTAATTTGAAAACTAGAACATAAGGTGGTGACAGCATATTTCTAAAGAGAATTTTCTGTGATCTGAGTACCAAATTTGACTATATTCAATAGAACTACTCTACTAAAAGGGTCTGATACTTTTGGTTCACAGTCAAAATTATTTAGAACCTATTATTACAAAGAAAGTTATTTTACCACATAATATTTAGGAATACAATATATGTGTTGGGAATAGATAATACCATTCCTACCAACAAGCAATTTATTAAGCAGTAAGGCAAAGCAGGTAGAAATTATTATCTGAAGCTCCCATGCAGAGCAGATGTCTCCAGACACAGAATGAAGAAAGTGCCAGACTGCAGAATACACGTGCTGAGCTTAACGACTGAGATCCTGGCCCCAACTAGGAGCATAATGTGGGATAAATCATACTTTTCTAGACCAGTGGCATGTTAGATTACATACTTCATCTCCTAAGTCACCTATTAGTTTATAGGTGATTTTCTCATTATAGAACAAATGCAGGTATTATATTTTATTTGGTCGCTCCTTCCCTAGGTTTTGTACAGTGTTAAAAGAAGTAGAAGGAAAGTTGCCCTAAAATGTGGTGACCATTCAGAGACTTTCCCATTCAAAGCATTAGACATTTCAAACAAAAACCTTTTTGATACATTGGTATTATCATTTAAAGTACAATAATCAGAGCTACTTCTGGATGTGCATGCATTGCCTTACATGTTTTTCATTAACCAACAAAGAAGGCAAAAAAGTAATTTCCAAGAGGTAAAAGATATGTCTTTTGTAGAAGTGAGGTCTAGTGTTTAGATGCAATGCATTTGCAGAGGCGTCATCTTTAAATCACAGTCTGAGTTACATGTGTTTCCTTTTTACATCAAACTAATGGATAAAGGCAGCAAGAATTCTAAGACAGGAGAGAGGAGGGGCCGATCATTTTTTATCCCTGTTAACTACCTGACTCGGGAAATTTGAAATTTTCAGAATTAATGAACCAATTTCATTGATAATTAATTTGTTAATAATGTCAAATTTTATGGTAGGGATATGTAAGTCTCTCATGTACCCGCAGTATACTGAATATGATTCCACTAATCTCTATAAGATTTTACAATTAAGAAAGGAGATAATTCTTCTACTGTGAAGCACTTGCTAATAAATGTACTTGTTAACTGCATCTAAAAAGCAATACATACTGTGTCACAGAATAAACCAAAGCATGTAGTTACCTGCGAGGGAGATACTATAAGCAGATGTTACATTTGCTGTCCTGTATTTTTCCCTTTATATGGACAAAATTGTTTTCCAAGCATCAAACTTGACCCAGGAGATTACCCAGAAGTTTTAAAGCCAAATGGCCCTCAAGAGACTCCAGATGACCTCCGTGCTGCGAGAGCTAAGATACCTAATAGGGATATACACATTCATCCTACACTTCACGGAGGTACCAAAATCCCATTCCAACCTTGAGGATTTTGCTGTCTGGCCAGTTAATAAACTTCTCATTCAGGTAAACCATGTGTATTCTAGAATGGAAGGTGGGTTCTAGTGCAGGTCCATGAAGCAACATTTACTCTCTAGGCTTTCCCACATCTATGTTCCATATAATCTCTGAAGTTGATTCCACCTCCTGAACTGCTATCCCTAGATACCTTGATATGAATTTTGACTCTTCAACTGACTCATCAAATCATACTTTACTTTGACCTTGGGGTCACCTTGATCACATTTACTCCGATTTTTTTTCCTACAATGTGGCCAATGGAATCAGTCATACCTATAAATGCACATTACAGAACGTGAGACATTACTGTTTATATATCTCAGACTTATGGCATCTTAGCAATGATCTGGTCAAGCTTCCAGCTACCTGGGAATCCTTCAGTAGTTTCTAGAAGAAAGAAAGAAAGAAAGAGAGAGAGAGAGAAAGCGAGTTTTCTTCTAGAAAGAAAGAAGGAAAAAAGAGAGAGGAAAAAAATAGAAGACCCAGCCAGAATGAACCCCCAAAGTAGGACTTATATGGTATACAAACAAAAACAGACAAAAAGACCGACAAAAGTAAATGACAGAAAAAAAAAAAAAAAAAGAACTCAGCCAAAATGAACCCCAAGGATAAGATTTATATAATACCAGAACAAAAACAAATACACAGAAACACTGACAGAAGAAAAAGATGGAAGGGTGGCTATAAACCCTCGATGTGGGTGCAGAAGCTTATTTTATTCTTCCTGGATGTGTCTTAATATCTTTGTTAATGGACTCAACTTTCCAGAGATAAAGGTAAATTAAAACTGGTATAGATATATAGGGGTAGTATTGGTTAGGGAAAGAGGATTACCTTGAAGCTTATATCTATATGTATATTAAAAAAAATAGAAAAGAAAAAGAAAAACACAGGTATACGTATGAAAAAAGTTCAAGTTGAAAGGTTATTATGGGGGGCACCTGGGTGGCTCAGTGGGTTAAAGCCTCTGCCTTCAGCTCAGGTCAAGATCCCAGCATCCTGGGATTGAGCCCCGCATCAGGCTCCCTGCTTGGCGGGAAGCCTGCTTCCTCCCCTCTATCTCTGCCTGCCTCTGCCTACTTGTGATCTCTGTCTGTCAAATAAATAAATAAAATAAAGTAAATAAATAAAATAAATAAAATAAATAAATAAATAAATAAATAAATAAAAATAAATAAAATAAATAAAATCTTTAAAAAAAAAAGGTTATTATGGAATATGTTGCATGAAACCTCTAGCTGCAACGGTAAGTAGGTTAAAATAGCCATGCTAGTGCTGCTTCTCCTTTGGGGTGGTGTAGCCGTACCTTCATCATGCAGCCTAAACCACTCTTCTCTTAGGAACCCCTATGCAGAGGTCATGGTGCCACGAGTTGGCTGGAGAAGACAGTTCCAAAAGAAGTGCCACATCTTCTGCTATCTCTTCACGAACAGAAGTTGAAGGAAGCATGATAGAACCAAGCAAAAGAATCAGAAGGAAACGGCCACTTGAATTTTTCTAAATCAAGAAACTCACTTATTCCCAAGGCAGCCTGTAGCGTTTTTTTCCTCCCCTAGATAATGTTTACTTTCATCATGATAGTTATTTACATAGTCAAAAAATATACATAGTGCTGAAAGCCTTTTACCATAACAGTAGTCTCTGTGAACCTCTCCCCACCCCCTGCAGTACTCATACACAAATAGAAGTGACTTTGATGTCCTAAACACTGTTTCTTCTGGTATTCACAACCATATGACCATATGATGTGTATGTGTCCATTCGCTGGACCTAGATCTACCATCTAAAGGAAGACATGATTCCTCATGGTAGTCCTTCAGGTATGTGCTGATGCAAGCAGGGCCCTCCCCCGTCATCTTCATGCTAAATACCGGCCACTCCTCCACTCCTACTCTCTGGTTTTTAAGATCTTTCCCTAAGTGCTTGTCTTCCTGAAGATGCATGCTAGTTGATCATCATCCCTTTTAATTTATACATAAAATAAACCTGTCGTAATGTTCCAGAAGTGGACTAACTAGTAGAGAATTCAGTGAGTTTATTAATCGTCATGAATGACACACCACACCTCCATGACTGGAATAATGAAAACTTTCTCTCCACCTTCTCTCATTCCCCTGCACAGGTATATATGTAAGGCAATTAGGGGTGCCTGGGTGGTTCAGTTGTTAAGCATCTGCCTTTGGCTCAGGTCATGATTCCAGGATCCTGGAATCCAGCCCCGCATCCGGCTCCCTGCTCAGCAGGAAGCCTGTTTCTCCCTCTCCCACTCCTCCTGCTTGTGCACCCTCTCTCGCTGTCTCTGTCAAATAAACAAATATATAAATTTTTTTAAAAAGGTAATCAGACCCCTAAAGATGGTTTCTCAAGTTCATCTGGGTCAATGAATGAGTATTGAGAGACACATGGAATGCACATTTGTCTGCATATTGATGAGGAAGGGGACAGTTAAAAAGTTATTTCCCTTTTTCCTTATGGGTTGAACCACCACTACCTAAGGTAATCACATTATGTGCTTTAGAAGTGAGCACATATCTAATACAATTCATGTATCAGCAAGACAACTGAAAAGACAGAGAGAATGTCTGCAATTCTCTAATGAGGAGGAACCACATGATAACCACACTTGCCCTGGACAAGTTTCTTTAAAGTGTAGTAAAAAAAAAAAAAAAAAAAAGTAACATGAAATTTATCATCTTAATTATTTTAAGTGTACAGTACAACAGTGTCAACTATATGCACACTTAAAAAACTGTGCAATAAATCTCTAGTGCTTCCCCGGACAGTTTTTTATGTCTGTCTGGCCAAAGGTCACTATGGACTGTCCTGCTGAAATCCGGGAGCACTATACTGTAGAACTCATATTTGGAAACATGCATCGTTGGAGGAAGAACAAGTCTGTAATCGAGGCTGGAGCAGGTTGTACCCCACACACAGGTCCTCGATGATGGTGCAAACAAGGTTGAATCAGCCCTCATTCTGCTTTTTAAAATCCACTCCAACCCAAGTGTCAACCACAGGAAGGGGCAGCTTTTATTGTTGTTGTTGTTGTTGTTGTTCATACATAGGCCATATGAGTAAGTACTGATCCTCTTGGAGGATAGGGAGTAGGGGATAGGGAAATAAGGCCAGTAAGTAAGGAAATCAATGAAGGTGTTTTCCTTGGGTGTTTTTCATATCAATTTGGCAGTCATGTTTAGCTTACTCTTTGAAAGTTACTGTTTTTTTTTTTTAATCCTGTACACTAATTTTCTTTTGTTAAGCCAGCACATCTGTGAAGTCTGGTAAGTCTACCCATAGGAAAAGATCTAAATGGATAGGGCAGTAAATGAAAATTTTACCTGTCTCCTGTACATAATTTTGTATGGATGGTGCCACGTACAAAGCACTATCAAGGAGACACTGTGTCCCAAGCAATGACTAGCAACAAAGGCAGTGGGAGACCCTGGCCATGCTGGGATCCCAGGGATGCACATCTTGAGTGATAGAAGCTCCAAGAGGGATCTTGCTCAGTTTTATTAACATATTCTAAGCAATTAGAACAGTTCCCAAGACTGAGTAGGTCCTGAACAAGTATTTATAGAACGAATGATTCAGGGGGAATGTGATAACATGTGGATTTCTATGTTTTAAAAGCCCAATTAAAAAGAGAAATAATTGTGACCTGGATAGATTTCTTTTCTTTCTTCCTTTTCAATTTTTTTTTCCCCTTTGGTAAGGAAACCCTGGCAGGGTACCATTGATTTCTAAGGAGTCACATACCTGCTGCTTAAAAATCTGCTGTTGAATATTGCTAAGCATCCTAATTAGGGTTATCAATCTGAGTTTCTAGAATCAACACATTCTTTTTTTGTGAAAACTATGGCAGAACTGGAGTTTTAGGTTTATGTGTAATTTACCTGATTTCTTAAATATTAGCTTTGAGATTTCTTTCACAAATTCCTTACAATTTCAAAAAAAAAAGTATGTTGACTAATGATTCAATTTGCACATCAATGTTGGAAATTTGCATCAAGATATTTGTTATTCTAAGATATCTATTAATACCAGTTGGCCAAGTCTAAGCACTGTTAGTCTTTAAAAACTAGCTCCTGAAAGAATAAATGAAACAAGATGGGATCTGGAGGGAGACAAACGATAAGAGACTCTTAATGTCACAAAACAAACTGAGGGTAGGGAGAGGGTGGTGGGGTTATAGACACTGGGGAGGGTATGTGCTATGCTGAGTGCTGTGAAGTGTGTAAATCTGGTGATTCACAGACCTATACCCCTGGGGCTAATAATACATTATATGTTTATTTAAACAACAACAACAAAAAACAAGCTAGCTCCTATCTTCCTGGATTAGGAAATTCTTCCCTGATCCCTGCCATTTCTACTCTCTCCTCTTTACCTATTGTGTCTTATGACTGGCAAGCTAAGAACAATATTTGCATGTGTTTTTTAAAGATTTTATTTATTTATTTGACAGAGATCACAAGTAGGCAGAGAGGCAGGCAGAGAGAGAGGAGGAAACAGGCTCCCTGCTGAGCAGAGAGCCCAATGCGATGCAGGGCTCAATCCCAGGACCCTGAGATCATGACCTGAGCCAAAGGCAGAAGCTTTAACCCACTGAGCCACCCAGGCACCCCAATATTTGCATTTTTAAAGAATTAAAGAAAAAATCTAAAAAACAAAGTTCAAGTTCAATTTTCCATAAATAAATGTTACAGTAACACAGACACACCCATTTGTTTACATGTTGTCTACGGCCAATTTCTCTCTACAAGGGTATAGTTGAATAGCTACAGCAGAGACCAGAGGACCCATAATGCTGGAAACACTTATCCTCCCACCCTTCGGGGAAAATGTGTTCCACCCCTATTCTTAATCATCAAGCTGAAGTTTTTTGATGAACTACCCAGATGTCCTGGTCTCTTTTCAGACTTATCTGGATATCCCACTGGACCTCTTGTTTGTAAGAAAATAAAGAAGGAAGGGGACATAGGAAGACTGACAATTCACTATTATTAGGAACAGTTAGGACTATGATCCATCTTCTGTATTTGGGTTTTATCTCAACCCCACCTTCCTTTAGTCTCAGAGAGCAAAGTACTAGGAGAATGAGAGAGAGGGAAAAAGAAATCAGGCCAGCCAAAGTTTGACTGTCATTTATCAGGTGACAGCACAGCGATCTGAGGAGCTTTCCTTCCGCAGCTATCTGGAATCCAAGAAAAAAGTAACAGCAGAAGGAACGAGGAGGCAACATGGTGCGGCTAAATGCGGTGTCAACAACGGTCTTTGAACCACTTTATCTTCAGTCTGTTCTCATTGCCCATGAGACAAAGAAATAAAGAATAAATCAAATAATATCAGTGGAGAGACTGCCATAGGTTTTCTTGCTTCAAGAAAGGTAAAACTGAGCTGGAGTTACCATTCCACTTGACAGTTCAACACAGTCCAAAATATGTACCTTGAGAGCCCACTTTTGCCTAACACTGTTTTAGAAATTATATCTAGCCTTTAAAAAAAAAAACAAAAAAAGGAGAAATAAGAGCAGTTCACTAATAATCCCAGATCTTCTCCCTCCTGTGCAGCTAGCAGTGGTATATATGACTGTGTTTGATGA
The DNA here is from genome assembly GCF_963455335.1 of Martes martes. Classification (NCBI taxonomy): domain Eukaryota; kingdom Metazoa; phylum Chordata; class Mammalia; order Carnivora; family Mustelidae; genus Martes; species Martes martes. Next base: position 94,378,392 of record NC_137896.1, on the reverse strand, counting down.
CAAAGGTAATCCTTTGCTGGAAATGCCTCAAGGTACATTCAGCCCATAAAGAATGTGGGTAAATGATGGCTCAAACTAGAAGGCAAAACAAACAAACAAAAATAATAGAACTACCGATGTGGAGTTTTAAGTCCCTGTAGATGTTTCTCTTAAAATAGATGATGTAGACATTACTAAGTGGGAATAGGTGTGTACTCATACACAGACATACAGCACACAAAAGAAATGCAAATACACACACAAGTACTCGTCTCTTAGACAGGGTTGTCATATTTGACAGCCGATTGGCTTATGGCTGAAATTAATGTACAGGTGCAAATATTTCTTCAGCATATCTTTATTAAAAGGAACAGAGATAATAAAGACAGAATGTTTAAAGTGAATGTTCTTACTGCATTTAACGTGTCTCCCATGGATCAAAACATGCTCCACGGATACACATCCATTCACATTTTCTTTCTCATGGCTAACAAATACAATGCTGTTTCCTCCATAAGATCCGTCCCTCATATACATCCCTTGGTAGGGTTCAAAAAGTTGGTTTTGAGCATTTTTTCAAAAGTCATTTGAGCCAAAAACTCACTGTAAGCACAACAGAAATAGAGTATATTGAGGTAATACATAAATCAGATAATCAATAGCTGTAATAATAGGGATAAAAGCAACAGCATCATTACGGAAGGTTGTAACTGTTCTTCTTTGTGGAATAAGGCAATCGGGAGGTATCACCCACCGTTCTGGGACAATGCTTTAGAAGAAACACAACTTCTCAGAACGAATCAAGGAGAGGAAGCTGCCAGGCTCAGAGACAGTCAGAGCTCTACCATGTTCCCACCAAGTCTGCAGAGTAACCATCTCTCTCGATGTGCACAGGCTTTCTGAATTCACGCAAGACAAATACAGGAATTCATTCCTGATAATACTCTACCCTGGGGGAAAATGATTGGTAGCAGTCAATGAGGGCCATTATTATTCTTTAAATATTTATTTATTTAAGAGAGAGAGAGAGAGAGAGAGAGCGCACGTGTATGCACGCACACAAGTTGGAGGAGTGGAAGAGAGAGGAGCGAGAAATCTCTTTTTTAAATTTTTTAAGTATTTTATTTATTTGACACAGAGAGAGAGCGAGCATGCAAAAACAAGAAGCGGGAGTGGCAGACAAAAGAACCAGATTCTCTGCAAAGCAGGGAGTCCAATGTGGGGCTTGATCCCAGGATCCTGAGATCACAACCAGAGCCAAAAGCAGACACCTAACTGACTGAGCCACCCAGGCGCCCCAGGAGATAAATTTCAAGCAGACTCCATGCTGAGCCCAACACAGGGCTTAATCTCACAACCCTGAGATCATGACCTGAGCTGAAATCAAGAGTCTGGATGCTCAACCAACTGAACCATCCAGTCACCCCAGTGAGTGTCATTACTGAGCTCTGAGCCTGTTGTGTCCAAATCAGAACTCATTCATTTTTCTCCTTTGATCCGAATGCTCACTCCTCACCTGGTGTTTTCTGTACCTGTGAATGTTTTTGCCATCCTTTCAATCACCCCTTTGGCCCTGCAAAAGTAGCCACAAAACCTTTGATCCCATGACCTTAATCTTTCTCCCATCCTTCCTTTCTTTAGTCCAAGTCTGTAACCCCTCCCCCACATTCGAGTTCACCTGCATTCACTTGTCTTCCCTTTCTCGTTTCTAACTTCTGTAAGGCTATTCCCGTGGCTTTTGAGCTTCAGCCCAAGTAGAAGTACAGTAGCTACTCCTGCTCAAAACTTTCAATGGAACCTCACTACCTACAGAAAAAGTAAAAATTCCTTAGCTTATATTCATTATCGCTGCTAGTGATAACAGCCACAGTTACCTTTTTTTAATGCCAAATATTTTAAATATATTACCCCTAATCCTCATAGTTGCTCTATAAGATATGCATCTTCTCCCTATTTTACTGACAGAAAGAATGAAGCTCAGAAAAGTACTGTGACTTTCCCACTGCCCTTACTCCCTGGCAGAATACCTTTTATATACTCAATATTCTTTTCATAGTTATTAAATAAGTAGTTGTCTCCCCTTCTCCTCTGTATCTTTTGTTAATACGCTTAAAGCAGATAGTATTATAACTTATTTTTGTTGTTGCTGCTGCTGTTGTTAAATTTTCATCTTCAGATAAAATGGGCTTTTTTTGTTTGTTTTGTTTTAGTAGCCTCTGCACCCAGCAAGGAGCTCAATGTGGGGCTTGAACTCACAAACCTGAGATCAAGATCCGAGTTGAGATCTAGAGTCAGACACTTAATTGACTGAGCCACCCAAGGCGCCCCTAAATTGGTCTTTGATTAACTATTAGAACTCATCCTAACCCAGGTTCGAATGTAAGAGCTGCCATCTTTTCTGAGGTCAAAATCCTCTTGATTCAAAACATAGATGGTACTTCACTTGCCCCTTTGGTAATTAAAAGGCCCTGTTCTAATATGTAAAAATCAGTGAAGGAAGTATAATTCATTTTGCTTTTCAATTTCATTCCATTTGAGCTACCTGATTGAAATGCAAATCCTTAGATTAAACCTTTAAAACTATAATAGGTAATAGGTCAAGAATATCAAGGACTGTCTCCAAACTTTCACTCCATTTGAAAAAGAAAAAGATCATTTTATACAATGTTAAGTAGTATATTATTACCTCTGGTCAGAAAGACTGCAATAATTTATAAACCAGTCCTGCCATCTCTTATAGAAAAGGAAAACTGATCTCAAACAATAGTCTTAAACATAAAGATATTTTGATCAAGATGAATTCCATATATATTAATTTATAAAAGTTAAGCACTGAAATGGGACATAGGTTGTAACTATTTACAAAAACAATATGACTTTCTGAATATTTATTTTCTTATTCTTTGCAAAGCTATTCTTGCTATCCTTATAATACCTACATATATAAAGTTACACTGGACACATTTTAAATTTAATGTATTACTTTAAAATATCTAAAAATGTATGAACTTGTTTACTTCTTAAAGGATTTTATATGCCTTGATTTTTAAAATCATTTTGAATGTTTATTTTTATAAATAAAAATTTAGAAGTTTTAGGGCTTTTTAATGTCTGAACAGGGGATTAAAACTGAGAGACCCGAACACATCTTATAAAACATTAAGGGAGAAATCAAATAAGATAAAAACAGAAATAAAGTTCTTACTCAACATCAAAGAGAGAGAAGGTGACTATAAATCAGAAGAAGAGGAAAATAATCACACAGAGGTTCCTCCCTACCCACTGGGTGTGACTAACCAGCATGTTGTAACCAAAGCCTAACAGAGGAACCATTTATTAGAGCTTTTAGCTGAGCAATGTAAAGTACTGGGACAAGTGGGAAACCTTGAAATAAGTATAACGTGTTACCTAAACACGCAGCAAGAGGTGGAATGGCATAAAGCAGCTCCCTGCAAAGACACAGAATCTAACAGACTCAGGCCCTACTGCAATACTGCGGCATTTTGATTTTTTAATGTTGTTTTATTACAAAATTGTACAAAAAGAGAAAGATCTATAATTTACTTGTTAACTTTGAGATCAAGGCAGACCCGGTGATATGCTTTCTTGAGTTTGAATGTAAAACCTTACTTTTATTCCATCGGTCTGTTCTGAGGAAGTACACAAGACATGTAGGGAAAGGCAGATATTAGGGACACCAGCTTAGGATTCGGCACATAGCAAACTTTCAGATACTTGCTCCATGTTCAGTGAAGCAGTGAATTCCCAAGTGGCCTGAGAAAGAATAGCCTGTTTAGAGAAAGAGCAGCGTCTACAGAGCTCAATGGCATGGCAAAAATGTGAGGAGCGGTCCCCAGAGCCCACTCAAGCTGGAAACTCTTCACCAGTCAAAAAGAGTCAGATGGGGCATATCTACTCCCACAGCCTCAGTGTATGGTAGCAGAGGGAGTCTGGTGCGGAGGAGGAGAGCGTTGGAGCACCATGAAGACATACAGGGGGGATGTGTGCACAAAGAATGGGCATCCTAAAGAGAAGGCTGAAGGAGAAGAACCAATTTTAGTGCTATGGTTGAGCCAAGATTCATAGTTGATAAAGATGCCCTACCTGGAACGTGATTGCAGAATCAGAGGAATTCCTTGGGGTGGTAATAAAGGCCCCCAGCAACGAAGCACACCAATGCAGGAGGTGCTCAGACCAGGGCAGAGGAATTCACCAGGACTACATCCACTGAGATGCCTTCCACCTTCTTAGTGATGTGGGATGAGAGGTTAATAGCCACCTCGGCTCTACCCACACATGAACACGCACAAATGTCCCTAAGGGCATACACACATCGGATCTTTCTCTCAGCATGCGAGATTGCACTAAATGGATGTAACTCATCTACAGTATGCATTACGTTGCCCAGATCATCCTGTCCAGCATCCCTGCACAAAACAATACAGTTTATGTTCTGCACAAAAGCACGTGGTAGAAGGGCTGAAATCCAGGTCGTGTTCCTTTCAGCAAGGCAGTGGCTGCACTCAGTTGCCCTGGTGGGTGTTAACCAGAGCAAGGAGAAAGGAGTGCCTTTCTAACTGGACTTCCGGGGGGGCCCTTTGTGGGATGCATAAAAATGCCCAGATGTGCTAATGGTGGCTCTGATCCTTCCTGCATTTTATTTTGTTTTATTTTATTTTTATTTACTTATTTGACAGAGAGAGAGAGAGAGAGATCACAAGCAGGCAGACAGGCAAGCAGAGAGAGAGAGGGAAGCAGCTCCCCGCTGAGCAGAGAGCCCGATGTGGGGCTCAATCCCAGGACTCGGGGATCATGACCTGAGCTGAAGGCAGAGGCTTAACCCACTGAACCACCCAGGCGCCCCTTTCCTGCATTTTACAAAACGCAAGTTAACGAATGCCTGCAGTGTCCTATGCTAAATGTATTATTTGAACAAAACTACCAGACAGACAGACAGACGGCCATGGCTTGTGCAGCCGGGATTCTGTGGCTGAGGGACTAGACTAGGTAAGCAGCGCCCCTTCTCATGTTGTGAAACGTGTTAACACCAGTTTAGGCTAACTAACTTGGAAAAAATATATTGGTAATAAAATTAGAATACACAACTCCAAAATTATAAAAATTTCTGTTGCGAAAATACCACAAGAGTACCCGCTCAGAGCTACTCACACCACTGGGAGTTAGGCACGCTGACCTGCTGCCTGCCCACTGCCCCAAATTTTCTTAATCTTTTAAGTCTCTGCTGCTGCCGCTGTTACCTACACCCCAGGGACTCTTATTACCTAGTGAGTCAGTTTTATTTTCAGAGAGAAAAGCAGTTGGATATATTTTGTCCCCTGGAGGTCCCCTGGAGACACAACGTGTCTGGACACATTTCCTCCTTAGAGGTGAGGCAAGGAAAGGGCAACATTTAATACAAAAGGAAAGGACCTCTTACAATGAAACTTACAAGTGGAAATCTTTGCAAATGAAAGGCTTGTTCTCCCCCCTTACTCATCCTTTGCTTCCAAATAACTTCAAGTGGGCAAATTGCTAATTTGCTCATGCTAATTTTTAGTCAGAATACGATAATGGACTTTGATCCCTCTGTGCCTTTTACCATCCTGTTAATTCTTCCCAGAATGCCCTTCTCTCCCTTCTCCTTCCTGTCTGACAAACTCCTATTTACTCTTCAGGACCCTAATTACAAGTTGCCTCTTCTCTGTAGCTTATCCTGCTTCTCCCACACCACCCCCAGGCTTAATGCTTCCTCCTTCATTTGTACTCACATAGCACTGTATAAATATTTTAATATACAACTTACTGACTCATAATTATTTATCTCTCAGTCAATCTTTCCACTTAAATAGCTCTTTATAAACAAGGATAATGTATTTCTTTTCTTTTAAAGGTAAGAGTGCAGGGGGGGGCAAAAAAAAAAACACACCAAAACAACAACAAACAAACAAACAAAAAAACTGCAGGGGCAGTGGGAAGGGAGAGACAGAGGGAGAGAGAGTCTTAAGCAGACTCTACCCTCAATGCAGTGCTCAGTCTCACCACCCTGAGATCATGACCTGAACTGAAATCAAGACTCAGATGCTTAACTGACTGAGCCACCCAAGTGCCCCAAGGATACTGACATTTGTTACAGATAGTGTGCTGGATAATAGTGAATTATTTATTGCAATCAAGCATATGCAATAGTATAAAGTGCTATTCTTTTATATTTGTATTTTGGTGTTACTTTTCTTTCCATATTTCCATTTCATATGGGTCTTTGGGTAAAGTGTCCTTTACAAAGTAAAGAAAATCAACACTTGAACTCAGGCATGGAATAAACTGTGTGATGGACAGATCATCCCACCTCACTGTACAGTTTCCTCATAAGTAAAATCAGGAATTTGTCTAGAGCAGGGTTTTTTAATCTTGGCACTACTGACATTTATGGTCCAGATAATTCTATTTGCAGGGAGGAGTGAGAGGGGATGTTCATTGCCATATAGGATGTTTAGAGCATCTGTGGCCCCTACCTACTATATGCTAATAGCACTCACCTACACGTGACAGTCAAAATATCTCTAGACATCGACGAATGTCCATAATGAAGAAAGGGGGCATTGAGATTGTCTACACCAGAGGTTTTCCACACTTTTAAGCATGAGAATCTCTTTTTCCTAAAGAAATTTCACCCATTGCATAAACAATTGCAGGGTTCTGTTAAAGAGGTAGGAAAGCCCTTTGATTTTTTTAAACTTATTTTAACTTTTTATTAAGAAACTAAAGCAAAACAACAGAATTTCAAAAACTAAAATACAGAATTCTAATTTTAATTCCAAATACACATGAAATCTACATCTAGAACTAAGAATCAGAATTAACTAATATTTATGAATAAAGGGGAGTGGCTAAAATGTTTTCAGGCATTATTTCTTGCTTACTAGCCTCAGATTTGCATCCCTTTCCTTCCTGCTTCACTTGCACAGGATACAGAAAGAATATATTTCTCATTTAGCTTTTAAAAACCCTCTAAATTCTATGGTTCTCTAGTTTTAAAAAACCCAAGTGGATATACCTAAAACATACACCAGGTACCATTAAACATTGAGATTGGGAAAGATCAAGTTGAATCTATATGCCAAAATTTAGTATCAGGCACACAACAGTAGATGGTGAAGTCAAAATATTTTTTCTTTTATCCACAGAAGGGAATCCTCTCCTGTTGTCACAGTACAATAAGAAAAGTAGTCAAGCGACTCAGGTATTAAGAAAATCTAATTAATTCATACACATAAGATCCACCAGACAATGCACTTTTTAAAACACAGACCCAAGTAAGGGTTTCACATCTCCAAAATTTACATTGCACTTAAGAATTCTTTTTTATTCATGCAACAAATAATGACTCAATGCCTATTACATAATTATTGCTTGAAGCTAAGGATATATGATGACTATATCTGTATGTATGTGTGTATGTATGCACATTCCTTTGTACACAAGTATGCACACATATGTGCACATATATTTTACCAATCATATGTTAACTTTCCTTAATTATAAATTTAATTATAAAAATGGGATCTAAAATGCATCATGTACAAACTTAAAAACAAAATTATATATGTAAATGTATGAAGAAATTATTACTATGTATATATATATTATACATACATTCATTCACTAGAGTATAAAGTAACTTACTTAAAATGTTAAAAGATTTAACCTTTGGTTCTTTCTCTGTGTCACCAGAATATGAAAGATTTTAATGCAAATTCTTAACAATCTTTGCTAATATTTAAAAGTTCTAAATTTAAAACTTGGACCATATTCAGATCAATATAAATATTCAGTTCAAAATTACTCCTTGTTGAATAGTTCTGAAGAATAAGAATTTAAAAATGACACAGAAGGATTGGCAGATGTATCTAATCTGTAGTCAGAAGATAAAAAATCCTGAAAGGAGAATTGAGTTTAAAATTCTAACAGTAAAATTCTAACAAAGGAAATGCCAACACTGGCACCCACATTTAGATTCTTTCTATTCTGTGGCGACCCAGAGCAAATGAGTAGATATTGGGAGGAAGAATTTCACTTTGGAAAGGCAAGTGATAAGATGAAATTCAGTAATGTTAACACATAAGAGGAAATTGAATGGCCCATCTCTCCAACTGATTGCAATCACCTTATTCCAACTTTGAAAACAACTAATAATCAGTTATACTCTTTTAAACTACTGATATCAAGTAATAGGTTTTTGAACCACTGCCTGTCTGTGTTTTCAACCAGATGTTTAATCCTTGGGTAAGCAATGTTTCAAAATAGACATGCAGATTAGAACTCACCCACCTGTCAAATGTAGCAGAAAATAGCCTCTCTGCTAAATTGGAGAAAGACTAATGGTTCCGATGGCGCTATGACAAGTTCTCCAGATTTCTCCTCAATGCTTAGAATCTAGATGTTTGGACACAGCTGTTCTCAGTCTGTTTCTCTGCTTCTATTTCCCCAACACTTCCTTCGAATGGCGTGTTTTCTCTAAAGGTAACCGCTTCACCAGTGTCACTTACTGACGTCTGCTGAGGAGCTTAAAAATGACCTTCTAGGGGCGCCTGGGTGGCTCGGTGGGTTAAGGCCTCTGCCTTCGGCTCGGGTCGTGGTCCCGGGGTCCTGGGATCGAGGCCCGCATCGGCTCTCTGCTCGGCAGGGAGCCTGCTTCCTCATCTCTCTCTCTGCCTGCCTCTCTGCCTATTTGTGATCTCTGTCTGTCAAATAAATAAATAAAATCTTTAAAAAAAAATGACCTTCTATCTTTAAGAGTCATCAGTTAACATCACAATTGAGCTCATGGTTTAGACTGGGAGGCAGAGGTAAAGGGAGGGTCTAAAATGGACCCACTTGAAAATGGAAACCACTTATTTTAGAGGAGCGCGACATTGTAAACAGGGCAATCAATCTATGGATGCTATGATTAGCCTAACTAACTTACACAACTCCAGAAACAGTGTAAGAGGTAACAATGTAGGAAAAGTGGTTCCCCAGAAATCCAAGACAAGAGAGCATAATAGGAAGCGAATTAACTAAGATCCAAGTTCAGAAACTGTGAGGTCCTTAAAACCCTTTAGTTGGTCTCCAGTGTCTTTCAAAATAAAATAGAAATCTCTTCACGGAAGCTCCAGGAATCTTCACGATCCGACTCCATATCAACCTCTCATTACTCATCCTACATCTACCCTCCAGAGTATGATTCAGAGAATACTGTAAAAGACCAGAAAATAAATATTTTAGATTCCATAGACCATATGGTCTTTCATACTCAGCTCTGCTGTTGTAGCAAGAAAATGGTTCTAGACAATATGTAAAACAAAACAAAACAAAAATATTAGTCTGGCTGTGTTCTAATAAAACTGCATTTATGGGCACTGAAATGGAAATTTCATATGATTTTTACATAACACAGAATATGGCTGTCTTTCAATTTTTAAGGATCATTTAAAAATGTAAAAATGCAGGGGGCATATAAAAACTGAAGGTGGTCTGTATTTGGTCCACAGCTACAGTCTGACCATCTCGGCCTCCACGGCCTCCAATTCACTCAGACAATCGCCTATGATTCCATAGAATAAAATACTTTGGATACTCCACACATGCTACATTCTTTTTGGCAGCAAAGGCTTTGTACTTGTTCTTTCTCTTGTAATACTCTCCACATTCATCTTTGAAAAACTAATTTCTGCTCACCTTTCATCTTTTAATTTTTCTGAGATCCTTCTTGAATCCCTCATCGTACCAAAGTATTCTAAGTGGCTGACTAAAGGTTCAGGACGGATGATTCAGTCAGAGAGCTTTACCACTAAGAAGGAGCCCTCCTTCGGGGCATGCGGGTGGCCTGGTAGGTTTAGCGTCTGCCTTCTGCTCAGGTCATGATCCCAGGTTCCTGATATTGAGCCCCACATTGGGCTCCCTACTCCATGGGGAGCCTGATTCTCCCCCACCCTTCTTCCTCTGCCTGCTGCTCCCCCTGCTTGTGCTTTCTCTCTCTCTGTCAAAAAAGTAAATAAAATCATTAAAAAAATTTAGCAGTACAGGTAAGAAGGAGGGCTAGTCTCTGTAGCACAAACTCAACTTCCCTCCACCACCTCTGTCAGTAACTACAATTTCCTGAGAGGTGGCAGTAGATAATGGTTGTGACAAACATGGGGTGCTTTGGATCAAAGGTGTCCTTAACATATTACCAAAATAAAATCTTGTACTCATTTTGTGGCATCCTAATCTCACACTACCTTTGCTTTCCATTTTAAGAAGGACATACAGCAAGGCTATCCAGAGGCCACTTGCCCCCAGAAGGGTGAAGCCCCCATTACTGATACTAGACAAAAAGGGACTACAGATGGCCCATTCTATAAGATGATTGACTGCTGACACCTGGCTTTCAGGGCAGCCCCACTGTCTCACAAGCATCATCCGTCTCTTCCTCCTGGGCTATGACTGTGGCTGAAAAGAATGGTATCATCATCAGAAGTGCTATGAGGTCAAACCTTATTATTCCTGCAGGCCAAAGGAATGAGCAACACAATTATTACTGTTAGAATTTCAAAAACGATTTTATGATGAGTATAATACTACCTACAATACTATGATGAACAATTACTACACAGATATGTTATATACATAACCAGCTATAATGACATTTTCACTAGCAAGATTGTTACCATTGCAAGTATATACAAATTGGTTACTGATTCACATATATGTGGATAAAAAAAGAACTCTGCAAAATTGGCTCAGTAGGGAAATATGTCACTGTCTCAGCCTTTTAAATTAAGAAATACTGGTATGCTATTAGGGATCTTTATATATACTTTTGTATAAAGACCTTTGGTCTTGCATTTAAAAATAAACTGAATTCTAGTTAATCATAAGCTAACATTTATTCAACCCCTACTATGGGCCACAATCTATCATCTATCTGTCTAGCTATACTTTATTAATTTGGAACAAAACAATGAGGTGGTTTTTAAAATCTATTTATTAGAGAGAGAGAGAGAAAGAGTGGGAGAATGACAGAGGGTTAGGAACAGAGGAAAAAGCAGACTCCCTGTTGAACAAGGAACCAGATACAGAGCTTGATCCCAGGACTCCAGGATCATGACCTGAGCCGAAGGCAGACACTTAACCAGACTGAGCCACCCAGGTTCCCCACAATGAGGTGTTTTTATTATCTTCACCTTACAGATAAGGAAAAAAGAACAGAAAAGTGAAGTGACTTACCAAAGGTCATAGACCTTGTAGAGGGCAGATCTCATTAATGTTCAAGAGTCTATAAAGTTTCCTACTTTGATATACTAACTTCATTCATTATTTATTATTATTTTAATCAGGAAATCTTATAAATATTACCTTGTCACTGTGTCCTACAGGTATATTGGAAAGGTGGCTTTTTAAAGGTTTTCTGATAGTAGTATATTTTTTCGTATAAATTTTATTTAAAGCACTGAGCCAAATCACAATCTTATAAATAAGTGTGGGCAATATATCAGTTGTCCCCAAATTCTGTTTACTACTCAACTTATTCACATATGAGGATCAAACAGAATTATACATTTTCCACTCGCTTTTCAGAAAAGATTTATTTATTTATTTGAGAGAGAGAGAGCAGAGAGAGAGAGAAGGGTGGGGAGGGTAGAAGGAGAGGGAGAGAATCCCCAAGCAGACTCCCCGCTGATCACAGAGCCTGACAGGGGCCTGAATCTCACAACCCTGAGACTGTGACCTGAGCAGAAATCAAGAACTGGCCGCTTAACTGGGTGAGCTACCCAGGTACCCCCTTCTACTCATTTTTTATAAACTTTTGCAAATATGTACTGAGCGAATGTGACAGACTAATAGAAAATTGCTCTTTACCACTGTCTTGCTAAGATAAATATCCACAGGGGCGCCTGGGTAGCTCAGTGGGTTAAAGCCTCTGCCTTCGGCTCAGGTCATGATCCCAGGGTCCTGGGATCGAGCCCTGCATAGGGCTGTCTGCTCGGCAGGAAGCCTTCTTCCTCCCTTCTCTCTCTCTGCCTGCCTCTCTGCCTACTTGTGATCTGTCTGTCAAATAAATAAATAAATAAAAATCTTAAAAAAAAAAAAAAAGATAAATATCCACAGGTAAGTCTTCTTAGTCAGTCTCTCTTAGCTTCCTTCCACAAAATGGAGATTACAGTTAGCAGGACAAAGTATAAAATAAGCTCTATTTATCTCAAAACCACACCCATATTACACATGCACACACACTCACATATGCACCCACATGTATACACTCGAGCACGCAGCTCCTTTTCATGTTCTTTGCTTCCTTTTCCTGCTTCAGAACCAGGTACTCAGGGAACTCTTAAATAATTTTTAGTATATGATATGATAGAACACTCCCAAATATTCTTCCAAAGAGGGGCAAGCTTGGTTTGACACATGAAACAGACACCCCTCTGTACCATACAATTCTACTTCATGTTTGGCCAGTTAAAAACTCACTCTTCCCAAATGGAAAATATTATATCTTACAATACACACTGTGTTGCCATTTAAAACTTTAAACACAAATAAAACTCCAAGTGGTAACATACCGTGAAATAATTGAAGTGACTCAAGTTCTATTTTTTCATATTTACAGTCCCTGTACTTTCCAATTTACTGTTTAAATGCAAGAATATGTAGTGCCACAAGTTCTGAAGAAACAAACTGTATCTTAAGAGAATCTAAATAATTCTCAACTGTTAAGAACTTAAACTGACTCTTCAACAGACAGTCCATGAACCAACTGTACAATTGGGAATTATCCAAATTTTCTTCCATATGAAATATAAGGCCTAAAATATAAAATGTTGTTCATTTGAAGTTTACATATGTGTGATTATAAGTCAGTAAACATAGCATCTTTTTAGAACTTCCACCAAAGGAAAGGTTTGTTGAAGAGGAATATCTTATCATGAAGACTGTTAACAACTGATATCACACAGTAACAGGGAAATGTAGGCCAATTTTATATAGTTTTATCATTGTTTTGAAATTCTCCAGATTACACTCACTTATTGGAGGCACCCCAGGTAGACTACTCTAACCACCATCCTCTTGGTACACCACTGAGTCTAAAGATCTGTTTGGTGAGCTTCAACTAAAATACCATATGGAAGCACTGTATAACTTGTAAATTAGTATAACAATGTAAAGTACTAATTTGTTTTAACAGTATACTCTAGGGGTGCCTGGGTGGCTCAGTGGGTTAAAGCCTCTGCCTTTGGCTCAGGTCATGATCCCAGGGTCCTGGGATTGAGCCCCGCATCGGGCTCTTTGCTCAGTAGGGAGCCTGCTTCCCCCTCTCTCTGCCTGCCTCTCTGCCTACTTGTGATCTCTGTCTGTCAAATAAATAAATAAAATCTTAAAAAAAAAACAAAAACAGTATACTCTAGAAGATTAGAAACATCTACTTTAGGAACTAATGGAACATTCCTGTACTGATAAAGTTTCAGAGGCTTTCAAGGAGAAAGAGGTGTGCTTGAGAATGAGGTCATGCCTGGCACTACTGGCTTTATGCCAGAAAAAAAGATACCAACCATAAAGCCAGGCTAGAAGGTCTGCACCACGATCAAATACTTAAATCACAAACTTGAAGATTATCCTAGTATTCTCTTTGCAACATAGCTGAAAAGGTAACACAAAGATGTAATTTCTAGTTACATATGCTTGATATCCAGGAAACTGTAGGGAACTGAACTTGACTGGTTGTGTTGACAGAGTGTCAGAACTGCAGGCAGAGTTTTCAGAAGAAAATGTGGGAGTATAATACACAAGAAATGGAGATGCATCAGTGATTCTGTTTTTAATGCATGGAAGTTTAAAGTAGCAGTGATTGACTTCAAACTGTAGCTCTACAAAGTTTGTCAGGAGTGACATTGTGTACTGTGGGAAAACTATTTTCACACTCCAATTAAACTAACATCTTGGTGAGTCTAGATTTTTAAAATTAGGTTTCAGATGAGACTCACTAAGTTCTATTTAAATTGTTAAGTCTCATGTTGATATATCCCTCTGTTCTAAAAATAAGAATTCACTAATTGGTTATGTGACCTTGGGCAAACTAGTTGTCTCTGGCCCCAAATTGCTTCATTTATAAAATGAGGGTTTAGACTTGACCATCTCTGACCCTCCAACTCTATAATTCTTAGATCCATGATCTTATATATGGAATTGCTTAGAAAAGATAGCAATTAATGTCTCCTGGGTGCTTGTCTTACTTCAAAGAAATTGGAACAATGTTAAAACCTGCTTTTCTTAGTTCAAAGACTATACTGACTTGCCAAAATTAAGTTAACAGAAGAAGAGTCTTCCTTCAAAAGGTGATTTGAAGGATTTAAGTTTGATTCTAGGAGAATTTTACATTATTCAATCAGTAGTTGCATATACTAAAGTGAAGTCAAGATGACAACTCTGCCCTTGGCCCAAGTACTTCTAAATGAATGTGAAAGGATCCATGACCTTCAAAACATAGCAGAATTGAGTTTATCAGTGGTTAAAATTCTAAATGCATTTAGTGCTTTGTCAAAGGCAGTATTTCCTTGGGAAAAAAAAATAATAATAAATAAAGGACAATGTAGAAAAAGCCCCCCCCCCAAAGCCCCCAAATTACCAAACAAAGAAGGCATGGTTTAATATGGCCCTGGAGATCCTACTAAATGATGCTGCTTTAGGCTGATATAAAATGGGTAATTTTTCTTTAACAACAACAGATGCCTTGTGCTTTATTTCTTGAGTTTGCCATGAATCACTATAGAATTCACAACAAAGTAAATGAGAATGTGTTCCTTTCTTGACTCCCTGCCATTGTTAATTTACTATTTCTTAAAGGTAGAATGAGTTTTAAGAAAGCCATTTGTTATCAATCGTACTTTCTAATAAAATTCTATCTAGTTCTTCATGTGGAGACACGATGGAATTCGGAACAATGACTGATTTAAACTGACACAGCAGAAAAACAAAGTTGTCCCCCAAAGTCCTCACTACATCCAGCACTCATAGAACTGCTAGACATGCTTCGAGGTGTATAGTTTGTTACTTCTCTGAAATCTCCTATGCACATGTGAAACCATTTTCTGATGTAAAAGCATAAAATTGAGGCTCACATACCCAGTTTATAGAATATACAGTTATTCTCAGGGTTGACCATTCCCTTCCCCCAAAAAGTGCAATACACTCCTCATCCTACCTTACTTAAAAATAAATTATTCTAAACCATTAAGCTGGAGATCTGTTGCAGCAATAATGCTGTCCAAACAATCAATGCCAGAAAATTAAATGGCTGAATATTTTCTTTCATAATTTATTTTTCCTTGTTGGATAGTCTAAACCTTTTTTTTCTTTCTGAACTTTACTTAGCATAAAAATTATTATAAATACTTTTCCTGATTCACAGACACTTAATGTCTTCTTTAAAACTGAGTCTTTAAAATGGAAGTTTTAACTGTAACATTTCTAAGTTAAGCTAAGCGATTTGACAGCACCATAAAAAAAAAAAACCATTAAGTTTATGATTGCTGTGAGGTTGTATGAGTGGTAAGAAGAGGCGCCTGTCCATGTCTTTGAATAATGTTCACTAAAAATTATTACTATTAGGCTACTCATCGTGGTACATGAAAAATCTATATGAATAATATGATAATACCTGGAAAAACCATGGCCTTCAATGTTTCCTAACCCCTCCACATTGATATCATCAGAAAATATTCATACCCACAAACATCAAGTAGGCCCTTAGGGATGCCCTAAAATCTGACTCTCACTTATCCCAATGATTACTTCATATCCTTTCCTCAATCCTCAATCCTCAATCCAATTCTGTTTTCTCCAACTTCATTCTCAGCTGAAAACCTCTTTGCATCTTGTTTAATATTTCTGGAAAAAACAGAAATGATAAGAGGAGAACTTATATGCCCCCACTATCATCTCTACCTATTACTTGTCCCTGTGCCTTATACTCTGAACTGCTCTCCTGAGAAAAATCCCATGTTTCCACTAATGCTAATAAACAACTTTGCTTTTTCACTTGATCCCAAACCATCTTGACTATTGGAGGCTACTGTCCCAGAAATAACCACACTCTCTTAAAATCATCTCTCTTAAAAAATCATCTCTCTTAAAATCATCCACTTTTTTCTTTCTTCTAAATCATTCTCATTGGTGTAAAAACATACTGTAGTCACTGATATTGCTGGCTTAATTTTCAATTATGTAATAAAAAATTAGATGAAATGATGAATGGATAAATGAACAGATACGCAACAAAGCAAATGGAGCAAAATGCACAGAATCTAGGTGGTACGGCTTGATCATTCAACTGGTAACATCCTTTCAACTTATCTCTATAAAAATTCTGTAATGAGATATTATAAAACATCATGGTCTAGCTTCTCCCAACTTAAAAAAAAAAAACAAAAAACCCTCACCCACTTTTAGTACTACCCTCCCTCCTCCTACCAAGCATTCCCTATATGTTTTGACTCTAATTCCCTTTCCTCATTGTAGGAAGTTTATATTAGGGAATAGCATGGGGTATTTTTCCATATCTTTATGTCTGAATTTTGTGTATATTTATAGTTAAGTCATGTCTCATAAGTAGCATTTTTTTTTCAAAATCAAGTCTGAAAATCTTTCTTTTAATTGGAGAAGTTTGTTTATATTAAATTAGTACTCTTGTGCCATTACTTATATATATCTTAGTAGTATTTGCTCTCTGTAGTAGACTACATGTGATAATACCTATGGTATACACTCCCATAGTGTGTACCATAAGAAAGTGTAAAACAGCATATAACTAACAAGTGAACATAGGGATAACTGACTAATAATAAATAATACAAAGGAAAGCCAAAGGGAGGGGGGGAGAGGAACATAGAACAAAAGTCTACTTTTACCACAGCCTGAACAATCCAGCTATCTTAGACTCATTAACTTCTATTTATTGCCGATTCCATCCTCATGTGCCTGTGTGCACACTGTTATTGTCATATATTTTAACTCAGTACACATTTTGCTTCAGAAGATATTATTGTTATTATAGTTTTACATAGTCAACATTCATTTGGATTTACCCACATATTTATTCTTTGCTCTGTGTTCTTTACCTTATCTCTATGCCTCCATCCGGGATTATTTTCCTTCTGCATGAAGAACACTCAAGCATTTCCTTTAGTATGGATCTGCTGGTGACAAATTCTGTTTTCATTTATATGAAAATGCCTTTATTTCAACTTTATTTTTTAATAATACACTGCTGATATAAAAATTGTAAAATAGCAATTACTTTCTTTCAGTATAGTAGTGCCCCTGCCTCATCCCAAAGGGATATATTCCAAGATCATCAGTGGATGCCTGGAACCATGGATAGTACCAAACACTAAATATACTGTATTTTTCCCTGTACATACACACATATGATAAAGCTTATATTATGAAGTAGGCACAGTAAGAGATTAACCACTAATAATAAAATAGAACAATGATAAAAATTGTGTGAATGTGGTCTCTCTCTCTCAAAATATCTTATTGTATTGTATTTGCCCATCTTCTTCTTGTGATGATATGAGATTATAAGATGCCTCCGTGATGAAATGAACAAGATAAAGGCAGAGGCATGTGGTGGAGCATTAGGCTACAGTTGCTCTTCTGATGATAGGACAGAAGGAGAGTGTCTATTTCTGGACTGCAGCTGACTGCAGGCAAGTGCAACTGCAGAAAGCAAAACTGTGGCTAACGGGGGAGCACTGTACTCTGATTAGTTCATTCCATTGATTTTTGGCTTTCATTGTTGCCAATGAAAAGTCAGTTGTCTCTCTCATTTTGATACCTTGACGGGAATATTTCTTTTGTCTCTGAGTGCTCTGAAAAATTCCTCGTTTTCCTTGACTTTTGATATTTTATTATGAAATAACTACATGCAATTTTTCTGAGGTACATAGCACTTCTTGAATCTGTGCCTTAACCTGTTTCATCAATCCTTGAAGATTCTTAACATTTATAGATCAACTTGGTCTTTTTCTTATCTTTTCAACTTCTATAATCCTTGGTTTATGTATGTTACCTGTTTCTTACTATGTCCCATCTCTCACGTTTTTTTCCTGTGTTTTTTTATCCTTTGCCTCTGTATGTTTTAGTATGGCTACGAATCCTGACTTATCTTTCAGTTCACAAATTCTTTGTTCAGGTTTGTCTGGTCTGCTCTTAAAGCTATTTATTAAATTCATTTCACTTACTGTAACTTTCAATCCCAGAATTTCTATTTTATTATTTTTATAGGTCCTGCCCTTGCTATAATTCTCCATCTTGTCACTTAACTTCCTATACATATTAACCTGCAATATTTTAATATCCCTGTCTGACAATTCTAATATTTACCTCTTTTGTGGATCATTTTTTATTAACACTTTTCTCTTTGTTTTAGCCAATATTATTTTTTCATATCTTATTATTTTATATTTAATGTCATAACTTGTGCATTAACTGGAGCATATATAAGAAGTTCTAGATGGTATCTTCTTCTGGAGAGAAATTAGTTTGGTTGTGAGCAGAATATTATGGTATAAACAGATCATCTTAATCTAGTAAGAAACAGAAATGATATGAAATTGGGCTTTAGTCTTTATAAGATCTGCTTCCTCACCCATTCCAGGGTCCTGAATAAAAATGTGGAGTATTGTGACAGATTGTATTTTTCAAAGATGGTTTTAATAATCTTTATCCTTTTCTCTGTATTCTGGGCTCAGCTCTGTGACCACATTGTCAATATAGTAGAAAGAAAGCCTACCATGTAATTTTTGAGTATAGATCACAAAAATGCCTTCTACTTTTGCCTCTTACTCCTTGGGATTCTCATGCTTGAGACATAGCCACAAAGCTGTGAGGAAGCCCAAACTAGACAAAGTGGAAATACTAAATGAAACAGACTACATCCTGTTTTGGGATGACATTCTCAGTTCAGCTTCCAGCTGACAGCCAGCATTGAGTCCTAGCCATGTGCATGAAGACTCCTCCAGATGAATCCAAGTTCTAGGCATCATATTACCCCCAGCCTTTGAATCTCCCTAGTTGAAGCTTCAAACATTGCTAGACAGAGATAAGGAACCCTGCTGTAACCTCACTAAATTCATGAGCCACAGAATCTCTGAGCATAATAAAATGGCTATTCCACAACATTCCACTTGGGGTGATTTGTTTGCAGCAGTAATAACTGGAGCAGGTGCCTTCCAGACCTTTTTTGCCTGAACTCAGTTTCTGTCCCTCAAGACTAGTGAAACTGACAAAATCTCTTCTGAGTTCCTGATCATCTTATTCATTGCTTTGTAATTGGCAGGCATTCACATTTCTGGATTTCTCCTCTTTCCAAAACCTTGATCCTTCAAGAGCTTGCTCACTTAGTATTTTTCTAGGGCTTTTAATATGTTAGTTTGGGAAGGTTCATCTGAAAACATTCATTTCTCCCTTACGGGAGTATATGTCAACTAATTACATTGATTTTTAAATTTGAATCATTATACACACACACACACACACACACACACACACATTTTGATTTCTATTTGGGTCATTTTTAATTGTGTCATTTTAGGATTTTTCTCATCATTAACATTTTAAAGCCTTTCTTATTTCTTAAAACACATTACACAAAATTATTATTATTATTATTATTACTATTTTAGAGAAAGAGAGGGGGAGAGAGAGAGTGTGTGAAAGAGAAGGGGTAGAGGGAAAGGGAGAGAGAGAACTTTAAGCAGGCTCCATGTCCAGCACAGAGCCCAATGTGGGGCTTAATCTCACAACCCTAAGATCATGACCTGAGCCAAAATCACGAGTCAGACATCTAAACGACTGAGCCACCCAGGTACCCCTACAAAATTATTTTTTTATATTTATGTCTGATAATTCCAATATCTGTAGTTTTTGTGAATGTGATTCTCCTATGGTTTTTTGTTTATTCTATTGGTTCTTGCTTATGGTATATATTCTTATTTTTTTGCCTTAAGCACATTATTTCTTGAAATACATCTTGAAAAATATCTTAGAAATTATTTATACCTCATATGAGGTCTCATATTTCCAAAAAATAAAATCTGTTTCTGCCAGTTTTTTTGTTCACTGTCATCCTGGGACTACCTTACATTAAAATCTTTATCTGGAGTTTGACCACATGGCATGAATTCTGGCTACAAAATTTGTTGAAGGATAACTCAAATATTCAAGGAAAACTTTTTTCCTCCACTCAAGCCCAGGTTAACAAAAACAAGATGGTTTCACTCTTTGTGGATTGAGTTTATCAATAGTTTGCTCTTGTCTCTTGCTATTCCCACTGTATGAGGGGAGTCTTCTACTCACCTCTCAATCTCTATTGCAATCTAGATTTTATATCTTGTCTACTCTGGGCTATGTATCCTTCAAAACAAACAAACAAACAAACAAACAAAAAACGGAATCAGGCCCTCTTAGATAATAAAAGAGTGAAATCCAGTTTGGGCACTTATCTTTCAAGCTTGCCATTTTCTCTTCTTTTTAGCATTTGGGGATTTGTTATTGTTTTTCCAGGTCATGATATTTATATTTTACCTAGCTTTTCAGTTGTTTTCATTAAAAGAGTCACTAAGATACTCAGCCTACGCTGCACAATTTTTCAAGATGGCAGCCAGAAATACCAATTTATATATAATTTTCATGTGATATAACCAGTTTAAGAATGCACTGCAAATTGAACAAAATAAGGCAGATTCAGTCCTGAGGATGCCAGTCTGTGTGCCCTCTGGCCAGTAAAGACAAAAGTGAGAGCTTAAAAAAAAAAAAAAATGATCTGTAAGTAAAAAACTGTGGGCCTGAATTACCTGTTATGGCTTCTTGCTGCTGCTTGATATTATAACTATATATGAAATATCTTTGTTCTTAACTCAAATTATCTTTTGTACATTTATAAGCACTGGAGAGCAGCTATGCCACTAAAATCTTAGAAGTGAAAGACAAAAGATGACTTTTGGAAAATTAAACTAAAATTTAAAATAGCAAACCTTTCCTAGGATCTAACATAACCCAGGGACATCACAATATCAGCAGAGTGTCCTTATATTTTATTTAACTAACACTTAATCCCATGTCCACAAAGCAACCTCCTGATTCCCATATGAGCCTGAATATGAGCAAAAAATATGATCATACTGAGATCATACTGATCATACTGAAAGCACTATTTATACTCAGGATGACAGTAATTTCTCTCAGTAAATCAATAAAGTGATGTCTGACTATGACATGGCTTCCCTAACACCTTAACTAAAGAGAAGCATAAGCTGATTATGCTGACAGGTACATTTCTACTGGTTGTAATCATTCCATTTTGCACTTTAACTAATGAGTGGCATTTTAAGTGTCACCCTAGCTACTTCATGAATTTTAATTATCTCTCAGTCCTCTAACACCCTAGGCATTGACCAGACCACTATTTTTCAAATTGGGATATCTATATCATCAGTAACATATTGTACAGTACCAGGCTATGCAAAAAGTCTTAAAAATAATAAAAGGCATCTTCCTGGAGCAATATGTAACAGAAACTTAGAGGAAAAAAAAACACAATTTTTAATTTAAAAAAGCACAAATATATTCTACAAAATTTATATTCACCTTAAAACCAAAATTGAGATTTCTAAGAAATTTTCCATTTTTGACCAACTACACGAGGCATAATTATTGGATGCCCAGGGCTATGATGGTGGCAAAGCTGGTGATCCAATGCTTGGATATTACTGTCAAGTACCATCACCACATTCATATCTTCTACCATCTTTGGTTGGGTTTTTTCCAATGACTATTATACTTCTTTTTCTGGTCCCTCCTCTTTCCCATTCTTTTCATCAATCTTTTTATAATGCTGAGGAATTATATTTTGTGGTCATTATAGAATGATATTTTGTTTGTTTGTTTGTTTGTTTGCCTGTTTCTCAGAGTATATGTGTTACTCAGTTCAATCAAAGAGTAAAAAATAAGAATAGAAACTCAATGATCATTACCTAGACAAAGTATTTTATAGCTAAACAGGCTAAGCTACATGAAGCTCTCTTGTGAACATTTATATTACCTTTATTCTCAAAGATTAAACAGAAAGTTTTCGTATTTCATACTTCCTCCTTTGGCTCCAACAATTAGTGTGACAATTATAATTCAGGTTTGGTTTTGAATAATGAATAGCCTTCATCCATCTCCTTACCTGAACTCTTCCATAGTTTCCTCTTGTCCTTAAAGTTCAGTCACTTTTGCATGGAGTAAAGCATAATTTGCCTCCAGCTCATCTCTTAGCACTGCCCTTCAGTATGCCCCCCTGCCAGACTGAAAATCTTTCAGCTTCTTAATTATTGCATACCCATCCTCATATCAAGGCCTTTGAATTTCATACATCCGCCGCCTTGAACACCCCCTCCAACTATCATCTGATAGTCGGCTTCACTCTTCAGATCTCCACGTAGCCAGGAAAGACTTCCACAGGCTTCTACCTTTCCAAGCTTGGCTTAAATGTGTCTCATATATAGTACTTGAGTGGTCAGTGCTCTGTGTACACCCTCTCACTGCATTTTCTGTATTTCATCACAAAATCACCTGTTTACTTATCCATATCCTTTTATGAACTGCAAGTTAACTAAAACACTAATTCCTACAACCTGCATCCTTCAGCTAATCAATTATTATTTACTCCTTTGGAAGTCTGGCAAAGAACGCCAACTTCCTTCCCTTACCCACTCTTCCTTGGAGTACCCCCACAGTTTAGCTAGGTATCTGGTTGTCCAACACGGAATGTATTTCCCAGCTTCTTTTATAATTAAGTGTGGCTATGAGGTATGAGTAGAAGGCTGTGTGCAACTTCTGGTTATCTCTACAAGGACGCTTGTCCTGGACTCTCTGTGTATATCTTATTGATGGCTAGGAATATGTGATGACTGGCACTACACTTGCAAGCCACATGCTGACGTTGGTAGAAACACCCCACTAGGCATATACGTCCCATTACAAACTGTTATTCAGGAGAGAAATAAATTATGTCTCTTATCTGAGTCAAATAAGTCTTAACTCATTTGAGTTAAGACAATCAAATCTCTGTGTTATAGTGGCCCAGCCTCATTAATACAGAGGTCATTTTAGATGTCATTTCTTTGAGGATGTTTGCATGTATCTATTACCAGACTATAAATTCTATTAAGACCCTTCAATCCGTACTTGTTTCGTGCCACATAAATTCATAAATAAATGAATGAACCCAGGAATCTAATATTATATACTAACTTAACTTATGAATATAATTTCAAGGATTCCAAATAAAATGGTAGCATAATGAATCAAGTAGAATCTTAAAGGAATAAATGAACAGGAATAAATAAACTTAATTTCATAGTATAAGAACATTGAATATCAGCATATCTATAAATATTATTTCACTGGTCAAAATGTAAGGAAAACACAATGACTATAAGGCTGAAAACTTGGAGCAAAGGGAGAAGGTAATCCTTTCTCATGAAGTAATGTATTCTTTCTTCCATTAGCATTAATTTCAGCATCCTCCAGGTCATGAGGTACTGGGCAGGAGGGATGTACTTACAGAGTCCAAAAAAGGCTAGGAAAAGAGGTCAGCTCAAGAGGGAGAAATAAAGCAAAACATTTGCAGGGAACCTTGACAAACCTTCAGCCTTATCCACTGGCATAAAGGAAAGGGAATTTATCTTCATTTCATGACAAATGAAGCAGTACATCCCAATCACTGGGCCACGGAGCAAATTCCCTCATGCAATTTATCCAAAATAATTATTGTACTTGTCACAGGTATTGTTATTGTTGTTTTTGTTTTCAAATCATTCAATAAAGTATTGGAAACTTTCTTGCAAATAATTGTCTCGGCTTGCACATAAAAATAATAGCCAATAATAATGACTTTGTACTGTACATCAGGGTATTTGCAAGCACTTCACATATATTCCCTCTGAAATTTATTTAAAAACAATCTAGTAGGTCCCTATCTTCAATGTTAATTTACATTATTTTTATTTGATAGTTTTTTAAACTACAAGTCATGATCCATTAGTGGACTGCAAAATCAAATTAATGATTTGAAGTCAGACATTTTTTTGTAAATGTATAAAGAATAGGGTGCCTAGGTGGCTCAGCTGGTTTAGCACCTGCTTCCTGCTCAGACTGAGCTCAAATTGAGTCCCATGTCAGTCTCCCTGCTCAGCAGGGGGTTTGCTCTCCCTCTGCCCTTCCCTCCTGCTCGTGATCTCTCTCTCACTCTCTCTCAAATAAATAATAAATAAAAATTAAAAAAGATTTTTAAAAAAAGTTATATAGAATAAGTCACACAACAACAGAGGAGGGCAGAAAAAAAAAGAGAGAGAGAGAAAATAACAGAAAATAATGACTAGAATATGCATACATGATATTTCACGGAAAGTTTTATTTTGGCTTAATGTATCTACGTGTAGATCAGTCCCCAAAAAAGTTGGAAATGCATCATTGTAAGATACCCCTACCCTTAGTTGCACAGCCAAAGGCCTGATGACATCACACTTGCAAAGTCATTATCTTGACTCTACTTCTTCACTCCTTTTTGTCCAGTCTTGAGCCCCAGTGGATTGTTACATCCCGGATTCAGGTTACCCACTATTCTTGAATGGTCTGAAGTAGGAAAGATTGGTTTGGGGGCAAAATGCTATGAAGGAGACTCTCCTTCAGTGACAGCAGGTTTCATTTCTCTGGGGCCACCCATTGTTCCCTCCACCCCCCAACCCCATATAGAAATAAGGATTCAAGTTTTGTATCTGGGAACGAAAACACTCAAAATGCATTTTAAATCCTTATTCTGGTGTTCCCTCCCACCATGCTACCTAAGAGGTTCCCTCTGACTATATTTGTCTGGGCTATAGGTACATTTCTCCTAGTACCTGCACCACCTGCAACTAGGGGGAAGTCTTTCCAGGTGTATGAATTTCAACTCTAAAAGTCAGCCATCAGAGGGGAGGTAGATGGGGGGATGGGTTAAATAGATAATGCAGTGCATTATCTATTATCTATTATTATGACAAATTATCATTATCTATTATCTATTATTATTAAAGGAGTGCATTTGTTGTGATGAATACCAGGAATTGTATGGAAGTGTTGAAACACTATCTTGTACCAGTATTTACTTAGGTAATCTTACAATGTAGGTTGACTAACTGGAATTTAAAGAAAAACTCTTAAAAAATAAATTTCAAAAAAGTCATCCATACCCTGGAAGTGATAGATAGAATGATAGAATGACAGAGGTGAATGACAAAGCAAAGTAAGGACACCCAATGAGTGGAGACACTTAGCAATCTGGAAGGCAGCCTTCTTTGGCTAATATGTGCCAACAATCTACTTATTAAAGAGGAAAACTCATCACGTATCTCTTCCCTCACAGATTATGGCTGGAGAATACTCATATATTATACAAATACTACTTCTAAGCACAAGAAGCCAGTAGATATCTTACCGCTTACACCAACATGGTATCACAATTTATTACATCTTTGGCTCCCAAAGACTGATTGCTTTAGAGAAATTGAAGTAGGACAAAGGATAGTGTTATTGTTTCTATATATTTAAGTCAGATAGCTATAATTCTAAATAACAATTCCTATAAGTGGGACAACCAAGAACAACCTGAGGAGATGGATGAATGAATCTAATCTCTGAACTGAGTTCCTCAAAGAGAGGCATTGACCACCAACATCAGTGTTACCTGGGGTGTTGGTGTTGGACCAGTGTTAGGCAGGCAGTGAGTGCCTTGGAGGTCTGACTCCCACAGAGGATGCTTAGGTTCAGGGCTACATATTTTCCACCAAAATGTAATTAAGTAATGACACAATCACTGAATTATGAAGCACTTACAGTATCATTCCAAAACTCACCAACCTGCACATAGAGACTTTCATCTAACACTTCTATGTTCATGAATGTTATTTCACTTTTTAAAATTTCTACCGCAACTTCTTTTGAAACCATATGGTTATAAAAAATATACAATATTTATATTTTCATAAGTAAGACAAGGGATATTTCTCCTACTAGTGAACCCAAGACTTGTTTTCTTTAATATAAGGTTTAGACACATATTCACAGACAATTTATGACAATTTATGGAGATGTAATGAATAATCAAAAATCATAAAATGCATATATGTGTATCTATTTTTTCCTACCCCTGAACAAAAAAGACAGAAGCACAAACTTTATAAGCTCTGTTTTAAATTATTTAACTCATCTCTGTAAGATGGCTCAAGTCTAAATCTCTCTATGAATTTTCCCCCTTATACTTCATGACTCATTTATAATTCTAGATTGTTAGAACATTTTTACATGTTTTATTTATGTTATGGGGTTTTCTGAGCATTTTTAAAATTGTGGAAGCAGCACTGCCTTTTGTTCAGGCTTTAAATCTGAGTCTTGCCAAAAGAATGGAACGAGATTACTTCAATCCAAACCAATTTAGGCTTGGATTTTATATGCAAATTCTTAGCTACAAACATTTAGCCTAAAAACTTTAAAGAAAAAATGTTTCACTCGACAAACAAAAAGTGGATGGTAAGTCTAGAGTGATCCAATCCACAAACATCTTTGCTAATCTGAATTTATTAATGTGAATCTTAGAAAACAGATGAGTCATACCATTTCCTAGAAAGAAAAATCAGATTAAAGTGTAATTTCTTATTGACAAAGATCTCCTGTCATGTCTCAGAAATACCTTTTGGAATCCCTTGAAGGGGATTTTAAGAATTTTCTTTCAACACTGCCATAGTCAATCCCATTTGGGATCTCTAGAACAGTGAGTCCAAAGAAATAGCCAGAAAATTATCCAATAATTACATGGTCAAGCTAGCTGGCTATACTTCCCAGGAACATTTTCTTTTACCATCTGAAATAATTAATTTTACCAGGTTACCTGTACATACTGAGCCTACTCATGTGCATGCAAACTGTATCTACAGTAATGAAGTTAAGTAGAAAATGAAGGTTCAGAACCGTATAATTATATCCTAAGAAATCCTTTCATCTAAAATAACAAGAAATTTGAGGCAAAGGATTTTGATACAAGTGTATAGCTGGCATGTCTGAACGGGTCAGTTCAATGTTTCATTTTGCTAATAATACAGTAACATTTATGGATAGTTCTTGTCTTATTTACCTCTCTTAAACCCCACTGACATCTGTACCATGACTACCATCGCCCCCATATTTCAGGCAAGGAAAGAGAGACTTAGTAAGATCAAGTAGCCAGTGCAAAACTTCAGGGTTTGGAAGTGGCAGGGATTGGATTTGAACACATTATGCGTCAAGGTGACATGAAAAGCTATACATCTAACAGTTCTACTGACCTGGTCTAGTGGGAGCTCCCTCTAATAGAAGAAAGGAAGGGTTCACAAAAATGGGGAAATCTTAAAGAAAGAAATGCCTCCAAGGACTGCATTTTGGAGAGGGGGGCAGGAGAGAATAATACCATGAACAAAGCTGAGAGAAAAGTATTAGGATTAAACAAAACCTATACTTACTTTTTAAGAAAAAACAAAACAAAACAAAAAACTTCCCTCATTAGTTACTTCTAATTTCCCCTGCTGTCCCAAAGTCCGAGGTACCTAAGGTCCCAGCTCTGCAGGGCAGCAGCCCTTCAGAACAGGCAATGAGTGGGTGAATACACATGCAAAGCTTTGCCCTGATCCAAAATCCCGTTTCTCTTTTTTTGAGAGTATTACAGCAATTCCCCTGTCAATAGCAGCAGCAGCAGCAATAATCCTTCAGATTTATGTTGACTTTCCACATTTCTGAAAACACCTTTAGAGGAAATACTGACATCAAGAATGTCCAAATGTAAGTCTTCCTGGAACTCTCTTAAATCAATAACACGTAGTTGATGAAATTTCTGTTATCAGTGGCCTCTGTGGTGCCTAATGACATTCCTGGTACTACAAGAATTCAAAAGGTTCCGGCGACAAGATCCTGCCTTCCAGTGACTTAGCATCTCAGTACAGTACATTTAGGAACAAGTCTTCATTTTACATACAGTCCATTTTTGTGTGTGTCTTTTAACAAAACAAAACAAAACAAAACAAAAAGCATTACTGTGAACTCTTTCCAATGTGGAAAATAACACACAGAATTTTAGCACATCAGTAAGGCATTCCCCTCCCCTCCTGTGAGGTCACCAGCAGAGAAGGAGCTAATTTACAGTAGCAAGTGTCCTTTGCTGATTGGCCTCAAACTAAAAATAACATTCAAATAACCCATCTCTTCAGTATAAAAGAAATAGTTGAATCTGCAGCATAACTATTCATGAAAGGAAAGAGAGGTCCTAAGGGAAGGTAAATCTCTAAATCCCTGAAACTTTCTGTTTCCTTCATTTGCTGCTTAGTTTAAACCAATACCCAAACCAAGAACTTCCATGGTAAAGGTGACTGCCAAGTGGCAATAAAAGTCAGCCCCAAAATAACAATAAAAACCCAATGTCCAAAATGCTAACGTCTTAGCATGGCTCTCTCTTCTATTCTTGCCGCTCGTCTCCTTCTCCTACGTTGCTACAAAACATTTCTAGCTCCTGAGATGAAACCTGGAGGAATCGCCAAGTTTTGATAGAATAGAAAGAGCCTAGTCTGGATGGGAAAGCTGTAAAGTGGGCATGGGCGTGCCATGCCATAGAGATGGTGTCTGCATTCTGAAAGGCACACGGGAGAAGACTTAGAACTCTCCTCATACTCCATCACCTGACTGGGAGCTCACCAGGAGCGAGAAGAGGTTACATGCTGTCCCCTCCCATCTTTCCCATCACACACCTTAAAGGGGAGATTTTGCAGATCTACAATCAAGCTGGAGGGAAAGGCTGGAGGACATTGAAAGAGTTACAGCATTAGGAAAATCAGAACACATTAATGAAGCAAATGCTCACCCTAACTGGCCTGGCCAGGGTCAGCTGCCACAGAGCAGAAACGAAATCCATTTGTAGGGTACAGCACCAGGAAGGCATGCCAAGGACCACAGAGGTCGGAAAGGGGCTCCAGCACACAAGATTTACAACTGTGTGCAGAGGGACAGAAGAATGGGATCGAGGGCCAGAGCAGGATGTCTTTAGTGACCGCTATGGTGAATGTTCATCAGCGGAGACCTGTTAAAGGAAACGGCTTGGGGACATGGCTGGGGAGAAAGGCAGGGGAGTGATGAGCAAGGATGGATGTCAACTCACTCATCAATGGGAGCTTTACCGACAACACACACCTTTCCTTCTATCTTTAGGTGACAATGATCTAGGGACTAAGTGCCCATCGGGAAAAAAATCTCATTATATTCATTCAATGTATTGTTTTCTAGGTATAAAACAAATCATTTAAAGATAGACAAGCTAAAAAAAAATTAAATAAAAAACAATGAAGTTAAACTATATTTTAAATACACCAGGCAAACTCACTGTTATAAAAGTAAATTACAACAAATTGCGCTGGGAAGCAGAAAGCCGTCTTTCATCATGCTGGTAATCATTGCCTAAATTATCTATCTTGTAAGTATGCATTTCTGTGTCTTAATTTTCTGCAAAGTAGGCCACACAGGTATAGGTTAGTTCATATATGCATATACAAGTATGTGTGTGTGTGTGTGTATCTATGTGTATAGGTGTATATATATATATATATAGTTACTTATATATTTAAGTATATATATAGGTATTTGTCTGTATATATACACACAGACAAATAAAACTGAATAAAAAAATAAATAAAACCTGAGCAGCAGAGGGAGAGACATGAAAGCAGTGATGGCAGAGACAGCTCTCACAGAATTAGAAAGCGTTGGGTGAGACCTGCAATTTGTAATAAGCTATACATTGTGATTTATATGTTGTCTTTGTGAGAAAGACTTTTGCATTTACAGTGGAGGAGAGAGCAAGTGAGTATTTTCAAGAAGATCCAAAGGTCTAAAGAAAAATATAAAGTTGTCTCTGGGTCTAATTTAGAAAACCCAATACAACACAACACCAAGACCATCAAGGCTGCAATTCTGACTTGAAAGATGCAAAGAATGATGTATTTACAAAGCTTTTCAAAGTTCCTCCCATCTCAGAATCAGTCCTTTGCACTACAGAATGGCTAAGTATATTTTATACTTTATCAGTTCTTAAAATTATACTTAATATGTTTTATACCTTATACCGTGGGCTTTCCTTAAATGTTTTTCTTATTCTTGATTGTGTGCACATATTTCTAGTTGAAATCATCTTTTGTGCTGCCCACCTGTGGGGCAGAGGCCTTAGCTGGCATCTGGAAAGAGTATTCACTGACAGAGGTAGAGCACAGCTGATCACCTGGGCTTGGATGTACCGTATTTCCCCAGGCTATGTTCGCCCAGCCTGGATTCCCAGGTTGGCACCCTGAAACCAAGATCCCACACTTGTTGCTCTCAGCCAGACACAGAAACCACAGTTAGTAAGCCAGGCCCTGGGAGGAGTGTGGGGTCTGGAGTGTGAACCGGCTGCCAATTCAATAAAATGCAATCAGCTATTTATTGCCCCTGGCCCAGGTCTACACCCCTGCTCTCAAGTTTCACTCACTTCTGAACATGAACTTAGCACTGCCCCCACATTCTCCAGCAGCAGGCACCCACGGAAGTCCTGAGCTATATTTTCCTTCTTTAAACAGCCCTAGACTCTAAAGATTCATAATTCCTGCTCTACCAAAAGTTTGCAAAGATGCTCTTGAGCTCAGCTGTTTAATTATCTCTGTTATTTATTTGTCTAAAGCATCTTTCTGTCACCCAGGATTTTGATGCAGGAGAGGGAGGCTATAGCATGAGCTCAACCTCCCATTGTGAAATGAAAGTCAAATGGCCAATTCAGCAGGAAGCTAGGTGGACATCTGGAAAGCAGCTGGCTCAATGGGCATCACTCAAGGAGCCCTCACAGACAGATAACTCTGAAGGGAACAAAGCTGACCCAACACCTTCCCACTCTATAAACTCCCGAGAACTTAGGTATGACTCCAGCAAATGCAGGATGAACCTAGAAATGGACTGAGAATAAGCCTCTTCTTCCCCAAAAGAATAAGGGTTTGAAATAGAAGTTAAATTTAGTTACAGAAAAATGAAGTTAGATTCTTCATATTCTTTTTTTTTTTAAAGATTTTATATTTACTTGAGAGGGAGTATGACAGTGAGAGAGACAGTACAGAGGGAGACAGGAAGCAGACTCTCTGTTCTGCAGAGAGCCAGATGTGGTGCTTGATCCCAGGACCCTGAGATCATGACCTGAGCCAAAGGCAGCTTAACCTCAGCTTAACCAACTGAGCCACCCAGGCACCCCTATTTTTTATATTCTTATACAGGTAACAGTTAAGCCTTTGCCTTAGGCTCAGGTCATGATCCCAGGATTCTGGGATAAAGCCCAGCATCAGGCTCCTTGCTCTACAAGGAGTCTGCTTCTCCCTCTCCCTCTGCCTGCCACTCCCCCAGCTTGGGCTCTCTCTCTCTCTCTGTCAAATAAATAAATAAATTCTTTTAAAAAAGGGGGGGGCGGGTAACAGAGTCAGAAATATTCATTCATTTACTCATTCTAGAAATGGTTATTCAGTAACTACCATATGCCAGACACTTTTCTCCAGACACTAAAGGTAGTATGACGAAACAGACATCCGTATCTCCTGACTTCTGTCCATTTTCTTTATTAACAGATCCCCAAAAGTACCTTGCCTTTCATAATATAACTGAATATTTTGATAAAGAAGAAATACTTGATGCTCAAAAGTAATTTGAAAATAAAATTTTATCTAGTTAAAGTTACATATGATACCTATATTTTAGCAATCAGATAAAGCCACATATCTTTTTTATGAGCTACACAGCAATAGCATAATTCTCAAGGCCCAGTTTTGCAAGTCATGTCTGGAATATGTCTTTAATAGAAGACCAAATGCTTTATTTCAACTTTATCTGATGCTTTATCCAGTTCTTGACCAGAATTCTAAATCCTTTAATACTCTAAGGAGAAATATGGATTATCCTCAGCCATAAAATTAGGTGATATTGGTTTCTTACACAGTTTAAATCAATACCAATTATACACCTCCAGTACTCCCCATTATTGCAATGGCTTTTATTCAAGCTTCAGGTAACTATTTTTCCCATTTTTCTTCAGCTAAAAACAAACTGTGAAGAAACTGGTTCAGTTTGGATACTAAAATTCTGACATTTATTCTATTCTTACATTTCACATCATAGAACAGGTGCTGATTATTTCAGGTAAAATCTAAAAACTGGAGGGGAGGAGTCAAGATGGCGGAGAAGTAGCAGGCTGAGACAACATCGGGTAGCAGGAGATCAGCTAGATAGCTTATCTAACCATTGTGAACACCTATAAATCCAACGGGAAATCGAAGAGAAGAAGAGCAACAATCCCAGAAACAGAAAATCGATCACTTTCTGAAAGGTAGGACCTGCGGAGAAGTGAATCCAAAGCGACGGGAAGATAGACCCCGGGGGGAGGGGCCGGCACCCGGCAAGCGGCGGAGCGACGGAGCACAAAATCGGGACTTTTAAAAGTCGGCTCCACTGGGAGACATCGCTCCAGAGGCTAAACTGGGGGGAAACCCAGGCGGGGTCAGCATAATCCCAGGACCCGCAGGGTCACAGAAGGACTGGGGATGTCTGAGTGCCGCAGAGCTCGCAGGTATTAGAGCGGGGAAGCCGGCTATAGCGACAAAGCCGAGGAGTGAGCTCTAAGCCCGGGGTTACCTTGTGCCGGTCGCAGGCTGGGTGGGCTCGGAGCGCGGCCGGAGGCCACGGAGACAAAAGCGACCCGGCGCTTTTCTCCAGCTCCAACAATTGACTGCTTTCCTCGAGTCGCGACCGCAAGCCAGGGAGGCGGGGCTATTGGGCGCTTTGCTCTGAGAGTGCACTGAGGAGCGGAACCCCAAGCTCTCGGCTCCTCCGGGCCGAGAGATTGGGAGGCCGCCATCTTCATTCCCGTCCTCCGGAACTCTACGGAAAGCGCTCAGGGAACAAAAGCTCCCGAAAGCGAACCCGAGCGGATTACTTAGCCCGGCCCCTGGCAAGGGCGGTGCAATTCCGCCTGCGGCAAAGACACTTGAGAATCACTACAACAGGCCCCTCCCCCAAGAAGATCAACAAGAAACCATCCAAAACCAACTTCAGTCACCAAGAACAGCGGAATTCCACAGCAGGAGAAAGCAAATCCTACCTGGACAAAATGACAAGGCGGAAAAACTCACCTCAAAAAAAAGAACAAGAGGCCGTACCGAAGGCTGGAGACCTAATCAATACAGACATAGGTAGCATGACAGATCTAGAGTTCAGAATGACAATTCTCAAGGTTCTAGCCGGGCTCGAAAAAGGCATAGAAGATATTAGAGAAACCCTCTCCGGAGAGATAAAAGCCCTTTCTGGAGAAATAAAAGAACTAAAATCTAACCAAGTTGAAATCAAAAAAGCTATTCATGAGGTGCAATCAAAAATGGAAGCTCTCACTGCCAGGATAAATGAGGCAGAAGAAAGAATTAGTGACATAGAAGACCAAATGACAGAGAATAAAGAAGCTGAGCAAAAGAGAGACAAACAACTACTGGAACACGAGGAGAGGATTCGAGAGATAAGTGACACCATAAGACGACACAACATTAGAATAATTGGGATTCCAGAAGAAGAAGAAAGAGAGAGGGTAGCAGAAGGTATATTGGAGACAATTATTGGAGAGAATTTCCCTAATATGGCAAAGGGAACAAACATCAAAATCCAGGAGATGCTAAGAACGCCCCTCAAAATCAATAAAAATAGGTCCACACCTCGTCACCTGATAGTAAAATTTACAAGTCTTAGCGACAAAGAGAAAATCCTGAAAGCAGCCCGGGAAAAGAAGTCTGTAACATACAAGGGTAAAAACATTAGATTGGCAGCGGACCTATCCACAGAGACCTGGCAGGCCAGAAAGAACTGGCATGATATATTCAGAGCACTAAACGAGAAAAACATGCAGCCAAGAATACTATATCCGGCTAGGCTATCATTGAAAATAGAAGGAGAGATAAAGAGCTTCCAGGACAAACAAAAGCTGAAAGAATTTGCAAACACCAAACCAGCTCTACAGGAAATATTGAAAGGGGTCCTCTAAGCAAAGAGAGACCCTAAAAGTAGTAGATCAGAAAGAAGCAGAAACAAAATACAGTAACAATCACCGTACAGGCAATACAATGGCACTAAATTCATATCTCTCAATAGTTACCCTGAATGTTAATGGACTAAATGCCCCAATCAAAAGACACAGGGTATCAGAATGGATAAAAAAACAAAACCCATCAATATGCTGCCTACAAGAAACTCATTTTAGATCCGAAGACACCTCCAGATTTAAAGTGAGGGGGTGGAAAACAATCTACCATGCTAATGGACATCAGAAGAAAGCTGGGGTTGCAATCCTTATATCAGATCAATTAGATTTTAAGCCAAAGACTATAATAAGAGATGAGGAAGGACACTATATCATACTCAAAGGGTCTGTCCAACAAGAAGATCTAACAATCTTAAATATCTATGCCCCTAACATGGGAGCAGCCAACTATATAAACCAATTAATAACAAAATCAAAGAAATACATCGACAGTAATACAATAATAGCAGGGGACTTTAACACTCCCCTCACTGAAATGGACAGATCATCTAAGCAAAAGATCAACAAGGAAATAAAGGCCTTAAATGACACACTGGACCAGATGGACATCACAGATATATTCAGAACATTCCATCCCAAAGCAACAGAATATACATTCTTCTCTAGTGCACATGGAACATTCTCCAGAATAGACCACATCCTGGGTCATAAATCAGGTCTCAATCGGTACCAAAAGATCGAGATCATTCCCTGCATATTTTCAGACCACAATGCTCTGAAGCTCGAACTCAATCACAAGAGGAAATTTGGAAAGAACGCAAATACATGGAGACTAAACAGCATCCTTCTAAAAAATGAATGGGTCAACCAGGAAATTAAAGAAGAATTGAAAAAATTCATGGAAACAAATGATAATGAAAACACAACAGTTCAAAATCTGTGGGACACAACAAAGGCAGTCCTGAGAGGAAAATATATAGCAGTGCAAGCCTTTCTCAAGAAACAAGAAAGGTCTCAAATACACAACCTAACCCTACACCTAAAGGAGCTGGAGAGAGAACAACAAAGAAAGCCTAAACCCAGCAGGAGAAGAGAAATCATAAAGATCAGAGCAGAAATCAATGAAATAGAAACTAAAAAAACAATAGAACAAATCAACAAAACTAGGAGCTGGTTCTTTGAAAGAATTAATAAGATTGATAAGCCCCTGGCCAGACTTATCAAAAAGAAAAGAGAAAGGACGCAAATAAATAAAATCATGAATGAAAGAGGAGAGATCACAACCAACACCAAAGAAATACAAACAATTATAAGAACATACTACGAGCAACTCTATGGCAACAAATTTGACAACCTGGAAAAAATGGATACATTTCTAGAGATGTATAAACTACCACAACTGAACCAGGAAGAAATAGATAACCTGAACAGACCCATAACCAGTAAGGAGATTGAAACAGTCATCAAAAATCTCCAAACAAACAAAAGTCCAGGACCAGACGGCTTCCCAGGGGAATTCTACCAAACATTTAAAGAAGAATTAATTCCTATTCTCCTGAAACTGTTCCAAAAAATAGAAATGGAAGGAAAACTTCCAAACTCATTCTATGAGGCCAGCATCACCTTGATCCCAAAACCAGACAAGGATCCCACCAAAAAAGAGAATTACAGACCAATATCCTTGATGAACACAGATGCGAAAATTCTCACCAAAATACTGGCCAATAGGATCCAACAGTACATTAAAAGGATTATTCACCACGACCAAGTGGGATTTATTCCAGGGCTGCAAGGTTGGTTCAACATCCGCAAATCCATCAATGTGATACAATACATTAATAAAAGAAAGAGTAAGAACCATATGATACTCTCAATAGATGCTGAAAAAGCATTTGACAAAGTGCAGCATCCCTTCCTGATTAAAACTCTTCAAAGTGTAGGGATAGAAGGCACATACCTCAATATTATCAAAGCCATCTATGAAAAACCCACCGCAAATATCATTCTCAATGGAGAAAAACTGAAAGCTTTTCCGCTAAGGTCAGGAACACGGCAGGGATGTCCGTTATCACCACTGCTGTTCAACATAGTACTAGAAGTCCTAGCCTCAGCAATCAGACAACAAAAAGAAATTAAAGGCATCCAAATCGGCAAAGAAGAAGTCAAACTATCACTCTTTGCAGATGATATGATACTATATGTGGAAAACCCAAAAGGCTCCACTCCAAAACTGCTAGAACTTATACAGGAATTCAGTAAAGTGTCAGGATATAAAGTCAATGCACAGAAATCAGTCGCATTTCTTTACACTAACAACAAGACAGAAGAAAGAGAAATTGAGGAGTCAGTCCCATTTACAATCGTACCCAAAACCATAAGATACCTAGGAATAAATCTAACCAAAGAGGCAAAGAATCTATACTCAGAAAACTATAAAGTACTCATGAAAGAAATTGAGGAAGACACAAAGAAATGGAAAAATATTCCATGCTCATGGATTGGAAGAACAAATATTGTGAAAATGTCTATTTTACCTAAAGCAATCTACACATTTAATGCAATCCCTATCAAAATCCCATCCATTTTTTTTAAAGAAATAGAACAAATAATCCTAAAATTTATATGGAACCAGAAAAGACCTCGAATAGCCAAAGGAATATTGAAAAAGAAAGCCAAAGTCGGTGGCATCACAATTCCAGACTTCAAGCTCTATTACAAAGCTGTCATCATCAAGACAGTATGGTACTGGCACAAAAACAGACATATAGACCAATGGAACAGAATAGAGAGCCCAGAAATAGACCCTCAACTCTATGGTCAACTAATCTTCGACAAAGCAGGAAAGAATATCCAATGGAAAAAAGACAGCCTCTTCAACAAATGGTGCTGGGAAAATTGGACAGCCACATGCAGAAAAATGAAATTGGACTATTTCCTTACACCACACACGAAAATAGACTCAAAGTGGATGAAGGACCTCAATGTGCGAAAGGAATCTATCAAAATCCTTGAGGAGAATGCAGGCAGCAACCTCTTTGACCTCCACCGCAGCAACTTCTTCCTAGGAACATCGTCAAAGGCAACAGAAGCAAGGGCAAAAATGAACTATTGGGATTTCATCAAGATCAAAAGCTTTTGCACAGCAAAGGAAACAGTTAACAAAACCAAAAGACAACTGACAGAATGGGAGAAGATATTTGCAAACGACATATCAGATAAAGGGCTCGTATCCAAAATCTATAAAGAGCTTATCAAACTCAATACCCAAAGAACAAATAATCCAGTCAAGAAATGGGCAGAGGACATGAACAGACATTTCTGCAAGGAAGACATCCAGATGGCCAACAGACACATGAAAAAATGCTCCACATCACTCGGCATCAGGGAAATACAAATCAAAACCACAATGAGATACCACCTCACACCAGTCAGAATGGCTAAAATTAACAAGTCAAGAAATGACAGATGCTGGCGAGGATGCGGAGAGAGGGGAACCCTCCTACACTGTTGGTGGGAATGCAAGCTGGTGCAACCACTCTGGAAAACAGTGTGGAGGTTCCTCAAAAAACTGAAAATAGAGCTACCCTACGACCCAGCAATTGCACTCCTGGGTATATATCCTAAAGATACAAACGTGGTGCTCCGAAGGGGCACGTGCACCCGAATGTTTATAGCAGCAATGTCCACAATAGCCAAACTGTGGAAAGCGCCTAGATGTCCATCAACAGATGAATGGATAAAGAAGATGTGGTATATATACACAATGGAATACTATGCAGCCATCAAAAGACATGAAATCTTGCCATTTGCGACGACGTGGATGGAACTAGAGGGTATCATGCTTAGCGAAATAAGTCAATCGGAGAAATATAACTATCATATGATCTCTTTGATATGAGGAAGTGGAGATGCAAGGTGGGGGGGTTTGGGGAGGGGTAGGAAAAGAAAAAATGAAAAGATGGGATTGGGAGGGAGACAAACCATAAAAGACTCAATCTCAAGAAACAGACTGAGGGTTGCGGGGGGGAAGGGGGATGGGAGAGGGTGGTGGGGAAATGGACATTGGGGAGGGTATGTGCTATGATGAGTGCTGTGAAATGTGTAAACCAGACGATTCACAGACCTGTACCCCTGGGGATAAAAATACATTATATGTTTATTAAAATAAAAAAATTAAAAAAAAAAAAATCTAAAAACTGTACAACTGAAAACAATTTACTAATACCTCAGATTTCTTTTTTCAAACACATAACCACTGCCCTGTATAAGACACTTAAAAATAAAACTAATGTCAATGTATTTTTTGAACAACTGTAATCACCCAAAGTAGCATTTGCAAAAAGCACCTGATAAGTATTCCCTGTATTAATCCTAGATGAAACTTAAACTCAACTGGCAATAAGATACATAAATTTTGGAAAACAGCTGCCAGAAACAAATGCTTTTAGAGACCAAGGATTGTTTCCTGAATTTCAATTGTAGTTGCCAACAATAAAAAAATGTTAAATGAAAACAGTTTAGTGTACTTAACAGGTATTTTGGCGGAGCTGACCACCTTCAAGTTTTCTCTCAATAGCCATGCCCCTTATATGTTTTCTTAAAGATTTTTATTTATTTATTTGACACACAGAGACAGCAAGAGACAGAACACAAGGAGGGGGAGCAGCAGAGGGAGAGGGAGAAGCAGGCTCCCCACTGAGCAGGGAGCCAGATATGGGGCTAGATCCCAGTATCCCGGGATCATGGGCTAGAGAGCCTACAGAATGTTTTAAAACAAATCCAATATGATAGTCTCATTTGTATTATGATTTACTAAGTGCCATGCCACTTAGCAATTTCCTATCTCTTCTGTCCTGGGAGTTCTTTGAGAAGTGGCGCATTCATGCACCACATGACAGCAAAGACAGTCACTATGATGCAGATAAACTGAAGTCACAGATGTGGTAGCATACCGGGAAGGTGGAAGATGAGTGGGGTCTAGAGCACAGTCTAAGTTTCTCCTTGAAATTAACTGTTGCCTTCTCTCAAACAAACCCAGTTCTACCCTGAAGACCCTGCTCAATATACATTTGCCATAAGAAGCTTTCTCCAAAACAAGACAATGCCATTCTAACAATTACCTGGAAGTCAAGGTGTCCTATTCATTTAAATAGACCATTTGTCAGAATGTGATTCAGGAACACAGGTTCCAGATAGTCCAGGGTAAGTTTCAAAATCACCCATCCCCAGGTATCAACCTGGACCTACCAAATCGGAAACTCAGGAAACTCAGGTTGCCCTGCAACCTGCATTTAAATGAGCTCCCAGAGTGATTCCCTTGTGAACCAAAGCTTAAGAACCCCTTGCCCACAAATCCCAATGCTGATCTATGCATAGGTTCAATAAACAGTGGCTGCATTAGAAGTTAGGGTCACAGGACAGAAGAGGAAAACTTGAGCATAAAGTTTAAATGTGGCCCTATCACAAAACGAGACACAGAATAGACATAGAGGTGGTCTATGGGAGCAGAGTCCATAAACACATTAAAAAAAAAAAAAAAGAGTAATCATAACCACATACAAAAAGGACCTTAGAAGTAAACAAATACTCAAAAGAAGTGCTGAAACACACACATAGTCACACACTCTCACAGTAACACACACATAGAGAAAGGGGAAAGCTATTAAGATAAAAGATGAATGTTTTATAAAAGGCAAACAGTCATTCCTTTATCTACAAATGCACAAAACTGCATTACTTTCACTAAAAATGTTGCAAAAGCCAATTGAAGAAAATATTTTCTTACTTTATATTCACAGGAGAAAACAAGCAAAATAGTTCTTTCTAGCCTAGGTCAACTTTTTAAAAAAGATTTTATTTATTTATTTGAGAGAGAGAGAGAGAGAGAGCACAAGCATGGATTAGAGGCAGAGGGAGAGGGAGAAGCAGGCTTCTAGCTGAGCAGGGAGTCTGCTGCGGGGCTTGATCCCAGGACCTTGGGATCATGACCTAAGACATAGGCAGACGCTTAACTGACTGAGTTCCCCAGGTGCCCTGCAAGGTCAACTTTTTAAAAAACAACAAAATCACTAGAATTTTTTTTCCTGATGTCCTTTATTTTTCTGGAAAAAAAAAATATATATATATATATTCAAGGTGTACAACATGACGTTTGAAGAGATGCATGAAATGATTATTACAGCTAATTAACATACCATTTCTTCACATACTTTTTGTGTTATGTGGTAAGAGTACCTGAAATCTACTTTTGGCTAATTTCCAGTATATAGTAGTATTAATATAATCATCATGCTATAAGTTAGATCTCTAGGCTTATTCATCTATTATAACTACAACTTAGTACCTTTTGATCAACATCCCCCTATTTCCCCAACCTCCCTGCCCCTGGAACCACCATTCTACCCTCTGTTTCTATGGATTTGACTTTTTTAGATTCCACATGTAAGTAAAATCATGTAGTTATTTTTTTTTAAAGATTTTATTTATTTATTTGACAGAGATCACAAGTAGGCAGAGAGGCAGGCAGAGAGAGAGAGGGGGAAGCAGGCTCCCCGCTGAGCAGAGAGCCCAACGTGGAGCTCGATCCCAGGACCCTGGGACCATGACCCGAGCCGAAGGCAGAGGCTTTAACCCACTGAGCCACCCAGGTGCCCCATGTAGTTATTTTTCTTACTATGTCCCACTTATTTCACTAAGCACAATGTCCTCCAAGTTCATACAGGTTGTTACAAATTACAAGATTTTTTAATTTTTTTACTATAAATTTTTATTTATTTATTTATTTTTAAAGATTTTATTTATTTGACAGAGATCACAAGTAGGCAGAGAGAGAGGAGGAAGCAGGCTCCCTGCTGAGCAGATAGCACA
This sequence comes from Martes martes, assembly GCF_963455335.1. Taxonomy (NCBI): domain Eukaryota; kingdom Metazoa; phylum Chordata; class Mammalia; order Carnivora; family Mustelidae; genus Martes; species Martes martes. The sequence continues at coordinate 94,337,342 of NC_137896.1, read as the reverse complement.
ATTCGGGGCTCGATCCCAGGACCCTGGGATCATGACCTGAGCCAAAAGCAGAGGCTTTAACCCACTGAGCCACCCAGGCGCCCCTACAAGATTTTTTAAGGCCCCCAAAATATTCCACTGTCGGTATATACCATATCTTCCTTACACATTCATCCACTAATGGACACTTAACATTGTTTCCATACCTTGGTTATTGTAAATAATACTGACTGCAGTGAACATGGATGTGCAGGTATCTCTTCAAGATAAGTATTTCATGCCGTTGGGTATTCACCCCAAAGAAGGAGTGCTCAATCATGGGGTAGGTCTATTTTTAATTTTTAAAGGAACATCCACACATCCAGGGTAAGTTTTAAAAATTGTTAGCAATGTGATTGTACCAGTTTACGGTCCCACCAACAGTGTGCAGGGGTTCCTTTTCTCTATACCCTTGCCAATATTTACCTTTTATCTTTTTGATAACAGCCATCCTAACAGGTGTGAGGTGACATCTTATTGTGGTTTTGATTTGCATTTCCCTGGCATCCTCTACACTCTTCATGCAGTACATATAACTTGATCTCCCTTAAGAGCTATAATTTATTTTTATACTTTTAACAATACAAATTCATGGAAACCAAAGTTTATATTAAGAAAAAAAAATTAAAAGTAACCCTTTACTTTAAAAGTTACTGTTTTAAAATAAACTGGTTAAGCAAAATCTATAAAGACCAATCCAAATAAAATAACAGATGCATCCATGACTAAAGAAAATTAATAGCACGATATAAAGCATGATATAAAGCAAATTAATTTTTTGCCTCAGTCATTTTGAAAATTTTACATAGAAAGATATTAAGATGAATCAACATTTCAGGGGGTCATCTTACTTTCTACTATCTTCTTAGTGGATATTTTTGGATTTTCAACTTTTCTAAAATGGATATTTACAATGGGATGACAAAAACAGATACCAAAAAAGCACAGGACTAATCAGTCTGTTTATAATATGAAAATGAGTTTATATTCCATTGTGAGATTTTTCTTTCTTTATATTTCTACGAAAATGGCAGTTTTCTTAGAATAAATTAATTTATATATATAATAATTTATATTAATAAATTAATATAAAGAGAATTTATATTTGGTGGACTTTTAAATTAATATAAAGAGAATTTATATTTGGTGGACTTTTCCACTCATGTTCTGTTCTATTCAACTTAATTAAATTTTCTTTGATTGTTAATATTCATGAGTGAGTAATATCCAAAACTCTGTTTTGTTTTTTAGAGAATTTTTTTCCAACTAACTTTTCATGATGTAAAGAAGAACCATATACTTCAGGAACTCAAGTAGGGGCCAGGGATTTTGTTAACTTTCATGAAATAGTATCTTCTTAATCATGAAGGTTTGGAGATCCTTCGACGTGCAAAACATTTTTTTTAAAAGATTTTTACTTATTTATTTGTGAGAGAGGGCAAGAGAGAGAGAGAGAGAGAGCATGCACAACCTGGGGGAGAGGCAAGCAGAGGGAGAAGCAGGCTCCCCGCCAAGCAAGGAGCCTGATGTGGGATTCGATTACAAGACCCTGGGATCATGGTCTGAGCCAAAAGCAGTCATTTAACCAACTGAGCCATCCAGGTGTCCCCTTGCAAAACATTTTTAAAAAGAATTTTTCATTATAAAAAATAAATATTTGTTGTAGGTCATAAAATGTGTGTGTATTCAGAAAACTGAATTTACTGTCTTGAGCCATAAATTAGCTCACCAGTCTTTTGCTTTTTAAAAAAAATATTTATTTACTTATTTTTAGAAAGAGAGAGTACTGAGTGGGAGGGGCAGTGGGAGAGAGAATTTCAAGCAGACTCCATGTTGAGCATGGTGGGCTTCCATGCAGGGCTCAATCTTTTGATCCTGAGGTCATGACTTGAGCTGAAATCAAGACTTGGATACTTAACTGAATGAGCCACCCAGGGGCCCCGGACTTTTGCTCATTTATCTTCCACTATACACGTGTGGATGGTTAGTTTGCCTACAAAAAAGAAAGTAGCTAAAAGGACAGTAATCCTGCCATCAGATTTGTGACAACTGGTTGGCTCTCAGGTTGTCTTTGCATCACATGTATCCTAAAGAAAACATGTGGCATTTCCTCCTAATAGCAGCAAACACATGTATTAAGCATTTACTATGTGCCAAGCACTCTGAGGCTCCCAACATTCTCATTTGTTGTTTCTCATTGCTTCTTCTAGCACTTAAAAAATTTGAAAATGATTCCATTTTTAAAGATAAGTTGTAAAACTGAACATTGATCTCTTGGCTTCTTCAGAATTTTGTCTCCAATGTTTTCTCTGTGAAAATATTTTGCTCAAAACTCTCTGGTTTATTGCTCAGAGCTTCTTCTCATCTTCTGAGACCTTTTTCAAGGCAGACAAATGAATGGAAAGGAGGTATTAGGCAGTTTCCATGAGCAGTATATAGGGGGAAAGTACCCAGGACGTGAATGTGGGCACAGAATGCTTTCATGCTATTACTCATCTGAGTGATGTGAAATGGAAGGGAATCAAAATGTTGGCATGTAGGGTGCCTGGGACGCTCAGTCTCTTAATCATCTGCCTTTTGGCTCAGGTCAATGATCCCAGAGTCCCAGGATCTAGCCTGGCACTGAGCCCCCACCATGGCAAGGGGCTCCCTGCTCAGCTGGAAGTCTGCTTCTTTCTTCCTCTCTCTGCCCCGCCCCCCATTTGTGCTCACACACACTCTTTCTCTCTCTCTCTTAAATAAAATAAATAAAATCTTTAAAAAAATTGCTGGCATATAATCCAGGCTTAGCCTACAGGGGGGACAGACTTCACTCCCATATTGCTGCCTGCTCCCTGTGGCATTCAACATAGTCAATGCAAAGAAGAGGTTATCAATCAGCCAGGCAGCAACTCTCATAGGAGAGACCTTACAGGGCAGTGTCTCTTGAGGCATCACCTCACCCACCAGCTCACGATAGCCCTGTGCTTCCACCACCCCAATCTGCGCTGAGAGCAGCTGGCCGTGAAGTTCTTGCTTCTTAGGGGTGTGAGCAGGAGAAGCAGATTTCACTGACACATATTCCAATTTTCAGCTTTATCTACTGATATGTCTTTTAACATGTTGGCAAAAAATGTGAGAAAACTTGTTTACAGTCTTGATTTTGAGGGTAGAACAGGAAATATGAATTACAAAGTAAGGCAGGAAGTCAAAAATGAAACATCTTGAAATCAAAATTAACCTCCAAAATGTAAGCAAACAGAACATGATGGAGACAGAAATAAATACAGGATTCAAAGCCAAAAGCATTAACCACAAAACTTGGTTTCAATTAACCAGACTCAAATTGTCAAAAACCACTGTGCCAAAGTATAATTTTTACCAAAAAAAAAGAGAGATCGATATAAGGGGCACCTGGGTGGCTCCATTGGTTACGGGTCCAACTCTTGATTTCAGCCAGGTCATGAACTCAGGGTTGTGAGATCAGCCCTATGTCAGGCTCTGTGCTAGGCATGGACCCTGCTAAAGATTCTCTTTCTCCCTCTCCCTTTGCCCCGCTCCCGCCACCCCCCAAAAAGAAAAAGAAATAGATATAACTATTTTAAAAATTAACATTATATATGTACGGAGAAAAAAATTTAAATCCAGTAAGGAACTCACAAGTGGGAAGAAGAAGGCACTAAAATTGGTAAGCCACAATTACTATAAAGGGGCTACATTTTTTTAGACATTTGTTCAGGCTGTTGAGAGATGAGATTAACTCAAAAGATCGAGATTTTATTTTCTTTCAACATGCTAATTTAGAATAGTAGATGGCAGTGGAGGGGAACTTAAAACATTTGCATCTGGTAGTCTCAATTACCATATAGTTGACCGATTCTGTGTTAGCAAGGTTTCTCCTGTCATTCTTCACTTAGTAAACTTAAGAATTACTAGCATACTGGTCTGTCTCTTTATGCCAGATTCCACAAATGGGGATATATCTAAGATAAGGTAAAATTATTAAATCTATTAAAACTTATCAAGATTTGCAAATACAATCAGGACCTGTCAGTAGATCTCAAGGTCTTACGTACAAGCTCTCTATGTCAGATACTACCTCCAAACCTCATCTAGTATGCTAGAATTACCAGACAGAGGGTGAGGGCAGGGGGTGCAAAGATCTACATTCCCATTCCCAATCTGTACATGATGATCTAGTCCTCATGGTTAGACCTTCTGCATCCCTTCCTCCACTTCATTGTGAATTTTTGGCTTAAATGATCGTACGATAGTGAATATTTACAAATCTAGAATAGCACAGCAAGTAATGATACCAAACTGCTACATTTTGTGCTCCAAAAACAAACTCACAATCTATAGATTATGGCTGTATATATTTCTGAAACAGTAGGTATTTTTTTCACCAATGTTTTCATCACTTGGTAATACGTTGCTTATTTTCACTGGTGAAAGTTTTTTTGTTTTTTTTTTTAACTTATTTTTTAATGGGAAGGTAAAATCATGGAACAGGTAACAAAGTAATAATCACAAGGCTCAATGGTTCCAAGAGATGTATGTCTTTCATGAGAATAGTAAATGGCAAACCTTCCTGAGAAAAGAAAGAAATACTCAAGGAGCTGGTTCTCATTCCCTAGGACCTGGCTTCAAAGCCACACTGACTGTTAGCGAGAAATCTGACACTGTTATTCACTGATTTCGGTCCATCAAGAGAAAAGTTAGGGGAAATCACAAGAATTAACGGAGTTTGAAAACAAGTAAGGGAAAGGAATTAATTAATGCATGCTTTTAAATGTCTTAAATCACTAAACTCTAAAGATCCACCTGGCGAGAAACAAACAAGGGAAAGAAATTCCATGATTTTCCAAAATGAAAGAAAAGAGAATGATGTTCAGGTTTTCAGTATTATGAATTTTAGTTAGTGAAGGATTTCAGAATAATGTATGGTTAATTAAAATACTACAAATCGTGCATTAACATTTAATCACTCCTTTCTATAGTTTTCATGGATGTGCTTAATTTGCTGTGCAAACCTTAATACATTAATATATGTCTTCTCGAAATAACTCAATATCCAGTAACCGCTCACTACGCCAAGATTGATTATGCTTCTACATGAATAGCTACTAATAAAAGAACTTACTATTAGCATGCAGAGCTGCAATTCATTTTCATGTTATGGAATAATATGACAGGAACCGTAAACCATAAATCCATTTTGAGAATTTACCTCTTGTACGTCTCCCACCATAAATGGACTTAACCCATTCCTGCCACATCGCATTAAGAACTGAACTACAGAATTTCACTTACTTAAACAATTCAACAAACTCCTAAAGTCTAAATTAGAAGACTATTCATTCCAAAAACCTCCAAATAAATGCTGCATGACAAAGAAAGAGCCCTCTAGGCAAAGGGAAACAACTGGAAATTCATTTGAAATATGAAGTCTATCTAATCTCTGAGCATAAATACAAAAGGAAAAAAATGAAAGAAAATATCAAATGTTCTTGCCTTAATGATTGCCCGTAAGTATACAGAAAGCCAAACATTTATAAAGGCCCAAACTAAAACATGAAAGCTGCCGTCAGAGCTAGACTATTTCGAGCTACTATATTGTATAAATCATCAGATTTGTGAGAGATAGTCACCTTGACTTCATGAGAATTCTATATACTAAATCTAGGCAAATTGGTTTTAGTTGTTGTCTGAGTAATTTAATCTACATTTGACTAACTCTGCTTTAGGGTCAGCATGGCAAAGGAGTGGAACTATGACCTTGTCAGTCTTAAGAGTCTTTGTGTCTTCCCTCAGAATCCTTCTGGAGCTTCCTTTCTGTTTAAAATGTTGAGGTCTCGGTCCTTTCCTCCATTTCCTCCATGTCTGAAGGCTTCTGTAGATCAGACTTTTTTTTTTTTTTTTAAAGACTTTATTTATTTGACATTCTAGAGAGGAAACCATTCTGTGACCCTGAGGATTAGGCTAGTCAAGTGGGGGATGTGACCCAGACCCCTGTCCTTGCTCAGCTGCTAAACCAACCCAAAATCACAGAAGGAACACAAACCCTCCTTGTGTAAGTCACTTTCATTTGGGTATTATGTTACTTTCAACCAAAGATCTTCGCTAAAATAACAATGAAAACTGTTTCATACTCTTCAGTCCTTGAGATCTTGCTTATCCACTACGATGAAAGCACCACACAAACAGCAAATGAGCAAATTCCATTGATAAACACTTCTGAAGTTAGGAAAGACTAGAAGTTAGAAAATAAGACAGAGAAATGAAGAGAAGTTCCTTTGGAAATATGCTTCAGTGGAAAGCCTTCTCAATGCAAATTTTCTAATATCAGAAATACTCAAGACTAGTCTTCTCTACACCCTAAAAAAACCCCTATCATCAAAAAAGCCTTGTCCCAATAAGAAAGGCGTTACTCAAAGGCCTGCATGAGATATCTCACTCACAGTAACCAGGCCCCATACAACCCAGGCAGGTGAACTACACGTTTGTCTGGCTAAGACTTCCCTGTCTTTTATTTTTTCTTACTTAATGACCAGTTTTTAGTTAGGGCCCTCACCATCTTTCAAGTTCCAAAGAAGAAAAAAACATAAACTACTTTCATTTTTAAGTTTACCCTCTGCAGGCTTCTTTCCCACACATGATTTTTACAAATTTTCCAAAACTTTTTATTACCTTTTCCACTTTTTTACTAAAAACTTTAATTTTTAATTGTTTCTCTCATATGCTCTAGTGTTCCCCTAACAAGGCTAACATAGCAACCATTCCACACTCTTTCCCCACATTCATTCGCATTTCTTCTCACAGGCCTATTATTTAAAATTGCTATTCAATTTCTTTTTCCATTTTGTTCTCTCCTCATCAGAAATGATCTTGAGGATGGTTTTCTGCAACTGAAGGTAACTGAAAATACAGAGACCCCTTAAGTCCTTTTAAACTGTACATACTGCCAGACCTGCGATATACCAGGAGTTTGTTTTGTTAAAAATGCTAGTCTTGGTATCTTCTGTGTTTGACCACCTGATGCCATGGTGTAAGCCTGGGTAGCTCAGTCATTAAGCATCCACCATCAGCTTGGGTCAGGATCCCAGTGTCCTGGGATCGAGGCCCGCATCGGGCTCCCTGCTCGGTGGGAAGCCTGCTTCTCCCTCTCCCATTCCGCCTGCTTGTGTTCCCTCTCTGACTGTGTCTCTCTCTGTCAAATACATAAATAAAACCTTAAAAAAAAAAAAAAAAAAAAGATGAGCCCTCCTGTTCCTGATTATTGAATACTGGGTTGTTCTACGTTGATTTTGCTCCCTAGCAATCTGAAGACCTACCACACTGGGTGGCACTCTAATTATGTGCCAGAATCACAGAACTGAGAATCTGAAAGTCTGTAGTGTAACCCAGGCTGGACAAAGATACAGTCTGTCCACCTCTGTCTCAGGCGACCGTGAGGTATCTATAGCTTACAGTGTTAACAAGACAGAGTCCCTACAATGAGTTCCCTGATCTGAACTCCATGGACGGAGCATAAACCTGGAAGTGGAAAACTTAAGTAACAGAACTCAGGAATAAGAGATTAAGTATGGGGTCTGCCATACCACTCATTCTAAAAAATACCTATAATAGAGTTCAGTTGGTTTCTTAAGCCACCCACATTTATGGTCTCTTAGATCTGGGGTATTTTTATTTCTTTTTATTTATTTATTTATTTATTTAGTCAGATCTAGGGTATTTTAAGGAATAATTTTGTTTCAAATAGGAAAGAGTTGCAGGACGATATATGGGAAATATATTATAGTCTCATTCTACTTAAAAAACCTGAGTAATGGGCACCTGGGTGGGTCAGTTGGTTGAGCATCCGACTCCTGATTGTGGCTCAGGTCGTGATCGCAGGGTCCTGAGATGGAGCCCCGCATCTGGCTCTGTGCTCAGAATGGAATCTGCTTAGGTTTCTCTCCCACTGCCTCTCCCCTGGCTTGCTCGCTCTCTCTCAAATAAATAAATAATTCTTAAAAAGAAAAAACCAAACAAAACAGTAATTTCCCAAAGTCACAAGTTTATTAGCAAAAAGGGAAAACAAGGAACATCTGATGTATATACCTCCAACAGAGCACCTCTCCAGAACTTCCTGTGGTCTGACTTGTGATGTCTCCAATTCATGAGCCATGTTTTATACCCAGTTCATCATCATCTCCATACAACTATGTTTTATTATAAAAGACTGTTTCCCACAAATAGGCTGACCAAATCCTAGCATCTCCCCATGGTTGCTTATGGAACATCAAATGGGACTGTACTGGGAAGAGAAGCTTGTGCATCAGGAAGCTTGGAGCAGTACTGGGCACCAGGATTGGGACCATCGTTAAGAACCCATTCCTACAGGTGGTGTTCTAAAATACATGGAGTTATAAAACTTGTCTGTGCAGAGGAAAAGCAGATTAAATGAATGAAGTAAGCCTGACCAGACATGAACCAACAATAGGAATTGAGTAATCACACAGACTTTAACAAAGGTGTCGTTTCTAAAAATAGAATTATAATTCCAATTCATAGTACCTACTTCAAATATAACCTAATTAAACTATCATTCCTAAACTGTGATAAAATAACAATTCTTGCTCAAAAGGATGAGGCCCATCAAAGCATCAGGCAACACTAGAGAAAATATATCCCTAAAATCCTTTCTCTTGCTAAATCTGGAACAAATCCAGAACAAATGTCCACCTTCCCTGATTCAGTACAATGCCTGTCCTGTCTGGGAAACATGCTCCTATGAAGGATAAAGTCTGGGAACCATTTAAAAATGTACAACCTACCAAAATATTCTGAAAATTTTTAAGAATCGGGTGAAAATCATTTCTTCCATGCTTGAATAAATCACCTAAAGGGATTTTTGTCTCATCTCTTTATAAAATTTCCCTTGGGGATAAAAACAAGCTTGAAAAGTTTCAGTCAACAGTATAAACTGGGAGCTCGTGTTAAATAAGCCATTGAAAACTGCAGTTTAAAATGAAATTACCATCTCAGCCATTACCACAGGGCTCCATAGTACATTTAGAACAATATTTTGTAATAATATCATATTCAAGTAATTTATACATTGTTTTCATTTTTAAATTTAACTAACATGCTGCAGATCTGAAGAAATCAAGCATACATCCTATTTCCCTTTCATTTTCCAAGCCCAGGTAATAATATGGCAATAATTATCAATATTCTTGGGATGATAAAACACAAAATTATTAGTAAAAGGACTGACCAGCAGATATGACATTCTTTTAAGCCCATTAATTTTTAAAATATACTTTAAAAAAATACAGTATAACCTAATAATTATAGTTGAGTTGCTCCCAAAACTGTATCTTAGCTCTGTTAAGCTTGGAGCCTTATATTAGTGAAAAGCAAGAGAGCAAAGGAAGAGAGAAAAAGACAGAAAGAAAGATTCTCATTAACTAAGGAGGGCATTAAAAAAAAAAAAATTCAGGAGAGCACTTACTGTGTCAGCAAAGAGATCATCATTCTTCTACTCATGTGACAGAGATTTACCAAGTAATTATTGCATGCCAGGTCAAGACAAGAATATACAGAGAAAAGAATTTCTGTTCTCATGGATAATACAAACAAAACTCACAAGCGCATATGCATCCAAAACCCCAGAGACACACGCACGCATACACATATTTAAAACAAGGAATTATAACACTGCAGTTTGAAACATAATGAGGGGAAATACAGGATGCTTTGAGGCAGTGGAGACCAAGCCAGGTTTGTGGGTGTTTAAAAAAAAAAAAAAAAAAAAAAAAACAACTGAAGAAAGCAGCATCTAGGATAAGAACTGAAGGATGTGTAGGTGCTAGCCAGTCTAGCCAGTCTAAGGGAAAAGAAAGAGAAGAGAATTTCTAAGCATATGTAAAATGAGACATCACTCAGTTTTAGAAATTGAAAGCAGTTCTTTTTGGATTGAGGATAGAAATCGAAGCAGGAGTGACAAGAACAGGAATAAAAAGAAACACAAATGAAGAAGTTGTATTTAAAGTGAAATGGTGAAAAGTTGCTCTAAAAAACAGTGTTGACAATCTCTGCTTATGCTTTCCTGCATTGCTAACATACTCATTTAAGATATTAATTTTTGCATTATCTAGAACTTACGAATTAGTAATGAAATCAATTCTAGCTCCAGAGCCTACATAATAATTGTAACAAGTACTCTTAGTATGTCTCAATTATTGCATAGGGCATATTTATACTATCCAATGATTTGTTGCTTATCTGAACTTCAAATATGTCTGGGTGTCCTCAATTTTTTTTTTTTAATTAAACCTAGCAATCATGATCAGATAGCAGTCAAGGAAGGATATTTGAAGAGTCAACTAAGTTGCACAAGAGTGATAATAGCTATGTTTGGTACCAATATTCCAGTGCCAGTTCAACAAATAGGAAGTTCATAATGTTTTGAGAAACTTTAATGAAGATCCTTTTGCCCAGTGTTATATTAAAGCTCATATATTCCCTTGAACACTGGTAACTGAGAAGAATAGTTTCACTGAACACAGGTCAAGCAAAATTATTTTCTAAAGAAAATATAGATTATTTATAGGTGATGTGAAAAGACATTAATTTTCTCTACATGTACATATACAAATATATATAGGAATGCATATACTATGTATGTATCTTATGCCCCTTATTATAAATATGAAATATTACCAATTTAAGCATATGAAAATAAAAATATTATTTCTTATTGGTCACTATATATCAAAACATTTATACCCACTCTTAGAAAACTAATACAAATTTTCATCCTTGAAATCCCATAACAACAACTGCTACTTGACAATGGTTTCAAAAAAAGACTACTGCAGCATATAACTACTACTTATTACTAACAAATTTTGGAAGAATGAGGCAGGCAAAAAGGAAATATATAAACTGGACTATTTTAAAAAGGAGAAATATTTAATCATTCAACAAATATTTATCTAATATTTAAATGTCCAAGATACTGGGAATATATATGTGATTAAGACTGACATCATCCCTATCCTCACAGAGTTTTCTACCTACTGGAGAAATCAGACAAAACACACAGAAATATACATATAACAATTACAAATGGTGATAAGTGCTCTGAAAGAAAGAAACAGGTAAAAAGCATGGAGAAGGTGGAGCAAAGGGCAGGTACTTTAAAAAAAAAAAAAAGTCAGGAAAGTTCTCTGAGATAGCAGAAAAATGGTAACATAGGGGCTCTAAGACAAAATAGAGTCAGTAATAGCATTAAAAGAGCAGCATCACCCTATGCAGAAAGAGAGGCATATGCAAAGGCCCTAAGGTCAGGAAGAACCCAGTTCATTCAAGAAATTGAAAGAAAAGCTCTGTGACTTGAGTAGGATGCTTAAGAGGACCAGGCAACAGATGCCAGTATTTGGAGCAAATCAGGATATGGTTAAGAATTTTAATTTTATTCTAAAATGCATTAAGAGCAATTAAAGTCTTTTAAAAATTAATTTATTTTTAGAATTCCAGTATAATTAACATACAGTGCTATATTACTTTCAAGTGTACAGTATAGTATTTTGACAATTCTTTACATTACTTACGCTCACCATGATTAACTACACTCTTAATCTCATTCATCTGTTTCATCCATCCCTCCACCCACCTCCAATAACCATCAGTTTGTTCTCTATATTTAAGAGTCTGCTTTTCTATTTCTTTTTCCTATTTGTTTTGTTTCTTAAATTCCACCTATGAGTGGATTCATATGACATTTGTCTTTCTCTTATATATTGCACTTATCATTATACTCTCTAGCTCCATTCATGTTGTTACAAATGTCAAAATTTCACTCTTCGTTATGGATGAGTGATACTCCATTGTATATAAATACTACCTCTTCTTTATCCATTCATCTACTGATGAATACATGGGTTGTTGCCATATTTTGGCTACTGTAAATAATTCTGCAATAAATATAGGGGTGCACATATCTTTTCAAATCAGTGTGTATGTATTCTCTGAGTAAATACTGGATTATACGGTTATTCTATTTTAAATTATTTGAGGAATTTCCATAATGTTTTCTACAGTAGTTTCACCAGTTTTCATTCCTACCAATAGTATGCAAGGATTGCTTTTTCTCCACATCCTCACCAACATTTGTTTCATGTGTTTTTGATTATAGCCATTCTGACAGGTGAGAGATGATATCTCATTGTACTTTTCATTTGCATTTCCCTGATGATTAGTGATGCTGAGCATCTTTTCATGTGTCTGTTGGCCATTTGAATGTCTGTTTATCATTTGAAAAGATCTTCCATTCAGTAGGTAGAGTTTTAGTTTTGTTAATTGTCTCCTTCAGGGTGCAGAAACTTTTTATTTTGATGTAGTCCCAATACGTTATTTTTGCTTTTGTTTCCCTTGCCTCAGGACACATATCTAGAAAAATGTAACTATGGTCGATGTCAGAGAAATTACTGTCTGTGCTCTCTTCTAGGATTTTTATGGTTTCAGGTCCACACTTAAGTCTTTAATTCATGTTGAGTCCATTTTTATGCATGCTGTGAAAAAGTGGTCCAGTTTCATTCTTTTGTACGTAGCTATGCAGGTTTCCCAACATCATTTGTTGAAGAGACCTTTTCCCATTGCATATTCTTGCCTCCTTTGTCATAATTAACCATATAATCATGAGTTTATTTCTGGGCTATATACTCTGTTCCACTGATTTATGGGCATATTTTTTTGCCAGTGACATATCACTTTGATTATTACAGCTTTGTAACATATCAGAAAACTAGGATTGTGATACCACCAGCTTTGTTCCTCTTTTTCAAGATTACTTTGGCTATTGGGGATCTTTGGGGTTCCATATAAATTTTAGAGTTCTGTGAAAAATGCCATTCATATTCTGATAGGAATTGCATTGAACCTGGACATTGCTTTCTGTGGTATGGACATTTTAAGATTTCTTCTTCCTAACCATGAGCATGGAATACCTTTCCATTTGTTTGCATCAGATTCAATTTCTTTCATCAGTGTTTTATAGCTTTCAGAATACAGATCTTTCACCACCATTGTTAAGTTTATTCCTAGGTATTACATTATTTTTGGTGCAACTACAAATGGGTTTTTTTTTTTTAATTTCTCTTTCTGCTGCTTCATTATTAGTGCATAGAAATGCAACAATTTCTGTATATTGATTTTGTACCCTGTGACCCTACTGAATCCATTTATTAATTCTAGTAGTTTCTTTGTGGAGTCCTTGAGGTTTTTTATGTATAGTATCATGTCATCTGCAAACAGTGAAAGCTTTACTTCTTCCTTACCAATTTTGATACCTTACAGTTCTTTCTCTTGTTCAACTGCTATGACTAGGACTTCTACTACTTTGTTGAATAAAAGTGGTAAAGGAAGACATCCCTGTTTTGTTCCTGATCTTAGAGAAAAGTTCTCACTTATTTATCATTGAGTGTGATGCTAGCTTGGGTTTTTCATATATGGCATTTATTATGTTGAGTTATGTTTCTTCTAACACCACTTTGTTGAGGGTTTTTAATCATGGATGGATGTTATACTTTGTCAAATGCTTTTTCTTCATCTACTGGAAATTATTATGGCTTCATATTTGTTCCATTGATGTGATGTATCATGTTGATTGGTTTGCAAATATTTTTTTAAGATTCTATTTATTTATTTGAGAGAGAAAATTCGAGAGAGAGAACACAAGCAGGGGAGAGGTGTAGAGGGGCAGGGAGAAGCAGACCCCCCGCTGAGCAGGGAGCCCAATGAGGGACTCAATCCCAAGATCCTGGGGTCATGACTTGAGACAAAGACGGACACTTAACTGACTGAGCTACTCAGGGCCCCTGATTTGCAAATGTTAAACCAGACGTGCATCCCAGGAATAAATGCCACTTGACTGTGGTGAATGATTTTTTTTTTAAAGATTTTATTTATTTATTTGACAGAGAGATCACAGGTAGGCAGAGAGGCAGGCAGGGGGAGGGGGAAGCAGGTCCCTGCTGAGCAGAGAGCCCCATGTGGGACTCGATCCCAGGACGCTGAGATCATGACCTGAGCCTAAGGCAGAGGCTTAACCCACTGAGCCACCCAGGTGCCTGAATGATTTTTTTAATGTACTGTTGGATTCCGTTTCTTAATATTTTGCTGAGGATTTTTGTATCTATGTTCATCAGAGATACTGGCCTATAATTTTCTTTTCTTATAGTATCTTGATCTGATTTTGGTCTCAGGGTAATGCTGGTATAGGAGAATGTATTTGGAAGCATTCCTTCCCATTTCTAGTTTTTAGAATAGTTTGAAAAAAATAGGTATTAACTCTTTTTCAAATGTTCAGTCAAATTCACCTGTAAAACTCTGAACATTTGTTTGTTGGGAGTTTCTTGATTACAGATTGAATTTCATTGTTGGTTATCAATTTGTTGAAATTTTCTATTTCTCCCTGATTCAGTTTTGGGAGGTTGTATGTTTCTAGGAATGTGTCCATTTCTTTTTGGTTGTCTAATTTGTTGGCATAAAATTTTTTATAAAGTCTTTTATAATCCTTTATATTTCTGTGGTGTCAGTTATTTCTCCTCTTCAATTTCTATTTTTGTTTATTTGAGTTTTCTCTCTCTCTCCTCCTCTGTCTCTTTCTTTCTTTAGTGAGTCTGACTAAAGTTTTATCAATTTGGTTGATCTTTCCAAAGAAACAGCTCCTGGTTTCATATTTCTGTTACATTGCTTATTTCTGCTCTACTCATTATTTTCTTCCTTTTACTAGCTCTGGGTATTTTTTGTTCTTTTTCTAGCTCCTTTAACCTAAATGTTAGGTGGTTCGAGATTTTTCTGGCTTCTTGAGGTAGGCCTGTATTGTTATAAACTTCCCTCTACAGAAAAGTTTTTGCTGTATCTGGAAGATTTTGGAGCATTGTGTTTTCATTTCCTTTGTCTCCATGTAATTTTCGATTTCCTCTTTGATTACTTGATTGACCCACTCATTGTTTAGTAGCATGTTATTTAACCTCTATATATTTGTGTTCCTTCCAGATTTTTTTCTTGCGGCTATTGTCTAGTTCTACATCATTGTGATCAGAGATGATGTATACTATGATTTCAATGTTTTTTAATTTTTTGAGATTTGTTTTATGGCTATATATGTGATCTGTTTTGAAGAATGTTCCATGTACACTTGAAAAGAAAGTGTATTCTGCTGCTTTAGGATGGACTGCTCTGAATGTATCTGTTAGATCCGCCTGGTCCAATGTATCATTCAGAGTCACTGTTTCCTTACTGATTTTTTTTGTTTGGATGATCTATCCATTAATGTAAGTGGGATGCTGAAGTCTCCTACTATTATTGTATTACTATTGATTGCTTCCTTTAGGTTTGTTAATAGCTACTTTATGTATTTCGGTGTTCCCATTTTGGGTGCATAAATATCTACAATTGTTATATCTTCTTGTTGGATTGTTTCCTTTATGATAATGTAATGTCCTTCTTTGTCTTTTATTACAGTATCTGTTTTAAAGTCTATTTTGTCCAATATAAGCATGCTTTCCTGGAATTCTTTTTACTTCCATTTGTATGACAAATGTTTTCCATTTCCTCACTTTATTTTTTTCTTTAAAGATCTTATTTATTTATTTTAGAAAGAGAAAGTGCATGAGTAGGGGGAGGATCAAGGGGAGAAGGAGACAATTTCAAGTGACTGTGCTGAATGCAGAGCCCAACACAGAGCTCCAGCTCATGACCATGAGATCATGACCTGAGCTGAAACTGAATCAGATGCTTCACCCAGGTGCCCCCATTTCTTCAATCTTGCATGTCTTTAATCTGACATGAATCTCTTATTTAGCATATTGATAGGTCTTGCTTTTTTTATCCATTCCATCACCCTATGTGTTTTGGTTGGAGCATTTAGTCTAATTACACTCACAGTAATTACTGATAGTTGTGTACTTATGGCCATTTGTTACTTATTTTACAGTTGTTTTTGTAGTGCTTCTCTGTTCCTTTCTTCTCTTCCCCTTTCTTTATGGTTTGCTGGCTTTCTTTAATAATAGACTGGGATTCCTTTTCTTTATCTTTTGTATGTCTATTACTTGTTTTTTGATTTGTGGTTACCATTAGGTTTTATATAAAATCTTAAGCATATAACAGTTTATACTGAGCTACTTAAGTTTGATCCCATCCTAAAAACACTAAATTTTTACTCCTGGCCCCTCACACACATTTGAGGTATATAGTGTCATACTTTACATCCTTTTATTTTATAAATCTCTGGACTGATTTTTTTTTAGATATACTTAATTTTAGCACTTCTGTGCTTCCTACTTTTCCTATTCCTGCTTCTGGTCTTTCTATTCCATTCAAAGAGTCCTCTTTAACATTTCTTGTAAGGCTGGTTTAGTAGATATGGATTCCTTTAACTTTTCTTTGTCTGGGAAACTCTTTATCTCTCCTTCTCTTCTGAATCATAGCTTTGCTGGATAGAGTATTCTTGGCTGCAGGTTTATTCTCCTTTCAGCACTCTGAATATATCATGCCACTTCCTTCTGGCCTGCAAAGTACCTGCTGAAAAATCAGCTAAGAGCCTTATGAGGTTTTCCTTGTATGTAACAGTTTGCTGCTTTTAAGATTCTCTCTTTATCACTACTTTTTGCCATTTAAATACTATATGTCTTGATGTAGACCTCCTTGGGTTGATTTGTTGGGGACTCTGTATCTCCTGGATCTGGACTTCTGTTTACTACTCTAGATTAGGGAAGTTTTCACCTATCACTTATTGCCAAATAATTTTTCTGCCCCTTTCTTTATGTTCTTCTTCTGGGATCTCTACGACATAAATGTTATTCACTTGATTTCACTGAGTTCCCTTAATCTAATTTCATTTTTTATTAAACTTTTTTTTTTTTCTTTCTCCTGTTCAGCTTGATTGTTTTCCATTATTCTGTCCTCCGGGTTGCTTATTTGTTCTTCTGCTTCCTCTAGACTATTGCTTATTCCATTTAGTATATTTCTAATTTCAGTTATTGAGTTCTCTGTCTCTGGTTGGTTCTTGTTTATGTTTCTATCTCTTTACTGAGGGTCTCACTGAGAACTTCCACTCTCTCTTCAAGTCCAGTGAGTATCTTTATGATCACTACTTTAAATTCTCTAACAAGCATATTACTTATGTCCATTTTATTTAGTTCTCCTGCTGTGAATTTGTCTTGTCCTTTCATTTGGGATATATTCCTCTGTCTCCTCTTTTTGTGTAACTCTGTGTCTGTTTTTATGTGTTAGGAAAGTCAGCTGCATGTCCTGCTCTTAAAAGTCATGGCCTTATGAAGAAGAGGTTCTGTGGTATCCTGTAGTGCAATATTCCCAGTTTACTAGAACCTGGCATTTCAGGGATGTCTCCTATGTCTGTTGCATGTATCATGCTATTGTGATTGAGCCACATTTTCCTTCTGCCTAGTTGTCTGCAATGGCTTTCTTTGCCTATTGTGGGCAGGGTATGGTCCCTGTGCTGTTAGTGAGCCAGTGTGGGGCCACCAAGGAGTCAGACCAGGCAGTTACTAGAACTGCTGTTGCACTAAACTGTAAGGTGTTCTCTCTGTAATGTCCTCTGGGAAGCTTTTGTTGGTGGGCAGGACCTGCAATCAGACCAGATGTCTACACCCAGCACACTGCTGGGGCTGCAGTCAAACTGATACATATAGCCTTGGGCAGGAGTCACTTTTGGGTAATGCTGGTCTCTTTCAGGGCTGTGAGCACAATGCCATGGCCGTGGCTCTGCTTTGGAGCACTCCTGTGCAGACTGGGTTGGATGGGCAGGGTGGGTCCACAGGAGAGTACAAGGGCAGGACACACACGTTAGTTACGTGGAGAGTGTCTGTGCTTCCCTCATTCCTGCAACTGGTCCTGTTTCTAGGCTTGGGGCTGAGGGAGGGAAATGTCGACTCTAAGTTCTTTTGTTCCTAGAGAAGTCTCCCAAAGATCCCTGCTTCTCCAGCACATGTTCTGAGATTAGTAAATAAATCTTCTTTCCACATATCCCAGGAATTTTTCTGTTGATTTATGCTATATCTCAGCAGCACTACTTGTTAAGCTGTCTCTTTAAATGCAGTTTCTTAATGTCCTCTGGCTCTCTCAGAGCCAAGCCTCTCAGTTTTAAAGTTCCATGTGTTAAAACCAATGAATGTTAAGCCCCTCTGGTTTTGAAAGCCAAATGTTTTGGGTGTTTGAATTCTCAGTGTGGGTCACCTAGGTCTGGGGTGCTTGGTGTCTGCTCCTCTCCCTTCTCTGTGCTTGCACCATCCCTCCCTCCCGTGGACAGTCTCATGGGTCACCTTGGTTCCTGATGGTCTTTGACCTTCCTAACCTCTTTGATGTGGCTTTTTCTCTGTGTTTAGCTATGGAAAGTCTGTTCTGCCAGACACTTTCTGGGTTATTTACATTGATGTGGGTGTTGCCTAAGTGTATCCATGGGATGAGTTGAATTTGGGATCCAGTCATCTTCTATAGGAGTCTTGTACCACTCATCATAGCTTGCATAGTCCAGCAAGAAGAAGGAAGATTTCCTCTTCTTGGCAACAGCAAGCTTCCTAATTGCAGTCTTAAAGTGGAAAATTATATGATCAGATTATATACATTGTTTCCAATGATCATTCTGATTGCCATTTAGAGAATGTATAGGAAGTGAGCAAAACTGGGATTGGTGGATTATTTAGTAAGTGACCATGTCAGTTTTTGGTGTGAAAGGACTTGGGTTTAGAACCAGGATTTTAGCAGCAGAGATGAAGAGAGGAGGGCATATTGGAGAAAAGAGAAACCAAGGAGAATTCCTAGGTGTGAGACAAGGGTTCAGGGAAGAGATGTAGGCTGAAGATACAAATTTGAGTTCAGAGAAAACATGTAGGCTGAAGATACAAAATTGTCAGTATATTGACAATACTTAAGGCCATAGAGATGGATAGAATCGACTGGAGGAAAATGCAGAAAAAAGAAAAGAGGAGTCCCAACTCTGAGCCCTGAAAAACACAAACATTTAAAGCTGAGGTAGATAAATAAGATAAAGCACAGACGGCAAAGTCACAGCCAGGAAGCCAAGACAGCCGAATTATAGAAGGACTCAGAATTATGTCAGAATGAAAGAAAAATAGCTGGTTAGGTTTCCTATGACTTTTCCTGGCCTTCTTTCCTTCTTAATTATGTGAAAACAAAGCATATCTTTTGTACTTTTAACAGGATGACAAGAAACAGAAAAGCAGGTGTGCTGCCATGCCCCAATCCTAAATCTCAGATCTCTGACAAGCTTTAATTAGTTTGCTAGTTCAGGGCTCCTCAGTAAGTGCAATTCTGTCACTTTGTAGGCATGCTCATGCTTGGTAAAGTGGATTTTTTGGTCACTAGCTCAGATAAAGTTTCTATATTTTCCAAAGTAGTTTTGAGCAATTTTGTTAGCTAACCTCCCACAATTTCTTGTTTGAAATTTTTGAATTAGTATGCATAAGATTTTGTTCATTGTCCAGTTTCAAGCACATTATTCTTTTCTGAAATTAATTTTTTTAAATATTTATTTATTTGACAGACAGAGATCACAAGTAGGCAGAGAGGCAGACAGAGAGAGAGAGGGAAGCAGACTCCCCGCCAAGCAGAGAGCCAGATGCGGTACTCGATCCCAGGACCCTGAGATCACGACCTGAGCCGAAGGCAGCGGCTTAACCCACTGAGCCACCCAGGTGCCCCTTCTGAAATTAATTTTTAAATTTAGTTTTAAGTACCATTTTCCCATTTAAAATAGTTGCTGTTCACTGAAACGGAAAGTGCAAGAGGAAAAAATTTTAAGTTTTGAGTTTGTGGCCAAACAAAATAAAACAAACAGTTATTGCAAAGTTTTAGAATTCACATGCATTAACCGCTTAATAGGGAAAATAGGTTTTTAGTTTAATTTATTCATTTGAATGTTAAGGAATTTGTTTACATCATGTTTGCATGCAGCAAATATCTGGTGTGAGCAAGAATTATGTAATGCAAACAAGAAAAGGAACTAATTCCTGACTGTACAAATATATTCAGTTCTCTTTGGCTTGCTTCTTTTCCTCTTTTCTGTTTGCTTGTTTCAAGTTTTTATTTAAATTCCAATTAGTTAACATACACTGTAATACTGGTTTCAGGAGGAGAATTTAATGATTCATCACTTACGTGTAACACCCAGTGCTCATCACAAGTGCCCTCCTTAAGCCCTATCACCCATTTAACTCACTGCCTCCTCCCGAGTACCTCCCCTCCAGCAACCTCAGCTTCGAATCTATAGTCAAGAGTTCACCCCTTCCCCACCTTCAATTTAATCCTTTACTCTCTTCCCATTTTACTCTACCAATTCTCTATGGTTGATGTCTAGCAACTTGCCAATTCAATATTTTCAGCCCATGTTTACCTTAGGAGCAGCAGACTTATTTAGTCCAATTCAAGCAAGGCCTTTTTTTATGTAGTCTAAGTCTCTCTTTTTTCATCTATAAAATGGAGAAAATAATATTGACTTCACCAAGTTGACCCAAGGAGTAATGAAAACTCCTGGAAATATCTAAGATACTTTCAGATACATAGTAACTACTCAAGAAATATTAGGATTTCTCTTCCTTTTCTCCTTAGAGGCTCTGGATTATTTATGGTTAGTTCTGTGCTAATGGAGAAGAGCTGCAACTAAAACAAGAGCAGTAAAAACTGTCCAAAGCAATGACAAAACTCTGTGGAAAGTAATTTAGAAAATTTAGTTCAGCAGCTTAAACCATTCCTACAAGCAGGCCACAAGAAATCAGGATTGGTGAGTTTAATAAAGTGTGAGGGAAACCCTCCAAACCCCCCTTTCTCATGGAGAACAAGAAATTAATAAACTGAGGTAGCATGTAGAGCACTCATTTCATAGCACCTTAGGACTTCTCTTTTATCCTCTATTAAATAAAATTTGTCTTATTAGCATTCATAAAATAATCACTGTGTTTAAGTCAGAGATTATTGAAAGGAAATATTTTGATAGACGAGAAGTTAGTTGCATCATTGTTAATATAGTTGGCTTATATTCTAAAACCATATTAGATCATACTCCTTAACTTCTGTTGTCCTATGTTAATGAGAAGGAAATGGAGGCAGATGTTGTGTGTTAACTGTGACTACATTTATGCTAAACAAGGTGAAATGATGCCATGGTGCACTCAATAATTTTGATTTGCTGTAGTTGATTCTAAAGGTAGGGGGAGAATTGACACATCACATGGTACATGGTAGTGAGTGTTTGCCAAAAACAAAAGACCCAGAGCTAGAGTAGTCACATAACCATTAACATCACATGCAATGATGTAACATCATCCATCAAATTAATGTTAATTTCAAGTTTTGTTTTTGTGGTTTTGGTACTTATTTTGTAATTTTCTTTATGAATACACATATGTGCATACATAATTCTATATTTATACTACTTCAGGTCAGGATTTGGGAAAATTTTGTCTGGTTTTTTGTTTTGTTTTGTTTTGTTTTGTTTTGTTTAGAAGGGCTCCATACATTACTTAAGTTTCAAAACATGGCCAAC
Organism: Martes martes; assembly: GCF_963455335.1. Lineage (NCBI taxonomy): Eukaryota > Metazoa > Chordata > Mammalia > Carnivora > Mustelidae > Martes > Martes martes. The sequence continues at coordinate 94,315,768 of NC_137896.1, read as the reverse complement.
ACAGCTGGCCATAAAACAAAAAGAGCATCATTCCCATCTGGTAGCAGACATCAAAATTTTGAACATAATCCCAAAACAGAAATTAATCTAATCCCACACAATATACTAGTCAATTAAACTCTTATTTCAGAAGTGGCAAACACAATAACTACCAAGCAATTTACCATAGAAACTCAATTTGAAGATCCATTTCCAATATAATAACTACTTTAGGTATATGTAGCTACTGTAAAAACAAACAGAATAAAACAAAACAAAAATGCAGCATTAAAAAAAAGTTAATATTGGGGGATAAAACAATATTTGCAAAACAATAAAAATACTTTATAATCTTTCAATTAAATATTTACATATGTGATAAGTAAGCTTCTAAATCATAACCTTATTATTTCTTTGCAAATCCTATTTTTAATATAAAATAAAGAGATTTTTTAAATAAAAAGTTATGGTATTTTATGTAGTTCATTCACACACAGAAACTTCTATTAAAGACAGATAAACTATGACATTTTTTCAGACAAGGAAAATGCATTCAAAAATTAAAATGGGATTGGTATGAAAATATTAAACAATTAAAAATAGGAAAAATACTTGGAAACAGAGTAATCAAGCTATATATAACATTGATCAAAGAAATAAACCAGTTTAAAGGAATTCAAAGCTTTTGCTTTTAGCACAACATACTTTACTTTTTATACAATTTAAACCCTTTGACAAAGGTATACAATTTATTGTAATATTGTAGTGTCACCATGGAAACCACCCAACTATGTTAATATTTGAACCTCATGTATAAACCATGAATAAGGTAGTTCTCAATAATGATATGCTCCAGACAGATGGGTACCATGAGACCTCATTTTATGCTTTCATTCTTCTGGTAGATTCATACAGAAAATACTCTATCTTAGAAACTATGTAAGACAGAATATGGGATAACATAAGAGGCACACTCTGGCTTAAGCCTTAGAAGTTACTTAATTTCTGAGTAACAGTTTATTTCTAGAACAATTTTCAGTTTAAATCCCCTGATTTTAAATTTAAATCTCATGATTTCCTAATTTTAAATGCACCAAGGAAATTAACTATAGTTGTGAGTCACACAGATGACTCCTTTAAGAAGATTAATATATTAAAAAAAGGAGAAAATCAAGCTTTTTTTTAATTTAACAATATTCTTAAGTGTATGAAGTTCTAATTATTTAGCTTTTGAAATAGTTAATTTTTGAGGACAATTTTAAAGGACCTAGTTATAGAAGTCACTACAGCCTAACCTAAAAGAGGCCCACAGACACTACTCAAAATAATACTGGAAATGATTAAAGAAAGGTTCTCTTCTTAGGAGGGTCTTTCCCCATTATACCTATTTAGAACAGCTCATTAAACATCAATGGTATTCTTTTTTCCAAATGCTTATTGTTATTTAAGTTGCATATCCATCTTTCTAAAAGGAAATAAGGAACTAAATTTCAGCAAATTCCGTTCTATCCTATTGTGATAGACGGAGTTTCATTAGATTGCTTAAATTGAATTCCCAGTAACTTTAGAAGTTCCTGCTTCAGTAATCTTTGAGTAAATGTAACACACAATTTATTCTTTTCTAAACCTGCATTAAAATATTTTTCTAAAGAAAATATCTAATGAATTCCCTTTTTACACATGGCACCCATTCTCTAATAAATGGAAAGCCATTACTACCAGGTAGTGAAGAACACAGCATTAAGAACAAACTTGTATCAGGAAAACATCAGACACTTCATCAATCACTTTAATGTGCCATCTCATGTATCCCTTCAATAATCCTACTAGTTACAAATTAATATCTATAATTTACATTTGGTGACACATTAAGTAACATGTTCAAGTTATCACTGGGGATGCTGTACTTATAATCAAACCTCCTTGATTCAAAGCTTGTGCATACATAACCTCTACTTCAATGGCATAAAAATAACTACAAATTTTCACATTAAATTAACTATAAGATTAATATTCATTCTATATAGGAAAAGTATTTGTCCTTATATATTTTTTCAGTTAAAAAGAGAATATTTTCCTGTTTTGATTTCTAGCTGCTTAGAACAAATGGAAACTTTATTTTTTTAATATTTATCTTCTATCTAGCCACCTAACCCCATTCTAATATTGATTTTTTATTACAGTATCAGAAAAAGTGTGTTCTATATCCTATTCCTATGTTTGCATGGTACATTCCTTTATTTTAAAAGTTTGATCCCATTTCTATTTGGACTTTTTAGTAGAAATAAGTGTAAAATTCTTTCAAATGTCTTTTTTTTTTTTTTTTAAATACTATGCACTCTTTACTGTTTTCCCTTTGGTAACATTTTTTTCAAAACTGTGACACAAAATCACAATTAGCTTACTGACATTGGTTCAGTCCGGATGCATAACATTTTCATCACTACAAGAATCTCTCATGGTGCCTTTTTTCTAGCCACACCCACCTCCATTCCACCCTCACTCTGTCATTAACTATAATCTTTTCTCCGCTTCTATAATTTTGGTATTTCAAAACTGATACATAAATGGAATCATATAGTATATAATCTTATGTGATTGGCTTTTTTTTTCCTCTGGAGATTCATCCAAGTTTTTGCATATATCAATAGTCACTCTTTTTTATTGCTAAGCTATACTCTCAAATGCCTTTTTAGCATCTAATGGTATAATCAATTGAGCTACTGAAATATTTTTTATTTATTTCCTCATAGTAGGCTATTATTATATTTCTTAAAAACTTCCTATTTTGTTACATGTATGCTGATCTTTGAACATACTGCTGGATGGTACTTGCTATATTTTATGAATTTTTGTTGTCTGTTTTTTGGTGTTTTCTGTTGCATTTAAACTCAGAAATGATATAGAACCATCATTGTCTTTTTGTAAAAAAAAAATGCTATTTTAAACTATCTTGAATTTTTAATAATAAAATTATGATTCTTAAAAAATGATCAAAAGTTGTTTATCTTTTTCTATAGTTGGAATGGTAGTTTAAATAACATTGTGATTATCAGTTCTTTAAATGTCTAATAATATTTAGATATGCATCCATCTGTTCTGATGTTTTTTGATAACAGATCTTTAAATAGCCTTCCAATATTTATATGTCTCATTCCAGTTTTCCAGTTTCTTCTGGATATACTGTGGTAATTTAAAGTTTTCTAGGAACTTATTCCCTTCCCTTCCTGTAGGTTTGCATGTTTCATCAGAGTAAAGTTGCATGTAATAGTCTACTCTTGCTTCTTTTAACCTCTCTTCCTAGAGTTATTTATGCTTTCTCATTCAAAATCCTGTACATTTTTCTTTATATCTTTTCCATAATTTGTGTGTTGAGGGATTTTTACTGGCCATTTCAAAGAAGAATCAAATTTTGAATTTATTTAATTACTTTAACCTTTGTATTCTATTTTACTGATTCCAGTTTCCATTGTTAATTAAATTCTGTTCTAGTTTCCTTAGATGTTCTTCTTCTAATTTCTTAATATGAATCATTAGTTTATTTTTTATTTGTTAATAAAAAAGGCATTTAAAGCTAACATTTTTACTGAGCACAGCTTTTATTGGGTGTGTATATTTTGTTAGGAAGACATCATCTTTTTCATTAACTCATATATACTTTGTATTTCCCTTTGGTTCTAAGAGTTATCTAAGAGTGTTTCTTATTTTCTAATCTGTTATTTTTTAGTTTTCCAATAAAATTGCCTAATCAAGTACTTCAGCTTTCTAATAAAACTTAGTATCACAGGATGCAGCCTATTAAAATTTTTTACTTTTTGGGATTTATAAAAAATTTGGGCATCTTGTTTAAGGACTAAACTTTGTAAGATAAATCCTTTCTCATTTGAAATTCATGACTTCCATAACGTAAAGATTCTCCAAAAAGGACCTTGCCATTTCGACTTTATAAGATAATATTCAACCTCATATACATTATGATCAAAATGATATAGTTTTGTTGGACACTCTAAGTACTTACCAATAATAAATTCCTAATGCCATTTTTCTTATAATAGTGAATGAATTTAACTAAGAATGCTTAATTTCTGGTATTTATTTCATTACCTATCTATCTTTATCAGAAAAACTAAGATGGTTATGAGCATACTACATCACTGAATGCCACTATGAACTCTATTCAATTTATAAAGGGGTGTGTGTGTGGCCCTTGATTTAGTTTTCTTTCTCAGTTCTACCTTTTTAAAAAAAGGTTGAACAGGAGTTTATGTCCAGTATTTTCTTATCTCTCCTTTCTGATTCACATGCCCTTCAAAGGTCAACAATCATATCAGTCCTATCATTAAGGTTTTATTCTAGGTGGAGGGAATGCTTAGTCTTCATAGCAGAGCTATAAAATTAGAGGAAATAATAGAGAAGCTTGTCTAAAAAGTCACATTTTTTAAAGACTTTCTCTCTAAGTCAGGGTAGGAAAACCAAAAAGAAAGATAAGCCATAGAGATATGAGAAGATATTAAAGGGATGCTAAAACTCATTACAGTGCTAAGTCACTATGTGAAATTCAAGAAGAGTTTTACATATTCTACTGTAGTAAATGAACAAATACAAATTAGACATTTAATTGTCCTAACTTTTAATAAATGTTTTTAATGCATTGCTTTTATCTGACAGAATTTAGGTACCTAGACTGAAAGATATGGAAACAAAATAATTTTTTAAAAATATTTTATTTATTTATTTGACAGAGATCACAGGTAAGCAGAGAGCAGGCAGGGGTGGGGGGAAGCAGGCTCCCTGCTGAGCAGAGAGCCCAAGGTGGAGCTCAATCCCAGGACCCTGAGATCATGACCTGAGGTGAAGGCAGAGGCTTAACCCCCTGAGACACCCAGGTACCCTAAAAAAAATAATTTTTAATTGTAATCTTAGATATGCTATTCTTTTGGGTTTTTTTAAGATTTTATTTATATATTTGACAGAGAGAGACACAGCGAGAGGGACCACAAGCAGGGGAATGGGAGAGGGAGAAGCGGGGTTCCCTCTGAGCAGGGAGCCTAATGTGGGGCTCGATCCCATGATCCTAGGATCATGACCTGAGTTGAAGGCAGATGCTTAATAACTGGGCTACCCAGGCACCCTGATATGCTATTCTTTAGAGAAAAGAAATATAAGAGTGAAATAGAAATACATAAAAATTTTAAGAAATAAAAATTAGTTTATGTGTAATATTTTGTTTTCCTATGTCAGATTCATTTCTATCTTTCTCCTTGACTTATACAGTGTTCGATAATGGCTAACACAAGCCTGAATATATAGCCATCAAAAACCAGAAAAATGGAAACTATATTTAATCAACATTTACTTTATACCAGTTATTGTGTTTTAATTATTATGCTTCATTTAATCGTAAGATAAGGATTAAATATATTGATATGTAACCTGAAGGCAAAATTCTGAGGCTAGAAAAAGGCAGTCTGCTTTTAACTAGGCTGAAGGAACTACATTTCAGACCAGATTGACCTGACTCCAAAGTATCTTCTAAGCCAGTCTTTCTCATGCTATCTATGATGAAAAGCCATATTTTTGTTATTCATTTTTGTTATTCATATTTTTGTATATAATACATCATAAACCAAAGCCCTGTAAAATACAACAAAATGAATGATTCAAAAATTTAAAAAGATAAAAAAAAATGAGTCTAAAAAAATGTCTAAAATTATTCAACTCAACAGACAAAATTATCCTATAAAATAGGTATAAAAATTTAAAAGCACTTTACTCTCAATTTCTGTGCTTATTGCAGACCAATAACAAACAATTCATGCATAGACCTTAGTCTATAGACCATAACCTGAATAGCCAACATCTTCCCATATCTAAGTGCCTATCAGTACTAAGTGTTTCTCGAAGAAATTTTCATGGAGTTAACAAGAATCATGATTAACTGAAAAACGTACATAAATCTAATGAAATGTTTCAACAATTACATACAAAGATACCCATTTCCTACATCCGAAAACTTGTGTGTTATCTTCAGAAACAAAGGGACTTTGAAGATGTGATTAGTTTAAAGATCTCAAGAGGGAGAGATTATCTTAGAATATCTGGGTGGCTCCAATGTCATCACAAGGGTCCTCATTAGAGAGAAGTCGGAGAGTTAGAGGAGAAGGTAAGATGGTATAAGCTGAAGTCAGAGAAAGAGTTGAAGATGGAATGCTGCTGGCGTTAAAGAAGGATGAAACCCCCACAACCAAGAAATGCAGGTGCCCACCATATCCTGAAAAAGGAAAGGAATGTCCTCCTTACAGAACACAGCCCTACCACACTTTGGTTCTCAGTTCTGACCTCTGAAACTAGAGAATAATCAGTTTGTGTTTCTTTAACCTACACAGGTTGTAGTAATCTGTTATAGTGGCAATTGGAAACACACATTCTAGGGAGTTGGGTGCTGCTATTACAAACATCAAAAAAAGTGGAAGCAGCTTTGGGATGGATAATAGACAGATATTAGAAAAATTTAAAGAATGTTAATAGAGAAATCCAAGATGGCCTTGCACTGACTCTTCGTTAAAACAGGGATAATAAAGGCCTTGCTTGCAAGGACTCCGAAGGAAGTGAGGAGCCTGTTAGAGAAAGCCTCTATCATCTGAGAGGATATCTAAATTATTACAAGAAGACTGAAGTAACACAGATGTTAAAGGAGATGCTAGAGAAGGCTCAGAAAAAAAAGTGAACGTTCTATTGGGAAATGCAAGAGAGTGTGAATGAAAGCTTGGACGAATTGTATCTTACAATTATATGGAAATCAGAATTGTGCAGGATGAACCTAGATATTTAGTCAAGGAGTTTTCCAAGCACGGTGTGGAAGGAGTGCCCTGGTTTCTTCTTCCTGCTTATAGTAAAATGTGAGAAGAAAGAAAGAAATTGAGAGAACTGTTAAGCTAGAAGAAACCAGGACTTGATGATTTGGAAAATTCTCAGCCTATGTAAATTGCAAAAGGCACTAAAATTAGAAAACTCACTCTCAGAAAGCATGCTCTGGAGAGAAAGCCAATTGTGAGTCTAGATAACCTTTGGCTTGTGCCTTGGAAGGACTGAAAGCTCAGAGTAATCAGTCACACAAATTGCTTTTCTGAAGAGATTAGGCATGTGATTCATTGATGGCTTTGACCATTTCAGCAGAGGCCCAAAATAGAGATGGGATTATTTGGGAATATTCTGTGAAGGAGCCCCTTTTCTAATAGAGTGAAAACCAGAGACACACAGGGGAGAACCTCAGGTTTCTTAAGAATGTTGTATCAGGGGCGCCTGGGTGGCTCAGTGGGTTAAAGCCTCTGCCTTCGGCTCAGGTCATGATCCCGGGGTCCTGGGATCGAGCCCCACATAGGGCTCCCTGCTCAACGGGGAGCCTGCTTCTCCCTCTCTCTCTCCCTACTTGTGATTTCTGACTGTCAAATAAATAAATAAAATCTTTAAAACAAAAGAAAAAAAAAAAGAATGTTGTATCAGGGGGCGTCTGGGTGGCTCAGTCGGTTAAGCGTCTGTCTTCAGTTCAGGTCATGATCCCAGGATCCTGGGAAGGAGGCCTGTGTCAGGGTCTGCTTCTCCCTCTCCTTCCCACATGTGTTTTCTCTCACTATCTCTGCTTCTGTCTGTCTGTCTCTCTCTCTCTCTCTCTCTCAAATAAACAAAATCTTAAAATTAAAAAAAAAAAAAAAGAAGAAGAAGAAGAATGTTTATCAGTAGAAACATTGCCAGTTGTTCCCAAACTTTCAAGTCTAAGGGAATTTGCCCCGCTGGATTTCTAAATTGCTTGAGGTTGATAATACTTTTTTTCCTTCCACTTTCTCCCTTTTTAGTGGGACTATCTGTACCTATTTTCTTTTGCCTGTGCATCTTATCCCAATGCATTTTGGGAATATATATATATATATATTTCATATATATATATATATATCATATATAATTTATATAATATATATAATTATATGTATAATATATAATTTCAAGTCCAAAATCTCATCAAAATCTCATCAGCTTAAAAATTCCAAATCTTGTCATCTAAATCATCTAAAGTAAATGTGGGTAGGGCTCTGGTTATAATCCATTCTTGAACAAAATTCCTCTCTGTTACCTGTGAAACTAGAAAAAATATATATATCTATATCTATATAAATATATATATCTATATATATATAAAAATATATATATCTATATATATACACACAAAATTCCTGTTACCTGTGAAACTAGAAAACTATATATATATATATATATAGAAAACTATATATATACACACACACAAAATTCCTCTGTTACCTGTGAAACTAGAAAACTATATATATATAGAAACTATATATATATAGAAAACTATATATATATAACTATATATATATACAAAATTCCTCTCTGTTACCTGTGAAACTAGAAAACTATCTATATCTATATAGATAGTTTTATATCTATATCTCTCTCTATATATATCTCTCTATATATAGATAGTTTTATCTATCTATCTATCTATATATATATATACCTATATATATATAGATAGTTTTCTAGTTTCACAGGTAACAGAGAGGAATTTTGTTCAAGAATGGATTATAACCAGAGCCCTATCCACATTTACTTTAGATGATTTAGATGACAAGATTTAGAATTTTTAAGCTGATGAGATTTTGATGAGATTTTGGACTTGAAATTATTCTTTAATAGGTTGAGATGTTGAAGAATCTGAGGATGTGGTAAATGTGTTTTCCACATAGAAAGGATGTGAATTTGGGGGTGGGCAGAGGGCAGATTATGCTGAGCTGAATAATGACCCCCAAAGATGTCCATGTCCTAATCCCTGGAAACTGTGACTATGTTATCTTAAATGCCTATTATTTGGTTAAGGATCTTGAGATTATCTTGGAGTATTTCAGTGGGCCCAATGTAATCAGAAGGTCCTTTTAAGAGGGAGGCATGAGGAGATGTTAGGACAGAAGCAGAGGTCAGAGTCAGAGATTTGAAGATGTTACATTGCTGGCTTTGAATATGGAGGAAGGGGCAAGAGAAGGCAAGCGGACTTCACAAGATGCAAAAGACAAAGAAGGGCGTGCATTTTCTGCCAGAGCCTCTACAAGGAATGCAGCTCTGCCAACACCTTGACTTTAGGATTTCTGACCTCCAGAACCATAAAATAATAAATTTGTGATGCTTTCAGCCCCTAAATTTGTGGTAATTTATTACAGCAGCTCTAGGAAACCAGTATGGAAAACCAGTAATTGAATTTAAATTTAAAAAATAATAATAATGAAAAAAAGAAACAAAAATAAAACTTCTACCTAATTTGTCATAACATTTCCCTAAAAAATATACCATAAAAATCTTTAATTTTCACATTGCATGTATTTCTAAGTTTAATATAGCAAAGAATATGCTTCACAAGATACCTCAACTTAACATTTAAAACTTAAATTCTGAGAATTTGTTTTCTGTTGACAGTCACCTGCGGAGATGTGGCAAATGTGACAACAAAAACAACGGAACATTTCATTTTTCCAACATGATAAATTGTCCATTGTCAGCTAAAGAAAAGTCATATACTTTGCTCTTAAATAGTCAATACAGCTCTTCCCAACTGTGCATTAGCCTCTGAAAGTGAGCTAGGAATGGCTTATTTAAACTTTGAATTCATTACTATGAAAGACAGACCCTTCACCAATGCCCCCTCTTTAATTATCTCATCAACCTAATTTCAAAAAAAAATTATATCATGAGTTTTTTTTTTTTTTTAAGGCACTTCAAATGTTAACGGGCAATAAAACTGTCCATAGTTCAGGCAGTAACATATCTTCAGTATTTAGCATTATGGCAGGATGTATTATTTACTCTTAGAGATTTCTAAGCTTTTTGAAGAGTCATGACATAATCACGACAGAAACATATCCAAGTAACAAAGTGTTACAGATTGTCCCTTACCTGTGTAACCAGTGGCTCCAAAAGCCTCTCCACCGTTAGTGTCCGGATTTCCAAACTTTTGGGGTCCCATTTTAAAATGATAGGTGAAGTCGCCGAAGTCATGCTCCCTATAGAAACACACATTACTGGTAAGAAATAATGATTACTGAAATAATCGGTTACCTTGGGGATTCAAAACGAATAAGTCACCAGAACTCAGAACATAACTGAAGATTATATATCTCGTTGAAACTCATCAAATTAAAGTTGGGAACGCTGAACCAGAACTATGTGAGACAGTGATGTTGGAATCACATTAAAAACTGGGAGCACCTGAGGGCACCTGTATATGTTAGGCAAACTATTGGGACTCAACTGGCATGCAAATAGTTTCCTCATTCAATATGTAGTGCATACATCCCTCTGCCAAATGTGGAGAAAGAGCTGGATCTTGACCCCAAGCAGTTTATAGTTTTAAAGTAGTAAGACCCAAGGTAGGCAACAATTATGCCTCCGTGTGACCCATTCTGCGACCGAGGAATGCAGAGGGCTGTGGAAAAACTGAGAAAGGACACAAAGTCAGTCTGGGAGACCAACCAAGATTTCCAGGAAGCACAATAAATCCACCACGATCACCCTATGAGGGACTTATGTTACAACAAAATCCTACTTTGTTTTCTTCCCATCATAACTGACCACTGAGGATATTATACTCCCTGCGGCAGCTGAGTTTCATTCTCTTAAATAGGAAGGACACTTTGCAAACTGAGTGGCGATGGTTCTGAAAATTAGCTTGCTGCTATTTACATGCTCTCTGATTACTCACTGCATTTACATTCTTGTCCCATAAAATTAGTGTCTGATAAGGTTATTTATCTCATGCTAAAGTAATCCTCTCCTACCTAAGAACCACTGATGTGCGGGTAGCAGCCTCCCACATATCAAGCACAAAATATGGCCTGGGCTTGAATAAATTATACATTCTATCAGGGGTGTGTTGCTCAGTGAGAAATTGACTGCTTTTTGCTGAATATATTTTGACAACTAACCACTGGACAAGCAACCTTAGAATGTACAAACTAAATCTGAATCATTTGCTTTAATACCACTATAAATCAAACTGTTCATAGCTGTTCTCTTCTTTTAAATCAATGTCACCACTCCATTCCATCCTTATAAATCAATGTAGATGATTATTTCTATTAGAATTAACAGTACAAAGAAGGTCTGGTCTGTCACAATAGGCACATGCCTCTTTACTGCACTGCTACAGCAAATACACCCAACAAATCTGCTTTGGAGGAAAAAAAAAAAAGGCGAAGACACAGCGCGCTGGTATTTTACCTCTCTCCAAATGCCATGTTTTAAATAAACCGAGCACAGCGATCCAACCATATAGACAGATTTAGATTTGTGTTCCTTCACAACAATAGTTGGCACAGATAAGCTGCCGGTCCTCCAAAAACCTAAAAACGCTTTACACATTCCCATTCACACTACCAACTGCCAAATGGTAGCTCTGACATGCACGGAATGCTGCTGCTGGGCAGCGCACCTTCTCGTGCTATGGAAGGATGAAAATGCCAGGTGCGTTCTGCACGCACGCGATACCACTGTCCCTGCCGAGGCCAGATCTACCTGAGTCATCTTAGTCCAGTACCCATGACACAGTTATTACAAATTTCTGGGTGAGATTCTCTGAAAGCCTTTTTCAAGCTTTGCTACTCAATAGTGAGTAGCAAAATAAATGATGATATAGAGGGAAGCCCTGTAGGGAAGCTGGATAACTAGCAGCAAAGTCATTTTAACACAACAGAGAAAGGCACTAAGTGAGACTGTGTAGCAAATCACCATTGTTATATGAACATGCTTGTGCATATAAGCTGGGGGACCAAGGAAAGCACATTAAATCTTTTATGGATGTTCCAATGCCAAACTATAAAGAAATGACATTCAAAATATGCTGAGGTGAGAAACAAAAATGCTAGGACAATCACATCAGAGACAGTAGCATGCATCGGGCAGAAATGGGAGACAATGAACAAAGACCTCAAGCCAAGAAGCAGAGTTAGAGCCTTGAGTCCTGAAGGTTGCATAGCCCTTATAACTCTAGTCATGAAGGGAAAAGAGCTGCTGGGCAAAACACTTAACTTAATTCATTCTTTTGGGGATTAATCTTTTCAGCCACTTGTGACACAGGTAAGATTCAAAAGCAAAAGGCAAGGAAAAGTTATATGGTATTAATTTGTTGAAAAGGAAAACCCAGTTACAGAAACTTTCAACAGTCTTTCTCCAGCCATTAAGTTCTTGGTATGGTTTGGAATGAAACTAGGAATTCTGCCTCTACCTTACAATATTTTCATAATTTGGTTTAATATCCAAATTCGCAAAAGGACCAAGCATGAGGGATGAGTACTGCAAAATCTCTAGCTCATAACATAGGATGTTGATATGTAAGATTCTCATTGCATGTCCACAATAGCCAAACTATGGAAAGAACCTAGATGTCCACCAACAGATGAATGGATAAAGAAGATGTGGTATATATATATATATATACAATGGAATACTATGCAGCCATCAAAAGAAATGAAATCTTGCCATTTGCGATGATGTGGATGGAACTAGAGGGTATTATGCTTAGAGAAATAAGTCAATCGGAGAAAGACAACTACCATATGATCTCCCTGATACGAGGAAGTGGAGATGCAACATGGGGGTTTGGGGGGTAGGAAAAGAATAAATGAAACAAGATGGGATTGGGAGGGAGACAAACCATAAGAGACTCTTAATCTCACAAAACAAACTGAGGGTTGCTGGGGGGAGGGGAGTCGGGAGAGGTGGTGGGGTTATGGACATTGGGGAGGGTATGTGCTATAGTGAGTGCTGTGAAGTGTGTAAACCTGGCGATTCACAGACCTGTACCCCTGGGGCTAATAATACGTTGTATGTTTATTTAAAAAAATTATGAATGTAAAAAAAAAAAAAAAAAAAGATTCTCATTGCATTGCCACTGAGGAGCATCCAAGCTTCAAGCTAGCTCCTGAACATGAGGTAGAAGAAGGTAAGAAACTCCTTTGGCTGCACTACCTGAGCTTGTATAATCCTTACAATCCATTGTTTCTGGAAGAAGAGTTTGTATTCTTCTACTTGGGGCACACAATTGCTTTCTACCATATGTACTAGAACTTGTATTATAAATATTTTCCCCATCAAAGCCCTTAGATTACATAAACAAGAAGAAAATGATTGTATTTTACATTAATGATCATAATGTTAGTCTTCTAGATTCAACTACTGATGATCTTCCCTTCAGGGCTAGTAAGGACAGACGGTGGCAAAGAAGAGAAAAATAGATACCCTCTAGAGCACAGGATTAGGGCAACCGCAGTCCCGAGAAATGACAGTGTGTGATCCCCATGACAAGCATACACAAGATGGTTAACTCCCAACCCAGAGTGTCATCCCACCTGTGCTTTCAATATTTATAAATTCAGAAGGGCAAAGAATACATAGGCTTTGAAGGTAGAACAAATGATTATTCAGTAAATAGTCAGTCCCCCTTTCATCCCTCACCTCCATGAAAAGAGAATATGACCCCACTTCAATGATATTGAGCTTTGGACAGGGCAATGTTAGGAAATATGATCTGAATAGACCTTTGAACTATACTTGTGTGGTTGGACTTGTCCTCTTGTGCTACTGTCTCCATACATGATGAGAGTCACGTACAGCCAGACCACTGGTCCAAAAGGAAGAAAGACATAAGGAGCAAACCTGAATCCAAGCTTCAGCTGGAGCCCAAACCAGGTGAGCCAAGCCTGGTCAGCCAGCTCCCAATCAAATCACAGAAAAAGGATCAAAAATTAAATACTTGCTATTGTTTACTACTGAGATTTTGTCATTAACAATTATTCAACAATAGCTAACAGAATGATAGCAAACAGGCTTTTGTTTGAATCAAAGCCCTATAATTTATCAACAATATGATGTTGTCCAAATTAGGTAATTTGGTAATCTTCCTGAGCCTCAGTTTCCTCAAAGGAAAAATGAGGGTAAGTGTCTTATAGGGTTATTGTGATAATTAAATAACTTAGTAGACAGAAAACATTTCTGGAACTATTATTATTGTTATTATCCTTTAAACTTTAAGTATTTTCTTCTGGCAATTTTTTTTTTAATCTCTAGAAGGAATAGGGAAGCACCCATTAAAAATAAAGATCCAGACTGACGCTCCTCTGAGTGGAACAACCAAATTGACTCAAATGAGAAGGGCAGAGAACAAATCAAATGTTTAGACACACACACTCGCCTTTCCTCTTTCCAAGGATGGAATGACACATTGTCTCAAATCCACGCTACATATCTGTACAATTAATGTAGTCTGTTTTGCCCACAAATGAGATTTTATGAAAGCAAATGCATTTTTCAATGCTCAATGTTTTTTTCAAAACTCAAAGGGAGAAAAACATTTATTTTACTTGCTTTTGGTAAGGAGACTCAGAACATTGACCGGACACAGTGAAAGAATGAAAAACAAGCCCCGTAACAAAAGACAGCAAGGCTGTCTTCTTCCACATCATGATTTTATAAGCCCAAGAAGACACTCTTAGCAATTTATTTAATCTCTGAGAAGATTTTCTTCTTGAAAAGTAACAAAATATCAAACTGAATATCCATGAAAGGTGCCAACATGGTCTGTAGAGTAGTAACTTAGATAATATCGGACTCTCTCCATAGGGGTAAAGAAGAAGCATGGGCCAGGATGCCAGCAACCATTTATCACTTACAACAGAAAAAGCAATACCTGACAAAAAGAAAAGCCAGAGTAAAATGAGGTCACTTATAAACAGCCAAGGGTCAAATGCCTTGTTTCTTTGGACAGTGTCCTGATAGAAAATTCCTCGAGATTGCCTATTCCAGGGAAAGTCTTCCCATGACAAATATGTTAATGGAGTGTATAATTCACTACAGAGATTCCCCTTTCCAGGCATTCCTGGAAAATGTCTTTTGAACTCTCTGCCTCCCCTTTCCAAGTTCTCACCATTCCTTCCACTGTTCTTTTGCAAAACAATGCTCCAGGATGCTTTCCAGTTGCCCAGGAGGCCACCCAAACCTACCTTCCCTCCATAGGGCTCCAGCTTCAGATTCTCTTCATAAATCTTTCTCTCCACCACCACTAAGCACTACTGTCAACCAACCCTGTAAGGCTTTATCAGACGACAGGCTAGCTTTGGCTGACAGGCAAGTTCAGAAGAAGGTAACGACTAATAGTGGGGTTTATTCACTTATTCCACACCTATGATATTGAACCAATTACTTAACCTAAGCTTCAGTTTCATTGCTGTAAAATAAGGACGGTAATGTTCTGATATAATTTGTGAATTTGTTCTGAAAAATCAATGAAATAATTGCATACGCAAAAGGTGCTGGTTTTACTTATATGTTGTCTGTGTTAATGTCCAGTTCAAGATGTCTGCTGGGGTAGGGACACATGGAGATCCTGTAGAGCAAGGAGGTCACAAACAAAACTTTGTTAAGAAAGTAAAATATATGAAAAAAAAAAAAAGGAAAGAAAGTAAGAGACATGAAAAGGAGATAATTTCCTAAATTTCTTCAGAATTTCAAGAATCAAGCCTAGAAACACTGAATCATACTCTTACTTTCATGACTAATAACAATACTGGCTAATGACCTTGCATAATCATTATCACCCATTTATACATAGGGGAACTGAGGTATAAAATAGTTAAGAGACTTGTCCAAGGTCAAAATATTTGTACCTAAAATGCCTGGCTTTAGCATCTGTGATTACAACCGCTATGTCTTACTGCTTCTAAAGAATTCCTAGGATAAGTTTAATGCCAGCACTACTATGGGACTAGGAAGTAAGATGTAGATATGGACAGAAATGGGGGGGAAAAAATGGAAAAACCTAGGAGCTAGCCTCTCTGGAGGGCAAGAAGAGGTAGGGAAGAGGAGAAACCCTGACCCACATGTGGAGCCCACAGAAAGTGTGGATGCACTTTCCAGTGAGACAAAGTAGGTCCTGAATTCAGTTTTCTCCAGAAACCTTTGGTCTGTTGAAGCAGGAATGGGATAGCCACAATGAGGCTGGCCCGGCTTGTGAGCAACATAACACCCAGGCAAAGCCAAGACAAAGACCCTGTGATGAGTCACACCCAGTAAACAGAATTTTGACCTCTGGGACCCTGGTCCCCTTGGGTTCCACTTGTGAATAGGTTACATTACAGGTGAAAGGGGGCTTTGCTGATATAATTAAGGTCACTAATCACTGGATCTTAAAATAGGGAGATGATCCTGTATTTATTTAGGTGGATCCAATGTAAAGCTGAGCCCTTAAAAACAGCATTTTCCTGGCAATGGGTAGAAAAGGAAGCCCTAGAGATACAGCAGACCAGAATGTAGGTGAAGTAGGTGGGGCAGAAGAGGATGGGGAGGTGGGGCCAAAGGATATCACCTGGGGCAGAAGAGGGTGTCAGAAAGACTCAACCCACTACTGCTAGAGGCGGCCATATGGAAAGCAAGAAGAGGAACATGGGTAGATTTTTGAGAGCTAGGAGCAAAGAGTAGGTTGTGCCTGAAAGCCAGCAAAGAAGTAAGGCCTCAGTACCACAGCAACCAGGTGCTGAATTTGGTCAAAACCCTGAATAAAACTTGAAGTGGATTCTTCCCCAGCACCTCCAATAAGGAACACAGTCTTTCAACACTTTCGTTTCAGTCTTGTGAGAGGCTAAGTAGAGGATGCAGCCACGTCCACCTGGGCTTCTAACCTTTGGAGACTGTGAGATAATAAGTTTGTGTTGCTTTCAGCTGTTATGTTTGTGGTAAGTCTTTATGGCAGCAATAGGTGGCTCTCAGATTTGTGTGGGATCACAGTCACCTGGAGGGTATGTTCATATACATACTACGGGGACCTATCCAGAGAGTTTGAGATTCTTCAGATCTGGGATGGAATTAAGAATCTCCAGATGAGGCTCCTGCTACTGGTCCAAGAATCACCCTTTGAGAACCACTGTTGTAAACAGACCATAACCATGCATGCTAACAAGGGAACAGGGATCGGGAACACATAGGATAGCTCTGTGGAGACTCAAGGACCAGTAATAATACTGCCTCTGTTATTATTACAATTACCACTCTCACTGCCATTGTTATTATATCTTTCTAAAAGATATTTACACTTTTTAAGGGATCCAAAGCCTTGAAATGATTTTCAACAGGAAAGTAGAATGTCATATTTAAATCACATGTGGTTCGTCAAATAACATGTGAACCAACCCCCAATCTCCCAAAAAGTTCCAATAGTTCCTCTTGGGAGACACCTTTTCTTATTTGAATCACAGTCATTGTAGCGATCGCTGTGAAGAATGTAAAGTACAGTAGGAGAGAGTCACCCCCACCTCAATTCACCAAAAGCAGAAATGAAGTTCAACCCATATTTGCTTAATAGAGAATAAATATTTCCCCCAAAAAGTGTTCCTAAATAATTTGTATTATTTGAGGGCTATAAAAATGTCACTCTTGTGTGGAACATAAGGAATAGCACAGAGGACCATAAGGAAAAGATGGGAAAACTGAATGGGAAGAAATCAGAGGGGGAGACAAACCATGAGAGACTCTGGACTCCGGGAACCAAACTACTGAGAGTTGTGGAGGGGGTAGGGGGGGATAGGGTAACCGGGTGATGGGTATTAAGGAGGGCACTGGGTGTTATGCACAACTAATGAATTGTTGAACACTACATTAAAAACTAACAACATACTGTATGTTGGCTAACTGAACATTTAAAAAAAAAAGTCTTCCAAATATTTTACCTGAAACATAATAGTAGTTCTAATTTTCTGTTGTTAATAAAGATACCTTCAATATCCGGGTACCCTAGTGTAATAGGGACTTTTTTTTTTTTTCCTGGAGTTGAGGAGAATATGTGTATATGTAAATATCACAGGCAGGAGTAGACAGTAAGAAACAAAGACAGGGAAGGATATTTGATAACCTTTCAAATATCCCTAGAAAGTGGTGTTGGGGTTGATGTAGAGCATAAAATCTGCCACAATACCTGGCTTGCTGAAATGTAACACAGAGGCCACTGGGTACAAGGAAGGTTTTTGGAGAAGGGCATAGGACTTTGGAATGCCCATGCCTGCATGACCACTCTTGCCCTAGGAATGTCACAGGGAGTTACCTTCCCTGAAGCTTTCTTAGCCCAAACAGCTGCCCTGTGATCTAAGAGATACATGCATCGTCCCCTAGACTCTGTTTGGCAGAACTGTAGAACATACAGTTTAGTATGTCATTCCTTCCCATAAATAGACCCTCCTATTCCAGTAAGACTTCCTGTCAAACATCATGTGCTCAAGAAATGGTGATAAAGATTTATGATTATCCTGAAAGACCAATAAAGGCGGGAGCAAAGAACCAAGGGTCTTCCTCTCTGAGCACTGACCCCTCTTGCCTCTTCCTCTCTTCCACAGCAAAGTCCGGAGTAATCGTTCATCCCTCCCTACAGGGAGTGCTGGCCAATCCCAGCAAAGCAGAAGTCATACTGATTCCCACGAAAACATGCTCTGCTGCAATGGAACCGGGTTCAAGGGGAGGCAGGGGAGAGCAGTATCGGGGACTCTTCCTAAGGTATCTGGTGTAGAAATGGCCTGGCCTAGTGGCTTAGCTATGGTAAAGTCTTCCTTCTTATTTTTCCTCCATTAACTGTGCTCATTGTAAGCTCATTTCCTCTTTGACTACAAAGAGACAGCATACTGACCATCACTGTCCTCCACATAACAACCATTCAAAGCCCTGGCTCCGAGAACTGAGAGATGACCCAAGATGCAAGTCACAGCTGCAATTACAGGATCTATCACCATCCGAATTCAAAACTGAAGTGATATATAATTTCCAACTGTTATTCATTATTTGCAGTTATCTGGGGAGTGGGGCACTTAGCTCTGTGGCTGATAAGCAAAGTTGAACACTACATGTCAGTATTACAATATCTACAAGACCTTTATTTACGGTAAGTCCATACTTCTTAACAAAACATTTAACAAAAGAAATGCTACAGGACAAAAATATCAGTCTAATGATTCCAGAAGGCTGTAGTTAACACTTCATGTTTAAGCATAAATGCCTGCTAAAAGATACCTTAACATTTCTTGAAAATAGTATTATATTCTCTTCAGCGCTATTTCTTCTACCCAAATAAACAAAAGTTCACCAAAAAGGAATATAGGAAGAAAGCTCCACAGCTTCAAGACTTTCAGCATGACAAGTTTAGACTAATAATATATGGCCTAGAGCCTGCTGATTAAAAAAGAAATAACCATGTCCATAACTTACTGAAATGGGTTTTTATACGTACAATAGCATACTCATAAAATTTAAAACTATGTGCCAACTTAATAGAAATTCACTACTCCTGGAGTATGCTAATAGAAAGCCAGTACTTTGAAATTCAAAATGAAAACTAGTATCTGTCAAATTCATTTCCTTATTTTCACTGCATTCATAGTCTCATCATTTAAATTCATTTTAGAGGAAAAAGAAACTCAATCTACTCCTAAATTACGGCTTGTTTTCCATGTGGGTATAAAAATACGTGACATTCAGGTAGGCACTGCTTACTCTGTATGCTCTGTTAGGTTTCCAAAGTCCCCAACAAGGACTAAGGTTTTCTAAACAAAATACACTTGACCAAAGGGAAACATTTTTCTACCTATTATCATTTAGAAACAATGCAATGCAGATTTGGGAAGTAGATTCCAAACACTGAGAATAAGACTATTAATATTTTAGATAAGATATTTTGAGAAAGTATCTTTCTATAGTCTGCAAGTAACTTCAAATTATTTAATAGGAACACAGCTTCTTTGGCAATTGATGAACTCTATGTCCTTCCAAACTCCTGTAAATTAGACTTCCATATGCAATGATTATATAACTCTTATCTTCACCAGAACCTCAACATTTCATATTCAGATTATAGCAAAATAATCACCAAACTACTCTTTTTTATCTTCAGTCTCTTTAATATAATTCAGTCCAAACCAATCATCTGATACACTTCTTTTCTAAGAGACCAAAATGATTGCTTCATTCTCTTCCCCAAGAATTTGCAAATCCTCCTCACAGCATGGCTTGGCACTCCACTTTCTGACCAAGGTCTACTGAGTCTTATTTCCTTAGCAAAAATCTGTTTCCATCAGGTTTGGACCACATTGTAACACCTGGTTCATACCACTTTCCAAAGTCCCCACCTGGAACACCCTCTTTTTCATCATCCGGTATGCAAATACTGATATCTTCCCACTTCAATTTTTCCCAAACCCCTAAACTGCTACTGGGTGTACAGTCAGTAACAGAAGAGTTTACTTTTTTCTAAAGTGACTCATTGTTAAAAAATGGACATTAGTTTTTACATCACCCACTTTGTTATAAATTCATTAGGACACAAATCAATTTTTTACTTCTTTCCTTTTTTTTAATTGATGTTTTTATTTTTAGAGAAAGGGAGCATGAGCGGGAGGGGCAGAGGGAGAGAGAGAGAGAGAATCCCAAGCAGACTCCATGCTGAGCAGATTCCAGTGTGGGACTCCATCCTAGGACCCTGAGATCATGACCTGGACTGAAACCAAGAGTCAGACGCTTAATTGATTGTGCCACCCAGATGCCTCCTACTTCTTTTCCATCATCTGTAGAATAAATAGGGTGTTTGGTCTACAGCTTTCAAAAATGTTTGATTAGGTATGCACATATAAAACAAGATTCAGATAATTATCTTTTTTTCCTTTTTTTTCAAATTTTTATCATTTTTTAAATCTTTTCAATAGTGGAGTCCATTTCCTAGAGAGTAATAGAGTTAAAATATCTTTTAGACACAGTTTTACAAAGATATTCTTTTCTCTGTACTTACTAGCAACCTAAAACAAGAAATATTTTGGTATTGTTTAGAAAACATAATTTATATTCAGGATTCTTTTAATTTACATATTTAAAAATACAGTTTCAGTGCTTATTTTAACTGTATCACTAGTTTTTAGTTATTATGTTTTAAAACCAGGTTTCATTTTTGTTTAGGAAAAATCTTGGGGCTTCCTTCATCAAACCAGTGAGGTCTGCTTTGATATTTCATTCACTGCCAAGTTCCACTGGAGGAGTTCTTTGCAAAGGACTGTGCAAGCTCTACAGGTAAGGACCACAATATATTTTAGGAAGTCTTCCTTCTCTTCACCAACCCAAACTACCTTTTGTCCCGAAGGCCCTGTGACTTGGCCTTTTCCTGAACTCCATTGTATTCCATCTAATTAGAATGCCTACTACACAGTATTTAATTTGAACACAAATTGCCTATATTGTTGTCTATTTGCTTTATATAAGTTTTTGTCCTCCTAATACACTCAGGGACAGGGACTCTGCCCCTTTCATAATGATTAGCACAATGCTGGGTATTTAATAAAAAGGCTATGAGGATTCATGGACTTGATTCTTTGCCAACTTCAAACCTCACAAACACAGACAAAAGATGACGATACCTAAATAACAATACTGATGCTTTTATGCAGGATTTTTCAACTGAGAACACATCACTTTAGATGCCAATTATCTGAAAAACTAAACAAAAAGTGGTTTTCCTCCCTCAGAATGCCTTCAATATTACAGGAAAGAAATCTCACATGCTGCAGTCCCTCCTTCCTCAATCTCTGATCATCTATCCATTCATCCCATGCATGTCTACTAACCACCCAGAGAGTACAAGGCCCAGACAGAAGCAATGGGAAACATCAAGGCGTTTCAGACTTGCTTAATGCTCATTGGTGAGGTGAGAACTGCTCTACTGTATCAGAATGTAAAAACAGAAACCATTCCTCAAGAGAGGAGTGCTCAGAGATGAGCTCAGCTGAGAAGGCACATCTCTAAGACCATCATCCTCCCATTTCAACAGGGCACTTTGATTAGGTGACAGAGAGGTAACCAACAGCACTTCCAAATTTTGTACATACCAATGGAGCAATATTGAATAGTTTGTGCAACAGAAAAATGGGAAAATAATCCCTTTTTGATTTGCTGCCAGAAAAATGCTCAAAACAAACAGGAACCAGATTATGAAAAAGCATCCCAGTAAGCCAAAGAGAGAGTCAAGAAAACAATGTAATCATAATATTAAGATATGATACAAAAAAATAAATGCAGATATTTAGGTAAGAGCCATTTTAAATTGTTAAGTGATTATAAGAATACTTAATTAGTACTCAAGGACTTGCATTTTTTACATAAGCTCTAGCGAGTTACTGTATTTTAAAAATCAAAGTCAAATCTGCACATGAACTGGTGAGTTAATAAGGAATTATATTGCAGAAACTCAGAAATTACTGAAGCCTTCTACCCTCATCTCTTTCAGTCTCCCAAGCAGAAGTGGCTTATTCACCAGGTTTAATGTGAGCAGACAGTGTTGTGCATCCAGGAGGAACTATAGTAAATGGGAGATAATTCCTCTGCATTGTTATCCTTGCCCCTTTCTATTGAATTATCAGTCTTGAAAAGTTGTAACACATATGGCAATCATATTTGCTTAGAATTCTTTTATAGCAAGAACTGATATCTGAGCACCTGTGTTACTCAGCATACATGCCCCCTGATAAGTCCCCTTGTTACACTTGCTGATAAAGAAAATATTATGTGAAAAACAGATACAATAAACCAGGTTTCCTTTCTAGTCACAAACCTAACTATGTGCTTATGAGCCAAAAAACACCTCAGGTGATATGCTTTTGCAAATATAAAAATAAAATGTACAACGGCATTTAGGAAATGCATATGGGTTTCTGCACATTGTGAGGTAGCAATTCTTCCCATTTGGTTCCTCATTTCACAACAGCTAAGTCTTCACTGAAAACACCTAGCCACTGGCCAAAGTTTATTATCATTATTTATGGTTTTATGTTCCTATCATCAAATCCTGGTGTGCTGGATTGAGTGGGAGCCCTTGATCACTGGGAGAGACAAGATGTGTGCGAGAAAGCAACGGTGAGGTCAGCAGAACATGCTGAGCACTCAGGCTGAGTAGCTGTTCCTCAGGGACTTCAAGTACAACACTTTATGCTATCCACTCATTTCTCTGAGGTCAATATGATCACATCCCCATTTTACAGATAAGGGCACTAAAGCACAAGATGCTCAGTCATTTTCCCAAGGTTCACAGAATTTAACCAAGATTTGTTTCAAATCTTTTTCCCCAACATGCAATGCAACTTCCCTAGCTTAACTACTTTACTTTGCAGGTAGTTAAGTCTCAGGGGGCAGACAAGTTAAGAAAATATATCTTCAAGAAGCTTCACAGAAATACATGGATAGTACACCCCAAATAGATTATGTAAGGTAACTAAAACATTTGGGGAAATGTTCCTGACGTTTCAGTTTGTCAGAGAAAACTAGACCTTTCTAACGTGCATTTCTTGGCACCATTCTCAGGATACAAGTGCATCTCAGGATCCAATATGGCAGTTCCTCGTTTCATGCATGTCCAAAAGTCTTCAGCAAATAACTGAATATATGTGGGTATGAGCCATTTCATTCTAAGGTGACCATAATTACCTCAGGTAACCACTGCAAGCTATTCAATATATATATATTTTTTTCCACTCTTACCTCCTTCCCAATTGCCTTACTATAAGATGGGGCTTGTTTCCACCTTCCTACCTATACCTCATCTTTTCCTGCCTCCTAGGGCTTTACTCTATGAATCACAACCTATCCTTTGTATTCTCAATTTTCCCCCTTTTCTGGTTCCTTCAAGTCAGTGAAAATTCTTATCTAATAAAAAAAAAAAACAAAAATAAAACTCCCTCAAAACAGAATAAAACAAACAAAAACACGCTTCTCTATCGTACTCTTCTCTTGGCATTCTGTACTTCCTGTCCCCCTACAGCCTGGATTC
This sequence comes from Martes martes, assembly GCF_963455335.1. Classification (NCBI taxonomy): domain Eukaryota; kingdom Metazoa; phylum Chordata; class Mammalia; order Carnivora; family Mustelidae; genus Martes; species Martes martes. The sequence goes on along the minus strand of NC_137896.1, from coordinate 94,291,899 downwards.
TGGAAAGGGTGGTCTAGGATGCTTTTTCCATTTTCTCACTACCTACCTATTCCCCATCCCACAACAATCTGGCTACTGCCCTCACCATTCCACTGAAATTAGCCTTGCAAAGTTACAAATGATCTTCTAGTTGCTTAATTCAATGGACACCATGTGCTTCTCCAGCTTATATACTAAAATTAGAAAGATGTGGAGAAGATTATCATGGTCTCTGGGCAAGAATGATAAGCAAATTCATGCAGTGCTTCATATTTTTATAGTAGGAACTCATTTTTTTATATATAGACATATCTGGATATAGAGAATATATTTGCATATAGAAGAAGTCTGAAAATATATATATCAAAATTTTAGCAGTAGTTATGTTGGGCGATGGGATTTAGGGCAATTCTTAAATTATACACTATCTATATCTGTATCTATATACATGTTTTCACCATATATGTATGTATACATACATATATATTCAACTTACATTATGGTTAGATATTTCTTATCTAAATAAAAATAAATATATCATTTTGAAAGATCCAGTGATCCCTTTTCAGTTCTTACCTTACTGGACCTCTCAGCAGTATTTAATAGTATTATTATGTTCTCTTTCCTTGGTTTCAAGAACAACACTCTCACCTGGTCTTTCTCTACCTTCCTTGGCACCTTGTTCTTAGTCTCTCCCTTTTCTACACACAGTGTCTGGGTGGCCTCATTCATGTCAGTGGCTTACATGATGCTAAAAACTCCCAACTCTATTTTTCTAGCTCAGAATTCCTGCGTGAGTTCCAGCCTCCTCCATGCAATCATTTACTAGGTTTCCAAACATTTCAAGGTGAACTCATCCTCTCCCCACTCCCAAATTGGTCCAACTCCTATAGACATATGTCAATGACTAGAACCACTATCTATCAAGCCCTGTCAGAAATGGAGAAGTCATTTTAAATTCCTTTCCTTTTTCTTACCTCCTGGATCAAAAAGCTCAAGACTAAAATAATTTTACTTCCCATATTTCACAAACATCACTTCTTTTTTCCTCTATCCCCACTGCCTTAATCAAGGCTCTCATCATTTCTTCTTTAGGTCACTGCAACAGCCTCTTGACTGTCATTGCTGTTCATCTTAGCCCCTCGAATCCCTCCTCTATTCTGCAGCCTTAGTGGTTTTTCCAAAATATAAATTATATCATGTCACTCGGGGTTGAAAAGCCTCTGATGACTCCCACTGCCTAAGGATAAAGTTCCAATTATACTTATTGTCCTCCAGTATAGACTTATTACTCAGCATCCATCTTCAGTCTTTCTGAACTCTGGATTTGATGAACTGCTAGCTATTCTTCAAACATTCCATATTCTCTGACACCTCTAAGCCTCTGCTCATGTCACTCCATCTGCAAAAAAACCTCCTTCCCTATTTTCTTAACTTGATTTAGTCTCAGTTATCCTTTGAGACTCAACTCAGGCTTCATTTCTTGACCTGCTCAGACCCACACCTGCTCTCAGAGCACATTTCCTTCCCTCTACTGGGCTATAAATCACACTGTATTTTAATTGTTCATTCACTTGTCTTTTTCACAGTAGAATGTGGAGATCCTTGAGGGAAGGATTGTGAATTTAATATTTTTTTGAATGTACACATAAGTAAATGATTGGCATACAAAAGGCAACCACTTCCCAGGTGATGTGATGAGAAGGAGATACAAAACAAGGTCTCTTGAACAAATTTACCCATGAGATACTATAGTGTCATTCTTCAAAAGTCATTAAAGTAAACACAAGGACATCCAAGGGTATTTGTTCAACCCCTATACGGACAGCTTAAAGAACTCAAAATTCAGGAAGAGCTCCAGGAAAAAATTCAGACCTTGAATTATAGCCATTCTTACTGACAAGCATAAGGTCTTTTAAGCTGGTACTTTGCTGCAGGAATGCCATGTGTAATGCAGGGAACACAGCACATCAGGTGAGAAAAAACAGTTTCTAAGTTATATCTTTACCTTCCAACCTCCCAAATGATTCTCTTGGCAAATCACCTGCTTCATCTGAAATTATAGGGCAGCACCTTTACAGGTCTGAAAGAACCAGATGGTCTTCTGTATTCCCTTTATCACTAAAAAAATAATTATAACATTTCCATGAGAATGCTTCTTAACAAATTATTTTCAGTTCTTGTAATACAAACAAGATGATATACTAATGACATATGATTATTGGGGGGCTTATTTAAGTTAAGATGTCCCTTAGGGACTACCAAGTAAGCTTTGTTAACTAAATTTAAATACCATCTTTCACACACTGGTATTACTGATCTCACAACAGGAGAGCATGGCTTTATACTGGCTCATCAGTACTGAAGAGAAATTACCTGTCATCAATGGACCTTGGTCTATACTCCTCTCTCTCCTCTGGCCAAAGACAGGCAAGCACAAAATGCTACTTTGACTAGATGAGAAACAGAGGAAAACTAATGGCTTCTCAAATAACACTGAAGACAGACATATTTAAAGCAGAAGATAATTAATATGGAAAATACTGCAACTCATAGACATCTTCTACTAACCCCCTCAAAGCCTACTGTTCTTTCTCTTAAACACAATCTCAATTCATTCAAATATGATGTATCCACAGGTTTGTCTGGATCTTTCTCCAACCCAGGAAAGAGAATTATAATTATGCCATAGCAATTATGTGGAATTCCAAGTCACTTGGGGGACTTCCAGGAAAGGTTCTCCTGAAAATAGGCAGACACGTTATTCCCCCTGTATGCTATTATAACTACACGTGACACTATTGCATTCATTTATGACAATGGGGGGGAGATAATAACAACAGCTGAGGATATCAAGTAGAAGGAAGGAAGGAACTCTGGTCTTTTATGACAATAATACATTCAATTAACCAAGACTGAAACCATCCTGTCTTTAGAAAGAGTAGATATGATTTCATATTATTTGCAGACAAAATCCATCTGATGGATAAACCACTACTGATTAATTTCAAATAGTATTCCTTGTGTTGAAATCCATGGACTTGCCCTACATATGAAGGGGCTGGCAAACTATAAGCGGCAGGCTAAATCTGCCCGTGAAGTACTTTGTAAATAAGCTTTACTGGAACACAGCCACTCTTTTTTTGATTGTCTGTGGTTGCTTTCCTGCTATAACAGCAGAGTTGACTGGTTGTAACAGAGATTGCATAGCCCACAAAAGTGAAAATATTTAGTATTTGGCTCTTCACAGAAAAAAGTTTGCCAGCCTCTGCTCTATACCAGCAGATCTCAATGAGGGGCTGTATCACTCAGAAATATTTTCCAGGGGCCATTTTGGATGTCCTGATCATTGTGGAGTTCTAAAGGGTCAGGGTTTAATGGTGTGCAATGTTAAAGTTGCTGCAACAAAGAATACCTCACCCAAAATGCCATAATGATCCTTTGAGAAATATTACTCATATTCATTATGATAACCCTTAACTGTGTGCCATACCTTGGGCCACATGAATTGGATTTTGGATTGCACCTACCACAAGTTCGAAGAATTCACCTCCCCAGGTGAACAGCAAACTAAAAGCATAGTGCTGAACCCACTATTGATCCTCGTTAGACATTTATTGATTAATTAGAGGAAATATATTTATCATTAGCTTGGAGCTATTTTTTTTAAACTACAATTTTCTGTTTTGGAAAACTGCTTAAATGCATATACAATATTCCAAGTTCTGCTCTAAAATACAAATTGGCTTTGCACACAATTTTTATTGAAGCATATTTTATTTTATAGTCATGAATTTTTAAATGTTTCCTACTTTCAATTTTACAGAGTGATTATAATTTCTTTGGGGTTCCTTTTATATTAAGTGGTTTTTTATAAATAATGATAATCATTCTAATTCTTGCTTTAATAAAAAGACCTTAAAATATTTTATTCAAAGGAACTAAATTCGGCTCATAGTAGAGAGATCTATACTATAGTAGAGAGATCTAAACTTGAAAGAAAAACATGTGCATCTGAAACCACTGTAATTGTTCCACAGTCAAGAAATATATAACCTTGACTACATAGTCAGCTGAAACATGAAAATTACATAGATTTTAAAACATGTAAATTGCATTCATAAATAACAATTCAAGGGATATAAAACAAATCTATCCTCAGTGGCATATGCCACCATTCTTACAAATCATAATTTACCAAAAATTGTTATTTTAATCAAGAGACTACAAAACTAACAACTATTTGGAAAACCAGACTATGTACTGCTTCAGTAAATCCAGGAGGATGAAGAAGTGGCTCAGACCTTACTTAGAAAATAACCACACAGCATTTCAAATTCTCCTGTTTGAGCCTACTTTCCCCCCTCACCTTTACAGAGTAGATAAGGAAGTAAGAGGGAGGCATTAAGGTGCTCTAAACTTCACATGTCACAAATAGTATTCCAGTTTATTAAATCCTCTCATATTCTTTGAAAGCTGGGATTTCTTGCATATTCTAAAACAAAACCACCTAAAGCTCTCCTAAATATTCAGTAAAAAGTGCCACCAACTCCTCTACTATCTATAATGGTTGCATTGCATATATGAAACTGATTTGCTATGTAACAACCCCATGATAACAATAGCAAATGATGCTAATGTACCACTGCCTGGGAGATATACAGTGGTTCTGAGACCCTGAACAGTGGGAAGGTCATTTCAACTTGAACTCCAAGTATGAATGACCCCACCCACACAAACAGTGTGAAATATTCCTCTCATGGGTGTAGAGGACACTGATCCTAACACGCATATAGCTGGCAGACAGAATACACACAGGACTACACACCCAGATCAACAAAGCTATTTGGTGGAACAGAAAGATAAAAGCAAAATTAGGAGTTAACACATAAGGCAAATAGCATAATGAGCACAGCATATGGGAAGAAAGGCAAACCTCCAAAATGAATATGCTTATAGGGAATGCTGAGAAAATACACCAGAGAAACTCGGGTCCCTGACAAAATGCAGCAGGAAAAAAAACAAAACAAAACATGCCATGGGACAAAAGAAGATCGTACAACCTAGATGAAAAGCACACAACCAGAAAAATAAACAGCCTGCACAATGACGGGTTTTAACCAGTTTTCAGTAAAGAAGTAGAAATTGTTAGCCAAATATACTACAGATTATTCATACTTGATCTATTGATGTATACAGTAAAATGTACGTAATTCTCAGTTTAGAGACAAACTCAGCCATCCCCCACCCCAACCACAAAAAATATATTTTTGGTAGGGTGACTAGGTGCCTTGTCAGTTAAACATCCTACTCTTGGTTTCAGCTCAGGTCATAATCTCACTGTCTTAGAATCAAGCCCTGCATTGGGCTCTGTGCTCAGCAGGGAGTCTGCTTGAGATTCTCTCTCTCTTCCCCTCCCCCTCCCACTCTTGCATGTGCACGCTCTCTCTTACTCTCCCTAAATAAATAAATCTTTTTTAAAACAAATATTAGGTTCTAGAAAAAAGTTGAATGCCTACTCATATAGCACTGTTTACTGTGTATATACCCAGAACCAGTGGCTCTTCTGTCACCACAACCAAGGCTCTAATACCCAAAAGAGGCAAAAGTTGGGTAAGCGACACCACTTTTAAAATAAGGCTTTGAATCATAGAAAATGATTCATCATAATTGGGAAAGCATTAGAAAATACAGATAGAAAGAAAAACGATCTAAAATTCCACCCTTCCCACCCTGGCGTATATTTCATGACAGACTATTTGTTTCTGTGTCTCATACTACGTATGTTGAAAGTTTTTCTTTAAAATTGGGTTCAGCGTATGCACTGTTTTAAACAACCTGTTTTGTTTGTTGTAAACCAGTTTTCAATGCTAGTGTGTTTCTGTATTATCTATTTATAACAGATGCGCGGTAGGCCATTTTATTGAATTTTCCTGCCCGATTCTTTGTCGGTGGACACATACAGGATCTCCTCATTGTTGTCAATGTGCCTGGGATTTAATACATAGAGGTGACTGAAGCATGGCATACAGAGGTCAATGCCATTGAAAGAAGCTTTATTACTCACAGTTCCCAAGAGGAAGAGGCATGTCTCTTTACATTGTAGGGCCACATGAGGCAGCAGCAGGGTTAGTCAGAAGGCAGAAAGGGAAGAAGAGAAGAGCATGTCCCAGAGCCTTTACTGTGGCTTCTGAGGGAAGACATGGGTCAGGCAGGACAGGTAAATTTGAGTGTGTTTAGGAATGGATAATTTCAGTAGGCTCTGAACTACGGGCGTGGTCTCTAGCTGTGTGGTACTTGGTCCTAGGGTAATTTGGGGCAGGAGAGAGCGGGGCTTGGTATGTGAGTTAAAAGAGAAGGATGCAGATATGGGCTTTGAAGCGATCGGTATACATCTGAAAGGCATGCTCCCGGCAAACTGTTTTTCCTTAGGAATTCGCTACCCCTGAAAGGAACAGTCTCTCCAGGACTTGCGAGGCACCAAGATATTAAAATATCATAAAACACAGAAAATTAAAACACCCATACAAGCAGATGTCAAGTAAGCTTCCCTTCAGGAGCCTCCCCTCCTCCCTGATCTATCAAGATCCTGGAATTCCATCCACTTGGGTCACTGATACCTCCAGGATCTGGCAACATTCTTTTCTACCCTAACCTCTGGTATTCTTCTTCTTTTTTTTTTTTTTTTTTTAAGATTTTATTTATTTATTTGACAGACAGAGATCACAAGTAGGCAGAGAGGCAGGCAGAGAGAGGAGGAAGCAGGCTCCCCGCTGAGCAGAGAGCCCGACGCGGGGCTCGATCCCAGGACCCTGGGATCATGACCTGAGCAGAAGGCAGAGGCTTTAACCCGCTGAGCCACCCAGGCACCCCTCTGGTATTATTCTTGATGACCTCAAAGTCCTTGTTTCTAAACCATCTGCCAGGTCTCTGACTTGTCCTTCTCTCCATTCCAGCCGTCCATTCCCATAACCACTTGCTCGGCCTAGTCGATCACCAGAACAGGCATCAGAAGGCAGTTCCAGGAGCTGTAATGCCAAAGGGTTAAGTGCTCAAGAATTTTTAAAAAATAGTTAATCAACTCAAAGCTAGTTTCTCCTAATGTTAAAAAAAAAAAAAAAAAAAATCACCAAATTGTGCTCCAGATCAAAACATCTGAAAGAGCATCGGTACCGTTTTGGGAACAAATACTCTTCACTCTTCTGCATGAACAGTTGTTTTGAGAGTAAGCTGGTACTGTAATTTTTTGAATTAAAAATTTTAATTCTCATATGTTTTGCCTCTGAAATTCAACTTCCAATAATTTACCTCATTTATAAAACATGATTCTCACAATTCTTGTTATTTTTATATTCTCATAATATTTGGAAACTGCACAAAGGCCAGTGTGGGTGGGACACAGACGGGTGTAGGGGAAGATGGAATGTGAGAACTGGAAGAGGCAGGTCTCAGGAGGGCTCACAGGACAAGGGCAAAAATGTGGACTCTGTTCTCTGTGCAAAGGGAAACAAATGTGGGGTTTCCAGTACACTGATCAGCTTCTGTCAATTTTTATGACCTCCTTCACCATGCACATGACTACTCCAAAGGTAGAGCTGTTAGGTTTCTGAAAAATATACCTGAAGAGCCATGAAGAGGGGAAAAGAGGATGAAGCTGTTACCTATAAGGCAAGAAAGTAAAAACTCATGCAAAGATTTTTATTGTGAAGTTGAAGCAAGTAAAATTAATAAAGAAGCTGGTGATAATGGAAAATAGAAAGTCAGAGTTTATCTAAAAGCTACAGAAGAAAAATTCCATCAGGGAAAAATAGCTTAACAGCAAATTAAGTGGTAGTCATGGCTAAAATGAGAAATCAGCAGGAATAACCCGGACTGCTTCTATGAAACAAAAAATAATTCAATCTGGACCACTCTTTTTTTTTTTTCTTTTTAATCTGGACCACTCTTAAAAGAAACATTATTAATTCTTTAAAAGCGTTAAGTACTTAGATTTCAAAAAAAAATTTATAAAGAAAAAACGAATTTGTTCCACAGCTGACAACTTCACCACCTTTTAAGCAGTATCATCAATCTTAGATTAATTTTTTAAGATGTGTTTTTGAAATAGGAAAAACCTCAGTCAAAATAGCAACTAAGTTGCACAAGGACTTCTCAAATTATTTAAAATGAATATTCTATTTTTAATAAGTCTATACTAGGGAGATATACAGTCATTTTATTGAGCAAAGAATTCGTCATTACATATTACAACATCTTTATGATCTGGCACAGTGTCAAGGCTATTCGAGGAACAGTATGTTTCCCCTCATTAAGTATAATGTCTGTATTGAACAGCATGTTTTGAAGACATCAAGTATCAAAAACCTTGAGCAAGAAACGTTAACACTTTCACAGTGTGTAGGTAAAACACTAAATAAACTAACAATAGACTCCAAACATAAACCATGGATTGAATATGTTTGGACCAGGAGTTACTTAAGTGAAAAACTCGTAAATCATTTAACACACACAAGATTAACTGTCTAAGTACACGACAGTGGAATTCCATTTTCATACCAACAATGGAAAATAAGATTTAATAGAGAAGTGCCATGATACAACAGGGGGGCTGACCATATGTTTATGGAGAGAGAATTTAACCTGTGATGGAATTGCCGTTAGGATGTAACCAGGCTCGTAATAGCAAAACTGCACTTTATCTGTTCAGCCAGATTTGTCAGACACCCACGGGAAATGTGTTTCTAGGAGGAGGCGGCGGGCAGTGGTGTACTGGGTTTTCACAGAATGATAATCATCCCACAAACTTCCCCTCCAAGTAGCTCTGAGAACAAGGATGTGTGTAGCCTTATTACTGTGCGTGTCGAACCCTCCTGGCATATTTCAGACGACGCTGGAGCCGCTTCCCTCCTTGGAATCACATGCGAACTTGTTTTTGTGACTTAAGGCAAACGGGAAGCTGCTGCTGAAATAATTAAGAACCACAGGCTTTTTAGAGTTGGAAGAAATCTGTTTCTTTGAAACAACACGTTCTTTCTTTGATGGCAAAACCATCTCTATCTTTAGAAGCAAGTTTGTAACTTTCCTTCATGTTTGAGTGGTGCTCTCACAAGATGGGAAGGCCAAAACACATTCCCCGAGCTACAGCCCCCAGGACATCTGAAGCAGGTCTGAAGAGGAGCAGGTACACAGAAGGTAAGAGCAAAGGACAGAAGATCTTGGAAAATCTACATCTAAACTACACATCTTCACTGAACTCAGAATCACATTCAGGACCTTTGCAAAAATGCCTGAAACATGGAAGGTTTTTATTTATATAGTATTTGTGCATGTGTTCTGGAAAGTTTCCTTAGTCTAATCCCTATCTCCCTTCTCTATCATCTCTCCCTTTAACCCACCACACTCACCCCAGAGCAAATCTTTTTTTCTTGACATTTTTTAATTTAAATTCAGTTAATTAATATACAGAGTATTATTAGTCGCAGAGGTAGAGTTCAGTGATTTATCATTTGCATAGGACACCCATGCTCATTATATCCAGTGCCCTCCTTAATGCCCATCACCCAGTTACCCCATCCTCCCAAACACCTCCCTTCAGGCAACCCCCAATTTGTTGCCTAGAGTTAAGGGTCTCCAGAGCAAATGTTCTAAACAACAATCTGCTGTTGTCCTCCTACCTGTCCTTCAGCCGTTTGCCATCACCTCCTAACACACAGGGTTTTTCAGCATCTAGCTCCGCCTAGCTGTCCACACTGATCCTCATGCCCCTTGCATTGTGCTTTCCTGATGCACGCTCATTTCCCACACCTTTCCTACCTCCACAGTACTCCAAATATACACACATACGCACAACCGACTCCATATTCCTAGGACACATATGCCCACCTACACACATAGGGTTAGGCAGAACTGTACCTTCTGTGTGCCTCTCTCTTGCCCAGTAGATAAACACCCACTGCTCTTTCATGACTCAAAAAAAAGCATGTTGTTTTCTGTATTCCATGTTTTTTGTTTCACATCACACTCGAGGCAGAGTTTTGAGTATATGGCACAAGTACTCACTCATTAATTCTATATTTATGTGTTCCTCCCTCAGATAGGCTGAATCTCCCTCATCTTCACACTCCCAGAACCAAGCACAGTGACTGATATACAGGAGACTTTTAAAATTAATGTATCAGTTAAGGGGCACCTGGGTGGCTCAGTGGTTTAAGCCTCTGCCTTCGGCTCAGGTCATGATCTCAGGGTCCTGGGATCGAGTCCCGCATCGGGCTCTCTGCTCAGCGGGAGCCTGCTTCCCCCTCTCTCTGTCTGCCTCTCTGCCTAGCTCTGATTTCTCTCTGTCAAATAAATAAAAATAAATAAATAAAATTAATGTATCAGTTAAATCAATAATTCAGTGTATGCATGTATTTATGAACTTAGAAAACTCGTTATTTATTCCACACTTTTATATCCTTATAAATTAGAAAATGACGCAAATTAAAACATCTCCATTTCCTGGAAGATGATAGCATTTCCCACTATACAGAAAATAAGGCACAATCCTTATGCTGGGAACATTTATATCTAACACATACTTAAAAGAGAAAAAGAAAAGTAGAAGACTGTATTCATTCCGCATTAGTTGTATAATAATATTGGGTGAATACTGCTGACCTTAGAGTTTTAAGGAAATGTATAATATTTCTTTAACTTTAATTAAGGTATATTTTATTTTGTTTTATTTTTTGTTAAGACTTTATTTTTTAGAGCAGCTCTGATGAACAACAAAATTGAGAGGAAGGTACAGAGATTTCCTACATACATCTTGTCCCCCACCTATGCAAAGGTTACGTCATTAACAACCTCATTCACCAGAATGGATCATTTTTCCACCGAGGATGAAACTACACTGACACATCATAATAACCCAAATAACATAGTTTACTTTACGATTTACTCTTGGTGTTGAACATTCTATGAGTTTGGACAAATGTATAATGACATATACATACCATTCAGAGAATTTTCACTGCCCTAAAAATGCCCTGTGCTTCACCTATTCAACTCATCCTCTTCCTTCCCTCCCTCCCCTTCCCCCTCCCTGCAATTACTGGTATTTTTATTTTCTCCATGGTTTTGCCTTTTCCAGAATGTCAAATAGTTAGAATCATAATGTAGTCTTTTCAGATGGCTTTCTTTCACTTAGCGATATGCACTTAAGTTTCCTCCATACCTTTTCATGGCCTATTCATATCCTTTTAACACGGAACAATATTCTATTGCCTGGATGTATCACAGTTCCCTTATCCATTCATCTACTGAAAGATACCTCGGTTACTTCCAAGTTTCTGCAATTATGAATAAAGCAGTCATAAACACCCTTATGCAAGTTTTTGTGTAGATGTGTTTTCAACTCCTCTGAGTAAATAGCAAGCAGTGCAATGGCTGAATCCTACAGTGAGAGCAGGTTTAGTATTTTAAGGAACAGCCAAAGTACCTTCCAAAGCCACTGTACCATTGGGCGGCACCACCAGCAATGAATGAGTCCCCACTGCTCCACATCCTCCTCACCAGCATTTGGTGTTTTCAGTCTTCCAGGCTGGGGCCATTCCAATAGGCTTGTACTGGTATGTCACTGCTGTTTCAATTTACTTTTCCCTGATGACATCTGATGTGGGGCATCTTTTCATAAATGTATCCACCATCTGGACAATTTCTTCGATGAATGGCTATTAAGGTCTTTGGCCTATTTTTCTTTGGATTATTTGTTCCCTTATGATTGAGTCTTAAGGGTTCTTTGTGTATTTTGGATAAGAGTTATTTATCAGATCTCTGTTCTGTAAATATTTTCTTCCAGTCTATGGCTTGTCTTCTCTTAATATTGTTTTTTGCAGATAAGTGTTAAAATTTAATACAGCTCAGCTTCTTCCTTTCTTTCATGGATCGTGCTTTTGGTGTCATATCTAAAGACTCATCACCATACCCAAGATCATCTAGGTTTACTTCTATATCATCCTCCAGGAGTTGTATAGTTTTGTGTTTTAGGTTAATAATTCATGCTGATTTTTTATGAACAGTATAAGCTTTTCATCTAGATTCACTTTTTAATTTTTTTTCATGGCCCTGTCTAGTTTTAGCACCATTTTTTGAAGAAATTATCCTTGTTCCATTGTAATGCTTTTGCCCATTTGCAAAAAATCATTGACTATATTTATAGACATCTACTTCCAGGCTGCCTATTCTATTCCATTGATCTATCTAGCTAGTGTTTCACCAACACCAACACTGTCTTAATTATTATAGCTTTATAATAAGTCTTGAAGTTGGTCAGCCTCAGTCTTCCAACTTTATTCTGCTTCTTCAACATTGTGATGGCTACTACATGTCTTTTGACTCTCCGTACAAACTTTAGAATAAGTTAATTGATATCCATAAAACAATTTGCTAGGATTTTGACTGGGACTGGACTGAATCTATAGATCAAATTGGGAAGAATGAACATTTTGACAATACTGAGTCTTTCTATCCATGAAAATAGAAAATTCTCTCCATTTACTTAGTCTTTTTGTTTTGTTCATTAGAGTTTTATAGCTTCCTCATATATATCTCATACATATTTCATTAGGTTTATACTTAGGTATTTCTCATCTATGGGTACAAAGGTAAATGATACTGTGTTATTAATTTCAGATTCCACTTGCTCATTGTCAGTATATAGGGAAGCAAATGACTTTTGTATATTAACATTATATTCTGCAACTTCGTTGTAATTTTTAGTGCAGGAGGGGTTTTTTGGTCAATTCTTTCAGATTGTCCACATAGATGATCATGTTATCTGTGAACAAAGATAGTTTTATATCTTCCTTTCTAATCTGTATACACTTTATTTCCTTTTCTTGCCTTATTGCATTAACAAGGTCTTCTAATAAGATGCTGAAAAGAAGTGGTGACAGGGTACATCTTGCCTTGTACCTGATCTTAGTGGGAAAGCGTCCATCTTCTCACTGATAAGTATGATATCAAAGTAGATTTTTTTATAGCTATTCTTGACCAAGTTGAGGAAGTTCTCCTCTATTCCTAGTTTCCTGAGAGTTTTTATTATAAATAGATGTTGGATTTTGTCTAAGGCTTTTCTGCATCTGTCATTTTGATCATCTGTTTTTTCATTTACAGTCTTTTGATGTGATGGATCACATTATTTGGCTTTTGAATGTTGAACAGGCCTTGCACATCTGGGTGAAATCCTACTTAGCCATGGTGTATAATTCTTTTTATACTTTTTTGGGTTCAATTTGCTAACAGTTTTTTGAGAATTTTTGCATCTTCATGTTCAAAAGAGATAATGATCTGTAGTTTCCTTGTAACATCTTTGTCTGACTTTGGTACTGGGTAATCCTGGCCTCAGAATTCGTTAGGTAGTATTTCCTCTGCTTCTATCCTCTGAAAGTGATTACAGAGAATTGGTATCATTTCTTCCTTAAATGTTTAGTAGAATTCACCAGTAAATCCATATGGGCCTGTGCTTTCCATTTTAGAATATTAATAATTATTAATAATTATTAATTCAAGAAGTTATTAATTATTGGTTCAATTTCTTTAATAGATAGGACTATCCAGGTCATCTCTTTTGTGAGAATTTTGGCAGTTTGTGTCTTTCAAGAAATTGGTCTATTTAATCTAGGTTATCAAATTTGTGGGCATAGAATTATTCATAATATTCCCTTACTATTCTTTTAAATTCTGTAAGATTTGTAGCAATGTCTCCTTTTTCATTTCTAGTATTAGTAACTTATGTCTTCTCCTTGTTTTTCTTAGTTAGCCTAGTTAAAGGTATATCAATTTCATTGATCTTTTGAAGAACTGCCTTTGGTTTCATTGATTTTTGTCTACTGATTTTCTATTTTCAATTTCATTGATTTCTGCTCTAATTCTCACTATTTCTTTTTTTTTTTTTAAAGATTTTATTTATTTATTTGACAGAGAGAGAGATCACAAGTAGGCAGAGAGGCAGGCAGAGAGGGGGGAGGGAAGCAGACTCCCTGCTAAGCAGAAAGCATGATGCAGGGCTCGATCCCAGGACCCTGAGATCATGACCTGAGCTGAAGGCAGAGGCTTAACCCACTGAGCCACCCAGGTGTCCTCTTACTATTTCTTTTATTTTACTTTGGATTTAACTGAGATTTGCTCTTCTTTTTCTAGTTTCCTAAGGTGGAAACCTAGATGATTGATTTTATATCTTTCTTCTTTTCTAATATATAGATTCAATGATACAAATTTCTCTCTAAACACTGCATTCACTACATCCCACAAATTTTGATAAGTTGTATTTTCATTTTTATTTATTTCAAAATATTTTCTTTCTTCTTTGACTCATGTATCATTTAAAATTGTACTATTTAATCCACACGTATTTTGGGATTTTTCAGTCATCTTTCTGTTTTTTTGAATTTTTAAAATTCCATTATAGCCTGAAAGCAAATACTGCATGATTTCTATTGTTTTAAATTTGTTAGTGTGTCCTTAGTGGCCCATAATATGGTTTATCTTGGCAAATATTCCATGTGCGCCTAAAAATAATATGTATTTTGCTGTTGTTGGATGAAATAGTCTATAGATTTTAATTATATCCAGTTAATTGATGGTATTGTTGAGTTCAAGTATGTCCTTACTTATTTTCTGCTATATCTGCTGTATCTGCCCATTTCTGAGAGAGAGAGTGGATTCATCTATTTCTCCTAGTTGTTCTATAAATTTTTGCTTGATATAGTTTGATGCTCTACTGTTAAGAGCAAATAATCTATACAACTGAAATATCTACTTTCATAGCAGCTACTTTTTCAGATGCTCTTTTCTATTTTATTATATTTTTTAATCACTCATCAGGCCTCAGTACACTGATTTCTCAGCCCACTAATATGGACCTACTCCCTCAGTGAGAAAAACACACACACATATATATTTTTTAAAAGAAGTGTAGGTATCTCATTTACAAGAGCTCATTTTAAGAGGTACAATCCTCCACTTCTCAATTATAGTAAAGATCATATCACAATTCATTACTTACGCATTAAACAAATGTTAATTGAGCCTCTATTATATGATCCAAAGGATCCTTTGTTGATTAGCCTCGCCCTTTCTGCGTATCTCATTTTATAACACCACTCCACCATGGTTAAACTGTAGCAATTCTTAATTTACTTAAAGTTATTTCCTAACTTTTGATATTCTATTCAAAAGAACTGTAGATTGGCATATCTCAAATATGTCAGTTTGCAGACTTGCTAATTCTTCCAGACTTGGTTTCTACTTCCAGACTTGGTTTCTGCTTTTCCTTTTGAGTACCTTCCCTGACACATTCATCTAGAATGAACTTGAAACTCTCATATACTCTCAGGGCAGATGGCACATTTTGCCATAATAATAATAATCACGCTCTACTGTAATTTCATGCATACTTGGCTCCTGAAGCAAGAACAAGGGTCATAGAGCTGACTCCATGCCCAGCTTGGGTCAGAAATCCCTTCCCCCACCCCACACACATACCCACACATTAATACTCCACAGTACTCCATACTTCCCATCATAATTACACTTAATTGTTTTATTTCTATCTCTCCTTTAGAGTATGTGCTCTGAGTACAGAAACCATGTCCCCAGCAAGTATTCTCCTAGGATCTGGTGCAGAAGGAAAAACACAATAGATTTTCAATCAATACTGATTGAATTAACTAATTAATGCTCACCACCAAAAACATCCTGGTGACTTAGCTTCCCTATGCTAGTCTTGAACCAATAGCAGTTACTTGATTGAAATCCTCCCCCACATTACCTTTCCTAAAATATCTTTCAAAATGCAATGTGTTCCCTGAGTTGCTCTTCTTTTCACATTTCCCAAACCCTTCTCCTGGCTCCTTTCATCAACTTTCCTCACCTGGTAAACATTCTTCAATTTTAATTACATGATTATTGTGGTGAATCACAATTGAAGTAATTTTAGAAGGTGAGATATTTGCTAACTGTAGAAGAAAAAAGCCTAATGAAATTCAAATATCTTCCCCTGCTTATTACCCAAATTTACAGCTGTTTGCATAGCTCTACTTAATGAATATAGCTATTTTCATATCCATCTGAATCCCCAATCTCTTTCTTGTTTCTGTTTAAAACTGTCTATCCTCCCCCAGAAATCAGAGAATAATCTTTTCTTTTTATAAACCAGACTTGACTAGAGCTTCCCTCACATTTGCTATGGAAAAAAAAAAAAAAAAAATTAAAACATATTTTGGGAGTTCCCCTGAAAAGTTGTAGAAGGAAAGTAAGGAAAACAGGAAGGGAGCAAGTGAGGAAGAAGAGAGAGGGAGATGTGGGGGAGGGAGATCTCTTCCATACGGCTCAAGAATTCTTTCACAATGAAAGTCAAATTATGGAGCTACTCTTAAGAATGTGCCTGAGACCATGGATTGGTCCAGTTTTTGTCAAAGCTCTAAAAACATTTATTGCAAAATTGGAAGCAATCTAAAAAGATGGTGAGATTAATCTTTCAGCCCTCTCATATATTTTTAAGCCTAAACTAATTTTGCTTTTCTCCTATTATTAATTTATAAATATTTAAATACACACAATATTTATTTGTAGACTGTACATATGCATCTAATTTTTTTGCATACCTATCTATAATAGTGGAAATGAGTTACTTAAGATTAAAGGTCTACATCCTAATAATTTTAGTAATTTTCCCTATCTCCATATTGAATCTAAAAATCACATATAAAAGACAGAACTTGTTAAGTCTGTAATGATTATGAGATTGTTTATGTCCAGATTCATGCAAATTTCAGGCTTATGATATCTTATAGTGATATTATCATCAGCATTTACTTGGAATAGAAGGAATGGTTGAACTGGGAAGGGAGAGACTCTTACAAGATCATGGAAACATAGAAGGCTGGTTAACCTGGCTCACTGTTTTCTTTCCTAAGTCACTGGTTAAAACTCTTCAAGGGCTACTTGCTTTTGTTGTTGTTCATGCTTGAGTCTGTATGGATAATGCTGGTAAGCCTCCCAGGAAATGCAGCAGTCAACTACACAGGATGTAGATGAGCACAAATGTCTCACCATTAGAAAAATGTCAAGTACACACACAAGGTTCAGGATGGCCTCTTTGTATACAGTAGCTAATATAACCATCATTAGCTCTACAACAACCAAAAGCTCTTCTCGTAAAAAACAAAATGATGATAGCCAACGATTCACAAGAATCTATCTCCTACAATTACCCCCCAAAGGCTTATTTATTTCAAAACAATAAAAAACTATTAAGATGGCTTCGCAACAATATTTATTAAACTACTGTTAGTCCTAGCTCTTAGTCGTTGTTGGTGAGTTACAGAATTAGTGGGCAGATAAAAAGGGATGTTATTCTAAGAAAGGATAATGCCTCATTAAAAATTAGTCTCCTTCTATTATACAAGGAACTTTTAGTTTATATATGAGTGGGAGTGAGGTATCCTCTACAGACTTGGCTACAAAAAATCTCCAGCATGGACCTTTCCCTACACCCACTTCTTTTCTTGCTGGGATGCCAGAAAGAAAGGATGCCAAGGAGCTAGGGGATGGATGAGCCATGAATAGAAAGTGGCTAGGTCTCTAAGCCACCTCAATAAACAGTCACCCAAATAGAAATGCTTGTGTTGAACATGCCTGCATTGGAATATACTAAAATTAGGTATGGGTGAGTGTTTATTAAGCATTCAGCTTTCCCTAACTAATACACCAATTGAAAAATAATGTTTTCTTACCATTGTTATTTGAATTCTTTTTCGTTTGCTGAGAAGGATGTTAAAAATGTCACTTATCAAACATTCATATTTTCATCACAGTTTAAATGATTATGAAATAAGTTTTTTCTCCTTACTTTAAGGATTTTTATGTTCTTTCTGTACAGTGTTTTCAGAGTCTAATGCAGCCAGCTTAAAAGACTGAAAGTTTCAGTAAAAAGGGGGGGATACAAAGGAGGGATGCAAAAATACAAAATCTCACTTGTGAAATTGGAAATTGGAAATTGAAGAAAATAAAAAAATTCTAGCCACCATATCATTAATTATTTCTTAAATACTAAGGTAGATTCATTCTCCAAATTCATATTGTACATTGGTAAAGATTTGAAAAAAATTACAAAGACTTCAACATTCTTTTTTTTTTTTTTAAGATTTTTTATTTATTTATTTGACAGACAGAGATCACAAGTAGACAGAGAGGCAGGCAGAGAGAGAGAGGAAGCAGGCTCCCTGCTGAGTAGAGAGCCTGATGCGGGGCTCGATCCCAGGACTCTGGGATCATGACCTGAGCTGAAGGCAGGCTTTAACCCACTGAGCCACCCAGGCACCCCAGACTTCAACATTCTTAAGGAACCTTTTTAGTTTATTTGTTTGTTTGCTGGCACTAAAGTACATTATTTATTCCCTCATTTTTATGTAAGGTCTTTTTTCAGTTCCAGGATCCCTTCCAGGATGTCATCATAACTCCCTAGGCTCCTCTGGGCTATGTGGCATCTTCTCCAATGTTCCTCATTTTTGATGAGAATTTTGAGGAGTACTGGTTGGGTATTTTGTAAAAATAACCCTAACTTAAGATTTGTCTGATGTTTTCTCATGATTAGACTGGGATAATGGGTTGTTGAGTAGAAAACCACAGATATAAAGTGTCATTCTCATTACATAAGCTACCAACATGACGTCACAATTGATATTAAAAGCTATGTGTGTCTACTAACCCCCTTACAGACACTTCTCTGTCAGTATTTCTATATGTAGCCATCTATACCTACATCAAGTAAACATGGTTTAGACTGACTTATTCATCTGTGATCTTCCTCACTGAAAGTCATAATCGCAGTCTCATCATGAGGAAAACAATCTAATGAACAAAATATTCCATATTTCTTCTGTGATTTGCTATGCAGTAGGAAGGCAACACATTCCTGAGAGGTACTGCCCATAGCACTATACTTTGTATGGCCTCATGGGGTTTCTGTGGCCACAGCCTTCAAGGCAGGCCTGGGACAGGGACAAAGATATAGCCATTACCTCGACTCTACTGAGGCAGTTCTGTCTGTTGCTGGGCAACTTCTGACAGACCTCTCTTGCACTCTCCCTGAGCTCCAACTCCTTCCCCTTCCCTTTGCATTCTCCTCCTTTTAAAAATTTCTGACATCATGATCTCCAAACAGAATTAGAGAGCAGAGCATAGTATTCTTCATGAAAATGGGGGGGGGGGGCTATTCTTTTCTTAAACACATTTACCATCCCACAGGGAAAATTCACAATAGTCACTTTAACCCACAAATGTAGAAAACATAAGGCAGTCATTGAGTGTTGCTACAGGGACTGGTACTATGTCATTATTTTAAGAAAAGGAAGTTATGGGGAGGGGGCTTTCCAGATGCATTCCTGCAAAGCCTGTGGATCACATATTTGTCATCTACTTAGATCCTCTGACCTGCTTTGCAGGATCACATCATGCACACAGAGGTTAATTTTAACACTCCACTGAACTTTTTATAACCTGGATTTTGATACTGTTCAAGTCTGGCTCCCAAGCTGATTCTCTCAACTTGCCCCTGTGTGAGTGTCCTCCTCCACTACCAGTGTCCATGGCTGCCCAAGGACAGCAAAACCACAGATGCTAACCTTCAGGTTGCTTCAAATTGATTCTGCCACTAGACCCTTCTTTGAAGGCAAACCGTACCTCTCAGCCTGGCTCTTTGCTACAGGAATTGTCTTAGCTCACAGTTTCAGGAATCAGCCTGTTCCTGTCCCATTTGATATTTATTGAGCATGTCTGTCTAGTCACATACCATGTTAGGGGAACAACAGGCACCAAGATGAATAAGGTTTATGTCCTTATGCCTATGGAAGCTACATCTTATTGGGGGAGACAGGCACACAAGTGCAAGAGTGGAGAGGGTAGGAGGCAGAAGATTTCACGCATTGGGGGACATTTTCACTATCTTGATAGGCATGCAGGAATTTTCCAGGTGAAAAATAAGCAGGACAGAAATGTTCCAGAGAATAAAGAACACTCCAAGAGTACAGAAGCAGTGGCATTGACACTGTGTTTAAGGACTAGGAGGAATTCACAAATGGGACCCACAAGGTAAAGTAAAAGGAGGGAGGTTGGAGAACTGGAAGGGGCGCAAACCAATGGACCTCATAGGCTGTGATCAGGAGTTTGGATACTACCAAAGGTTGATGGAAGCAATGTAAGAATATTAAACCACATAGTGCCATAAATAATTTTCTGCAAACCCTGGCTATCAATATTTTACTGCTGTGGCTATAGCCTCATATACTACAACAAAACCCAACTTAGAACCCATCATACTGAAAATAGTTCTTGCTTACAAGGGGAAAAAAAAAAATCACATAGTATAGCATTTTACACTTAAGTTACTTATTGTAGATTGTTATCATCTAAATTGCCAAAAAAAAAAAAAGCCTCAAAAAATCTGAAAATCAAGCAAGTCATTAAAAAAGGGAATTTTATGTGACTTTCTTTATCAACAGACCTCCTATCTGCAATGGAGAAAACGTCAAAGTCTGGCTTTAGGTGCTATATTGCTGTGTACATTTTCTGGTTCTCACAAGAGACACATCTGCTTTGAAGTCAGTGAGATTATGGGATGCAGAATCTGTCTGAGCCCTTTAATGTGAAGGGAGCAACCACAGGAGCAGGGTATTTTTCATGACAGAGCTACTGAAAGATGGTGCTATATTCCAACACTTCCTTAACGACAACCATACACCCACGGTATTAAGGAACTTCAAATAAGGTGTTTTAAAACCTTGAGATTCAAATCTTATGTCAAAACAACTCAAGGTGTAAAGCAAAAACCATCATTGGGAAAACAGAAAAGTAAGGAAATTAGGAAACTGCAATAAATAATGTCAGTAGGGCCCACTGTAGCCAAGGTTAAACAATGTGTTCTTCAGGAATTATTAAAGCAGTGTGATCTGATGTCATGCTAGCATTATTATTGTGGGCATAACCCGGGACAGCTGGAGCTAATATCCAATTATCACTCTTTGTATAGAATCTGGCCTGCGGGGACCTTCTTCTTTTTAAATTTTCATCACCAGGTAAGGACATAACATGCTCATTCTCTTCCCAGCTGATGGAGTACAGTGGTCCGCGCACTTACTGTGAGCCTCCTAAGCATACCCTTACGGGCACATCTCTCCCTCTCTCCGACTGCAGCACGAGCCTCTGAAAGCCCGGCCATGACTGAGACACTTGGGGGTTTTCACAGTGAAAACCCAGGCAGGGGGCCTGATACACAGGATTGCTCCAATTTACTTCCCAGCTTAAGTTGCTGGTGGGCAATTTTATTTTCCAGAAATAAGAAGCGAATATAGATAGATGCCTTGGGACTCGGGGAAGAAAAACAAGAATTGGAGATGAGGGACCCACTCAGGGGACATGAGTTACAAAACTCACATTGAAGAACACAGACGAGCACGCACAGTCTTCAAAGTGTTAAGAGGTTTATCTCGGGCACTTTTAAAAAATCATTAGCAAACCGAACCACCCACCGGCACAGGAATTAAATTCTAATACCTCAAGAGCAAGCACAAGCCATTGACTCAAGAACTGGTTCTGGATATTGGACCAGACTGAGGCAACCCTGTAACTATGAGAGAAAGAACCCTTGCAAGGAAAAGAAAAGGGAAAGGAAATACGAAAAAGTGATCAACAACGTATTTAATATACATTGGAAAAAGTCAGCTCTGAGGAATTAAAAGACAACAGAATCTTCTGAAAAAGGTGTCAAAACAAGTACACGGCAGGCATAGTTACTTGCTGCCCAAGGGGCACACCTTCTTCTTCCCTGCCCCAGAGGTTAGGTGCCCAGCCTTGGCACATCCCTTGAGGCTTAAGGCCTATCTAACCAACTCCTGTTTGTCAGTCATTGGGCTAAGGATGTGTGTGTGTGTGTGTGTGTGTGTGTGTGTGTCTGTGTGTGTGTCTGTGTGTGTGTGTGTGCATGGCCCACCTCTGATCAAAGGGATATGAGAAGGTATTTACTGGTGCCTAATTGGAGGGATTTTCCTCACAAATTACAGAGAAGAAATCCTGGACACCATCCTCCTTATTCAAAGCAAAGCAGGAGAGGAGCCGACAGACAGGCGAGGCCATTTTTTTGACTCATAAGAGGAACCAATACTCCGAAGTGATGAGAGAAGGACAAGAGAAAGCTGGACACCTAGTAGCCTCATGGAGCCCCTAACCAAATCTGGCCCTCCTTCCTCCAGACTTCTCATTCACGAACAACAAAGCTTCATGACTTCAGCACTCTTGGTCAAGTTCTCTGTTATTTGCAAATGTATTCAAAATTAGACAGCAGTTTTGGGCACCTGGGTGGCTCAGTGGGTTAAAGCCTCTGCCTTCGGCTCAGGTCATGATCTCAGGGTCCTGGGATCAAGACCGGCATCAGGCTCTCTGCTCAGCAGGGAGCCTACTTCCTCCTCTCTCTCTCTCTGCCTGCCTCTCTGCCTACTTGTGATTTCTGTCTGTCAAATAAATAAATAAAATCTTTTAAAAAAATTTTTAAAAATTATACAGCAGTTTTAAAGTACTCGAAAACAAAGGAATAATATTCACAAAGCAAAATGAATGACATGCAACAAAAGAGTAAATATGAATCAGATACAGTTGTACATTAAACATAACTGAACAAAAACCTGAAAATGAAAAAAATTCAACCATTAAAGAAATAAACTGGACAAGCACCAAACTAATAACATAAATGAAAATAATCTAGGAAATTACACTTAGAAAGATTGATCTATGAAAAATAAGAGAAGCTAAAAGACAGTAAATCAAATAGCATCAATATAAGTCCAATAGGAATTCCAAAAACTAAGAAACAAAGAAAGAAATATTGATGAGGCACCTCCTAAAGGGACAATGGCTATAAATTTTACTGATTTACGATAATACAGAATAACAATATTTTCATTCCTAGAAAGAGGATGTGGGAACTTCAGAATGTTAGGGAGAAGAGGAAAATATTAGATGCTATTGGAGAAGAAAGCAGGAGGAAATAAAAGATCCACAGGAGGCCAGAATAATAATTATAAATTGCATATGAAATATAACCATATATCTAGAATTTGATTAATCAGTTAAGTTCTCATTCAAGAGGGATTGAGAGCAAACATAAGGTTATTTTGGAAATGTAAAGACTCCCACTGGCATATCTATCAAGTAAAAAGAAAAGTGAACTGAGGAAAAGGTTTAGGGTGCACAGAACTTAAAATGGAGGCAGATCTAAGTGGATGAGTAGATGACAGGTGGACACACAGCAGAGAAGGAGGAGGTCAACAGTTTTGTTGCTGTGTTACAGTGGTAAGATTTATCCTCTTTATATTGTTTTCATCTTTTAATCAATTCTTTTTTTTTTAAGATTTTATTTATTTATTTGACAGAGAGAGATCACAGCAGACAGAGAGGCAGGCAGAGAGAGAGGGAGAGAGGGAAGCAGGCTCCCTGCTGAGCAGAGAGCCCGATGCGGGACTCGATCCCAGGACCCTGAGATCATGACCTGAGCCGAAGGCAGCGGCTTAACCCACTGAGCCACCCAGGCACCCCATCAATTCTCCTTTTTTAAGATTTTATTTACTTATTTGACATGGAGATAGAAAAAGAGCACAAGCAGGCAGAGCAGCAGGCAGAGGGAGTGGGAGAAGCAGGATCTCCGTGGAGCAGGGAGCCCAATGTGGGGCTCCATCCCAGGACCCCAGAATCATGATCTGAGCTGAAGGCAGACGCTTAACCGACTGAGCCACCCAGGTGCCCCAATCTTTTAATCAATTCTACTTTATTTTTAAGCTTTTGAAGTAAAGTATGTTTATTGTGACAAAAACTAACTATTGAACACAATAAACATTGCATTCAAAACCTAGAGACTTAATGAAAAGTGTCTGCCATTCCTCAAATTGCATGCCCACAAATAATCACCATTCCCCTCACATATGATCCTGCCAGACGTAGGTCTTTTCATACAACTATAAATGCATAATGATTTTCCAGGGAAGAGGGTATCCTAAAATATTGCTATTATGCATACTGTTTATCTACTTGCTTTTGTCAACCTTAATATACTGAAGATATTTTTATAAGTCCATAATACCATGCTATTTTATATTTTTAATGAGTACATAGTTTAGAGCAGGGTCACCCAACTTTTTCTGTAAAGAGCCACACAGTATATATCTTTGATTTTATGAGACATAACGTCTCTGTTGCAACTTCTCAACTGTGCTGCTGTAGCATGAATGCAGCCGTAGTCAATATGTCTCCTGCCACTCAGCTCTCCCTCCCCTGTCACATTTCCCTTCACAGCAAGGCATGGCAAGCCAAGGTGTTTTTGGCACATAGCTAAGGGAAGCTGGTTCCCTAATGTTTAGTTTGGGTGGCACAGTGTATACTGACATAGTTCAGAGTCACTCGTATGTATCACCACGTTATTGTTAGAATTGCCCTTTCCGTCCCTTTCATGGTGTAGAAATGAAGAATTCTCTTCTACCCACTTGGTAAACTCAGCTGGCACTGTAACTGGGAGGTGCATGCCCACAGTGTGGACATGGCTTACAGAAGCATATATATAGGGCCCAGAGGATATACAGGTATAGGGTAGAAGTGTTTAGTGCAGGAGAAACAGTTTAAAATGCATAAACTCGGAACTCGGTCTGAGAGAAATTCCACCAAACTTCAGATGCGACAAACTCTACACAGAGGATCGATTTTCATTTTCACCTCCTCAAAGCCATTCTCTCTTGTTAGGAATATACCCTATAATACAGCATATGTAATTTAAAAAATGCTATATTTTATTACTTTTTGATAGAAATGAAATATTTAATAAAGCTCAACTATTCCATTATAAATGAAATTTTGGAATATTTCAGTAAATCAACAGAGCCACATAGACTCTTAACTTGCCTGTACTAAAAAGCTAAGATTTTTAGTCATCTTTGGATTCATTTATTGAGCAACTGAGAGAAAATTAAGGAGAAAATTTAATGGATGTGAGACAAATATAATGAACATAAACAATGAAATCAAGTGCAAATAAATCTGACATTTAGAAATAAATTATATTAAACCTTCTTTCAGATTATACCAAGCTGAAGAGAAAAAAATTCAAATAAAAGTAATTAATAGGTCTTTGATTATTTGATAATCCAATTAAAGAAGAATAATAAATTATATGGACATACTGGAAAAACATTAAATTTTTTCATAATTTTACACAAGGTATTAACATCAACGAATTTAACAAAAACACTAAATATGCTTTCTCTTTAGCCACAAACTAGCTAATGAATGTCATAAGATCAGAGTATTTAGGATTAGTTACTGCTCAGGAAACCTTGAAATTCCCTGAAATCTAACAGCTCTAACATGAAAATAATTTGATAAAGGTTTGCCCAAATTTGAAACAATCTCATAAATTTACATAACATTGTCAATAATGAGTTGTAAAGCTAAAAGATATTTTTCTAAACTGGTAATAATTAAACACCCACACACATACTTCCATCAACCGTAGTAGAGGACAGACTGAACGATGGTTCTATTTTTTCTATGGAAAATAACAATATGCTTTTTCAAATAAGAGGTAAGCAAAAGGTTTATAGCAAAAAAATGTATGGAAAAAAGTATAATAGTAATATTTGGAAATTAACAAGAATATAATTTAATTTTCTGAATTCTGTGACATCTGTGCCATTTATCAGTCTTAAAATTTACTTTGTTGTGTGTGACTTTTCTCTTCTAAATAAATTTCCATATCTGTTTTCATATCTCTAATTCTTATTCACTTTTCTAATGAGTGTCCCATATTGATTATTTTCCAGGCCCCACAGAACCTGGATCTTTCCCTGGTTATAACCACTTAACCTCCTAGGAAAAATGCTTGCAAGTATTGAAATGAGATTTTCATATCTTTAGATCAAGGACTTTTGACCACATTTCAGAACAATGAATATGTGTAACATAATCCAAAATACTTTCTAGTCATTTCAATTAATAAATATGCAAAAATACCTCTGAATCTTACTGTGATTTTCTTGCTTTTCAAGACCGGGTTATTCTTATATTGTGACTAAGGGAAAATAAATAATACAACACTTAAGAGAGGAGTAGAGAAGACATTGCTTTTAATGTTCAGCTTACATTTTAATGTTATATGTCTCCCATCAGCCTCAGAATTACTCAATTATACATTTCATTTTCAATCTTTTGTGCATTATCATCGCTTCTCGGCCTTTTGGCTAAGATCAAGTGCAATCTTTGTGCATTATCTCTTTGGCCAGATCTTCTGGAATAAGTTCTCCTGATACAACAATTTCAGGAGCAGATTGCTTCTAAACTGAATTTAGTATCTATTTTATTCATCCTATTTTTATAAAGTTTAGAGTAAATGGGATCCTCTATTTTGTACTTTCCATGAAAAAAATGCAAAAAATATAAATAGGCCAAAAGTGGGATTTAGCATACATCTAGCTACCAATGCATCTCTTTTACAAGAATGTATATTTAATAAAGCTTATTATGTTTTTTAAAAAGAACATCTTAATTTGCTGAATACTAGAACTAAAGAAAACCAAGTTACTGATTAGCAGCAGGTTAGTTTAGTGGTAGACTGTAGGTTACCTGCTCTTGTTGGAATCCATGTGGTAGCTCATTGACCTAGGCCAAGTTATTTACTCTATGTTTTATTTCCCAACAGTAAAATGATGGCTGCAATCACAGTACCAACATCATGAAACTACTGTGCAAATCAAATTGGATAATCCATGTATATTGCCTGAAAAAGATGAACAGTACACAATAAACCCCCGGTAGCTTTTATTACTATCAGTGATAATCACTCCCTATCATCTGGACATTGCAATTAAAGTAAAAAGCCAACCACAGGATCTACTACCTGAAATAAAATGAAGCAAGCCTAGGAAGTTTGTTTTGAACACAATAAATCTGATTCAACCACTTTTATTTTATTATTATTATATATTTTTTTAACATCAAGAATTATAGGCTTCTGACTCTGGATAGTGGAACTCCCTCCAAAACTTGCAGCTGTCTCTTATGATTAAAAAAAGAACTGTGACACCCCAAAAAAGAACATGTCCACACTCTGAAGCTTTGGAAATAGCCTACCTAAAAACAGCATGGTGATAACTAATCCCAGAAAAATCCATGAGGCAGATATGCCTTCCTTAGGTTGAAGCTTGACTACACATTTTAATTTTTACAGGGAGAGATAACTCAGCACATATTAAACAAGTGTTTTTGCTCTGAATATTAGACACTGTTAACATAATGATAGATGTTTTCATCTTAGCAAAATTGGGTGGCCAAGTAGAACATTACTAAAATTGCTCTCAGAAAGTATTTGTGAAGAAATCTATTGAAGTCCATTCCCAGGGAAAAAGAATATTACATTATGATGGTTTAAAGATGCAAAATTAAGCACAATTAATTTAAATTACTAACAAATGCTACTGTAGTCCAATAAAATGTATTAATTTTAAACAAGCAATTTTTTAAAATGTGAATATTTTAAACTCCTTTGCTTTGCTTATAAATTTATGAAATAATACTGCATAAATCATGTAAATGGAAATCTTCTATTCTCACAAATCTTTAACAAGAATATGAAGATTAACTTCTTTGATCCAGGGATTCAGGTTTTCCTGTTTATGATTCTAACCCATGATTTCTTCAATTTAAATGCTTCATGAAAATTTGATATAAAAGAACCTAAATCATAATTTTCTCTGGTAAGAATTAAAATGGATAGGGCGCCTGGGTGGCTCAGTGGGTTAAAGCCTCTGCCTTCGGCTCAGGTCATGATCCCAGGGTCCTGGGATCGAGTCCCGCATCGGGCTCTCTGCTCAACGGGAGGACTGCTTCCCTCTCTCTCTCTCTCTGCCTGCCTCTCTGCCTACTTGTGATCTCTGTCTGTCAAAAAAAAAAAAAAAAAAGGGTAATTCATTTCAGGTTTTTGTAACATTTTCCAACTTAAATTTATTTTTTAATTGCTATTTTTTATTAATATTAGGCCTAAATTATTTTTAATTCATGTCTCCCAAATGCTTTATTTTCTCCCATGATCTCATTCTCACTAAGTCAAGCGACAGAACTTTTTCAAGAGTAATCTCATTTTTCCCCCTAAGACAACAGTTAATATTCAATGTGCAATCCTCACTTATGCAAAAGAAACATTTTTTAAAGTGTACTGTATTCTAATAGTGAATCATTGATGCTATAAAAGGTGGGTTGCTTCATTATTAACGGAGCAATATTTATAAAGCAGTTACTCATACATTGGTTTGTTTTTAAAATAGTCTTAGTAATAATAAACACCCCCCCAAAAAACAAAGCCAGGTATCCCGATTTACAAACCACCATTCAAAAGCACACGAGGTCATAAATGTGAAACCTAAAACCATAAAAATCCTAGAGGAGAACGCAGGGAGTAACCTCCTTGACACAGGCTGCAGCGACTTCTTTCTAGACATATCTCCTGAGGCAAGGGAAAGAAAAGCAAATAAACTACTGCGGCTTCATCAAAATAAAACCTTTCTGCACCGCAAAAGAAACAATCAACAAAACTAAAAGGCAACCTATGGAATGGGGGCAGAAATCTGCAAATGACATACTTGATAAAGGGTTAGTATCTAAAATATACAAAGAACTTATACAACTCAACACCCCAAAAATGAATAATCCAATTAAAAATTTGGCAGAAGATATGAGACTTCTTTTTCCAAAAAGACTTCTTTTTCCAAAGAAGACAGACAGCTAATAGACACACGAAACAATGCTCAGCGTCATGATTATCAGGGAAATACAAGTCGAAACTGGGGGTTGATGGAGGTGGGCAGGAGATGGGCCAAATGAGTGATGGGTCTTAAGGAGGACACTTGTGCTGAGCACCAGTGCTATTCGTAAGTGACGAATCACTAAATTCCACTCCTGAAACCAATATGACCCTATATGTTAACTAACTAGAATTTAAATAAAAACATGAAACAAAAAATTAAAAAAATTAACTTCTGGGAGGCACCCAAGTGGCTCAGTCAGTGGAGCGGCTGCCTTAGGCTCATGTCATGACCCCAGGGTCCTGGGATCGAGTCCCACATTTTGCTTTTGACCCCTCCCCCCCGCCCCCACTCATGCTCACTTGCTCACTCTCTCTCTCTCTTAAATAAATGAATAAAATCTTAAAAAAAGAAAAAGGAAATTTCTGAAGTTTCTGTTTAAAAAAAAGATATCACCTCACACCTATCAGAATGGCTAAATCAACAACACAAGAAACAAAAGGTGTTGGCAAGGATGTGGAGAAAGAGGAACTCTCATGCACTGTTGGTAGGAATGCAAACTGGTGCAGTCACTCTGGAGAACAGTATGGAGATTCCCCAAAAAGTTAAAAATAGAGCTGCCCTATGATCCAACAACTACACTACTAGGTATTTACCCAAAGAATACAAAAACCAAATACAAAATACAAAAAAGAATTCAAAGGGATACACGCATCCCTGTGTTTATAGCAGCATTATCTACCACAGACAAGATACGGATGAGGCCCAAGTGTTCATCAATTGATGAATGAATAAAGATGTGAGATGCATGTATGAATATTACTCAGCCATAAAAAAGAATGAAATCTTTCATTTGCAATGATATGGATGGAGCTAGAGAGTATTATGCTAAGTGAAAGAAATCAGGGAAAAACAAATACCGTATGATTTCACTTCTATGTAGAATTTAAGAAACAAAACAAATGGGACACCTGGGTTGCTCAGTCAGTTAAGCCACTGCCTTCAGCTCAGGTCATGATCCCAGGGTCCTGGGATCGAGTCCCACATCAGGCTCCTTGCTCAGCGGTAAGCCTACTTCTCTCTCTGCCTCTGCCTGCCACTCTGCCCGTTTGGGCTCTCCCTCTCCCTCTCTCTCTAACAAATAAATAAATAAAATATTTTTTTTTTAAAAAGAAACAAAACAGATAAGCAAAGGAGGGAAAAAAAAGAGAGAGGCAAACCAAGAAATAGACTCTTAACTACAGGGAACAAACTGGTGGTTATCAGAGGGAGGTGGGTGGTGGGAAGTAGGTAAAACAGGTGATGGGGCTGAAGGAGTTGTAACTGCTGTGATGAGCAGCAGGTGTTATATGGAGATGGGGAATTGCTATGTTGTACATCCCAAAATAATGATACACTGTATATGAACTAACTGGAATCTAAGTAAAAACTTTTAAAAAAGTATTTGAGGTCAGCATTTATTAAAATTCAAATAGTGTTCCCTTAGTTGTCAGTTAAGCAAATATGAAATATGTGCTACCCATATACCTTGGTTTGATGTGGATTATTCAAAATGTCTACTGGGGTAGAACCACCATCCAGGCTAGCCTCTGACATGCAGAATATTGCATGCAGTATTGATTTGTTCGACCAGTACTGTTCACTCACTCATGAACACGTTTTTGAAATAATCAAAAGTTGCTAAGATCATGGCATCTGTATAGTGGAAAACCGTGCACTGGAGGTAAAAACTGCAGACTGTGCGGGCTTCAAGCAACCTAGTTAAACTGTGGTGTCTAAAAGAGGCCTGCTAGATGGGAGAGACGTAACAGCAAAGTGGCACTTGAAATAGTCTTCCTATGTCAATATACTGATCTTTAATTTACTCGTTTAACTCACAATGACAAAAACCTAAATTAGCCTAATTTAAAAGTGTGAACAGTTATTTATATCATCGACTTGCACAATTCAACATGAAAATGGCAAATGCATTCTTAATAATATCCAGGTTTATACTTCTCCTGCTACAATAAATTATTTTTTGTTAAAGGCCAACTAAGGAAATGGTTATGCAAGTGTAAATGAACACACATGGTGATTCCTTCTTCAAGCTGCCCTCTTGCTGGGGCCCCACCACCTAAGACTCTTTTGCGTATCTCACTACAAACATTCTTCCTATTCATATTCTTGACCACCGGACATTAGGTACTCCCAATATATGTTCTCATTACACCTGTAGTTCACTCTGACAGCACTTTTCACAAATTTAACAGATAGCTGTCTAACTGTGTACTTAAGATCTTTGCCTCCCAAATGACCGTTTCTTTGTTCTTCACCTGTACAAATACTGAGCAAAGGGCCTTCATTGCATAGGTGCACACACAGCTATTAGATGATGCTAAATGCAAAATGAGTCTAGAATACAGGAAGTATAGAAATTAGCATATTAGAAGCCTACTCATTTCCCCACCCTCAAATCAGATGGCAACAGTATGCTAAACTTTTAAATACATTTTAAAAAACATTTCAGAACAACTAACATATCAACCCAGCTCTTCTCTCTTTTCCAATAGTAACCATTCTCTTTGGGGCTGTGTATGAACCCCATGTTTTATAGTAAATGATTTCCAGAACTTAATAGACACTTGTGCGTCCACTGGGCATACATACCAGTGTTCTACTTAGTTGAAAATTTGCAGAATAGTATATACCCATATTGATTTGCAGTTGTTACATTTTTTAGACTTATTTATATTGGACACATACAGATCCAGTTAATTGTTTGTGTGCAGGTATTACTGGTTCTTTAGAGTTATTTTGTATACACTATTTTTCACGTTATTTTAGCGGTTTTATTCAGATATAAATGCACATACTTAAACTGCACAATTTGCTAAGTTATGGCATATGGGAAACCATAACCACAAGCATGATAATAAATATATCCATCAGCCCCCAAAACTTTCTCTGCTCCTTTATAACTTCCTCCGTCTTTCCCACCTCCATCTCCATCTCTTCTACCTGAACAATCACTGAGGCATTTTGGGTTACAAGTTATTTTACATTTTCTAGAATTTTATATAAATGGAATCAGAGTATTTCCTCTTTTTTGTCTACCCCATTTCATTCTGCATAATTATCTTAAGATTCATGTATGTTGTTTGTATTGGCGGTTCATTCTTTATAACTGCTGAGCACTATTCCAGCACATGCTTATATCATAATCTGTTTATCCACTCACCTGTTGATAAACTTCTGAGTTATTTCCAATTTGGGCTGTTATTTTGGAACTCTTTACATAGACATATGATAGGTGCATGTTTAACTTTTGAAGAAACTGACACTGTTTTTCAAACTGTTTTTATCAGTTTACTTTCCTAGCAGCAGTAAATGAGAATTCCAGTTGCTTTACATCCTTACAAAAATTTGGTATGATCAATCTTAAATTTTAGCTATTTAAATAGCATGTATCTAATTGTGATTTGAATTTGCACATGCCTAATGGCAAATGATGCTGCAATTATTTTCATTTGCTTATTTGCTATTTTTACATCTTCTTTTGTGAAGTCTGGTTCAAATCTTTAGTGTGTATTTTAAATTGTTTTGTTTTCTTATTAAATCATTATTCAGATTCCCTTATGTATTCTGGATAAAAGTCCATTATCAGATATACACTTTGCAAAGACTTCCTTCCAATCCATGGCTGGAAACTGTAATAATGCCTTTAAAAAAAAAAAAAAAAAGATTTCACTTTTGATGAAGTCCAATTCACTGATCTGTTTCAAAGATAGTGCTTTCTGCATTTCTGAATTTATAAATTCACAAGGATTTTCTCCTATGTTTCCTCCTAGAAGTTTTACGTTTCATATTCAGACTATCTTCGATTTTGAACTGATTTTGTTATATGGTGTGAGTTGTGGATTGAAGATAATTTTTTGGTATACAGATATCCAAATATTCTAGCACTATTTATTGAAAAGACTATCCATTCTCCAAAGAACTAAACTTGCCTCTTTGTAAAAAATCAGTTAACCATGTATGTGTGTTGATCTACTTCTGAACTTTCTTTCTGTTTCTAATCTATCTTGATGCCAATACTACACTGTATTCATTACCATACTGCTACAATAAGACTTAAAGTCACATATTGTTACTTTTTGAAAACTGTTCTATCTTTTCAAAGTTGTTTTGACTTTTCTAGATCCTTGGAATTTCCATGTGAATTTTAGGTTTTCCAGTTTTTTACCAAAAAATCCTATTGTGATTTTTAAATTATGATTCTATAGAACCCACCTGAGGTGGAGTTAACAGATTTAACAAATAAAAATATAGAAAGGGATATACTTACACTAAAATTCTAAATCTTTACATAAAACTTACATGTAATTGGGTGTCCTGTATTTTATACAGCAACTCTGAGAAGTATCACCTTAGTATTGAGTATTTTCACCTATGAACAGAGTTTCTCTACTTAACTTTTATCTTCTTTGATTTCTCTCAGTGATGTTTTATGGTTCTCACTTTATGGTTCATGCACATTCTTATTCAGATTTATCTAAAAATAATTCATATGTTTTGATTCTATTATAAGTTATACTACTTTATAAATATCAACTTCTGATTTTTCATTGCTCTATTCACTTAGCTCATTAGTAGATTCTTTGTAGATCCTATCACATTTTCCTCATAGATAATCATATTTTATCCAAATTAATTTCCTTTCCAATCTGGTTATCTTTTATTCTTTTTCTCCCTTATTTACACTGGTTAGATCCTCCAGTACAATATCAAATAGAAGTAGTGAGAGTGGACATTTTGTCCTGTTCTGGATCTTAAGAAAAAAGAATTTATCAGTCTTTTTACCACTAAGTTTCATTAGCTGTTTTATGTAGATGCTTTCTATTAGGTTGAGGAATTTTCCTCTATTCCTTGTTGACCTAGAGTTTTACAAGAAATGGATGTACATTTTCAAATGCCCATATGGTTCTGCTTTAATAGTTTATTAATATGATTATAGTTATTCATTTCTGAATAGTAAACCACCTTTGCATTCCTGGCATAAATCCTATTTGACCACGATATATTCTCATTTTTATATTTAGTTAAATTCAATTTGATAAACTTTGTCTAGCATTTTGCACCTCTAACCACAAAAAAATACTGGTTGTGATGTGTATTGTTTTCCCTTGCGATATTTTCACCTGAAGATTTGGCATCAGGCTAATATCACATAAAATGATAGGATTTATTACCTCTCTTCAATTTTTCTGGGAGAGTTGTGTACAATTGTATTCTTTCTTCCTTACATGTTTGTTAGATTTCAACAATGAAGCCAGAGGGCCTGGAGGTTTGTGTTGGGGGGGAAGATTTCCAACTAGAAATTCACTTTTAAAATAGATACAGGACTAATCAGGTTACTTATTTCATTTAAAATAAGTGTTGGTAGTTTGTGTCCTTCAAGGATTTTATTGATTTCATGTAAGTTGTCCAACTTATTAACATGAAGTTGTTCAAAATATTTCTTTAACCTTTTCTATAGACTTCTTAGTGATTAAACCTTTCTCATGCCTGCTACACCCATTTCTATCTTTTTTTTTTCTTTTAAGTCTGACTGAAGACTAACCAAATTTATCAAAGAACTTTTCAAAGAAACTTAATTTGTTTGCACTGATTTTTTTCTACTGTTTTTTTTTTCTATTTTACTGATTTCCACTCTGATCTTCATTATTTCTTTTTCTCACATTAGGTTTAATGCACTTTCCAGTTGCTTTTATTCTTTCTAGTTTCTTAAAGTAAAAACTGAGGCACTTAATTTGAGATATTTCTGTTATATACATGGGCTGCTGTGATTTCCCCACTAAATATGACTTTAAAGGCATTCCACAATTTTTTTAAGCTTTTTTTGAGAGAGAGTGAATGAGAGAGCATGAGCAGGGGGAGGAGCAGAGGCAGAGAGAGAAACAGACTCCCTGCAGGACCCTGGGATCTCCTAGGACCTAAGCAGATGGCAGATGCTTAACTGACTGGGCCACCTAGGCACCCCACAAATTTTCTTAATGCGTTTTCATTTCATTCAGTTAAAAAAAAAAACTTTGTAATTCCCTTAAGAAGTTGTTCTTTGACACATTTATTATTTAGTTTTGTATTATTTAGTTTCCCAATAATAATGGGGGATTTTCCAGATTTCTTATTGATTTCTAATTATATTGTTGTCAGAAACATACTTATTAATTTATTAACTTATAATTAACTAAATTTCTAACTTATTTATGCCTTGGACTCTTCTGAATTACTGAGTTTGTTTTTTTTTTTTTTTTAATGGCCACAGTAGAGTCTATCTTCATAAAGGAGCCATACATACTTGAAAAAATGTATATCCTACTGTTGTTGGGTAGATACCCTATAAATGGCAATTAGGTCCAATTAGCTGATAGTGATTTCATGTCTTGTGTCCTTACAGATTTTCTGTCTCTTGTTCTATCCATTAGAGTACTGAAATTTCTGGTTATAAAGTAGACATGTCCATTTCTTCTTCAACAAACAGCTTGTTTGTATTTTTTAATATTTTAAAGAAAACTGTTATCATCTAATAATGAACAGTTTTGATTCTTTGTTTCAAGTTCTTGTAACTTTTTATTTTTCATATATCAATATTATGGCCAAAATCTTGAGTACAGTGGCAAGTAAAATGAGTGACAGTGGGCATCACTTTCTCCCAATTTTAAAGAAAAGCACTCCTATCTTTATAGTTCTGTTATTTGCTTTAGGGGCTGAGTGGAGTCCCTTTATTACATAACCAGTGTTTGGGTTTTTATTTAGTCACGAATGGCCATTGAATTTTATCAGGTGTTTTTATAGACAGTGAGAATTGCTGCCTTCACAAACAATATTTTATTGTGATGAATTATGCTAATACCATTTCTAATACCAAACCAACCTTGTATTCCTGAGATAAACCTTGTATGGTTATCATATCTTAAGTCTTTCCATTTTCTCTACATGTAACTGTATCTATCTATGTAATATATATATATTTTTTTGGGGGGGGTAAAGATTTTATTTGACAGAGAGAGACATAGCGAAGGAGGGAATACAAGCAGGGGGAGTGGGAGAGGGAAAAGCAGGCTCCCCACTGAGCAGGGAGCCCGATGTGGGGCTCGAGCCCATGACCCTGGGATCATGACCTGAGCCGAAGGCAGATGCTTAATGACTAAGCCACCCAGGCATGTCTATGCAATATATTTTTAAATGAGATTGTATTATGTGTAGTATTTATTATTTGAGAGCTCTCCTGCCATGGAAAGTTTTCTATGTCATGCAACCACATAGCTGAAATGTTTACATTTTATCAATATCATGTTTTTCATTATCCATTTTAAAACATTTTTGCCTTCTTAAATAATGTGATACTTAACATGTGGTGAATACGTGTAGTAGTCAATACCAATGTTTAGCTCAAATATTCTTGCACCATTTTTTTCCAATTTGGTGGCTTCATGAGGCTTTTGGTTCTAACAACTGCCACCTATAACTTTTCTTTGGTGGATTCTTTCTCAGACTATGGAACATTTGTACTTGCACATGACCTCACCACTCAACAATAACTGACAGTTGCTGAGTTTGAAAGCTCAGCTCCCCAGCTTCAGATCAGGATAATCCTGAGGGGTACTAATATTCCAGATATCCCAAGACATCCTCTTGCAGGACATGGCCTGTTGTCCAGCCCCCTCAACTGTCCCCTCAACTGTCCTACTTCTGCTATGATCCTATCAGTCCCCCATGGAACAGTTCCTTAACAAATCACATGCACATGAAGTCATAATCTCAGGGTCTGCTTTTGGCAATCCAACCTCTTGGAATTTTAAGTGGTTTGGACAAATTTGACATTTTTAAGGCTTTTGACAAATTTCCTTCCACAAAAGTTGATAAATTTGTATTTCTGTCAATAAGATGAATTATTCTTTCTCCTCATTCTCACTAACATTAGAGAAGTATTAATATATATTAATCTTTCCTAAATGAAAAAATAAATATGGTCTTTCATTGTTTTTATAGTTCATTATTTGATCGCTAGTAAAACTGAACATAATTTGCACATTTTTACTTCCATATATGGTGACACTTCCACGCATCGCATAAATCCATTCCACACAAGTAGTCACATACTTACTGTTAATAACCAAGTGGTGAGAAGCTCACTATCTTTGGGGTTAGTTAAATTCAGTATGCAAATCTTACTATTATCTTTCCCTCCCTATAAATGGGAAATTATGGAAAATTACCTCTTACACTGAATTCTGACAGTAACACAAAAGTCATTTAATCTGTCTTTCACACAATGACTTCTCAAATTTGTGGAGAAACTTAGACCACTTTCCTGAACTTCTCTGTTTCATCCCCTCAAGTTCTATTTCTTCCTAAATTCTTCAGTTGTTCCTCACAAGATATGGTTAGGATTCAATTAGCATGTCTTCTAGATCTGGCCAGTCACATTCTAAAAAAAATGCTGCTTCAGGCACTGGGTGGCTCAGTCGGTTAAGCATCTGCCTTCAGCTCAGGTCATGGTCCCAGGATCCTGGGATCAAGCCTAGGTATTGGGCTCCCTGCTCAGGGGGAGCCTGCTTCTCCCTCTCCCCCTACCTGCCAGTCACCTTGGGTATGCACCCACTCACTGTCTCTCTGTCAAATAAACAAATAAAATCTTAAAAAATAAAAATGAATGCTCTTTCAAGAAGTCAAAGTAAAAGAGTAAAGGACACTTTCCTCTAATATCAAGAAAAATCATTTCCTAAATAAATTGCCAAGATATTGTCTTTGAAATATCTTAGTTAAAAAAAACTCAGATTTTTCTAGATTGTTTTTCTGTGTCCTGTAAATCCAGATATTGTTTCCATTCCCACTATTTGGACAATTAGTATATTCTTCCAATTTTATTTATGAATGCTTAAGATGGGCATTCAATTTAAATACATAATTCCACTTAGCATAATGTCCAAAACAGCCTTATTACAGATGAAATCATACTAAGTATCCTAAGATTAATAGGTCACAGAGAATTTTTGGGTAATTAATAACAAAGTAAAGTTTAGTTCTATGCATTTTTTTCATAAAACTATTATCTATGAGCAGATTTATTTTTTCAACAGTATAATACACATATAAGAGCAGACTAAGCATTTTTTATTCATATTTTTTAATATATGTCCTCAATTATTTATGGGTGTTTTTGCTCACGACCTCACTTTAAAAAAAACAAAAAAAAAACTTCAGACCCAGAATAGCCAACTCCATTTTGAAGAAGAATAAAATCAGAGGACAGACACCACCTGACTTCAAGACTTACTGTGAGGCTACAATAGTCAAGATGGTGTGGTACTGGTGAGAGACTAGACAAAAAAAAAAAACAACTGGACTAGAAAAGAGGGCCCAGAAAATGACTCTTATAAACACAGTCAACTGACCTTTGATATAGATTAAACACAGTACAGTAGAGCAAAAATGATCTCTTCAACAATTGGTACTAGAACAACTAGACATCCACATACAAAAGAACAACAACAACAAGAACAATAACTAGACACAAATCTAGACACAAATTTTATACCTTTTGCAAAAATTAACCTAAAATGGGTCAAAAATCTAAGTGTAAAATATAAAACTATAAAACTCATAGCAGATAACAAAGGGGAAAACCTAGATGATCTTGGGTATGGCAATGGCTTTTTCAATACAACTAAAATACTACCAAACAGCATCTCATGCTACAGAGGAACTGTTCATGAAAGAGACAGTCGATACGGCAAATGTCAATGTTGTCTTAATTTAAGAAACTGCCAGGCCACCCTAGCCTTCAGCAATCCACCACCTTTATTATTCAACAATCGTCAGTATCAAGGCAAGACCCTCCCCGCCAGCAAAAAGATTATGATCTGCTGAAAGCTAAGAGGATTGTTAACACTTTTTAGCAAGAAAGTCTTTTTAATTAAGGAATGTACATTGTTTGAGACAAAACAATGTACACTAAATGGACTATAGTAAATATAACTATTGTAAACATACTTTTATATATATTAGGAAACCAAAAAAATTATTTGACTCACTTACTGCAATATTTGCTTTATTGTAGTGGTTGGGAACTGAATCCACAATCTTTCTGAGGTATGCCTGTACAAAGGAGTATGATGGCTAGATCTTACAGTAGGAATATGTTTAGTTTTGTAAGAAAGTGCTAAACTGTTTCCCAAAGTGGCTGTATCATTCTGCATTCCCACCAGCAACGGATAAGAGTTTCTGTTCTTCCACATCATTGTCAGCATTTGGTGTTGTCAGTCTTCTAGATTTTTGGCCATTCCAGTAGATATTTACTGGTAGCTCTTGTTGTTTTAATTTGCATTTTCCTGATGACATATGATGTGGAAATCTTCTCATAGGCTTATCTCCCACCTGTATATCTTCTTTGGTAAGGTGACTTATTTTGGCTTATTTGGCTTATTTGGCTTATTTGGCTTATTTTTTAACCAGGTTGTTCATTTTCTTACTATTGAGTTTTAAGAGTTATTTATATATTTGGATAATAGTCCTTTACTGATGTGTCTTCTGCACATATTTTCTCCCAATTCATCATTTCTCTTCTCATTCTGTTGACTCTGTCTTTCACAAAGCACAGGTTTTAAATCTTACTGAAATCCAGTTTATCAATTTTTTAAATGGATTATGCCCTACTGCTGCTTTTATCAACTAAGTTTAAGTAATATTCTAAATCCTTTGCTGTCATTTCAACAATCTTCAGAGAATTTTCACCAGTAGACTCCATCTCAAGAAACTACTTTCTTAGCTCACCTGTAAGAAGATATTCCTTATCCATTAAAGTTTTCATGAGATTGCAGCAATTCAGTCACATCTTCAGGCTCCCCTTTTATTTTTTAATTCCAAGTAGTTAACATACAGTGTAATATTAGTTTCAGGTATAGAATTTAGTGATTCATCACTTACATATAACACCTAGTACTCATCACAAGTGCTCTCCTAAGTCCCCATCACCTATTTAACCCACTCCCTACTCCCATCCACCTCCCTTACAGTACCCAACAGTTGTTCTCTATAGTTATGAGTCTGTTTCTTGGTTTGCCTTTCTTTTCTACCCCTCATGTTCATTTGTTTTGTTTCTTAAATTCCACCTGAGTGAAATGATATGGTATTTGTTCTTCTCTGGCTGACTTATTTCACTTAACATAATACTCTAGCTTCATCCATGTCACTGCAAATGGCAAAATTTCATTCTTTTTTATGGCTGAGTGTGTATATATATATACACACATACTTTATATATATATATATATATATATATATATATATATATAATCTCCCACATCTTCTTTATCCATTCATCAGTCGATGGACAACTGGACTCTCCACTTCTAATTCTAGCTTTCTTCCTATTTCCAACATTTCTGCAGTTACTTCCTCCCCTGAAGTCTTGAACCCATCAAAATCACCCGTGAGGGATGGAATCAACGTCTTCCAAAATCCTGTTAATGCTAACATTTTGACCTCTTTCCATTAATGATGAATGTTCTTAATGGCATCTAGAATACTGAATCCTTTCCAGAAAGTTTTCAATTTACTTTGCCCAGATCCATCACTGGAATCACCATCTATGGCAGCTATAGACTTATAAAATGTAGTTCTTAAATAATAAGGCTTGAAACTCAAAATTACTCCTTGATCCATGGGCTATAGAATGGATGATGTGTTAGTTGGCATGAAAACATTAATCTCCTATATCTCCATTGGAGCTCTTAGATCACCAGGTACACTGTCAATAAGCAGTAATATTTTGAAAGGAATCTTCTTTCACTGTGCACAAGATCTCAACAGTGGGCTTAAAATATTTAATAAGCCATGTTGTAAACAAATGTGCTGTCACCAGGCTTAGCTGTTTCATGGATAGAATAGGGTAGAGTAGATTTAGTATAATTCTTAAAAGACCCTAAGATTTTCAGAATGGTAAATGAGCACTGGCTTCAACCTAAAGTCACCAGCTGCACTAGTTGCTAACAAGAGCATTAGACTGTCCTTTGAAATTTTGAAGCTGGGCATTGACTTCTCCTCTCCAACTATGAAAGCCCCAGATTGCATCGTCTTCCAATCAAAGGCAGTTTTGTTTACATTGAAAATCTGTTGTTTAGTGTAGCCATTCCCATTATCCTAGCTAGATCTCTTAGATAACTTGCAGCAGCTTCTACATCAGCACTTGCTCCTTCACCTTGCACTTTTAAGTTAGAGAGATGGCTTCTTTCCTTAAACCTCATTAATCCATCTGCTTACTTCCTGCTTTTCTTCTATAGCTTCCTCACCTCTCTCAGCCTTCACAGACTCAAAGAGAGTTAGAGCCTTGGTCTGGATTCGGCTTTGGCTTAAGTGAACGTTGTGGTTGGCTTGGTCTTCTATTCTGACTACTATAATTTTCTCCGTATCAGCAGTAAAACCATTTTACTTTCTAATCATTCCTGTATTCACTAGAGTAGCACTTTTCATTTCCTTCAATAACATCTCCTTTGCATTCAACCTCTGGCTAACTGGTGCAAGAGGTCTAAGTTGCAGGTTATCTCAGCTTTCAACATGTCTTCCTCACTAAGCTTAATCATGTCTAGCTTCTGATTTAAAATGAGAGATGTGTGACACCTCCCTTTCACTTGAACACTTACAGGCCATTGTAGGGTTAGTACTTGGCCCAATTTTAATATCACTGTGTCTCAGGGAATAGGGAGGCCCATTGGAGAGGAAGAGAAATGGGGAAAGACTGATCAATGAAACAGTCAGAACACCCACATTTATCAATTAAGGTTGCAGTCTTCCATGGGTGGGCTCATGGCATCATAAAACAATTACAACAGTAAAATCAAAGATCACCGATCATGATCACCATAACAAATGTAATAATAATTATACTAATAATAATAATGTTTGAAGTATTATTAAAATTAGAAAAATGTGACACAAAGACATGAAGTGAGCAAATGCTGTTGGAAAAATGGTGACGATAGAGTTGCTGGATGCAACGCTACCACAAACCAACCTGTGAAAAACACAGGATCTGTGAATCCCAATTAAATGACGTACAGTAAAATGAGCTATGCTTGCATTTACCCAAAGTAGCTGACAACTGAGATCTACACAGAAACCTGCACAAGGATGTTTACGGCAGCTTTATTCATAGTTGCCAAAATCTGAAGCAACCACAGTGTCCTTCAGTATTCCTTAATGCTAAAGAGGAATAAGCTTTCAAGCCATGAAAAGGTATGGAAGAACCTTAAATATATATTTCTAAGTGAAATAAGGCCATCTGAAGAGGCTACATATTGTATGATTCCAACTATATGACATTTTGGAAAAAGAAAAAAAAAAACTATGCAGAGTGTAAAAAGCTCAGTTGTTGCCAGGGTTTAGGAGGGAGGGAGGAATGAATAAAGGAACACAGAGAATTTTTAGGGCAATGAAAATATTCTGTATGACTGTATTCGGTACGATGATCTACTAGTGGTAGATATGTGTCGCTATACATTGATGCAAA
Organism: Martes martes; assembly: GCF_963455335.1. NCBI lineage: Eukaryota > Metazoa > Chordata > Mammalia > Carnivora > Mustelidae > Martes > Martes martes. The sequence continues at coordinate 94,249,497 of NC_137896.1, read as the reverse complement.
CCCATATGTCACAGCAACATGAATTAGAACACCAAAGGTGAACCCTAATCCAAACTATGGATTTTGGGTGATAATAATGTGTCAATGCAAGTTCATCAACTGTAACAAATGTACCCTCTGGTGGGGGATGTTGATAAAGGGAGAGGCCATGAATACATGGGGATACAAGATATATGAGAAATTTCTGTATCTTCTGCTCAATTTTGCTACAAACCTAAAACTGTTGTAAAAAAATAAATTGTATTCATTTAAAAATTTTTTTCAGAGGACCTTGCAATGGAAGAGATACAAGAGGCCCCACTGCCCAGTTTTCAGATCTAACATGTGCTCAGGTCCCTCTCTTGCATATGTTCTATCTGTGAACATCTCTATGGGGCATCTAATATTTCTAAGAAGTAAAACAAATGAAGCATATTTTAGTTCTTCACACACACACAAAGTATGTATTTACACACATGTGGTTTATTTTATGAATACTAAATATGGTTTCTAACCGACCCACACATCAGAGGCCTCATTACCATAAATAGTAGAAGTCCTCTACTGTTCTATGCAAGGCAGAAGTTCTTTACAAACCCTGAGTAGAGTAATTTTCATGACCTTCCAAGACTGACATTCCCCAGTATCCTTCAGGAACAAAATAATGCTCAATAATTCCACAGAATATAATTTTGGTGTTTGCTTTCTGCAAGAAAAATTCTGGCGAATAGCACAGTCCTGGAAGGTTGCTGCACAGGAGACCAGCTATAAGTCAAGGATGTTTTCTATACAGTAAATTGCAGATTAGAGAGAATGCATCTTGGGCTTAGGGCTCTTTGAACATATGTATCAGAGAAAAACTGAGAAGGCTATGGTGTTGTAGCCCTGTTTGTTAGCAGAAACATGCAACACAGCTGCAATGAAGGGGTCCCTCTTTCTTCTGCAGATGCTCTCTGACAACATTCAGACTCAGGGTTTTCTCTTTCACAAAGTTGCCCTTTCCTTCTGTTGTCATCCCTTCCCTCACGTTCTTTGGTGCCATGGTCAGTACAGGCTTAATGATATCATCTTTCTTCCTCTTTTAATGTCATTGTTCGATGTTCTCCTATACCCAAGGATCTATTTCTTCATGCTGTCTTCCTTCTCCATTTGGATCTTATGTATCATTCGGTCTACTGACATTTCTTTCCTCCACCACTTTTCCTATCTTTAAGCTAACTTACAATGACACAAACTATCTCCTTCATCTTTTGAAAATACTTAGTTCTAAAGTTCATTCAAGCATTTGCAAAACACCTACCAAGTTCCAGACAGTGTCCTGGGTGTCAGGAACACAAGAGTATTGGAAATTCAAAATAGTTCCAGACCAGTGTTATAATTAATAGTTATAGTAGTTTTTGTAGAACTAGTAGTCTTTGTAGAACAAAAGACTATGAAATTTGAAAAAGAGTAAATGAATGATCTGTGAAAGGCTTCCCAAAGATAGAAATTGGGCTAGGTCTGGAAGGATAAATAACAATTTTCAAAAGAATAGGAATAGGTAACATTTACTGTGTCCAAAGACAAAACATATACGCATTAAGGAAAAGAGCAATACATAGAAGAATAGACCTGAACCATTTGTATATTAGGGGCTCTGACTAAAATTAGGGCTGGGGAAAAAAAAAAAAAAGGTTGGGGCTGGAGGGTGAAGATTACTGTTTTATTATGAGTTGGATCATAAAATGTAAGTAATGGAAAACCACCTAAGAAGTTTAAGCAAAACAGCACATGATCAGGTTAATGTTCTAGAAATATAACTGTCAAGTACACATAAGGTAGACTGGATAGACAGTGAAATCAGCAGAAAAAAATCAATAAAAGTTTCTTGGAATATCTCAGGTAGAGGAAAATGAAGGCCTAAAGTAAGGCAGTGAGAGCTAAGACTGAAAGGAAGAGGAATGAACAGTACAATTTAAGTATCACAATACAAATTGGGACTTGTATGGTTTCTGGCCTGGGCTCTTTAGGTTGATAGTGAAGGGATCCATTACAATAGAAATACAGGAACAGTGTGACAATTGGAAGTATAATGAGTTTAATTTTAGATGCACTGAATCTGGGATGCCTTTGGGTGTTCATATCTAGGAAATAGTTGGAAAGAGGTCTGAATGCTCAGGAGAGAGTTTGGGGCTAGAAATAGAGATTTGTGAGTCACTGCCACATCCGGTAAACAGTATATAAATCATGGGAATAGATTAAATTACCCAAGGAACATATATAACAAGGATCAGTGTGAAAAATGGGACGTGGGGGAAAGCATATATTTAGGAGGTGGGAGGAAGACCTAAGAAAGGAGACAAGGAGAGAGTCAGAGCCTGGAGCAAAACCATATGAGTGGGACGGTTGAGATGAGAACTTATGTCACGAAAGTCAAAATTGGCTAACAGTGCGAAATCCAGAAGAGAATCAGAGTGGACTAAGGACAGAGACCAAATCTTTGAATGTGACCAACACCTAATTGTTGGTTTCCTTGCTCAGTATTTAGTAAATTTCCAGCTAAAGCCAGAAAGAAGTACAGTAAGGAGGGAGGACTAATCCTTCCAAAAAATGTATATCAGAGAAGAGAAAAAGAAAGGACCTCAGAAAGTATATGAGGAAGTATTAGAGGACAATCCCTTTCTATCCTTTGGTAGCTTCGGATGAGAGCAGTGATGATGATAACTGTTTTGATTGTTTTTGGAATGGAAGAAGCTTATGGGCTCAGGGTATGAATTTTGTATGAAGCAATAGATTAAAGATGTGGGAGAAAATGAGAGATAAACATGAAACTAGGCCGCAGGCAGGAAGAAACAGGAAGAAATGATCTTTTAATGCATCATTTCTGAAAAATGAAGAAAATGCACTAAAAGTGGATGAGTTGCTAGCAAATTCATAATTATGTAGGTTAGAATAGAGTTTATGAGACCTAAAAGCCTCAACACTATCAGTGCTAAAATATGCAATAATAACCAACACTAACATGTTTCCTACCATGTGGCAAGTGCTGTTTTAAGTGCTTTTTTACTAACATTAACTTATTTAATCCTTACATTATCTCTTTAAAATGGGTGGCATTATCAGCCCCATTTTACAGATCAAGAAATAGAGGTAAAGAGAGAGAAATTACTTAACCAGTATCATAAAATAATTTGCAGAGCACAGGCTTGAACCCAGTCTATATGGTGAGAACCTGTTCCAAATCTCTGTGCTATACAATTGCTCTAAACAAGAAAGTATCAAGTGGGAAGAGGTGGAGATCAATAAGGGGATTTGGAAAAAAAAAATAAATGTCATGGGAAATTATTTGGCACAGACTTAACAAACCAATAAAATAAACAAGAGCAAAATAGATTAAAGACTTAATAAGACCTGAAACCATAAAACTTAGAAGAAAACATAGAAGGAAAGCTCCTTGATATTGGTCTTGGCAATGATTTCATGCATATGACGCCAAAAGCACAAGAAACAAAAACAAAAATAAGCAAATGGGACTATATTGAACTGAAAAGCATCTACAGAGCCAAGGAAAAAAACCAACAGATTGAAAAGTCAATATAAAGAGTGGGAGAGAATACTTGCAAACCATGTATCTTCTTGGGGGTTAATATCCCAAGTCTATAAAGAACCACAACTCAATACTGGGCGGGGGGGGGAATGATTGAAAAAGTGGACTTGCATAAGCATTTCTCCAAGGAAGACACACAAATAACCAACAGGAATACAAAAAAGTACTCCACATACTAGCCATCAGGGTAACACAAATCAAAACCACAATGAGATATTACAACACACCTGTCTGCATGAGTATTATCAAAAACAAAACAAATAAAAACATAAGTGTTGTCAAGCATGTCAAGAAATTGGAAGCTTTGTGCACTGTTGGTGGAATTGAGAAATGGTATATCCACTATGGAAAACCATAGGGAAGTTCTTCAAAAAATTAAAAATAAAGAACTACTAAATGACCCAGCAATCTCACTTTTGGGTATATATCCACAATAATTAAAACTTGGATCTCAAAGAAATGCTGACTTTCCTACATTCATTGCAGCACTATCTACAATAGGCAAAAAGGAGAAACAACCTAAATGTCAACTGACAAATGAATAGATAAAGAAATACACACATGTACACACATACACACACAGCAGAATACTATTTATTCTTCAAGAAGAAGAAAATTCTGCAATATGCAACAACCTGGATGAAATGAACTTTGAGGACCCTGTAAAAGAAAGAAGCCAGTCGCAGAAAGACAAGAACTGCCTAATTCCATTTATATGTAAGGTATCTAAATTAGTCAAATTCACAGAATCAAAGAGTTAAAGTGGTTGTCAGGGGCTGAGTGGAGGAGTAAATAATTGCTAACTAATGGGCATAAAGTTACAGGTAAGCAAGAAAAGCTCTAGAAATCTACTGTACAACACTGTACCTCGAGTCTACAATAACATAAGTATATTTAAAAATGTACTAAGAACTAAGAAAAGAGAGGAGCAGCACTGGGGCTTGGCCACAGTTGATGACCATGGATTTGCTGTGGAGCCCACCTGCATCACTGTCCACTATTTCTTCAGAAGTGGCCATCACATGGGCACAAGAAAGAAGAAGGTAGAGAAAACACTGGCACGTGCTGGAATTGTACTGAAAAGGTGAGGCACGGACATAGGGGAGGTAATGGATGTGAGGAAGATGGTGAGTCAGCAATTCAACCCAATTGCCAGACAGAGGGTCAACAGGGAGTAGGGAAGGAAGAAAAAGCAGAAGCAGTATGAAAGAGTGAGGTTATCCACCTAGAGACAGGTCTTGAAGAAAAGCCTGAAGAGCTGTAAGCGCACATGGTAAAGGCTGCAAATAAAGAAAGCTGTAATCAGAGCTAGAAGCTGCTCTACATAAGGATTTTGAAGGTAAGCAAAATCTAGTGTTGATAGTTCCCCAGTAACTGAAGATTGCCCCAATGCTCCATGATGGAATTCCAACTGTTTCCGTAACGTTCTATAACTGCACCAATGGATTCCAGGTGTAGGAGAAGGTCAAGTGTATTGTTCTAGGGTTGAGGAACTAAGTATAGTATACTAAGTAAGTAAAGTACACTGGAGAAGTTGACATTGGCACTGAAGTGCTGGTGAGTGTTCATGAGAGACATTCAACCACGATGCTCAGGCAGAGTAAGGAGAAAATGAATTTGGGAGAGTTCTCATGGCCTGAAATTAACCTGGAATTAGAATAAGGATTTTACCTGAAGGTGAAAAAAAGACAATTTCACCTTATCAAACTCTTCCTGTGTTTGCTTTCTTTGTCCAGATGGACCATAATCTCCTTTAAGGACAGAAACCTATGCACCGTTTGGTTTTTCCAAATCCTAATATAATTCTGAGGATGTTGTGTAAGTACTAGGTAAATACTCGCTGGGCTGAACTCATTGCTCAATTTACCTCTAAGAGGCTCCTTAGAGAAAGATCCTTTAGGCATCAACTTTTCTTGTAAATCAGAAAGGAGACTGAGAAGGGACCTGACTCAGGAAAAAAAAAAAAAAAAAGGAGTAAGATGCAAAACCAGATCATGAGTGTCTTGAGACAATCACCGATTATCTCCTTTTTGCTACATGCATCACAAACTTTTTCTTTGGATCCATTCAGTAATTAACATAGCATTAGAAAACATTACATATGATACTGGACTTATAAAGGCAAGAATCTGTGTGAGGGTGTGTTTGTGTGTGTGTGTTGCTATTATTTTGAACTTGGAAGATCAGGACAATTAAACAAACTATTTACCCCAAGTTCAAGAGTTTCACAAAAAAAAAAAAAAAAAAAAAAAGGAATTTTCCAACACACATACTTAAATGTTTATTTGGCACCACTGCTAAAAGCAACTCATCAGTTCATACTCTTTGGAGACAGAGAGAAAAAAAAAAAAGTGAGATTAAGTGAATGAAAGGAAGAGAGATGATTTCTAATCCAGAGAAGAAATGTATTAAAACCAGCTCTAATCATCACACTTGGAGGGGGTGGGGAGTAAAATGGAGAAAAAAAAAAAACCCTAAATCAGTATCAAAAGAAACAACCAATAGAATAAAACACCCGCTTTGAGAACACACTGTTAAGAACAGGCTCCTCATACGTAAAACGCATATTCATTTTCATAAAGCAACACCAGTATTTTTCTCCTTTCCCCTCTCCCCTTAAGTATCTTTCTCAAAAGATAAGACTCTAGAGGAGACCAACATCCCCTCAGAACTGTTGCCCTTTTAAGCTCAGAAAGTTTGGGAAAGCTGAAATAAAATGGAAAGTCAATGATCCCCTGCTAGCCAGTCAGCAGCAGAATTCTATGATTTTGATGGGAAGGAATTCGTTATAAGAAATGTCACCAGAATATTTTTGTAAAGCAAAATGATTATGGTGAAGTTTAAATAATTAAAGTTCATTCTTATGACACACTGCTGTTTGTCCCCTGCTGTGTCTCCCCTGCAGGAGTGTTTCTTCCTGATTGTGTCTACTACATAGTCAGCTGCGTCACTAGGTGTGATACAGCATTAAAGTTAGAAACATTCCATCATACCACTTGTTTCAAAATGTTTTTCTAAATCATGGTTTAAAGTAACACCAAATAACATCTATAAGTACATTCTGTTGACAATCCATTTTCATACAAATTGTCTCAGTTGACCTAGTTTCTCCCAAATAGTGTTCTGGTACAAACCAGAATACTAGGTTAAGTGATCCAGTGTGAGGTAATTCAAATTAAAATTCACAGGAAAAAAAAGTTAAAATGATCACATTTACTGATGGTATAATTTATAACAGTTTGATTCATATAAACAGTAAAAGCCTTCATTATTACATTCGATTTTTACGGTGATCTTTTGAATTTATATGCCAACATAATACGTGCTGTGCCTCGTAAGGCAGTATAAACACACTTCAGGAGAAGAGAGAAGTGGGTGATAAAACAGCACCTTACTAAAATTTAGCCCTTATGCTCAGAGCAAAACAAAATGGTGAAATTCACTATTCAGGAAGAGCGGCTTTCAACTGAAATGACCCAAAATTAAGGCAAAGTATTTTTTACATGTCAGAAGGTTTAGATAATATTTCATTTTCCATTTAACTTTCAAATAATTTACAGCTTTTCCCCTCATCTGATAAGTTTTTAAAAAGCAAACTACCAATATTGCACAGCAATAATGTTTACTGTAGCAACAGTTATCATTAAGTGCCAGATAAACAGGTCTCTATCAGCCATAGGAAAGCTCTTATCCTGAAAGAGCAAATATAATGTAGGATTTTTTTAAAGGACAAAAGCATAAGTTTTCAAATATGAGTAGGATGTACTTATGGAAACACCTCAAACTGAGAAAATGACAGAAAGAATAAAGGAAGGATATTCTGTCATCCAGTCGTTCCTCTGACATGCAAAGATTTCCATATCAATTAAACATTTTATATTAAGCACCTCCCTGTCAGTTAGAAAATACTCAATGGCTTCTGAAAATCTGAAGACACTCAGGATGTTAAGCCACAATAGATTTTCATCATATTTGAAGAAACAAGGACAGTAGCTGATGAACTGTTTTAAAATACAGCAATCTTTGCATTCCCTGAGAAGTACTACAAAAACTTGGCAATAGGGGTGCCTGGGTGGCTCAGTGGGTTAAAGCTTCTGCTTTCGGCTCAGGTCATGATTCCAGGGTCCTGGGATTGAGCCCTCCATTGGGCTCTCTGCTCAGCAGGGAGCCTGCTTCCCTCTCTCTCTTTCTCGGCCTGCATCTCTGCCTACTTGTGATCTCAGTCTGTCAAATAAATAAATAAAATCTTAAAAAAACAAAACAAAACAAAAAACCCAACTTGGCAATAAAAAAAGAAGTCCTTTCTCTCTTTCTCTCTCTCTCTCTCTCTCTCTCTCTCTCTCGCCCATGCACGCACACACACACACTGCAGAATACAGGCCAGCACGGTGTGATGAAGTGTGTATGCTTCAACAAAGTTTCCGGGAAACAAAGTTCACAAGCTTCCTCTAAGGAGAAGTGCCAGCAGGTATAACTAATGAAACTTAATTTAATTAGATTTAAAGAAACCTTTACCTTTTCATTCCCTTGCTGTCAAACTGAAAAGAAATACTCGAACTCGGGATCTGGCAATACAGAGTAACAGGTGACAGGGTAGGGATGGAATTCGAGCAGGTAAGTACTCAGATAGCCTAGTAACAATGACAGAAAGCAAAGTGTGATCTATAGAGAGAATACTTCTTGTGATTGGTGTATACCTATAAAAGGAAGTTCTAAGCCCTGCTCTCTAATTAAATTTTGAAGACTGACACACTTTTGTTCTTACCAAGATCAGCCTTCCAATCCTTAGAAGATAGAAGATGCCTGCAGCTCAGTGAGACAGTAAACGTGGATTTAAGGCTTTGACAGGCATTGCTTAGTTTCCACTCCTTCCTGACACTTTTCAGAGTAAACTGGTGTCTCAGAGAAAAAAAAAAAAAAAAAATCTGGAAATTGTCACATTAAGGCATCTATGATTCTAGATTGATTATTAATCAATAAGAGTGCTACTTAACATACTTCACTTCTTTCCTTATGATACAGAGTCTAATTCCCAACTTTTCATCTGCTTGGCTAAGCTTAGTCTAAGGAAAATCTTCATGAAACACAGTTCTTCCCACTAATATGTCTTCTAAATGGCAATGCAGGTAAACAAACTTCAGTAGGGGACAAAAAGGGACAGTTAGTGGGTACAATTCAGACCACTGAATTGAGTATACAAAGATTTAGGAAACAAAACACATACTTCTAATATATAAGTCATTGGGTCTTGTGATGAAGAAAACTGAGCAATTATTTCACTTAAAATAAAAAAGATGAATTATTTTCTTTCAGGCTAAAATTATAGAACATATATTTTATTAGATGGAACTATGACTCTCTGATCAGCTTCCCAAACAATGATTCAGGCCCAGAACTACTTCCAGAGAATACCCTTGGCTTGCTGAAGGCTTGGCCATGAACCCTGCTCAAATTCTTCCATTTTCAGGACAGAATGTCACTGCTCCCTGCTAATAGTTTAAAGTACAGAGACAGTAACACAGAACTAGGGATATTTCAAACCCACTGCTCACTGGTAATACCAATGACTAACATTTATTGAGCATTTACTATGCGATAGGCATGTTGATAAACCTCTCTACCCACTGTCCATTTGACTTTCCCAAAATCTTATGAGGAAAGCACTCTTGTCTCTATTTATCATCCCTTCATTAATTTATTTGACTATCAAAGACTAAAAGGTCTTATATCCCCTTGACTATATATGCTATTCTCTGTACTTCCCATATGGTATTTACCATAGACAAGTACCAATATTGCTTTCCAATATTTTGTATGTCAATCTTCACTCTACTGTTACCTCAAGAGATTTCAAGCCTTATACATCAGAAAGTTCCATAAGTTCAGGGAACTCTACATATTTGTTAAATGGATGGTACTTCCCATCTCTTTTCCTCTCTTTTTTTCTCACGATATTTGCTATACAATGACAAATAATTATATGTATTGTATAATTGTATATATATACATATTACATATTTTCATTATACATTTTTATTACATAAAATTTACATACCTAGCACAGAGCATTTTTTTTTTTCCATCCATAAGAGCCCATGCTTTTTGTCAATTTCTGGGAAGGATTATCAACTTCAAATTAGTTGAAAGACATTTAGTTGCAAGACAACTGAGAATAACAAGAACTCAAGATATATTTTATGATACAAATAAATATAAAAGCACTAAAATAAATGCAAATATATCTTTAGCTAGGAAGCTTAACCCAAGGCTCAAGATTTGCTCTTAGAGGAATTTAGAGGTAAGTAGTAAAATTATAAAGGATGATGAATAAGATAATGAAGCCTTGCCCAAGTGAACCTTTATACTTAAAACATAAAAATAACACAGAAAAAAAGGAAAAGTGCTAAAAAGTAAAAAGAAAAAAAAAAACCTAAAAAAAAGGGAAGGCTTTATAAAAAAGAAAAACTATGAGCAATGAAAATAAGGGATAAAACACTGTTATGCAGTTAAAACACAGGAAACCTGCCAAAGGCTGAAAAGGGGAATAAGATGCAGTAAGCCAGACTCCAAAATTTAACACATCTGACCATAAGGCTGACAGCACTGACAATAATAAATAAGACAGGAGGCCAAGGTTTTAGGAGGTGACATTCTTGACAGAAAATAATCAGAAGAATGCTACATTCTTGACAGTTTGGTAATCTTTGAAAATTCATTACATAGCAGAAAAGCAGAGAAGGCAGTGATGTGCAGAGGGCTACGGGGTCCTCAGCACCCTTATGCAGACAGCAAGCCAGCAAGTGGGCACACGAGATGCCTAAGGACCAAAAATCCCTGCAGGAGCTCGTTTCCAGGGGTTTGTGGTACTTTAAAACTGATGTTTTTGGTTTTGGATGAGTTTTAGGTCACAAATGTACTTAGATGTACTATTTTCTGAGTCTCTTTTAGGGAAAGAGATCTAGAACGTAAGCTGAGAACCAGGATGGGAGAAGCTGATATGCCTAGCATAGAGTGTGACCCAGATCAGGCAAATATGCCCAACTGTGCAAGTACCTTCATTTCTGTACCAGGAATTAAAAAGGTAGAAATCACTTCAGGGATGAATTTTCTCATTAAAATACCATTTGCAGTTGCCAGTCAGCTCTGAGGTAGAGAGCTACATACTAAACCAATCCCACGTTCCATTTTTTTATGTACTATAGTACCTTAAAAATAAAGGCAAGTCTTACTTAATGGGGAAAGGCCAGAATTTTTGACATTAAACTCAGGAATAAGAAAAGTATGTCCACTATTACCATGACTGTTTGTTTAACATTGACTTGGAAGTGGTATACAACTTAGTCAAGACAAAGGAATTTGAGACAGAATTAGAAACAAAGAGGCAAGATTATCTCTCATTGCAAATAAATACCTTGAAAACCATGAAAATCAAGTGGAAAACTATGACAAACAATAAGAGATAGCAGTGGAAGAGGAAATTAATAAACTGACATACAGAAAATAATAGCTTTGATACACACAAACAGAAATACACTTAAAAGATATATGAATCTAATAGAACAAAACACATAATAGTACCAGAAAAGAGAAACTATTTAGAAATGTGAAAAACTTACATGAGGAAAATTATTTAAACCCTCCTGAAAGCTCCAAAAACAGACTTAAAAAAATAGAAAGAAATGACAGACTTAAAAAAATAGAAAGAAATGCTATGTTCTTGGATAGGAAGATATATTATCATGACAATGTAGAATCTTCCTCATTTATTAATTTATATTACTCTCCATGAAATGCTACCAGGTTATTTTTCTTTTTCTGGAACTTGATAATTTTATGAATACAGAATTTGTCCATATATAGATGGGCCAAAGAAGCAGAAAAAATGTCCAGAAACTAGATTCAAATACAAATAAAAATCTATGCACTTCTATACTTTGTTTTTCTTTTTTTATCTCATTAATATAACCTGAATTTGAACAAAATAGGAATCACTGAAACCGACTGAAAGATATTAATATATAAAACCCATGGCCTCATGATGGTGCTCACAGAGAAAGACAGTAATAACAAAGAAATAATTCACTCCTATTATCACCCATTAAAATATCACTAGAAATTTCAGGGAAACTAACTCCTTCCCCTAAAAGTTATCAATTCTGGGGTACCTGGGTCGCTCAGTTAGTCAAGTATCTGACTCTTGATTTTGGCTTAGGTCATGATCTCAGGGTCATGAGAACGAGCTCCCTCATTGGGCACTGCACTGGGTGTGGAGCCTGCTTAAGATTCTCTCTCTGACTCTGTTGGCCAATCCACCACTCTCTCTCAAAAAAATAAATAAAATAATTAATAAATAAATATGGTTAAGAATTCCAATTTTTCTCTATAAACTCTATCTTGGGGTAACCAGCTGGCTCTATTACATGAAGAAAAAGAAGGAGGATTAGAATATATAGCTGTTTGGTAACAACTACTTAAATAACTGGCTCAGGAAAAGGAAAATGGACAAAACCGTTAGATGAAAAGTTGGTGGTAACTTTATGAGGGAGGGTTAACAGTTGCCAGCATTTGAACCCAATGTCCGTCTGATGTTGGGTCCCTCCTAAAGTGATACAAAGTTAAAACAGCCCATGAGGTATTCCATCAAATCAACAAACTTGAAATCAGATCAAGTTTTACCAGCTAATTTCCAGCCTATAGGCATGATGAAGGATCAAGGATCAAGTCAAACAACAAAATGAAGGGGAAAAAAATAAGACATTTTCAGTTTCTTCTACCAGTCAATGCAATAGAAAATTAATATGCAGGAAAGAGGCTGGTCTTGACTAAAAGAAGGGTAAGGAAAGTAAGTACATTTAAAACTTTACAAGGTCATTAGCAATTAGGAAAAGGAAATTAAAACTACGGTGAGATACCACTCTATCCTTTAGGATGGTTAGATAATAAAAACAATACTGAAAATAACAAGTACTAACAAAGACCTGGAGCAACTAGAATTCTCATATCCTGCTCTGGAAATGCAAAATGGTGTGGCCACTCTGGAAAACAGTGTGCAGGTCTATATAAAGCTAAATATACAATTACCACATGACCCACCAGACCTAGGTAAATACTCCTAGACATTTAGCCAAAAGAAATATTTCCACACAAAAACGTATATGTGGATGTTTATATCTGACATACTTATATTCACCCAAAACAACCCAAATGACAAAACATCCCAAAATGTCCATCAACCTATGACTGGAACAAACTGTGGCAACATCCATTTGATAGAATAATGTTCAACAATGAAAAAGGAACAAACTACTGATAAAAGGAAAAATGTAGAGAATTTCAAAATAATTACACTACGTGAAAGAAGCTATACAATATTCTGGAAAAGAAAAATAAAAACCTTTAGGAACAACAATAGCAAAAATAAGTTGCAACAATCTAGGGTCATGGGGAGGGAGGAAACAGACTAAAAGAACTCTGACAGAAAGTCTTGATTATGGTGATAGTTACACAACTGTATACATTGGCCAATATCCAAAAGACTGTTCCCTTGAAAGAAGTAATTCATTACATGTAAATTATACCTCAATAAACTGACTTTAAAAAGAGAAAGTGGGGGGCGCCTGGGTGGCTCAGTGGGTTAAAGCCTCTGTCTTCCGCTCTGGTCATGGTCTCAGGTTCCTGGGATGGAGGCCCCACATTGGGCTCTTGGCTGGGCAGGGAGCCTGCTTCCTACTCTCTCTCTGCCTGCCTCTCTGCCCGCTTGTGATCTCTGTCTGTCAAATAAATAAATAAAATCTTAAAAATAAATAAATAAATAAATAAATAAAAAGAGAAAGTGGGAGTGGGGAGAAAAACCTAGGAAACATAACAACAAATGCAGACTCAAAGAAATAACTATAAAACTGTCTTTTAAAGCAAATCAGAAAATCTAATTATAGCCTGAGTATTAGCCATAACCAAGAAAATATTTTTAATTTTTTTAGAAAGGATAATGACATCACAGGTTTTTTTTTGAAGCCCATATTCTATATTTTTAAGAGATACATACTGTGGCATATAGTTGTGAAATGATATGCTTTAAATTATTCAGAAAAAACTAAGACAAAAAAGGAGAAGCAAAGTTTGTATAATTCTAGCACCTCAGCCATGGATACATGCCAGTTAATTATAAAAAAAGGAACCAGCTAGTCATACAAACAGCTATTTTGTTTATGCTTGAAAACATTTATAATTAAAAATTAAAATAACAATAGCAAACATTCATTATCTTGTGCCTGGCAATGTTTTAAGCACTTTATATGGTAACACATTTAATGTTCATGACAAAACTAAAATTAGAATCCCCATTTTTAAACATAAAAAAACTGAGGCACTCTACAGTTTTAAAAATCTCCCAATATCAAGTAGCCAGTAAGAGCCAAGTAGGCTTAAGCTACACTTTTAAACACTCCTAAATCTTAATATAGATTACAAGGTTTGCTTATAATCTATGTTATTTCTCTTAATGCAGTTATCATGTTAACACATTCAGCTATATTTCTTCATTTCCATAAGTTTTTTTTTTTAATCTCTGTTAATTTCACACCAAAGTAGAGACACCACACTGTCTGTGATTCTCTAAATTATAGCAACAGGACTAGTTAGATTATGAAAGCAACAGAATGTAAAAATTAATTTAGCATATACTTTGGAATAAGATAACAAATCCATCTGAACTACCAAATGTCTTTTTTGGTTTTGGGTTTTTTTATGTTTACCAAGAGAATGACTTAGTAAATGATAAAACTGATTACTCCACTGGTTCCTTTTCATTTTCACATGTATACCTTCAATTCCATTCGTCCATCTGCCTTCACTTCCTACTACTGATAATGAAGAGGTGTACTGCATAACAAAACTATCCTGAACAGGCTCATGAATATTTATGAAGGTGCTTTTGTATAGAAATAGCTAATTACTATCAGGTGAAAATACGGGCAATGGCAAAGAACTTTTCAGCCTGTGGACTTTCATTTCTTTCTGTCCTTTTTATCCTTGAGGAAAATTATAAACTCCCAACCTTGGCAAAATCAAACTCATAGCAGAGACCAATGTTTCTTTTTTCGTATGTGTCTTTACCAACTGGAAGTTAGAAATAACCAGAGGGCTGTATGTGCAATCCTTCTTGGAGGTAGAGCTCAAAGAGGAATATTTAACAACAAGATCATGGAGGGATTTAATCTGCACATGGAAGTTCAGCCGTGACGCTTCCATCTAGGGAATAAGGTGAGGTGATCCTAACAGCAGTTTGCTCTTCGGGGTGACAGTACAGAAGCTAACCACCTAACATTTTTAAGAAGTAAGTGATACACAGCTCCTTTTGGACAGAAAAGGAAACATAGTGGTAAAACCAGCTCAAAAATCAACTCAAAACTATAAATGAATTTTGATTTGAATCAAGAGTTCTGATTTTTCCTCATAATTATATACCGGATAATAATTTGTCAATATTACCCCACCTCAGGAAATATACTCTAGGAGAAAGTAATATTAGTTAGTTGAGACTACACAGGTCAGCCAATACTTGGTTCTTCTTCAAAAAAGAAAAAAAAATGCATTTGAGAACCAGTTGTCTTCAAAAATTGTATTATATTTTTCTTTTGTATCCATGACCATTTAAAAAGGGGGAAAATTAGTTATCCTTTGTATCAGTTTTCTATCACTACTATAGCAGATTACCACAAATTTATAGGATGAAGCAACACAAATTTATGACCTTAAAGTATGGCAGGTCAGAAGTCCAACATGAGTCTCAACAGACAAAAATCAAGGTGTCAGCAGAGCTGCACCCTTTGTACAGGCTCTAGAATCCATTTCTTTGCTCATTTGGGCTGTTGCTCAAATTCAGTTCCTAGAGGTTGCAGAACTGCAGTTTCTTGTTGGCTGTCAGCCGAAGGCCATTCCCAGCTTTTAGAGCCTGCTAGATTCCTTGACTCTTGGCCCCTTTCCTCCATTTTTAAAGCCAGAACTAGCAGGTGGAATTCTTTTTCACACTGCATTTCTTTGATCCTTCTTCTGTCATTACATCTCTCTCTCTGAGGACAACAAGGAAAGGTTCTCTAGTTGCAAGGACTCATGGCATTTGATTGCGCCTAACCATATTATCCAGGATTATCTTCCCAGTTCTTTATCCCTGGCCCTAATCACATCTGCAAAGCCCCCTGTATCACAGAGGAGAATATATTCACAGGTTCTGGGAGTTGGATTGCGGACACCTTTGAGATTGTTACTCTGCCTACCACACCCTATAATAGAAAAACATTAGAATGTGAATTAAATTTCTGCTGCCTCAGTATGAATTTTCAGATATCCTTGCCTTGGCTGCATTCATTAATGGTAACTGGTAATACCAAGAGCAGGCAATGAAACAGTGGAGCCAATTTTAACCACTGAATTTTTCCAAACCTTTTACCACTGAGGACCATAAAGAAGCTATTAACCAACTTGCATTACTTAACAAAGCATTTCTCTTTAAAAAGTATTCAGAGGCATAGCTGACTGCTCAATTCCAAACTTCTGATAACCATAAAATCCTAAGTGTCAGCATGTTGCAGTTGCAAAATTCCATGCAAACACACAGAGAGCTGTTGCTTTAAGCTGACCCTCAGAAGTGTACGCTATGTAATGGTACAACCACCACTAGCTTTCTTGAAACACTCAAATTATTGCCAAATTCACAGCCTGCAAAGAGGATCTTGAATGGTACGGAAGATATTTCACAGCTGCCAGTGTTCAATCCCTCTGGCATCCTTGCAAATCAAAACATCAGTTTCTAAATGTACTCCTTCTATGAGAGTAACAGCAGCCAACAATTAAATTAGGTGTGAGCTCCTAAAATTAACATCACTGGGAAATCGCCAAAGTGGTTATGCATAAAATCCCACTATTGTAGTAGTATTTTTGTTCATCTAGAGTTGGGAGGGTGAAACTACTTTCAGTTCTGTGTATTTTTTGTCACTTGCATGTCTTTCAGTTAGCACTACATCCCACCTCTCTTTTTACTTTTTCAACATCCATTTCTTCAAGGATTCCTGGGAGCCAGGCATAGTTCTTGATAATGGAATTTGATAAGGTCAAAGATAAAACAAAGATATTCTCATGAGTATCTAGAAAAAGGTGATGAAGAGCCAGTGGGTTTCTGAAATTTCTCAATCTTTGACATCCTCAACAATGTGGGTTTCCAAATTTAATCGGGAGATGGGGTTGCCACAATGAATGGTCCTCTCTCAACCCAAGGTCCAAGTCAGACCTACTTGCCTTTCCTGGACTAGCAGCAAATTCTGCAGTAATACCTGAGAACAGAGCTTTTGCTATGACATTTTCTATGTTCAGTGTCATGGTTCACAAGCCTATGGTAACTTTATTCAGAAAAAATATCCTTTCTTTGTGGTGAAAAATAACCAAAGATTGGGAAGTAAAACCACTGTTTTCCGGATTTCAACCCAAACAAACAGGTCTCTAGTGTATAAACTGAGGCACGACAAATATTTAATTTGAGCAACAGAGGAGGAGTGAGGAACGATTATATTAAACCATCCCACTGGTGGAAGAGCTCAGATCTGTCACGAGCTCTGTAAGCACCTTCAAACACAGGAGTAAATCTTTGATGAGATCCTGAAAAGGTAGCGAACTTCTGTGGCCAAGAGGGAGACCCAGAGGCTCAACACAGACAGCATTGGAACATATTGGCTTACAAGTCGGCCTGGTACCAGATTACAACATGAAGAGCATCCTAAAAAGAAAATAAAAAAAGACACATAAAGACTAAAAGGAAAGAAGATTTGATGCACCAGGTGGGAAGATTAAATACAATACTTACCTAGAAAGATATTAAGCTTTAATATAAATTGGCAATTTAAAACAAAACATACTGACCAGAGACTATTACATAGGCCAGAGTAGAACACAGAACCCAGGAGAAGACTTGTGCTATGTGGTAAGTCATGCCGGGCAGAGCTGGGAGAAGACAGGTGACAGATGCTACTGGGTCAGCTGGTTTTCCCAAGAATAAAAAACAAAATTAGATTCCTACCTGACCCATACATAAAAAGTATATTCTAGATGAATGTTAGACCTGAATGTAAAATGAAAATTTTTAAACCTTTTTTTAATTTTTAAACTTTAAGAAGAAAATATAGGTGAATATTTTCCTGCCTAAGTTAGAAAAGAATCCCTACACAAGACACCCTCTCACGAAAAAGAAACCCACAAAATGGAAGCTAAAACAATGATAAATCAACTATCTTAAAAGTGTTAGTGTCAAAAGGCCCCACAAATAAGAAAATGGCAGACTATACACTGAGAAAAAAAAATTTGAATTTTATATAACAAAGGAATGCTATCTTGAAGATATAATGAAATTCCACATATTAATTAGAAAAAGATAAATGGCACCAATAGAAAAAAAAAGGTCAAAATATCTAAGCAAGAATTTTATAAATCAAAATAAGTAATGAAATAGTATTTTTTTAGCTATGGAACTACTGAGATGTTGCTATTTTTTTTTAAACATTTTATTTATTTATTTGACAGACAGAAATCACAAGTAGGCAGAGAGGCAGGCAGAGAGAGAGGTAGAAGCAGACTCCCCACTGAGCAGAGCCCGATTTGGGGCTCGATTCCAGGACCCTGGCATCAGGACCTGAGTAGAAGGCAGAGGTTTTAACCCACTGAGCCACCCAGGCATCCCTGAGATGTTGCTATTAAGTGTTAGGTATCTTTCCTTCATTTACAATTCCCATTCAGATGTCTGTACCCACTATTCCACATAAAGATTTCCACATGGTAGCTACACACCCCTCAGTGACTATTCTTTACTGAAACCACTGTCAACACTAATATGTTTCAGCTTTGTTTAAATAATCTGTTTAAACATTTTTCACTTATATTTACAAATGAATTCATAAAAAGTTATTATTTACATTAAAGTATCAGACAAGAAGGATACAATATCACCTTCCTGAGCATAGGGACTGAATTAAACTTAGATTCCCTCATTTTTAGAACAGCAAATATATTCAGCTCAGAGTCCTTACGTGAAGAAAACTGTCATGAAGACGTGCAAACTGCCAGCACTTTGGTAACACCTTAAAAATACTACTTATTTTTATACACCTGACCTAACTGGATTTTTTAAAAATCATGGGAAAAAAAAAGTCAATGTCATTTGAAAGCATCAAACTAATTATTTTAAATAATTTTTAGGTTATCTGTAATAAATTACTTAGAACGGATAAAAGTGATTCTCCCACTAATCAAAACATTTCATAATTTGTTTATTTTTTGTAATTTCTTCAAGCCTAAAATAATTTGTAATAATTTTCCTCCATCTTGAAAGGGCAAATGTCACTTTCTTTCCAGGATTTCCTCATAGCATTGCAAAATGACCAAAAATAACATTTCTAAATTAAAACTACATTTTTGTCTCCTATGAATTAATATTTTTATGAAGCTTTGCTAAACAGGCATATTTTTAAAATTCCTAGATGTATTTTGATGCAATTAAATACCTTTTAATGTAATATTAGAACATTTTATCTGAAAAAAATAAGTAAATTAAACTAAAAAGACATCATTTCTTCAAATAATGAAGAAAACATTACACATTTGAAACTACTCGAGGGTTGGCGGTAAGCAACAATCCCACAATGAAGTCTAATTATAAGAACTTCCAGGTGACCATCATATCTTAATGCTATCTAAAACACATGCCTTAAGCAAGTGAACTATGGTTCTCATATGAACATCTTAAATTGAGCTGCACTAAGATCAAAGAGGAAAATAATGAACTCATACAAGCTTAAAGAAAGCTTCAAATATAAAACCTACATGAAGAACATGGCTGCAAACTTCTACATTCACATTTTCACTAACTTAAGTAAAATGAGCTTAAGTTAAAGTGGAAGTTACGTTTTAATAGCTTTTAGCAGGTACTTCTTTCCTAAATGATGCATAATCCAGTAACTCCCTTTCAGAGAACACAGACATCACTGACTTTCTTCATTTATGAATGAAATACTATCATTTATTTTAAGAGCAAGTTTATAATACATACAGCTTTTTATTTGAACTCTATAAATAACTGACCTACTTATTTACAACAGGCTCAATACCCAGTGCCGTCAGGTTTAAGCATAAGAGAAAACCAAACACTAAAAATTAATAATGTCATCCATCAATGAGCATGGCACACCCCACAAATTTTATTTCAGATATGCTAATACCGGTCTTATGAACAACACATAAACATATGGGCCTCGACTAACAAAATGATGAGACTTTTGCTTTGGACCCTTCACGTGGAGTCAAACTAAAGCAGAAAGTATAACCTTCCTGAATAACGTAAAAAGTCATGCTGGTGCTTTTTCTAAGTTGACATATAAATAACAAGTAGAAAGCACCGATACTTAGTATGTTGAGGTTTGAAACTTGTATACACCACTACACCCATGTAAACACCACCCAAAACAAAAATATAAAACGGAGAAAATGTCCATACCCCAAAAAGCCCGCCTTTACCCTTTTCTAATAACAAGTTCTTCTCCTTTCCCTGAAGGAAAGGTGTTTGATCTTTTTTTTTTTTTAACAAAGCAAATAGAACTGGACATTTAAATACTTTCATCCACAATTTATTGCATTGAAATTGCCACCATTAACAAATCTTGAATGTCATCTGCAAATGTTTTTGAGAGCCTGAGTGGTAACAAAATTTCACCTTTTAAGTATCAGATTACTGAGAAAAGTTAAGTTTTAAGTCATTCATAAATAAATCTAAAAAAAAGGGTAATTAGAGAAGAAAACGGTGAAAACTTTAGAAACTTACGTGCCAAGCACTGGACAAACTACTGTAGACTAATGTTCTTTATTTGTTGTTCACAGCAATCCTGAGAGATAGTTATGGTTATCTTTATTTTGGAAATGAGGAAATTGTGATGCTATGAAGTTAAGTAATTTGGCCAGGATTCCTCATTTGTAGAGCCAGGATTCAAGTCCAGACCTTTTACTGCAAAATAGATGCTCTGGTACCACACTCCAAGCAGACTCTAGAGTGGTTAGTATTGTTTGGAGTAAAAAATAAAATAAAATATCAGGGCTTCCTATCTCTCTGTCTGTGCAACTTCCTCTCTGCCTGTGCAACCACTTACTTGGCTGTGTGGTAATGGGAGGTGAGGCTAAGCAGTGGCAGAAGTCCAAGGAAATGGACAAAAGTCTGTCCTGGGAAAAGTCAGACCTCAAGTATTCTCCTTGAAGCAGTTTGTGAAAATCCTACTGCTGGGTGCAGGCAAGAGCCTAAAACCCACCTTCCCAAAGCTGAAGCAGATCACCCATGGGCAGGATTTCAAGGAGTGCTCAGGAGAACTCCTGCCTCACTGACTTCAGCAACATGATCAAAAGGATGAAGGCACTGGTAGATTTTAAGAGAAGTTTTGTGTATTTTTGTTTTCTTGGTTTTGGTTTTTTTGGGGTTTTTAGGGAGGTAATTCCAACCAACTCAATGGAGACAAGATGATGATATCTGACATCTAGTCACCCGTGGCAGCTTAGGGAATGGTGACAATGTCTGGTTTTGGTTTTGGTTTTTCAATATCTTTCTGGCTACATTTCAGAGCATTATCAGCAGACAGAAGCATGCAGAACCCCTATGACCAGCATGGATACTTTTAGCTGAGCAAATCTGTAAAAATATTTCCTTAATAACAAATAAGCTCGGAAAGCCAGATTATATTCCATTGCAAAAAGATATTCTGCTTGTCAGAATACCTACCAAAACATTCATTTAAGTACAACTTTGAAACCTAATATGTTCCTTTCAAAATCTCTGATAGGTGGTCAAAGATCGAAAAGGAGATGTTAGTCTGAATGCTCCTCCCAGGGTATGACATCAGTGATTCTTTTTTTCCACAACCAGATTTGCCCAGAATGTTCATGCAAGATAGACTGCCCAACAGCCTTACAGAATCTGAGCACTTTTTAAAAGATTGCCAATAAAGAGGTTTTCAGCAATGTTTCCATTATTCTCTTCTCAAACAAGACAGATATGCTTGAGGAGAAAGTGCAAACGGTGAACATGAGAGATTATTTCTTTTTTTAAAAGTAATTATTTACTTATTTTAGAGAAAGAGAGAGAGAACATGCACACATAAGAGTAGGGGGAGGGGGGCACCTGGGTGGCTCAGTGGGTTAAGGCCTCTGCCTTCAGCTCAGGTCATGATCTCAGGGTCCTGGGATCAAGCCCCGCATCGGGCTCTCTGCTCAGTGGGGAGTCTGCTTCCTCCTCTCTCTCTCTCTCTCTCTCTCCCTGCCTCTTTGCCTACTTGTGATCTGTCTGTCAAATAAATAAATAAAATCTTAAAAAAAAAAAAAAAAGAGTACGGGGAGGGATGATGGGAGGGAGAGAGGAGAGAGAGAGAATCTCAAGGAAACTCCCCACTGAACATGGAGCCCAAGGTAGGGCTGGATCTCACCACCTTGAGATCCAAGCTGAAACCAAGATTCCAATTAAGCCACCCAGGCTCCCCTAAGAGATTATTTCTTCCAGTTTAAAAGGGATCAGCACTGCTTAAAAGACACCTAAAAATCCCTGGTGAAGTGCTGCTGAAGTAAGTCCCAGGACCAGTAGCAGAAGGCCTGCCACCCCCACTTCACAGTCCCAGCAACGCAGCAAACACCCATCTTGTTTGCCACAGTGTGAAGGATACTATTCTTCATGACAACCTCAAGCAACTTGTGCTGCAGTGATTCACAAAAGACTAGCTATTTTAATATATTTGTGTGTTTTTAATGGTTTTATTTTGTTTCTTAAAATAGACACTTAAAACAGGAATTAGAAAAATCTTGACTCCATGTTTAGTCTCTTAGAAATCTTAGTCTGGTCTGCAGACTTTGACTTATGGATGAAACCTGCTGAAAAACAAACCGCCAGTACCTGTTGTAGACATCAGGCTTTGGTCTGTTTCACTATGGCTACAACTGGAGTTAAGCTGTAAGTCCCCAGAAGATCTCAGACTAAGTATACCTTAGGCTTTATATTCTTCCACTTTTCAAACTGAATATTCTAGTGGTGCCAACTACTGGTGTCCTAACATACTTGTAGGTATGAGGTTAAGCACAACTAAAATGAACATAGTCTTTTGTGTACCTTAATACATAACAGTAACGGACCGGTTACCTATCTTTACTGAGACCTCCTGCTTTGCAAGGGATAGATGAAAAAAAGTTTGATCTAAGGAATGGCATTCGATTGGTTTACACAGATTCAACCTTCATGTTTTTTAAGCTGCTTTACAACCCCTGGTGATTTTGTTTTTAGATTCTGTGGTTTCTAAAGATGATATCCTTGCTGTTGTAAAGTTTACATAGATTTCTGGGGTGGCTGCGTGGCTCAGTCAGTTAAGCATCTGTCTTCAGCCCAGGTCACGATCCCAGGATTCTAGGATGGCACCCAGCATTGGGCCCTTAATTAGCAGGGAGTCACCTTCTCCCACTGCCCCTCCCCATGTTCGTTTTCGGTCTCTCTCTCTCTCTCACACACACACACACAAATAAATTAATAAATCTTAAATAAATAAATAAATAAAAGTTTACATAGATTTCTGGTCTGATGCTAATGAAGAATTTGCCAGTGGTATGAAGGAGCAAAAGGCACACGAAGGCTACATATAGTGTCCTGATCAAGAGGAAAGAGTGAAATGTAATTGGCCTTTTGCATATTTAATTATCAAGTAATTGATGTGCCATATGTGAAGTATTTTGGCCGTGTAAGGGCAATCAAAAAATGCAAGCAAATTCATGATAGAACTGTCTAAATAAATACATCCTTTACACATTTTTTACATATTACAGTATACCATTTTTTTATACAATATAAGAAAACACATTTTTAAACATTAAAAAAAATAAAATGTCACTATTTTCATAAAGCTTATTTTATTAGCATCAGAGACATTTATATTGGAAGGGATTGTAAGGTCATACATACTGATGTTAGAATTTTTTAAATAAGGAAACCAAAGGAGAGAACAGGAAGGAGTTAAAATTGGACATACATGCCAGTCTCCGCCAAGTCTGGATGCCTGTCCTCCACATTCATAGTTTTCAAACATCTTTAGTTTTTCAATGCTTTTCTCAAAAGTAATCAAAGGCAGTAGTTCGGTACAAAATACAGACTGAAGCAGAGAAGTTCTGCTTGACACAGGTAGGAAATCCCAAGTCCTGGGCCACTCCCTCACACTCCCCCAGGTCTATTTCGGAGGAATCCCTAAAGTTTGTTAGAATACAGTTTGAGAACCATCTGCTCTACACCAGGTCATAAACCTGGAAAAAAGTCAACTTTAAAAATGGGAAAAATGTGAAAAAGTAAACATCAATATGAAAGATAAATTACAGTTCAAATAACACTATGAGAAGTGTCACAAGTTAGTTCATCGCTAAGCACCAAATGAGTGAGGCTGAAATGGGCATGCCAGGAGTTCAGAAAAGGAAACGTCTAGCTAGTGTGTGCTAGCTGGGGTCTGGAGTGAGTTACCAAACAGAAGGTCTAAAATGTGAGTAGTACTGAAATAAGCAGGTAGTAGTAAAAGAGGAAGACGTAAAGGCAAACAGCATTAGCAACTGCAGTGAAACAAGCACCATGTAATTTCAATACCAGTAAAAGTAGCTAGGCTCAAAGGGTGGGCCGGGAAGCTGAAAAAGGTGAAGTTTAACCCAGAAATATGTCGAGGCCAGATTATTTCAAGTTAATGAGTTCTGACTTTATCCTGAAGGCTACAGGAAATCACTGAAGGTTTCTGAGTCAGGTAGCTATATGATCAAAGTGTTTTAGGGATTTTATTCAGACAGTGGTGTAAAGATATTCTAGGAAAGAAAAATTGGAGGAGAAAGATCAGTTAGGAGGCTATTTGCAGACATCCAGGCATGATAATGATCAAAACCAGGTTAAAAGATGAAAGTCCATAAAAAGGGGGGAGGGTGTAGAAAAAATATCAGGAAGGAAGAGTTGAAAGGCCTTAGAAAGTGACCCATCATTCCAGGTTTTAGAAATACAGTCTGGATATTTATGAGAGATCTTGTAAAGAGAATTCACATTTCAGAAGATAATTGAATGGCATGACCTCTAAGCTTCCCTTCCAGTTCTGAAATTAAAATTCTATGTAGCAGACTGAATATGTTGATAAGAAGTGGGGGTGGGGAGGAACAAACACAAATGAAAAGTTTAAAGCCTGCGTGAATACGAGAATGATAGATATAATTTCCAAGGCGAGACATCTATTATTGACCATTCCCAAAGAGAAATAAAGATCAGGTACAATTCCTTTAAAAGTGTTGAAGTAATTTAAGTCAAAAAACCAAGGAGCATATTATGGAGCATGATCCTCTAGAGTCAAGTGCCTGTAATGATTTAATGACCCACATTTTCCCAGGCTATACATCAAGGAAATAGCTCAGAAGAAAGTGAACTGGGTTATCAGCGCTGAGATAAAATAGTGCAAAATCATTCAACATGTGGTCCTTTCAAATGGTCACGCAGACACTCAATAGGCAAATTACCTCTAAATATAAAAGAGAACAACATATGTACTTTAGAGTTTGGATCTTTTATATGTATATTTTTCCATCATTAGTTCTTGGTCTTCTGAAGGTATCATTATATTCTGTTTCATTTTCTTTGTAACTCTGCATAGCATTAATTAACACATTTTATGTAAAAGAGTTGACTAATTTGTGTTCAATTTTAGTCCACTATTATGTCTAGATCTTTTTTCACTTATTAAATGTATAGTGAGTGATTCTCATTTTAAAAATTTATAGCTAATTATTATTCTGAAGTATACTTCCCCAAACGTGCTCCCAATGAGATTTACTGTCAAAATTTCTCACCTCTTTTTCAATTTATAAAAGTGGTTTGAATTCTGCATCTAGTCTCCAGTATTCCCAGTGTGATCTACAAGTACTGTCATATTCTCCTAGGCTGACAGGTTACAATCAGCAAATTTCATCCACAGGTTCTTAGTTCCATTATCCAAATTGGATGATACACTTTTTAAACAGCAATTATTTCTAAGAAATTTATTTCCTTGTTTACAAGGCCCCAAGAAGAGTAACTCGTCATATATCCCAAACGTGCAAAGGAAAAATTATTTCTGGGTACCAGCTAAACATGTGGGACTGTGATATTAAGAAGTTGCCCAAATGATACTTAAGAGATACAAGTTATCTCATCAGAAGGAAACTGACTACCAGGGGAATAAAGAATTGAACTAATCCACTCAAGACAGTGATGGAGTTATGTTCTTGAAGACCTTTCAGAAATAATAGGTTAGGGCAGACAACCTTTTTTTGGCTCTGGGTTACTTAGACAGCCACCTGCTGTAGTTTAAAACAAATATATCAAGGTTTCTTATAAAATTCTAGTTCACTAAAAATTTCTGAAGAATAAAATCTGTAGAGTATCGATGAATGTTGAAGCTAAGTCTACCTTTCTTTAAATTTCAGGAGCAAAGGATAACTGTAAAAACCCTCAAGTTTTGTCCTTAGTTATAAATAACACTATCAGTGGCACATGCAAATATAATTTTATCCATCACATGAAAGTCCTGGCTCAACACATTTTAGAGTCAAGATAGAGGGGCACCTGGGTGGCTCAGTGGGTTAAGCTGCTGCCTTCAGCTCAGGTCATGATCTCAGGGTCCTGGGATCGGGCCCCGCATCAGGCTCTCTGCTTAGCAGGGAGCCTGCTTCCCTTCTCTCTCTGCCTACCTCTCTGCCTACTTGTGATCTTTCTCTGTCAAATAAATAAATAAAATCTTTAAAAAAAAAAAAAAAAAAAAGAGTCAAGATAGAAAATGAATTCTCTAAGTATTATAAGGCAATGCTGTTAGAATGTGAGGACTGTACATAACAATTTCAATTTACTGTGTTTAACTGGACATTACTGCAATTTAACCAGTCATTATAAACCATGGTCACATTTTAGCTCAGCTGAGTTAATTTGGAAAGTAATAAAATGTGTTTTTAGAATTTACAGCTTAGGTACCCCGACAATAAATATCAATACACTCAATTCCAAAAGAGCTTTTTCATGAAAAATAATTACGATGTTTTACTTTGATCTCAATAGATTAAAAAAAAAATAAAGTCAGCCTGCATATGTTGCTAAAGCCTAACTGATACTGAATTTAAATTTGATAAAGGAGTTATTAAATAGAGAAATGCAGTTTCCCATGCAGACACAACCATTAACTGACTTTGGTGGCTGTATTTATGGTAGTGGTATCAAGTCCTTATTAATTCCTGGGTGGTTTAATGTTGTAAGACCTAATAGATTCCTAGAAGCACCTGTCAGATGACACATCAAAACTTAGGTGGAAGATAAAGCAGTGAAGAACAAAGAAATGAACTTAGAACCCCTTCATAAATCCTCCCGTGTTTCTTAAGATAAATAATAAAATTCAAATTCTTTGGTATAGCACGCTTTCATGATCTGACCCCTCTCTGCCTTTGTGGTCTCCTATTTTCTCTCAATCCCTAGTACATTAACCTACTGAACCATCCCCTTCCCACCCCGCCCCATTCACTGGCATCTGTACTCCACGACTTTCTCAGCAGACCCCTTCTCATTCTTGCACTCATTCTTAACCTCTCCCTGAGAGTATAGCTACTTTCATAAGGATTCCCACAGTGCACTGTGCATAAACCTGTCACTGTACCTAATATGGTAACTATTTACTGTTTGCCTTCTCTTCTTGAGATGAAACAAACAGTAATTTTGCTTTCTGTATAATTCCCAAGACCGAGTAAGTAGGTATTTAAAAAAAAATAAATAAATGATTAGATTTTAAATAAAAGTAATAAAATTAGAAATGTCAATATGCCATACTTAAATACAGGATGGGTTTAACATTTATTTAATACATGAAACAAATACTTATTTAGCACTTATGATGTACCAGACATTATACTAAGTGAGGAATGGATATAAAGATTTATAACAAAAACATAACTATGAAGACACAATTTATCAGGTGAGATAAGAATCTTACAACCTATTGTATATAAACGAAATAGTATACTATAAGAAGGTCTGAAAAAAAGATCTGGTATCCACTCTGAGGTCAAGGTCATTAGTGCCTACCTTCTGCCCCACCAAGTCTGCAGACAGCTTCCAAGAATAGTTCCATCTTCTCTGGTAAAGAGATTTTGTTTCAGGTGTCCTCACTCTTCTCAATTTCAAACCATTTGTTCTATTCTGACTGGAGTTTCCAGTTTGTACTCTCCCTCAAAGCGTAACCATTCAGAGTTGTTGAGTCATTGCCTGATTTTGGCTTCTTCCCAGGATGCTGTATTATGGAATGCATCCCGTGGCTCCACCTTCTGTGGTCTTCCCATAAGCGATGGCCACCCAGCCTCAGGCTGTGGGTCCAAGAAACCCACCCAACATTTCTGTCTCTACTTGACTGGGAAGGGGGAATCATGAAGCCAGAATAAAGAAGAAGGTTTAACTCCTTCTGACTGGACTGAAAGGTGAAGGCTGTAAGGGGCAATAGCATTTGAGTTGGTCCCTACCTTTCCAGGCAGGTAAAAATAATAAGGGGAAGGAATTCTAAGTTGAGAGGCCTTCCTGACTGAGCAATGGCATAAAATTGGGAACAGAAAGGGCTTCAGAGAAAGTCAAGTAGACTAGCCCGCTTTAGTCTCATTCAATCATCTATCCAGTAAATACGGAAGCAGATGAAATAGGTTACAAAATACCTAGAAGTGCGAGATTATCATTTTAAAAACCAAGGAAAATTCTACCTTTTAGGAAAAAAAAAAAGATGAAATCCATTTGGCAAAAAGAACGGGCTAATGGGTTACAAATGATAACAAAGAAGAAGAAGGAGGAGGAGGGGGAGGGGAAAGAGGAGGAAGAGAAGAGAAGCAGGACTTCATGAAACTGGCCATATGCAATCTCAAAGCTATTTGAATTACTTGCCAAAGTACTTTAGTCAAATAAATTTCTTTCTTTCTTTTTTTTTTTTTTCAAAGATTTTATTTATTTATTTGACAGACGGAGATCACAAGTAGGCCGAGAAGCAGGCAGAGAGTGAGGAAGGGAAGCAGGCTCCCTGCGGAGCAGACAGCCGGATGCCATGCGGGGCTTGATCCCAGCACCTTGGGATCATGACCTGAGCCAAAGGCAGAGGCTTTAACCCACTGAGCCACCCAGGCGCCCAATTTCTTTCTTTCAATTCAGTTTTCTCGTCCACAAAAAAGAATAATTTTCTCCCTCCACTATACTTTAAAAATATCAACTTTACTGATTTGTTATGCCTTTTTTATATACTTATCCAACTGTGTATTTGTTGGGCCTAATATCTTCTTTTCATTTAAACTGTCAACATTGAGCATTTGACATTTTATCATGTGTTTTATTTGACTAGAGCAAACCCTAAAGATACTTTTGTTGTTTTTTACATATTGTGTCATTTTTAGTTGGAATTGGAAGTACAGAAGGAATTCTAAAGGCAAAAAGGTAAAGTAGGATTCAATTCCCAAATACAATGTAACCTAAAAGTACTCCATTTTGTCACAGTGGGCAGGTATCAATTATACACTAAAGAGAAAAAAATAATAGTAGGATTATTGGATTTCCATTTTTTCCTATAGTTTTTCCAGTTACATTCTCTCATTTTATGTAAAATTTTGTATTTTCTTCATCCAAATAATCATAAATATCTCATATGGCTGTCACCTATGTACAGGCACAGTCAACATCAAGAAAGTAAGTGTGTCATTTAAGTGTGTCTGCATTTCATTTTTTAGGTCTCTGCATATCAAGATACAATTTCAACATACAGTACATTTGGCTTCCCTGAAAATAAAAGTGGAGAACCACTTTGGTTGGCAACGTTATAAAAATTTTCATTTTCCTCTTAATGAAATTATTCTTCATAGGGGAAAAAAAAAATATATATATATATATATCTCCTGTGAATTATGTATTTGGACCTGAATAAAGAAAAGATAATCCTCTCTTTAGCTTTAGAAAGCTTTACTTTCTTAGAAAGAAAGTTCTTTCTTTGTGGCTTCAAATTTTAAAAGGCAAAATGATCAGAAGGCACAACCTGCATTAGGTTATCTGGAATGAACTGTGCTTGGAGTTTCTGTTTTTGTTTTTATTAACTATTTTGAAAGCTTGTGACTAGCATTAACTGAGACTGTTTGAAGACCACATTTACACAATAGGCCCCTGACAAATGTTTTGTTTTGTTTTTTTAGGGTTTTAAGATTCATTTATTTATTTATTTGGGTGGGGGGAGTGACAGGCGGAAGGAGCAGAGGGAGAGGGAGCAGCCAACTTCCTGCTGAGTACTGAGCCAGAGGCAGGGCTTACTCTCATGACCCTGAGATCAGGACCTGAGCAGAAATCAGGAGTTGGAGGCCCAACTGACTGAGCCACCCAGGTGCCCCTGATAGTTTTTGATAAATGCCTAACAGATTTCTCCTCCTCCATTCTTCCTCCACATCACTTCATGGTGATGGCCACAAACTTCCTGAAATGTTCTGCCTCATGGCACCCCTCGCCTGGTTCTCTGCCTTCCTCTCTGGCTACTCCTCATTTTGTCTTCCTGGCTCTAGTTCATCAACGTGTCCCATAAATGTCAACAATTCTTAGGACTCTATCTTCGATCCACTATTTTTCTCTTTATACTTTGTTCCAAAAAATCTCCTTAAGTATGGCTTAAACAGCCATTTATGTGTTGATAAACTCTTATTCCCATAGAAGAGATCTCACCTCTGGGTTCTAGATTCGTATCTCCAACAATCTACTGGATATTTCTTCTCGATGACCTTCAGGTACTTCACACGAAATAAACTCCTAATTGAACTCACTGAATTTTATAAAAAGTCATTTATTTCTCCCCATGCAACACTCCACCAGTTGCACAAAAATAAATTGGACAATGATCTTGACTCTCACTCACCGCATAGTATCAGTCAAGCTCCAAATCCCATGGGTTCCACTTTCTTACTATTGTTTAAACTCTTCAGTGATTTTTCCAACCTACCACCAACATCTGCGATCAGGCCATCATCATCTCTTACACATAAGTTTTCTAAGCCCTCTCCCTGCCTCTGAGCATGCTCTCATCACCAGACCACCAAAATCCTTCTTCAAACTTTAGCTGTATTTAAACTAAAATAAATCCTTGTATTTAAACTTTGTACTAAAACTTTGTATTTAAACTAAAATAAATCCTCAAATCTTTGCTCTCCCCCACTGCCCACAAGATGATCTGCCATGTCCTTTATGATCCCTGTAAGTCCCTGACCTTAGAGAGTTTACTGATTTACCTGGAGAGACAAAACATTGAAAAAAAACAAGTAAATAAAATAGAACCTGACTGAAATAGTTCAACTGAAATAAATACATGAAGAGATGGAAGGACGTACAAATTAATAGCTGTTGATACCACTAGCATGATGCTTGAGCTCCAGAACAAAAGAGAAAAAAAAAAAATCCAGGATTTGTACTAAGGAACAGAGAAGCAGTGACAGGCCATTCTTCCTACTCTTTCCCCACATATTAAGATGACTGACTTAAGGCACACTTGAGAAAAAAGTGTGAGCTCACCATTAAAAAAAACAAAAAAAAAAAAACCAAACAAACAAACAAAAAAAAACTTTAATGTGCAATACAAACGTGTTATAGACTACTGTAGTGAGGTAAAAATTAATTTCACTTTGTCCCATGAAAATCAACACAAATATGCATAGTCCACAGGGCAGGGTTTCTAAAATAGGCTAAGAATATGTATGCTCCTTCAGCTAAAAA
Organism: Martes martes; assembly: GCF_963455335.1. Classification (NCBI taxonomy): domain Eukaryota; kingdom Metazoa; phylum Chordata; class Mammalia; order Carnivora; family Mustelidae; genus Martes; species Martes martes. The sequence goes on along the minus strand of NC_137896.1, from coordinate 94,218,082 downwards.
GAAAATTCAGTCATCTTCACCTCTCTCAGCTTAACATACATTGTCTGTCTCCTAAAGAACCTCTACCAAAATGTGTCAGTTATTAGATACTAACTACTGTTAGCTCACCCTTTGGAAACTGTCCTCCGCTAAGCCGTATTATGGAATATTAAGTAGCACACAGGGTTAGGAGCTGAGCTTCCCTCTGGCATTTATTTTTTAAAAGTTGTTGAATCTTCTGGGGTGCCTGGGTGGCTCAGTCTGTTAAGTTTCTGCCTTCGGCCTGGGTCATGATCCCAGGATTCTGTGATGGAGCCCAACGTAGGGCTCTCCGCTCAGTGGGGAACCTGCTTCTCCCTCTGCTTGCTGCTCTGTCTGCTTGTGCTCTCTCTGTCTCTGTCAAATAAATAAATAAAATCCTTAAAAAAATTGTTGAATCGTCAAGGTTACATAATAAAATCAATAAAATGAAATTTAATAGGACATTTTTTCAACACTGGCTTAGCATTCACTTTTTATCGCCTCCCTATAACAACGGTAGCTGCACTCCTATTTTGAGTAATGACACAAGTAGGTGATACACACATAAGTCTACATATGGCAAAGCCAAATTGGGTTAGAGGGAAAGAAATGCTTCTTGCACCACCCCCATTGGTGCATTTGGGTCAAACTAGGCTCCAGAAAGGCCTCTTAGAGGTGGCTTCCATTATAATGAGGGAAAAGAGCACTGACCATGCCCAAGGTCAAAAAACTCTGTAGTCTGGGAGAAGAAACATGCCATTTAGTCTAGCTTGTGATTGCATCTCATATGAATACTTTGCATTACCAATGTATAATTTGGCAAATCACGCTATTACCAAATTAATGAAAACTAAGTACATGTTGCACCAGTATACTTGCTGAGTTCCACATAGCGTAATTATGAGTTGGCTTAAAGAACAATATGTGACTCAAAGACTTGTCCACATTTTGCTCAGAGTTTTAAAAAAGAAATTCATAAACTATATGTGAAAATAACTACTTGCATCATTAGTACTGAATTTTATATACCTATTTTCCTCATAGAGTAAAATAAGATTGTTTTGGCCAAATATGAACCCCATCCTACCCCTTACTCATGGATTTATAGACCACAGACCACTGGAGACCAACAATGATGCTGAGAAAAAGGGATGCATTCTCAGCACTATAACTATACCTTTCCCTACACAATACATTTAAAACAGAACCAATTAATTGTAATGTATGGTCTCCATAGTGATATATACAATACAACTTTTTTTTTTTAAATCAGTTTTTGTCCTAAGGAGACAAAGGGCATGTTATTACCTAGAGCTTAGTGGGTTTCCATCCAGACCAAACAACTCTGAATCCCACCATAAATTATAGAAGAATAATGAATATATTTTCATACAAATGTGTGTGTGTGTGTGTGTGTGTGTGTGTGTGACACTCAGATGAGAAAAACAACATTGTGAGAAGGAAAGAAAACATCAATCCTTATTATTACATGTTTTTTTTCTCCAGATGTGTAACAAAATATTATCCGCAAAATATAATGAATCATACACCTTATCAAGTCAGTTGGATTTGCATTTCCCCCATCATATCCAATGTATTATACCATGAATAAACATATTCTTGGTACATGAGTGCAGAGGTTGATTTGTATATTTTGTTACTCACATTCATATCTTAGAAAAGAGCAATGTCTTAGAAAATAAGTTCATTAGTAATCTCATTCCTTCTCTGCCACACACAATTTTAGGATCAAAAAAGGATTGCAGGTCCTTTAACATGTAACTCCAATTTGTTTATATACATTTCCAAATTAATAAAAAAGGAAGTGATAGCATGGTGTTCAACAGTGAGTCTCACATATGCATAAATGCACGAGTGTAGCATACATATATAAATACTATATATACATGCCCAAAGCTTTTCTTCTCATGCTACATATATATTCCCAAAAGAAAACCCATAAATGCCAAGGTTAAACTAAATTTTATAGTACAATAAGCAATAAATCATATTCAAACTGTGGACCTCAAATACTGACTATTTTATTTTTTTCTATAATTTCTATGACCATAGTCATCAATTCTTGTTCAGACTCATAGTCTCCATTTAGGCTCTTTTCCTTTGTCTCCATTCACAGAATTTAGGAGCTGCAAAGTCCTATCAAGTTTTCAGCCAGGGGCAGGCTAAAAAAAAATCAACTTTTTAGCCTGGGTGACTAAGAACATAAACAAATGAATCTAACTAAGTATAATATTATTTAAAAACACAAACCTTAGATTGGCAATCATAAATGTTATAGTAGTTAATATTAAAAAGTAATATTATTTCAAAGCTATTACAAAGTTACTGTAATCAAAGTGTGGTAATGACATAAGGATAAATATATAGATTAATGAAATAGAATTTAAGAGTCCAGAAATAACCCTTACATTTTAGGTCCATTAACTTTAGGAGACAAATAATACTAAAATAACTGGATATCCACATGCAAAAGAATGCAGATGAACCCCTAACTCACACCACATACAAAAATTAACTAAAAACAGATCAAAGAAATATAAAGATTAAAACTACAAAACTCTTGTAAGGAAAAACAGATGTAAATTGTTGTGATTTTGAGTAAGACAATTGCTTCTTATGACACCAAAAGGGCAAGCAACCCCAATTAAAAACAGATAAATTTGACTTCATCAGATTTTTTTTTTTAAAGTGTGCTTCAAAGGACACCATTAAAAAGTGAAGATAATCCACAGAATGGAAGGAAAAATCTGCAGAAAATATATCTGATAAGGGTCTAATATTGACAATAAAGTATAATTATGACTCAATAATAAAAACACAAATACTTGATATTAAATGGACAAAGGATTAAATAGACATTTCTCTAAAGAAAGCATACACTAGCTAATTAGTACATGAAAAGTACAAGATGCCCAATATATTGGTCAGTAAGGAAATGCAAATCAAAACTGAAACAAGATACCTCTTTACACCCACTAGGATGACTATGTTCACAAAGATGGAAAATAACAGGTGTTAGCAAGGATTTGAAAATTGGAACCTGCATACACTGGCAGAGGGAATATAAAATGGTACTCACTTTAAAAAACAGTTTGGCAGTTGTTCAAAAAGTTAAACATAAAATTAGCAAATGACCAAAATTCTACTCTTAAGATATCTAACCAAGAAAATGAAAGCATATGTTTACAAAACACACACACACTAAGCAGCATTATTCACAATAACCAAGAAGTGGAAACACCCCAAATGTCCATCAATTAATAATGGATAAAGCGTGGTATGTCCCTATAACAGAGTATTACTGAACCACAGAAAGAAATGAAGGCTGGTACATGCTACAACATGGATGAGTCTTGGAAACACTATGGTAAGGGGAAAAAAATCAGACACAAAAGGTCAAATATTGTATAATTATATAAAACGAACAGAACAGGCAAGTCTGTAGGAACACTATGTAGATAGCAGGGCTGGCTGGCATGGTGAATGGGGAGTAACTATTTATGACTGTGGGGTCTCTGAGAGTTTGGAAAACCTTCCGAATTTAGTTAGTGGTATAGTTCCATAACTTGGCAAATACTCTAAAAACTACTATATGTTGTACATTTTTCAAGTGTGAATTTTATTTATTTTGTTTTTTTAAGATTTAAAAAAAATGTTTTAAATTAAGAGTCACATGCTCTTCTGACTGAGCCAGCCAGGTGCCCCTAAAGGGTAAATTTTGTGGTATGTTAATTAGATCCCAATTAAAAATGAAAAGGTAGCATGAAAACAATGAAAATTTGGAACAAAATAGAAGGAGGTGAAATTTGGGATGCTTCTCCATGAATGTGTAGCCCTGAGGCTGAGTAAAGAGCTCACTGTGAGCATTTCCTCCTAGTGAAGGCACTTCTGGGATATAGTCACAGTTCCGCTTGTCTGTGACTCTTTGATCATTTTGTGCTTACTATTCTTTTTCTACCATATTCACACTCTATTCTCTTGAACTGTAAGGCTTAAGAGATCTACCGTGTTTTGCGTTTCCAATATCCATCCTCTTTTTCCTCCTAACAGCAAGGGTATAAAAGAGACAAAGTTACATGGTTATTCATCCAACCATCCATACTTGCCACATTCTCCAATTGTTTTTCCTACCTTAGAAGCCAGCAACCTGAATCAAAGCCAAGTTCAATGACACTTCTACAGTTATGTAACAACCAGATTCTTCCAAGTCTATTTCTGTGTTTTAAAAGTGTGTGGACATTTTCACCCTGAGCATTCACAGATGGGTCTCCTTCATACTTTTCCATAACCACCGAGCGGCTAATAGAGCTGCTACATTCAACCTCTCACAGTCTCTGAGGATACACTTCTAACCTAGTAATTTGTCTTCTTTCATCTCCATTACACTGAAATTCTAACCTCAGAGTTTGCTAATGACCTCCAAATTGCCAAAACCAATATATTTTCCCAAGTTCTGATACACATGTACTTCTCTGAAGCATTTGATGCTGTTAAAAATGCCATTTTCTCCAAGTTGTCATTTTCTTTTTCAATTAAAAAAAAAAAAAAAATTCTGCCGCTGATCTTCATCTAGCATTTTGTCCCAAGGCTCAAAGGTTTTCTTGAAGTAGTGAGACAGACACGAGTCGTCAAACATACAGACCACACATTTACCAGTTGTTCAATCACTAGCAAACGAACTTCTCAGAGTTCCGCTTCTTTTTTTTCCTGTAAATTGGAGATCTCCTGGGGTTTTTGTGAGAACAACATGAGATATTGTATGTAAATTTCTTGGCAGTGGACTGAAACATAAATGGTAGCTTTGTTTTTTCTTTTCTTTGCAATGACTAGTGTTATTTTTTCATCATCATCAGAACCATTATTAGTAAAATCTCTTTTATAATAATCAACTTTAAACCCTTTATTCCCGACTCTGTGCTGCCATCCCTCCAAACAACCTTGGAATCCTCTGCTGGACTGAGATGCTGCATGTCCTCCTACCCACCCGCTCCGTCCACCCAAAGTGCTATTAATCATCTCTGTCAACAACCATTACTCATCACTACTTCATGATGGCAACTCCACCCTCTCAGTATCGGGTTTGAAAGCCTGGTGTCAGCCTCAATTCTTCCCTACTATTAAGAAAAGAATTTGTTCCCAAGTTTACTCAACTGTATTTCTGTAACATTTCCTGAAGGCCTCCCTTGAGGCCAGGCTCTCACTGTATCTCACAGACATCACTGATTCTCAGACCTGGCAAAACGTCACTATCAAAATCCAGATTATTGGCACTACCCCACAACTACCAAATCATAATCTCTGGAGTAAGGCTAATAAGTCAGTTAGACTGGCAAGTTTCTGGTGGGTTAGTATAAATGGTCAGAAGGAGAAATCAATGACATAGGGTAGGGAAACAACCTCTGGCAGTCTAACTCCAAAATCAGTTCTTTTCTTTTCTTTTTTTTTAAAGATTTTATTAATTTATTTGACAGAGAGATCACAAGTAGGCAGAGAGGCAGGCAGAGAGATTGAGAGAGAGAGGAGGAAGCCGGCTCCCTGCTGAGCAGAGAGCCCAATGGGGGACTCGATCCCAGGACCCTGAGATCATGACCTGAGCCGAAGGCAGAGGTCTAACCCACTGAGCCACCCAGGCGCCTCCAAAATCAGCTCTTTTCAATGTTTCTTCTCACCCAGTAATGCCAGGTATAATTTCCCCAAGTTTAGCTTCCCAAGTACTACCCTAAAATATGAGCTACCTCTACTACCTACAGAGTCAAGTTCAGTCTTAATTATTCAATATTCACTCATCAAAATCCATTTCAGCATCGACAATAATAGTCGCTGACTATATGAAAACCAAGGATTAAACCTTCAAGGAGTAAACAATCCAAAGTTGGCATAATAGAGACGAAGAGAGGAGACAGTAAGAGTGGGGGGTGACTAACATAGACATCTATTCAATGCCTCTAACGTGCTAAAGAAAAGATCTAAATTGAAACTAATTTTCTCCTTCTCTTGACATTCAAAGTCCCCACTGTCAGGCTGCACCTTTATTCACCCCCATTACCCAGGTTCCAATCAAAATGAACAGTTCCCAAGTTTTCTACAAAAACTCTGCATCTTTTTGTCATAAATTTTGCCTTGCAGTTTGCTCTCTGGAGAGCATGTCTCCCGATATGATCCCACCTCCTTGTGCCCAAATCCTTGTCATTTTCTGTGTCTGAACTACAACAATTCCCCAAACAGGAAATGAGTTCTTCCTATTACTCTGACCTATGTGAAACCGAGTGCCCCCTACACTACATAAAAGATATATTTGATATTTTTCCTATTTATTACATATTTCAGTGACTATTTGAATAATGAATCTTTCAATGAATCCTCACAGGATCTTCCATATAGTACAAATACGTGTTTACTTAATGAACACAGATAAAGAACTAATATGTACATCAAATCTGTATTCTGGTACCTATTAGGAGCTTTATCTGATGAGACAAAGTTCACTGAGATGATATTATCAGTACAAAAGGAGAACTGATTAAGTTATTAATAATGGGGCATATAGTCATTTCTCATTACTAACTGGCTAAATCAGTCTGCACAGTAGTGCCATGTCTTCTGGTAAATTGGCAATAATTTATGTGCTTGTTTAATTGTGAACTATGTTTTTCCTAGCCCAGGAAACTACCTAAACATACCAAGAATATTATCTAACTTTCTTGAGAAAACCTATACAGAACTAGAATATGCTCATAACTATATTCTGGTCTGAAATGTGGGAGTGCCTCTGTGTGAATGTTTATATATGTATATATCCAGATACGTAAACACTCTGGAGATTATGCGCAGTGCTGTGAAGTGAGCATCACATTTTAAAATGAAACAAAACAAAATCAAGCCTAAACCTCACCAGGAAAATCCTATGCACAGTTAAACAGGTAATTCCACTGAACTGAAAGTTTTCACTTTATTGGGTTTAGGACTACAGTGGTAAGAGAACACATAATAGGTGTGAATGCCGTTTTGAGGAAGCTAATCCTACAGACACACAGAGGCATAGCAGTTAACCTATACAAATGAACCATGGGTAAAAAGAAAGAAATTCTATGATGGATTTTAGAACCACACCACTTCATATGGAATATGCCCCCATAAGCAAAGCCATTGTTTTGAAGGCAAAAAGACAGCTAGAACTAAAGAACTTAACATAATTTTCCAGGCACTTAAAGTGTTCCCTAAGAGTCTGCCATATCCAGGGAGTAAGTGGTTCAAATTTAGTAATAGAATGCAAATGAGACCATTAGAAAGGCAATGAATTTAAAAATAAACAGGCAAATTATAAGCACAGGTCATTTTTACAAATTGAGGTAACCTTAAAAGTGAATTACATTTAATGTTCAAATATGCATTGGTACTAGTTTCTCCAAGAACTCTCTCAAAGATACTGGCTTAAATTCCAACATTCAGAGCTCATGTATCACATTCTGTGCCCAGTTTCTGAAACAAAGTGCTTCTCACTGATAATCACCAAAGACAATACATAGCAAGAAGATAAATACTTATACCAAAATTAAGAGGGATACCTGAGGCCCTGACCTCTCTCCACAGACAAAGGTTTCAGATTATAATGAAAAAACCACTCAAGACTAATTCAGTCAATATTTAAATTTATATATCCAGGATTACCGTGAACATAATCAACATAAAAATTACCTATTCTGTATTATTTCCACCCAGGACAGGGCAAGGGGAAAAAAAGCTTAAATTTCAGCAACAATAGAGATTTAGGTTAGATATGAGGAAGAGTTCCCGGACTACTGAGTGCTATTAGGTTCTAGATTAGTCTGGTCAAAAAGGCTGTAGAGCTTTAAGAATCAGATTGATTGCATCCATGTACGGTGACTTAACCCAGAAGATAGAGATAGGTAAATGTGGTGACTCACAAAGATCCTTCTGATTTTATACTATATACTTAAAAACTGGGTAAGTCAAGAAAACTTTTACTGACTGCCTCCAACAAAAATGAACATTTCCCAACAATGCTTTGTCATTTAATCCTTAAAATCAACCTATGAGATAAACATAATCCCCAGTTTCCAGATCTAAAAACTGAAAGTCAGACAGAGGTTACATAATTAACAAAATTAGGGGAGTCACTATTTAAAGCTAGGTTTGCCTCACTTGAAATCCCATTTCGTTGCAGTGTTTTACATGTAAGCAAACAAGGGATATCAATACTTGGCCTCCCTTGGCAAGTAGGTAGGATATCAGAGTCTGCATTTCTGAGCACCAGAGACCTTCAAACACATACTCATCACACATCATGTGAATGCCCAGTTTGTGCATAGCAGTATAACTAGGAATATACCAGTGGACTCTTTCCAATTCAAGCACAATGAGAAGCCATCATTATCATGTATGTTTGATGGTGCTCTAGACCAAATAGACAGCCTGTTTTCTACTTTTCAGATACAGTGAATAAAAGTACTAGTTGGGGTCAGCACAAGGTTGCCTCTACAAATCTTCTACGAACCAGAGAGAATTACATGGAAGAATATCTCTGATTGTCAGCCGTGGTTTCATCTATAATCCTGCCCAGTTCCCAAACAAATGCATAAAACCTTGTCAGTGGGGGGAGGACACTAAATGAGAGAATAAGGACAGCTCAATATAAACCAACTGTCTCAGTCTGTTCAGGCTGCTATAAGAAAATACCACAGCCTGGTTAGCTTATGAACAACAGAATTTTATTCTCACATTTCTGGAAGCTGGAAGTCTAAGATCAAGATGCCAGCAGGGTGTCAGAGGGCTGGTAAGGGCCCTCTTGCAGGTTACAAACTGCTGACTTCTACCAGGCATTAATCCCATTCATGAGGGCTCTGCATTCGTGACCTGATCACTTCCCAAAGGCCCCATGTCCTAGTACCATGACATCAGGCATTACAGCATTTTAATATAAAATTTTGGCAGGTCACAAACATTCAGACCATATCACCTATCATTACTGCTAGAAAAAAAGCTCCTAAAACCTGTTCTATAAATGATGAGTCAGTAGAATTTTCTATTTATATAAAGGACGATGAAATACTTAATCAGAAAAAGAAAGCAATGGTAAATTAAAATACAAGAAAGGGCTCCAGCCTATGAGGCTAATGTGTTTTAATAATTAGATTTTTAAAAAGAGATCTTTGCAAACATTGTAATGGGCCAATTTACAGAACCAAAAATGTGTAAGAGAAAATGAATTTCTTAAAACTCAACAAGAAATTAAATTCAGCAAAACTGCCAATGAAATATTTACATTTTTCACATCTGTTTACTTACTGAGCTCTATTCTTTGATAGGAGCTACATGGACTCTTTTCTTTAGCCAAGGTCAATGGATAATACAGTCAGTTGCGTTTAAAGTATGAGCTTTTCTCTTCTTTTCTGAGTAATTATTGTATTAGTTGACCTTGGCAAAACCTAATATGAAATACTGTTGCCAAGTGAAAATGACATAAGAAAGTCAATGCTTTAGTCAGAATTCTATCCATGACACAGAATACGGTTTGATATAAATCTGTTCCTTACATGAAAAGAAGTATTTCAATAGCCCTTGAGAATAAAAGTATATATTCAGGAACAATTCAAATAAAATAAAACAGCTGAAATGCTAAAACAAAAATTCCTTCAATGAGGTGATTGATTGCTTCCTTTAATTATAGAATAAATTATAGTAATAAACCCATATTGATAATTCAAACTGCCAACATGAATGGGAGCTTTTGAAGTAAAAATCTCTTTCACTGTTTTAGTGTGATGCCACTTCCACTGCCACCTTTCCCTCCTAGCACTGAATATTATTCAGAAGCAAAGGCCCAGAGTACAGGCAGCTAGGTGTTTTCTCAGCTACTCTATACTCCAGTGTATGCCCATGCAACAGTTTTCACATTCTGCTTTTGAAAAGGCAAAAGATGATTTGCTAAAAAGGAAGAAAAGAGATAGGAACAGGGTTTGGTTTTTTTTTTTTTTTTCTTTTTTGTCACCTCTATGGATTAAAGAACTGTGTCACTTACAGGCAATTTGCATACAAAACTAAGATTCACAAAGGGATGGGTACTAAGGCAAGGAGAAACATACTACAGTCAGATCTGCTCCAACCTCCACCATGCTGGCAACCAGCTGGTGACACGGCCTCAGCCTCTCCTGGCTTTTTTGGTTTCCATCTCTAAAATGAGCAAATGCAATGATATGATTTCTAAATGGTCTTTAAAACACTCTGATAGTGAACAACAATAGGCTTAGGATCCATTTGATCTCTGGATTTTGTTTTATGTCTCTTCTGGACAAATCAAGGCAAAGTCACAAAGAAAGAAAACAGAAAGTTGAAGACAAGCGAGACCACAGAATTATCACCATTTTCATCAGTTATGAAGTAAGAATAAATCACTCCCATTTCTGCGGGGCTGTTCTAAGAAGAGGATTAATTTAGATAAACAGAATGTCTAGCACAAGCTAATGCTTTGTATGAGGTGACTTAGGTCTCTTGACCTAATGACCTATTTTTTACCTTTTACAGAGATATTCATATAGGAACCTCAACAATTTAACAGAAGTTGGATGCAGAACCACTAGGCTATTTCGTTCTGGCAATGGGTATGTCAAAACTACCTTCATAAACTAAATCTGTCTGTCTCATTAGAAGGTAACATTTAGAATTATTCCAGGGCTGATATCAGTGTTCTCTGCAGTACAGTGCACAAAATTAGAGTGTAGCATTATGTAGCATATGCCCTCTCGTTATGTCAAAGATCTTCTTCTGTTCTTTTTCCCCCAATAGTCTTTTATTTTTTTAATAATTTTTAGTTATTTATTTTTGCAAGAGAGGGCAAGAGAGAAGCAGAATCCTGCTGAGCAGGAAACCCAGTACAGTACTCAATTCCACGACTCTGGGATCATAACCTGAGCCAAAGGCAGATGCTTAACCAACTGAGCCACCCAGGCGCCCTCCCGCAGTCTTAAAGGAGATACTTCCAACAATTAATCCAAACTAACGCTGAGTGGTTTTCCTCAAATGACGATGCAAAGTCATTTCACTTCAACATCTAGGAGTCTATTAATGTTGTTTCCAATATGTATTTTCAGCCACTAAAACTAAGTTTTATATGCCATCAGACATTAATGTTTATGAAGAAGGGCAGGCATAAAACTGACAAGCAATTCCTATTCAACTTTGCTGACTCTAGCATAAGATTTTATTAATAGTATGACACACTGAAGAATAAAACAGCAGATAAGGTATAACCATTTAACATCCAAAATCTATTCGCAGATACATATTAAAAGAGATGCAGCTATAAGAGCAAGTTGCACATTTCTCTCATTTCCTAAAGTAATAATTTCTATTCATTTAAATGTCCCTCATTGACTTGATGATCTCATTACAACAGGTCCAATGTATTCCACTTTTTAGGCAATAAATCTATGGTAATATTCTCTAAAAGGCCTGTAGGTTTAGCAGGAAGGGCATAGAAGTCTCTGCAGGCAGAGTTGGGTTCCAATGGTCACTTTCCAACTTAGTAGGCAAATGATTGTGGGTAAATTAGTTTACCCGAATATGTTTCATTTTATTCATGATATAAGGACTAGAAGTACTTCTCAGAGTTTCTGGAAACAGTCAGGATCCAAACAATGCTAATATCCCAAAACTTACGCACATTGTGTTGCATCTGGTATAGAGTTACTGGATGGGTGGATGGGTGGGTGGGTGGATGGATGGATGGATGGATGGATACTGTCCTCAGTGAAGTTACGGTAATACTACAGGGGCTATGTTTGAACATGTTGATATTTGGTCTTCTCATCTATCTTATTTCTTTACTTATATTTCGTAACATTCTGCTTTCACAGTTGGGCTATGGTTTTAGTGTGGATGCTAGGGTATATCGCCTACATTCCCTTTTCAGGACCAAAACACTCAATTTCTCCAGACACCAGGAGAGATGTGTATTGTTGGCTTGTCTGAGTCCCTCTCTGAAAACTGCCTTTGACTGAAGGAAGATGCCTTGCCATAGTTAAACGCCTTCTCTTCAGGGGAAGACTGCATCCACTGAATGGTCCATCCAGGAGTCTAAAGATCTTATCCTTTTACCTCAAATAGAACAACTCTGAGGGGCCTTTCAAACTTCAACATTTCCTACGGGATCAGGTGAGAAGCAGTCAATCACGCAGTATAGAAAGGGGGAAACTATACGTTTTGAGAAATTTTAGACACAGACTATGAACTGACATTGACATCTAGGGACTCAAAAGATCATGATGAACCCATCACCCCCAATTAGAGTGAGTATATGGGAGTTAGGTAATAAAGAGATTTGCAGCCCTAGTCTGCTTCATGGGGGTCCACTGGGTCTGTGCATCCAGTCAGTGGTCATTTACTGGTCCCTGAAAGTATAATTGAAAAGAACATACTTGCAGATAGCAGAACTCCCAGTTCAGCTCATTGTCCTTTAAGATAAAAGTACTAGAGAAGGGAAGGTCCTGTCGAACTCCTAGCTATTACCCTCTTCCTTGTTCTTTCAAGATAGTATATCAAAAACATTATCTGCTAACAGGAGGAATAGCAGGCATTGGTGTGAAACTTAAAAATCTAAAGGATCCAGGGGTGGCAACCTCCATCATATTCCCATTTAATTCACCAGTCTGACTTCTACAAAAACTATACGGGTCTTGAAAGATGACAGTAAATTTCCACAAAATTGACCAAGATGTAACTCCAATCACAGCCACAGTGTCAGACATGGTACTTTTACTAGAACAGTTGAACACAGCCTGAAGGACGCAGCCACTGAGCCAGTTAATAGATCCTTTCCTAACTCTATCAGAAAGTATGTTCAGAAGCTATTCATACATGGGAAGGAAAACAGTGTGTAAGTTTTTGGTCTTGGATGACATTTATGTTAGCTTTCTTATCTTCTGTCATATTACACTCTGAGGGGATCTGAATCATCCTGGATGTTCTGAAAAACACGGCGTTTGTCACTAAGTCAATGAAACTAATTAGACCAGATAAGCTGGAAAAATACCAAATGCTTTAAGTTCTAATGGAAGCATATTGCACACTTATAAAAACTTTTGAAAATTGGCATGGTAGTTATGAAACCATAGGAACTGGACAATAAAGATCCACCAAACACATGTAAGTTCTATTGCTGTAAAAATCATGGCTGACCAAACCAGGTTTCTAATCCTTATATTCTAATATCTTATTTTTTTAAATAAATAAACAGAAACATAGACCAAAGTTTAAAATCATTAGGACAGAATTTAGTTTTACCTAGCTTTATGAGTAGGTAAAAACAAGTAGGTCTGAGTTCTGAAATATTAGTATATTTTACATGACCTGTGGGGACATAATCCTTATTGTATAGCAGATCTTCATCAGAATGAATAGTCTTTTTTTTAAAAGACATTCCTAGGGGTGCCTGGGTGGCTCAGTCCGTTAAACATGTGCCTTCAGCTCAGGTCATGATCTTGGGGTCCGGGGATTGAGTCAGTCCCAAGTCAGGCTCCCTGCTCAGTGGGGAGCTTGCTTCTCCCTCTCCCTCTGCCGCTTCCCCTGCTCATATTTATTGTCTATTTCTCTCTCAAATAAATAAATAAAATCTTTTTTTAGAAAGTAAACTAAAAGATATTCCTATGCAGACTGGCAGTACTGGGCATGGGTCAGCCCGAATGCCTGAGAGTGAGGGCTGGGGGTGATACGGAGAAGGCTGCAGCAGCTGCCCCATGGTACATGTGAGCCAGATCAAGGTGAAGGCACTGTGGGGGCAGCCAAGCCAAACTTAACCTGGCTCAGCAAGGAAGTATAGAATTCTCAAGTCTCTCCACTTACTCAAGAAATCACCATTAAGAAAGAAGAGGGAATAGAAGCTGAGTTACTCACTGTCCAGTTCCAGACATGGGTGCCCTTCAAGGATGTGGTTTTAAACTACACCAAGGAGGAGTAAAAGCAGCTTTATACTGCTCAGCAGATTGCATAAAAAATGCAATGCTTGGGGTGGGCTGGGGTGGGAGGTGTTTCCCCAAGGCATCAACTGTCCAAACAAATGTTAAATCCTCTAGCTGGGAAAGGCTAAATAGCCAGAGAGTTGAAATTAAACCATCAATTTCCAAAAACAGTATTTCTGAAGATAAGTAATTTTATGATATTAAAATGAAAGAAATGGTAGGAAATATTTCTAGGTAACTGTCATTAGGAATCTGGAAATGTAAAGGCCAGTTGAACAATTATCAGGAAAGTGAGGGGAGACATTTAGGCAAATTGCATTCACCGAAAAGTAGGTACTTATTTAGGAGAAAATCTGCGAATGGTGACTATTGAGGGTATCATATCCTTCCTACTCAGTTAATGTTTGAGGAATTGCTCTGCAAACACAACACATGGGTTAAAAGTTTAGATAATTAAATAATCTACTTCACTGGACATCAGGAAGGTGATGAAAATAAGGGTAACAAATGTAATCAAATCCTTTTGTTGGAACACTCACCTTAGTCAATTTGCAAGAACTCCAGCAGGAGATAAAATTTACAAATGATAGTGATAAACTCTCTTACTCATAGTACATCCTTTGGTACATCTAAGAATACAAATAAAAGGAAAACCTCATATATGTAAAGAATATGCAGCTGGAGTTTTTGCAACATTAATATCACATAATCGCACTGGTGAGGAAAATGTGAATGTAAAGAATGTAGCAATACGTTGAAAGACTTTAGCCGCTTCTACTGCTTTTTTTGCATATTGGAGAACTCATGCTGGAGACAGACTGTCCACCTAAAACCAATGTGGAGAAAGCCTCCTTTTCATGGCTATAGGCTTATGAAACATAAGGTAACTTATACCAGAGAGAAACCTTATGAAAGCCCTAACTGTGGAAAATTTTTCAGACACAACATTCAACTCATTATGTGTCAGAAAACTCATATAAGAAAGAGTTACTATGAATGTAATGAATGTGGGAATTCTTAAGCCAGATATTTCACGGTATTACGCATTGGGGAATTCACAACTCTATGAAACCATATAAGGGTATAGACTGAAAAATAGTTGGAACCTTCACTTTTTTCACATCAAAGAACCCGAGCTGGAGAGAAATCATATAAATGCCAAGATTGTGGTTAATTCTTCAGTCAGAGTTCTGCCTTTATTTTGTATACAAAAAACCATAGGGAGCAACTATATTGAACGTTGTCAATTTTGGGAAGACTTCATCCGGAAGAATGGTTCCAGAAGAATCTTATTAATTATCAAAGAATGTATATTGAAAGAGCCCTACAAATGCAATCAATATGGAATTACCTTCAACCAGAATTCTCTTATTACTCTTGTTAATGGCTTCAACATCTTTAGATACCAGAAGAGTCATATTGGAAAAACACTGATTAATATAATGAATCTGAAATACTTGTCACCAAAAGCAGTAACTTTATGTTGCATCAAATAAATCACTCTAGAGAGAAACTGTGTTTTCATCTATGTAGAAATATTTAAAATCGTGTTATTACCCCAATTGTACAATAGACAACTGGTTCTGGAGACACACAGGCACACACACACACTAATTTCAGTACACAAATACATCAGAGTTTCTTCTTTTCAAAAATTCCTTATGTTCCTACAAAAGTAACTGCCTGAGAAGAAAACATTAAGTAGGCAAATTGTTATTCAGTCCGCCCAGATTTTATCTTCTCCAAAAAGATAAATAAAAACGTAGGGAGTGTTGTTGCTGAGAACGTTAAGTATTGTATACAGTTCTTGAAACAAAAGTTGGGAAGTAACATTCCAGTGAGTTAATATGCAATTGTTTGCTTGACTGTCAACCCTCTGGGACACTTAATAGGTTTTAATCTATTATATGCATCTGCTCTAAACCACATTTCCGTCAGCAGCAAGAAAATGTAAAGCAATCAGAGATGCACACTTACCCTACTCTTAGTATTCGTTTTCAATATATTTGCATTTGTACAAGAACTGATAGAGCATCTATAGATAAATGAGCACAAGTGATTTAGGAAAGAAAGAGATTAAAAGGAAGTTTATTTTTGTTGCTGTTTGTAGTTTTTAGTTAAATTCCAGTTCATTAACATGCAGTGTAATAATAGTTTCAGGTTTACGATTTAGTGATTTTTAGTTTCTTCAGTATGACTACAATAATACTTTGAATATAACTTTTAATATTTTTAAAAGAGAGCTTGTTTATTCTAAAGTCAAGAGAGGCTGGATACAACTCACTAGGAAACATTCCTGTGCTAGGAAACAATTCTTAGTTGTTTTAGGTCATAGAGTGCTACCCTCTGAGACATGGTTTTAAAAGTTCCTAAGAATTTAAGAACACAGTAATTTTCTGTAATTTGGGACCTAAAGGAAACATTGGACAGTTCAGGGAAAAGTCCCATGCAAATGGGAACATGTACCTAGGCAATATTTATAGTAATTGTATACATATGATAAACAAAACACTGTGTAAGCTGCCACTTCCTAGGTCTTTATCCTGATCAAGAAAACACTTAAGAACAGAGCCTTAAGCTTTAAGGTCAAATCCCACCTCTTAACTAGAGAGTGATCTTGGCCATGTTTCTTAGCTTTCTCTGTGCTTGAATTACACATATCGTCATTTCTTAAATGGGATACTAAGAGTCCCACAGTATTATTGTGAGAATTAAGTGAGTAAATAAATAAATGGCTTAGAATATCAGTGCCTGACACATATTAGGAGCTTTAAGATTACTAGCTGTGTTTATCACTGTCATTATTATTGACCTAACCTAACTTAAACCTGCTTGAATACTTCACTTCAAGTCACATGTTTCCCCCCTTAGCCTAAATTGGGAATTAGTAACTTGGGAGATCCCTAATCCCTGGTGGGTGTATAGATTAATTGTTGGGGATCAGTAAAACACTTTTGATTTTTTTTTTTTTTTAAGAAAAGACATCCCTAACTACACAAAAGTGTTCCTTTCATCATTTTAACATTTTAGCATATTGATATTTAAAGTTTTGGATATAGTTGGGATACCAGGTCAGCTGCCTGACAAAAGTAAACAGAGCAAGGGATTAAATGAGATTTTCTTTCTCCCTCATGTAACACTTGAAATGTTAGCAGTTCATTCTTTTTTTTTTTTTTTTAATTTTATTTGACAGAGAGAGAGAGAGAGAGAGAGATCACAAGTAGGCAGAGAGGCAGGCAGAGAGGGAGAGAGGAGGAAGCAGGCTCGCCGCTGAGCAGAGAGCCCGATGTGGGGCTTCATCCCAGGACCCTGGGATCATGACCTGAGCCGAAGGCAGAGGCTTTAACCCACTGAGCCACCCAGGCGCCCCTAGCAGTTCATTCTTGATAGGGTTACTTTATGTTCTAGACCTAGGCTCCATCAATCTTGTGGCTCTGACTTCTTCAATAGGCAGCTTCCATCATGTGCCTTTTACCGTAACTCAACCCAGCTTGTGGGTAGCAGAAAAAAGGAAGTGGAGGCATGCCTCTCCTCTCTAAGTATAGGCCTAGAAGTTGCATACAACACCCAGTTCACACTTGATTGGATATAACTTAGTCAACGATCATACCCAGTTGCAAGGGTGAACTAAAGAAAGAATGTGAGAATTGGGTAGGGGGCTAACATTCTGTCTCTGCAACAGTGCTATCTTGGGAAGCTCAGTTTAAATATCACATAGATATTCGGAACTAGGAAAACACCTGAGTCTATATGGTCTATAAGGCTCAAATTGGTGTCATACACCTTTAGAATTTATAATGGAAACTTAGCTACAGTGTTGCATATACAACATCGTAACATGGGATGACGTTACTAGCCATCTAGCTTTATGAAGAGGATCAAGTGACCTACTTTAACTAAACTAACCAATCCCAAGTAGGCACTCAAATAAGTTAATTCTCTTCCCTGTTATCTTCCTTCTGGATAGCTCTGGCCATTCTCACCTCAGGTTATAATAAAATAGGACCATTGTCTTATGCTCCAACTGGAGCATAGTGGGCTTCTTCCTGAAGAGCAAACTGATACCCTTCAGAGTCTTATGATTGACAGTCACGTGCTTCCTATTCAGATGTCTGCTTATCGAAGCTCAGCAGTCCAGAACTCTAGTAAGGAATACAAAGGAAATATTTCTGTAAGGCCACCTGGACTCTGAATACCTGCTAAACATGTTCCTTATGTGACCCACAGAATTTAAGAAGTCATCCATCTCCACTCTGGGCCCCATGGGGGGAAAAAATCCATCCTCTTAGTGTCACCAGGAAGTAGCTCTGAAAACATATCCATTCCTACCAAGTCACTGATACCTAGTCCTGCTATGTCAATGAGAATTTGATTTCATGATAAAGACACAGAATGGATCTGGTAAAAGAGATGAATACAATGTGTTATTTCCAGATAGTTCTGCAATATTTTGTACCTTATAAAATCATTTCCATCACATAATCACATTTTCATACACGGTCATCAATAAAATAATCTCTTCACTGGCTAGTCAAGTATAAAATCAAAGTATTAAAAAAGGTCTAACCAAGTGGATGGAAGTGGTTGGGTTATTGAAAACAAGTTGGCAGGTTGAATAAGTCACAACAAGGTAGTTAAAATAATGAATCAAAAATATTTATTTCCCAGGGCGCCTGGGTGGCTCAGTGGGTTAAGCCTCTGCCATCGGCTCAGGTCATGATCCCAGGGTCCTCAGATCAAGCCCTGCATGGGGCTCTCTGCTCAGCAGGGAGCCTGCTTCCCCCTCTCTCTCTGCTTTCTGCTCTGCCTACTTGTGATCTCCCTCTCTGTGTCAAAAAAAAAAAAAAAAAAAAAAAAGAATCTTAAAAAAAAAAGAAAAAATATTTATTTCCCACTGCTGATTATATAACTAGTCAGCTACAGATCCCTACTTAACCTTTACAAGCAGTAAGTATTCTAATTTAGGAAACATTAAAATCTGCATATTTGTCTTCTTAAGAAGGAGGTATAATAATACTTTATTATTGAAATGGAAATTTGATTTTACATTTCAAAGTTTAAAAAAATTAATGATCCTTTAGAGGATATCCAACCCATAATGTGACCTCTTCTTTGTCTTTGTTAGCTATCATGGTTTTTTTTTTTTTTTTAAAGATTTTATTTATTTATTTGACAGAGAAAGATCACAAGTAGGCAGAGAGGCAGGCAGAGAGAGAGGGGGAAGCAGGGTCCCTACTGAGCAGAGAGCGCGATGTGGGGCTCGATCCCAGGACCCTGAGATCATGACCTGAGCCGAAGGCAGAGGCTTAACCCACTGAGCCACCCAGGTGCCCCTATCATGGGTTTTTTAAATTGTTTTTTCAAGCTTCACAAATATATTTTAATGGAAAATATGAATATGTAACTAAATAGTAGAAGTAGATACCAGAGATCTATGTTTTTTAAATATAAAATCAACTTAAAAAGTGAATATAACTTTTTTTCAAGTGTTATAAAACACCCAGGTTAGTTTCAGACAATTCATTTAGCACTGCAAGCTAAAGTGTACGAAAACATTGCCTTATAGGTAAACAGTACATATATAAATGATTGAAGAGAAATTAGAAAATTTTAAAAACATAAGAATTCTATTTTTAAAATAGTAGAATATGCATGAAACTTATTCTGATAGTCATTAAATTTACTAAGCTCTTCCAGATACTGACTTTTGGGGAAAAAAAGAAAAAATTAAATGGCACATTAAGGACAGTAATGCATCATGATGGAAAAAAAGAAGAAATTAAAATATAAATGTTGATGGTTTTTACTGATTTAGTAGGAGATGGTGAGAATGTCTTAATAGAATAAATAAGTGTGTGTATGTATGTATAAGATTTCCAAAACTAAAACAGCAACATTCTATTCCAACATTGGTAAGATAATAATTTACGGATAGTGTTCCAAGTTTTATGGTAAGATTTTCTATGCATTATCTCTGATCCTTATGATAACTGCGGTTTGGTATTATTACCTCATTTTACAGGTAAGTAAATTAAGGCTCATCAATGATTATTAATCCTGCCCAGTGCTAGGGAGCAATGGAATCAAGATTAAAATCTATGAGTTTTGCTCCAAAACTCAAGAAGTACAAAAAAATGGAGATACTCTTTTCAAAAGTGTACAACTTAATTTCACTATTTTTAACTCACAAGAACAGAAAAAGTTAAATAAATGTGAAAAGGAAAAGTAAGTTTTGCTGCTTAAGTATGCAAAACTTTTAACATAAAGAATCCTAGATAGAATAATTATTTTAGGAAGAACCTTTTCCTTTTACTGTCAGATAACATAATATTTTTTAATACAAATTCTTTTCTTTCTACATTGAAAGACTGATGACAATAGCCCATACAAGGGGATGAAAATGGGGGCTAATACTGGCACTAGGATATTGCAGCAGACAAACAAAACCCTTCAGGTCATCATGGCAAGTCTAACAGCACTCTGAATGTTCACACAATTTATAGTACTTTCAGTCTGAAGGGTTAGGATATTTCCATTGTAAAAATATAAAGCATAGTTTTTAAAAAGCTAAAGAAGAAAAAGAAATTAGAAGGCAGAAGGCTTTCAGCTGAACAGCATTATTAGTTTTCTAGCATTATAAAAAATTATCACCATGAGTACCAGGTCTAATATTCCATAAAAATTATAAAGATTGGAGAAATGCAAATTGCAGATGTTCTCAAAAGTACCATTCTAGTAAGCTGAAGCAGCAGGCATTATATTATCTATTTAATCAACTCCTAACCCATAAGGATTTGGGCTAGATGGTAAATATGTCCATTCTGTTACTAGGCATATCTTCTACTATATAAGTTTATCCTTGTCATAAACTTGTAAGTTTGAAAGTGTTGACAAAGCATGCACAGATAAGCATAGTTACAATTTTAGATTTAAAACCTTACATAGAGGGGCGCCTGGGTGGCTCAGTGGGTTAAAGCCTCTGCCTTTTGCTCAGGTCATGATCCCAGTGTCCTGGGATTCAGCCCCGCATCAGGCTCTCTGCTCAGCAGGGAGCCTGCCTCACTTCCTCTCTCTCTGCCTGCTTGTGATCTCTCTCTGTCAAATAAATAAATAAAATCTTAAAAAAAAAAAATCTCTTAAAAAATAAAATAAAATAAAACCTTACATAGAGGGGCGCCTGGGTGGCTCAGTCGGTTAATTGTCTACCTTTCACTCAGGTCATGATCCTGGGGTCCTGGAATTGAGCCCCATGTCAGGCTCCCCACTGAGTAGGAAGTTTTCTTCCCCCTCTGTCTCTTTCTCCCCTGCTTATTCTCTCTCTCTCTCTCTCTCAAATAAACACAATATTTTTTTAAAAGTAAATAAAAAACTAAATAAAACCTTACAAAGAAATGTAAATGTCCCTTTAGGCCATGACCCATGGGCATTTTACAAGGTACAAAATGCAAATCGCAAGCAAACAAAACAAAAACACTTTGATCAATACAACATTAAAATTACACCTTTAATCACACCAATCAGAAAGCTATTAAGTAAAAGCTACCAATTTCCTACTCTCCAGAGAGTGTAAAAACAGTGTTAAGATGCTTGAAACAGCTTCTTTGGTCAAACCTGTGGCAAGTAGGAAAAACTGTCAATACTAAAAAAGTATCTAGGAAAAAAAAAAAAAATCATTGATGAATTGAATGGTGCCCAGAAACTATACAAAGGAAACCCAAAGAGTCAAATACTTTTTTTTTTAATTTATAAGTAACTTCATTAATATTTTTAAAAAATTGAGTCGCATTTTGAGGCTCCTGGGTGGCTCAGTGGGTTGAAGCCTCTGCCTTCGGCTCAGGTCATGGTCCCAGGGTCCCGGGATCGAGCTACGCATCAGGCGCTCTGCTCAGCAGGAAGCCTGCTTCCTTCTCTCTCTCTCTATGCCTGCCTCTCTGCCTACTTGGGATCTCTGTCAAATAAATTTAAAAAAAAATTTTTTTTGAGTCACATTTGATTCACTTATATATTTACCACAAAAATATGTACTTTAACTTCATTGTAATGAATCTATGTAGTATCCTATGTAGTGTCATCTACGTGTGTCCTAGTTAGGAATACATAACTGTTACTTAAAAATTCACTGATCTTGTATATCAGCTAAAATAATGGAAAGCCCCCTGTGTAAGCAGGTGGCATTCAAGGCACACTTCAGGAGACTCCAAGGTAAAAGCTGAGAGTAACAACGCAATGAAGATTAGTATACTTTGGGCCCAAGAGACTTAGAGGCAGGATACTCCAAGTGGAGATGGTCAGCTCACATAGCACACCTGTGCTTCTGTTTTATTTATTTTAAGGGCATTTATTGCATGTACTCTGCCAAGCAGTGTTTCAGGCACTCTACAAACATCAAGCTTTGGATTCTCATAGCGACCCTAAGCGGTAAGATTATCATTTCCATTTTACAGATGACATAGCAAAGGCCCAGAGAGGTTCCGTTAACTTGCTCAAGTTACGGAGTGGTGGAAGCAGGATTTGGACTCAGAGTCCACACCCCTAAACTAAGATATGCTACCTCCCTTTGAAGGGTTCAAACCCACCCCAAAGATTGGACTGGCATTCTTGCATTCTCTTTATCTTGTTCATTCCCTTTTGTGACACAGGTATAACTGTTCCTTCCTGCAACAAACATTTACAGAGGTTCCTGGGAAACAACAGGAAGCAAAAGCAGACATAGTTTCTGTTCTCATGCAGGTTGCAGTCGGGTGGAGGGGACAATCATTTTGAATAATTACACAAATGAGTACACAATTGCTAATTATGATAAGTGCTATGAGAAAAAGGTTCTCTCAAAGCATGTGACAAGAACCCTGACCTGGCCTATGCAGTCACAGAAGTGTTCCTTGAAAAGTGACACTGAGCAGGAGCTATAAATACATTGTCATTTACTAGCCAAAGAGGTGGAAGAGCTGGAAATTTACAGTCCTCCTAATTGTATCCAGTTATGGCCAGTCTTGTTTACTGATGTGGGGATGAGGGGACAGATAGGCTTAATTCATATCTCGGGGACTTTCTAATACTGCCTGGCTTGAGGGGTCCATAAAAGCATGATGAGATCACAGGATGAGACAACTGAAGGCAAACACAGCTCACGTGGGGGGACGGGGGTAAAAGGTAGCATTTCCAGATCTCCTTGATTCTACCTTTCCTCATAAAGCTTTCTCTCACCTCCAGGATTTGGGCTGGCCTTCTCTAGGAAGGTCACTTTCTAAACATTCTTGAAATATGAAGGCCAACAGAGTCCACAGATAAGTAAAGTTTGAAAAATTAGGAAGAGAGCAGAAAGGCTACTCTTTGCCTTTTGCATGCCTCACTCCTATTAATATCTTTCCCCATAGTGTTGGTTCTGTTTTTTAATAACAGCAAAACACTACTGACTCACATTCACCATATGGTCCATTTGGACTCCCAGGTCTCTTCTGCTGTACTTGTGCCTGCCTAGCTAGTCTTTTCTTACCATTATCTGTGCAATTATCTGGATGTTTGCCTGCCTAAGAGAAACCTGGATTTATCCTTATTGATCTGGATTTGGATGTGAGCAGATCGCTTCTCCAAGTTATTCCATTCTCAAGCATTCTGCCCTCATTCCAGTCCCCGTAAAGCCTCACAAGACTTATTGAGAGAGACTCCTAATTGATTTCTCTGCCACCATCTTTCCCAGTTATGATACCCTCTTTGCAGTCATCATGTCACGCTTCAGACATTGGAGCACATTAATTAGACAGCTTCCCCTTGCATAGAAATGAAGCCCAAATCCCTTAGATTAGCACTCAATAACCTCTGGATTCTGCCCCAACCTTTTCTCCCACCACATTCTGACCCCACGGGATCTAAGTACCAATCACACCAGACTCGGACCACCCTAAGACATTTTCTGAGCTTCCTTAGTTAGTTCCTGCTCCCTCCTGCTTCAGAACACCACGACCTCAGCCCCGGCTGCTGTGTCTACTCTCAAAATCTTCTCAGCAACAAGGCCATACTCTGCATTTTTCCCATTCACCCCATTCAACAGGTCTTTCCATCCACTGTGCTTCCTCGGTGTTCCGGGACACTGTTCTCATCTGGAAGTTCCCCAACAGTCCTAATGACAGCTAAAGACCATGGCTGGGACAGCCAAGACCGTCTGCTCAAGTTCTCAACAACAGCAGTAACAGTGGGGGATTAAGAACAAATAATAGGGGGTCCCTGGGTGGCTCAGTGGGTTAAAGCCTCTGCCTTCGGCTCAAGTCATGATCCCAGGGTCCTGGGATCGAGCCCCACATCGGGCTCTCTGCTCCATGGAGAGCCGGCTTTCTCCTCTCTGCCTGCCTCTCTGCCTACTTGTGATCTCTGTCTGTCAAATAAATAAATAAAATCTTTAAAAAAAAATAATAGTTTTGGACTTTAGAAGTGCAGTGAGCACAAGGTTCTCAAAAGTACCTCTTTTTGATACACTGAGGTTAAAAGCATACTCTGGCAAGTTTCTTTATTCTTTATTCAAATAATGTTCAATTGTTAGATAATTATCGCTATAGCATCATCCTTGCAGAAGCTTATTGGTCCACAATTCTTAGAGCATGAAATTTGAAAAAAAAATTTTTTTTTAATTTATATTCTTTCTTATTTGATTTTTTACAAATTATCTTGCTGTCTTTTTTTTTTTTTAAAGATTTTATTTATTTGACAGATTGAGCTCACAAGTAGGCAGAGAGGCAGGCAGAGAGAGAGAGAGGAGGAAACAGGCTCCCTGCTCAGCAGAGAGTCTGATGTGGGGCTCGATCCCAGGACCCTGGGAACATGACCTGAGCTGAAGGCAGAGGCTTTAACCCATTGAGCCACCCAGGCGCCCCTATCTTGCTATCTTAATGCATGTTTTTGGGACCCTGACTTTATACCTGAGTAAATGAAGTTGAAATAGCAATTGTCTCTCTTGGCATAAGACAGACATTTTTTTCTACCAAAAGGTGAATCAATAATTGTTATAGTGTCTTACTGAAGGAAGTGAAACTACACTATGCATATGTAAAATGATCTGAGATTTTTAACTTGGAGTATATAATTATAAAACCCTATTATCCAAAACCTCACTGGTATCAAAGTCAGTTGTATGCCTAACCTCCTCTTGAGAAGAAAGGAGATGCACAGTGGGAATTCAATAAATGAGTGTTGAAAAAGAATTATTATGTTCTTCTAGGATATCAATGTAACTGGCATGGTATTTATGATAGAAAAGTGAAAGGGGTTCTGATGGTTCCAAAGTTCTTTTTTCACGTGGTGAGGGCAGCAAACAACCTTTGCTGTAGGAAGAGCCCTTGAATTTGAGCAAAAATGAAGTCTGGTTACCAAGACAGATTTGGTTCCTAAGGGACAAATACCTTAGTTGCCCTGCCAGAAAGCCAGGCCTTTTCTACTCAAGTTGGGTTTCCTAAGGTCAGATATGTGATTCCTCTCAACATGACTGGGAAATATAGGAAAAAAAAAAAAATACCCCAAACATAGATATGGGCACCATAGGAGCAAAGGGATAAAAGGATCAAATGTGATGTAAGGGTATGAGGAAGAGCATGAAGTGACAGAAAGGCAGGAACAGAGCACAGGCAGAGCCTTCTAAAGAAGAGATGGCAAAATCCCAGAATAGAAATCTGGAGGAAAGCACTGAGAAACAAAATAGGCTTTTACATTTTTGGTTCAAGGGATTAATAATTTCTAAAAACGGTGGCCATTTCATGACAAGGCAGATTGGCGGATCAAGCAGGTCAAATCATTCAGCTAAGGAGCTATTTTTTTCAATTCACCAACAGAACTACTTTCAGTAGGTTTATTTTTAGCCCTCCACATGCACATATAAAGGGCAGGGACACTGCAGGGAAGAATGGCCAATTCAACTAACAATGACAAAGTGAGGTGAGCAACATAAGAATCCCAGGTGAAGAACAAAGACAGATACGAACATCAAGAGACACAGATGTAGCTACCACTAAAATCAGTGGGGCCAACGGGAGTAGGAGAGGATTAGCTGAAAGTGAATGTGTGCATGGGTTCACACATGATCCTTAGAGACACCCAGGTGCAAATATTCATTTAATCACTCCAAAAAGTCCTGCTATAATTTTGTCCGTATTGAATAATATTAATTTTAAAATATCTTGTTACGCTTTTGAAATTTAAAAATGGCAAAGCAATACCAAAAATATCGGACTTCTCTTTGGACCTTACCATTTCATTATGAGGCTGTATATCAACTAGGATGGCCTCTAGAAGATTGAAGGAATCTGCCCACACTTCTCCCACCAATCTGGAGAGTGACAAACCAGAGTCTGCACTTCAGTAGGGGTGAATATATAGTCACAATCAACAGAACACAGATAGTATTCTCACCTGATTAATTCCACTACTCAGCTCTTGACAAATTAAACTACAAAAAACCTAGCTGCTCAAAAAAGTGAGGCTACAGATGGGAATTCAGGTACAGTATTCTTTTCTACCTCTGACTTCCGGCAACTTCTCTTCCTCTTTCAGCACGCACCGTTCAGGGCTCTATCACCGTGGGCCAATCATTCCAGGTGTGGCTTCTCTGAAAATCATCTGTCTGCATTGCCTCTCCTCAAGAAGCTTGAGTATCAACTAGTTAACATAATAAATGCCTAAATCTGATGAGACCTGTTCACTTATGCATCCTTTGAGACATTCCAACATTAGTGATATTTTATGACAAGACAGGTCTAATGATGATAATTGGGTGGACATTTTCTCCAACTCTTCAACAGAGCTGACAACGTGCAGCCAAAAAGGCGGCAGGAAGCAACAGAAAATAGTCTTAACCAACTATCCTTAATTCATTCTGGCAGTACCTTTGAATCCATTTTCTTTCTCTTTATATTTGATCCATCTCTTGAAATTCAAATTCTGCTATCATTTACATATGGTAATAAATTATTGTATGTTTTAAAAATAAATATATATATAAAATTATGTCTCTGTACAAATACAAGAATAAATGACGCAGAAAAGTGCACAACTGCAAAATGTTCAGTTTTATTTTCTATTTATCACAAACTTTTCCTGAGTATAAATGTCCTTTCCTCCTGATTTATAAAAGCAAAATACGTTCACTGAAAAAAAAGCTTACCCACTTTTTCTCTGAAAGTATTTGAGACTTTTTGTTGACTGATATGTAAGAGTTCATTAACTAAAATACATTAAGACTTTGTGTGTCATATATTAAAAAAATTTTGTGCGTATAGTTTACAACTTTATTTTTTCATTTTGTTATTATTTAAAAATGTATGCCATATTTAATCCATCAATTGTTTCTTTTTTTTTTTTTTTTTAAGATTTTATTTATTTATTTATTTATTTGGGAGAGAGAATGAGAGCGAGAGAGAGCATGAGAAGAGGGCAGGTCAGACGGAGAAGCAGACTCCCCACCAAGCAGGGAGCCCGATGCAGGACTCGATCCTGTGACTCCAGGATCATGATCTGAGTGGAAGGCAGTCGCCCAACCAACTGAGCCACCCAGGCGCCCCATCAATTGTTTATTTTTAAATTTCTTCCTTTTTTATTCTTAGGCCTTTTCTACTCAATATCAAATTAAATTAACTGACTATAATGAATAACACTAGAAATCCAGAAAGTTATTTATTTTTTAAAAAATATTTTATTTATTTATTTGACAGACAGAGACCACAGGTAAGCAGAGAGGCAGGCAGAGAGAGGAAGGGAAGCAGGCTCCCCACTGAGCAGAGAGCCCAATGCGGGGCTCGATCCCAAGACCCTGGGATCATGACCTGAACTGAAGGCAGAGGCTTTAACCCACTGAGCCACCCAGGCACTCCAGAAATCCAGAAATTAAAAAAAACTACCCCAAACCTAATATTTTTAAAAGAGGAGCCAGTAGTGACACAAAAGGAAAGGTACTTAAAACATAACTAAGTAGTTATCAGGGAACCATGAGCAAGTTTATATTTGAGAAATTAGAGAAAACAAGCACAATATCAAAAATGAAAAAGAGTGGCTCAGAATGAAAAACCCTATCAGCACTAAAATACATCTGTGTTTAGATGGTCATGGGCTAAGGGTAGCAAAAGCTATGTTTTTTTATAATAAACTAATAAATCATTTTTTTTAAGATTTTATTTATTTGACAGACAGATCACAAGCAGACAGAGAGGCAGGCAGAGAGAGAGAGGAGGAAGCAGGCTCCCCGCTCAGCAGAGAGCCCGATGCAGGGCTCGATCCCAGGACCCTGGGATCATGACCTGAGCCGAAGGCAGAGGCTTCAACCCACTGAGCCACCCAGGCGCCCCTAATAAATCATTTTTATAATAAATGAATTTCATCTCTATCAGCTTGTAGAAAAGAAATGACTCTTCACAAATTTCTATTTCATGACAATTACACTGAATAGAAGAGCTGTTGCTAGCATGATAACGGAGAGTCTGAGTATAAACAAACACTGAAGTAAGGTATGTAAACTAATCTAGGAGTTATCCTGAACAATACAGCCACAGTCATGAGAGCCTTCAACTTATTATTTGTACTCTTGGGATTTTTATGCCAATTTTTAATAGAAAGTTATGCACTTAAAGGTGCTCATTTCTAAACTGTTTACAAACAAGAATGAGAAATAAACATTTAAAAATGCAATGAACCATGTAGCCATTAAATCATAATTATAAAATGTATGAAAACTATAAATTTTATAGTTAAGTTATATAAATTTTATATATCTATGAAAACCACAAATTTTTTTAAATACAGATTTTTTTAGGATTTTGTTTTATTTATTTATTTGAGAGAGAAAGAGAGATCACGAGAAGGGAGGAAGAGTAGAGGGAGAAGCAGACTCCCCACTGAGCAGGGAGACCAACACAGGACTCCAGAACTCTGAGATCATGACTGAGCCCAAGGCAGACGCTTAACCAACTGAGCCACCCAGGCGTCCCAGAAACTCCACAGATTTTACAAACAACACAAAACCATATGCATGCTGAAAAAAAAGGTGAACAAGCCTGAAAGGTGACACAGAAACGCAAACAACATCCTATGGTGGTAACACAAGGGATAAAATTTCCCTCTTCACAAAAAAATCCTTGACTATAGTATTATTTGTGCAACAAAAATAATTACTAGAAAGCTTATCAGCGGGCCAGGTCAGTATTTCCTCTGGTGTATTCTGCAGGATGCCAGTTAGATCCAGCAGGGGAGAGCAGGTTGTTTAAAGACTTTTCCACCAAGTGAATATAGGACATCTGGATATATATTTAAATGTGGTTCAACTGTATTGGGTTGTTTGCATTTTGGGGTGTTTGCCTGTTTAATGGCAGAAACTCTCAAACTACTAAACAACAACAAAAATATCATTCCCCAACCTGACTTGTCTACAGAACTTGTTCAGTGAAGCATTAGTCAGGACTCGTATCCCACGGAAGTCACAAGCATCGTGCTCCTCTAGACACTCAGAAGACATTACAAACATGTGCCACTCTTAAGATCTTAATGAGTTTGGGAGTCACTTTTATTACTCAGTCTCTATCATCATTACCAAATTGTATATCCTTTAGTATGCTCTGGTTAATAAAATGCAAAGGTTATGATCTTACTAAAATCATGTAAGACTATGCCATGCAATAACTCAGAGGAACTCATTGAGTTTTTCCTAGTTCTCAAAGAGTAACTGCCTTAACATGTCTTTCAGTATTGTAAAACTGACATTTCCAAATACCCCCACATTCACATAGCCTTCTGTTCACTTCATATCTTAAAAGGATTAATATATTTAAATCACATACATTTACTGAATTACTCTTGTACTCACTGAAGATACACTGAATTAGAGGACATATACCGAAAGGCGTACTCAGATGAAGAAAGGTTATCCTGGCTTTAAAGACATTCACAGAGAAGTGTGCAGGCTACATAGTGAAAGATGGGACCAAGGCCACAAACCCACACCAATAACTCTCAGACAAGATAAAATATAAGCAGGGTATTAAAAAAAAAAAAGTTATGGAAGTCAGGAGGAAAGTGAGAGGGGATCATCATAACAACTCAGATACAGGTTCATCAAGAAGAACAGAGGCACACTAGATAGACTTAAAAGGCACAGAGACTGTCTCCTAAGCAGACAAGAGAAAATGAGTCCCAGGTGCCTGTGAAAGAGAAAAAATGTATACCAGGGGAACCATGTTTTATACCTGCCAAGGCAGAGAGTTCAAACAGAGGAGCATGAGAATACCTTTTTGGAATATGAGCTTAAGTTTGGAACAGGACAGCTCTGAGCGGCAAGTTAAGAAATTTAGATTTAATTTGGTAGCCACAGAAGCATACCAAATGTTTTTTGGTCAAGAAAATTAACTATGAAAAACTAATCTGGTACAGGTGCGTGTCAAGATTAGGGACATAACACTGGAGAAATGACACTCAGGAAGAGAGGCGGGGGCAGGAGATTAAATTATGTGACAGGAGGATGGCACCACATTAAGCAGCAGCCTGGAGGTTTAGGGATGGTTTAAAAATCTGTCATCAGAAACCAGCAAGAGAAAGAAGTTTAAAAAACTCATATGTCAAGAATAGTCAATGCCAGTTTAAAGGAAAAAAAAATCAATTGCTTTACCAGAGGAATGTAGTCAGGAAAGAAATTTTTAAAGCATTGAAGCATATTCAATGAACCCATCCAGAATCATCTTCAATTTTAATTTTCTATCATAGTAGTACTATTGCAAAACAACAAAATCATAATATATATTTGGGACAAAGGCTCGAAGGAAGTAAAACAAGAGCGCGTTCTTTCTCACCCTCTTAAACTAACCATTGTCAGAAAGCCCCAAAAAGCATCTCATGAAGCCATTCCCTTAATCCCTAGGGCAGAATTACTCCCTAGGGATTTCAGACCACCTCTATAATTTTGCTTTCTGAGATGAAGCAGGTTGAGAGGGCAACATTTGTTTATACATTAACCCTGTTCATTTCAAAAGAATTGTAACAGCAATTGGTTAGTTGAGCACCTTCAAGCACATCAAGACGTGGTGGTAGAATTCTTTAGACTGGCTAAGTCATTTACCAAGTTCAGTGTATGTGAAAGACTTCCAGAAAGTCTTTTGGGTCTTTCAAAACAGTTAGTCCTTTGGAACATTACTATTTTAGTATTTACTGATATGGTTTTAGTAACTCAAGTATCATTTTTTTTTTAAGATTTTATTTATCTATTTGACAGAGATCACAAGCAGGCAGAGAGAGAGGAAGGGAAGCAGGCCCCCCGCTGAGCAGAGAGCCCCATGCGGAGCTCGATCCCAGAACCCTGGGATCATGACCCGAGCCAAAGGCAGAGGCTTTAACCCACTGAGCCACCCAGGCGCCCCTCAAGTATAATTTTTAAAAGTCCAATAACACCCTCTGTGTGTACACTTGTGTGTCAGTACTTACATGCCTTGCCTGTCTGGAACCTTAGGCTAATGTTCTTGGACACCCTGTTGTGTATTATTGCAGGCATAAAACAAATGTGAAAGGAGACTCTTTCTGTTGCTATGGAAATATCATTAAATTTCCTAATTAGTATGTATATAAATGCAAAAACATAACATTTGATTATTTCCCAAGTTTGGCAACCAAGTCTATTGTTCATATCTGAGAACAAACTCCTCATGTTTTCAACACTTTTGTTCAAAGTAAGAATTAAGAATTTAACCTGTCTTGCATTTTAATGCTTATAAATTGATTTGTTGTGTACAAGAGAAATGAAAGAATGGAACAAGGAGCATAGGTAAGTCATGTTTTATACCACTTGGATCAGATTTTAACCCAGAACATACAGACATTTGATCACTCATCTTCTTCCCTCTAGGCAAGATAGAAGATGATATCTATTTACTAACAAAACCAAGTCATGGCATTAACTTTACAAAAGGATTTCTTTAAATCATAACCTTCCCTAATGATTATGATTTATGATTATAAAAGATGGCTGTAACTACAAAACTGGATTTTGGAAATCCATTTGTTAATACAAAGCAAGGTACAACTGACACAATCTTCTTTTTTGCTCCCTAAGTTTTGTCTAATTTTGGTTTTGCAAAAAGTTAGAAATAATAGAAATTATGAAGACAAAGCAAAAATTTTATAAAGTGGTAAAATTCTAAAACTCACTGCTTTCTACCTACTTTAGGATGCTGACTTCACCAATGAACTCCCTACCCTATCGGATAACCTTTGATGATCAGGATGTTCCATTTGAAACAATTCAAACTAATTAAACCATCCTCTTTACTGAAAAATAATTTCTGCTAGTTGTATGGACACTATTAGTAAAATACTTTTTTTTCCTTGCTGGAGACATGGGGCACACTGTTAACAACAGTTAAGGCTTTCTCTGCTTTTACTGAAAGTATATTTTATACAAATCACTAAACTCGCAAGAGTTACCGTTCAGCATAACAAGCTCCATTTTTAAAATGCTACCTACACCAATAATTGAGTAGTGCAATAAGATGAAGATTGTGGCTAGAAGGGAAATTTTGTTGGCTTAAATATCAGGAGTCAGGGCAAAAAGACACCAAACCTTACCTCCCACCACAGCCAGCCTTCTAAGCAGATCATGCATTGGTCACAGGGTCATAGTTTGACAACTTATCTGGCCACTCCCCAAAGTCTCTTCTCATCACTGGGAGAGCTCCCAGGGCTCCTGAGAGCAGACCGCATGACTGTACGATCCTAGGGCAATGGCCACAGAAAAGCCTGCTGGTTTCAGCCTTCACCACCCATTTGTGCCGTCTCTTGCCTTCTTCCTCCCCCTGGCTGTCAGAATCCAAAGACCTCATGGATGGAAAAAAACCAACAGGTGCAAGATTTTATCTTACAATCTACCTTTCAAATGTCTGTATGTTCTGGGTTAAAATCTGATCCAAGGGTTTGAAGTGACAGCAACAATTCTCTCTCTGCCATGTTTTTTTTTTTTTTCCCCCCCACTTTGGTTATTTTCTTGACCTCCATGGTAAATACCTCATATGATTCCTCATTTTCTCTTCCATCAAATGTTTTTCATTCTTTGTCTCTTAAGCATTGGTATTTTTGAGGATGCAGACCCTATACTTATACCCCTTTATGCAACCTTTCTTAGGTAAGATACCTTATTTAGAATACCAAGATGGGTGAGACATGATTTCTACCCTTAGGACATCTAATATCATAAATTTGTTTTCATTTTTGCCTATAACAAATAATGCTGCTGTGACTATAGGTTTGTATGGTTTTGTGGGTAGATATTTTCATTTCTCTTAGGTGTATACCTAAGAGTGGAATTACTGGGTCATAAGGTAACTGCATTTCACTTTTTGAGGAAGGACTGAACTGTTTTTCCAAAGTGGCTGCACCATTTCACAGTCCCACCAGCAACCTGGATTCCAATTTCTTCACATCCTCACCAAGATCTGTTGGTGTCTCTTTTTGATGATAGCCAGACTAGTGGGTATGAATCACTATCTCACTATGGTTTACAACTGCATTTACCTAATGATTAATTATGTTCAGCATCTTTTCATGTGCTTATTTGCCACTTGTACATATTTTTTGAAGAAATAGCTATTCATGTCCTTTGCCCATTTAGATATTTATCATTTTATTATTAAGTTGTAACAGTTCTTTACATATTCTGGTTACTAGATTTTATCAGATATATGACTGTAAATATATTTTCCCACAGTGTGGGTTGTCTTTGCACTTTCTTGATTATGTCTTTTGATGCAGAAAATTTTTAATTTTTATGAAGTCCAATTCATTTATTTTTTTTCTATTGTTGCTTTTGCTTTTGGTCCCATAGCTAAGAAACCACCACTTGATCTAAGGCCACAAAGATTTATTTACACCAATATTTATCTGAGTTTTATGGTTATGTCTTACACTTTGGTCTACGGTGCATTTCCTTTTTGAATTATTTCTTATATGATGAGATAGGGATACAAATTCTTTCCTTTATATGTAAACATTTGTAATTTATTGGAAAAACTACTTTTCACTGAGTTGAATGCTCTTGTCACCCTTGCTGAAAAATAAGTTGGCCATAAATGTATAGGTTTATTTACAGATGCCCAGTTCTATCCCATGGATCTATATGGCTTTGCTCTTGCCATTACCACAGTCTTGATCATTGTACTTCTGAAGTAGATTTTGAAATTGAAAAGCATAAATCCTCCAAACTGTGTTCTTTTGTCAAACTGTGTTGGCTGTTCTTGCTTTCCATTTGAATTTTAGTATAATTTGTCATTTTGGCAAATAAGGGAGCTAGGATTCCCAACAGTGATGGCATTGAATCTGCAGATTAATTTGAGGAATACTACCATTTTAACAAAAGTAAGTATTCCCATTTGTGAACATGGACGTATTTCCATTTATTTAGGTCTTCCTCAATTTCTTACAATGATGTTTTAGAATTTTTAGTTTACAAGTCTTTGATATTTTCATGTTACAAAATGTTTGCACTTTCTTGAATGAAAGGCAAAATACTAACAACACAGGTTATTTTATCATTATAATAAGAATAGAAATGAATCTGATCAAAGTTAACATCCTACCTGATAAAACTATTTTTCTTTTTTATCTAAGTTGGCTCGACTCTGGGCTCGAACTCACAACCATGAGATGAAGACCTGAACTGAGATTAAGGGTTGGATGCTCAACTGACTGAGCCACCAAGGCTCTCCTACCCCTACCTGATAAAAATTTTTACATCACATGTTTATAATTCTGATATGAAATATTTTAAATACTCAAAAGAGTATTTTTATACATTAACTTATTTTAGTTAAGAACAATTCTGTAACTGTAAATTAAGATGAACAATAATATGTGATACACCTGGATTTAAGAAGTCAGTTATTCACAACAGCAATAGCAAACAAAATTCTTTCCAAAGGCAGCCAGGCATCAAGAAAATTTCATCAGATAAATAGAGCTATCTCAAATTATTCAAGCCAGCTAGAACAGAAAACAGCTGCATGCTGGTCACTGAAATCTTTATTCAAACTTATGCAATTAGTATTATTGTGACTCACTGTAATTCTTTAGGAAAAGACAGAACTATTATAAAGTTAACCATGTTTCTAAAAATTAGATTTATTGATTCAACATTAATAAAGATACCTTACAATTCTATGAATCTGGACTTGCCACTTGCTACTAATCTCACACCCATATTCAATTAATATTCCAAAAAGAACAATCCCTGTTTTCAACAGTAAATTTACATCATCTATTTATAATATGTTAGTACAGATCATACGATTTTAAGGTGATGGGTTCATTTATGATTAATCAATACTGATATGCATGCAGAAAGCCTAAACCAGACAAGTAATTATAATTCAAGGCAATCTGCCTATTTTCTCAGTATGCAGAATCAATGAAAGGTGTTCTTTCCAAATAACCATTTTTCATAATAAAGGAAGATCATAAAAATAAAACCAAAGTTAAGCTTCCCCTAAAGTCTGAAACAGATCCAGTGCCAAAAATTAAATTCTGCTGAAGAGTTGAAGACTTCTAAAGCTCCTCAGTGGTGCTAAACTCATGGCTGTCTTAGTATTTACGTATTTCTAAAAGACAATGCTGACTATGAAGAAGAGATGGTATGCAGCACAACAACTTCAGCATGAAAATGATGAGAACATGAGAATATTTAAAATATTTAAAGCATCAGCCAAGGAATAAAGTAATTTAGATAAAATTTTGGAAGTTTACTACCATGAGCATATTCATAAGCACGTTATCACCATCATCAGAATGCTACTCACTCAACTCAGTCCAAGATCTAAAGAAGACATAGTTCTTGCCTTTGAAGAGTCACATGCAAACGATACCACCATCAAATATTCATAAAGGCCTAGAAAAGTACCAAGTAAATATCTGGAAGTGAGCATATGAAATCCATGTATACACTGTGCTTACTCCAAAGAAAAGGGTTCATAGTTACACTCATATAACAATAATATATAAATGTTACATATAAATACAACAATGTATTTGGGTTACTATGGAAGAGACTGCATTGAGAATAATTTTTAAAGCAAAAAGTTGTGTTCAGATCACACTATAGTGTATTTCATATACGAAGAATGACTCATTCATACTAAATCTAAGTTATCAGGAAGAAATATCTAAAATTAGGGGTCCCTGGATGACTCAGTGAGTTAAGCATCAGACTCTTGATTTCAGCTCAGGTCATGATCTCAGGATAGTGGGATCGAGCCACCCATCTAACCACACATCCAGCTCCGTGCAGGGAGTCTGCTTGTGATTCTCTCTCTTCCTCTCCTCCTACCCCAGCTCTCACTCTTTCTCTCTCAAAAAAATAAATAAAATCTTTAAAAACCACCGAAAATTAGAAGAAAACTAAAAGAAAAAAGGAGTATTATATGCTACCATGTTCGTGTGTGTGTGTGTGTGTGTGTGTATACATATGCCATAACTATAAACTTAGCTTTACATACAAAGAAGTTACACAAATTGATAAGAAAAACACAAGAAGAACAAGGTTTCTCAATGAATAGAGTATTTCAACAAGGTGACACAAAAATGAAAAGGAATAGTTTCTATATCAGTAATGATATAGATAATCACCTTTCCAAAAATATGAAAGAAAAATAATCCTTTTCCCAACAGTATTAGAAACTAAAGGAGATGATAATAAATGTAACATGAGAAAGACTTTCTTCTATGAAGAAAACAATTTATGATACTGAAGGACATGAAAAAGACTCCAATAAATGAGACACACCACTGGAAAGACTATGAATGAGAAAGTTGTTACTTTCCCCTCAAATGCTCTTAAATGAAATACAATGCCAGTTAAAATCCCAAGTGCATTATTTATGAAATTAGACAACCTGGCTATCCCACTGGTCTGAAGAAAAGGTCCAACAATAGATAGAGGAATTTGGAAAAAGAAAAATCATCATTTACTGGACATCACAACAAACCATAAGGTATAGTAGCTGTAACAGTATAACGACAACAGAATCTTTATATCCAGAGGACATAAATAAGTCCTATAAATTAAAATAAGATAAATAATTCACTAGAAACACATGGGTAAAGACATGAACACAGCTATCACAGCAGAAGCAAAACTTTAGGCCATTAGGCTAAAAAAAAAATTCAAAAGTAATCAACCTCTCCAAAAATCAGAGAAACAAATTCATGTAACAAAGATATCATTATTACCTATTTGTTGGTAAACTTCTCCAAGCTTAAAGTTATCATGCATTGGTAAAAGTTTAAGGAAATATATACCTTCTCATTTGTGGGTGAAAATAAAGTAGTACTACCATTTTGAAGAGCAATTAGGCATGAACTAATAAAATCTAAAATGTACACACCTCAGGACTCAAAATTATAATTACCAATGTAGCTTTAAGAAAAAACACCCTAGTATATGTGGACAAGAAACCTGCATAAGGATGTTTGTTTGAAATAGCAAAATAACAGGAATAAACTAAATGTCCATGAAAACACAAGGGTTAAATAAACCATGGTTAAACTATGATAGAAAATAATGTTATAGAATATAGAATAATAGGCAACAGTTTAAAAAATATATATATAAATATATGTGTGTAATATATAAATATATAATAGATATAAATATGCATGTAATATATAACATATATAATATATAATAATATTATATATATGTTTACATGTATATACTCAAGTTACCCACTAAGCTTTATATAA
This sequence comes from Martes martes, assembly GCF_963455335.1. Classification (NCBI taxonomy): domain Eukaryota; kingdom Metazoa; phylum Chordata; class Mammalia; order Carnivora; family Mustelidae; genus Martes; species Martes martes. Next base: position 94,180,352 of record NC_137896.1, on the reverse strand, counting down.
AAATGAGGCACAGAACACCATGTTACCATTTCAGTAAATACAAAAATATTTATCTTGCTACATAGACATTGACCAGCTATATCTTGAAGGCACTCTTCTGGGACCCCAAAGTCAATCTCCTGTCCATGACCCAAACCATATATGAAGGCAGAACAGCACAAAAATTTTATCTCTGTAGATAAGCAAAAACTGGAAACTTAAATTCCAATCAAAGTAATGTTACAAAGGAATTAGTGTGGAAGAAGAGTTTTTATTAACCTAGGAAATGCTTAAACATGTTCAGTTAAAAATGGAACACAATTGTATACACATATGATCTCAGTTATGCCTTAAAGAGACCTCTACATGATAAACTCAAGATATACTCATGGTGGGGCTGAAACTAGAAATTCACCAAATGTTCACTGGACAGTTGGACTGCAATAATTTTGTTTTCAAGTTTCTTTTTCTGTTTATTTTCTATATGATCCTCAACCTGCATGTACTACAGCAAGTGTAAAAGACAAAACGTGTTGTTTTTGAAACAATGTATCTTCTGTTATTACATTCTTGAGATACTTCTATACAGATAATGCTAAAATGTTTCCCTACTCCCAGCCTCTCCCCTTCACAGTCCCACTTCACAGCTGCTTACTGAGCAGTTATCGGCAACTCAGCTTCAGTTCTGGATGTGACTTCACCTCTCCCACTGTTGTGCTCATTGATCCCATCTTCCTGCTGGCTCAGCCCTGTCCCAGTTCCCAGACCAAGACAGGGCTGAATTAAAAAGTACTGATACAAGGTCATCCCCCTCCACCATCTCTCTCCCATCTATTACTAGAGCCCGTTTCTGATTCTGAATCCACCTGGACTTCTGGCCCATGCCCCTGTAGAGTCTATCATATTCTTTCTGGTATTAAACTGTTCAGGTACTTTTCAGCCCTGCCAGGTTGTCAACTGGTAAGGTCAAGTACTCTATCATACTTACATAGAGCCAGGGCTATGTCCCCCCAAAACAGTAAGAAAGTATTTGATGAATGGCTGCTTTATTTGTTTAACCAGACATCTGCAGGATTTGTTTAAAGGTAAAGAGAGTTCAAAGAATCAATTCAAACAGCTAGAATTTATTAAGAAGCTACTGTGGGCCCAGGATTGTAATGGGAATACTAGAACAAAATGAAGGTATGGCTTCTATTCTTGACACAGTTAGAATTTAAAGTGGTTGACAACACCTTAAAAAAAAAAAAAAAGAAAGAAAGAATAATTACTGTTTTAGCTTCTGCCTTAACAAGCATAACATGAAAATCTTCTTGCCTGAGGTCCTGATTTCACAGATGGGCAAACTGCAATCGAGTTTGCCTGCCTGGATTCCAGACTACTGCCAGCTCTGACTTTCGCCTCCTGTCCCAACTCTATGGGCCCCAGTGTGCCTGGCACTGCTCATCACTATTTGTATGCTTGCCCACTTTGGATTGTTCCCCTGGATCTAGATTCTTTCTTCCTCCACTTTATGCTGTACATCAGGATCTAAATTTCTTCCCCCCTTTTTCTCCTATGGTACCCTTTTAGTCACACATCCCCACAATAACAAACCCTGACTGCAATCCTAGATTTTCCTCTTCAACATTTTTTCTATAATACTGAGATTATCATGGCAGGCCTCTAAATCAAATTACAACTACACTGCTGCTTGCTCACCCAACATTCATTTCCCCCTTCCTTTTCCTTAACAGAACTGCCATTCAGCTCATCTGTCCCTTTCATTTCCTATACACAACCATGCACTTCAGGGAAAGCTGACCTCATCCCCAGGCAGGAGATCCTGATTAGCCTAAACTCTCTGGCAGGCTCTTCCCTTTCCCCTTGCTGTTGAATGGATTGGGGATGGCCATGTGATCCAGCACTGGCCAGTGAGATAAAAGATTAAGGGAGGACTTTTGGCAAAGGTTTCATTTCTCTGGAAGAGACACTGCCGCTGCAAGACAGTGGGCTTGGAACTGCGGCAGCCATCGCGCAGGTTGCTGGCTGACGGTGAGGTCTAGACACTGAAGAGGGTAGAGACAAGTGGAGAGAGGGAAAATCAAGTCTAGGTCTGACACCTTGCCCTTCCCATCCTTTGGATTTCTTACTACTTTTGAAAATCTTTTTGAATGTATTCCCTTTCTTCTGCTGCTGGTTGCTTAGAACAAACAGCACATCTTCAAAGAATATATATACCAGCAATTTTAAAGAGTAACTTTAAAATGGGAATTTGATGGATATTTCGGTTGTTTTTAGTCTGAAGCTATTACGAGTAAAGCTGCCATTAATTTTCACATAAAAGTCTTTCTGCATATGTTTTCATTTCACCTGGGAGTGGAATTCCGGGACTGTATGGTAAGAGTATTTTTAACATTAAGAGAAACTGCCAAACTGTTTCCCCAAGTGTTGCATTCCCACCAGCAACGTCTGAGAACTTCAGCTGCTTCACACCCTCTCCAAAACTTGATATTGTCAGTCTTTTTAAATTTAGCCAGTCTAGTGTTTTTACAGTGCTATCATATTGTGTTTCTTAAGTTTTATTACTTGGGCAAATAATGGAGTGAAACACCTTTTCACGTCCTCATTGGCCACTGTATATTTTCTTTAGTGAAATGTATCTTCAAGTATTTTGTCCATCTTTTAGTTAGATTATTTGTTTTCTTACTGAGAAGCAAGAATCCCATATACAGTAGGACAATTAGTCCTTTGTTCAATATATAGAGATAGAAATAGAGATACATAGATCTAGCAAATCTTGTGTTCTTAAAGAGAAGCTTATTTTAAAAATTTTGATAAAGTCTAGTTTATCTTTTTTTTTTCAGTTAGTGCTTTTTGAGTCCTACCTAAGATATCACTGCCTAACCCCAAATCACAATGACTTTCTCCTACATTTTCTTCTTAAAGTTTATATAATCAAAGCCATAGACAAATATCAAAAAACATTATGCTCAATGAGAGGAGACAAAAATGAGTACATAATCTATGATTCAATCTATAGCCATTTCTAGACCAGGAAAAGCTAATCAACAGGGAAATAAAGCAGGTCAAGCAGAAGGGAACTTTTTAGTGCAATGGAAATAGTCTAGATCTTGATCACAGTGGTGGTTACATAGGTATATTTGTCAACACACAACAGTACTTAAATGGATCCATTTTGAAACAGAATGGACTCCAGAAATAAACCCATGCTTATATGGTCAATTAATATTCCACAAAGGAAGCAAAAATATAAAATGGGGAAAAGACAGCCTTTTCAATAAATGAATAACCACATGCAAAAAAAGAAACAACAATTTTTGTATACCATATACAGATATAAACTCAAAATGGATTAAAGACTTAATTGTAAGATCAGAAACCATAAAACTCCTAGAAGAAAACATAGGCAATAAGCTCTCAGATGTTGATCTGAGCATTATTTTTAGATCTATCTCCTTAGAGGAGGGCAACAAAAACAAAAGTAAACAGGACATCATCAAACTAAGAAGCTTTTGCAAAGCACAGAAAACCATCAAAAAAAATGAAAAGATAGGGTACTCAGAAGATATTTACAAATATATTATATATATATATATATAACCAATAAGGTGTTTATATACAAAATATGTAAGAAACACATAATTTGGTATGAAACAAACAAACAATCCAATTAAAAAATGGGCAGAGGACCTAAATAGACATTTCTTCTCCAAAGAAGACATACAGATGGTCAATAGACATGTGAAAAGCTGTGTCTTTTCACTAAGATCACTAACCATAAGGGAAATGCAAATCAAAACCACTATGAGATATTACCTCATACCTGTCAGAATGACTGTTGTCAAAAAGATAAACAATAATAAGTGCTGGCAAGAATGTGGAAGAAAGACAACTCTTGGGTGCTGTTCTTGGGAATGTAAAATGGCACAAGCTGCTATGGAAACAGTATAGGGGTTCCTCAAAATATTAAAAGTAGAACTACCAGGTGATCCAGCAATTATACTTCTGGTATTTATTCAAAGAAAGTGAAAACACCAATCTGAAAAGATACATGGACCCCTAGATTCACTGGAACTTTATTTACAATAGTGAAGATACAGAAGCAACTTAAGTGTCCATCAAGAGATGAATGGATAAAGATGGTGTGGCACATGCACGCGTGTACACAAACACACGCACATGCACGCATACACATACTCAGAGGAATATTACCCAGTCTTAAAAAAAGAATGAAGTTTTGTCACTTGTGACAACATGGATGGACCTAGAGGGAATTTTATCAGGTGAAATAAATCAGACAGAGGAAGACACATACCATATGGTTCCACTTATATGTGGAATATAAAAAATAAATAAATAAACAAAACAAAACAGAAAAAGACTCATAAATATGGAGAAAAATCTGGTGGTTGCCAGAGGTGAGGGGATGGGCAAGATAGGGAAATGGGATTAAAAGGTACTAATTTACAGTTATAAAACAAGTAAAACAGAGGGCAACAATGTAAAAAAAAAATAGGGAATATATGTAGTAACTTTGCTTGGTGACAGAGAGTAGCTAGATTTGACAGGGTAATCACTTTGTAATGTACACAAATGTTGAATCACTATACTATCCACCTGAAACTAATATTATATGCCAGCTACACATTAATAAAAGAAAAAATGGATACACTCTATTATATATAAAACATACCTCAACAAATTTGATCTTAAAAATCATAATGGGAGTTTGGTAGAAATACTGGCAACCACTCTGTCCTATGGGACAGGATTTAAGGGACAGGCAAGACTTTGCTGTGCCTGAGGCACAGATACTAACCTTGGAGCATACATAATTTCTTAAATAAATATCACCTTATTCTAAATTCATTAATGCCATAGAGTCTTTCAAAGACAGTGGTATTACTCAAACAAGTCAGACTAGTCCATGAACGTAGGTAACTTCGGTCCAGGAAGGATTTTTATTTTTTTATTTTTATTTTTTTTAAAGATTTTATTTATTTATTTGACAGACAGAGATCACAAGTAGGCAGAGAGGCAGGCAGAGAGAGAGAAGGAAGCACGCTTCCTGCTGAGCAGAGAGCCCGATGCAGGACTCGATCCCAGGACCCCAAGATCATGACCCAAGCTGAAGGCAGAGGCTTAACCCACTGAGCCACCTAGGCATCCCAGGAAGGATTTTTAAAAAGGGCACCTGGGTGATATGGTTGGTTAAGCATCTGACACTTGGTTTTGGCTCAGGTCAGGGTCAGGTCGAGCCTTCTGTGGGGGCTCTTTGCTTAGCGTGGAGTCTGCTTGAGATTCTCTGTCCCTCTCCCTCTGCCCCTCCTGCTCATGCTCCCCCACTCTCTCTCTAAAATCAATCAGTCAATCTTTAAAAAAATAAAAAGGAGAGAGAGGAAAGGATGGGAAGGTAAGAAAGGGAAATGTGCCATAGTTCTCTCTTGGCCCAGAGACTCTGTGAAGCTAAATTTTCAATTTTCTCAGGAAAGGGAAAGCATATGCCACTGAAGATGAAGGTTTTTCTCATGTAGCAGCAGTTTATGATTCAAAAGAAAAAAAACAAATGGGACACAGTGAGAAATAAATCATTATGCCTTGAAATTTTAAGGGAAACTCACAAGTAGTATTATAGAATTTTATAGCTAGAAAACACTCTACATATCATATAGCCCAAGCCACTTAAAATACAGATTAAATAAATAAGCCTTGGAGAGTGTGAGGCTTGTTTAGTCATATTAACTAGTTAGTTAGTTAGTTGAAAACCTCAAGGAAGAACTGAGGTGTCCCGATTCCAAATTCAGTGCTTTCATAAAATTACAATCTCTAGCCCAATGCTCTCCACTGAGCAGATATTTAGAAAAATGAAAAACAAAACAAACAAACAAACAAAAAACCTGTTGAATAAATTCATGCTAGGTAATAAGATAAAAAAATACAAAGAAAGCATAAGTGAATATAGAGATAATTTAGATGCAAACATTATCCCCAACAAGTTCTGTATATACTTCTTTATGCTGTTTCTGCATGTTATGGGGCGAGGGGAGGGGTGGTGGTGGTAGAGGAGGGAGAGGGTGGGCGGGAAAGCATATTTTATGGAATTACTCCAGCAGGTATCAAGGCCTAAAGAAAGAAAATGAAGACAAGTGGTAAACTCTCAAGAATTATGGGATCCCCTTTCCCAGAAATAACTGAAGACAATTAGCTCTTTATGAGATAGTTAAAGCATTTCTACATTTTTACTGAAAGATGTATTTATGATATTTAACAACAGCTTTCAGGTCTTTGAATTTAAGATAAACTTGTGAAAATGGATTCACACCAAACCTTCATCTAATCACAATTAAAATCAGATGAGACTAACAGATCCTTTAGTCATTCATGGAGTCACTGTGGCTTCTGGTTATGATGTGGGAGAAATAACATCTCTCTATCAGAATTCATGACTTTGGCTGTGAAACTTCAAGGTGCTATAAAAAAAGATCTTGGATTTACTGCAGGTATGTAATGAACAACATAAGCCCAGTTTAGACAGTAACATATTGGAAGTGTTCTATTAATTTTCTGTTATGATTCTATAACAGTCTTAGGATCTCATACAATTATTTATTTTACCTCAACCCTGGTGGCGTGTCCATTATTTTAAGGTGGGAATGTTGAAGCAAGCTGGGTTATTATTTGCTTCGGGTCCTGATGTGGATCTAGCTCCCACAGGTGCTATATTCCTTGGTTCCCCCACAAAATGCAACTAAACAAAATAGCAAGATATTGAAAAATAGCAAAACAATGGAAAACCAACATCTCATTTTACATATAAGGTTTTTATCTATGATCTAGTTTTGAAGAATGTTAACTGAAATATATGTATGTGTGTATACCTCTAAACAAATGAAACATGGATTTAATTAGAATGACAGAAAAAAAATACATAAAACCCCTAAATGAACAAAAACAATAATTTTTCAGCTAACAGATGAAACAAAATTAATTCATTTTATTTCATCTTTATTCCACTCTTCGATTTGACTAAACCTTAACTTACAAGGAAAGACAATCACTTATTTCATTCCTGTTAATGCACAGTCTTCACAACTGAAAAATAATAGTCTAAGAGTTGTACACGCAGATACAGCCTTGAAGGGGTGCCTAGGTGGCTCAGTGGGTTGGGCCTCTGTCTTCAGTTTAGGTCATGATGTCAGGGTCCTGGTATAGAGCCCCGCACGGGGCTCTGTGCTCAGCGGGGAGCATACTTCCCCCCTCTCTCTCTGCCTTCCTCTCTGACTACTTGTGCTTTCTCTGTCAAATAAATAAATAAAATCTTTAAAAAAAATTATACAGCCTTGAAATAAAAAGGAACAAAAGCCCTATAAAATTAAGCCGTATAAAATCAGACTATCACTTTGTGTTTTCTAATAATTATTTAATAATTTTTACAGGTAATAATCTCAAAGAGTTGTAGAATGCATATTTGTGGTTGAGTTAGAATTCATCTCCAAGGTAAAAATTCACTTACGAGGAAAACAAAAATGTCTAAAAGTAAAGTCTGTCAAATATCAGTGGTGCTTTATTATGGAACTGACTAGAAGTAACACATTTGAAAATGTTTTATTTAGGTCTGCTGAATCTTTAAAACATCAAAATATTGAGAAAAGAACCTTAAAATAGAAAATAAAAATACTACACTTTCTGGTCTGTCAAACTGCTAGCTTTTGGAAATATATTTATGTTTATAACTATATATCATAAAATAATATTCATGAGAACATTTTCTGTATCATTAAGACTATGAAAAAATAAATATAAGAAGAGCATTTTACCATTTTGATAAAGTAATCAAATTGTGTCACTCTATTAAAAACAGATTAAACATGAGCACTATAAATACTAACCCTTTTAAATTGCAGGTAAAATATTCTGAAAATCTTCTTTTCTGACAAAAATAACACAATTCATATCACTTATGCTCTTGGATAATTGTTTCATGGATATATACTTCAAAATAGTTCATGAACACCAACCAAAGCTAAAAGTGTACCAACAGACGTATCCAGAAAGCCACTGGCACCACATCCCATTAGATATTTAACTTGCTCGGTGCACATTCCCAAACAGACCCTCTGCTGTTATCACAGCTTTGTCTCCCAGGAAAACACTAGAAATAGCATAATTCATACAGAACCATTAACAATCTTGAACACCAAAAAAAAAAGGGGGGGGAGGGATTGCTGTTATTACGAAAAGTCAACAATGCAATAAAAATGAAGTTCCTAGAGATTCAATTACCCTAAAATTACAGGCTTCATATGTCTTAAAGTAAAATAATCCTGGAAATTATTCTCCAAGATACAGTCCTGGATTATTCTCGGGGTTAAGGCAAAACAAGAGAGAGTTGTGATAATCACAATATAGAGCCTTTGTTATTCAGAAAGGTCAAGTTCACCCTCTGCTTTGAAATTTAGAGAAAAGAGATTAAAACAACAACAACAAAAAATAGTCTGTGTTCTTTCTGTGACCTGGACCTTGGATTCTGTGCCTTAGGATCCAGCTTTGGGTGAGAACTAATACAAATCCCCTGGGTGGCTGAATATTCTATTATAAAATAGATCCTACACTACAACAAGTTGTCTCATCTTAAGGGACAGTGTAATTATACTGACTATATATGTTTAATACCTTTTAATACCCTCACCTATATGGAAATAGTCCAGTAAAGAGTCTTTGCAAACATACCTTGCTGTTTCTTCTCTTTCTGCTTTTTTTCCAGCTATGGTGCCCCCATTGCATGAAATCCTTCTCAGGAATATCTGTCCAACCTCCAGAGCTACTCCTGAATATAATCTTTCCCTGGCCACATAAACATCTGTCCTGTTTGGAATTCCTCTAACACTTACTTGCTCTTCACTTCTTTCTAGTACATAATCATACGTTGTCTTGGATTGTTTTAAAATCATTTCTCCAAATTACAATAATGTTTACCCAATACATGCATTGTCTGTACCAAGTACTGTGCTTAACACATTTAACCCTTACAGCAATCCCATGAATCAGAGTCTACCAAAATTTGCATTTTGTAGATGAAGAAGAATTAAGTAGTAAGCAAGGGTAAAACACTGTCTACTACTTAAGTAAAGCATGCACTCAAATCTAAAGCTCTCCCAAGGTCTTATTTGACATTGTGAAATACGACCTCATGCAAATGCCTGTCCTCAACTAGACTGTAAGCTAAGGTCAAAGACAGTGATGTCTTTTACTTCCTTCTAATATCTTCTGCCAGAGCAGAAGTGGGTGGGCAGGTTTTAAGAGCTCTGAGCGAGGAAGGCACAGAGAATGTATCCAGAATATTTCCTACAGCGTCCACTAAATGTTCTGTTGGGTCTTTATCTGTACCACACATTCTTAAAGGTCCAGTCAACTAAAGGCAGAAGCTTCTGGAACTGAAATTCCTCAAAAGAAGTAGGTCTTTATCTGTAAACTGGATTATGGTCAGAGTAGCAGGCTGCTTTTTGAAGATGCTAGTTCCTCTTCTATTTTATATTTTATTAATTGTACTCATCTTTCTAAAATCTTACTGTAAACAGATGTCATTTTAGCTTGTATGCTTTAATGAATGTGCATATTTTGTTTTCACTGAGTGGACAAATGTTCACAAAGGAGACAAATAAAAGCCACCTTTCTTCCCATAGTAAGCACATTATTAAAAACTGAGGTATACACCCACATTACTCTGTGTAGCAAAACTGCAATAAAGAAAGAGCAGGGCTGACCGAGGGGCTGCCTCTTCCACACACTCACAACTATAAAGCCCCACCAAGAAAGAGCAGTAGAGATGCTGGAAGGGGAAAAATCATCTGAGAGTAAATTAGAATAAAACTAACTGATTTTTTTCAGATACAATTACTACCAAAGTCTTTCACTAGCTTCGTGGCATTCCAAGAAAAGGAACAACAACAATACAAGAACACTCCCATCTACAATTGTGTTCACTTTTAAGGAATGTAACCACTCAAATACAGACCAGGTTGACTGCAATTCTGCATCAGGATGTTGCTAACACTGATAATTCAACCAAGCTTCTGCCACATGTCTTAAGAGTCAGCCAAGCCATTAATGGAATTGCATTCCTACCAAGGAGAGTTTAGGTAGGGGGTAGGTCCATCATTCCTAATAACACCTACTTCCCCAAAACTGATTCGGATGATTTAACTGTGTCAGCTCTTCATCAAATCAGCACTCATACACTTGGCAGGGTAATTGTCTTCATCTCAACTCCTACTTTACCTTCCCATAAAATGCAAAAATGCATATTGCACTATTGACATTTAATAATTTAAATGAAAAGAAAGAAATCAATAATTTGCTCCACAGCACAGCATCTTACTGTTAGCTTCACTGAATCCACCATTAATTTCAGTTTCTCCCCACACACTCATTAAATATAAAATAGAGCTATTCTATGGATATTAAGGTTTTGGGTTTTGTTGTCTTTTTTTTTTTTAAGAATATAGATATGGCAAAATACAAGCTTCTAAATACTCCATTTCTGACTTATACTTATATTGTTTGTTGGAGCTTTCTAAAACGATGAATACACTAAACATTCTGAGGCATGGGTGTCCCACCACTTATAAATAAACTTTCCAGCAGCAATGCTTGCAAAAAGGAAGACTGAAAAACTACTGTTAATATATATAATGGAAGGGGTTAGAGTACAAGCTAAAGAAAGTAAAGTAAAATACATCATTTGGTGAAGCCAAGTGGTATAAAACCAACTGAAATTTTAAATTGTTAATAATGGTCCCGGAGCTAATTCAACTTTTCCATTGGTGTAAACCACAACCAGAATTACACAGTATGCTTCTCTTCGAAGATCTTTACAATTCCTGTAAGGTGGATGAGAAGAGCTAACATTATCTGTTAAAGTCTATAATGTGACTAATGTTATTAAAATAGTACATGTATAAGCCTGTGAAGTATAACCTCATTACTCCAAAAACTATCTATCCATTGTCCTCCTTTAGAAGTTAACCCATAATGAACAAAAGTGCATCTCTGCCATCCTCCTGCTCCCCGTTTTCCCAGATCAATCTACCTTAGTGTTTTGTATGCTGACCAAAACATTCCATAAATAATGCTATGCTGCACACGCATTGAAGTTTAGAGAGTTTATGCCTTTGAAGAAGATAGTGACAGGACTAAGGACACACGGGTTCAATTCCAAGACAAATATTAGGCGGGTGGTTTGAAAATATCAATCAAAAGAGGCCTAGGGGAAAAGAATAGAAGCGTCCACTGCCACCACCTTCTTTCCCCTCCCCTCTTCCTCTCTTGTTCTCTTCCTCTTTTCTCTCTTTCCTTGTGGTTTCTCACAGGGACTATCAAAGCAGGAAAGCTGCTAATTTAAAATTAGTGAGACACACGCTGGGAATATGTAATTCCCAGGAGGAAAAAAAGAAACTGCTAAAGGGGGATGTGGGGGGTTGTTGGCAACATGTTTAAGTGACAATCCTCCCCACCCCCACCCTAATACTGCACAAATCCACAGATTCTTCTTCGACCCTCTTCTCCTTCCATGTCCCAGCACTCTATCCAACTTGACCCTTAATTCAAATAATTGAGGGACCTGCAGGGAATCCGCGGTGCAAGAGTGTATCTCTCTGCATATGTGCCCAATTTTCTGGAAGCCCCTGAATCCGGACAGTAGTAGCACGCAAGGGATCTCCCACCGGGGAAGGGGTGAAGAAAGGGGGTAAAAGAGGAAAGGATGCAGAGCTGCGCTCTAGGGCGAGTGGCTGAAAGGAAGAGAGGGAAGAAAGAGAGGGTGGGAAGGAAGTGGGGCTGGGAGAGAGGAAGAAAGGGATGAAAGAAAGGCTGGAAGACAGAAAGGAGGGGAGAGGAGAGAGGGATGTTGGGAAGGATGAGGGCGGGAGGGTTGGGGAGCGAGGAGGGAGGGGAGGATGGAGAGGATGGGAGGGAGGTAGGGAGGGAGGGAGGCAGGCAAGGATGGAGGATGCTCTGCCCAGGACTCACCTCTGTGGGTCGGTGGGAGTTTCTCGCCTCCTCCTCTTTCTCGCCCGTTCCCAACAGCTGGAGGGGTAATCACTGAAGGGACTGGAGAGGCGGCGGCGGGGACGAGGGCAGCAGCTGCAGCAGCAGCCTCTGGCCGAGGTGCGGTGCCTCCTGCTCCGCCCGCCAGCCCGGGTCTCCGCCTTACTCAGGGCTGGAAGCGAAGCCGCTCCCCCCTCCCCCCGCCCGCCCGGCGTCCTGCCCAAGCGCGAGCGGCAGCGGCCCGGATCGCCGCTAGGGGAGGTGGCCAGCGCGCAGGCGCGGCCGCTTGCTCGCTTGCGCGTCCCCGTGGTCCCCGCTGCTCGGCGGGGCTGGGGGAGGCCGGGTTGGGGGGGGGCGGGGGGACGCGGGCGCGCGCGGCTTAGGGAGCGCCGAGCGGGAGGGGCAGGGGCGGAGCTGGGGAGGCGAGGCTAGCTCTGTGCCGCAGGTGGGGGGAGGGGATGGCGGCGAAGGGGCACCGCCGAAGGGCGCAGGTGCCGTGTCCATGACAACCGCGTTACTCTCCGGGCAGGGACCCAGAGCTAAGTGGCCGGAAGCCGCGAGGACCGGTTTCTGAGACACAGTGCGGGAGAGGTCCTGGGGCGGAGGGTAGGGGGGAAGGGGACGGGGGTTGCCGAGTAGGAAGAAAGGGTGAGGCGGAGAGGGCACAGACACGTGGCAGGAGGAGGGCTGGGCCTAAGTGCAAGAAGGTGGAGTCTGGTATGGGAGGTAGGTTTGTTGGGACCTGGCTACTAGGGGGAGGAGGACTGGACTTCAAAATAGGATCTGGAAGAGGATGGAAGAGTTAAAACAAATGCAATATTTGCTCATTTCACGAGCCTTTGTTGAGTGCTGTGTATGTGCAAGGCATTCTAATTCTTTCATTGACACAAAGAATATTACGAAGCCCCCAAATTGCACCAGCCACTCTACTTAAGCATTTCCAGATATCAAAAATGTTTAATATCCGGTGTTTGTCCTCGCGGAGGTTTTACTTTGGTTGGGGAATTTACATAGAGATTGTAGGGAGTTTATGCTCTGTTTATCACCATCAACTGGGGCTGGAATGTAACTGTTACAGAAATGCTAGAAATGAAGAAGGTACAAGCTACTAAGTTACGGTTATCTTTGTTCTGCTACAATACCAAGTGACTTTTTTTTTTTTTTTTTAAATCAAGAGAGAATAAAGAAAAAAATCTATGTCAGTTTGGTGAGACACAAGTGATGCTGCATTCACAACATCCTACTGGTCTGGTCTGTTCACCCACCAGCATCAATGTGTTTGTTCGTGCCAACACTTGTATGGCCTTATATCACTTGGTACACGCATGTTTTTACACTTCTTCTTCATTGGCTTTGTCAGCTACGTTACATCCCCTTCTTCCCAAGCTAGCATCTACGATTGTTTGAAAATGTTATCAAAGCCAAGTGTCTTATTCTCTCCAGGCAATGGCTTGAGAGCTCTATCTCTAACTATTCCTTTATATTTTTCTCCAGATTCTTCTTGCCTTACATTTTCCTTGTCACCACCACTTCACCACTTTAAAACTTCCAGAGAGAAAGTGCACAGAAATCAACAGTGTAAATAAACTTAAGAAAAACCTCTTTAGCCTTCGACGATGTTTCAGTACCACGGACAGTGACACCGCAGGTTCCTCTCACCAAGCTTTTTCCTTAGGCTCAGCTTATAGAAACGGTAGAGAGACATTGCAGAAGATACAGGATGGGCTTCAAGAAGTAAATGCTGAACACCAAATTATCTGTGCCAAAAGATATGAGCAGATTGGAAAAAGGAAAGAGCACACCATGGACTGGAGTATGTAGGAAGGAAGCAGGCCCTTCAGTTAGACTTGAAGAAAGAGTAGGTAACATTTAGAGAGCTATCACAGGACCCTAAAATGGTAAGAGGAGGATAAGTTACCCAGGGAGGTGTTCAAATAAAAATAGGGATACTTCATAGCACTACTGCACCATATCTTCCTGAAGACAGAGTATACTTTGATTTTAGTTGGTCTAAGAATATAGAAAGGGTAAAGTAGTCCCAGTTAAGTAAGGTAGAATACTATCTCAAGGACTGACATTTCTTTGTTATTACTGTGATTTTTCATTCTCATCAGGCTAGAGGGGATAAATTTAAAAAATACAAGCCAAAGAATTATCAGACAAGTTCATCTCTTTAACATTGAGTGGATTCATGTATAGGTTTGTGAGTTGTTTTAAATTAGGCTTAAATCTGTAAGTCTGTTTCAACTGACAGTAGACCGGGTGGGGGGGAAGGGAGACACAATGTAAACTCAGTGTTGTCAAAATGAGATTTCCTTCATTTTTGTTTTGTAGTGACTTTCAAAACTATTAGATATTACTGAGAAACCTTTAAAAGTCATTTGTAAAATATTTATAAGGTTTTATCCATGCAATGGCTTTAGACTTAATAAAGAATAATAGCCTAAAAGCCATGCCTTATTTCTCAGACCCTTGACCTCCCTCACTCTTCCTTCTAAATGCACCAAACTATTGTCTGTCAATCAGATAGTGATAAGAAATTATCCAGGAAATGTATTTAAGCCCCCAGCAGGCAAATGACAGCTGAGATTTTTGTTCCCTGCCTCCAAAGAATTTACTAACTCTTTTATGTTTTGGATGAAAGGGACCTCCACCCTTACCTTCCCCAATGGAAACATGCAAATTCAGTATTATTTCTTTGCTACATTTCTTTCTGATAACAGTCTAAACATCCTTGCTTAAATAATAGCTATCATTGAATATTAAATAGCTATCATTTCATTTGTCCCCATTCTAAACCAAGGGGATAATTTTAATTTTTTTTTTTTTTACCTTTGTTTCTCTTGTTTTGAGACTGCTTGTGAATCTGGCTGTTTCTGATTTTTTTTTTAATTTATTTAAGTGTTGTCCTTCATTTCAATGACATAAACAGATACAGCCCTCAGAAAAGCAAGCAGTTTCCCCTCCTGCATTCATATCAAAGATTTGTACCAAGATAAATAACTAAAAGCATATTATCATGTGCAAACGCAAAAATATTGTATATAAGCATTAACATGACATCCAGATTTTAGAATAGATTCCAAGACTGATGATTCTAAGTAAAATTATTCCTCATGCTTATACATTTAAATGTTAGGTAACTACACACTGGGACCTTCATTCAGTCTGTTAGCTCCTGAAATTTCTCTATCAAATCCTCCTGCGCAATTCATTTTTTAGTATATCTCAGTTTTAGGTTCACATCAAAATTGAGCAAAAAGTACAGAGTTTCTATATACCTCCTACTGCCACACAAGCAAAACCTCCCCTGCTATTGACAAACAGTGTTACACTTGCTAAAACAATGAACCTACACTGACATATTGTTATCACTCAAAGTGTTAACACTTAGTATAGTTTACACTAAGGTTCAGCTTGTACATTCTACAGGTCTATAAAAAACATGTATCCACCATTGCAGTATCATACAGAATAGTTACACTGTCCTAAAAATCTATACCTTACCTGTTCATCCTTTCTTAACCCTAACCCCTGACAATCATTGATATTTTTACTGTATCTATAGTTTTGCCTTTTCCAGAATATCATATAGTTAGAATCATACAGCATAAAGCATATTTAGCCTTTTCAGCCTTAGCTTCTTTCACCTAGTAATATGCACTTAAGTTTCCTCAATGTCTTTTCACACCTTCATAACTCATTTCTTTTAAGTGCTAAATAATATTCCATCATTTGGTTTTACCAGTTTGTTTGTCTATCTACCAACTAAAGAACATCTTGGGTGTGTCCAACTTTTGGCAATTAGGAGTAAAGATAATATAGAAATTTTACTTTTTAATAATCTCCTAAATATTTCAGACCTCGTTACAGTATTTGTTACATATGAGTCATACCCCAGGATTTCTTCTATGATTCAGCTTATTCTCACAAACCTAGCAGATTTCATCTCTTGTCAAACAAATACCAGTCAATGAAATGCTCACTGTTGTTTTTATGTACTCCTTTCATTATTAAAAAAAAAGCAAACAAACATTAAATTGTTTTAGAACTCTTGCTTCCTACCTATTCTATCAACTCTAACTTTGCATTTTTTCAAATATATCTATCATTTATACATTTGTATCCTTAGGTAATTGTGTGTATATAGTTTAATGGTGTGTTAATGTGTGTAAACACACACACCATTATTATGTTTGTAATTAAATAGAGAAAGTATTTTAGGAATTATATACATAAAATTTCTACCTCTTTCATTTTGAAACATTTCAGCTGTGTTATTATATAGATAGAATGTGGTAGAAAATTAATGGACCCCTAAAGATTCCCATGCCTACTTCCTTGAACCTATAAATATGGTATGTTACATGGCAAAAGGAACAAAGATGTAATTAAAGAATTTGAAAAAGGAGATTATCCTAAATTATCTACATGGGTTCAATACAATTACATGTCATCTTAAAAGTAGAGAATCTTCCTTGGCTTGAGAGTCAAGAGATACATTAGATAAGACAGCAGAAGAGTCAGAGAGATTTCAAGCATGAGACTGACTTGAATAGTTTTGCTGGCTTTGAAGGGAGCCATAAACAGAAAATAAGGGCAGCCTCTGAATGCTAAGCACAACTCCTGGCCAACAGCCAACAAAGAAACAGACCTCAGTCCTACAACTATATGGAAGTGAATTGTGCCAACAACCTGAACAAGTCTAGAAGTGAATTGTTCACTAGAGCCTCCAGAAAGGAACATAGAGCAGCCAACACTTTGAAAGGGGCCTTGTGAAACTCTAAGCAGAAAAACCAATCTAGCCCACTAGACTTCTAAACCACAGAACTGTAAGATAACAAATTTGCATTTTTTTTAAGGTACTAAGTTTAGGAGAATTCAGTGACGGAAAATTCACATGTAGAAATTCTATATCAATTACTTTATTTGCAAAAAATAAAGGAAGAATTTCACTGAATAGCACTCATGAATTCCCTTATTCCAGTGTTACCATATTCTAATGTGTGTTATTAGGCAAGTTACTTAATGTCTATAAGACTTATTTTCACAGTCTGAAAAATGATGGTAATTTTTATCTACTTTCCTCTGTTGTGAGAAATAAATGATATTTGTCAAGTTTCCAGTATACTATTTTCCGTAAGTAGATGTTGTACTCTTCCTTTAGTTAACATTTCTAATATGAAAAAGTGAAACAGACAACAAAATAAAATTATTCCTTGGTTTGTTTTGACCATTTTGGATTTGTTTCCTTTGTCTTTTTTTCCCCCCAAATTATCTTTTTAAGAAGATAAAATAGGCTATAATATCTTCTCATACTAAATAAGGCTTTTGCTTAATTTCAAAATTGTATTATTTTATCCTTAGTTGTTACCCTGAAACAGCATTTTTCAAACTCTGCTCTAAGAAGGAATATTTCCTGTTTGAATTCTTTCAACAGCAAGCGACTATACTCCAACTTAATTTAGTTTGAGCAAAGAGGAAATTTTGGCTTACATATCTGAGAAGTGTCTTAATGAGACTCAGCTAAATTTAAGGGGTCATCAAAAAAATATTAAGTATGTTGGAGAATCTGGTTGGGTTTGCAGGGGTCTTGTTCATACATGAACAAATTATCATGACCAGAGGAATGTGATTTTTTGGTTCATATACCCACTCCTACAACTACGTGCAAAAGGAGGAGAATTATCAAAAAGATTTTGAAGGGCATGGGAAAGCTTATAGCACAAACCAAAATTTTAGCTTCCCAGCCCATCATTGTGAAGTTTTTAAAAAGTGACTCCTACAGGGGTGGCTCAGTCGGTCAAGCATCTGCCTTCTGCTCAGGTCATGATCTCCAGGTCCTGGGATGGAGCCCCATACTGCATGGAGCTTCCTGCTCAGCAGGGGGCCTACTTCTCCCTATGCTTCTCCCACTTCCCTCTGCCCTTCTCCCTGCTTCTGCTGCCTGTCTATCAAATAAATAAATAAAATATTTTATTAAAAAGTGATTTCTATAAATAAATAAATAAGTGAAATATTTTTTAAAAAGTTATTTCTACAGTGAAATTGTATTGGTAAGTGCTGGGAGAAACACATTTTAAAGTTTTTCTTCTTGAATACTCAGAATATGATAATATACATGAAGATTATTTAAGAGGAACATATAATATATAGTGCTTCCCATACTTATTTGGTCTCAGAACCCTGTCACAAAGCGTCTCTTATGATTAGAGTTCCAAAGAACATACTTTGGGAAAAGCTGACCTAAGTTTTCACCTTACTCTTTTTTTTCTTTGATTCTCATAGCTTAGTAATGAGCTTATTTCTGTTTTTCCTTGATTTAAAAAATATCTGATCCTTACTGCCATTATTATTATTATCAAAGATCATTTTAGCACTTAAGGGGACTTTAATGATAATTTTTCCTACCCAAACTCCTTATTTTGCAGATGGAGTAACAGACTCAATGTGCTTTTTCTCCCATAATCATGGGACTAGTCAAAACTCAACTAAGTTATGCTGATGTAATAAATAATCACCAGAGCTCAGAGGGTCATGTGCTAGCTCTGTTTTACATGGCTCTCCTTCTGAGACCCAAGCTAACTGCACAGCCACTACCTGGAATCTAATTCATTATCATTACAGAGGGACAGAAAATAATGAATTGGTCTGGCCCAGGAGTAACTTATATATTGGATCCCGCTAGTCTCATAGCCCACATAACCACAAGGGGCTTTGAAATTCAGAACTACTGCATGCCTGGGAGACAAGGAACCTGAAATATGTAGTAAGCAGTTTTGATTACCACCGTGAAAAAAATGTTGGGACAGGATTTCCTGACTGACTTCTTTCTACCACTACTGATTTCCAAATAGGGTTTGATGATGCATGATGATTAAGATATCACAGAATATTTACCAGTGCTAAGAACTGAATCTAGAGCTTTCCACATATTAATTAATAAGGAGATTGCTAATATTATCTACATTTTAAGATGAAGAATCTGATACACAAGGTGTTTTAATAAGAGTTGCCCCCTGACTATAACTGAAAGGCACTCTTATGTATAAGGCTGTGGGTATAGTTGAGGTCACAGAGTTGGCAGGTGCTAGAAGTGAATTTTTAATCCATGCAGCTTGGCTCCAGGGAGCACTGTGCTCTTCCCAGCTATCTACTACCTTCCTGCTACTGGAAGAAAAATAACTCCTTCCTGCAAGTCAAAATACTAAGTTCCTAGTTCAGCTGTGAGGTGACTAAAGCAGATTCCTTTTTTTTTTTTCTTTTCTTTTTCTTTCTTTTTTTCTTTTTTTTTTTCTTTTTACTTGTAACACATGCACATTAGGAAGGAGATTTACAAATTTGAATTGTAAAATATCAAATGCTCCATCAAACAAAGAAGATTTAAACTACCTGAGAAACATCTACAGTCCTCATTCTGTGTACAAATATACATGCACACAATCCTACATTTTATTTAAAAAGTGCCCTGGTGATGAAAAAAATAAAGACCACCGAACAATCTGGTCTCAAATTCTACAAATACTATTGTCCCAAGTGCCTGTTTGCATTGTGTATTATCACCATGTTCTTACTAAAGCCTCAAATTCATCCCTTTAAAGCTTCGGCACATTAATTCATTCATCCATTCAAGAAACTTCTGACACTTGCCTAGTAGATGACAGTCACAATCTCAATGCTGATTATTTAGATAAATAAAATACAAAGTTTGTGCCATCAATGATCTCATAGTTTAATGAAGCAAAGTGAGAAGAAATACGTGCAGTAAATGCAATGAGAGCTTACAGAGCATACTGTTTATTGCTTATCCAGCATCCATTCCTCTCTACTGCCATTCTAACAGGTGCATTTCTCCACTGTGTAGCCCAGGTGCTTTAGGCTGAGGTGAGCCTCACCTCTGGCTCCAAGACTAGGCCTGGTAAAAGGGAATCCCATTGACCTTGTCACAGGTATCGGTTCACAAGTTCAGGCCTAAGCTCCTTATTCCCTTTCATTTCCTGGTCACATGGTTTGATTTGGGAATTGACCTATGATGGGATTTGCACACATGGGACAAAAAGAGAACTTTCAAGTGGCTTCTGAAAAATAACTCTCTTTTCAAAAGTGCTAATAGAAGAAATATCCATTTTTCTTTTGATTTTAAATGGCATATAGGCATATAACAAGGAAATGACACAGTCTTTTTATATAAGCCCAGGTTCAGGTAGGAAAAAAAAGAAATTACTACAGATGGTTTAAACAAATAGAATTTCATACAGGGAATTGATTGCATCGGTGTTTGAAAGATTAAGAGAATAAAAGAGAAAATAGAGTAAACCAAAGATAAGCAACTCCAGGAAGCATCTTTAGGGCCAGGACAGGGAGAATTGGGGAAGAGGTGGTTTTGTCAGAGCTAAGGCTGTGCTGTGGTGGTGTTACCAAAGAGGAACTATCTGAGTTAGTGCTGCAACCATGAAAGGCATGGACACTACTGCTGAAACCATGGTCCTTGAAGGACTTTACCTATTTCTGGAAGTAAGAAGTACTGTCAGAGAGAAAAAGAGAGATGTAATAACATCTCCCCTCCTGTCTTTTGATCTTTTCCCAGTGTCTCCTACTGGCATAATTTAGGAGAGTAGCCAGAAATGGAGCCTGGAAAACTTAACATATCTCCCTAACCACAGAATTGTGATGAACAGTTTGTAAGAGAATGGAAGAAAGTAGGCAAATAATCAACACATTGAAACCTTTGCATTCAACCCTCAGCATCCATACACATTCTACCTTAAGTTTTAATACAACATAGATGACAGTGATGTGATGCAACTTATCTAGATGCAACTACACTGCGCATGAAGGATACTCTCTCCTTTCCCCCCAAATGGAAAACACAAAATTCTATCACTTACATGTCTTTTGTTCATTTTCATTCACAGCCACAAGTCCACTTGGATATGCTGTCCACTATTATTACTCCTTATGTTAAAAAAGAGAAAAAGAAATTAGCTACCATTTAAAAGTACACACATACACATACACACACACACAATGTTCTAGAACTCACATATGAACAACTCCCCTTATCTGCTACTCATTCCATGTTTATCTTGGCCCCAGCCAGGATTTCAAGATCCTTACTTAGTGAGGATGAGTCAAGTCTTCATTTCTGAGAGTATGACTGCTTAGTGAAGATGTCTTTTTGATTTGTCTAAACTTCCATTAATTTTTCCTATTGAATACTAAAATACTAAGTGACACTCCAGGAAACCTCCTTGGTTCCAGACATAATTCTGCCTGTCTCCACTATAGGGCAGCAACCCAATCCCTCCTTGGCAATTAGAATAAATCACTCCATAAATCACAGTAACTCATTATTTGTCTGTTGTTTCAATGGAATGAGGAGCCCACAGTGACCAGGTAGCAAATGTAACTTCCGTTTCAATGAAATAATTATGTCTCCTGGTTAAAATAATATTCATTATGGAAATAAGAACTCTCAACCAACAGAGCCCAGAGTTGTATGCATAGGAAAAAAAAAATAGTGAGTGGTTCATTTCTCTTCTTAATTAATAGATTAACGGTGAAACAGTATCACATGGTACCTAGCAGAATCTGACACTATGTGGTATGGAAAAAAAATAAAACCCAAATTTCAAATTATTGTCTCTTAGATAGTATACATCTAATACTTTAGGAAGAAATTCTATGTTTCTGTCAAACCAGCTACTTTAGAGTCAAGAAATATATGGTAAGATCCATGAATTTTATGGCCCTATCACTGTCCTTTTACCTTGTAGTAAGTTCTTTGGCCAGAAGCAATAGCTTGATG
The DNA here is from genome assembly GCF_963455335.1 of Martes martes. NCBI lineage: Eukaryota > Metazoa > Chordata > Mammalia > Carnivora > Mustelidae > Martes > Martes martes. Next base: position 94,158,520 of record NC_137896.1, on the reverse strand, counting down.
GTGAATAAGACACCCTAAAAGCCTCTTGATACTGGTGCTAGAAGAGGCACTGGAGTACAAAAAGCAAATCAAATATCCAGAGTAAGTTTCAGTTCCAGTGAAGACGAAAATCATTTACTGTTTCAAGCTGGAAAAAGTCCAAAGCAATCAATCTGATACTAGGCGGCTGCCTGGTCTCCCCAAGGAACAGTACCAATCAGGGCCTAAATCTGACCTCTGCTGTTGGCTCCTGTGCACTCAGCAAGGATGATAGTCAAGTATCTTTTGTAAGACAAGGTTTCTATTGTCAAGGTTTCTGAAGAACTTCTATGCTACTTTGCACATGAGTGCATGAATTAAGCGCTGATACAGAGGTTAGGAAGTTACTGTCTAGCTGATATCTATAGTCTAGGTCCTCATGTATGTCTTTTCTCTCAGAGTAAAGTACTGTTGCTTGGCTTCTGCCGTTCAGGAATCTCATCGTTTCCTCTGAAATCAGGGAGCCTATTTCAAAGTTGGCCTCTTGCAGTGTCATCCCCAGCCAACAAAAGAAAGTGACCAAAAAACCCATTTTGTTTCATTTATTATGGATGATCCCAAAAATATAGAAAAGATGGAGAATAGTATAATTAAATATACCTATCACTCAGCTTCAACAATTATTAGTTCATTACCAATCTTCTTCCACCCATATTGATATTCACCCATTGAATCACAGAATTTTTGAAGATTCCAGGACTTCCCTCATTAATATATTTCTCAGTATCTGAATGAAGGGAGTATTGTCTAGACCCATCTGCAAACCATATTGGGAGATGACCAAGCTGCAAATAATAAATATACTCTTATTTCTACCCTCCTAAACCTTGAGATATTTCTTCATTACACCAGGGCAATTGTATACTCCCAATATCATTGAATATAGACCACATTGCTAGGAAGAGCCAGCACTCCCTATACTGATGGATAAAAGATTACTCCAAATGTTGCTGTGAAAGAGAGGAGAAGGCAAGGGGGTCAATGCTCAGAAATGAAGACCCTTTGCTCTTCTGTGCTCCCAACTTTATTGGTCCTTCAGGAGAATCACAAACTTTTATCACTATTTCTCAAGCACTTAACCAGTGACAAGGGGTCTTACTGGAACTAGGAGATCTTTTTACAGGAAAGATGCAATATGCTAATCTATGTGTTCTACCAGTTTTGATAAACATAGCCTAGGGGACAATGCATACATCTCTTAGATCAGAGGGCAGCTGTTGGGGCTAAGAAAGCTTCAGAGAAGGCAACTCCCTGCGGCATTCCCAGTGCAGAGTGGTCACGCAGGCCTCGGCATTCCAAGGGCCTATACCCTTTTCCAAAAACTTCCCTTGCCCCCAGAGGCCTCTGGTCTCTTGTGATACATTTTAGCAAGCCAGGTATTATGGATGATTTCATGCTCTACATTAACTCCAAAACCACATGAAAGGCTGATATGTCCACAGCTGATCTACCCCATCTGCTTAAGATAGCATATTGAATATAGAATCTCTGTAAGTTGACGTTTGTTCCAAAATCCTTAGAATCCATTCTCACACATTTTCTCCAAGTTTCAGCTCATATAAGTAAAAAATATCCTTACAATTACTTTTTATGTGTAAGTCATATGCCCTTGGATAAGATTTTATACCTGTTTCCTGATGTATGCCAATATCTGATTCAAGTTGTATGTTCAAAGGCAATGAGGCATGGGGAAATTTGTCTTAGGAACAAATTAGGATGACTATCCACTTGCAAAGCAACTTCCTTATGGAAGGTTACTATAGGGTCTTCAAAGAGTCAAAGAGTAATAGCCATTGATATGGGTAATTATTTCTGCTACTAATGGAAATTCAAGGAGATTTGTGGGTTCAGGATACTCAGATTGATCCATGTCCACCCAAATATGCTTATGCCAAACCCCAGAGTTCAATTATTTCCAATAAATACTTTAAATATCACACAAGATAATATGCTTTAATTTTCACATAAGATACGTGGGCCATGAATTATACTTACATTATAATTCTGGAATTTTCACTTTTAAAGTTGGGATGGGATTTGGAATCTCCCTTACAGTGATAATAAATGAAAGGTTATTTTAGAAGCACAATAAAATCTCTATGAGTCTCTGACTTGCCTTAAACTGAGATTAAAGCCCTGGGCTTATCCATTTCTTTCTGTAAGTGATCAAATACACTCTCAAAAAAAAAAAAAAAAAAAAATCTTGCCTTCAGCATTTGTAGTCATCATTACCACCATAGCAGTTGAATACATTAACCACTTGGTTTCCCAGAGCTTTGACTTCAGCAGGCATTTCATATAAAGCAAGAGATGCCACTGCATGTCACGGATTAGCAGTAACCCCTTTTCCACTGGTCATAAGGCCATCTATATATGCAAGCTCTACAAGGTATAGAACCCAAGAATCCCATTATTGAAGTCCATTTTCCAGAACCTGAGAAAACCAAAAGGATTTTAATGATTTAATTCAGGGATCTAATTCAGGAATATTATTATATGTTTACTGGAAAGTCTGAGAGAAATAAAAAAGGGGATGAAGATGTGATACACCAGAGATTACAAATTGTTGTTAGTGGCTACTTAATCTAGTTCTTGGAAAACAGAAGAAATAAGATGTTATAATCATCATCCAGAAGAACACTCACTGCTTCTCTGCTGGGGTGATGTCTAGATAGACTGAAACCACGGACTCGGGGTCTGAAGCTTGTGCCAGAACCATGGAAGAGGAACCACTGACGTTGAAACTGGATTGCTGATGGACAGAAAGGATACAGTTGCTCAAAAGTACTGCCGGAAGAAGAGCAAGAGGAAAGAAGAACAATAGTTTCTGTATTTCTTCAACTATCTGATGCTTTGCTGGTATCACTTTTTGGAAGAATCTCAGTAGATGTCAGCTCGGAAGGAAGGCTTAGGAATGTACTTTGTAGTCTTCTGTACCCAGAATTTCAGAGCAGAGAAGCTGTGACCCCCCCCCCCAAAAAAGGCAAATATACAACGCAGGCAAAAAGATTTATTTTGGGGCACAAGTCATTTCTGTGTATGTCATTTCCTTTTGGGTAAGAAAGATTTTGTGTTTGTCTCCCCAGGTAAATATAAAAATCTGACTCAAGTTTGTTAAGCACCTATATGTAAGAAATATTATTTGTATTCCACAGAAACTGTGGCAAATAAGAATAAATATTGATACTCTAGAAATGGAGACAGAGAAAAATCATACAAAAAATAAATGTGTAATGTAATTTTCAGTGTTGATAAAATCATGAAGAAAAGTAAAGTGTAGTAAAGGGTAGAGAGAGAGGAATTGGTAGAGCTTCTTAATGGGATATTAGGGAATTTCTGAGGTGATGGATGAACACAGACCTGAAAAAGTATGAGTGTGATGGTTAATTGTATGTGTCAACATGAGGATGTTTTTGGATAAAATTAACATTTATATCAATGAACTTTCAGTAAAGGGATTATCTTTCATAACATGGGCAGTCCTCATCCAATCAACTGAAGGACTGAATAGAATAAGACCAGCTTCCCAGAGAAAGAAGGAATCTTCCAGTAAATGCCTTCAGACTTCATCTGTACCATTGGCTCTCCTGGGTCTCCAGAATGCTACCTACACTACAGATTTTACCAGCCTTCATAATCATGTAAGTCAACCCCTTATAATAAATATTGATACAGGTATATTTCCTTATGATATGAAATATAGATACATTTCCATATCATATATATATATATATATATATATATATAATTATTTTTGAAATAAACAGAAACAATAGTCTAAATAAATAAGCAACTTTTGGTTCTGTTTCTCCGGAGAACGGTCACTAATTCAGTGACTGGTACTTGTCAAGATTCTATGTAGGAGCATTCTGGGCATAAGTAGCAACAAATGTCAAGGTCCTGAGATAAGACCAAGCTTGTAGCATTCAAGGAACGTTGAATGGAGTAGTAATAGTAGTGGGTAGGAGTGGAGTAAGGTAGAGAAGAACAGCAGCAGATAGGCCAGAAAGATCTATAGGGGCCATATCACAAAGAATATCTGAGGTTATAGGAAGAATTGAGGATTATATTCCTATTTTGATGAAAAGCCATTGAAGTGTTTTGGTCAGAGGAGTGACACACCTGATTTTAATTTTCAAAAGATCATCATATGGAGAATTGACTCAAGGAACCCATTCAGAAGCACAGACACAAGGTGGCAAGATACTGTATCGAACTAAGCAAGATACGGTAGCTTTGTGAAACCCATCTTGCCCCTGGACTTGGAGTTATATGATCTGTTTTCTTTTTGTGGTTGTTTAAGATAGTTTGAGCTGAGTCTTCTATTCTGTAGCCATCGTGATCCTTGCTGATGCAAAATTTTGCTACAAGTGTGTAGTGCTGAATCAAGGTCAAAGGAGGTCAGTGAAAAGAATCCCTCCTTCCTGGACTAGGAAGTTGGTGATCTTTGTAAAGCAGTTATATAAGAGCTGGGTAAAATGACATCTCTGCTCCCTTAGGAAACAACTGCGTACTTACAGAGGGTAAAATACAGGGTGACTGAGAAAGAAAAAAAATCAGACTATCAAACTGTTAGATTAGTCTTCTAGCCTTTGGTGAAGTCTACAGGAGAAATAATGTCTTATTTAATACTGAAGTTTTTGAAAATAGGGAAGAGAAAGAATGGAAGAAAAATATCATTCTTTTCTACCTCTGGATGATATACAAATTATTTCAAAGCCACTTCATATGGAGCTCAGTAAGTTTGGGAATGCCCAGTCTCTACCCTTAAGCTAAGGTATTTCCTAACAGATCAGGGTTAGTAGGAGGCCTAGAAAGTGACGAAATGAGAAGACGAGCCTAACTCCTCAGACTTCCGTCAAGAAAATTCTACTAAGCATTTTCAACTGATGAAGTAGTTAATCATGCCATAGAAAAGGTACAGATGGGATTTAATCTGGGGTAATTATGAAAGTTTTGGTACCCTTTCACCTAAGGTTTATTTTTTTTTAAATTGCTCTGAGACAGAAGTCAAGATGAAGGTGTCATTCAATTTCCAAAGGAATTGGCAGTGCATAGAAGCATGTTGCTAAGAGAATGAAATAATTGGAATAGACTTTGACCAGATTAACGACTATGTGTGACTACCATGCTTGTAAATTTTTGGAAGCAAAAGCTCAAAACCTATTAACTTTTTAAGGAAACTGTAAGGCCAAAAAAAAAAAAAAAAAAATCCATACCTGGCTAAATACTCAGGACTTTAATTGCTCAAACCCAGAGCAATCTTCAGATCCTCAAATTTTTCCCAGCTGGGACTGGACTGCAAATGTCATACCATCATTAGAAAGGGCAAACTTTCCAATGTCCATTTAAAATATGACTATTCAGGAAATGAAAGATGCTGGAGAGGATGTGGAGAAAGGGGAACCCTTCTACACTGTTGGTGGGAATGCAAGCTGGTGCAACCACTCTGGAAAACACCATGGAGGTTCCTCAAAAAGTTGAAAATAGAGCTACCCTATGACCCAGGAATTGCACTACTAGGTATTTACTCTAAAGACACAAATATAGTGATCTGAAGGGGCACGTGCACCCAAATGTTTAATAGCAGCAATGTCCACAATAGCCAAACTATGGAAAGAACCTAGATGTCCATCAACAGATGAATGGATAAAGAAGAAGTGATATATATACATAAAAAAAAAGACACACACACACACATACAGACACACACACACACACAATGGAATACTACGCAGCCATCAGAAGAAATGAAATCTTGTCATTTGCGACGACGTGGCTGGAACTAGAAAGCATTATGCTTAGCGAAATAAGTCGATCAGAGAAAGACAATTATCATATGATCTACCTGATATGAGGAATTGAGAGGCCACATGGGGGGTTGGGGGGTAGAAAAAGAATAAATGAAACAAGATGGGATCAGGAGGGAGACAAACCTTAAGAGGCTTTTAATCTCACAAAACAAACTGAGGGTTGCCAGGGGTAGGGGGGTAGTGAGAGGGTGGTGGGGTTATGGACATTGGAGAAGGTACGTGCTACGAAGTGTGTAAACCTGGCGATTGATAGGCCTGTACCCTTGGGGCTAATAATACATTATATGTTAATAAAAAAATAAAGCATTTTAAAAAAATAAAATAAAATATGACTATGGAGGAAAATGGGCCCAAAATATCCTAAAAGTAGAACCGGGTATTTGGAATTTGGCTAATCAAGGATCTCACTTGTCTTGCATACTTGATATTCCTATCCAAGTGGACATAATATTTACTATCACCCTGTAACTCCAGTGTTTCTTATTCCATTCATCCTCTTTCTTTTTTTCCATTCATCCCTTTCCTTAATAAAGCATTATTTGTTGTTGTTGTTTGTTTGTTTACTTTACTGATGGTGTTCAGTTCCCTTGCCACCACAATGTTGGTATGTATACTATCAGCAAAATATAAATAGCTACATCTGGACCCAAGGGAAGGGAATAGATGAACCTTCAGGTTGTCTCCTTTGGGCATGGACTCTCTTGCAAGCACATAGGAGAAAGGATGTCTGTGAGCATCTGGTGACTAAAACATTTAATTACTGTTAACATTGCTGAGTGCTTACTCCTTATCAGTCTTCCCTTCTCTTTTCCTAACAGTATGACTATTTTCATTCAGGTGCCCATCCCTCCCCCATGAAATCCCGTGATCAAGGAAATTTTCCATCCTAAACACTAGTTAGTTATAACCAAAATAATGATTTCTATTCCCCTCCCTTCACTATTGGTTTAAATACCTAGATATAATAACAAAGACGTGGCATTCCTTTGGGCACAATTTTTTAATGAAATGGTCATGTGTCTCAATTTGGGCTATGAGAACAAGTAAAGGTTTGCTGGGTATTTTGGGAAATCCTTATTCCAGCTTTTAAATCCTTATTCTCTGCTAAAGGATATCATGGTAGAGAAAGATAAAACCAGGACTGCCACAGCTATTTTGCCACTATGATGAGTACATTCTTAGGACAAAGACAAAGTAAAAGGGAGGCATAGTTTAAGGAGCTAAAAAAGAACAGCAACAAAAACAAAACTAGGGCCACTGCATGAACCTGTCTCACCCAGTGGTTTTACATAAGTCAACAAAATTCTTTGTTCTTTCAGAAAGTTCAGAGTGGATTTTCTGTCTTATATCCAAATTCACCCTGATGGTGGAATACAAAGTTAAGAATCAGATGATAGTCAAATGCAGATTATAAACCTAATCCCTAGAAGAAGTGCTGCCTAAAACAAAACTGAAAGAAAAATAGTACTTTGCAAAGATAAGGGAGAGGAACTGTGGGCACACTAAATGTCGCTAAATGTTATTTGGCATACTGTAGTGCTTTTAGTGTGGGATCTCCTGGTGGGACATAGCCTAACTCCACACCATTAAGAAAAGAGTTAGTGGCCACAGGCGTGCTTAGGTGAACCTCAGAACATTGAAGGGGATGAGTTTACAGGACAGTGAGAAATTTAAAGTCATACAAAGTTTTGTTGATATCATCTGGTGTAACATTGTCTGTACAGAGCAGAAAACTGGAGGGACAGAGAACTTAAAACCATTTGGTGACTCTGGATGACAGGTAGTATAGAAGAGAGGACCAACAAGAACAAATGTTAGGGGCATCTGGGTCAATACCAACATGGCAACTAATAGAGCAATATGATAAGCCCAGAGCGAGGACACAAAATCAAAAGCCTAAGGGTAACTGAATCAATAAAGCCAGAAATGTGTAAGATGATAAATGGTAACTAGCAACGGACACCCAGCCATGGTGTTGGGGAAACAGAGGTGTTGCAGGCTGTGCTGAGAAAACACATGTCCCATCTGGGGCTCCTCAGCTCCTGCAGGATCCTTTCATGCAGGACTGTGGGCTGAAATTACCAGAGCTTGCAATTTATGATACACTCTGGAACTCCAGATTTTATGAGAAACATCCTTATTTTAAAATGTTGACAACTAATTCAAAGTAAAACACTGTGTAAACCTACACTCTACAGGTCAACACAAACACAAACACACACACACACACACACACACACACACACACACCCCAATCCAACATATCTGAATGGTGGATTGGAACCTAAAGCCCTAAGTTTCCCACATATGCCTTACGGGAAATTTTTAGGAACAAATATCTCTTTTAGTAAAGAGACCATTTTTTTGAAATTCAGCACCTCCTACAGTTTCACTTAGTTCTTCTTTTGTTGCTGCTACATTCAGAAGACATAAGTTTAATAATTCTCCTTAAAAATGTCAAAATGGCTAGTCGGTAAAGCATGCAAATCTTGATCTTGGGGTTGTGAGTTTGTGTTAGTCTAGAGATTACCTAAAAATAAAATAATTTTTAAAATGTCATATAGAATTTGAACCATTATTATAAAATTATATTTCCTTCCCTACTACATATAAAAAGGAAGATAAACCTAAATGAATAGATCTGTAAAAGTATATATAAGAATAATATGGGCTAACCCATAGGAAAAATAGTAATATACCAATAAATGAAAAATTAGTCAAAGAATACACCTTTAAAAATATCTTTCCTGTTTTGAGTTTTACATTTATCAGTTTTCCTCTTTCCAACTTGCAAAAAACAATTATACCTCTAAAGTATACATTCTCTGAAGACCCACTCTTTAGGATACAAGATACATTTAAAAAATAAGGAAGAATATTTTTAGACTTTTTTTACATCAGAAAATTTTTTTAATTGTATATTAAGAAAAACACAATTAGTTTAAACATAATACTTAAAATTCCAAACTTATAAATGTGGAGAATGTGCTAAATCAGTTGTTTTTGATACCCTCTGCCTTTGGTTAACAGAAAAATACTTGCCAAGATATTATTTGATAGCTTTTCTCTGACTTAAGATATAAAACTGAATCACTTTTTAGTATATTCATGGAGCTGTGTAAGTATCACTACCATTTGATTTTAGCACATTTTTTTCACCCCCAAAATACATCCTGTACCCATTAGCAGTCATTCCTCATTCTACCCTCCTGTGCCTAACCAGTCCTAGACAACCACTAATCTAGTTTTGCCTATTTGGACATTTAGATATAAATGCAATCATAAAATATGTAATATTGTGTAATTGTCTTTTTTCACTTACACTGTTTACAAATTCCATCCATGTTGTAGCAAGTATCAGTACTTCATTTTTTTTATTACCAAGTATATGGATACCATATATGATACCACATTTGCTTATCCATTCATCAACTGGTAAATATTTGGGTTGTTTTCACCTTTTGGCAATTATGAATAATGCTGCTATAAATATTTGTGGGTTTTTTGGTGTGTGGTTGTGTTTAAATTCCTCTTGAGTATACACGTAGGTTAGAATTACTGGGTCACATGGTACTGATATGTTTAACACTTTATGGAACAGCCACACTGTTTTCCAAAATGGCTACATGATTTCACATTCCCATTAGAATGTATAAGGGTTCCAATTTCTCCACATCCTTGTTAACACATAATTTTTCTTTTTGACCTTAGTCATCTTAGTGATTGTCAGTATCTTATTGTGTTATTGATTTGCATTAACCTAATGCATGGTGATATTAAGCATCTTTCCATATGTTTATTAGCAATTTGCTTATCTTCTTCAGAGAAATGTCTATTCAAAACCCTTTATGCATTAAAAAAAATCCATTATTTATCTTCTCATTATTGAGTTGTAAATGTTCTTTTTATATTCTGGCTATAAGTTACTTATCAGATAAAAGATCTGTAAATATATTCTCCCATTCTATGGGTTTTTTTCCCCCCACTTTTTTGCTGATATAATTTGTAGCTTAAAGTTTTTAATTTTGATAAAATCCTGTCTATAGGAGTACCTGGGTGGCTCAGTGAACTAAGCGTTCAACTCTTGATTTCAGTTCACATCACGATCTCAGCAATGTGAGATTGGTATGGAGCCTGCTTAAGATTCTCTCACTTCCTTTCCCTCCTCCTCCCAGCCCCTACCAGCCCCACTTGTGCACATGTATACATGCTCTCTCTTTCTCTCTCAAAAAACAAACAAATAAACAAACAATCCAGTTTATGGGTTTTTTTGTTTTTTGGGGTTTTTTTGGTCACTTATCTTTTGTTTTGTTTTGTTTTAAAGATTTATTTATTTATTTGAGAGAGAGAGAGAGAGCAAGAGAGAGTGTGGGAAGGGGAGGGGCAGAGATAGATGGAGAGAAAGAACCTCAAGCAGATTCCCCACTGAGCATGAAGACCAACACAAGGCTCTATCTTACAACCCTGAGATCATGATCTGAGCTGAAATCAAGAGTCAGATGCTAAAAGAAAGTCAAATGCTTAACCAACTGAGCCACCGAGATACCCCTGTCATTTATCTTTTTACTGTCATATCTAAGAAACTATTGTTTAATCCAAGGTTACAAGGATTTATACCTGTGCTTTCTTCTAAGAAATTCATAATTTTATCTATTACATGTATATATATCATCCATTTTGAGTTAATTTCTGTACAGTGTAAATAAGTAATCCAAATTTTTTTTTTTCATATGGATATGGGGTGATCCTGGCACCATTTGTTAAAATGTCTTGGCACATTTGTAGAAAACCAATTGGCCATTCAATGAAGTTTTTATTTCTGGAATCTCAGTTCTAATCCATTGATCTATATCTATCTTTATGCCAATACCACACTGTCTTGATTACTGTTGCACTATAGTAAGTTTTGATATTAGAGAGTTTAAATTCTCCGCTTTTGCTTTTTTAAAGATTGTTTTAACTGTTCTGGATCCCTTATATTTCCATCTGAATTTTACTATCAGCATGTCAGTTTCTGCAAGAAAAAAGGCATCTGAGATTTTGAAAGAAATTGTATTGAATCTCCAGATCAAATTGGGAACTATTGTCATTTTATTATAAGTCTTTTGATCCATGAATATGGAATACATTTATATTTCTTTAGGTCTTTTTATTTTTTTATTTTTATTTTTTAAAGATTTTATTTATTTATTGGACAGGCAGAGATCACAAATAGGCAGAGAGGCAGGCAGAGAGGGGGGGGAAGCAGGTTCCCTGCCGAGCAGACAGCCCAATGCAGGGCTCAATCCCAAGACCCTGGGATCATGACCTGAGCCGAAGGCAGAGGCTTTAACCCACTGAGCCACCCAGGTGCCCCTCTTTAGGTCTTTTTAAATTTATTTCAACAATATTTTGTAATTTTAAGAATGAAAATATTGCAATTATTTTGTTAAATTCATTCCTAATTTTTTTCTTTTGATTACATTATAAATTAACTTTTACCTTAACTTCATTTTCAGATTTTTTATTATTAATCTATAGATACACAGTTGAATTTTGATACCAACTGTTTATTCACATTATTAAATTCATTTACTATTATTTTTTTTGTCCTCACAGAGTTCATATTCACCTACGTTTATCTGTTGTGTTTCTTAAATTCCATATATGAGTGAAATCATGGTATTTGTGTTTCTCTGACTTTCTTATTTTGTTTAGCATAATACCCTCTAGTCCCATTCACATTGCTGTAAATGGCAAGATTTCATTCTTTTTGATGGCCGAGTAATATTCCTGTGTGTGTGTGTGTGTGTGCGCGCGCGCGCGCACGCGCGCGTGTGTGTAAAATACTATGATGATATAAATTTTGTACACAGAACCTTCCTTGCAAAGATGTGTTAGAAATGCAGACTTTAGCTTTGAAGCCATTGCAGTACAGGAGGAACACTAAGAAGAGGCAGAAACACCCACATCTAACTTCCCCACATGCTATATTTGTTAGTATAGGAAAAACATTTTACAATCATAGTAGTTATTTTTTATCATAGTAGTTATTATTTTGAGAGAATTAATATCATAATATTAATATGTTTATACTTAAATAATATCTGAATATATATATTGTAAAAATATATAAATGTAAACATAAAATATATACTTACATTGTTTTACATATTTATGTTGTTTGAGGTTATATGAGATATTATATATTTATATTTATTAAATTTATATTTATATTTTAATGTCTATATATATTTATTAAATTTATATGTATATTTTAATGTCTATAAGAATAACAATATTAACTCTAAGTTTAAAATGTACAATTATGGCATATTAATTTAGATGTGAGATTTTGTTGAAATATTACGAAATTTACTCAGAGTCTTGGGTCATCTAAGAGAACTTTATATTTACCATTTTTATAATTTATTTAACATATTTATAAGAATTATTTAATGCTTTGTGTAGATTTTATTTTATATCTTAAAGAATTAAATTTTATGAAGAAAATCAAATATATAAAATATATAATTTTGTTTTGAAATGTTGAAAGTATTTAACTGTTGTAAGAAGGACAAAACATTGCTTAGAGTATATACAAAAGTGAAAAATACAAGACATATAATCTGAACAAAAAAACATAAGAACAAACTAGGGATTTAAATGTGAACTTTCATAATTTGCTAAGTCTTAAAAAATTGAAAAAAAAAATCCAATACATAAAAAGAATGAATACCAATTCTTTTCAATCTCTTCCAAAAATTAGAGAACACTTCCCAACTATTTCTATGAAGCCGTTATTGGCCTCATAGCAAAACCAAGGACATACAATAAAACTACAAACCAATATTTCTGTGAATATAGAATGTAAAAATACTAAATAAGTGAATCCAAAAAATACAAAAAGGATTATACATCATCACCCAGTGACATTTATCCTAGATATGCAAGGTTTGTTGCATATCTAGGATATGTAATAGTCTATAAAATATATAATATCAATAGAAAAAAAGGCAAAATTATAAGATCATTACAACAGGAGGAGAAAAAAATGACAAAATCAAACACGTTCATTGTAAAAACACTCAACAGACTAGAATAAAAAGGAACTTCCTAAGCCTCATAAAAGACATGTATCAAAAACCCATAGCCTGGGGAACCTGGGCGGCTCAGTGGGTTAAAGTCTCTGTCTTCAACTCAGGTCAGGTTCCCAGGGTCCTGGGATCAAGCCCCGCATCAGGCTCTCTGCTCAGCAGGGAGCCTGCTTCCTCCTCTCTCTCTGCCTGCCTCTCTGCCTACTTATGATATTTGTCAAATAAATAAATAAAATCTTAAAAAAAATAGCTAATTCCCTGAAAGCATGAACAAGATATGGATATCTGTTCTTACCCTATTCTTCAACACAGTACTGGAAATTGTAACCAGTAGGTTAGAATTCTAACCAGTTAGGTTTCTTGCCTAACAGTTAGGCAAGAAAAGTAAAATGTGTCCAAATTGGAAAGGAACCAGTAAAATTATCTCAGTTTGCCAGTGACATGATTTGACATATAGAAAATCCTAAGAAATCTACACCAAAACTATTGTAATAAAAATGAGATGGGGTGCCTGGGTGGCTCAGTGGGTTAAGCCTCTGTCTTCAGCTCAGGTCATGATCTCAGGGTCCTGGGATCGAGTCCCACGTCGGGCTCTCTGCTTGGCAGGGAGCCTGCTTCCCCCTCTCTCTCTGCCTGCCTCTCTGCTTACTTGTGATCTCTCTCTCTCTGTCAAATAAATAAATAAAATCTTTTTAAAAATGAGAGAAGGGAAGGAAAAATAAAATAAGATGAAAACAAAGATGGAGAAAAACCTTAAGAGACTTTTAACTATAGGAAACAAACAGAGTTGCTGGAGGGGAGGTAGGGGAGTAATAGGGTAATTGGGTAATGGGTATTAAGGAGGGCACTTGATGTAATGAGCACCAGATGTTACATGCAACTGATGAATCACTAAATTCTACCCCTGAAACTAATAAATTGAATTTAAATAAAAATTTAAAAAATTGTTTCATCATATAGATGTCCTTAAAAAAGATTTAGATACCTAAAATAAGAAAAAGTCATCTTTTTACTGATTTTTCTATTGCTGCATAAAACTATGGTTGCCAGAATTGTCTTTTCAGTCTTTCAGGTTCAAAGCACCAGCTCTCTGGATTTGGAGAGGGAACTGTTGAAGCAACACTAGTAGCTTCCCAATCCCTGTTTCTCTTCTACAACGGTGTGATTTCAATCTCAGCCGTTCTAGTGGTGAGTTCAGATTCTTTGTCTTTGTGATGGAAGCAGAAATTGTAACTTCTCTGGAGTCCCAGTTCAGTGTCACTATTCTGGGAGGATTTCCTTGAAGCTCAGTCTAGAACCAAGCCCTCTAATTCTTCTAAGGACTGTGTAAGGTCCCAGTCCCCTGCACTTAACATAGTTTGTTTCTTGCTCTTGGATTCCATTAGCCATGGCAACTTGAGTCTAAATCTTCTTGCCATTTCAAGATGTTTTCCCAACAAAGATGGCATATCTTGGTTAAATTACCCAAAATTACTAACCACCCAAAATTTTAGCTGCATATGAGACCTGGAACAGCAGACACCAGAATAATTCTATTTTCCAGACTGTCACACTGATTCCCTTTTCATAGGAATTTTGTCATGGGCTTCAAAACAACTGAATTATAAATAAAATGCATTCTAATTAGAATAAAATAATAAAATATAATGGACTCACATTGTAAGAAGCAAAGTTCTATGCACAGAGTAGGCATATAACAAATGTTATTGAAAGAAGAGCTAGTAAGCTCCAAGTAATTCTCACATCTCTTCTACCTCCTCTATCACTTTTGGGATATCTTTACCCATTTCTGTTCTTTGGTGGCAAGCTTTCTCTAATATAATCATTTACACTTCAACAGAAATTATATGTGCCAAGACAATTCATATAATCATTTCCACTACTATCCACATGCCATACTGGGGCACTGGGAAACACAGTAGTCATATTCACCTGGACTCTGCTGGGAAGTGAATCCCAATCTCTTTGTCTTAAAAGATTCGCTAACCCACCTGGTTCTCCTAACATCTTTTTCTCTAAGGGATCATAAAACTTCTCAAGACCCACAGAAAACATAAAATCCTTAGTAATAAATATGTCTTCTTCAAAATGTATTATTTCTAACATAAACTTTAAAGCCAAAAGCCTATGAAGCTCCAAAAGTTCAATTCTTTGCATCTCAAAAACATCAATGCCCAATATTTTTTTTTTCACTTTCTGTATTCTATTGTACTCTATTGTAATAGCTTTTCCATGTGACAACAGATCCTTCATTGCTTACGTGTCTGAATGGTGGATGCCCATGTTTTCAGCAGAAGTTACTGGGAGTAGGAAGGAAACATCAACTGATATCTCAAAATACTACACACACACACACACACACACACATCCATACATATATATGCAGTTTAACATAGAAGCCCTTTTCTGTGAGTCCTCAAAGCCTTGTTGACTCCTATTGACTTTATCATCAAAGACTCAGGATTGAACATGAAATATCCAATGACAGGTAAACAGAGGAGTAGCAGAACCCCACTCACAAGAGCAAAGTGGAAACCCAGCCCAGACACAGAATTATTCACATCAAGGACAGACAGGAGTTTCATGGCACAGGATCAAAAGGAGTATGCCAAACTTTGGCATTTTCATGCAGGCCTAAATTCTGATTCTATAGAAGGGTAAGAGAGCAAGAAGTTGTAGGAAGTATGTATACTATACATAGTCAGAGAGTAGTAACAAGATCTGGGGATATCAAGGGATTCTCTACAGAGAGGTTGGAAATATTGGAGACAAGACACAGCATTTAATACTGAGAATAAGAGAACGAAGGGGACCATGGATACAGGCTTACTTTTAAGGGAGCAATAGGGGACACAGCAGACAAAGAATAGAAGCAGTCAGAGCAATACGGAGAGACCTGAAGCTGCCATGGGAGACAGCAAAGGAGAGAACACAGAACAAAGGAACTGTCAACCCACTAACATGGGACAGATATAAAGCAGAGGGTTTGGACAGAGGAAAGGCTAATTAGATTAGCAATTAAAATATTATGGATAACTTTGGATAGACAATTTCAGTAGAATAATGGAAGCAGAAACAGCTGCTAGGAACTGGACTTGGAACAATGAAAACAAGGAAACATGTGGCAGAACAATGTGGAATGGTTTTTTGAGGAAAGACATGAAAGCAACAAGACCAATAACATGGGAATAGAGTCAAAGGAAGAATATTATAGGATTGAAAATACTTTCAAGTAATTATTGCTTGAGGACAAGGGCCTAGTAGAAATATTAAAAGTAATTCTGCAAAAGATACAGTGGAATCCAGCAAGATTTTGAAGGAGCTAATGATGAACAATGAACGATGAACGATGAACAGATGAACGATATCTATACATGCTTCACTCTACTGGCCCAACAATCTCATTAAATACTTCATTAAATAAGTTGGTTTTGGCAGGTCATGATCATTGCCAACCTATATTGGCTCCTAGTAATCATTTCTGTCTTCAAAAACTGTTGATCACCTATTCTATACTTTGTGCCCAGAGTCAGTGACACACTTACTGACCTTCACAGCAGAGTAGATGGAAGTCTGTCAGAGAGCAACACATGTCTTAAATTACATCTTCTTTTAACACTTTAATATTCCACTTTGAAGATAAAGAGATTAGATCATAGAGTACGTTACTGATCCCCAAATCTTAAAATACTTAGTGTCAGAGCCTGAGCGCAGGTATACATTCTGCTTCATTATGAAGAATTATGCTTCAGTTTTTAACTCATTATTTACTTAATTTTCAGCTTTCACTTTTTCAGTTATCTTTTGCTAGATAACAAATCATTCCCCCCTCACACACAACATTGTGGCTTAAAGCAACGATTTGTTATTCTTCCTCATGGTTTACATTTTCCTACTGGGCTGAACACAGCTGGGGGGCCCTCACTTAGGTTTTGTCCATGCAGTTATAATGAGAGTAGTGGCCAGGGCTGGAGTTATCTACAGGCTGAGATGGGTTGCATCCAAGGATGACCAACTTACATGATAGTAGCTGAAAGCTGAGAGCTTAGCTGGGGCTGACCACCAGAGCACTTGCACACTGCCTCTGTGGGTGGTGTAGGCATCTCCCAGCATGCCATCTGGATTCCCAGATGGAGCATTCCAAATGAGTGCTCCAAGAGGTCTGAGAAGAAGCTGTAAGATTTCTTAAGAGCTAGGCTCCATAGTCCTCGAATGCCCACTACATTCTATTGATCAACCAAACCACTCAGAATATCTCCGATTCCAGACTAATGAGTTTCTAAATCTCATGTGAAAAGCAGCATGTATATAGAAAAGGAACTGATATAGTTCACCTTAGGAGATCCTCTACCATACCTATTCATGATTAAAATAACTAAAGATGGTTATTTTGCAATGTACAGAATATTCCTAATCTTTCTTTCTCCTAGGCTTGTTATCAGTCTCTTGCTGATTTCACGTTCATCATCAAATCTACTGTTACCAGATCATGAAAACATAAACTGGTTAAATTTCTAAATAGTTAAGATAGTAACATATTAGCTCATCTGTTAAACTATTTTACAAGTACTGGCTAATCATATCACATGCCCTCTTTAATTTCCATCACCCAGTTACCCATTGTATCAAAAACATGATGTACTATAACTTGGTTAATTGAATTTAAATTAAAAAAAAATACTGGCTAAAATGTAAAAAAATTAACAATGTATTTACTCATAGTATTTTCCTCTTAGTCACTTAAATCATTAAATAGAAGCTCTATGAAGTAAATATATACCTATTCTTTCTGCATATGATGCTATTTAGAGAAGAGAGAATTGGGCATGATACTTTTTCCACGGAAATCACATCTTAAAAACAGAAAAGAGATCCATGGGACTGAAATAAAAGTAAGATGTGTGTATACAGAGGAATGAGACCCTACTTCAATTACTGGGGAGTCTCGCCTCCTTCAATCCACCATTCAGTCTAACCAAGTATAAAAATCAACACTGTCAAGTGCAGGAATGCAATGGCTTAGCAGTTGGTGTTGTGGTCAGTGTGCATCATGGAATGCTCTGTGCTTCTTTTTCCTCATCCAAACAGGGTTAATAAAATCTGACTTTATTTTAATATGGTCATTAGAATGATCAAATGAAATGAAATGTCAAAGCAATTTGCAAATTTAAGAGCACTATAAAAATGTAGTGTCTTAGGATTGTCCCCAAATAAATTTGTATTGTGCATAATGCATAGTATGTTAATTTGCTAGATAGAAACACTTTTGTTAAGCATGAGTGGCAACACTTTAAAGTGAATCTTCAAAAACTACTGAGTTCTTGGTATCCCCTCAGTTTAAAATAGCTCCTCTATTAGATGCATAGTCTCCAGATAAATTGCATGCTGTGATTCTATCATCTGTTTAAATTAAAAAAAAAATTATTTTTTTTTCTTAGTATAAAAGCATTGCTTGACCAGAGTAGGAAAATTTAAAGGTACAAATAGGTTTTTTAAAAAGAAGCATATTATGCCACTACACAAAGTAGAAAATGTTAAGCATTTGGCCTATTTCTCTCTATATCTCTTTATAATCTTCATAGAGATGGAGACAGAGATGGAAAAGGAGATGGGGATATAGAGCATATCTGTTTCATTTCCAGCTCTTTCCGTATAGCAAGATGACACATTCTAGAAAAAGAGTATGGACTATATAGGGTGTAAAATCTCCCTCTTTCCCAAATTCCTGTCAAGACAGCACAGGTAATTTAGAAAATTTCTGTTCTCATTAGGAGAAACTGTAAAGACTATCATTCAACTAATGGGAATCTTAAAGAGTTTTCAAGCAATAGTGAAGGAAGAGGGTTGAGGAGAGTTAAAGCAATGTGCCACTGACCCGCCAGCTGGATTACCTACTTTTCCCTGGTATCCTCAGAAGAAAACCAACAATGTTAAAACAAAACCAAAAAAAAGGAACAGGCTTTTTTTTTTTAAACTTATTGCTTGCAGTTATAAATAGTGAGAATATTTTATATTTAGCTTCCATCCATCTGTGTGGTTCAAGGGTAGGAGTCAGACCACTGACCCCAACTCAACATGCTCTGAAGCCAAGGTAAGGTCTGCAAAAAAGAATTAGCATTCTACATAATTGTTCATGACAGCCATGTCAACCAGTGTTTCCAAATAAACCGTAAATGCGTTTTTAAATGAAAAAGTCCCTTGCTTGCTGGACTTATAATTACAGTGTTTCTTGTTGATGTCCAAAATACCTCCTTTGAAGACTATATAAACATTACATTGAATGACCTCCTTTTAGATATTCACATGGCTCATAGTTTCATCTTATTTAGTGGGGATTTTCTTCACCTCTGAAAATCTCACTGTCTCTCATCTCTTTCCCTTTTTTATTTATCTCTGTAAGACGTATGACCATCTGAAATACCACATACCTAAACTATTTCTTTTAGGGTCTATCATCTTCCCCAAGCCCATTTGGACATAAGCTCTATGAGGACAGGAGTTTTTGTTTGTTTTATTCATTTGGGTGTTCTCCTGCCTAGGATAAGCCTGGGACATAGTAAGTAATCAATACGCAGTAGTTGAGTAAAGGAATGAACAAACATATTCAGGGGATATGATGCAACTTTATGTTTGCCTTCCACTATCTCTTTAAATTTATTGTGTGGAGCTGGTTTATATCGTTTAGTTCTCCTGAGTGAAATTTGTGGGTGGTTCTATAACTCTTTGATTGTTCTTAGGTGACATAAGGTTCTCTGGTTACTCTGAGTCATAAAATATAGTTTTTTTTTTCCTTCTCTCAGCCAGAAATTCATATATCCAGTTCAATATAATAATCCAAAACTCAAAGCCATGATTTAAAAGTAGGACTTCACTCCTCCCCCAGTTTGAGCCTCATGAATTAGAAAAGAGGAAAATGTTTGGAGAGGCAGATTGTATCAGTCTGCACTCAATATTTTAGGTTTTCCCTATGTGGTGCTCCTTCCTGTGAAAGAATTAAACATCCCACTCTGTTGAACTCAGGAACCCTGAAGTGGTATTGTGTAATTCTCTCCCCTTGACTGTGGGCTGGATCTTGTGACTTGCTCGAAATGAATAGAAAATTGATATGATGTCACTTCCATTATCAAGTTATAAAAGACTATAACTTCTGTCTTTCTGGTGTTCTTTCCTTGGCTCTTCATGCATGCTTGTTCTCGTAAAGAGGGCCACTAGTCAGCAAGAAACTGAGGTCTTCAGTCCAACAGCTCATGAGGAACTGAACCCTGCCCATAACCACTGAGTAAGATCAAAAGCAGATCTGGTCCCATTTGATATTTGAGATGACTGTGGCTCTGCCTAACACTTTGCAGCCCTTAAGAGTTCCTGAAGAAGGGACTCAACTATGCTGTGCCAGATTATTGATCCATAAAAGGTAGTATATAATAATTGTGTGTTGTTTTAAGCCATTAAATGTTGGGTTAATTCCAGATGCCTGAGTGGCTCAGCTAGTTAAGAGTCCAACTCTCGGGTTCAGCTCAGGTCATGGTGTCAGGGTCATGGGATTGAGCCCTGCATCAGGCTCTGTGCTGAGTGCAGAGCCTGCCTGAAATTCTCTCTCCCTCTCTCTCTGCCCCTCCCCATGCTCTCTAAACAAGCAAGCAAGCAAACAAACAAGCAAGAACTTAAAAAAAAAATGTTGGGGTAATTTGTTACAGAGTAATAGGTAACCAATAAACAAGAAGACTTGCTTTGGAACGTAGAGGAGAGGTTTGTCACTTCTACCAGAAGTTTTCAAGGTCAGTGTATTGTTAAACATGTTTCTTTCTGCTTTGCCATATTGACTGGTATTCCAGGGACACAATGGAAGCTGCCATGAGGGCACATGGAGCAGAAGAGCAGCCAGTCTTCAATGGGCACACGTACAAGTAAGCCACCAAGATGTAGAGACTGTTTGTTTAAATCAGCATACTCTACAACAGGGTTTCTCAACCTTGGAACTCATAATATTTTTCCAGATAATTCTGTTATAAGGGGTTGTTCTGTATATTTTTGATGTTTATGATAAGCTCTGGCCTCTAGCTACTAGATGCCAGTGGCCCCATCCACACACTTCCCTGTCTCTCAAAATGTCCCAAAGTGTTTCCAGACATTGCCATATATCCCATGGGGGATGAAGTCATCCTGGGGTTAAAAACCACTGTGCTAGTTTATCCTGACTGGTATGGTCAGTTTTCCCTCATTCTCAATGTCTGTAGTTCTCTTGGCATAAATAAATTCATTTGTTTTGGCTGGTTTCTGATAACTCTTTCTTTAGTCCCTTTCTATCATTGTTTTCCTACCTCTCCAAGCAGAACTCTGAGACAGGAACTAGAACAGTCTGATGCTAGCATTCTTCGGTATGTGGCCCAAGTCTAGTTCACAGAAAACAACTTCATCAGCATAAAATTTGGAAATTCAGGATGGTCCTAATATGCCGCCACCAGAGTAGCTGTGCAATCATAATTCCTGACCCTTTACATTTCTCAGGCTCAATCCAGGAACCAGCCCACTGTTTCCAATTTCCTGATATGTTGTTCAAACTCTAAGTGATGTAGCTGAAGCCATTCCCACCAGGTTTGAGGTCAGGAGAAGTCATCCTCCAAACCTCCATATGTGAGGAAAGAGGTGGGGGCATCTCCCCCAAGGAAATGTACTTCTCCTTTAATCTCCAACTTTTAATCCTTTTAGATCTTTGTTGTCAGCTAGAGAATAAAATCATAAAACTAGTTTTTGTTCACTTCATTGAAAAATCCTTGATGGCCTTCCATTTAGAATGTAGTCCCTATTATTTTGAATCTTCAGCTGAAATTAACATGAAAGTAAATCCATCATAGCACCCATTAAAATGGTTTATTTTCCTAGTTAGTACATAATATTTTTCAATTGTAACAAATAAAAATCTTACTCTGAACTCTGCCATGATATGATCTACTTATACTTAGCTCAGCTGACTGAAAGTGTCATTTTTCACTTTGGGTTTAATCTGGTATAAGTGTAAGATTTCTCTTTGCTGTGTAATACATATTTGGCCTCTTCCATCTAATAAACCTCACCCTACTTTTCAGTTGCTTCTCTTCCTCCTCTAACTTTCCATCTGTTAAATCAAACACTGCACTCAGAGGACAAAGTCAGTAGCACAGAGAAGCTTCAGGACTTATGCCTTTCATCTGGCCTCTGTTTTCTTTTCATGTTTCGCAAAGTCTATCATCAATCTATCTATCGGTCCAACTATCTATCTATCACAACTCTATTAAGTTATAACTGATGAACAAAAAAATACACATTTAATATATACAATTTCATGAGTTTGGACATATACAAACACCCATAAAACCATCACCAAATAAGGGTAATAAACATGCCTATCATCTCTAAAAGTTTCCTCATGCCTCTGTGTGTGTGTGTGTGTGTGTGTGTGTGTGTGTGTGTGTATGTGTGTGTCTGTGATAAAAAACACTTATATGAGATCTATGTTCTTAAATATTTTAAGTGAACAATATAGTATTGTTAGGTACTGTTTTGCTTTCTGTATCATCTAAAGAAAAAGGACTTTTCCTACCATCTCCTCTCACTGCCTCATCACACCTAGATCTGTCCTGTTCATGACTAAGCAAAAGTTTCCTGTTCCAGATTATTACCATTTTGAAAATGAGAAAGCAAAAGGTAGAGGGACAGGGACTATGAGAAGGAGAAGAAGAGCATCTTTTTGTTGTCTTTTCATTAACATATAATTAGAGAAAATATACTTTTAGGATGCAAGTGGGAAAATTCAGAAACATTTTACCCAGAATGATTTTGTGTGGCCTACCTAATTTTTTTTCCCGATTAAAGAATTGCAATTGCATTTTAATCAGGGATTGGTGAAAGTGCTCTTTAATATTCACTTTATTCATAATTAGGTTTTAAAAAAAACTTTTTATTCATGTGAAAAATTAGTGTGACTCTGGCAGTTCTGGGAATTAATTATAATATTTCTAGTGAAGTAAAAAGTAATAGCTACTTGCCTTGGGTCCATTTAAAAAAAAACTGCATTACAGGCAATAATCTGGAAATAGGTGTATAATCAGACAATAAAATATTTATTATCATACTGAGAAAAATGATCAGTTCAAGAAAATTGAAAATCATTTTCTGAATAAAATTTAAGAGATTGTTGCATTAGAAGAGACCAGACTGCCATCCAAAAAGGAGGAAATGAAGTATTAGAGTGTTTGATATGAAACATTATGACTAAAATTAACCAGAAACACACATAAAGAACAGAATGGATGTTGCTAACAAAGAAAATGGTAAATTAACTTGAGGAGTTATCTAAGAATTTAAAGGAAAAATGAAATGAAATGAAATGAGAAAAGAGAAACATGGAAGATAGAGCTAAGAATCTTGGTATCTAAATGCTAGAATTTCCAGAAGGACAGAACTATGCTGAATATCACAGAATAGTGGAAATGAATACAGGGAAACCTCACTAAAATGGAGTAGGGAGTTTAGAAGGGGGGGGGGCTAGAAGGCGGGGGCCATATCACTCAATATTAATTATAGGAAAAAACTATCAGTTATAGACCCCAACAGAAGAATTGTCAACAAGAAAGAATTATCAATTACAGGCCCCAACAGGGAAAGATGTGCATTGCATCTCCTATGAGAAACATACTACCCCTGCAACTCAGCCAATGAGAAACTGTCATCACCTTGGACTCATTCTTTTCTCCTATGGTCTTTCATTCAGAACAACCCCTCTCAACATCTTCCTTCTTCTCTATAAACTGATGTTACTCTTCCTCATTTGTGGGACCTGCTTATGGTTTTGCCATATTTGCATATCCCTAAATGTAATTCTCTGTTATTCCTGAATAAAGTCACTTTTACTGGTAAAATGTTTTATTTTTAAGGTTAACAGAATCAATAATTTAAAGAGTGACAAGATAATTTCCCTGAATAGAAGAAAGATCTGACTGAGTCCAGAGACTGAACAACTCTGATTAAATGTATGAATTCGCATGGGGAAAAAAAAAAGAATTTTCTAAATGCATACATTTATCTGTGTGAATGTTTCCAGTGGATCAGGTGAAGGTCACACATGATATAGAATCATTTGGGTGTTATCTTAGATGTTAAGGTTAGGATCAGAAGGGAAAAGCTAAAAATGTAATTCCCCAATTTCCCAAAAGATGTAGATGAAGTAAATTATCAGTAAGAGGATAATATATCATCTGAGTTAAGAGAACTGCTAGTATGAAGTATAAGGCAACACCCAAGGGTAGAGTCTACGAACCACAATATTTGTTCCAGCCGAGCATAAATATTCCTTCTTTTTTAAATCTTTCCTTCCTCCTCGTATTAATTAGGGTTAGTTTCACTGGCTGCCATAACAAATGATCCCCAAATTACCTGGTTTAACAAAATAATGGCTTATTTTTCATTTCTATCATAGTTCAGTTGAGTGTTAGGTGGACAGCCTTCTATTGAGTACTTGAGAAAATCAACCTGCTTTCACTTATTGACTCTGCCTTGAAATGTTGAACTGGATTTTCTGTATCTGACCAGGAGATAATGAAAGAAAGCATGGAGATGGCCTGACTCCCTGCTTGTTTAACTATGGCAGATTGCTAGTGATCCATCCCTTCCAGTCACATTCCATCAGGGAAAACTCGTCACATTGCCCAACCTAGATGACATGGGATGCCCAGGAGGAAGACACGGGCCTGATGAGAACTAGCTGGTCCCTTCCAATCTACCACTTTCAGCCTATAACCCTCAAAGCATTGGAAACTGGGAAGGAGGAACCGGGGAACAGAGCAGAAACTTATCTGTCCCTTGCTTGCAGCAGTCCTAAGGTGAAGGCAGAGGGGTAACTGCAATTTTGAATGTCTGGAAGCTTTATTTATATATGGGATTGGGTATTTTCAGGAGCAATTTGAGATTATAATTTTTGTCTTGAAATAATCTCAGGGCTTTAATTCCTTAGAATTAACTACAAAAGAAATGGAAATGCCAGAATTTTCATTACTGGGGTGAAACTTGTCCCACTGAGCAAAGTTAAAGAAGAATGGGGAAGCAAAATTAAATTGCCTCATGACTGCATCCAACTGGTTGGGCTAGTTTAGCATACTGGTTACATAAATTCTCTCATTCACTTGAAACACTAACTGGCATATTTTGTTCCTCTCTGCTGTGCCTGCACCCCTTCATTTCTAGAGGCCTGGGGCTTCAAGTAACTCCAGAGGGAATTGTAAGCTCACAAGCCCATGATCAGAGAGGACAGATTTTTGACTTCTGGACCACCAAAGACATCATCCAGCTGTGAGAGAGCAAAAAGTGTTAGCATGCAAACAGGCAGAACATGTTTTTAAGACATTCTTCCTCCTTTACATGCAGACACACACACACACATACACATACACACACACACACACACACAGAGTTCTGAAAGGTACAAAAGGGAGTTGGAAGCTATTCATCTCACCATTATGGATCTGTCAAGGGGATACCATTATAGATTTCCTCTTCATATTTTAGGGGATATGGGTTTAAAGAAAACGTTGGTCAAGGCCATAGCAAGGTGAATAAAGACATCTTCATGATATTTCTAAACATGAAAGAGGCTGAAATCTCTCACCTGTTTCTGGGGCATTGAGTTTTATTGAGTACAGATAAGTATACAAATGTGACGTGAATGTGAAGTTCGCTGAGAAAGACTGTCATTGGTTAGAGAAAAATTGTCATAGGGTAAGATAAACGGACCCTAGCAATAGAAATTTCAGGGAGAAGTGTAAAAAGGTAAATGCCAGATAGCAATGGGCTGAAATCTCAAAAGATGACAAGGTCTGGGAGGTTGTGGCAGAAGTCAAGTGGGGGGTAGCAAAAACGAACAGTGCACATATTATATACTCCCCATCTGGATGAGACCACAGTGGACAGCCATGTTTTCTCTCCATTTCATAGCCTGATGTCTAGATTTAAATATAATTTAGGAACAGGATTCTGAAAAATTAATTGCTACTGTGAGTGACTTAAAGTCTACTATAGGTGTGTGTCCCTTCATAACTCATGTTGAAACCTAATTCATAATGGCATGGTATTTGGAGATAGGACCTTCAGAAAGTTAGTAGATCATGAGGATGGAGGTTTCGTGCATGGGATTAGTGCCTTTATAAAAGAGACCCCAGAGAGTTCTTTCACTCTTTCTGCCATATGGGGACCCAAAGAGAAGACAGATATTTATGAATGAGGAAGCAGACATTCACCAGATACTGAATCTACAGTCACTTTGGTGTTGAACCTCTCAGACTTCAGAACAGATACAAATATTTGTTGTTTAAGTCACACAATCAATGGTACTTTTGTCATAGGAGCCCTGTGGAACAGCCGTGCTGCAAACTGGCTACCTTCTTCCCAGTTCTCTTGGATTCTGAGGATTTCTCTGTTCTTTCTATGGGTTTCTGAACCTGAAGGGATGACTGTGCCTATACTCCAGGTTTCTGGCTCTACCAGAGTCTCAGCTTATATTCCAAAAGAACTAAGCCCTCTTCTTATGTCATTGACAATGTTTCATGGTACATATTCATTTGAATTTTTTGTCCTTCCCTTTTGACACTCCCTATGAGACTATAACCTCCATAAAGGAAAGGGCCATATCTGTTTTGTTCAATGCTAGCACAAAGTGAAGACCATTAATAAGATTACTGAGTAGATGATCCCTAAGGGGAAAAAACATGAGAATTAACTTCTGCCATCTCCTGCTCTACTTGCCTTACCTTCTTTTCCTGGACTTGTATCTAGAACAAAGTGGGGGAAATGCTACCTCTAAGAGACACGTTTCTAGTCCTGGTTTTTTTTCCCCAGTAGAAGGTTTTTATCTTTCTCCACATAACTCATGAAAAGAATGTAACCTGGGCATTTTCAGTAGTATGCCAGAGTTTCTTAGGGAAAAAAAAAAGTCGGTTGAAAAAAAAAATTTTCAGAGTGAAAAACTTTATGGGAAATTGAGGCAAGCCAAAGAGATTTCTTTACATGAGAATTCTTCAGAGTCTTTACTTAAATTAGATTTAGGGGTTACTTCTTTCTGCCTAATGTACCATTCATTCATTTTCATCCTGGAATAAAGAAGACATCTTAAGGTTGATGTGGCTTTATGGGACTTCCTTCCTTCCTTCCTTCCTTCCTTTCTTTCTTCTTTCTCTCTTTTTTTCCGACTTTTAAATTATTTATTTTTTCCGACTTTTAAATTATTTATTTTTTCCGACTTTTAAATTATTTATTTGTCAGAGAGAGAGAGGGAGCACAAGCAGGGGAGTGGCAGGCAGAGGGAGAAGCAGGCTCCCTGCTAAGCAAGGAGCCAGATGCAGGACTCAACCATCCTAGGATCATGACCTGAGCAAAAGGCAAACAATTACCTGATTGAGTGAACCAGGCGTCCCGTGTATAGTATGTCCTTTTCTGTGCTGTAATTCTTTTCTTTGTTATTTGATATGTTATTTTTGTACATAATTAATGTATGCAATGTCATTTTGTATGTATATTTTCTCTGGGTATTTTCAAGATTTTAAAATTGATTTTGTTTTTCAGCAATGAATATGGTGTGTGTGTGTGTGTGTGTGTAAGCTTATTTGGTATTCATTGAGTTTCTTGGATCTGTGGTTTTGTGTCTTTTGTTTTTCAAAATTCTTGGCCATATCTCTTCAAATATTTCATCTTCTTTCCTTCTTCCTTTCCTCCTACCATTTCAATTACATGTATAAGAGATGATTTCATATTGCCCCATACTTGTTAGATGTCCTATTCTGTATTTCTGTATTCTTTTTCATTTGTTTTTCAGCTTGGCAATTTCTATTCATCAATTTTCAGGTTCACTGATTCTTTCCTTAGTTGGATTGAGTGTTCTGATATGCTTTTCAAAGGCATTCTTTATCTCTTTTTCCCATTTTATTTTATAGCATTTTAATTTTTTAAGATTTTTTTTTAAGATTTTATTTGTTTATTTGACAGACGGAGATCACAAGTAGGCAGAGAGGCAGGCAGAGAGAAAGGGGGAAGCAGGCTCCCTGCTGAGCAGAGAGCCCAATGCGGGGCTCGATCCCAGGACCCTGGGATCATGACCTGAGCTGAAGGCAGAGGCTTTAACCCACTGAGCCACCCAGGCGACCCTATAGCATTTTAATTTGATTTTCTATAGTTTCCATCTCTCTACTGATGCCTATCTAATCATTCTTGTCTTCTTTTTCCACTAGGGCCTTTAACATATTAAACACACTTAATCCCCATTTGCTAGTCCTCAAATATCTGTAATATCTGAATCTGATCATGTTGATTGATTGGTATCTTGACAATGAGGTTTTTTCCCATACTTTTTTTGTATGCCTCTTGATTTTTTGATAAAAGCCAGGATTATTATTATTTTTAAGCAAGTTTTTTTTTTTTTTAAGATTTTATTTATTTATTTTGACCGACAGAGATTACAAGTAGACAGAGAGGCAGGCAGAGGGAGGAAGGGAAGCAGGCTCCCTGCTGAGCAGAGCCTGATGCGGGGCTCGATCCCAGGACCCTGGGATCATGACCTGAGCTGAAGGCAGAGGCTTTATTAACCCACTGAGTCACCCAGGTGCCCCAAAAGCCAGGATTATTTTGCAGAACAGTAGAAACTGCAATAATTATTATCTATACCTGGAACAGACTCATCTTGTCTGAGTGAGGAAGACTGAGCACCTAGTCCGAAGTTAGACTGGATTTTCTTTTTTTGTTTGTTCATTTCTATGATTACCCTCAGAACACCACAGTCTTCAAATTCTAATATTTTCTGTCTTAAGGGTAGGGGCAGGTTTGCAAGATGGATTATCTCAAGGTCTACTTCACCTTCAACCGTAGGTTTTTCCCCTTGGGCCTGTATCTCAGAGAAGGTCTCCTTCCTTGCTTTGATCTTCTTCTGGTACCGTATTTCTATTATTTGTCATTCAGTTTTTGCTAGCCTAGTTAAGGAGGGTAAATGAAAGGAAGGTGTTCTCTGTTGTTCTAGTTCAGCCTAAGTGTTAAGGGAGCACTGGATTCCTTTCAGGTCCTCTCCAGTGATTCTGCCCTTCCCAAGAAGTAGAAGATATTTAATATTTTGATCCTGGAACATATTTTTACCTATCTTGCTGGAGTGTAGGGTTTTAGTGTCTTCTAGCTGCAATGGGTCTTTATTTATACTCTGAAGGCAACAAGGTTTGCCGTCTTGTCCTAAGTAGCTTAAGACATTTGTTTTAGGGGCTCCTGGGTGGCTCAGTTGGTTAAGTGTCCAACTTTTAATTTGGGCTCCATTCATGATCTCAGGGTCCCATGAGTTAGCCCTGCTCAGCCCTTGTCTCCTTCTCCCTCTGCCCTTCCCCCTTCTCTCTCTCTCTCTCCCTTAAATAAAGGGTTGTTTGTTTTTTTTTTTTTAAGATTTTATTTATTTATTTGAGAAAAAGAGAGAGACAGAGTGAGAGAGCATGAGAGGGGAGGTCAAGGGAGAAGCAGACTCCCCATGGAGCTGGGAGTCCAATGTGGGACTCGATCCCAGGACTCCAGGATCACACCAGAGCTGAAGGCAAGGGCTTAAACCACTGAGCCATCCAGGCGCCCCTCTCTCTCTCCCTTAAATAAATGAACAAATCTTTTTTTGTTTTTTTTTTAAGATATTTGTTTTATGGGGCACCTGTGTGGCTCAGGGGTTTAAGCCCCTGCCTTCGGCTCAGGTCATGATCCCAGGGTCCTGGGATTGAGCCCCACATGGGGCTCTCTGCTCAGCGGGGAGCCTGCATCTCCCCCCTTCTCTCTGCCTGCCTTTCTGCCTACTTGTGATCTCTCTCTCTGTGTCAAATAAATAAATAAACAAAATCTTAAAAAAAAAAAAAAGATATTTGTTTTATGGGGGACATTACGAAAAAGGCTTCATGTTTTGCAATGGCTGCTGTTCCTCTCCTCTAGGTCTGGACCATGAAAGTAGAATTCTTATCCTAACTCCAGTCTTTCTAGTGAGACTGAGAGTAGATGCATATTCCTTTTGCGTCTCTGGCTCCAAGTGGTTTTATAATCTTACACTAGTGTTTGCTTGGCCTTTAGCCATTTATTTAACATTGTACCTGAAATTTTCCACCTGAAATTTTGCTTCTACATTGCTGCCTGCCTATTATTGGCAAATAAGTGCTTATACCCTCTCTTGGAGGTACCAGTATTTCTTTATATTTTGGGTAGACTGGCTGTCCTACAACTTCACCTCTCTCATGTAAAAAAGGGATTAAAAATTACTGGCCCATATGAAAAAGCAAGATGCACTGGGAAAAATATAAATAGTGCAGTTTGATGTGTAGCCTGCGGTAGGTAGTGTGATCACAGTGGAGTGGTCAGGTGGGCAGCATAGGGAGGAATGTGAATCCTTTTCCTTCAAAGATCTGATACTAAGCTCTCCAGCGGCCAGATACAGGGAGGTTAGGAATAGGAAAAATCACTCAAGCAACAGTGTGGATAATGGATAGAACATCTGCAGAATGGAGGCAGAAAGCTTATTTAGGAAGCTATAATTCAGGTGAGGGCTTGACCTATTGTGGTGACAGTGTACTTGAAGAAGATATGAGAGTATTGAGAGAGATTTTGATAACAGAATGGAAATAATTTAGCAACCAACTGATTGTAGGAGAAATACATGAAATGAGTTTATAGTCACTTCCAGTTTCTGGCCTGTGTGATAGAGTAGATGTTGAAATCAAAGGAGGTACAAGAGAAGATTTTGAGGCAAAATATCACAAGAGGGTCTGAATGTGGAATATAATACATTTTCTTTGGATGTAGTATGTTTAAAACAAATACAACATTCCCAGGTAGAGATATTCAAATGATATATGGTTCTAGAGTTTTAGAGAGAGGATTAAAATGAAGATACAGATTATGAAGTCAGCAGTACATTAATGCCTAGAAAAAAAGCCAATAGAAGATGCCAAGTGCTGTCCTAGGTACCTGGGATATAACAGTGGGAAGAAAGACTAGGTTCCTGCGCTGGAGAAGCTTACATATTAAATTGCAATAATCAAATAGAAAAAAATGCACAAGTAATATAATTTCACACTATTATAAATAAGGAAAGAACAGACCCCTAAAGGATGCTAAAATTTAAGAGTTGGATGAGCAACAGCAAAACGATTTGCAAAGAATCAAGGAGAAATACATGCAAATTACTGAAGGAAAATCAAGAGCAAGAGGCATCAGAGTGTCAAGGGAAAGTGTTCAAGAGGACCAATCCTAAAGGTAGTGAATAATCAGTAGATTTTCTCCTTAATTTTGTTCAAGGGTCTATGGTTCTGCCTTTGCAATCAGAATTGCCAGAGTAAGCATATGGAATGCTGGCTTTCCCATTCTGATTGCTGATTTTAAAACAAATCTCACCATATTTCTGATCTCTCATTCTCAAAATGTTCCCATGAGTAAAACTGAGTCATCTTTAGAATATTAGAATTTAGACTCCTTGAGAGGATTAAAAATCACATATTCTTTCTCCAAGTTAGTTATAGGCATCTCATTTCTTAGGCAAGGAAAGCCTTGCTCCCTTAAGCCATTTCGAAGAAAATGGGCACATTCAGATGTTGCTCTCTTTGAATAAAGACAAACATTTTCAGGAGCACCGGGATAGCTCAGTTGGTTAAGTGTCGGTCTTTGGCTCAGGTACTGGGATCCAACACTGCAGGGAGCCTGCTTCTCCCTCTCCCTTTGCAGCTCCCCCTGCTTGTACTCTCTCACTCTCTTTCTCTCTGTCAAATAAATAAATTAAAAAAAAATTTTTTTTAAAGAGAAACA
Source organism: Martes martes (assembly GCF_963455335.1). Classification (NCBI taxonomy): domain Eukaryota; kingdom Metazoa; phylum Chordata; class Mammalia; order Carnivora; family Mustelidae; genus Martes; species Martes martes. The sequence goes on along the minus strand of NC_137896.1, from coordinate 94,126,791 downwards.
TTTTTGGTCATAGTACTTAAGTATTATTCTGTTTGTAACTTTTTATTTTCTGGAAAATAACATCAGTACACTTTCGATGATCTTAAAAGTAAACTAGATTATTTTTCTATTCCTAGAACAAATGTAGAAGTTCACAATACCAAATTATTTTGATCTACAATGCAGTTTTTTGTCTTAGATGTTGAGTATGAAACCTTGAAGATTCTTTGAAATACATGATTTTGTCCCTAAATTCATTATTCATTATTCAGTTGCTTTCCTATGTTGCTTAGAATAGAATCTGTGAGAAGTTTTCAACTTGAATGTATTTCAGATATAATTATATTTTAAATTCTGTCAGGTTTTACTAGTACTGGAAATGCATTTAAGTGTGCATTAAAACTCAATCCTTTTTATCCATTTCATTTTCACAGGCAAGAATTATAGTGTCAGGATAGTTATTTTCTGAATTAGTTGTAAGCCAGGCAGAAGCTTTTCTGTGGCATGCATTTTTTAGAAATGGCAGGAGAACAAATTTCACAGTGGGCAACATCACTTTGAAAACATGATTATTAATCTTTTTCTGAGGAATAGTGCAATAGATAAAGAAATTAGTTCGGCAGGAGGAGAGCCTAAACATTTTTCCATCTGTTGCCGGGTGTGAGATGGAAAATAAAATACACTAAGTTACAGCCAAAATCCATTCTCCCTAAAAAGTTTTGAGTGTAAATGATGGCAAATATATAATAATTTTTATTGCTTTGTTTTTGAACTTGGGAGGGCACGAGTTCTTCACCTTTGTCAACCAGAAGGAAAATGGCCTTTTGATGGGCTTGTATAGTACCAGGTTGAACTAGAGCATGGCCTCATCATTATTAATAATTCTATTGTGATAAAACAATAAGTAGAAGAACTTTGTTATATCACTTCAAAGTTTTTTTTTTTTAAGATCTATTTGTTTATTTGAGAGAGGGAGAGAGAAAAAGAAAGGGAGAATGAGTGGGGGGTGGGGGTGGGGAGGAGCAGAGGGAGAGAATTCTCAAGCAGACTCCCAGAACCCTGAGATCATGACCTGAGCTGAAATCAGGAGTCAGATGCTTAACTGACTGAAACACCCAGGTGACCCTTACTTTAAAGTTTTCTTCCCCATCCCTAAAGATTCATTTATCTGTGAGAGAGAGACAGAACAGCATGAAAGTGGGGAGAGGGGCAGAGGGAAAGAGACTCCTCAAGCAGGCTCCCCAGGGAGCATGGAACCTGATACAGGGCTCTATCCCAGGACCCTGAAATCATGCCCTAAACCAAAATCTAGAGCCTGAACCAGCTGAGCCAACCAGGCACCCCTCAAAATCTTTCTAAAATCCAGATCTCACTAACTGACACAGTAACTTCTATCTAGCGAAACTACTGCCCAGGAAAGGGCACAGGCCATTCACACTTGCTTGAGCTAGTCATATTGGTTGTTAAGAATTGTTTTCCCTTTTCTTCAAAACTGTCATTTCATGAAAGAGAAGACTTCATGACTTATAAGAAATGAACTGATAGTGTTTTAGCATTTTGCCAGGGGACATAGCAATATTCAGATCATATGAAGACGTGAGAAACTATCATATCCAAAAGCCCTGAGGATCTATAAGGAACTTTCTTTTTCTTTTTTTTTTTTCTTTTATTATGTTAGACACCATACAGCACATCATTAGTTTTTGATGTAGCATTTCCAAGATTCATTGTTTGCGTGTAACACCCAGTGTATAAGGAACTTTCTCTAATAAGGCAAAGTAACACTAGTTTCTATTGAGGCTTTAGCCCTAGTCTTCAAAACCAATCCCTACTGAGATATTCAAACTCCACAGAAAGATTACCTACAAGGGGAAGTGTGGGTTACTGGAGCTTAAGGTTTGCTCTGGATACTTCTAGCACAAAGCCTACAGCTGAATTTTAGATTTCCCACCCCAATGTGAGAAAAGGGTGCTGGTGTCAGAACAACCTGTTTGTCCACAGTGTGTGGTGGGAATTAGCCCGTGACCTAGGCTTCAGGCCCTGCTAGGTCAGGGGAATAGCTCCTGGGATCAGATGCCAGTTGAGAGTGAGAGGAGAATGGAGTGAGAGAGTGAGGGAGTGAGGGGGTGAGAGAGAGGGAGGGAGTGAGGAGGGGAGAGAGAGGGAGGGAGTGAGTGGGTGAGGAGTAGAGCGAGAGGGTGAAGGAGAGAGAGAGAGAGAGAGAGAGAGAGTGTGTGTGTGTGTGTGTATGTGTGTTAGAGAGACAGAGACACAGTGAGGGAGAGAGAGAGCAATAGAGCTCCAGTGAACAGGTGGGCTTAACATATTTTACTTTCATGTCATCAATTCTCTCTCCATTAAGCCCATAAACAATGTAATCTTCTTAGACCTGGTCAACCTATGGCACCCACTCTTCCTCTCTTCCTCTCCCTACACTTAGAGAAGAAAAGAGGGTGGTTCAGTAAAGAAGTTAGGTACAGGGGCGCCTGGGTGGCTCAGTGGGTTGAAGCCTCTGCCTTCGGCTCAGGTCATGATCCCAGGGTCCTGGGATCGAGCCCCGCATCGGGCTCTCTGCTCAGCAGGGAGCCTGCTTCCTCCTCTCTCTCTCTCTGCCTGCCTCTCTGCCTACTTGTGATCTCTGTCAAAAAAAAAAAAAAAAAAAAATCTTAAAAAAAAAAAAAAAGAAGTTAGGTACAGAAAAAAAAAAGCTTTGAGCTTTCCCAAGAGGCTATTTCTCAACATACAGTTTTTCATAAAAATCTTACAGTTGGGTTTGTCTTTGGTCTCACTGGATACGTAATTTAAGAGTTGATAAACTTCCACATACAGCACATAACAGAATGAAATACAGTAAATTTTTTTCTCTAAATGAACTTAGTAACTTGTATTTACGGTCTTTTTTTTTTCATATTTGAAAATCAAGCTCCCATTTCTTTTCTGTTAAAAAAAAAAAATCATTCTTCACTGTGAAATCTATGCCCTAGGCTTTGGAAAAGACAAGATTTTATTCCTTTTGAATGGAATAGACTTGCTATTTCAATAATTTGTTTTTAACTGCATGCTTTGGATTCTATTATTTAATCCTTTGAAATTTCCATCTGCTTTTACTCCATTTTTATTCCACTGCCTATAGTTAGGTTTTTCTTTTCCTTCTTTCCACACTAGGGAAAAAAAACAAAAAGAAAAAAACATCAGATTGTTCTATTGTAGACAGATCTCTGGTGCTGAGATTGCAGGATTAGCAATTTTAGCATTCTAAGCAAGTGTTCTTTTACTCTCTGAATTTCAATTGTTGCCAGAGTGGCAAAAATTCTTTTTCAAAACATACGCCAGAATTTGGGACAATAGTGGGCCCCTGTTGCAAAACAGAGCAGAATCTGCAAGTGGATGCCAATTTGCTTTGGAGAGACTAGAGAAAGTCAAAGCAAAGAAACAATATCCAATTTCATTCTATTTTAATATAGCACCAAATGAGATATAATTTCAAAAACTTCTTAAAACACAACTATGTGAAATAACTGTAATTGATTTGTGGTTGTATTTAATGTTTATGTATTTAATTACTATAAAAATATTAATAAAATGTCCTTAAGGATTACATTCATTTATGAATATACAATAGTTTAATTATGGTTAGTAATAAAACATAAAAAGGCATACTTTGTGCTAGATGTAGAATCTCAACTTCTCCTAAGCCTTTGTGTATGTGGGGGGGGGGTGATCTTTAGACAACAAAAGACTATTTCAGTTTTAGGGGATATCAAGAGGTAACTGATTTAATGATTTTGTGACCCACTTACCTTGAAGGAAAAAAAATTATTTTTCACTGTAATCCCTTACCAAGACATCTTCAACCTTTGTCAGATATTTCCAGGCCTGGGTTGTCATATTTTAAAGTAATGCCCTGGAAATTATCTTAACAAATCTATAATTCATACCTAGTGTGTTTCATTTATACAAATTTCCAAGTTCAATAGTGAGAAAATGGGTCACAGTACCCAAAAGTACAAAACACTATAGATGGAAAGCAATCCCCCAAATGTTGAATATCTTATGGGCCATATTAAGGAAATGGCCAGAGTTAAGATGACCATTTCCTACATACAAGACTTTCTGTGCAATTATTTCCTTGATCCTGCAATGGGCTGGGTTCTGAGCAGGAAGCTGTTGGCATATGGGAACTGAGTTCTTTGAAAAGTGTTTTAAAATGATCTGTCTGAAAAGGTGTGTGGAGGTAATAGAGAACAACAAGGGATCTTGGGTCACCCTGTGAGCTGGTAAGGGAAGGAGGAGATTTCCCCTAAATAAGAGCAACTGGTGTATTTGCCAGAACCTGGAAACAGAGATGTGTGGAGAGAGAGGGTGGCCTGACAGGAACAGAGACCTTTGGTGATGAGACACAGCTAGGCCATGCCCTACCACAGGAGAGCTCAGGATTGAATATGATGGCCTCACTCTTCTACCCTCCTCCAGGCTCCTGCCTGTGCTCTCCATTGGCTAAACCCAACCCAAAGTCCTGTCATAGCAGAGTAGAGAATTGATGTGGAGGTACATGAAGAAGATACTCAGCACATATCCCAACTTAAAAATGCAATCATTCCGGGGCGCCTGGGCGGCTCAGTGGTTTAAGCCTCTGCCTTCGGCTCAGGTCATGGTCTCAGGGTCCTGGGATCGAGCCCTGCATCGGGCTCTCTGCTCAGCAGGAGCCTGCTTCCCCCTCTCTCTGTCTGCCTCTCTGCCTAGCTCTGATTTCTCTCTGTCAAATAAATAAAATCTAAAAAAAAAAAAAAAAAAAAATGCAATCATTCCTGTGATCTACATTTTGACCAGGGATACGAATGAAATGTGACTGAAGAATAATTAAGACTCAGGAATTCTTGGGGCACCTGGGTGGCTCAGTGGGTTAAAGCCTCTGCCTTCGGCTCAGGTCATGATCCCAGGGTCCTGGGATCGAACCCAGCATCAGGCTCTCTGCTCAGCAGGGAGTCTATTTCCCTTCCTCTCTCTCTGCCTGCCTCTCTGCCTACTTGTGATCTCTGTCAAAAAAAAAAAAAAAAGCTTCAGGAATTCTTAGTTCTGTCCTGCAATGCATGATGAGCATAACGATTTTTAAGTCTCTTACCCTTCTCCTCTTACTCAGTTTGACACCCCTTTTATTCTTCTAGGTTTCACACCAACTTTTCTAAAACTGCCTCATTCAGTGACATGGACTGAGCACGCTCTATGATTGAGGGACTGTTAAGTCTGTGCTGAGGAGCTGACTTAATCCAACCCTTGCCACCGCACTGTCATGTAGACAAGTTAAATACAGAGAAGAAATTCCCATTATGAGATTACAAGAAAGATATGGACAAATATTCATAGGCCTACGTCCCCCAAATACCTGAGTCTACCTGTAAGGCAATTTGTTTCTCCTTATTTCAATGAATAAAACGGCAAACTGATTATGACTACACTTCAGTGAGTCTGCATGCTAGAAATATAGACCAGCTATGTAGATTCGATTGTTTAAGCTCCAGAATGTATATATTTCTTTTGTACATGAGCCTATCGTGGAAAGTCACACAAAAAGTTAATTTGATATTTTTGAGACTTCAAGACTGGGTAGGATCCTGGAATAGGGTGATTTCCCTGAGATATTTTAGGAGGAAGTGTGCAAATGCTTTCCATGTAAGTGTTCATACTCTCCAACATTGCGGTATATTAATTTCTTTTTTTTTTTAAGATTTTATTTATTTATTTGACAGACAGAGATCACAAGTCAGCAGAGAGGCAGGCAGAGAGAGGAGGAAGCAGGCTCCCTGCTAAGCAGAGAGCCCGATGCGGGGCTCGATCCCAGCACCCCGAGATCATGACCTGAACTGAAGGCAGAGGCTTAACCCACTGAGCCACCCAGGTGCCCCAACGGTATATTAATTTCTTATTCAGATTATTATACTATCAGCATAACAGGAAAGCAGCAAGGGAGAGTTATGAAATTATAAGCTGTGTGAGTATGTGTATGTGAAAGAGAAAGAGAGACACAGAGAGAGACACATATGGAGAGAAAGAGGGAGAGAGATATTAAGTACTAGAAATGTGATAGAATTGCCCAATTTTTTGAAATTACATCAATCGTGAATGCAAATTTACCAGTCAGAATTCAGTCTTTTTTGCAGCAATATGAAATTAAAATTATTCACAGAACAAAATTTTAAATAGAACAAAGAACACTGTGAACAATGGGAGGATTTGGGTGGGAATCACTCTATCCTAGGAGTTAAAAGAATGACCCCGCAAATGAAGACCCTCAGACCGTGAAGGGTAACATGCATACCTTCAACTATCTCAGTTGTCTGTGTGACTTAGGATGAGGTTCTGTTTCTGATCCTATTTCTAATAATTAAATAGGCCTGTGCAAACTCTTCCCTCCAGAACCAAAAGGTTTCATCTCTAAGATAATAAAAATGGAGTTTCAAACGTGTTCAGCCTGAGCATTTTTTTTTTTATTATCTTGTACAGAAGCCCACTATTGGGGTGATTGTTCTTGTCTGAATGATGGTGCAGGGAACTTATCTATTCTAACTACCTCCACTTCCTTGTTTCTGCCCCCAGGGCCTCTGACACACATCTGAAGAATAGAGTTTGGAAAAAATCACTGAACCAAACATCTAAGAGATTTTTTTCAGTCGTATGTCTTTGGGATTAAGGTATGAATAGCTTGATCGAATACTAAGTTTGCCTCTGGTCCTGATTAGATAAAGAGACCCACCATCCTCTTTTGTAAAAAACAGTGTTGTCAGTTTTGCGAATTACTACCCACATTTACAGGAAATATCTGAACCTACCGCTTACAGAGAGCCAACCATACTTAATTTGCTAAAGGATCGTATGTTATTTACTCTGAGCTGGTTTGCTTCGGGGTCAGGTAGGTACTCCTGCAAAACACAAAGGATGGATAATTTTAACTTATCTGACTACACACACTTTTTAAAGCTTGTAAATTTTTACCACTCCCATTTATACGTTTCACTGCCATATACATAGCACACCAATTACTTGAATTAAATACCAGAGGCAAGGGTCATATTTAAATTTTCTATTTAAAACAGATACTGTCCACCTCACCATTTCTTTTAGGCAGAGCTATTTTTTTTTCCTTTTGATCCCCTGAATGGAGTTTATTTGAATGCTTTAAAACTAACACCAGTTTAAAAATTAAATTAAATTAAAAAAAAAATCCCCACTAATATCAGTTTTCCACAAAGCAATGCCTTAACACGGGAATATGCCCAAAGTGCATATAGTATTTATATAGGACATTAATTTTTAAAGTACACATTTTCAAGGATGTGGCACAGAGCCGCAGCTATTCCTGGAACATAGCTGATATCCAAGACAGATGTGAATTCACACCAAATCATGACTGTCTACAGGCACTCGTAAAAACAGTCAGTTTCAGTTAGTTATGCTTCCAAATTCTCCAAATTTTCTAGATTTTAATGTTTCAGAAGTTTACTCCTTGAGCAGCTATGAATTCATTTTGATATGCTAGAGGATGGTAGGTATTTTATTTTCCTTTAATGATTTTAGGTGGCAGTGGTTATCCTTTGAAAAACTACTTAATTACTTCTTTGTCTCATCCCCAGACTCCCTCTGAAAATAGAATCAATATAAGTTATAATGGAACTCAATGAGTGAGTGGAATGATAATGAAGAATGCATTAGGAATCCTTATAAATGGGACATGAATGTCCTCTTCAATCTAGTGGAGACTTACCATGCTGTCCTTCAGATGTCTGAAGGCTTTATAATATTTAGCATGGCCATTAAATGTGGTTTATCTTTTAAAAGAAGCTGCAGAAATTAATGCAGCTCACCAAATGGCTGAAGTAAATGACTATGATGATGTGCACTTTCACAAAATTAGTTCCAAATAGAAAAGTGGAGCTAGAAATATTGGGGCATGATGTGGATTTTCATTTTGAATGGAGGGGGACATTCCTTCTAACTATCTTGTTTGGGTAATTATTTATATTACAGAAGTGGATTATATACCACAGCTCTATTTTACCAGCGTGTAGGTGGTGTGGTAGTAAATAATGGGGGGGGGGGCAATTTTGGGCTGAAGCATTTCTTTTCTGCAAGCAGAGGCCAGAGATGTGGTAATTGAATTTGAGGATATGTCCAGTGGTTGAGGTTGGGAGGGGTCCCCAAATAAGTCTGTTCAAAGTGTGGTGGCTCATCACCTGATTTTAGGGACTGGCATAAATCCTGGGTCTCAAGGCAAGGCACTTCTGCCCTTCTCAGCTGTCCACTCATGTCTTTGGGGTTATGATGATGTATGTATCAATTTTTATTTCTTCCTTATACTTCTGATAAAATATTCTTAATGTTATCAATTAACAAGAAAAATAAGTGAAGAAGAAGTATGTTGAAATAGTCTGACAATTTTAGCTGCCTCCTTGAAGTAAGTTCAGAGTTTTCAAAATGTTCCCACACAGGGTAAAGGAAACCTTTCTAAAGTTTGAGGTTTTATTCACACAACCAATTTGTTACCAGAGTACCTAGACATCGTTCAGTGGAAAATGGTAATGACATTTTGGATCATGGAAGGAAAAAAAATATACATATATATGTTACTCATTATATGTTTTTCCCACAATCTATTTATGATATATATATATATGTATATATATACATATATATATCTCTTTAAAATATCTATATTTGAGACACATATTATATAAATACAATGCAAGCCAAATAGTGATAAAGAGAAAAACAATAAATTTAATTTATTCTTTTATTTAGGTAGAGGAATCTTGAAATCTCTGCCCATTGAATCAAATGTCAGTGCCCATTCTCCCACTGGTGAGCTAAATTTTTGACCTTGGGAAAATCACTCAGTTTTCTGTACATTTAAAAAATGTGGTTATGAGAAAAAAAAAAAAAAAGGTATTTACTAACTTGTGAGTAAGGGTTCCTGAGGGTTGCAGAGTTATTTTTGCAAGGTCTAAATTCCAAATAGGCACCAAGTTTTACTCATAGGAGTCTAATGATTTACTCACCTAAGCATAATACATTAAAGTGTATTTGATGTAATAAAATTTTTCATAAAACATTTCTCATTTTATAGTAGCTATACGTAATAATGTAATTTCTTAATCGACTGATACTATCAGCACCTGCATATCCATAGGGTTTTTATTTGTTTTGATCTTAGAAAGGGGTCCTCATAATTGAATAAGTTTGGCAATCTCATGAAGACGTGACCTTTCAAGTCACTTCCAACCTAGAATTCTATGATCTCAGGATACCTTTATCACATTTTTCATGGCTTGATTCAAATGAAAAGTGAATCTGGCAAAAATGAGCTTCATCTTATGGAATAGTTTTATAATACATATTTTGGAAACTTAAAATGTGAACCTTTTCTTGTCACTACTGGAATGGCCATGGTAGACAACCCCTTGATCTATTATATTTATAATGTTTGATATAAAAAAGACAGTGAAGGGGGAAGGAGTCAAGATGGCGGAGAAGTCGCAGGCTGAGATGACATCAGGTAGCAGGAGATCAGCTAGATAGCTTATCTAACCATTGTGAACACCTACAAATCCAACGGGAAATCGAAGAGAAGAAGAGCAACAATTCTAGAAACAGAAAAACGATCACTTTCTGAAAGGTAGGACCTGCAGAGAAGTGAATCCAAAGCGACGGGAAGATAGACCCCGGGGGGAGGGGCTGGCTCCCGGCAAGCGGTGGAGCAAAGGAGCACAAAATCGGGACTTTTAAAAGTCTGCTCCACTGGGAGACATCGCTCCAGAGGCTAAACCGGGGGGAAACCCAGGCGGGGTCAGCATAACCCCAGGTCCCGCGGGGTCACAGAAGGACTGGGGGTGTCTCAGGGCCGTGGAGCTCGCAGGTATTAGAGCAGGGAAGCCGGCTACAATGACAGAGCTGAGGACTGAGCTCTCAGCCCGGGGTTACCTTGTGCCGGTTGCAGGCTGGGTGGGCTCGGAGCGTGGCTGGAGGCCAAGGAGATGGAAGCGACCGGGCGCTTTTCTCCAGGCTCCCGAAATTGACTGCTTTCCTCAAGGCGCGACCGCAGGCCAGGGAGGCGGGGCGGTTGGGCGCTTTTCTCTAAGGGCTCACTGAGGAGCGGAACCCCAAGCTCTCGGCTCCTCCGGGCTGAGAGGTTGGGAGGCCGCCATCTTCATTCCTGTCCTCCGGAACTCTACGGAAAGCGCTCAGGGAACAAAAGCTCCCGAAAGCAAACCTGAACGGATTACTTAGCCCAGCCCCTGGCTAGGGTGGTGCAATTCCTCCTGTGGCAAAGACACTTGAGAATCACTACAACAGGCCCCTCCCCCAGAAGATCAACAAGAAACCCATCCAAAACCAACTTTAGTCACCAAGAACAGCAGAATTCCACAGCAGGAGAAAGCAAATCTTATCTGGACAAAATGACAAGGCGGAAAAACTCACTTCAAAAAAAAGAACAAGAGGCCGTACCAAAGGCTGGAGACCTAATCAATATGGACATTGGTAACATGACAGATCTAGAGTTCAGAATGACGATTCTCAAGGTTCTAGCCGGGCTTGAAAAAGGCATAGAAGATATCAGAGAAACCCTCTCCGGAGAGATAAAAGCCCTTTCTGGAGAAATAAAAGAACTAAAATCTAACCAAGTTGAAATCAAAAAAGCTATTCATGAGGTGCAATAAAAAATGGAAGCTCTCACTGCTAGGATAAATGAGGCAGAAGAAAGAATTAGTGACATAGAAGACCAAATGACAGAGAAGAAAGAAGCTGAGCAAAAGAGAGACAAACAAATACTGGACCACGAGGAGAGAATTCAAGAGATAAGCGACACCATAAGACGACACAACATTAGAATAATTGGGATTCCAGAAGAAGAAGAAAGAGAGAGGGGAGCAGAAGGTATATTGGAGACAATTATTGGAGAGAATTTCCCTAATATGGCAAAGGGAACAAACATCAAAATCCAGGAGATGCTAAGAACGCCCCTCAAAATCAATAAAAATAGGTCCACACCTCGTCACCTGATAGTAAAATTTACAAGTCTGAGCGACAAAGAGAAAATCCTGAAAGCAGCCCGGGAAAAGAAGTCTGTAACATACAAGGGTAAAAACATTAGATTGGCAGCGGACCTATCCACAGAGACCTGGCAGGCCAGAAAGAACTGGCATGATATATTCAGAGCACTAAACGAGAAAAACATGCAGCCAAGAATACTATATCCGGCTAGGCTATCATTGAAAATAGAAGGAGAGATAAAGAGCTTCCAGGACAAACAAAAGCTGAAAGAATTTGCAAACACCAAACCAGCTCTACAGAAAATATTAAAAGGGGTCCTCTAAGCAGAGAGACCCTAAAAGTAGTAGATCAGAAAGAAACAGAGACAATGTACAGTAACAGTCACCTTACAGGCAATACAATGGCAATAAATTCATCTCTCAATAGTTACCCTGAATGTTAATGGGCTAAATGCCCCAATCAAAAGACACAGGATATCAGAATGGATAAAAAAACAAAACCCATCAATATGCTGCCTACAAGAAACTCATTTTAGACCCAAAGACACCTCCAGATTTAAAGTGAGGGGGTGGAAAACAATGTACCATGCTAATGGACATCAGAAGAAAGCTGGGGTGGCAATCCTTATATCAGATCAGTTAGATTTTAAGCCAAAGACTATAATAAGAGATGAGGAAGGACACTATATCATACTCAAAGGGTCTGTCCAACAAGAAGACCTAACAATCTTAAATATCTATGCCCCTAACATGGGAGCAGCCAACTATATAAACCAATTAATAACAAAATCAAAGAAATACATCGACAGTAATACAATAATAGCACAGGACTTTAACACTCCCCTCACTGAAATGGACAGATCATCTAAGCAAAAGATCAACAAAGAAATAAAGGCCTTAAATGACACACTGGACCAGATGGACATCACAGATATCTTCAGAACATTCCATCCCAAAGCAACAGAATATACATTCTTCTCTAGTGCACATGGAACATTCTCCAGAATAGACCACATCCTGGGTCATAAATCAGGTCTCAATCGGTACCAAAAGATTGAGATCATTCCCTGCATATTTTCAGACCACAATGCTCTGAAGCTAGAACTCAACCACAAGAGGAAATTTGGAAAGAACGCAAATACATGGAGACTAAACAGCATCCTTTTAAAAAATGAACGGGTCAACCAGGAAATTAAAGAAGAATTGAAAAAATTCATGGAAACAAATGATAATGAAAACACAATGGTTCAAAATCTGTGGGACACAACAAAGGCAGTCCTGAGAGGAAAATATATAGCGGTGCAAGCCTTTCTCAAGAAATAAGAAAGGTCTCAAATACACAACCTAACCCTACACCTAAAGGAGCTGGAGAGAGAACAACAAAGAAAGCCTAAACCCAGCAGGAGAAGAGAAATCATAAAGATCAGAGCAGAAATCAATGAAATAGAAACTAAAAAAACAATAGAACAAATCAACAAAACTAGGAGCTGGTTCTTTGAAAGAATTAATAAGATTGATAAGCCCCAGGCCAGACTTATCAAAAAGAAAAGAGAAAGGACACAAATAAATAAAATCATGAATGAAAGAGGAGAGATCACAACCAACACCAAAGAAATACAAACAATTATAAGAACATACTACGAGCAACTCTACGCCAACAAATTTGACAATCTGAAAGAAATGGATACATTTCTAGAGACATATAAACTACCACAACTGAACCAGGAAGAAATAGATAACCTGAACAGACCCATAACCAGTAAGGAGATTGAAACAGTCATCAAAAGTCTCCAAACAAACAAAAGTCCAGGACCAGACGGCTTCCCAGGGGAATTCTACCAAACATTTAAAGAAGAATTAATTCCTATTCTCCTGAAACTGTTCCAAAAAATAGAAATGGAAGGAAAACTTCCAAACTCATTTTATGAGGCCAGCATCACCTTGATCCCAAAACCAGACAAGGATCCCACCAAAAAAGAGAATTACAGACCAATATCTTTGATGAACACAGATGCGAAAATTCTCACCAAAATACTGGCCAATAGGATCCAACAGTACATTAAAAGGATTATTCACCACGACCAAGTGGGATTTATTCCAGGGCTGCAAGGTTGGTTCAACATCCGCAAATCCATCAATGTGATACAATACATTAATAAAAGAAAGAGTAAGAACCATATGATACTCTCAAGAGATGCTGAAAAAGCATTTGACAAAGTGCAGCATCCCTTCCTGATTAAAACTCTTCAAAGTGTAGGGATAGAAGGCACATACCTCAATATTATCAACGCCATCTATGAAAAACCCACCGCAAATATCATTCTCAATGGAGAAAAACTGAAAGCTTTTCCGCTAAGGTCAGGAACACGGCAGGGATGTCCGTTATCACCACTGCTGTTCAACATAGTACTAGAAGTCCTAGCCTCAGCAATCAGACAACAAAAAGAAATTAAAGGCATCCAAATTGGCAAAGAAGAAGTCAAACTCTCACTCTTTGCAGATGATATGATACTATATGTGGAAAACCCAAAAGGCTCCACTCCAAAACTGCTAGAACTTATACAGGAATTCAGTAAAGTGTCAGGATATAAAGTCAATGCACAGAAATCAGTCACATTTCTTTACACTAACAACAAGACAGAAGAAAGAGAAATTGAGGAGTCAGTCCCATTTACAATCACACCCAAAACCATAAGATACCTAGGAATAAATCTAACCAAAGAGACAAAGAATCTGTACTCAGAAAACTATAAAGTACTCATGAAAGAAATTGAGGAAGACACAAAGAAATGGAAAAATATTCCATGCTCATGGATTGGAAGAACAAATATTGTGAAAATGTCTATTCTACCTGAAGCAATCTACACATTTAATGCAATCCCTATCGAAATTCCATCCATTTTTTTTAAAGAAATAGAACAAATAATCCTAAAATTTATATGGAACCAGAAAAGACCTCGAATAGCCAAAGGAATATTGAAAAAGAAAGCCAAAGTCGGTGGCATCACAATTCCGGACTTCAAGCTCTATTACAAAGCTGTCATCATCAAGACAGTATGGTACTGGCACAAAAACAGACATATAGACCAATGGAACAGAATAGAGAGCCCAGAAATAGACCCTCAACTCTATGGTCAACTAATCTTTGACAAAGCAGGAAAGAATGTCCAATGGAAAAAAGACAGCCTCTTCAACAAATGGTGCTGGGAAAATTGGACAGCCACATGCAGAAAAATGAAATTGGACTATTTCCTCACACCACACACGAAAATAGACTCAAAATGGATGAAGGACCTCAATGTGAGAAAGGAATCTATCAAAATCCTTGAGGAGAATGCAGGCAGCAACCTCTTTGACCTCAACAGCAGCAACTTCTTCCTAGGAACATCGCCAAAGGCAACAGAAGCAAGGGCAAAAATGAACTATTGGGATTTCATCAAGATCAAAAGCTTTTGCACAGCAAAGGAAACAGTTAACAAAACCAAAAGACAACTGACAGAATGGGAGAAGATATTTGCCAACAACATATCAGATAAAGGGCTAGTATCCAAAATCTATAAAGAGCTTATCAAACTCAATACCCAAAGAACAAATAATCCAGTCAAGAAATGGGTAGAGGACATGAACAGACATTTCTGCAAAGAAGACATCCAGATGGCCAACAGACACATGAAAAAGTGCTCCACATCACTCAGCATCAGGGAAATACAAATCAAAACCACAATGAGATACCACCTCACACCAGTCAGAATGGCTAAAATTAACAAGTCAAGAAATGACAGATACTGGCGAGGATGCGGAGAGAAGGGAACCCTCCTACACTGCTAGTGGGAATGCAAGCTGGTGCAACCACTCTGGAAAACAGTGTGGAGGTTCCTCAAAAAACTGAAAATAGAGCTACCCTATGACCCAGCAATTGCACTACTGGGTATATATCCTAAAGATACAAACGTGGTGCTCCGAAGGGGCACATGCACCCAAATGTTTATTGCAGCAATGTCCACAATAGCCAAACTGTGGAAAGAGCCTAGATGTCCATCAACAGATGAATGGATAAAGAAGATGTGGTATTGGGACGCCTGGGTGGCCCAGTTGGTTAAGCAGCTGTCTTCAGCTCAGGTCATGATCCCAGCGTCTTGGGATCGAGTCCCACATCGGGCTCTTTGCTTGGCGGGGAGCCTGCTTCTCCCTCTGCCTCTGCCTGTGCTTGCTCTCTCTCTCTCTCCCTCTCTCTCTCTGACAAATAAATAAATAAAATCTTTAAAAAAAAAAAAAGAAGATGTGGTATATATACACAATGGAATACTATGCAGCCATCAAAAGACATGAAATCTTGCCATTTGCGACGACGTGGATGGAACTAGAGGGTATCATGCTTAGCGAAATAAGTCAATCGGAGAAAGACAACTATCATATGATCTCTTTGATATGAGGAAGTGGAGATGCAAGCCGGGGTGGGGGGGTTGGGGGGAGGTAGGAAAAGAAAAAATGAAAAGATAGGATTGGGATGGAGACAAACCATAAAAGACCCAATCTCAAAAAACAGACTGATGGTTGCTGGTGGGAGGGGGGACGGGAGAGGGTGGTGGGGAAATGGACATTGGGGAGGGTATGTGCTATGATGAGTGCTGGGAAATATGTAAACCTGGCGATTCACATACCTGTACCCCTGGGGATAAAAATACATTATATGTTTATTAAAATAAAAAAATTAAAAAAAAAAGACAGTGAAGTTTGTATCTAAAATATGGGAAGGCTGGTCAAATATATGCAGAGTAATCCTTTGATTATGAATGACTTGGACACAAATGGACCATGGCATGATTTCTTAGTGTTGAGTCTGATATTCATTTCCTTCTTTAACCTTTTAATATCTGAATACTAATTAGACTTTTCCAAAACTGGTATCAAATTTCTTCTTCGATTCATGATAATAAAAATGAAAAATTTTAATGATCTTTCTGCCTCTACCGGGCCTTATATCGTGGCACATATTTCTGAGGTGCTGTCATTCTAGAACACACAAGAGTGTCATGTTAATTAGTTTCAGTCTCTGACATCTCCAACAGAATGGCAGAATCCCCAATTCTTCCCCTCTTCCATAATTTTCTCCAAATTGGTACTGGAAGAAACCAGTATAGGAAATATCTGTATGGTTGGTATTTATTGGAGTACCTTTAGTCACAGTTAGATTTTCCCTCACAGAAATTTTTATTTAGGGTCTGGAATGCTGGTGCATTAAGGCTCTGGAACTAAAAACTGATGTAAAACAGCAATGTGGTAGCCATTTTCCACAATATTCTTGGTGAATGAGAAATGGCCAGTTTGCAAAAAGAATGAAAAAGTATAGTGTAAAACACAGGAAAACTGCCTTTTGAACTCCTTGATTTCCTTGATCTAGTAAATAAAACTTGGCGGCAGTCCTCCAAGTTTCATGAGTTATCCTTACGGCTGCCAATGCATCCCTCCTCTCCATTCCTTGTCGGAATGGGTGTCTGCTGCTTGCAATGGAAAAAGACTTGACTGACCAACTCTGTCTCTCATATGCTAGAGGATAAGGCACCCCACTACACGGGTGGTATCCTCAGGACTGCTGTTTTGTTTATGATGCTGGCATGTGCCTCATGCCTTCCAAGCTCCTTTGGGAGCATTTTTATCTGTATACACAAGCTCTTCTGCCTCTCTTCTATACCAAAGAATGATGTACTTTTTAATCTCTATTGCTTACATTCTCTCACACTGAAGTGGGGAAAACGATTTCCCTTTTCATTTGATTAACTAGCTCAAAAAGCCCTGCTGCTCTTGTACTCCCAATTTCATGTAGGTATTTTTGTGTGCTGGGCCTTTCATTCTAGAATTCTCTCTTTCTCTTTCATTTCTTGTGACAGTCTCTTCTCAAAACTCTGAGTAATGAGTCACAGGAACTACCTTGAGGGCCAACTTGAGCTGACGGTATCATTCAGTTTCAAAATCGGCCCTCTGCTTCAATCAGAAACCACTAACCGTGAGTCCAATGTGTGTTTTGTACCTGCTTCCCTTTGGATAACTTACTTTCCATAAGGTCCCTTGATGGTCTATGTCCACAAAACTTTGGTGGGCCCACTTTAATAATTATTTAAAGCATGTTCAGACAAATCTGAATCAGAGTCTACACAATTTTAGCTCACAGTTCATGACTTCCATTAAACCATTTGGATATCAACCCTTGATGACACAAAAAGTTAGCCATCGTGTCTTTGAACAGCTAGAATAGCTGTCACATCAACCAAAGTTGTCTATCTCCATTTCTGAATTCTGTTTCTTTCTTTGTCTCTAGGCTCTATATTCTGTCAACTTTTTCTGACCACCCCATGTTGGAACTCACAGATACCAACTTCCACCTTTAACTACCAGTTGTTCTCTACTGATTTCACCTGTGGCTACTTAGTTTTGACAGTTATATTGTGGTCTAGTGACTTCTGCTCTATGTCAACAGCTAATTCCAAAAGCGTGCCACTCTGTACTCACCTGAATCATTGAAAAAAATGTCTAATAATCCTTTGAACAGAAATTAATAACCTTGAAAGCTTTTCATGATTAGACTAATCATTGTCAACCTTTCTTAAGTTACAAAACAACTGGATAAATACATCAGAATGTTGTTTAAACACAAAGTGTGACTCGTTTCAAAGTTTGTCTGAAGATACAATAAGTCTACCAGAATTTGAAGAGACAGTTTATAAAGACTGTGAATATTATACAGTAAATGATCTTAGAAGAAATCAAGATCTGAAAATATGGAGAAAGTTTTCTTTATTCCAGTGCAAATCCATAGCAGTATGTGATAAGGTTCAGAATGGCTTATTTGAGATTACTAAGGGTCCCATCACAACTGTTATAAAATTTTAAAAGTTATTTTGATTGCCATAAATCCTAGATTTATGATCTGTGTATCTAGGAACATCATTTATATGGTCTTTAAGAAAATCTAGGCAAATATTCCTAGCCAGCCATGTCTGGAAATGTAACTCCACAACTTTAGATATCAGAATCATTCCCCCATTTCTCTCCCACTCCCACTACAGAATTGCCAACACCTGCTGGAACCAAAAATTATCTGGTCTTATTGCAGTTTACATGTGGTGATTGGAACAGAATCCACTCAATTTAGATTCAAATGTCTTCGGCCTTTCTTGTGGGCTGGGTATTGTGTAAGCACTTCTGTGTAAAAATGCCACTTCCAACCCTCTCGGGGACCTGGTAAGTTAGAACTCTCATGCTCTCTTTCCAGATGAGATCATGTAGCTAGCAAGTGGCAGATGTGGGATTTAAAACCCAGTGTCCTTGACATCCTATATCCTGGACAATAGGGGATAAACTGTATGAGGAACTAATTAGGAGGCACTGTAGGAAACCTTAAAAGATCACTTCATGGCCCTAAAACATTAGGCTGTTTCTTTCCCTACCTCCTTCATGCATTTTTGGGTTTCTTTCTTCAGGTACTTGCTGTGTTACTACCTCATCTTTTAGGAAGACAGCAGGAATTCCATTCCTAAAATTGTGTTGCTTCAGGAATGAGCATGAAGATGAAATATAAACTTATCTGGAAAATAATGTTTGTAGCATAAAGCAAATGTCCCCTTAGTGAGTGAAGGTTTATAGGCACAGCTTGGAGGAAAGAGTAGAAACAATCTGGTCAATTTAGAGATCTGGTAGCACAGCCTTTTCATTTTTCTCATGAGAAGACCAATGTCCAGAAGTATAATAAACGTCCTGAAGACCTCTAGCTGGGTATGGCAGTGGAAGGACTCAAAACCAGGTCTCTTGACTGCCCACTGAAACTTCTTCCTATATTTGTTATGCCACGCTGCTATTTTCTATGTAAGTGGGTCCCTAGGAGTATGTTGGCTCTCCTATTGAAAATTGCATCTGTATTTTCAGGCAATTATCTCTCAAAGCCTTTATGGAAACAAAATATAGATTTGGTAGTAAATACTGGACATTTGGAAGAAAAACTAAACAGTAGCTTAAAAATGGGTTAAAGGAAATCAAACAGGACTGTCCAATTCTTGGTGTAGGACAAATTTAGGATTAGAGGTTTTGGCATAATCTTCAGCATTAATAAGTCGAAATTCTAAGTTCACTTTCTATATTAGCCACAGAATGATAGCTTTGAGTTTGTTTTCCAGATGACATTGTCCTTTCCAATCTACCTCATTCTCAGGCTGAAAGCTGGAATCCCTTTGAACAATAAGAGTCAATTGCACATTATATTACATCAACATTGTAGGCACATTGAACTCATTCTCCATCATCAAAGGAACAGGCCAGCAGAGGGCTTTGGGCAGCCTTGGCAAATTCTTAAGCTTGTGTGAGGCCAAGGATAATGTAATTCTGCTCCAGTGCAAGAAGAGATTTGTACTTCCCTAAGCAAATTGGCTTGAAAGGAACCACTGTGGTGTCCTCTAATAGGGCACATGATTTCTTCAGCAGCAATTCTGCATCTGTTGCTGTGCTTTCTGAATAGAAGCTTCTTCTAAATCCTGGTGAAGCAAATTCTTATAAAATTGCCCTTGGGTAACACTTGGAGAGCCATCTTTCCCTTTTCTGGTTCTCAGTGTGGTGTCACTCTAGGAAGTCTTTCATGAGGAAACAAATTAGTCCACTTTATCCTAAGAATATTGTGAAGCAGTACAGTCCTTCCTTCATTAATCTAATCTATTCTACAGATACTTATCAAGCCCAAACTCTGTGTTAGGGGCCTCAGATATGACAGCAAATACGGCATGTTTGTTGACATCAGGAAACCCTCAATAGAAAATAAAAATACTAGTTTCCTTTGTCCAAGTACACACTGCCTATACCCAAATGGTCTGAGATTTGAGTTCAAGTTGAGTCTGATTCTGAAATTCAAATGTGACCTACTGTGCTCTACTGTTTTGTGACAGGTCAGAATTTTACTTTGCTCTCAAAGTCTTCCTAACTCTCGTGAATTTGCCTGTGGGTTGCTTGCCGAGAATGAATTATTCAACATTGTAAATATAACAATTATTTGAGGAAAAAACTGCTAATTGAAAACATACTTGCTCTTGTTTTATTTTATGTTAATAGAAAATTCAAAATAAATGTTCTATATTTGTCTAGAAGCAATTAAATGACAAGAAGGACAGCACTTTAAATTTCAGTGAAACTCCGTATACCATCTGCCTGGGAGGACAGGAGTTGTGAAAGGGTCTATGAGGGAGGATGCCATCAAAGGTATGGTATTATCCTAGGCTACTCTGGATATGAGCTTTCAGTGTGGCCACTCATAATTTGCTGCTTCAGACATCCCACAATTGATTTTTTAGAACCTACAACAACAAGTGATTAGGTCAAAACTGAAGTCTGATATGTTTGAAGTTAATTTTCACCTAAGTGGAAAATTGTATAACATCTGATAGAAGCTAAAAGGAAACACTTATCACTTCACCCTTTCAAAGGGCTTTAAGCTATTATTTAATTCCCACTGAATCACTTTGAGGCTCAGAATTTTCATCTCCATTTCACAGATAAGTAGGAAAAGAAACCATGGGAGGTTCAACATCTGGCCACAGGCCATGTAAAAAAATCAATATCAGAGTGGAGATCAGAACTCTGCAAACTTGGGTCCTTTTGACTTCTCTGCTTTGAGGACAATGGATCTTGCAAATTGACCCAGTCTTTGAAAAGTTAAACTCCTTGGTAAAGTCCCCATGTCCTTTCCAAGCCAAAACTTTCTGACTTGTATTTCAGGCTCTTTGGAAAGAGTATTTCTACTCTTCAAAAGACATGTGGGGGAGGGAAGGTATCAAATAAGCATGGTAGAAATTGAACAGACACAAAACACCATATATCTGATTTATCCATTAACTATGCCCATGTAGCATCTTCAAAATCAACTTACTGCTTTATTTAGCCAAGTAGTATACATCCTTAGTTACCCCAATCGTATTCTAGTGTACTTCTAGTATTCTAGTGTACTTCTAGAAGACCCTAGCCAGATTTAGCTTTTCTTTGTCAGTCCCTTCCTCTGCAGAAGAGAAATCAGCAAATTAACTTTTCAGAGAAGGAGTAATTTTTTAGATTTTTCAAACATAGCAACTCCAAAGCAGGGGTAAGCAAAAGTGACTAATAAAACAAACAGAACTTTCATCATGGACATCTCAGGGGTGACCTAATTCCCTTTTTTTCCCTTTGGAGAGATATTTATGCTCCTCTCAATTTCATTTGGACCATATTACAGATGATGTGTGTACAACCCCATCATTTGACCCATATTCACATTTAGAGTTCCTGGAAAACAGAAAGTCACTAGGGCTAATTAGTGCAGAAAAGACTACTTAGAACCAAAAGATCAGGACTGGGATAGAGAGGCAGGATAATAAAGAAGGCAGGAGAAGAAAGGCAAATAGCATTAATAGAGTATCAGTTGGTACCTCGTGAATACCTTTGGAAAAGGAAATCTTTATAGCCATTTCTGTTCCTGTACACAATGCCCATTATTTTCCACTCCATCCCTTCACCACAATTATACCTGCTTCCTTGAATTGTGTATATTGTTATAAAATATTTCTTGAATTCCTCTTTATGACTATATAACCATGTTTGCAATTTCTCTATAGAATACTGTTGTCTTTTTCTCCCCCAGAAAAAAAGTCAAACATCATACTATTTATATATACTAGTTATCTGTTTCTGTGAATCAACTTATGCTTAAATTTATCAGCTTAAAATAGCACCCCTTTATTATTTCATGATTTTGTGGGTCAAGGGTCTAAGCAGAGCTTAGTGAACCCCTGTGTTTTAGGGTTTCTCATAGATTGCAATCAAAGTGGGGCTGTGGTCTTATCTGAATGCTCAGCTGGAGAAAGATCAGCTTCCAAGCCCACTCACTTGGATCTTGGTGGACTGGTTCCTCACTGGTTTTTTTCCCTAACTTTCTTGCCGTGTAAGCCTCTTCAGCTTGCTTCATCAGAGCAAACATATGAAAGAACCAGGGAGGTGCAGTGGGGGGAGACATTTACCACTTTTGTAATCTGATCATGCAGGTGATATGTCATAAGCTTAGTACTCTGTTCATTAAAAAAAGAAAGCCACTGGGTCCAGCTTACACTCAAGGGAAGGGACTACACAGAGGTCTGAATGCTGGAAAGCAAGGAATCTTTGGAGCTAGGAGAGAAGCTGCCTACCACAGTTTGTTTGAATCTTAGAGAACAAGTATGTTTTTGCTTAAGATGTATTATAAATCTGAGAGAAATGTGTATTAGATAACTCAATTGTGTCAGAGAAGTTTTTAAATTCCATAATTAGTCAAATTCTATCTTACAAAGTAAATTAGGACATGACCTAATAGGAAATATGCCCCTCCCCGACTCCTCTGAAAGGGTCTTAGAGTGAAATATGTCAGAAAGAGGTGAGCCCTGACCTCTGATGAGGAAGGATCAGTAAAGAGTGGAGTTAGTCTTTAATGTTCAGGAATGTACATGTGTGGGGTGGACTTGGGAGGAATGGTGGTGGGACAGTGCTGCTGAAGACCATGGCACTCCTCCTCTGGTGTGAAATCAAATTCACCTTTTCAAAATATACCTCCTATAAACACACAAAGCAATTAATTGGGGTATAAGAGAGTTTGTTGTCATTTGTACATAAAGCTGACCATACTCAGCCTAAGAAAAAAATGTCCCTTTTAAGGTTCCTACTTTATGATCAAGAGTAAAAGAAAAAAGAATTGGTGATATTATATTTTTACCTACTACATCTAATAAATAGGTTCTTAATCCCTTTTTAAAGTATATGATATTAATAATACTTATTTCATCTTAACTACATAGGAAGATTAAGAAGGATTTAGATAAGCCAGTTCTTCATTTCTCAGACTACATTGTAAGCCATTCTGTAACAGCAGAAAACATATATTTATCATGATTTTAAAAAAAAAAGAAGAGGTATAGCAGAGCAAAGAAATAGAGTTTTGAAAATTAGACCTTTATGTTATTGCCTAGACAACTTCAAAGAGAGATCCTTATGTTACTTCATTAATTAGCATAGTGTTTTTATGTGAATGGCACTATATGTGCCCTCAGAGTGCTGAATAATAAGTAGACCAGTTCCTATTCTTTAGGAGCATAAGTGGAACAAAAATATATGTTAATTCATTTGTTAAATACATAGTTCTTGGGAGCTTATTTTATGACAGCGATTTGTACTAATCACTGAGGATAAAATAGTGAGATATACTGACAAATTTTTTCCCTTGTAGAGCATGTATTAAGGTCAGGAAAATGGATATAAACGAGTAAGCAAATATATACTTAAAACACCTGCAGAGTGTAACTAAGAAAAATAAACTGTGTGGTGTGATAGAGAATAACTAATTGCTAAATGGTTATGGAAGATCCCTCTGAAGAGGTGACTTTTAGGTAGAGCCATGAAGGATGAGAAGCCACGGATGAACTACGGGAATGATATTTTATGGACATGGGACACTAAAGATAAAGGCTTTGCATAGGCAACACTTGTTTTGGAAACTGAAAAGAAGGCCCATGTGGCCTTTGGATCCATAATTACCAGGAAGTTAGTGGTCAAGATAACTCTTCTGTTATCTTGCATGTCACCATAAAGATCGTGATTTCTACCCCAAGTACAGTGGGAAGCCATAGAAGAGTTTTCAAATGGGGAGGGATATCTGACATATATTTTCAAAAGCTCACTCCACTGTTTGTACAGAGGAGAAATTAAAAAGGGGATGCAAGAGCATTATGAAGCATGCCATTGAAGATATCTAGGCAAAAGAGGGTAGTGGTTTACAACAGGTGGTGATCTTGGCCATGGAAACAAGAGTAGAGACAGATCCAAAACATTTGGAAGTAGAACTAACAGGACTTGCTGGTATTTAGGATGATGTAAAGGGAAGAGCCAGACAAATGTTTCCCAGGTTTTATGCTTTAGTACCTGGGTATATGATGGCATCATTCATTAACATTCATTAAGATGGAGATATGCATATGGTAGAGGCATTTAGGAGCTGAAATAAAATATGTTAATGATTTTACAATATAAATATCACAAACAATAAAATTATTAAAACATAATCAAGGAATTATTTTGAGTTATATAGTGACGACACATCTTAGATAATTGGCAAAGTTGAATTTGGTACAATTTCTAACGGAGGTGGTACTTAGCCACAGTCTAAAGAAGGAGATGAATGTTTCATGCAAAACAGGAAGAGTAACATATCTTGTATGAGACAATCTGCTATTTGCATTTAAATTAGGTCTGTTCACTGGACAAGAAAGTATTTGCTCAAGAAGTAAACTGGTCCATTCTGGGGTATGTGAATCTTCTCTCAGAGATGATTCTAAGGAGAGCATTGCTTGGAACTAAACCACTACTTGGCCATAGCTTGCACAAATACCTTGCATGCATTAAATGATGGGGCTTATATTCTGATAAGTGGACAATATGAATCCCATTGTGGTGCTCCATGGAGGGCCATGAGACTAGGAGGGGAGGAAGAAAAGCAAAAGAAAAAAAAAAAAAAAAAAAAAAAGCATGAGGCTAGATGACAGGGCTGTGCATTGTGAAGTTCTATCCTATTTGTGGAGCTGTCAGTCAATGATCAGCTGAGAGGGACCTAAGTCTTCCCAAAGCTAAAGCTCTTCTCTAAAATAAATTAGAGATGCAGGGGAGCACATTGACTCTTCAGACCAGGAGAAGCCTCTTTAGTGAATAAAGAACTCAGGATGACTTAATGAAGTGTATGTTTCACTTTGGCTGTGAGGGCACTTAGGGGCATGGATGACTGTTACTGAGCTTCCAGGTGTATTAGGCTCTGTGGAATTGAATCCCTAAGGATTAGGTATTTGCATTACAGTTCTAATCTTCCCAGAACAAAAGCATACAAACACAGTATGTCCTTTTGTAATGAAAATAACAGTGTAAGTAGTACTAAAAATAGGTACTCTCTTTTCCTCCCATGAAAAGAACAGTCAAGTACTGAGCCATGACACACATAAAAGATGATATGGCCAAGAGATAAGACCCTCCAATCCACTGATTCCAGAGGTGGGAATGTATCTCAGGGAAAGACTGTATCCCAGTCCCTCATTTCTCACTAGAACTTCACTTTTCTCTTTCTCCATTCCTTCTCTATGTATTTCCTTCTCCCTCTTCATGCCAAGCAGCATGTTGGTGGTGGCTATCATAAGTACAATGATAGAATATACATAGCAATATGCAAAGAAGTCATGTGTACTTTCGCACTTAACACTTTTGAAGCAAGGTAATTTTAGCTTCTAATGGAATCTTAAAGTACATAATATACCAAATGTTATGGAGTTAACCTGGGGTCCCTAAAATGCAAGGATAAAATATCTTTATATGGAAGTTTCTTTAGCTATAAGGCTTATTTCTTTAAAGTAATAAGACTTGCGTTATATTTAATGATAAATTTATAATTATTTTCTTGGTAAAATTTGTTTATCCCTAAGCATGTTTGCATGCAATGATCAGGGTGGGGGTGGTGTGAGCATGGTTCTCAAACATTGGCACACATCAGAATGACCTAGAGAGTCTGTTAAAACATTGCTAGGCCCAAACTTTGAAACACTTAGAGTTTCTGATTTAGTAGATTTGGGGTGAGAATTTGCATTTTCTGACAAAACTCACAGGTAATTCTAATGCTCCTGGTTAGGGAACACAGAGAATCCCTGGTCTAGGGATTTCTTTCTCTAAGCAAAAAAGAAAAACCAGGACCCACTCAGACTTACTGAATCAGAATGCACATTTTAACAAGATCCTTAAATAATAACAATTATTATTATTTTTTAAGGAACAGTTTTATTGAGGTATAATTCACATGCCATACAACTCACCCATTCAAGATATACAATTCAGTGGTTTTAGTATATTTATAAAAAAGTCCATGACCATCACCACTGTCTAATTGTAGGACACACTCAAAAAAAACCTCATACCCATTAACAGTCACACACCATTCCCCTTCCCTTTAGAACCTGGCAATCTCAGATTTGTTTCTATGAATTTGCCTATTATAGGCATTTAGTATAAATCAAGTTAATAAGATATTTGTATCTGGTTTCTTGGTATCATGTTATAGAGACTGTATTATGTGTCAGTATTTCATTATTTTTATTGCAACATAATTTTCTATTGTATGGCTATACCACACTTGTTTATCCATTCATCAGTTGATGGACATTAGGATTGTTTCCACATTTTGGCTACTGTGAATAATGTTGTTATGAACATTGGTGTATAGTATTTTGTCTGGATGTATGTTTTCAATTTTCTTGGGTATGTACCTAGGGGTGGGATTCCTGGGTCATATGAAACCTCTATATTTAACATTCTGAGGACCTCCTAAATAGTTTTTCAAAGTGGCTTCATGAGCTAAACATCTCACCAGCAATGTATAAGTGTTTCAGTTGCTCTACATCCTCGTCAACACTTATAATTTATGTCTATCCTTTCATTTTATCTATTCTAGAACATGTGAAGTGGAATGTCATTTTGGTTTTAATTTGCATTTCCCTAATTATTGATGACATTTTTTCATGCATTTTCTGGCCATTTGTGTGTATTCTTTGGAGAAATGACCACCCCAGACCTCAAGTAATTTTTTTTTTGAGATTTTTAATTTTTTTAAAGCAATCTCTTCAACTAATGTGGGGCTTCCTACAACTGAGGGAGACTTAACTAGTGGATAGAAGCCAGAGATACTACTGACCATCCTATAACACACAGGACAAACTCTTACAACAAAGAATTACCCAGTTGTGCTGATATTAAAAAACTGTGATCCAGGGTAGCCAACCAGCCTTTTCCCTAGGGACTGACATATTTGCCAGGATGTGGGATTTTCAGTACTAAATATGGGACTGTCCTTGGCAAACCAAGATGGTTAATCACCCTACTTCACTGTGTGGATCCTACGCTCTCAGGTTTTAATACTACTGGATGAAAGAGGGTCCACAGTGTGAAATAAAGGCTGAAGAGCCAGAAAGGCAACGTCTCAGGCACTCATCTGCATTTGTCCCTGTGAGTTTCAGGGTGCTTCCTGCCAGTCAGGGCCCCACGGGAAAGCCAAGCTTCCTAGCACACTTCTGCCCTGTGCACGGTGAGCTGGGCCCAGCTGCTACAGGTTACTGACTTTGCAGGAGCCCCGTGACTGCTGCCCAGCATCTGAGGCTTGCTAATGCCTTTACTCCTCTCATTCTTTCTTTAAAAAGGGGTATAATAATAGGAACAATGCTGCATGGAGTGGGCTTTGTGGAGTCCAGGGATAAAGGTACAAAAACCACCACAGCCTCTCCAGTTGGAATATGGTGGGATCACAGGCTATCAGAGGCAGAAATGAACCTGAAGAGTGCTTTCAGCCTCTCATTTTATGGAGCCTGTGAGACTCAGTGCTTAAAGAGTAACACGCTGGGTTCATGACCATTTAGGAGTCATGTGAGAATAATGCCCTCTTAATTGTCAGGATGGCAAAAGAGAACCAAAATCTTCCCTTTGTAAGTCCCACAAAGCCCACTGGAAGGTTTGGTGATATTTAGAGGATGATACACTGGTGACCCACCTTGGCCAGGTTAAAAGGTGACAGATGGTAATAGGACAGAGCAGAGCTTCTCAAACCTGTGCATGCAGCAGAACCATGCTTGTTCAAACAAGCACTGCCCCCAAGGCTTCTGATTTGGTAGGTCTAGGGTGAAAGCTGAGAATTGCATTTCTAGACAGTTCTCACCCCAGTAGAGTAAGAGACGTTAGCCTTCCCGGTCCTTGCTACTCAATGTATTGTGCATGGGCCACCAGCCTGGGTCTGACCTGGGAGCTGTGAGAAATGAAGAATCTCAGGCCCACTCAGGCAGGCTGAATCAGAATCTGCTTATTAACAACGCCCCAGCTGAACTGTGTGCACACAAACATTTGAGAAGTGCTAGTCAAGATTATATAATGAAGGTGCCCGTGCTCTTGCTGATCCTCTAAACCAGAGCTTGACACACGTTGAAATCATCTGAAAATCTCCCTGCCCAGAACATAACTCCAGTCAATTAGATCAGAACCTCTGCAAACAGGACTGTTTTTAAAGTCTCCATGTGGCCATATTTTGCATCCCTGTTTTCAATACAGTCAGCCTCCCCAACACATTCAACCTAAGAGACCCTAGCAACACCAATATGCTTTAACAGGAAAGCCTGCTCACCTGCTCCAGTGTTTTGCGATTAACTCCACATTTCCAACCGCCTGCTTTGAACTTTAAGCTACATTTTCTGCTCTCCTCCTGTTCCATGATCTGCTCTGATTTCCCTGCCTTGTTTACAAATTCTACTCTCTTGGTTTTAAAACAGGTGGAAATTATGATCACCTCAACATCCAAAATCAGTATTAATCCACCTGAAGGCTAGACTGTTTACTTTAGAATGACTCGTCATACTTGTTAAAACTGCACAATCCTGGTTCCACCCCAGGCTGACTGTAGAGAAACTTTTTGTTTCCAGGGATCCTCATTGTTTCACAAACAAAACTGTTGGTTCTGATGCACATACAAGTTAGGGCACTGCTGACCTAGACTTTCTGGTATCCCTTTATCACCTCCCCCAGCTCAGCTCAGTTCACTATCTAGAAAGTGTCCTGCTCAAGCACATACATCAAGAACTGCACATTAGTGAGTGTGTTTTCAGCTCACGTGGGAGAGGCTAGAACAGAGTTATCTGTGCCAAAGCCAAGGCCTGACCCCAATATCCCACCTCCTTCACTGCTAAGCAGCCTCTCCAGCGATTTGCTGGCTGCCCGCCAGACTCGGTCTGCCTGCTGAATTTGTAGTTATCCATGGAAGTCAGGTTCATAGGGTTAAAACATTCCTATTCTGTTGCTTCTTATAGTTCTGTTTTCCTTTTGATTCCTATCTTGTTTCCCCAATAACATTGCAAGTTTCTGGTTACAAGTGTTTGGTGTTCTGGCAACAATGTATATTCTCAGGACAAGAGATTTTTTTCATCTGAGGGAACTCATCTTTGGCAGATAATTTTTCAGCACAAAGGAATGAAACAGGTCGTAGAAATACAAAGTTTCTTTCACTGGGCTCAAACATCATCATAGGAGAGACTTTTTAACCTAGGCTTGAAGGTCTATAAATAGTTTCAAAACAAGCAAAGCAGCAAACAATAGCATCTGAGTAATTTGCTCTATTAGGTACAAGGGTGGCTAGCAGTAGCAACTTTGCAGGGAGTCCTGAACGTTTTATCTAAGACCTGGTCTGCTGTAGCTAAAATCCTGACTCTACTCTCATGAAAGAATCTTTCATGAGAGGCTCAGGAGTAGTTTGTTCATGACTTGTCCCTGTTCTGAATATACTCAGAAGTATTTAGGTTTACTAAGGACACATTTCTTTTTCAAACGGAAACAATGATTTGAGAGTGTTTCTAGATTTGAAAATACTATGGAAGTGAGAAGCAAGTGTAAAGTCCTATGAAAACATCAGGCTGGTGCTAAGGAGAGTGAGCTGTGAACTGGGAGATGGAATCCAGCCATTGCAACGATCTCATGAAAGCTGGCTCCATTTCCCTCATGCCACATGCTGGCATCAGCTTCCCTGTAAGCTGCAGCTGAAGCATTTACTCTGGTTACTGTTTGAAAACAACCTTGCTGACAAACAGGAACAGACCAGGTTGTCTTCATCTATCTTTGCCAATTGTTTCCCATTGACCAATTAGGTTTGGCTAGAGGCCCACTTAACTAGTGATACAATTTTCTGTTGAAGATTAAATTGTTCAAAAGAGAGCCTCTGGTATTGGGGAGTAGATGAAAGTGCAGAAAACCTTTGAGTGACTATCCGAGCTGGCCTCTGATAAAACTGTGGCAGAGGATCTGTGTCTCTTTGATGCCTTCCTGGCAACACCACCGCCATCCTAAGTGAAAACAAACCCGCAGATCTCCAGTGTTGGCACTAAAATGGGAACGTACGGGTGGGGAGGAGTAGCTGTTCTTTGAGTCTGAAACTTTGCCACCCTCACTGATTGGTGCTTCCAATCCCCTCCCACTGGGGAGGATGTGGTACTTTCTTTATTGCTCTGACACAAAAAGAGGTAAGGGAAGAAAATGGAATTTCCATGGAAGTTCCATGAAGGAACAACTCAGGTAAGGCCAAAGCATTCAAACAACACATCATGAAAAACTAGAAGGGAAAAAAAGGAGAAGAAGAAGTGATAACATAAATTTAGATATTTCCAACTAACATTGCAAAAGTACCCATAACCATCTTGTCGTTTACTCTAGAGGACTCCCAGGAACTTCTTTTTAAACTACTGGTATTTCTCCGTGTAGTTGAAGCATTATGTAGTGGAATGGACACAGATTTTGGTCAGACAGATTTGTCTAACCTTGGATGAGGTAGTTAATGCCATTGAACTGCCGTTCTCAGCCATTAAGTTGTCATAATAACAATGTGTGCTCTATTTGAGTTGTGGTTGATCACAATCCTATTTGCCAAATATTCCACTTGGCATCCTATTTCATATCTAGTGCCACGAGCCATTTTTAGAGATTTTGAAACTATGTATTTATTACCAGAGCAAAAAATAGCCTTTGGGACTAATAGAAGAATTTGTGTGAGAACTTGGGGGCTGCTGTTAACAAAAATAAAAATGCTAAAATATGGATTTAGGACCTAATCAAGAACATCCCTCATATTTCTGTTAAGGTTCCCTCATAATGTCTTCCCAGTGCAATGTCAACCTTGCTATGGGCCAGTTACTTTGACATGTATCATATTTTTCACCTTTTCCTATGGGAGGTGTTATTGCAATTATTCTCTTTCTGCTCCACAGTTGCATATTGGGTATATGAGGAAAGATAATATTCTTTTGTTCACAAGAGAAGCTACATCTAGGTCTATGGTGCAAAAGTTGTGCCCCACCTGGACACCCTTTATTTCAGCTAGCAGTGGTGACTAAATGGGATTTTCAGGTCATCTCCTTAGGGAGAGAGCTGTGTTTTTCATGTAAGAGGGGAACTGAGTATTTAGGTTTACTAAGGCCACATTTCTTTTTCAAACGGAAATAGTGCACCATAGATTGCATTTCAGTTGGCCCTGTATTCCATTTTTCCTTTCTGTCCCTTTCTGCAGGAGGATGGTGCTTCCCTAGTCTACAGAATTTAGGAATGACCACCTGACTAATTTGTCCAATAAAATGTGGGCAGAAGCAGTGCATGCTGTGTTCGAGCAGAAGTCTAAGAGCTTTCGCATGATTTTCCACGTTTCTTTCTCCACTGCAACCTTTCAGTGAGAAGGTGCTCCTTCAGTCTAGATTCCAGAACGAACCAAACATGGAGCAGAGACCACAGCAGATCTACATTAGATCTGCAGCATGAATAAAAAATAAGCCTTTGTTGTTGTATGTCACTAAGTTTTGAGTCTTTTCCTAACCTCGGTGTCCCCTCAACTAGGCTGGCTGGTCTAGTACTTGAAGTTATTACGAATATCAATAAGATAACATTTACCAGTTTCTAGAAGAGTGTCTGAAACACCACGTGGGTTCAATGAAATGTGTTAGGATGAAGTGGCGGGTATAAATTCTAGCCTACCATGAGAAAGTGTACCCCTCATCATCCAGACTTCAAAGTCCAGCCCCAAAGAGGCTTAGTCCATTCTCCTACCTGCATAAGGCTCTCCTTATAATTCTAATGTCCTATCTGAGGATATGTTGTGTCCTTGGCCACAGGAAAAATGTCCTGTTCTTGGCCAGGAAAATTTTCAGTCTTCCAGCAATGCTTGCCTTCCTTTCCACAGTGGTACAAACGTGGACACCCTCACGGAAATGATAAAAATATAATAAGGCAGCATGAAAATGTTAATTTACCATTAAAATACATCAAAGTCATCTTTAAAACATCATACACAGTATAATGGAGTTGATATGCAATAATTTCTTTGTAACATTTTTGCCTGTAACATGCTTATCTTTCTTCGAAACTTGGGAAGTGATGTGGGAATAATTAAGAAATTAGCTAAGAAAAAAAAATAATACCTTCTCACCAGCAACACAATTTTAGGGGATGATGTGACCTTGGGCAAATCAAATAACCTCTCCAAGCCTCATTTTCTCCATCTATAAAATGGAAATGAAAATATTTTCTTCAGAGAAATGTGAGGGTTAAATGAAGTAATGTATGCCTAAGAGCTAGGAGAGCACTTGGCATATAGATGGTACTCGGTATAACTACAAGTATAAAAAACCTAACTAAGTGAACTTCTAATAGTTAAATTGTAGGTGGTGGTGGTGCTTTGATCGGTTGTTGCACAGTTTTTGTTTGTCTTTTAAAGGTGCTATTCTATACTCAACCATTAACAAATTTTGCCTGCTCTCTTTTAGGTATAATAAATTTTCCCTTATGACAGAATGTCCTGGATTTTTCCAACTAGAATTACCAACTCTAGAAAAATGAAAGCTAATAAATGATTGGACAATGATCTGATGTGTGATGTATCTCAATTTCAGAGAAATTATTTCCCTTTTGTCTCCTGGGATTTGAAGCAAGAGGATTTGGACAACCTACCTGAATTATAGCCCTTTTGGTGTAGTTTAAATCATCATCACTCAGAGAGGCAGAGACCATGACTTATAAGATTAAGACATGGGCTAATAATGTCCCAGCCTTGGAGCTTAAGATTTTTGCCTTTCTCAAGCTCTGTGACCCTGCATATGTCACTTGACCTCCCTCTACTTGTATTTCCTTTGTTGGGAAATTATATTTTTCTCTTCTTGTATTTGTTGTTGTGGAAAATTGTGTAAAGTTTTTAGTAAATAATAATACTCAACTATATTAAATAGTATATTTTAGAAATAAAGATTACTTGGCTTTCTAAATAGACATTAGGTATAATCTTAAGGCACACAGACGTGGTTGTAAGATGTTCGTTTTACTGCCACCTTTATTGAACTTCATATACTCAATTTTCTTTTTACTAGTCCAGTTTTATTATTGGATTATCATTTAATTATTTTTTTAGGTCCTCCTCTGGGACAAAACCACATTTGCCCTTGAGTTTTACTTGAAGAATCTTGTTCAATTTAAATCTGCATATTACCTACTGCACAAAATCTACCTTCATAGTTTCCTAATATCCTTGAATTTTACAAGGATAGTTTTATCCACAGCAAATATTTTATTATTCTGATTAATTTGAAGTCCTTGTGTCATTGCAGAATGAATTATGATTTCTAGGAGTTCACTGGGCAAGACCAAGAATGTCTAGTTTAAATTATATATACTTTGTAAAAGTGATACAGTACAGTGATGATGATGACGATGCTGATGATAGCTAATATTTATTGACTACAAACTCCATTTACTACATATCAGCACTGAGCTGGATCTAAGTTTAAACATATTATATTATTTATTTTCAACAAGAGCCTTCTAAGTTAGGTATTGTTGCTATCCAAATTTTACATATAAGGAAACAAGGTTTAGAGCATTGTCTGCAATAGTTGCAGATCAAAAAAGTGGTGAAATCAGGTGCATATATATATATATATATATATATATATATATAATTATCATTGACAAATTAATAGATTAAAAATGTCCATAAGCTTACATTGTTCTTTGCCTACAAGGTCCAAAACCAAACACCCATTTTTATTTTTTAACTTCACTTTAATTCTATAGAGGGTGAAGCATTCTTTGAAGTCTTAAAAGAGTCAATTTGAGGAGTGGGCCAGGTGATCTACCCTGATAGTCTATTGTGGATAGGAATATTAAATAAGGAGACCTAGAGTCAAATGAATGAAACAAAAGTCTGGAACAATTAAGCTTTTCAGGCTGGAAGGAAAGTCATAGGGATTGTGTTTATCAAAGCAGACTCTTGCCCCAGCCCAAAACCTTTCCCAGCTATTTAATGGGTTGCTTTCTGCAGTCATCCCTATTCCTCCCTGAGTTCCATGAGAGGCTGGCTCTCTTATTTACTCACTCTCCACTAACTAGTAGGTTTGGAGATTACATCTGTCCTAACATACTCAAAAGTCAACATTATGTTTATTGGAGATTCTTGGATATGCTGATGGTCCCTGGATAGGTGTAGTTATTTACCGTCAGGTATGGTTTGTTTCAATACTGCTCATGATGTGATGAGCACATGGTCATGATGTGTAGGGAGATAGCAGCTAAGATTTGCTTTCCATAGTTCCTTTAAAGTTCATTTGCCTAAGGTTTGACCTTTTTTCTGCATGTTGCCTTCTTTCTTTCTTTCTTTTTTTTTTTCAAAGATTTTATATATTTATTTGACAGATCACAAGTAGGCAGAGAGGCAGGCGGCGGGGGTGTGGGGGGGTGGGGGGTGGGTAGCAGGCTCCCCGTCCAGCAGAGAGCCCAATGTGGGGCTCCATCCCAGGACTCTGAGTTCATTATCTGAGCTGAAGGCAGAGGCTTAACCTACTGAGCCACCCTGGTGCCCCTGTATCCACCATTTTTACCTGTGTTTTCTGATCCGTGGCCCCAGGGCAGAACTTAGTTGATCTGATCTTGATCATTATTGTCCTTTCCCCCTGGCAAGCATGGTATCCAGGGTATGTTCCCAGGGATTGCCAGATATTCCAACTTGCTTTCTGCTCACCTCCTGTATTTTCATCTTTCTTCCCAGTCTGAAGCACTAGAAAAAGAGACCACAGAAGTGTCTAGAGCAGAGATGTCTAGAGCAAAGGAGCATTACAGGGCATGTAGCAGAAAGAAAACATTTCTATCTAAAATAATGAAAACAATTAACTTCTTCCAGTTTTATATTCTAAGGAAGCTACAGAATTCACATCAGGAAGATAATTACTCTTTTACTGAGGTAAATATTTATTAATATTTCTGGTCAAGAAACATAAAGGGAGTTAAATTGCTGTGCGTAATACAATAATGACTGACCTAATAGGAAATGACCTTGGAGTTTTGAGGACATACCAGGAAGACCTGCCTTAAGGAAAAACTTAAGTCTAATAAGAAGCAAAGGTATTAAGGAGTTTTCATAAGTTTTGAGGAAGGAAGCCTTAGCAAAATAGGGTCTTATAAAAGTGATAAAGTAAGGCTGATGGAATTTAGGACTAATGATGTCAGACATGCAAATATGCTACTATGTAATTTCCCTTCATTTTCCTCTGAAGTATCCAGGAATGATTTACTAGTCATAAATAGTATCAGCTTTGGATTAGTAACCTTTAGGAATAAAAACAGTACTTTACTTTGGGGAACACAGAGCAATAGGTCCCAGGAACACTTTGGAGACATGGTGCAAAGATGAAGAGAAGTCCATGAAGAGACACCAGGAGCTGGAGAGGACGAGTGGCTGGAGCTCAGAGTACGAGTTCACAAACAGCCAGGACACATAGGGCCCCTTAGGAATTAGGAGACTAACTAGGAGGAAACTCAATTTCCTGACTAGGTCAGTTATTTGTGGACTGGGTCTATTTATTTTCTTTTAAAGAAAATCATGTTCTCAAGAGGCTAGAGGATTTGCTTTCTTAGATCACAGAATCTTCTACAAAACAGAAAGAAAAATGGATTCAGGTAGAGTTTAGATAAATACATCGGTAAAGTAGATTCATTCAAGGAAAGCCAATCAGAAGTTAGGAAAGGTTATTAAAAGTTACTGAAATGTATTTAAGGAAATTAATGAGCTTGTAGTAATATATCCTGAGCCTTTAAGACAGATCACAAGAAATCCCCTCAACTTCCTATTGATACTGTTGTTGAGGACAAATTGCCAGTAGGATGATATCTACAGACCAAGGTATAGGAATTCTACACTCATGCTCATGCCTAATTATACACAGAACAATGAATGGTTAGCATCTAGCATTATTCTTTTTAATGACATAGTGTTTATTTCTTCTATTGTAATTATGACATCCAGTTGTGTTCATTTTCCTATTGCCTGAATCCCACCACTAATATTTAATATTCTTGATGGCAAAACCTTGTATAAATAGTTCAAGGCTATATCTCTGGCAGATAGCACATGCTCTATAAAAATTCATTGACTTAAATGAATAAAGTTAAAAAGTTATAGAGTATACAGACCTTTTGATATTTGTTACTTGAAGGAACAAAATAAACAAAGTAACGTTACAGGTAAAAAGTGGAAACAACTGTAGCACACAAAAGCATGATACAGATATCCATAACCTGCCACCACTGCTATAATGCAATGATTTATTCATTGAGCATAGAGACTATTTTCTTCAGTGTATGGCTAATGCACTTCTGGTCCCTAAGGTCTGTGCCATCTGGCAATACGATTTTTCTTTTTTGAAAAAGACATGTGTAAATTGGGCTTTGGAAATTATGAGCCTGGAATATATTAAAAAACTGCCCCAAAACAATTATAATTTTTGAAAAATTCAGAATGTAGCCATGTAAATTGTTATTTCATCAAAGCAGGCCACATTCAAATGATGTTACCATTTTTGAACTATTTCGAACATCTCTCTTTTGAACTGCTATAGTCACATAGAAAAATGATTTTCAGTGTCTGTACCCTAGGTTTTTTTCATCAAGCATCAGAACTTGAGTTGATTTACTCAAATATGCTTCAAAGGCTTTTGGCTACTTCCAAAGACTTGCCGTATTTGAGAATGTTCAGAAAAGTCTACAATATTTTCTGAATATATCTCATATTTCAGGACATATTGGTTTCACTATATACACTTGGTTATACTGAAAGCCTCAACATCCACTTGAAGCTTTTAATATATTTGCTAAATAATTGATCTTAAAACTTTCTCACACGTAAGTTATAATCGTTTCACATGATCAGTGAGACCATTCATAAGTTTGCCTGTGTTAATGTTCCTGTTGTTAATCCACAGATGGATTCATTTAGTGGAGACCTAGAGTCTCCTTGGTACAAACATTATAATAATGTCTTATTATATTATATAATAATTTATATATTATATTTAATGTACATTAAATATAATATATAATATACAATAATGTATAATGTATATAGTATATAATATATAATACAGTTACATATTATATATTATATAAATTATATATGTAAATATATATATTAAATAACATAATATATTAAATATAAAGTATAATAATATATTAGATATTAGATATATTTATATGTAAATATATAATATAATTTATATATTATATTTGATATATTATATATTAAATTAAATATTATATTAAATATAATACTTTATTATATTATTATATTTTCCCTTTCCCTGAGAAAGGGAAACAATTTCATCATAATTTTTTAGTAATATTAGAGTATCAGGTTTTTAGAACATGATATCTGGTAGCTAAAGTAAGATTTCATGAAGACAATTATGCAAGTAAATCCCTAAGTGTAAGAGCATATTCATTCATGATGGTAGAATACTCAATTTTTTTGTATTGCTAGTAGACTCTAACAGTTAATGTACATCACACATGTACACCAAGGAACTGGTCTACTGTGCTTTCCTGCTGCTTAAAAAGCCTTTGGGGCCTTTCAAATAATTGCAAATCACCACCTCTTAGCCAGACTAGCTTAGAGTTTCATTTAAAAACGTTCATTACATCTTTGGCCTAGGAGGGAAAGTAATGGCAATGGAATTTCTTACTGCTTTTATATATACTTGTTATATAATATTAAATATAATATATATTCTTTACATATAACATGTATATATAAAGAATAAATGTGATTTTCTTTTCCCCCTCTGCTTAACAGATCTCAATTTGGCAGGAGAAATAAGATATCATTTTACTACCAGCTTCCCCCTCCACGAAGGCAAGAGGTTCTCATTTTGTCTAGATGCTGATCTGCTGGAGTTTATAAAGAACACATTCCACTAAAGCTGACTTATTCACTCTTCCACTTCTTTTTCTACAAAGCTAAGCATATATTAAACAAAAACTTGCTTGTCACTAGACATGGCTCCTTAAGACAGCCATGAATGCTAATTCTATTTTTGTTCATTCCTTTTACATCTTTTGGCTCACATGAAAATCATGGAGTGGAGAGGACTACTTTCCTGCATAAGCAGTTAGATCTTTTTCTCAAAAGCGAGTGTCTAGGATTGAATATGTTCCAGTGCACCTTTCTGCCGCAATGGCCTCCAAAACACTCCTCAGAACAAAGTCCTTACTTTCTCAGATGTCTTTTCAGGTTTCTGTATATCTGATGGGGGAAAAAGATAACAAAGAGTGAAAGGCATGGTGCAACTTTCATTTATTACTGGTTAAGAGTGTGTTTGACATAAATAAAAAGCCCATCTCACACGGCATTAAATGATGTCTTGTGGCCAAGACAGAGGAGAATGAGAATGTTGTTCTGTTGTACAGCGGCAGGGTCAGTTTGAGCCTCATGCTTTGAAACCAAAGAGATAACAGGAATATTATGGGACATAAAGAATAATTCAAGGACTGAGAATGCTTTGCCTAGTGAGGAAACTCAAAGAGGATGCAATTCTGAATACGTCATAGGAGGGAGAGAGAATAAACTTGTTCTGAAACATCTTTATGGATAAAATTAGGATATGTTACAGGTACAGGGTTATTGCGAGGGACAGGGCAAAGCAGGGAAGAACTGTTATTCTCAGTGACTTCATGGCTATAGCTCTCTGGCTGCCTCAGTCCCTCATCGCCCGTGCTCTGGCACTGGTTCTCTCTCTCTCTCTTGACTTTCGGAATACAATCAATTTCCCCATTGCACAAACAAGCAAGAAAAACACCGCCTTCTTTAACAAGTCAAAAGCACTGGGAAGTATAAAAAGATATGTTTTGTTTGCTCGTGTTGTCATTTTTTGGTCAAAATCAGAGATAAATCAAGCCCTAGCGAAGTTTATGGGTGGAAACGGCAGGTTAACAAAGCACAGTAATAAAGAATATCTTTGTAATTAATATTTTCCCCAATTCATCTGCATAGGAGACAAAGAATCCTAACCCTAAATTGATTTAAGTTGGCAGTGTTTCCATACGTGGTGGGAACTTAATTCTGTTTTTCGGTCTTTTCCCTAGGTTACAACTATTCTCATTACCATGCTATAATTCTGTATAAATAAGCCACACTATAATTCTGTCATCTATAGCTCACTTCAATTGAAATAAACGATATAAAGTGGAATGTTTACCTGCTGTTTTCTTTTTCAGTGCAAGGATTTCTCCTGGTCAGATAGATTCCACTCAATTTGCATATTAATCTGTATCAATGCCTAGAGAGGAGTTCCTTAAAATGCTATTTTATAAATATAACAAAAAAAATTTATCTGTTTATCTCTTGTTACATACCACAAAACCTATTGGTTTAACACAACATATATTTTAATATACCTCAAAATTTTATAGATCAGGAATTTAGACAGAGCTTAGCTGGGCAACTCTTTCCATGAAGTGTCTACAGAGGTCTCCATGGTACCAACTGACAGATGGTTTGGTCTGAAGGATCCAAGGTGGCTTCGTTCACATGTCTGCCACATTGGTGAGGAGGAGTGGAAGATCGGGCTCACTTGAGGCTGTCGACCAGTGTACCTAAATGTGGCTTTTTCAGTCTGCCATCTCAGGGTAAATTGGAATTTTCTTATGGCTGTTCTGGGCTCTCAAAAAGTGTGTTCCAAGATACAGGAAGTAGAAACTACCAATGTCTTAAGGCCTGGGCCCAGAAATTGTATTCCACTGGTCAAGCAATCACAAAGCTTCAAATCCACATTTCAAGTGGAGGTAACATAGCGCCTGCTTCTTAATGGAAGGAAAGTCAAAGAATTTGCAAATTATTTTTCATCTTCCATAGTACTAATTGTGGAAGTCTATGGGAATGTACACACAATGTATGTACAATAAACTCTGCATGTACTCTTAGTTCTCTTCCCATAAAGAATTAACATTGGAGTGGCTGTTCTTGTGTCCTTGTCTTGCATTGTTAGATTACGCAGACTTTTCTGCCCCATGTGGTACTTGTTTCACACCTATCTGTTATGGGATGCCATTTTTGTATCACAACGTCTTTGTTTCTGGCAGAAAAATAGAATCATCCTTTACACGTGTTCAATGTTCGCTTTACTTGCCACCATCATTACTATAAGCCATTGCTATAAAGCAGAAACTTTATTTCTTTCCAATATACTCTGTGAAGTGCTGGCTTTCAGCTGCAAATTCCTGGGAATGGTGCCCTTACCTCTTTTTATTTGAGCTCTTTACTCTAAGTTATATGCTAAATGTTTTGTTTTTTTATTTTTGTTTTAAGACTTTATTTTTTAGAGCAGTTTTAGGTTTACAATAAAACTGAGAGGGAGCTACAAAGATTTCCCATATACCTCCTGCTCCCATGCATGCATAGCCTCTCACATTGTCAACATAACTCACCAGAATAGTACATTTTTTTTTTTTTTATCAAGGATGAACCTATGTTGATACATCATAACCACTCAAAGTCCATAGTTTATCTTAGGTTTCACTCTCAGTGTTGTGCATTCTATGTATTTGGACAAATGCATGATGACATATAGCCATCATTACAATATCATACAGAGCATTTTCACTGCCTTAAATATCTTCTGTGCTCTGCCTATTCATCTCTCCACCACCAATGTGAGGCAGTAACTGATCTTTTTTATTATCTCCATAGTTTTGTCTTTTCCAGAAAGTCACATCCCATTTTATTTTGTTGGTTCTCTGCCAGTTATGTCTGTGGAGATGAGAGACACTAAATGCTGGTCATTCTAACAAAGGGCTTCTCAGTCTGGACATTATTGACATTTTGGGACAGATAAGATTTTTGTGAGTACTGTCCAGTGCATTGTGAGTGTTTAACTGCATTCCTGGTCTCTACCCACTACATGTAAATGGCACTACCCTCTCCCATTATGCCAGTTGTGTCTAGACATTGCCAAATGTGCCCAGGGAGCACAATTTCCCCTGGTTTAGAACCATTGCAACAGGGATAGTAATTCCTTGAATAGAACTCAAGTTGAAAAAAAAAAAAGTAATTGAATGGATATATAGAACTCATGTAACTCTTGACACAAGAAAGCAGAAGTTTCACTCTTTAACTTATCAAAATTGGAGTCCTTTGGGTTCTGTACCCAACCTCATTCCCAGAGTCTTCCTCCTGGCCCATGGTCCCAGAATAAAATTATTTATAATCTCTCATTCATAGCTATTCTATTTAGTGTCCTCTTAATGCCCTAGAGCCTGGTTAATGCCTCTTAGATCCTGATTGCATCCCGTTTCTCTCCACTTCCATCAAATTGCCATTCCTGAGATGGAAGATACCAATCTTCAGTGAGGCATGAATTAACGCAGATGGCTGGAATTCCATGAAACAAAAGAATTTTCTCCTCCTTCCCCTCCTCTGATGATCAGTCACAAAGGTTTTTAGATGAAGAACTCCATTTAATTCTTCAACAATCCACAGGCAAAGCAATGATTGATTTATTAGAAATTTATCGTAAAATTTGGTTTTGGAATGCCACTGGTCTCCAGTTCTGACAAAGTCTGATTTAGCCCATCAGTGCACTTCTCTTGCTGATTACAACTAAAAATTCTACTGAAAAGGAAAATAACTACCCGAGTACACTAAAAAAGAGATAGAACAGGGAGACTATATGGCAGAGCCCAAACTTGGGGAAGTGACCTGTCTTTGGTGAGTTTCCCATGTTATTATCTCTTCGGACTTGAACTTAATGGAAAGCCCTAGGCATGGATCTTAACGGAAACAAAAAACTGATAGGAATCCTTTTCTGTTCAAATGAACTGGGCAAAGGGACTGCATGGTCTGAAGAGTTGGAAAGAGATCATGATTCATTTTTTCTCCTTTTTTTTTTTTTTTTTACTCCCCCCTTCCACAGTAGACAGGACCCAGTAGTAAAGCTTCACTGAAGTGGCAGCATGGAAGCTAAAGCTCTGAGTGAAACTCCATCTGTCTGGTCAAAAGAACTGGGGAGATGGATTTCTGCAGGCCAGGGAGTATTGGGAGAATTCTAATAAGCAGTAAGTTTGAAAAAAGAGAACAACTAATTCTGTGCATGAAACTGTATAGGTCCTGGGCTCACCACCTAACTATATATGCACAAGACAGGCCAAAATTAGCATGGCACAGGCTGTAAGATTTAAGTTACCATCCACGTTTCAAATTGGGTCCTGAGTGGCATATAAGCGGTAAGATCAAGACAATAGAACAAAGGATTTAAAAACTGAACTGAAATTAGAACCATTACCTGTAAAAGATGGGCATAACTTGCTGTTTGAGCCTAAAATAAGACAACAACAACACAAAAAACAAAACCAAAACCAAAATGACATTCTTCGGGAGATTTTAGCAGGTCTTAGAATCTATATAACATTATATTTAAAATTATCAAAATGTAATCCAAAATCATTTGGCATACTGAAATAACAGGAAAATGTGACAATTTCAAAGTACCAACATTTATTAGATGTTAATTCTGAAATGAGCCATATATTAGAATCACCACATAAAAACTTTCAAGTGGCTATTACAAATATGGTCAGTAAGGTGAAGATAAGCACACTTAAAAGTGAATAGAAAGATAGTTTTCAGAAGATAAATTAAAACTACAAAAGAGAATGAAGTAGAAATTTTAAAACTGAAAAATACAATAATAGAAATTTAAAAAATCATCTGATGAGCTCAGTGGAGAATGGAAATAAAAATAAATTAACTAAAAAAATAAATTATATTGTAGATCAATATAAATTATGTACCCTGAAAAACAGAGAAAAAAGACAATAAAAATGAACAGACTCAGAAACCTATAAAACAAGAGTGAAAGGTCTAAAAATCAAGCAATTGGAGTCCCAGAGGGAGAGTCGAAAGAAATGGGTGCAAAAAATTTTTTTGATGAAATAATAGCTGAAAAATTTTTAAACTTGATGAAAGACACAAATTTACAGATTCAAGAAGCTCAATGAACTCCAAATAGGTGAAAATTAAAGAAAACCATGCCCCCAAATATTATAATCAGTGTTTGAAAACCATAACTAAAAAAAAAAAGAAAAACCTTAAAAGCAGGCAAACAAAAATGACACATTATCTGTATGGGAAGAACAATTCCAATTACTGTGAATTTCTTATCAAATAACATGAAGGCCAGAAGACAGACAACATTTTTATAGTGCTGAAAGGAAAGAACCCTTAATTCAGAATTAGATATGCAAAAGATATATCTTTAAGGAATGAAGGTAAAATACATATTACCAATAATACTTTGAACTTTTATGAACATCAGTTTA
The DNA here is from genome assembly GCF_963455335.1 of Martes martes. Classification (NCBI taxonomy): domain Eukaryota; kingdom Metazoa; phylum Chordata; class Mammalia; order Carnivora; family Mustelidae; genus Martes; species Martes martes. Next base: position 94,083,514 of record NC_137896.1, on the reverse strand, counting down.
TATAAAGGGAGTCTCTCACAATAAGTAAGGAGAAGGAAAAATGAAAGATCACCTAAGATAAATTTTCCCAATTACAGCTTATCCTGTTCTTAAATATGTGGTCTCTGATCTTTAAACTTTAAATCTCCCTCTAATGGCAATTTCTGGTTTTTTTTTTTTTTTTTTTCCTTCTCAGAAGTCGTTAACAATGGAGGGTCTGGTTTTAGTTAATCAGATAATCATAAGGTGAAAGATGTATGGACTTGATCTCATAACATCTTAAATTTCCTAGCTACATTTGATATTGACTGGCCTTTTCCTGGATGGTTAATACAATAAAATTCATAATAAGTTAGTTACAGTTTCATAACAATCAAAGTATTTTCTTCTCTAAGAAAAACTTGGGCAACCTGGAATTGTCCACAAGAGTATATATGACTTGGACTGTGAGAGATCTGGAAATAATGTCACATAAGCAATGGATGGAAAGAAAGGGGCCGTTTGGGGAACAACAAAAACAACAACAACAACAAAAATGCTTCTTTTCAAATCAATTAAATTGATCTCCTGTTCTCCTTGGACATCTTATTTTACTTGGTATTGCCTCTGGAATAACAATATACAGAGTGAATATATAGTCAAATGCAGTTACCCTTAAGGACCCTTGAAATGTTTTCAGCGTGAGTCTGAGTTTTGCTAGTCAACATTTGTGTACTTTGAGGATATCTGCCCTGGAAGCACCCTGCTCCATTTAAGATAGATAGCAGGGTAATTTGTTGCTGAATGATTAGTCTGGATGTCACATTAGGAAATTTAACAGTAAAAGAGAATTAGATAAGTAGAGTGTGAGCTGACAGGGAATGGAGTGTATTGATGATTTCACCCAAGGCAAATCCTAGGTTCTAGTGGAGTTACCAAAGCAAGCCACAAACAAACACCATGTTTGATCCTGCAGCCCATGGCCTGAAAACAATGTTTATAGTATCATAAGCCATCACGGTATTAGCCACATGTCTGAGGAAAAAAAGAAAAAAAGAAGGAAAAAGAAAGAAAGAAAGAAAGAAAGAGAGAGAAAGAAACCAAACCCATCATGGTTATTTTTCCAAAAAGCTGACCAGCCCTATTACACTTGGGGCTCAAGTCATTATCATAGAGTATCAAGATTATTGTTGTTGTTTTAATCCTTTGTCCTTTTAAATGAATTTTCTTTTCACAGCCTGGCCAAACATTTCCTTGAATTTCTGCACTTCCATAACAATTTGGTCTCCACTTTCCTCCAAGGTTGCTACCATGTGTAGCTCCCATCAGTTGTGGAAAAAAGTTGGCTTATTTTTGCCCATGATATTTAGCCGTATCTCCTTCTTTGATTTCTGAAACTACATCTAGGAACATTTTATATCTGCCGAGTACTCAGTTGCTTTTAAGGAACTATTGCCTCTCAAATTCTTCTACACATGTATTCCTGAAGGTAAAAGAGAGCAAATCTATCCTCTTTAGGGAAATTGATGGAGCAGGGGAAGAATGGCATAGCTTTAAAGGATGCTGATTGTTAAAAATCCCATTGATATCTCATTTCATTTTAAGGTTAATGCAATATTTACATTAATCTGTCCCAAAAATTTTCATGTTTATGTGATATAAAATGCCAGTTTCAGTTACTAGTTCAAATCTGTAAGGACACCACAACATCCCCAAATCCTTATTTAAGACTGACATCTTATGAGGAACATGTGACATTTGACCTGTATAAGACCCTTGAGTGGCAGGCAACAGAATATTATCTTTGTTAAGTAGATGAGTGGTCTGAGACTCACAGAGGGTGAAAAGCCTTTCAGGGTCAAACTTGTTAAGCAAAACTATGTTGACATGATTTGAGTGTTTATTATGTCTCAAAGCCTTTACTTCATTAGCATATTTAATGAAGGTACTATTATGGTCCCCATTTTACTTATGAGAAAACAGACTGGGAGAGGTGAAGCAACTTCTCCAAGCTTAGTATGTAATAATTGTTAGAATCAGGACACAAACTTCTGTTCAAACTCAAAGCTATACCTTTAACTTGTTAACTGTGTGACAGAGTCTAGAATGAAGATATTTTTCTCTCTCTGTTCAGGCAGTTCAGTATGCTTTTAGTCTATATGGCGATTTCATCTTTTATTAAGTGGCCAGTGTTATTTTGGTCTTTCCCACAGACTTTTCCTTAGAATTTTATATACTTACCATTGAGTAAGTTGGTTGACCAACTGTTTTTAGGTCCAGCTACATTTGTTTCGTACTTGGAGTCCCTGGTCCATGATCGTTTGATTGAGCATGAAAAAATGCAGGTGACTATGAAAGCAGGGCAGGAAGTAAATTTACTAGAATCATGCTCTTTACATTTCTTTGAATCCTTGACTTTGCTGTCTCCTGCCTGTCTTTTGAGGCATTGACTTAGCAGTTTTCCAGGACCTTGAGTCACACTTTAGGCTGGGCACTAAGTCAGCAAGGAATTGGGAGCTGAGAAGTGTTCCTGGGGTGCCAATGCCAAGAGCATAAACCAAGGTAAGGGCCATTTCAGCACTAGGCTGGGGAGCATCCATGAATACGAAGAAAAGTAAAAAGCCGAGTCAGAATTCAAGACTGAAGCTGCAATATGTTGGAGATATAAAGGTCAAGAGGGAAAAGAAGAATAATAACAATAGTAAGAAAAACGTATCTAAAGATTTAAAAACAATGCAAAGGGCATGGGCACATCCTTCTAGTATCATACTGGGGCAGTATGTAATAGGCCACCCAAGATTACTTATTTCTAAGAGAATATAACTGTGTTTAGCATTGCTAGTTACTATATGATCAAAGGCCTGACACAGGAAAGTTAAATGTTAACATGTTGATTTTTGTCTGATAGAGATGCAAATGATTTCATTTTTGCTAGAATAAATAACCCCAAAGCTATGAGTTTATTACCCTGTAAAATATCAACAAGTTTTACAACTAACTTTACATTCTTATTTAGACTTTGTTCTCTGCCTTCCCCCACCCCACTTTCCCCAATTATTAACTTTTACATTAATATGGTACATCTGTTATAATTGCTGAGTTACTATTGATACATTATTATTAACTAGCCTCATTATTTTTAATGACTATATACAACCAATCTTCAAATGCTTTTTGAAGTAACATTACCATCTTACAGATACCCTCACTTATGAGCTAAGTAATTTTTATATTGGTATGATATGCTTCTTAAATATCATTCTTTGAAATAGGAAACTGTATTTTTGATAGATAATATAGATTACCGAAGGTCACACAGCTGGTAGGTAGCATAAGCAGGCAGAAATCAAAGAGCAAAAGGATGAAAGTGAGTCTGGCTCTAGAGAAGAATTGGTAAAGAAAGTGCTTCTCTCATGGCATGGAGCTCCTTAAACATAAGCACCAGTTTGCCTGTTTGCCTTCCTGTTCCTTAAAGGAGTGAGGGCTGGAGCTTATTCAGAGGATGGTGTCCAAGTCTCTTGCCCAGGGTAATATGTCCAATTGTACTAGTTGTGCCATTAATGGCCGTGCCTTAATAAAAACTCCAATGTATATATGTGTGTGTATTTTAAAAAAGATTTTATTTATTTATTTTAGAGAGAGAGGTAGGGGGGAGGGTAAGAGGGACAAGGAAAGAAGAGAACCTCAAGCAGACTCCCTGCTGAGTGTGCAGCCCAGCTTGGGGCTCTATCTCGGGACCTTGAGATCATGACCTGAGCTGAAATTAAAAGTCAGTTGCTTAACTGACTGAGCCACCCAGGTACCCCTAAAGTTCTTGTACATATTTGTTAATTGGTCAGTATAACCTGTTCAATATGAATGCATACTTCATACCTACTATATAGGTCCAGGGAACAATAAGATTCATCCATCGTGACTTCAGGCATTAAATTCTGGGAATCAACATGCTAGCAAAGCCTCACATCATAGATTTATTTATAATTCAGTAAGCAATTTCATCATGGCTTTGGCACCAAAATCAAAGGCAATAGGTCTTATTTAGTCTTCACAACATGTTAAAGAGGGCAGAGAGCAGGTCTTCTGTTCCTATTTATGGAGAAAGGCACTGAAGCTGAGAGTGGCTGGTACAAAGTTAAATATTTGATCTGTCAATGATGTCCTTTTTTCTTTCTCTCCTTCTTTTACTACTACTACTACTACTACTACTACTATTATTATTATTATTATTATTATTTGGTCTATTTGATGCCTTGGTCAGGGCACACTTTACAACACAATGTATCTGATAGGTAGAAATCAATATACATGCACACATACAACATCCAGTTCCTTTCCAAAAGGAGTTTTCATTCGTGGAGATAAGACCCACAGTTATGAAACAATTCATAGTGGAAATCATGAAAATGGTGTTTAATAAGAGTAGTATATAAGCTGAAGGGACAGGAGCATCAGGCAGGGCTGGAGTATTCGGAGAAGTCTTCATTCTGACAATGGAGCTCAAACTGAACTTTGAAAGACAAACAGCATTCAGATGGAGGAAAGAGAATAGAGAATTCTAGGAAACAAATTTTCAGTGTATCTTTAGAAGTGTCCCAATAAACTCTTTGAAACACTTGCTAATCCAGTCCACTACTGAACACTTAGCACTTCTGTCAGGGCATTTTACAACCTTTTCTTATATTGTTTTAATTAATTAATTGATTAATTAAATTTTATTTTATTTTTTCAGTGTTCCAAGATTCATTGTTTATACACTACACCCAGTGTTCCATGCAGTATGTGCCCTCCTTAATACCCACCACGAGGCTCACCCATCTGCCACCCCTCCCCTCCAAAACCCTCAGTTTGTTTCTCAGAGTTCACAGTTTCTCATGCTTCTAGGACCTGATGGATTCCCTGGGAATTCTACCAAACATTCAAAGAAGAAATAATACCTATTCCCCTGAAAATGTTTCAAAAAATAGAAACAGAAGGAAAACTTCCAGACTCTTTCTATGAAGCCAGCATTACCTTGATCCCCAAACCAGGCAAAGACCCAGCAAAAAGGAGAACTTCAGTCCAATATCTTTGATGAATATGGATATCAAGATTCTCAACAAGATCCTAGTTAATAGGATCCAAGAGTACATTAAAAAGATTATCTACCATGACCAGGTGGAATTTATCCCTGGGATGCAAGGGTGGTTCAACATTCGCAAATCAATCAATGTGATAGAACAAATCAATAAGAAAAGAGAGAAGAACCACATGGTCCCCTCAATTGATGCAGAAAAAGCATTTGACAAAGTACAGCATCTGTTCCTGATTAAAACACTTCAAAGTATAGGGATAGAGAGAACATTCCTCAACTTCATAAAAATCTATCTATGAAAAACCCACAGTGAATATCATTCTTATATTGTTTTAACTGCTTTAATCAACTACAGAAAAGCTCCAACGTTTTGAAGAAGAAATTGTATTTCCCTTTTATTCCCTTATTTATAATCTGACAAAGGCTTTGCTTCCAATTGTGGTGCTCTTTTTATTCACAGTCTTCAGGACTGAGATGACAAGTATTGTCTTTAGCATGAAATCCAAATCCTAAGCTTATTTAGAAGTTTAGTACCAAGCTTTACTCTAATTTTCCCCAAACAACAAACTACAGTTGAAAATATTTTTCAAACTACTAGTTAATATCCCTCAAATTCTCTCCCAGATTCTCATGCTGTCCAACATAGTGAATTTTTTTGTTTTATAATTGTGAGTATAAAGATCATGGAATATTTACAGTGTAAGCTTTGTAGTGATGGAAAGAAAATATGTGTAGAGAAATGTGATTTTGGCCACAGAGTTCCATATTGGGGCATCATCAAAGGCTCCTATCAGAACTAGTTTACCAGTATACCATGAGATCATTTAGTGTGTTGTCTTAGAGATATGGGGAGACAATCCTATACGCATTCATATTTTAGGGGTAAACTAGTTCAGTTTTTTAAGTTATTTGTGAATGAAGTGCTGAGGTGAGGTGAAGAGGAAGAGAAATGCTTAAAAATTTCCCTGGGCATGAGGTATGAGATTTTCTCTATTCTCTAAACTTCTCTTCATCTCTTACTTCGATAAACCCGTGCTCTCACAGGACTGTGAAACATATCCTCAACTATTTTTTTTTTGAAACATATCCTCAACTATTAATCCAGGTGGTTGCTGACAAGGATTAATCCCCTCCAGAGCTAAGTAAATTTTTATGTTACCTTAAAGTACACAAAACCCGTGTTTTAAATGAATGAGCACATAATGATTGAAATTACATGTGGTGGGGTTGACATTTTGGAGTATGGGGTTTTGTTAGTACCCCATCAAATCAAATGATTTACATTTGATTTGGATGGACACATAACTTGTTGATATCTATAGTCAATCATACTGCAGCAATGTTAACCTGTTAAAATCAAAATAAATCGTAATCTTATGTTCGGAAAAGATTAAAGTAAAGCTTTAGAGCAAGATTTTGAAATAGCTTAGAATTTAGATTTGAAAAAGGATGCAAAGTCACTGCTTAGGAAAGGAAATCCTCCTATCTTGGAAACATTCTCTCTCCTATTGGTAAAAAATAAAACAAACAAACCAACCAACAAATAAATAAAGGAAAGGCAAAAAGAGGGAGGCCAGGAGATACATATCCTCGCTCTTGATGTGAAGGTAAATGACTAAGAAACGAGCACAGGGAATGTCAGTGTGTGGAAGAAAGTGTCTTAATGGAATAGGAAGTAGTCCCGGCAAGAGTCCTAAAAGAATTCAGGAGAGTTGCTTATTGAAGTGCCTCATCAATAGCTGCCTGTAGCTTTTAGTGATTTACTTGCAATATTTATCTAATCTCAGTGATGAGACACTTATAATTCTTGCAGATAAAACAGGATTGAGGTTTGAGAACATTTACGAAAGACAGGCAAGCAAATCTTAGTTCAAGATGTATCTCCAAGGAGTGGTAAATGTAACTCCCCAATTACAACAGTGAAAGATCATATTTCCTTGAAGATCGGGAGAGTTTACCTTCAAAAGGGAAGAATGGATAGACTTAGGAAGTTATTGTTGGTGAGGACCATATTTGATTCTCCACTGGAAACAGAAACACTTTTAACATAGTTCTTCTAGATACTAGGCTTATGTTCAAATATAACAGAATCACAAGACAATCTCCTGAGAAGGATTTCTTCAATAAGGAGCCACCCAACTTCTTCTTTCCTAAATAGTATTCCTTAAGATGCTAATTAAGTTTAAGTGACATAAGGATGAAAATTTCCAGATACTATTCCCAAAAGTATATTCCTGAACATGTTAATTAGGTATTTAATGAAATAAGCATTTCAAGGTCAAATCAGTTTGCAAAGTGAGGATTGAAACTAAGTTGCATGACTTATCTAATGTTGTGTAACAAACTTCCCCAAAATTTAGTGGCATTGAACAACAGATTTATATTTGCTCACAATACAAATGAGCCAATAGTTAGGGCTTGGCCAGCTAAGCAGTTCTTCTGCTGGTCTTGTCTATTATCACTTATGTGGTATAGTCATCTGTAGCTTGACTGAGACTGGATGATTTGATTGACATGTTTGGTGGTTGGTGCTGGCTAGCAGCAGAGACTCTCTCCACACCATCTCTTACCCTTAAGGGGACCCCAATTTCTGGTAGCAAGAGGGCCCAAGAAAGAAAGCTAAAGATCTTGTGGGTTCTGGCTCAAATGTTGCACAAAATCATTTATTTCTACTGTATCTTATTAGCAAAAGCAAGTTATAAGATCTGCCAAGACTCAGGGTCCTACTCTTGATGAAACCATCTGTAGAGAATTTGTGACCATTTTTAGGCCACTATATATTTAAAACAATTTTCTGTACTACATAATTTCACAGAATTATAAAAACTCATTATATCCATGGGGAATATAGTATATACTGCTGCGAGTGTGTGTATGTGCATGTGAAAACTCACTGACACAACAATACACTTGGGGAAACTCTACTTTGGTCCATTAATCTTCCTTTTCTGATCCTCTGGCCCACTTCTCATATTTCTTAAGTATAAGAAATTTCTGAGGTTCATTTTCAATTCTGCTACCATTTCCTAGAAGCTGGGTCCCATTAATAGTCATGATTATGGTCTTAGATTGTAACTCAAGGATGGAAGAAACCTAGTCAATTGACTTTAGTTTTATTATATGCTAAATGGAGGATTAAGAGAAGGAATAATTTTTCAAGAATATCTGTAAAGACAGCAAACCAAATGTATTAACCATATTAGCTGTTTTCCTAAATTTTATTTAATTAAAATTTAGTTGTATTCATTGCCAATTTTATGGGCTCTCAAAAGACATAGGCCTGAGTTCAAATATCGGCTCTGATACTTTTTAGCTGAAAGATTTAAGACAAATTAACAGTTTTTACCACAAGTCTCCTTGTGTGTAAAATGTAATCAATAAAATCTATTCCAAAGTGTTATGTTTCAGTGATATATGCTCAAAGAATGATTGGGCTAAAGTAACCACTCATAAATGGAAGCTACTATTATTACAAATAATGCTCATTTAACGCTGTAAGTGTGACCCTAACCTTTAACTTCCATTTCATGCCATTCTTCTGGAGTAGGTGACCCATACCCACTTCCTCCGATCCCCTTACCATTTAACTCCCCTTCTTAGCTCACTTTCTGTGTTCTCAACCTTGTTATGAAAATCACTTCAAGTTCACCATATGTCAAAGATCTAAGCCGTAATGCTGAACTCGGGGTATAGAGGAAAAATGTAAATTTCAGAATTTCAAGTCATGTATACTGTAACCTTAATGGAAGAGTAGAGGAGGGATTCTCAGACCCAGACAGAGAAGCCAGGTTAGGGAGTAGGAATAATCCACTGACAGCAGACAGAATTGATTAATTCTGGGTTGGAGAAGCCCTCACTTGTGATGACAGTCTCTAAGATCAAGACCAAAATATCCAAAACATGAGGCTGGGAGTTAGTGCAGAAACAAAAAAATGGAGCAGAGTGATGGTGGATCAAAATAAGTTCATGATAAACGGTATCCTGAACACTACATTTTGTAAACAAAGCTCTTCACACACAGTTTGGCAAATTCTTATTAGACTGGGAACATATCTTTAAGGCAGAAAAACTGAGATGGGCACAGCCCTTTGTTTGACTTTTCTGCTGGTTGAGGCAATGCTATAGCTTTTTGATTTATCTCAGCGGAGAGCTGTGTCTTAGTCTGGGATGAGCCTGGTTTATGCCTTAGACCCAGAATCTTCCTATCTCGTGATGGGCTGAGTTGAGAAATGTCTGTTCTGCTCTTGTTATTATTTTGGAGGAAGGTACCATGTGGAGGGTGAGATCATGACAGGTTACTTGTAGGATAGACAAGTGAAATATTGTGTGTATGTGTGTTGGAGCATATGGGAATGTGCATATAGTATGTACATATGTGTGTGTGAAGTTGTGTATAGTGAAAGAAAAATGGCCAGAGAAGATCAATGATTTCATATCTTAGTTTTTTGGATTAACCAAAAACCTACCCTTTAGAATGTGTTAGCAAGTAGCCTTATTTTGCCACCTACCAGAACCATCTCCCACAAGGGTGTCACTTATAATTCCTGGCTATAAAATGGTATCAAATTAAAATAATCATGTAGCTTTTTAATGAAAAATTTGAGCACTTACAGTACTGAGTTGTTTTTCAAAGTTGGCATTTTTATCTCTAGTAATATAATTTCCTTATATAGGGCAATGTTTCCAGTGTGGCTACACATCAGGGTTTCTATTAGTTTTACCCTCTTGACTATCCTCTTGAGACTGAAGACTGATACAGAATAAATAGATGGGTGCAGCACTGAACTGAAGACACTGACTAGTCTAAGTGCAGGCTATATGAGATTGTACAATTCAAGAGAAGGTCCTGGAAATAAATACAGGCTTTGCAGATCAGACTAGCTACCCAGCTGAAACTATGGTGGTAAGGGGAAGTCAGAGAAATGGAACATGAGGCTGGTGAAGTATAAACAACAATGGGAAGTGTACTGGGGTATGGGTAGAGTACAGATTCTAGAGAAAGCATTCAGGCACTAAGTTATGACAATGAGTGTCTCCTCTTTCTGGAATGGCAGAAAGAAAGGCTGGTATGTGACATTTCCTCCAGGCTGAGGATTTTCCCTCAATCATATCTTTTCTGCAACATTAACTCAAAGATTTCACAGCAATGTAACAGATTTAAAATAAATGAGAACATGATCAAGGTTATTATGCAATGGATCAACACCTTTAACTCATTGTCAGCATGGTTTAGTGAGTAATCGGCACCTGGTATTGTTGATATCCAGCTGCCCTAGAGACTATGTGGTATAGGATTCCTTTGAGGAAAGTATACGGCTAGCATGGTAGAAAAGCTATAAACACCCAAGAATTTACATCTTCCTAGAATAAGGCAATCCACAACTATTTAGCCTTTTCTCTCATCCCCATGTCCTGAGTGTGGGGGGATTTTTAGACATTGGAAATTGTACTTCTGAGTCATGTTGAGTTGCTCATACTTTGTGTATTATGGTCTGACATGGGTGATTTCCTAAAACAAAGTAAGTTGGCTTGGGTCATAGCCTTTTGTCTTGTGACTTTGAGTGTTATTCTGTACTCCAAGCCACTGTTGCTGTTCAAACTGAGAGTTTCAGATGGCATGATTCTTTTTGAGTAGAAATTGGTAACTAAAGACTTTGGACTCTGTGCAGTATCAATGACCTTGCAATGCCCTTGTCAGTTCTAGTCTGCATTCATCTTGATATCTGCAGCATTTTGATCTTTACCGCCCTTCTTCCTTTGGTCTCTTTCCTCCTTAAATTCTATGACTTTGTCCTTGATCTTCTTTTGCAAAGATGACACCAACTGTGATGAGTATGCTTCCTCTTTTAACTGTAAGTATTTTCTGAGGTGTAGTCTTCTGTTCCTGTCTTTATACCTACTGGCTCCCTCAGGCAGGTGACCCACCCATGATACTTGTATTAGTTTTTTAGTGCTGTGTAAGAAATTACCACAAACTTAGCAGCTTAAAACAACCCACATTTATTATCATGCTCTCCCTAGGTCAAGATTCTGGGCACAGCACAGATGGGTCACCTGCCTATGGTCTCACAAAGTTAAGATCAAATTGTCAGTGAGGGCTGTGTTCTCATCTGACACATGGCATTCTCTTCTAGGTTGCATTCTGTCTTGGGTTGTTGACAGAATTCTTTTTCTTGGGGCTACAGGACTCATGGTAATTTGGAACTAGAAGGAAATCTTCTAAGACCAGAGAGTCTCTAATCCATAGGCTTTTAAAAGGGGGCTCAATTGATTAAGGCAGGCCCACCTAGGATAATCAAGGGGATAATCTTAGAATTCTGTGTACCACAATACTGAAAGTACTCTCTCTCTCTCTCTGCTGATCATTCAAAAATTGTCATCTCTACTGAGGTAGAGGACATTTTCTAACAGTAGATTCTAGTTAATTCTCTCAATTTTCTGTAGATGTCTAGATGCATAAAATGTGTATTTTTTTTGAAAGCTGAGAATAACATATCTCAAATCTGAAAGTAATAGGAATGAAAGAATTCAAGAATGTCCTGGAAGTTCAAGGCTGTTAAAATTGGTTTGCTGAATATAAATAACAATATTCACTTGATTTTGGGGGACGGAAAAAGAGTATAATTGCTGGCCTGGAAAAAGGTAGAAAATACTTTGATCATCCCCCTATCCTTATATCCATATCTTGATTATGGATCCAAAATTATGACAAAGTACTTGATGACTATCCTTAAACATCTGAATTTTGCTTTTGATGTTGCCAATACACATTGCTGCCCTTTGTCTAAATTTATTCAGAAAAACAGAACAAGAGACTTTTAATGGCACATTATATCCTGAAAGCAATGGTGCATAAATAGAATTCTTCAGAAAGAGGATGTAAATGCAAGAATCCCAGTAGCAATGCAGATTGGCAGTGGTGGTTCTGATTTAGTATCAGCAAACCAGGAACGTGGTTGAAGAAGATCCCATCTTAAGCTGGCAAGATAAATGCATGCTGGATATTGGGAAATGGGATTAAATAATGTCTATAGCCCTGTCTTAATGTTGTAGATCTTGGAAGAGGGTGTACATAGCCAAAGTCTAGCATTAAATGTGAGGAGGAAAGGGACAACCCTATATCACAGGCTAAAAGATCCATCATCCTGGAGACTTTAAGAAACAATTTTCTTAGAAAACATTGTTGCATAGGAACCATGATATTTAGAAGGTTGTTTGGCTTCATCACATGGAAGTGAGAAGACATGTTATATGTATATATATAAACACATATATATATGTATGTATGTATATATATAGCATATATATATGATACACATAATGTATATATGATTACTTTGGAAGCTATATAGCTTCACATTACAGTTTTAATATCCTTTAACCACTGACTTTCTCATTCAGCTTCCTTTTCTTTTTTCTTTGCTTATAAGATTTTATTTATGTATTTATTTGACAGAGAGAGCAAGCGAGCACAAGCAGGGGGAGCAGTGGAAGGAGAGGGAGAAGCAGGCTCCCCACTGAGCTGAGGGCCCTCATGTGGGGTTCCACCGCAGGACCCTGAGATTATGACCTGAGCTAAATGCGGACACTTAACCCACTGAGCCACCCAGGTCCCCCTTAGCTTCCTTTTCATCTATACTCCTACTTTTGCTTTTTATCTAGAAGTCATTTTATTTTAGTTCATTCTCTTTTTATAGCCATCTTTATCAACAGAACAACAAAGTCAACAACCTAGAATTTATGAAATTCTCCACTTGCATAGTTTTAAAAGTATACTTTTTAAAACACATACATGTTTTATTTCCCTCAGGGTGTTGTACCAGTACCCTAAATGCAGTATGTATAAAACAAAATGACCTTTTTCACTCAAATTATCTCAGCACACCAATTTCTCTATCATTGTAAAGAGTACCACGCTTTTCCCAGTCACTTTAAAACTCATAAGATTAGAATCTCAGAATCTTCTTTGATTAACTCCTATATCACCCACTTGACTTCTTTCCTAATTATTATTAAATCATTATAAAAATGATTATTTCTATGCCCACATTTTTTGGATACTTCATGAATAACCAGTTGTGTCTTTCATACTCTTCGTGGTATCGCATCATTATAATCATAGGTCTCTGTAAAGTTCTCTTTTTTGAAATTTATTTTTCTTTTCATTTCCACACCATACTCTGGTTTTCCTACTCTACCTACTCCAAATGGTTTGATATATGTTTTTTAATATGCATGTATCCTTATAAAATATACAGTGCTATATATATATAGGTTTAATGTACGTAAATGTTATGAGCTATGTACTTGTTTTGCTTTCTTTTTTGATTCAATACTGTTTTTAAGACTTACGGATGGACAGTAATGATAGTTTTTTTGCCTCCGATTGCAGCAAAAATAATATATTATAGATCTACCTAATCGTCCTTATTCCCTTATAATAGGCACTAATACTTTTTCCACCACCTGAAAGTAAACAAATATCTTTCCAAAAATTCCCATACGGACCTAGTTCATTATAAGGAGTCACATACACACACAGCATCATGCAGTGCAGATATAATATGAAGTTCATTTGGCAACACTCACAAGTGTAGAACTAGAAAGTACACAATCCCTTGGACTCTCGATGCCCCACATCTTAGGTCTTGCTCAGGTAGTCTTTATGTAACATGGCCACTGTTCCAGAGAGAGGCCCACCTCTGTAATATGGAGTAGAGGGTAAGTAACATCTATGATTAGTGTCTAATGAGTAGTGATGAGTAACATCTATGAGATTGAGCATATATTCAAATATATGAGCATATATTCAAATCCTGCTAGCTAGGTAGAATTCTCTACCTACGAACTTCTTGCTTGAGTTTCCAGCTTCTTACTGATTTGCAGGAGTTTTGGTATATTCTAGATTAGCCTGTTCAACAGAATTTCTCTGATAATGGAAATGTTCTATCTTTGCACTGTCGAATACAGTAGCTACTAGCCTCATGTGGCTAGGAAGCACTTAAGATGTGTTTAGTGCAACTAAGAGAATATAATGCTATTTAACTGATTTAAACCCAAATTTTTAAATAGCCATATGTGGTTAGTAACTATGTATTAGACAGTATAGTTTTAGATAATACATTTTTGTCAGTTTTAGAAACTGGAAATATCTTCTTCCAGTCTGCATGTTTCTATTAATTTTGCCTATAGTTGTGATGTTAGGAGAAACATAAAATTTTACCTTCCAGTTTTGTTCTTGTTATGAAGACATTTATCACTCCTATATCCAATATTTTTTCTGTTAATTTCATAATTTCACTTTTATATTTAGATATTTTTACATATATTATGTTCTGTGAGGCAGTTTTCTATACCATCTACTAAATAATCTGCCTATTATCTATGGATTTGTGATGTCAACATTATCATATCCCATTTCTAAATCCAATTTCTGGGTTCTTTATCTCTTCTATTGTTCTTTTTGCCTGTTCTTAGATAAATAGCATTTGGTTTCTGTTATTATAACTTTATAATATGTCTTAAAATGTATCAGCATTATTTTTCTTTTGCTATTTTTAGATCTTGTATTTTTCCATATGAGTTTTAGAATAGAATAAAAATTTCAAATTTCTCACACTATCCAGGTTGAATATTAATTACAATTGCATTTGAGTTATAATTTGATTGAGGAGTAGACTGAGAACTTTAAAAGATTGTCGTCTCATCCTTTAACATGGTATAGTACTCCATTTATTCATATCTTCTTTTTATATTTCTTATCAGTTTTTTGTTGTAATGATCTCATGCATTAAGTCAATTACTATTTATGTATATATTTTTGCTTTGATAGTTATTACAGCAGAGAACACTATGTTTATGAGTTAAGTCTGTATTTACAAACTTGGAGAACAATTATGTTATATCTGATGGTATGTCTAATTCTTCTCTGCAAATAATTATATCATTGACATATGATAATTTTTCTCTTTCCTATGTTCTAATTTCTCTTATTGTCTCTCTCTTTCCTTCTTTGTTTTTTGTTTTATGGTATTTCATTTTTAAAGATATATTTATTTTTATTTTAAAGAGAGAGAAAGAAAGTGCAAGCTAGAGGAGGGAGAGAGGGAGAGAGAGAGAAACTTGAGCAGACACAGGGTCTGCTGTGCGTGGAGCTCAACACAGGGTCAGTCTCACGACCGTGAGGTCATGACCTCACTCAAAACCAAGAGCCAGATGCTCAATCAACTGAACCATCCAAGTGTCCCTGGTTTTATGATCCCAACCTTTTGTACTATGTTAAATGCTAGCAATGACAGTCCACATAGTGAGCATCATTACCTTCTTCCTGATTTTAAGGGATGTGCATTATTTCTCTTCTGAATGTGATGTTTGCTCTATAATTTTCTAGAAATCTCAAAAATAAAAAAATGGGTATTGAAATTCATAAAATTATTTTCTTGATATAATCATGTGATTTTTCTTTTTTATTCATTAATTTGGTAAGTTTGATAAATGTGCTGATGTCAACCATCCTTATATTTCTGGAATACACCCTACATGATTAATATTGTCAGCCTGATCCTCTAAAATATAAAAACTGAGCAAATATTAAAGTGCTAACAATTTATTTAGAAGATATCAGTTCAGGACTGTGGGTGGTGTTGGTGAAAAGGAAACTGAGGTCAGGGGAGACACAGTGCATTGAATTGTAAAGCATTCTAGCACTGGCTACTGCCTCGTGATGAACTCTGAGTAGAAACTAGTAGGGTTCTCAGTTGGCCTTTTAATTTAATGTGTATATCTTCTTTGGCAGCGCTACAAAGAGAAATCACATCTCTGAGAGGTCACGTTAGAGAGAAAAGAGGAAGAATTTACCTGCTCAGCACCTTCTGATTCCCCATTTCTCATTGGTTAAGTTTTACTCCATGGAGTTCTAATGTCCTGACACTTTTTGGTGCCATCTGGGCTTTGGTGGCTTCTTAGGAAGGTAGATCTTGTAACCCAGAGTGTGGGGTTACATCCATATCTGAAAGTGGAATAGTGTCCCATCCTTTACCTTAGAACAATAGCACAGGATGATGTGAGACCATGAAACCTCTAAAAATTTCCCTGATAAGGCAGTACTCTAAGTATTTCTGTTTTTCTCCTACTCCCCGAGACACATGTGTCTTGTAGGAAACCTAACATACGTATCAGTTACTACTCACTTGGTTCATAATTGCATTGCATCATCAGTATAGTAAACCCAGTAATGTTCTTTGGAATATCAAAGCAATCAAGGTCCCTAAGAACTATATTATGACTGAGGTCAGATAAGTTAATGTAACTCTGAGACAAAAAGGAGAAATTTAAAGAGGCAGACTTAATGGGCGTGTGATACGAACTATCAGACCCACATCTTTTAAATTTTTTACAAAGACACTAAGCTCTGTAATTCCTCCAGGAAGAAGCAGAATGTAGAAAAAGTAAGTGGTAAGTGGTTCATATAACTGTAGCTGCTGTTGGGAGTCAAGGTAATTGTTAGGAAAAGGCAGAGAGACAAATCACAGCTCACCCATACCCTATTGTGACAATTTTTCAATGTCACAGGCTGCTTGTTTCCCAAATCGTCTATACAATTACAGCAAGTGCAGCTCAGCTTCACTCTTGCCTGCCTCTTTTCCCTTATCCTTATTTCCATTACATATCACAGAGAATTATAAAGTATATCTTTCTACAGTTAATTTGGATTAACGACAGGGATTTAGAGCCAAGAGAAATTCAAGTTGAAGCATTCCTGTTCTTTAGTTAGCTCGTGAGGCATTGTATATGCACTCATCCATCTATTTATTCATTTATTGATCCATTTGTTACACAAATTCTTGTTGAATAAGAACATGTGGCATTCTGGACCTAGATCTCAAGGGAGATAAGAGAAGGAGAAGTAGATACTTCAGCATCAATTGCATAGAATAAACAAGGAAGACTGGAGGGTGCCCTGCAATAAAGGGGGAAAATAAAAAGATATAAAGTATGAGTCCTGGGGAATGCTCAGACTTAGGAGGAAAAGTAAAAAAAAAAGATTATGATTGAAACGGAAACTCATGTGTTGATAAGGGATAGTACTTGTGAAAGATACACGTTGAAGAGCTGAGAACATTTCATCTCTTCAGAGAACCTTGACATTCTCAAAATGTGATCACTAGGCCAGCATTACAATGTCTCACCCTAGCCTTCAGAATTAGATATCTGGAGGGAAGGTCCAGAAATATGTTTCTTAACAAGCTCTCCAGGTGATTCTGATGCACAAGGTTGAGGATCGCTTCTACAACCAACCATTTCCCTTGGCCTATAGGATCATCTGTGGGAATTCTTATTTCCTCAGGGAGACTAACTTGCTGATAAGGGATGAGATATTTTTTTTCCTTCCCAACTCAATGGTTTGTTGTGAATGTACACTTTCCTTGTTAACTAAGGGGAAAACTATCAACCCAAAGTCAGAATTCACCCAGGCAGAAATTAGGTATAATATTTATTATTGTTCTTACCAATTATTGCACCATTAAAGCCTTAAGACATATGAAGAATTCCTTAAATACCTGCTGAATTAGTTCAAATGAGAACAAATCCATTTTGAGGTTTTAACTAGAAAAGTAAAATTCAATAATTTTGTATTAGATTGGAAGATATTCAAACTTAATCTTCTGTATCCATGATCTCCTTTTCCAGTGCATAACAATGAAGAATGAAGCTCAAATGGATGTCCCTAGAGTCCTGTGAGAAAACTCAATGATAAAAGACAAATTAGCTATACAGTGAACCTACTAAAGCAGAAAAACAGCTCAGATATTTTAAAATTATGTTATACAACAAAACAAAAAAATACACAACAAATACTTGTCTGGTTAAACCAGGAATTTGTGCATATATACACCAGTTCTAGAAAACAGAAAACAAATAAATAGTATAAGGGCATATTATAAATATGAAGCATAATAACTCTAGTTGAGTTAATGACTGTGATTAGGTGACCATGGTTATAGTAGGTACTATATGCTGGGCCTTGTTTTAAGACTATTACTGATGTTATCGCACTGAGAACTGAGACATGTTGTGTAGGGGCTCCCCATTTTTACACGCAGGAAATTTGAGAATTAGGGAGAATAAGGGCTTATTCAAAGCCATCAGGTGGTAAGGAGTATAGAGTCAAATCTCCACCTAATCACACCTTAAATCGAAGCCAGTGTAATTTACTGTTGGAGCAAACTACCAAAGATCTGGAGACTTCAGAACTCCCAGTTTCTAATATTTTTATCTTTGGTATGTATACATGATATGAAATTTATGTACTGAAAGAGAGCAAACCCTTGACTCTATCTTATCAGACCTCTTGTAAAAACGCATTTCTAAGTCCTCCAGGTAGCTGTGTTTGAACCCTTCCAGAAGTTACAGAATTTTCTCTCCTGATACCACTTTATTATTATTAATCACATTGTTGGAGATAGATTATGGACTCTTCTCTGAACGCACTGAGAGTCTTATTAATAGGGTACTTCTGGAATGTAAATAGAAGCATGAAAATGCATAGATCTGAATTTTTGTAGGATGTTAAGGCATCGTTGGAAAATATCTCCTTTTCTGCATGTTATCTCTGGTATTTCATGTGTAAAAGTTAATATTATATCTGCAAAGGCAAGCCTTGGAAAAGAAGACAGAGAAAGGTACACAGGGCCATAACATTCTGGTGGCCTTGGTCACCACCCTGTAATTTGGGAGTTGCTTATAGTACCTGTCTTAAAGTACCTGTCTTAAGTAGGTTACAATGAAATAAACAGAGTGACAGTTTGTTGGGGAATAAAAGCTTGGGCAGTGCTGTAACACCCTTAGAACTATGTCTATCACAGAAGTAAGGGTCAATAAATGTTAGTGATCATTGTCGTCATGTTCATCATGAGCACTTCTGTGAAAACACACACAGCCTTCACACAGGCCCACAGTAACCCTCACTCATTCACAGTGGCCAGTTTGATTTTATTGAAATAAATGGTAGTGTCTATCTGGACTGGGGTTTAGTCCTAAGCACTTGTAAACAAGGCCCAAGGGTCTTGTTTGGCCTCAGTGCTTAGACATTTTGACAGACTGTGTAAGTGGCCAGTCTTTCACCAACAAGACAGGATATGTGTGCTATGGGGTGTCACTGTGCTTTAGAAAGTGATGTTCTATGGGGTCAAAAGGGTATTAGCAATACCCTGTTATTAGTATAAGTAAAAGTGTATTGGTAAGAGTGAGGTAAGAGAACTGATATACCAGTCTGTGCTTTTGCAAAGATGGTGTATTTAATCTTGGTGTGATGTATGAACTCTGTCCCCAACAGGTTTATTTTCCTAAACAAATGCCATCTCAAGATATTTTTCAAAGGGCTCATTTCTTTTTCACCCTTTTATGTGGTGTATTTTGATTGCTAAGTTTCTGCCACCTAGTCATCATTCAATCAATGGACATTATCTATTTTATCACTAAAATAAACTTGCTTTTTGCGTGTGTATGAGGGAAAGAAAACCCTTAATTGATAAATAGGTTACAATGACATAAACAGAGTGACAGTTTGTTGGGGAATAAAAACTCAGTCAAGATCTCCGTGTGTCCACCCCAGCTCTAGCTTACAGCGTCCACCTTCCTACAGAAGGTGGACAATGAGGCCTTGGTGGGCATGCCTGGCCTCCTTGGGCCCTTGGGGGCCTCTGTCTTCCTGGCCAGGGATTAAAGCACTATCTTAGACCCACCACCACTAGGAGGAGCAGCAGCTTGTCTTTGGGCACCTCCTTGGCCACATGGGCAACCTTTTTAGGGACATGGTTTTCCTTCTTTTTGGCTGGAGAATCAGCACCATTCTTGCCCTTAGAAACCATGGATTTTGCACTCCAACTCCCAGCTTTTGTTTTCCTGTGGGCCTTACCACCTTGGCTCTTCCTTCTGCCTCTGACCTTTGACTTCCTATTGAGCCTGGTGGCACCTGGGTGGCTCAGTGGGTTAAGCATCTGCCTTAGGCTCAAGTCATGACCTCAGAGTCCTGGGGTGGAGCCCTGCTATCCGCTTCCTGCTCAGCTAAGAGGTTGCTTCTCCTTCTCCCTCTGCCCCTCCCCCTGCTTGTGCTCTTTCTCTTTCCCTGTCAGATAAATAAATAAAATCTTAAAAAAAAAATCTTAAAAAAAACTCTAAGGGTTTACTCTTAGAAGGGTATCTTCATTTTATACCCCTGATGCAGAATACAGGGTAACCTGCTGTGTTGCCAGGAGTAGTTCCTATGCCAAAATTTCCTTTGAAGACAGTGCTTGCCAGAGAGAAATGAAAACAAAAACAAAACAAACATGTCTGGACTCTGGCCCTGAGTGCAGGTATCATGCATAGAAAGGTTTATATCTTCACCTGAACTCCCCATTGGTGAGTGAATGTGATTGCTCAACCCCGATGTTAATCATGAGTGCAGGGCTGTGTGCCTGTGTCTAAACACCACAATGGAAAGTGGAACTAGGATAATAGGATTTCTGTCAGCGATTGAACTAAATGACACAGGCCAGTGGTTCCTCTTTGTTAGAACTGGGGCCAGGAGGAGCTGAATGACCCTAACCAGGGAAGGTGGCGCCAGGGAGTCTAGGCAGTCCTGCAGGACTGGACAGAAACCAGGGAACTGAAGGGAAAAAGCATGACATGGGAGGTGATCCTGCAGCGAGCAGGGCTTTTTGGTCATTTAAACCTATTTCTAATATAAAACAACCAATCCTATGACTGGGGCTGGGAGAGAGAATAGGCGTAGGCTGAGTTTTAGCAGCAAAGGAAAACCACAAGGTGTGTCCATGCTCTTGGTCATCACTTCTAGCTCACCGAGCTTGATCTATGTGTCAATGCTTTACATAAACTATCAAACTGAATCCATTTAAAACCACCCAGAGGTAAGATTTATTATCATCCCCATTCTATAGAGGAGGAAATTGAGGTTTAGAGGAATTGAATATTTCATAAAAAGTTACCCCACAAATAAGAGGCAAATTAAGGATTTGAAGCCAGGTCTTTTTGTTGTCATAGGTGATAGTCTCAAGAACTCAGGTGAGGAGAACCTGGGTGGCTCAGTCGTTAAGCATCTGCCTTTGGCTCAGGATATGATCCTAGGTTCCCGGGATCAAGCCCCGCATCAGACTCCTTTCTTGGTGGGAAGCCTGCTTCTCCCTCTCCCACTCCCCCTATTTGTGTTCCTGATCTCTCTCTTTCTCTCTCTGTAAAATAAATAAATAAAATCTTAAAAAACAACAACAACATCAATCCAAAACCCTTCAGGTTACTCCAAGTACTTTCAGGTCAGGGCAGGATGGCAGAGCTCTGTGAATGGCCAGAAGAAGAACCCTCCCAAGTAGGAGGCAATAATAATCACATAGCTGTTGGCCCCAGTGACTTAGAAAATAGTGAAAAAGTTTGCAACATCTCTTATGTGGGGCTGGCATCAGGTCATCATAAGAAGCAAGGACTGCTAAGTTGCAATGGGGAGTCCTAGAGGCATAGTCTTATGCCCCACTGCCTCCTGTAAGATGGGGACACAACCTCACTCATCATCCTTCCTTAGAGCATTCTGGATCATATTGTGAAGAAGCAGCACAACTAGGATCACTAAACTTGAGCCAGAGACTCACTAGCAGCTTATAAATCTCCATCAGATAATGGTGTCTTCAAAAGCAAATAAAAATATCTCAATATAATGTGGAGATGCTTATACAATTGGGCAACAAAACAAACATTTGTCTTGGTGGTTTATGGGGAGACAACAAAGGATAGTGCTCGTGTGCTGGAATCAGATTGTTGGGGACTGAAATCCTGGCTCTACTACTCTACAACACTTGGCAAGTCATTACTCAAAGACTAAGTTTCCTCGTCTGTGAAACAGATATTAATATACCCACTTCATTGGTTTGTTAAATATCTTTAGAGTTGAATGAAAAAATCTATTGCAAAAATTCACCAATTGTTAGCAGAGGGGATAATCATGATACTTGGTAGAGATTTTTACAGCACCTGGAGAAAGGCAACCAAGCCAGAAGAAGGGGAGAGCAATGGTGTGTTCTTAAATGGGGATCAGGGCTCTACTTGTTCCTGGTTTTTGCTTTTCTATGTCCCTCTCCTACTATTTTAGTCACTGGTTTCCTCCCTGGTCCCTCCTTAGGAACTTTAAAAATTTTTTTCTATTGATGAATTAATCAGTTCATTCATACATTCCTCATTTAGTCATTTAACAAAGTTGTTGAGCATCAGTCCTCTTGGAAGATGCAGGGCTAGTAGCATGATAGGTTCACTTCTAAAGACACAAGTACAACTTGTGCACTAACATCTATGGTTTTGGAAGATCTGTCATACACCTTGTCAAGTTTGGATGCCATAAGAATCTGGGTAGGTCTCATTCCTATTTGCATATAAGAAAATTAAGGCTAGTTACCACATAACTATTAACAAGAATTTCTTGGGTAGGGACTTACTCTTACTCCATTGAACAATGTCCAAGTGTTTTTCAAGTAGCAGCCATATTAAGCTATGTGTGGCATGTTCTATAAGAAAACTGTAGCAATGACATGAATGGAGCTAGAGAGTAAAATGCTAAGTGAAATGTGTCAGGTAGAGACAGAAAAATACCATATGATTTCACTCATAAGTGGAATTTAAGAAACTAAACAAATGAGCAAAGGGAAAGAGAGAGAGGCAAACCAAGGAATTCATTTATTCATTCATTCATTCATTCATAGAGTGTAAGTGGAGAGGGGCAAAAAGAGAGAGAGAATCTTAAGCAGGCTCCATGCCATGTGGAATACAACATGGGGCTCAATTTGATGATCCTGAGATCACAACCTGAGCTAAAATCAAGGATTGGATGCTTAACCCATGAGCCACCTAGGTGCCCAAGAAATTCTTAACTATAGAGAAAAAAAATGATGGTTACCAGAGGGGAGGTGGGTGGGAGGATGGGTGAAATAGGCGATGAGGATTAAGGAAGGCACTTGTCATGATGAGCACTGGGTGATGTATGGAAGTGCTGAATCACCATATCCTACACCTGAAACTAATGTAACACTGTACCCTAACTATACTAGAATTAAAATTAAAAAAACAAAACAAAACAAAACTGTAAACTTGGTATTGAGTTTAAGGTAGAGAAAAAAATTCTCATCAGGATGAAATAATCCCTGAAAGCTTAATTGAGAAGGTGGAACTGAAACTATAATTTGAAGGAAGAGAAGAAAAATTTTTTTTCTCTGATCTGAAAAACATAAACCCGTAAGTCTGGTACCTGAACCAAATTTAAATGACATATAAAAAAACAGGTGATTGTTCATTGTGCCAGAGAGATTATGTGTCCCATTTCTGATAAATAGATGAAACTCAATATAATTATTAGCCAGCCTCTGTTTAGTTGCTTGCTTATTGCTATTTAAGCAGTCAAGTTTTAAATAAAACATGGAAAGAGAAATGCCAAGTACTACCAAAAGAAATAAATCAAATTTAATTAGTTTCCAGGTATACACTTCTTATTTAGGCCCCCAGCTGGCTTTCTCTCTTGCCCCTGTCAATGTGAAGGATGGGGAATGACCAAGTTAACACAGATACTCTGAGGGCAAAGACAAACAGGTGTACTTCCCAGAGTTGTGAGAAAAAAAAAAAAAGTTTTGCTGATGGTTTATAAAATTAGACTTTTATGTATTTTAAGGGAGTGGGTGCAGTTTCCTATAATGCTTATTCTGAAGTAATCAGGAAAATAATTAGCTACTTTACATAATTATTATCAGTTGATGATATAATTGTGTAGTAATAGAAAGAATGACATTGATTATTACCCCATGAATGAAAAACACATTTTTCTCTAAATTAGTTTCACTCAAAGCAGAAGAAAACACAAAACACATAGCTGAAATGGGACATAATGTTAGAAACATTTTAATTCATGTCACTCTTTGATGTTTAAAAATCTCAAATCAGCTCATTCACATTGTATAAGTTATGATGACAGACCAAGAGCATCTTCCTCACTTTGTGTGTGCAAGATACACAAAAATATGGGAGAAAACAAATCTTCTATTGAATAAATTTACCCTTACTTCTTTATAAAACTGAAGATGACAAGAATTCACCTTCAACAAAATATATACTTAGTGGGCATAAATATGTTTTTAATTCATAAAATGGGCAAAAGACTCTTTTATCTTGTTTGTTTTTGAACATTGCTTAGTACTGCATATTTTCCCCCAGGTTTTTTATCTGCAAAATGCAGTGGCTCATTTGCATATTTCTAGTCTCATGAAAATTTAAGGTTACAGGACCTAAGTGAGTAATATTCTATTTAACTTGACATTCAGGCTGTAAACAGCCCCTGGATCTAACAAATTTTTGGTTTATTTTCCTATCTTTTTTAGTTATATGAGGGACTAAAATTTTATATTCAATTGGAAAGCTTTGTAGCAAGTCAGGTAATTAAGATAAATAAGGTAGACCATTATGGTGATTTTTTAAAACAAAATATGCACTTTTGTTTGTATTGTTTTGGTATTAATATGTTCTCTCAAATTCTTCTTTAAAATAGAACAATTTTAAGACACTTCTACCTATGTAATAACCTGGAGAATTTCCAAGTAAAAGTTTATTCTTTTAATTCTGGGTTTCCCATGTATTTGTGCAGTGCATAACTGCAAACTATAAACAAGGTAAAATGAGGTGGTGTCCAGACCAACTGGAGCCAAGGCAGATTAATTATGATTAAACAGAGCTGAATTTTTATTTTGCAGGAAAAAATATTCTAATGATGAAACCCAGGAACAGGATAGTTGATGAGGTACTTATAAGTTCATGATTAGAGGTGAGGGGAGGACAGCAAAGGAAAGAGGGGAGAGGAAATAAAAAAAGAGGAGCCACATTCTAGGATCCAAATGTGAGTTGGTGAGATCAGGAAATGAAGTAGTTGTCAGTAGTTGTTATTGCATCTTTGCAAATAGACCAGAGCCCAACAATGAGGGATGGGAGGACAGGGCTAGAAGCATCTGAGATGAAGACCCCAGACACCAGCGTGCAATGAGGTTATACACAGTTCCACTGACATGGCTGCGAGAAGAGATGCAGTGTAAAACTCTATACCTGGGTTTGTATTTGAAACCTTGTTTTGTATTCATCCTTTTTTAAGAACTGCAAAAAATTTCAAAAAGTGATACATGCAGATAGTCAATAATGCTATCAAGTATTTCTGGTTCTATACCTTCTGAGTAAGCTTTGGATTCCTTAGGTGAGGTCACATAACTAGTCCTGGCCAATAAGTCATAAACAGAAGAGTCATGCATACATTCTAGGCTGAGCCATTAACTGCTGGTTCAAGACCTCCCAGAAGTCTCCCTTCCCTCTGCAACAGTGACCTGCTCTATTAACCTTGGTTCCTGAGATAGCAAGGTCACCAGTCTCCCTCCTATATGCAGTGGATATGTAATGTGACTTATAAATAAATCTTTGCTATTTTAAGCCACTGAAATCTTGGGGTTTGTTCTTAGCAGCATAACCTAGGTTATTTCAAACAGAAATATGCCCCTAATTATGTTTTTGGATTTTCCAGTTCTAGGTCACTCAGAGCCCAGCAAGTTGATACAATACAGGTAGAGTGACTTGGGACACTGGGCCAGAAACTTGGAAAAGATCTTAGCTCTTCAGATCTCAAGGGAACTTGGGGAGATCTGCAAGATAAAAGCACAGTGAATTATTACGAAAGGAAAAGTAAAACAGTGATGATCAATAAGGGAGTATCTGATAGTACAGCAACTGCATTTTTGGCTCTAGCATCTTCTTTAGACCAATGTTTCTTAAAGAGATGACCCTATATCAGTTACCTCACTATCGCTGGGGGAAAGGGGCTGACAAAATGAATAAATGGATCTACTAAATAATAATACCTAGGAGCGCCTGGGTGGCTCAGTGGGTTAAAGCCTCTGCCTCCGGCTTGGGTCATGATCCCAGGGTCCTGGGATCGAGCTCTGCATCGGGCTCTCCGCTTAGCGAGGAGCCTGCTTCCCCTCCTCTCTCTCTGCCTGCCTCTCTGCCTACTTGTGATCTCTGTCTGTCAAATAAATAAATAAAATCTTTAAAAAATAATAATAATACCTAGGTAATTCAGATGAACACAAGAAGATTCTATTTCCCACTAAGAAGGACATGACACCTTTGTCCAGGAGTCTAAAACTGAATTGGGCAGAGAGAAGTACAATAAATTATTCAATAAGTACATATATGAAATAGAGTTTAAAATATAGGCAACGAAAAAAATAATTTCTGGAAGCATTCCTTATCTTGAAGTTTTTAGGTTTCAACATGCCAGGAGAGGAAAAAGGTCAAATGTGACAAAAAGAATAGTTAAATAAGGTAATCTTTGAGTAAAAAAAAAGAAAAAAAAAGATTGTGGCCATTGCTGTTATGAACATTGGATAAAGAGGATATGGTTCATATATACAATGGAATATTATGCCTCCATCTGAAAGGATGAATACCCAACTTTTGTATCAACATGGACGGGGACTGGAGGAGATTATGCTGAGTGACATAAATCAACCAGAGAAAGTCAATTATCATATGATTTCACTTACTTTTGGAGCATAAGGAATACCATGGAGGCCATTAGGAGGAGAGGAAAAGTGAACTGGGGGAAGTTGGAGGTGGAGACAAAGCATGAGAGGCTCTGAACTCCGAGAAACAAACCAAGGGTTTTGGAAAGGGGGAGGGAATGGATGAGCCTGGTGGTGGGTATTAAGGAGGGCACGTATTGCGTGGAGCACTGGGTGTGGTGCATAAACAATGAGTCTTGGAACACTGAAAAAATAAAATAAAATTTAATAAAAAAAAAGAAAAAAGAAAAAAAAGAGAGAGAATTTTATGGGAACACAAAGGAAGGGATACTTATTTCAAATTAAGAGACTAGGGGTGCCTGGGTGGCTTAGTGGGTTAAAGTCTCTGCCTTCGGCTCAGGTCATGATCCCAGAGCCCTGGGATCAAGCCCCAAGCTGGGCTCTCTGCTCAGCAGGGAGCTTGCTTCCTCCTCTCTCTCTGTCTGCCTTGCTGCCTACTTGTGATCTGTGTCTGTCAAATAAATAAATAAAATCTTAAAAAAAAGAAACAACCAGGGGCGCCTGGGTGGCTCAGTGGGTTAAAGCCTCTGCTTTCGGCTCAGGTCATGATCCCAGGGTCCTGGGATTGAGCCCCACATCGGGCTCTCTGCTCAGCAGGGAGCCTACTTCCCCTCCTCTCTCTCTGCCTGCCTCTCTGCCTACTTATGATCTCTGTCTGTCAAATAAATAAATAAAATCTTAAAAAAAAAAAACAACAAATTAAGAGGCTATATTAAATTTTATTAAAAAGGATCTTTAAGGGGCACCTGGGTGGCTCAGTGGGTTAAAGACTCTGCCTTTGGCTCAGGTCATGATCCCAGGGTCCTGGGATTGAGCCCCACATCGGGCTCTCTGCTCAGTGGGGAGCCTGCTTCCCCCTTTCTCTCTGTCTGCCTCTCTGCCTACTTGTGATCTCTGTCTGTCAAAAAAAAAAAAAAAAAAAGATCTTTAAGGTGAGCTTTTTAGAAGAGTATACTGTGGGAAGAGAAGGTATTCTGAGAGGAGAAAATAATATAATTAAAGGCACAAAGGTGGTAAAAAGTTGCACAGAGTAACCTCCTAAGCCATTGGCTTCCAAATATTTCACAGTTATGCCGTGCTTGCTATCAACAGGTAGCTTATGTTAAAAGTCTCCTGGATCCCAGAGATAAGGATTTTGGATTAATGGTTGAAGTTGGTCCCAGGGAATTATACTTTTGAAAACTCATCATATCCGTCAGGAAACTTTGTTGCAAGGGGTAGAATCTACTCCAGAGGCATTAAGAAGAAATTTATTTGAGAAAAACCTCTGTAAATAAGCATTATTCATAGCAGCCTGAAAGTGAAAACAATCCAAATGTCCAACAACTGTTAGATGAATAAACAGAAAGCCATGCAATGGAATATCACTTACTGAAAAGACCCAGAGTAGTGATACATGTTACAACATGGGTAACTTCAAACATTAGTGAACAAACATTAGTGGGAAAAAGCCAGATGCCAACAACCACATATTACATGATTGCATTACATGAAATATCCAAAAAAAGTAAATCTATGTAATCCAGAAAGAAAGGAAATTAATAGTTGTCTATGGCTGAGTGTTAGAACCAGGATTCACTACAGACATAAGGGATTCGGAGAGAAATGTTCAAAAATTGGATTATGGTGACTGATGCACACACATCTCTGTTAAACTTAAAATGGTAAATATTATGACATGTAGATTTTGCCTCAAAAAACTGTTTTAAAACTACTCTGATACTCACAGCATTGCAGCTCAGAGGGAGCCTGCCCAAACCCTTCAAACTATATAGCACAGAAATGCCACCAGCACCATGTTGCCCTAGACACTCTAACTGCACTAGCACCAGGCCTCTCACTGATACTTGGGTGTTCCAGACAGGCCTCTCTGAAACCCTAATGCAGAGCTGAGGGTGGGTGTGGCACTCAGCAGCACCAAGGTGGCCGTGAGGGAGCCTGGGAACATGAGTGTCTGATATTGGTTAGTTCTGTACAGGCAAGGAGCATCTATATCCCAGCAAAGCTCATCTGTAGAAAATTTCTAATCATAGCAAGGATCCTTAGAAGTGAGGCAACCAAACTCCTCATGAGATTCTGATAGACAGCCAGCTTTAGGAATCAATATATCATATGGTAAGTTCCTCTGGGGGTGTATTTTCTGATATTTGGTTTTTTACCCATGGAGCCGATGTGGCTGGAACATAGCTAGAAGAGGAGGGCATTAGGGAAAAGGTAGAGTGCACGTAGGGGCAACTCCAAAGCGAGAGGGCAAGCTTCGTAAGTGGTGAAGGAGCCGACAAGTAGGATGCCTCTGGTGTCTCTTCATAGTACCTGCTTAACATTTATGAAAGAATAGCACACTCTTCCAGAGGACAAACCTCCCAAACCCAACACACTAGAGGCTCAAGTTTTCAGAACACTTCCATCATTGAAGACTATAAGTCAGAAAGATTGAAATGTGACAAATTTTAGAAAGGAAAATGACAAAATCACAGCAAAAAAAACCCCCAAAAACCCCAAAAACCAAATACCACATTGTAAATAGGTAACAGAAATTCCATACATGTGCAAATAAATGGTATTTTATATGACCATCCATACTTTATGTAATGAACATTTAACCATGAGTACCCAAGACTCAAGAAATGTGATCATCTTTGTAGGTTTAGCACCGTCATTCTTTTTAATAACAATGGCTTTCTCGTGTGACTTCTACGTGACACTGAACCACATTTATGACAGAAAACTATATTCACATCAACTGTTTTGGTCTTCTTTTTAAAAAGTAATGAGATTAGACATCATAGAGATGGGGACTTGAATTCTGCTGGACTTGAGACTGGGTAGAATTTTGATGAGGAAAAGTGGAGAAGAAAGGAATCTGAACAATGGAGTTCACTCATGTAAATGCACGAGGAGGGTGCAGAGCAAGTGAAGAAATAGCAAATAGCCTTGCAGTCACATTTTCTCTCCCTTTTAAAGGTATCAAAGTCATTTTTTTAAAGATGTCTTCAGTACCTAACATCCTAAGTGCCTCTGAATGCATCATTGTTTATATTTATTCCACTTATTGCATATCAGAGCTACTCTGACACCTACATTTCTTATAATCTTTATTTCAAAGCATTTGACATCCTAGTTGGTATTGAATACTTGAAATAACATGCATTATTCTAGAATGCAGTGAAAGAGAGAGAGAAGAAATATGCATCCAAATTACCAGGGAAAGTATATAATATGCTTTCCTCGTACAGCCTGGAAATGAAAACCAAATTTTCCTGACTATGAATGTGAAAGTCCTAGAAGATTCAGTAGTTACTTTTAAGACTGAGAAAAGAGATGTTTAAGCTGGAAATGATGAAAGGCTTTTTAATTAAAGTCTCATGAAAGATGGCTCTGCAATTTACTCTATTTTCATCACACACTCCTTCCTAACTTCAGTAAATCCTGGGGAGGTTGTGAAGCCAAGTGCTCCACTCCTTGTGCCAATCTTGGTTGCTAAATGTTTCCCATTCATTATAATGCATTGTCTGTAAGAGTCGTCCAATTTCTCTATGTCCTTTCTACTCTTTGGACTGCAATGATTGTGAATGGCCTGGATAATAGTGCCTAGTTTCCCTCTCCCTCTCTGTCCTACTTTCAAAGATAACAGTTGCTTGTTACCATCATAAACAGGGATGGCATGCAAACACAAGAGAGCTTTTCGATATGCCATTTATTTCACCCAGAAGGGTAGACAGCCTCCATGCACCCCATTTCAGCAAAGGACTCATGGTATTTGATTGACAAGAAACTGCTTTTCAAATCACACAGAATTCAGGAGATGGTTCCCAACCCAAGATTGGGTATGATGCTGTTATGGCTGCAGAAATACAGTTATTTATACTGCATATTAAAGTCTATGGCAGCACTTATGGCCTGGTGTCAAAACAGCAGGGAGGATAGATATGTTAATTATCTTGATCTCAGTAATTATTCCATAATATGTGTGTGTGTGTATAAAAAATATATATACATATACATACATATGTATATTTCAAATCATCACATTGTACATTTAAATAAATAAAACTATATTGTCAATTATTCCTTAACAAGGTGAAAAAAAAAAGATAGCAGGGGGCAAATAGCTCAGGAATGTTTCTTTTGTAATCATTTGTTTATGTACCATGTTATGTGATGGAAAATTCGGAAGTAAAAATGTACACCTATAGACATCTCTTATTGCCTTCCATCTCT
This sequence comes from Martes martes, assembly GCF_963455335.1. Classification (NCBI taxonomy): domain Eukaryota; kingdom Metazoa; phylum Chordata; class Mammalia; order Carnivora; family Mustelidae; genus Martes; species Martes martes. Next base: position 94,052,617 of record NC_137896.1, on the reverse strand, counting down.
TACACCAAACCCCCCTTAGAACATACATATTCTGGTTTCTGCATAGAAGTTCATGGTCCCTCCTTCTCATCTTTTATCCCTACAATAATTCTCCCTACATTTAAATTCTATCCATTCTTTGAGGTCCATCCTAAAACCCAACCTCTCCAATCAATTTTGTTCCTTACTGCCACAGACCTTATAGAGTGTACAGATATCATCAATTTGGCATCTGCATGTGCTTTATCTTAGTTATATCATTATCTAACGATTTTAGGTGAATTATCCTTATCTCCTAAGCATTAATGAATATGCGGTTCAGGAAGGAACTCTGTCTTCTACTGCTTTTATTCCCATAGCTAGACTTACCAAAGGAGATTCACAGTATTTGTTGATACTCTGGTATCTCACTTTTCAAAATAGAAAAACTCATCATATTAGAGTTAGGAAGTTAAGTGCAATTTCTCATTTAATGTGTTATTTTTCTTTTCATCTCTATGACATCTGAGACAGGTGGTCCCTCCAGACTCTGCTTGAACATTTCCAAGGAAAAGAAGTTTATTAAACTTCAAGACAGTTCATTTCATTTTTGGACAGCTTTAAATGCTATAAAATTCTTTCTAATTGTGGCCTAAGATCCTCTTCAGTAACTTCTATTCATTGGCCTAATTCTGCTTTGAGAAATGATGTAAGTTCCATCCTCCTTTTCATAACATTCTTACATAGTTGAAAGCAAACAAGCATGCATCGCTAGGAGTTTAATCAAAAGAAACTACCAGCACAAGAAGAAGCAATTATCTCTGCTACTGGCAACTCGAACTCATCACTTCCACTAAAGGGAAACTTCAGCTCAAACCTAAAGATGCTTGCTGAGTAGCTTATTATGACCTAGAGGGCTTCAAACCCTGGATGGTCCCCTGTTTAGAGACACAGAGAAGTCACATACTTGCTGGAGCCTCAAAATATAAAGGAACCTTAGTATTTCTCAACTGAAGTTTGAACTTCTTTTACAGAATGTCTCTGATGTAGTTTTTTTCTGCTTGACTTAGAAATCTTTACTGATGCATAAGCAGCAACGGTATTGATTTAAAAAGCAGGTAATGCAGTGAAGCCATGGAATTAAATGGTTAGATGCAGCCCAGGGTCATGTGATCAACTGAATCAAATCTATGAAGAAGCAAAGACATCAATGAAGACTGTAAAAATTAAAATATGACTTATATCAAAGGTAAAATGTTGTTTTCATTAACTAAGGGCATGTTGAGGTGTGTTGAAAGAACACTGGCATGACATCTATGAGATTTGGTCTGTTGGCTTAGTTTTGCTTATTAGTTTACATAATCCATGATTAGGTACACGGATTTCAGTTTCTTCAATTACAAATGGAGGAAGCTGGAATGGGTGAATACCAAGGCTGTGTGAAACTCAAACTTACCCTGTTGGTGACCACTCTTTTGAGTTCTATGTCTTTGGGTTTCTTGGAAAAGTTCTTCAACATCCTACCAAAAAGAAATAAAGCAAAATATCAATCATTGCTTTCATTGATATTATCAATTTGTCCTTGAAAAATTCTACGTAAGCCAAATAAGATCATTTATCATGATCAACTATCTCCCATGCTTGTATTTCCCAAATTCTAGAATTTTAAATTCTTGTAATTTCCCAAATGACCTAGTGTCCCCCACTTTGGCCTGATACCTGTGCCAGCCTCTATACAGTGTATTTCGTACATAATTTGAATTCACAGGGGTTTTAGAGACTGAACTCCCTTATCTTATAATTCAGGTATACTGAGTTCTAGTTCAGACTCTTCCACTATCCCATCACTCAACAAAGCAATTTACACAAAAGAGTGAATTCTTTCATAATATTAAAAACTACCTTCTCATTTACCTGTTTTATATACTAGATAATTCTTACTCTGGATAACCAACTCCACATCTCTGAAGCCATGTCTAATTGCAATTATCCGGGTGTGATAAGCCTTTAAAATCTTGCTTTTCCTATAGTTGCTTGCTTAATTGAAGGGAAGGAAAAATAAAAACCCCGATGGAAGGGTAATCAAAGCTTGAAATATGCATTTAAACTGCTTAGGGTAACTGAATTCACAAACTAATTACTGGTTCATCATCTGGCCTGTGCTGTATGATTCCGGATTGTAAGGAGCTGCCACATATGATTGTATCTCTTTGTGCCCAAGTTGGTGTGACAGGCAAATGTGTGCCAAGACCACAGCATTTTCCATTTTCATAAAGTACAAGAGGCACAGGCATACAGGGCAGAGTAATGCTTTTGCCTTCAGGGTAATAATGGTGAAACCTCTTGTCCCTGAACAACCTGAGACAACTTGCTCGTTTTCAGTCATGACAAACAGAAAATAACATAAATTTCTCAGCCTTACTGCAATTTTATTCTCTGCAATAGCTGTTTCTCTAAACGAGATTCTCAGGAACAAGTGCCTGGGAGGGACTTTATAATACTTTCACTCTATATCATTTTACAACAAAATTTCTGTCCAGTTCTGAGATTATGAGACGTTGTTTAGTAATTTCCCTGTGGAGAGAACAAAGTGATGTAATAAAATTGTAGCAGTACGTATTATCAACAACATTAATGGAACTGTACCAATTGTGAAAATAAAGGACACTCAGGTGCCGGGGGATCTATGAAACTGGAGATTCCAAGGACCAGTATAGATAAATTATAGGGTTGAGCTGATGTTTACTTTGGATGCTGAGTTGGGAATGGGATTGGAGGAAGCTATCTGCTTCCTTTCTCAGATCCATCTTTTTCCTTCTTCCCTGCCTCTTCTCATCTTCGGTCTCCAGAAATATAAGAGGCAAAAAGGCAAAAAGGCCAAAAAAAAAAAAAAAAAAAGATTGAAATCTAGGATAATGAATCCTGTGACAGGACGAACACTTTCTGTAAATCAAACACTTGAGTATTTCTACATGTGTGATTCAGCCATTCCACTGCAAGGTCTTAGCTCAAGCAAATTATTTATAGAAGTATCTTAACCACAAAGGTATTTTTTAATTCAATTCAACAAATATGTTAGGAAAACCCACTCTGTGTCTGTTAGTAACTGGTTAGGTATTGAAATTTTTTTTTAAGTCAGCTAAGTAGATGTGGGTGTATAGAAGCAAGGAATAGGTATTTACACAGTCTTACAGCTTATAAGAGAGGCCCTTTAGGTGCTATGGGTACTTAGAGGGTGGCACTTAGCAAAAACCAAGGGGATGAGTGTGTAGTAGAGATTTCGTGATACTGTGATTTATAATGAGAAATACATATTTGGTCTTCATCCCCTTTTCTGTGTCAGTGCTCTTATAACCTTTGGAATTTCCTAAGTGATGAGAGCCATAAAAACACCTTTTGCTATGTTAATGAGTTAACTTTTGGAAAGCACCTCAGGATGGGGGATGGTTGCCAGAGGATCCAATCTAGCAGATATAAAGAAGCTCTGAGGAGCTGTACAAAATGAAAGACTTATTGGCAGAAGGGAGTGGTGTTACAGAACAAAATTCAACTGAGTAAATTTAAAGATCTAATTGGCTTTCTTCAATGATTCATGAATTAGGCAGCATCTTATCTAGCAAATAAAAAGGATCCCTGAGAAACTGTATAAAATGGAAGATTTTTAAGGGCTGCAAGTGGGTAACACAAGAAAGTCATAAGATTATTTCAGGCAAGGTGACCTCCCTTTGGGGGAAGGGTGGAGGTCTATCATACAGATTACCTCACTGGCGTTGATCAGATAATTCCAGATGGACCGATTAAAGGTCATAGTCCACCTGGGAGTAGGCAAAACTGTCATTCAGTCTCTTTGCTGTCTTGGGGGCAAGTAACTCCATTTTGGGCCTGTTCTGTTCTAACAGTGGGAACAAGGAGGTTATTCTAGGCAAAAAAAAAAAGGGGGTCGGTTATTGCAAAGTTACTTCCTTTTAGGGGATGGCAGCGGTTCACCAGGCAGACACCTAACTAGTGCTTATTGGGAGATTCCTGATTGGTTTAAGATTCCACTTCTGAGAGCATCAAAACTGTAATAAGTTAAGTCTGGTGACATGGGACTTAGCATAAGTGATTCTATTTTGAGCAGTTGTCATGTTTTGTTTATTTTTTTTAGCAATCCTTTTATAATAAGTTGATCTAGAAAGCAAAATGTTTCTCTAAGTTCTATGAGCTGCTCTAGCAAATTAATAAAACTGGAGGAAGGTTGTTGGAATCTCATATCTATAGCAGAGGTCAGAAGCACAAGTGATGACCTAGACTTGTAACGGCTGTCTGAAGCGGGGACTGGGCAGATATGTGAGACTGAACCCCTAGCTTGTGGGATCCTGGTAGATAGTGTTGGAAATGAGGTGAATTATAGGACAGCCAACTAGTGTGGGAGAACTGCTGGTACGGAATCACCCCCATATGCATGTACACATTGGATTTGGGTCCAGAAATCTTAGGCTTCCTGCAAATTTCCAGATATGTTTTAACTCAAATAACTAACTAGTAGATAGTTATATGTCCATATAACAGAATATTATACACCCATGATTCATGTAGTTATCTGTTTATTCCCATGGAGTCATAATATATTGTTATGTGAGAAAAAACAAACAAACAAAAAACAAGCCAGCATAAGGTATGTGCAGTGGGATCCATTTTTGTACAAGATAGAACATATTCATGTATAGTTAAATATATATGGAAAAATTCCTGTTTAACAACAGCCATCTTGGCACTCATTTTTCACTTTTTGCCTATCTGTACTTAAATAGATGTAAAACTAATCTGTATTACTTCTGTAATTAAAAGCAAAGAAAAGGATGCTTATGAATGAGACAACTAGCATAGTAAATCAAGTGGAGCAGATGCTGGGACGTTGAGACATGTGGCATCTGGTCGTCCTAAACACCTCTGCTGCTGTGGGCAAGGGTGCTTCATCAGCTCCACAATGCAAGTCAAAGTCAGTATTAGAATTGAATCCAGGTATGCCTGACTCTAAAGCTTGAGCTTTACCTGAGCTATGCTTGAGTCTTTCTAAAAATGATACTATGTTGTTATCTACAGCTGTCCTGATTGCTGATTCAGATGAGAATGAAATAGTAAAGAGAATTCAAAATGAGTCCCAGCAGCAAACAAGTTACAAGCTATGAAAACTGCAGGGAATATGCATGTTGGATGGTCCATAAATGAGTAACTCTATTATGCTGGGAATCGTCACCTCATTATAAATGTCTCCATTCTAATCGCCAACCCTCGTTCCCTCTTAATAATTCAAGCATTAAAAATGTTTATTGGATTGCAAATTGGCACACAGGTCATGAGTCTGACTTCACAACTGTTATATTCAGAATTGGAATGGAAATAATCTTTTTCTGCTCCTAGTCAAGTCACTCATTTGTACTACCCAAATATGCCTAATGGGAAGGAGAGACGTACTTGATGGGAGGGAAAAAAAAATCTTATGAAGTTAACATTTGTAGTGCAATCAAATTAAATTTCCATTGGATTTCGGTTTAAAATGGTGCTTGGCTAGTTGCCACTGATGCATCATCTCCCATATTTCTACTAAAATAACAATGAAGACATAGAAAAAGAAAGAATATACATCGTCTCCAGAAACTAAAACTTAAAAAGAGCCTATTGCCAGAATCAGATGTAAACCAAAAATGAAAGACCAAAGACGCACGATGGGGAAACATTAGTCTAACGATGCTTATACCTAGGAAATTGAGTAAACCTCTCCCCCTAGATAGAAATATGGAAATACTTTATTCCTTCCTACACTGTCAATCTGTAAATCAGAGTGTTCAAGTTTGTAACAAAGTAAAAATGCAGCCACCTCTTTATTGTATGCATGTGCATACAATATTATTTTTATAGCAGTCAAAATACTGAATCGATGCCTCTTTGCAGCTCCTTCTATATTCCTTCAGAAATGTTAATTCCAGAAAACAAGAGGGCCAGAAACAGGAAAATGTATGCAGTTTTATGCATTGGGTCCCCACACAAGATTTTATTTGAATAAGTAGTCTTCCCACCATTTCTGTTGCTGCTGCTGCTCCTGGTAATGATTATCAATAACCAGGGATCTGACAAGTGGAGAAAGCAGCACGTCCTATTGTAAGCATTAGATAGTCCCCATTGAAGTCTGCAAAATAAGATGAAGAACACGACTGAATAAGATAAACTCTGAGGGTCTGTCTTGCTTTTAGATTCAGCCAGAAGACATTCATAACAGCTTGCTGTGGCCAGCCGCTTCTGAGGATGTTCATTCCGGACTTCAAGGGCACACTTGTGCTGGCACTGAGCTTGAATCTGTGTGGCCTCAGGGAAGCTATTCAACTTCTCTGAGTCTCAGCTTCCCCATTTGTAAGATGGAGAGTATTACACTCTTTCCACAGGTTAGTATAAGAATTAAATACGATAATGGGTGTGATCGGACTCTATAAAGCAAATGTAAGAGCTTGCTATGATTATGTGCCTTCTTTTCTTCTATGTACATAGTTTGCTTTGCAAAACAGCCCTGCTTTGATGATTGTTCCCTCCTTTTGTTTCCCTTCTGAAGCCCACTGCTCTGTGCTTACTGAGTCTCCAGACATGCAAACGGAGGTAACAGTAGCCAGGTTAAGTTCTACGATGATTTTGGTATTCTTCTACAGATGGAGCATGTTTTTCCTTTTCAGGTGTCAATCACCTGTTTTAATAGCATTCTACGTGTTTCAGTAGGAATATCTACCATGATGTGTAAGGTCTTTGACTGCTTATGTGCTTTGCACAGATCCAAATGCAGAAGTAGGCTTAATAGATAAATCTGATAAAAATTTCTCCAATGATGAAGGTGCAGTCCTTAGGCAGAAGATACCATAAAAGTCTCAAGCCCATATTTGGTTTTGATATGTGATAGATAAAAAGGAAAACGTAAGTACACTATAATGAAGTATTTGCTATTCTAATTCAAAGTGCTAACCATTATAACAATTTATTGCAAAACATTTTCATATTGCTATATATTTTGCCAAGGATTACACTATCCTTTTTTATTCATGTTATTATATTTTATTAGGTTCCTATATGATGCTGCTGTCCATTTACAAGGAACTACATTTCCCCGTTATATAAACCGAGGAGTCATTTGTCTTCTGAAGAATCTGTGTAAGTGGGAAGGAAGTGCACGTTTACGTTTTAGCTTCCTCTCTTCTCTCCTCAAACGTCCTTCCATAAGATGGCACACCTTCTGTGGGCCTCTGCCAATTTAGCAGTCAGCGGTCTCATAGACTTTGGCTAGAATCAACACGACACAATATATCCCTTTGTTTGGGGTGAAATAACTGTTTTGTTGTTCTCTGGGGTTTTGCTTTTGAGCCTCTTCATGTTCTAAGGTTGTTGTGATTGATGGGCTTGAACCTAAAACGTGGTTCCCTCTTCACCCCTTCCTTTTTCCTTCTCTTCCTTATCATTTTCTATCATTAGTCTTGATTTCCTTTCCCTAACGCAGAATTCTTGTCATCACTTCCTTTCTTTTCAGAAGTGTTCTCCGCTTATCCTTAACCATAGAAAAGAAAGAAGTGGATGCCCAAATCTCTAGATTTTTCTGAGTGATGGAGGTTTGGCTATATTGTACCCATGGTATGTGACTGCCTCAGGCACAGAGAGAAACTGGACACATTTCCTGCAGACCATTCAAAGGGGCTTCATTTTTGTAATTACTGGAGGATACTATGTGTAGGTTTCTCTAATATTATCTGGGACAACTTTTGTCAATTAATTACTTCCTTACTGGGCAGTGGCACCAAGGAGCAGAAATAGCACTCTAGAGGGACTTCTTGGCTCTCATCAGCTGGGGCAGAGTGCTATTTTGTCCAGATGTGGGCTCTCACTCGTTCTCCCTCGCTTCCAGCTACCTCCACCGGACACCATAAATTGAGAAATTAAAAGACCACCCGGTACATGGTTCTTATTCCTGCCCCTGCCAGAGCCCACCCACACAGAACCCGATGCAGTTGTCCAGACATGGGCCAGGCATCAGTGGTTTTAAAAGCTTTCCTTGTGATTCAAAGGATAGAGAACATCTGATTTAGAATTTTCAGAAACCATCAACAATTTCTGCTTTCCTTCTTCTTTTTAATTTTTTTCTCTCCTAGACCTACTTGGCAGGTTACGCCAGGGACTAAATATATATAACACCTATATGTGTCATCTGGCCCACCCTCCTCATGCCTCAGCATCAGATTCACCTGGGAAGGCTGGAGAGAGACACAGATTTCTGGGCCTCATCCCAGACTCTGGAATCAGAATAATCAGAGGTATCACAGGGTGACCAGCTGTCCCAGTTTACCCAGGACTGAGGAGAAATTATTCTAGGAACATCAGTGTTAAAACTAGGGAAATCTTGGGCAAACTTTGGAATAGGTTACTCCAAGAAGACCTAGTATTTTTAATCATGTTCCTCATGTGATGATTAGGCACATATAGTCGAAGAGTACTACCCTTATCCTTTTTAGAGTAACTCATATTCTCAATGCAGAAATTAGTCTCCAGCAATGATATCAAGTAGGAGCTTCTCTTGTCTTCTAGGGAAGGAGACTGGCTGGCCCTATCCTTAGTTTCATGTTTTGTGAGAACTAGTCTCTTGCCCTTTGGTCCTGGCTTCTGTATCTCATCCTGACTTTCCATACGTAGGTTCCACGGTGTGGACTTTTCCCTTTGTCCACTGCGGCCAATGGCTTCTGCCTCCTTACACCTTCCCACTCAAGTTTTGTCCCTATGGTGCCTTTGCCTGTTCATTGCCATCTGTTTCTCACTTTCTCCTGCCTGGAGAAGTTCCATGATACACGGTTTCTGAGAGACACGCTCCTTCCATTGACTCTTTCATTCCAGAGCCACCATGTGAAGACCCCACAGGCCTTTCACCAGTATTTTCTGTGGCTCAGCTCCCTCCCCTCCTCTCCAGCCTTGCCAAAATGATGCAAGAACACATTCTGCTCTCGGGCCCCTGGTGGGAGTGTGCATTTTCCAAATAGGCAGAGCGGCAGAGAAGCTTCTCTGAGTGGCAAGGGCAGGGCACAGAAAAGCTGATCAGCTTGGAGCATGACCTGGGCCCTGCTGAGCCCCGAATGAGCCATTTTTCCAGTGCAACATCTGGAGCAATGGAGTTGGAGGCACTCAGGGAAGTGCTTATTTATTTAGGGAGGAGATAAAGCTGTGACTGCAGCCTTCCCTCCAGTCACTCAAAAGGGAGGAGGAAAAGGCGAGGGTTAGCATCTGGACTCTGTAAATTATAAAACCATGGCTCTATTTTTGAAGGTGCTGAGAGAAAGCTTTCCAATGTTTCATAAATGAGGCTATAACCTAGAGGTTCAAGAGTCTGCAAAACCCTGAAATTATGCAGTGTTTTGTTGGTTTGTGCATATGTAAATTTTCCTAAATCTGTAATTTTAATTATAATATTAGTGGGTTCTGTGACTCAAAAGGAAAAAAAAGAAAAAGAAAGGTTAAGAACATTGCTTTAAAAAAGAATATAGAGTTTTGGAATCCTGAGTATTAAAGTTGAATTCATGTCATTTTTATTTCCCTTTCTCCTTGGTCTCATAAGCCCTAGTGCAGAGCCTGGGGCATAGAAAATACTCACAAAGTACTTGTCAAACTACTTTCTATCACTACTACGTAGATACCAGAAACAGAAAATGCAAAGGGACAATATGTGGTGATTCACGCAGGAGTTCTGGCTGGAAATTCAAAAGATTTAGGATCTGGTCCTTGCTCTACCACTTACTTCCTCTGTGACTTGGAGCAAAGACTTCATTTCTCCAGGCTTTGAATTCTCCTTGAGGTTTGGATTATATAATCTCTGAACAACTGTTCCTTTTTGAAAGTCAAGTAGTCTTTCCTTGAACAAAGCAGAGTTGGAATTATTCTACAATTTTAGCAAAAACAAAACAAAACAAAACAAAAGAAAACAACCCCCCCCCAAAACCCCAAAAAACAAACCACTCAAAAAAACAAGACAGCCTAATTCTTTCTTTTTGGGTGGAGAATTTGGACTTTCAGAGGGATTACAAGAAGTAAAAAAAAAAAAAAAAAAAAAAAAAAAAAATCTTTGTTTTCCCTAACACTGAAGTCAAAATCCTGTTCTACTTCATCTTAGATAAGGTATTGATCCAACTGCATGACCATAAAATTAAGCATCTCCTCTGTGTGAGCAATTGGGCTAAGCAATAGTAAAACACACGGATCTTTTTCTTAAGTATCTTACAACCTTATAGATAAGATTCAGACATATTAACTGAGGTGAAGACAATTAATCGCTAAACTACAAGGTAGCCATTATAATTGTAATAACGCTGAAGACTGAAGTGATTCCAGACACCTCACGGGGGAGGTAGGACTTAAGTTGTGTCTTGAATGTTGGGTAGAATTTAAATAAGTGGCAAAGGGAAGGCACTCCTAGTGAATGCGAAAATATAAGCAAAGAATGGAGGTGGGGACAGACAGTATTAGAAGAAAAGTAGATCCACCTAGCTGACAAAACAGAGGTTACTTTGGGGTAGATGTGAGCATATTTCAGTTTGGTAAGCCTTGAAGGTCTGAACAGAAGTTTAGAGCATTATACCTCTGTGGAGAGGCTGCTTTGAATTGTTGAACAGGAGTGGCAGTGGAGGAGCATCAGTGTACCCAGCAGGCCAGAGATTGGGGTGCTGCTGCAGTATGTGGGCGTGCCTTGATGAAAGCCAATAGCAGAAGTGGAGGATAGGGCTCCTGAGTGGCTCAGTCACTTTAGCTCAGGTTGGCTCCTGGATTCTGTGAAATTGAGTCCTACATCCTTGAGCAGGAAGTCTGCTTCTCCTTCTGCCCCTCACCCTGGTCTCATGCTCTCTTTCACTCTCTCTCTCTCTCTCTCTCAAATAAATAAATAAAAACTTAAAAAAAAAAGTGGAGAAGAGAGAAGAATGCATTGTGGAATCTGCAGTAGCAGCAGCAGCAGCAGCAGACAGTGCTCAAGGACTGTAGGGAAAGCTCAGAGTGTGTTGCTGAGGAATCATGAAGGGAACACACTGTTGTTGGCTGATAATCTGATTTGAGGTTGGAATCCTTGTTCTCCCCCTGGAAAATCCTGAATTTAAAACTCCTTGTGGTTCCTGCCTTTTATCCTTTAATAGGGCTGATGCTATCGACCAGAGGAATGTCTGATGGAGAGTGACCCATATTCTTCCTTCTCAACTCTCTTATTCCAATAAATAAGTACTTAACAAGGGAGCCCAGTGGTTGGAGAGAATTCTGTGGCTGGGTTAGGGGTCAGCCTGGGTCTGTTAATGGCTGGCCATTCTCTGTGTTTAAACTTTAATAGGTAGGGTTAGAGGTCATTCCTAACTAAGATCAGGGAAGACTCTGGCAGGAAAAGATTTTCCTTTTCAGGTGCAGCATCATTCAGCCCTTCTAGGGAAAAATCAAAATAAAAAACAAAACTGAAACATTTTGCCCTTAGATAATGAGAACCCTATCTAAAAAGGTTCTAACTTGCTTATATCCTGTGGCATGAGTGACTGGATATAAATCCTTTCTCACTGTTGCTGCTATTGTTAATGCTAGATGGTGAATTTTTTTCTAAGTTAACTACTCTACCTTAAGTGCCCAGCAGAACCACATTCTATTTCAGGGTGGAGGGAAGGGTCTAGAATTTCATTCTTGGCAGCTTTGTGTATAAGCTGCCTCACTGTCCAATAAGCCTGTGGAGTGAAGGAGATGTCTAAGGTATCTTCTCCTTTCCAAGTTCAAGGGGACTGTTGTGGAATAGAAAAAGAACCAGCCAACCTACAAGAATATGGAGCCCATTCCAAAAGAAATAAATCAGTAAACGTGAAAAGGAGAGGAAACCCTGACAGTTTCCAGCTATGGAGATGCTAAGAGGTGTGATGTTGGGACGATGTCCTGGACCGGATGAGATGATACTGCCTAGAGGCTTTGTTGCAGAAGGGAATTATGAGTAGTGTGGGAGGACCATAAAACTTACTGTAGAAAAGTGTGAAGAAATAGAATTCCAGGATTAGGAAAAAAAAAAAAAAACCCAGCTCTGAGCAGAAAATAAGAATAAGAGAAAAACACCAGCAGATAAATGGAGGTACTAGCTGCTCTAGGCAAAGGCCATAGAAAGATATGCCAAAAGGAGTCTTTCATTAAATATAGAAAGTATGCTTCTTAGATTTGTATTAATTCTTTCTCTTGACTTAAAACTAAGTGAATGATGAAGAGTACTAGCTTCATCAATCAACATACACAGGAAGTGAGGGTATATGGACCAGATTTTGTCTGTCTTAATCAAACCCTATAGGGGGTACCTGCATGGCTTAGTCTCTTAAGTGTCTGACTCAGGGTCCTGGGATCAAGCCCCGCATTGGGTTCTGTGCTCAGTGGGGCATCTGCTTGTCTCCCTCTCCCTCTGCTTGCTCTCTCTGTCTTTCTCTCTCAAATAAGTAAATAAATAAATAAACAAATAAATCTTTTTTTTGGAAATTCTATAATTAATAGCCATTATCATCCCTTATTGAGCATGTACTCTCTGTCAGGATTATTGCATTTTGTCATCATCATAACTCTATAAGGTAAACAATAGTATTTTCCCCAGAACTCAGGAACTAATCTATAGTTCCTACTACAGAACTACTCTGTAGACGGTAAGTTATAATAATAGTATAATTGAGGTAATTCATGTAAATTGCTGAACCTCTTTTTTAATATTGCCCCATCGCCCATAACTTTCAATTGCTAGAGTGTATGCCAGCTTAGTCTTTCTTTGTCCCTAAGGCTCAACTGTCTCTTACCTGGATTAGGGGAACATTTGTTCATGAGTTTACTCTGTTTTCCTTTGCCTTTTCGGGTAGATTCTCAACAAAGCAGTTAGGAAAGTCAGATCCTGGCACTCTTTCACCAGAGTTGTGCAGTGGTCTAAAAAGCCTCACACAATCTCCTCCCCAATTAGCTTTCAAGGTCATCTCCCATAGTTCTACCCCTTGCTTACTTGGCTCTGGCCACATAGACTTTCCCTGCAGTCTCTTGACAATGGGACACATTGTCACTGTAGGGCCATTGCACTTGCTCTGTCCTTTGCCAGGAATGCTTTCTCCCTATTTGCTTATTCTTTTCTCTCACTTCCTTTAGGTCCTTTGGCTTAAATGTCTCAGAGACCTTCCCAGACCATCCTTATTTATTTATTTTTATATACTTTGCTTTTTGTAAAAATTGAAGGACAAATTTGGTCACATTCAGAGATTAGCAGGCCTCATGCAGATGGTTAAAACCATCTTTCTCTTTCTTGGTTAACCATCTGCTAATTGCAAGTAATGTCCATGAGTTCTTTAGAACCATTTCAATTGGCTTTGAGGAGCTCTGCCATGCCACTGTGTAACAGGCATGACCACACGTACTGCTGGGTGGTGTCTCACTGGATATCATCATCATCAAACAGATCTTCAAAATCATTTAAAAACTCTGCATGAACTGAACTGCCTTCTCGTTGACTGCCAAGTCCATCAGGAACCCCGTGTGCCTGCTGCCTCACCCAGGTCCATGTAGGGCCCAGCGCCCTCAGGGAACATCTTGTCCACCTGCTTCATGTCACCTGTGGTTCGTCCCGAGTCCCCAGCCCACTTTGGCCACCCTGACACCACTACCCCAGACCATCCTTTGAAAACTGTACTTCCTGCTTGACCAACATTCCTCATCCCTCTTCTCATAGCATCCATATCTAATGTATGAAATATTTTATACAAGCTGGAAAATAGCTGCTGTTTATCTCCCCTTTCTGGAATACCAAGACAGAATAACCTTCTCTGTACCCAGCACATACTAGATGCCCCCAAGTTGTGTGGAATATTGAATGAACTTTTTTTTTTTTTTTTTTTTTAAATCTGCTTGATCTCTAATGTCTCTCCCATGACACCAAAATCCTTGTCTCTGCACTCAGGGATGGAATATTGCTTCCAGTTTTACTTCTGAAACCCTCTACAAATTAGACAAACCAGAGTCATCAGGTCTGTGGCTAAAATGAACAAGGGTTACAAACCCTTCTCCTGTTTCCATCTTTTTCATCCCCTTGTCATTCTCTGGGTGCTGGCAGAGAAAAGCCCAACAAAAGAGCATAACTAGAAAAAGACAACCCACACCAAACAGGCCTCACAAACAGAGGAATCTAGGTCATTGTTCCTAATATAAGGAAGAAGATCTCTGTTTCTAGCTAGGCTATGTTCTACTTGTATGAAAACACTGTGGTTAATTGAATTAACTTAATTCTGAATATTTGGGGAAAATGTGTGCCTTTTAGGCTTTTAGTAATCTGCCATTTTTTTTTTCTGTAGATGGAATATCTTGTGCCCACTCAGCTAAATATCTGTTTGATGACATGTTTGAGTAACATCCTTACTCAGCCCTACATGCGACACATACTTCTGACTACCTACTAAGTATGAGCTAAATATGCCCTTTGCTTCAAGCAGATTACAAGACTTCTATTGAGAGCACAGACTACCTTCTAAACTTTGATTAAAGCTACAGAATATATAACAGAAGTTTCCTCTTCCACCCAGTGCTGTGGCTGAACTGAATATTAACCCTCACTGTGTAACCTTGGAAAAACCTTTTGAATGTGCAGCAATCATAATCCATCATAGTTGCCAGTGACCCAGGACAAATCAAGGTGTGAATTACAGTGGCCATTACTGAAAAATTTCAGAGGACCCAGGAAACATTACTGCCTTGAGCTCTTTTGGTAGGAGAGAGAGGGTTGAAAGCAAAACAGCTATGGCTGAAAGAACCACAAAAGGAGGCATCTTATTTTGCTCATCTCATCTCCAATCACCAAAAGAACTAGGATCATCTTCTCACTTTTGAGCTCTTATTTGCAGACTGCAAACATTTACTCAAATATTTTACACATACCAAGGAATGTTGCATTATAAATCTTACACAAGATTCAAGATGCTGGGATGATTCGGTAGAGCAAGGCTAAAACCATGTACTTTGCAAACAAATAAACAAATACAAAATTTAAATGAAAGTTAAGAAATCGTTTTTGACTATTCCTCTTCTACCTAAACTATTACCGCTCACCCCCTTTTTCAAATAGTTTAATTATTAGTTTACATGTGAAATCTACTTTTGACGTAAAACTGAGGTTAATGGAGGATAAAACTACAAAATCTCAGAGGTTTAGCTGAGCTTCAATGATGTGAAGGATCTTTGAAATCTTGAAACTTTTACCTCTAGGTTTTGTTCTACCTAAAGCAGCAGAGAGTTCTGCACAGTCCTCCAAAAGACAATCCAAATTCCCACCAAGGTACTGAGTTTGTTTAATGCTTTGCTTTTATAAAGGCTGAAGAAAATATTTCACTCGAAGAGTTTCCTAAACTAGCAGGCTAGTTAGCAAAAGATAAATTGTTTATTTTATACTAGTAGGTTTTTCACGAACTCTATAAATTACACAGTGGTAGATCTGCATACAACAAGACTGGCCCTAGTCATGACAACAGACTTGTCAGAACTTAAAGCAAATGTAAGTTACTGTTCATCAAAATATGTAAGTCATTCCATAAATGTAAGGGAACACAATTATGAACCATCACAAATACTTGTGGTGGTGATGGTTCTGTCTTGCTAGAGGATGAGTTGGGCTGCTCCTATTCACTCTCCTTTATTAACAATCAACTTAGCTCATCTGCCAACTCTGAAAACTGCCTGCTGATAGTTTCTTCTCCCCCCGCCACCCCCAAGACCTTACACTGTGAAAGACTTTAATATCCATGATTTGCTGTGGCAGAACGGTGCCCCATGCATGTTCAAGTTACCTTCAGATTTAATGCTTTCTCTACGGCTGAAAGTCACATTAGGAAGTGAAGCTCTGATCCGAGACCTTCACCAGCCAGGAGTCAGCTATTTTCAATGACTTTCTCTGTAACATTCAATCCTTTTGACCTGCCTCTCTGCCTTTCATTTGCATTCTAGCCTGGCCCAAGGAGAGTGATTGCCTGTCCTGGATTGCTTCTTGCACGGTGTTGATTTAGTGGTAACACTGTACTGTATAATTCATCTGCTCCTCGGTTCCATAATGACTTGGCTTATACAGTGCACACGCTGAATATCTATCTAGGAACCTTGGCCCTAGGGCACAGAGGGCAGCAAAGGAGAGTCCTTCCTCCAGAGATGGTCCCTAACCTATGGTAAACAGGGAATTTTCAGTGATGGCTGTTTATAAACAACGTAAAAAGGTTCACTTTTTCATATGGCACGATCCTGTGTGTGTTGGGGGAGGGGAGTAGGGGATTAAATTAAATGTAATGAATACCTACAATTTGGTAGATACTGGGACAAGCATTTTACATATGTTCATTTATTTCTTAAAACAACTAATGAGGAAACTGAGGATCAGAGGGTTTAAGTAACATTCCTAAGATCACACAGCTAGAAATTGATAGAAAGGTTAAAATTTAAATCTGTCTGATGCCAAATACTGTATTATTTTCTTATTTGACCTTAACTATTCCTCCTGTTTTTCCTTGACACACATTTTTTTTTCTGCTCACATTTCAAGGCCATGCCTAAGGACCTGTGAAATGTAAACTTACCATGTACTTAGAAAAATAATTGGGAATATTTGATAAACACTGGTGATTACTATAGCTCCTCCGAGTCATGAAAATCTCACTGAGTTTCTAAATAAGTCTAGAATGCCACAGATGAATTCACCTGTTGCTAGTTGCAACCCCTTGTTCCACTTTTACTAACATTTGACAACATTAGATTTATCAAAAATGGTTAGATGGTACCTAGTATTAAAAACCTTAACTATGGTTTCCAGTATTTGTGGGTACATTTGGGAAGAGATGTTGGATGAGTGAAAGTGTTTGCCAGGACTAAACCAAGGGTTCTAGCAAGGGAAAGAATGCTGGTCTGGTTGGACCACCAACGGCCTGGTATAGTCACTGCTTAGTATGAGAGGCTTGAGCATACTCAAAATGTGACATGGGTTAACCACCACGCTGTCATTCTATAAGCATTTTTTTTTTTTAATTCTTAAAGATTTTTTGGCTAGCCAGGGACCCCTTTGAGTATGACCAACTAACTTCTTTCCTGACTCCATGTAACATGATCACTAGTAGACAAAAGCAGGATGTAGTCATCCTACAAAGTCTTGGAAAGATGATGAAAGGGATCAAAGAACCATAATCCATGTATCCATCTACATTCCCCATTCCTCTCTCTGATAATATCACCTTGTTTTCTGTCTAAGAAGAGACCTCCAACTGGACTTCATTCTGATAAAATGTAACTTCTCTATCCAATTAGATTTATCCTTAAATTAAAGATACTTTTAACTATATATTCTTTTTGTTTGCTTGTGTAAATCTTCAACATGTGTATGTGTCATCTATTAAAAACAGCCAATTAAGCAAATAAAACTTAGAGGGAAATACTTCTTAAAATGTCAAGGTACTCATTCTGCTATATATCTCAACATAAGGAACAAGAGAAGCTATTATTATTTTTTTAATTTTAATTAATTTAATTTTATTTTTTAGCAAGATCATCCCAAGGAAGGCGTGGTATCTATGCTGTTCCCTCTTCTCTGGAAAAGTAAAAAGGATCTGTGGTTTCCTCAGGTCTGCATATACCCATTGGCTACGCATTATTTTCAGTTATATTCAATGCCTTTCTCTGAGATTGATAACACATATTCTGATAGCTAAACATTTATACCCTTATATAGCATCTTTTAATCTTCAAAGCTTGACATTTACTCTCCTTATTTTCAAAGCAACTTTGGGAAGAAGGTGGGTCTTATGATCATATGACTTGTGGGCCTGCTGATAACTAACCAAGGAAAGATATTGCTTAGGATCAGACAGCTGGTCAGAATCAAGAATAGTTTTAGGTGTATACATTTATTTTCCCCATACAGTTCCCTTTGAGTTTTTATATATTCATTTAAAAATATTTACCCATACTGATAATTAGTACTATAATTGAACAGGTCCTAATAGTTTACTCCTTTGTTAGTAACTTCTATTTACTAGTAATTTGTTCTCTCACAGTGGGGAGTTTCTTTTTTTCCCCTCTTATCTGCACAACAAACTATCATGATAATTAAAATTAAGTCCTCTTTCTCTCTCTGGCACTCAAGCTTCCTCATACTTTAATCTCATTTCATGTTCTTGGTTTTCCCTGTTACTAGTGCTCTTCATGCGTGACACTCTCACCTAAGGATTGACTGTTACCAGAATGTGCTCCATGATTTGGTGCCTCTGAGCATCTGGCTGTGTTTTTCTCTCAACCAGAAACACTTTGCTTCTACATTACTATCTGTTGAAATTATCATCCTTGAAAACCCACCCCTTGAGCTATCTCTTCCATTAATCTGTTACTGACTAGAAACACATATGGCCTTTTCCTTTTATGAACACTTCACACCAAAGCTAGCAGGATGGAACCTTTTGTTCTGAGGGCATAGAAAGCTCTTGGCACTGTGCCCTTAGTCATAATAGCAGCTTAATAATATTTGTTCAACTAGAACTACTATAATAATATTTGTTCAATATTACAACAATATTGTTTCTCAGAAGTATTGGTTCCAAGGTCCTTAACACTCTTAAACATTTTTGAGGAGCCCAAAGAGCTTTTGTTTATGTAGACTGTATCTGTTAATATTGGATATATTAGACATTAAACTGAAAAAAATTTACATCACAACGTCACAAGAGTATTCAAGCACACATTCATTACCCATCAGAATGATGATATCATAATATGTTATTCAGACACTGGAAAAGTTCATTATGTGCTTGGGAAAGGGGAATGTAAAAGGAAAATAATTCCTTAATATAAGTATGAAAATATTTTCACCAAGAAAGTTTAGAGGATACACAGAGGTCCTTGTACCACTCTTGGGAACCACTAAACTATAACTACAGAAAGAAACTTGAACTAAGAGTCAAGAGTTCTGGGTTTAAGTTCTCTTCTTACACAAACATATATTTATCCGGGCTTGAGCCATCTTCCGAAAGTGAGGGAATAGAGTGTAGGTGAAGGTGAAACCTCTCCTACTTCTAAGTTCCATCTCCTAATCCTATACAGATGAATATTATGATGCTCTCAGGTAATGCCTCATAAAGGGATTCTTCCTTAAGTTAGCATTAACCTTTTTGCTAACCATTGAGCTGGTTGGCTATAAATGTTGTTGCCATGCCTAGAAAATAAAGAGATATGTTTAGGGCATGATAACATGTGGGTGCCGGGAAGGCAGGCAGCAGAAGGAATCTCAGCAGCATTTTGAAACAAGGTTTCTCTTACCAGAGGTGTCATGCTGAGGCCCTGTGGTAAGTTCTAACAGAACTGGGTCATGTGACATATGAAGATAGCTGGGGAGGGTTAAGACTTCAAAAAATTTATAAAGTCCATGGAAGTTCATTAGAATAAAATTCCAGACTGTTTAGTTTTCCCATAGATGTCATAACATCCTCTCTTCGCAACTGCATACTTGCCCTTCCTGTGTAAGCCCCTGCCTCAATCCCCACGAGGCTTCTCTTTGTTAACCCTCTTTCCTCTGCATCAAAAATTACCTGTTTTATGTCCTCAGGCCATATTTAAAAGCTGAAAGTTAACCAATTCAGGAAAATAAGTGGTCAGGTATTATTGGGGTTTAGTAATTTATCATATTATATCTCATAGGTATGACTATGGTCTTTAGTAGACATCAAGTTGTAGTTATAAAATGGACTCGCCTGAATCTGTCACACCGGAAGCTCCGTGAGAAAGGCAGTTTGGGTCATGGGGCTTTCAGCAATAGAGATCACACTAACCAGAAGTCTCTGAGCAACAGAATAGAAAGTATATGGAAAACTTGGGCTCTGTTCCTAACTCTGCCAATAAACAGCTGATTGACCTTGAATAAACTGTTTAAGCATTCTGAGCTTCTGTTTACTCATCTGTAAAATGAAGTTATTTATAGCTATAAACCTAGGATATTTAGCCTTAAATTTGCTGCTGCTTTGATTTCGTGAAAAGAATGCTTGGTCATTGGTCTTCAAAGCTTTCTGTTTAGCTGTTCTACCAACCTTATGTGCCGTGTCTTCCTTTTACCTGTTATTACTCTTTTAGGAGAAAATTTTCAGCAAAGTACTTATTTCTTTCCAGATACAAAGAAACAGCTTTTTGAAATAATGTCTTACTCAAGGTTGGAATATTTGATATAGAATCAATAATCTCAAAGATTTTCCTTTAATAAGAAGAAAAGTATCTTTTGTCTTCATCAACTTTAGTTCTATCTTTCTCTGACTAGTAGGACTCCAAGATAATGAGACCCAATGGAAGGGTAAATAATAAGAGGGTCTTAAACTGACATCAAGAGAAAGGTTAGGATCCATGATTGCAGGAAAGAAGAAATCATATCTGGGCAGGCAATTGTAAGAGGTTTCAAATCTCCTTTTTCCCTTTTAAGGGATATTTTTGCTGGGTTATAGAATTACAATTTTATAGTGCTTATTTTTTTCTGGCTTCCATTATTCAGAAATTAGCTGTCAATCTTATTGTTCATTTGAAGACACTGTATATTTTTGCTCGGGTTTTCCCCACCCCCCCACCGCTGCCAGCAGCTACTGAGAGTATACTGACAAATAAATCTGTAAGATATTTGAAGCATACATTATACTTTATTTATTATTTATGTTACATTATAAAGGTATTTCCCTTTTCTAATTAATTTTCACATCCATCACCTCATAAAATTTACATATTTACCTTTTTTCCCTGAGAACACTGAAGTTCTATTCTATTAGCAAATTACAATTACACAATGCAGTGTTATCAACTATAGTTACCATGTTATGCATTAGTTCCTCAGATCTTATTTATCTTATAGCTGAAAGTTTCTATCTTTTTACCAATCTATTTCTATTTGGGATTTAATAATCCTTATCCCCTGGCAACCACTTTTCTATTCTCTATTTCTAAGTATTTCACTTTTTTAAAAGTATCATTATTCCACATATAAGTGATACCATATGTATTTGTTTTACTCTGTTTGGCTTATTTGACTTAGGTCCATCAATGTTGTCACAAATGGCAGGCACACCTTCTTTCTCATACTAATAATATCCTATTTTATCTGCATAATATCTTCTTTACCCATTCATCCGCTGATGAACACTAAGGGGTTTCCGTATTTTGACTATTGTGAATAATGCTGCAATGAACATGGAAGTGCAGTTATCTTTTGATACTTGGTTGCTTTCAATATTGCACTTTTGTCTTTAGTACTTAGCCGCTTTGATATGATGTGGCCAGGCATAATTTTTTTTTTTTTTAATTTTTATCTTGCTTAGGGTCTGTAAGAATTTTTGAATCTTCGGCTTGATGTTTTACAGTTTGAGAGAAATTCTTAGTCATTATCTCCTCACTTATTGCTCTTGTACATTGTCTCTCTTTTTACTCTGGGGCTCTAATCACATTTATGTTAGACTGTTTCACTTTGTTCCATGTGTCTTTATGTTCATTTCCACTTTTTCCATAGTTTTTCTCTCTAATTCAGTCTTGGAATTTTCTACTGTGCTATCTTCCAACTCACTAAATGTATTTTCAGCTGTGCTCAACTGCTTTTATATGGATCTACTGAGTTCTTAGTTTCAGTTATTGTATTCTTCAGTTATAGAAATTCTATTTGATTCTTTTAAAATAGTGTCTACATTGTCATCTAACTTCTTGAACATTTAATCACAGTTATGTTCAAATCTCTGACATCTTTTATCTAGGACTCCCATGTGTCAGTTCTATTGCTGGTTTTTAACATCTGGTCTCATTTATGGGTATGCTTGCTAATTTTTGATTGTCTGCTAGTCCTCTGTAGGAAGTAGTTCTCTGGATAGTGCTATCTTCTTATAAAAGGGATTCACATTTTCCTCTGTTAGACAGCTACAATAAAGACTGTTCAACTTAGTCAAGAAATTGGATGACAAGGTAGAAGCTTTCTGACTGCACAAATGCCCATTTTGTCATAGTTTACCCAGATTTTGGTGCTTTCCTGATTCATCCCAAGTTTGTCTAATCTTCTTCCTCTGATTTACAAGACCTATTACTGACTACTACATTCAATCTACAGAATTTTAATTACTCTTCAGCTTATACATACCTTTTGTCTTTAACCAGCTTATATTCTTTTTCACAATCAGAATAGTTTGTTTCTTACCTCCAGCACATTGCACAATGTTTTTCAAAGTTTAGAGTAAATCAGAATCACCTGAGGGAATTCACTGGTCCTAATCCCAGAGATTCTGAATAAAATCCTGGGTTGAAACCAAGGAAGTTGCCTTTTAACAAACACCACAGATATTTGAAACCCATGAAACTACAGAACTTCATGAAATACTTCTCAATACTGTTTATATAAGAGATGTCTATTTGTTAAGAGAATAATGACTTGACACTCACTTTTGAAATGTTCTTCCTAATCTCATTCCCCATTGATGATGCAATGCCTTATGTATTACTTATACTTCACCCTTGCCTGCATTCTACCCACTGTGCAATCAGAATATGCAAAGAAGGTTACACCATCAATATGCATGATATGTTAAAAACGTGGACAAGGTGAGTCAGTTACAAGGTATTTCCATTTTGCATATCATAACTTTTATCTTAATATTGTACTGACATTCAGTAGATCTTTGACAAGGAATTTGACTCTGGAATTACATTTTTTGCTGTTGACCTACTAAAAGAGCTAATAAGCCATACATCATGAGTAGTGGTAGGGGTATGGTCAGTGACTGCCTTATATTTAACCATGACCAAAGTAAGGAGAGACTGAAGTGGGGTGAGACATCAAGAAGGGCAGAGATTCTCTTAAAATAGACCTAGTATAAGACCTGTCTGATCTGGAGAAGATAGGGGCAAATGGAAAGAATTATCAGAGTAATTCATGCTAATGTATTTTGCCTCAATTATTTATCTCAATAATTAAATAAAAGTATTTTGGGAGCCTCTGTGATACAGGTAACTAACTTCATGCCCTAATACCTTTAGGTGGAATCACAGACACATAGTTGTGGGTTTCAGCTCAGGCCATGACATTTGAAATGCTGAGAGAATTGGTGAGAGAACTGCATGACTCAAGCTCCCTTGCATTGTTGTCTTTAGATCTAGGTAGCTCCCTGAATCTCCCTGGATCTAATGAATAACTCTTCCTTTTCTGTAAGATTAGATGTAAGAGAGTTCTGTGATGGATTCTACCCTGTTATTTTGCTCTGTGTGCAGTATAGAGCCAGGTGCTAAAATCAGGTAACTGTGTTCTCAAAGCTACATAGCCCCTTCCATACTCTGAGCCGCTGACCAGATTATTCAGCCATTCTCAGACTCAGTTCCTTCATTTGAAAAATGGATCAATACCTACTATATAGAATGACAATGAAGAATACATGAGATATTTCACTTAGCATAATACCATCTAGGTCATGAGAATAAGAGGCACAGCACAAGATATAATCAATGCTATTGTAATGCAGTGTATGGGGACAGATGGTAGCTACACTGCTACACTGTGGTGAGCACAGCATAATGTATAAATTTACCAAATCACTGTCTATGTTGTACACCTGAAACTAATGTAACATTGTGTGTCAATTATACTGAAATAAAAAGAAAGAAAATAAAAGCAAAAAGAAAGCAACATATAAAAAAAAAGAATAAATGAGGGGCGCCTGGGTGGCTCAGTGAGTTGAGCCTCTGCCTTCAGCTCAGGTCATGATCTCAGGGTCCTGGGATCATGCCCCGCATAGGACTCTCTGCTCAGTGGGGAGTCTGCTTCCCTCTCTCTCTCTGTCTGCCTCTCTGCCTACTTGTGATTTCTGTCTGTCAAATAAATAAATAAAATCTTTTTAAAAAAAAGAATAAATGAGATAATACAGTAAAGCAATAAGTTTTAAAAAACGAAACACTCATTAATAGAATATCTATCTTTCTGAGTCCAAAGTGAGTAGTTTTGCATTTTTGTTCATTGGTTCTACCAATGGATTTCATGCCCTGTTGCCTTGTGATATTTTATCCCTTCTGAAAGTATCTTGACTAACATAACAAGTTACATAACATAACATAAAAGTATCTTGAGTATATCTTGAGCCAGCCATGCTTTTCTCCTTACCTTTTTTCCTGATCTATACACACAAGTCCTTAAAGTGACCACTTTTCTATGTCTGGATCCTAGCTTAAATGGGCTGTGGCAAGTACCCTGTCCAAAATGGTGGCCCCATCAGACAGGTGGTTGTCATTATGGACAGGATACTTGCACACCTTCTCATATCAGATATTACATGCATTAAACACACTAGCTTATTTAATCCTCACCTAAAATATACATAAGCTATCTATATATCTATACAACTGCATATATAGATAGCTAGATAGCTGAGAAACTCTCAGGTCACACAACTGCATGAAACACACATAGTTTGCAAGAGACTGAGCAAATATCTAGCCTGGTTCCATCTATCAAATAGAAAATTGATTTTTGCCTTTTCTTCTTTTTTCTTTTTTTTTAACATTAAGCTCAGTCAAGCTTAGTCTAGAAAGGTTGAATTTTGAGCCAGGTTTTAAATAGGAACTGATGGGAAGACTAAGAGGAAAAGCTTTCCTGGTAGAAGCATTCTGGGAGTAGTTAGAGTTAACTCATAACAACCACATTCAGTAGGATCCTATGGTGTTTCATTATTGCTTCAATGTGCTCTTGTATAATTTAAGACGTATTGTGGCAAACTTTTCTAGAGGGGGAAAAAATCATAAAAGTCAAGCTGAGACTTCACAGTTATTTAGAGATTGTAATATCCCTGAATTTAAGGCATGTGAAGGGAAAATGCCAACTGTTGGAGCAATAATTGCCACTAAGAAAAAAAAAATCCATTTATCTTACATGAACATCAAATGATTCTTGCACTGAAATAAAAAATAAATCCCAGAAACATCATTCCCTTGCCTTCTGACCTTTGTGCCACCCACTGGAGGTAATAAGTGTAGGGACATCTGGGAGGCCACTAGTCAAAGAGCTATGCAGATTGGGTTCTTTTGGCAATTTGCTAGGCAAGGACTGCCCCTTTGGAGCAATGTACTTGCTGAAAAACAAGTGGGAGGTAGCTGAGTTTTGCAAGTAGCGTCCCAGGACTGGCTACTTGCAATAAGAAATGAAGAAAGGGAATGAGAGGCAAGATGGCAGAGGAGTAGCAGACTGAAATGACATCAGATCCCAGGAGTTCAGCTAGATAGGTATCAAACCATTCCAAACACCTACAAACTCAACAGGAGAAAGAAGAGAAGAAGAGTAGCAATTCTAGGAACTGAAAATCTACCACTTTCCGAAAAGAAGATAGACTGTGGGGGAAGGGGCCAGCTCCCAGCAAGCAGTGGAATAGTGGAGCACAAATCAGAATCTTTAGAAGTCTGCTCCACTGAGGGACATTGCTCCAGAGCCATTGTAGGGACAGTGTGGTCTCAGGTCCCATAGGGTCACAGAAAGATGGGGGGTGTCTGAGTGTGGCAGAGCTGCCAGGTATTGGAGGAGGGAAGCTGACTACAGAGATAGAGCCAAGGAGTGAGCTTTCAGATTAGGTTCACCTTAAACAGTGATCCAAGGCACAGTTGGACCACTGCTCTTCAAGCAGGGACCTCACAAGTGGCAGATCCGGGGAGACTCACCTTCCTCCTCCAAGAGGAGCAGTATGGCAGGAATCTGCTGGGTTTGGAGACTCCAAATGGAGCCATGCACCAGAGATAGAAATGCTTGGTCACAGGCTGGGTGAGCTCAGAGTGTGGCCAGAGACCAGGGAGACAGGAGTGATTGACTGCGTATCTCTGAGGGCGCACTGAACAGTGGGGCCCTGAACTCACGGCTCCTCCAGGCCAGGGATTGGGAGCCTGCCATTTTCATTCCCATCCTCCAGAGCCCTATGGAAAACGCTCAGGGAGCAAAAGCTACGAGACCGAACCTGAGCAGATTACTTAGCCCAGTCTCTGGCAAGAGTGGTGCAATTCTGCCTCGGGAAAAGATATTTGAGAATCACTGCAATAAGCCCCTCCTGCAGAAGATCAGCAAGAACATCCAGCCAAGACCAAGCTCATTGATCAAGGATAACAGTGGAACTCCCGAGCTAGAGGAAAGCAATGCATAGAATTTATGGGTTTTTCTGCATGATCCTTTAGTCCTGCAAAGTTAAATTATTTTTAATTTTAGTTTTCTATTTTCTATTTTTTAACTTTTCCTCTTTCCTCTTTTAACATTTTTAAACTAGTTTATCTTAATAATACCTTTCTTAAAAAAAAATCTTTTTAAACCTTCATTGTTATAGTCATATTTTATCCCTTCCTTGTATTTAACCTTATATTTTGTATACATATACATTTTTTTTCTAAAAAATTTTGGGATACAATTTCTTCTAATAGATTAAAATATACCCTAATCTAACACATGGCTTTGTTCTAGTCTCTAGCCTTAGCACATTCCCTCCTCTTCTTCTTCTTTCTTTTTCCAACCAACATATTTTATCAATTCCTTTTTAAGAATTTTTAAAAATTTTCATCTTTACAGTAATATTCCATTCCTTCATCATGTTTACCCTTATTTTGTGTATATATATATATAGAGAGAGAGAGAGAGAAAGAAAAACTTACATATATATACGTATATATATATACGTATATATATGTAAGTTTTTCTTTCTCTCTCTCTCTATATATAAAAACTTACATACATATATGTAAGTTTTTCTTTCTATATATATATAAATATATTACATACACACACACATATATATATACACACACATATATATATGTGTGTGTGTGTGTATATATATATATATATATATATATATGTAAGTTTTTCTTTCTTTAAAATTTTGGGAGGTAGTTTCTTCTAAGAGAACAAAATACACCAAAAATCAAGTGGGTGGCTCTGTTCTATTCACCAGTCTAGTGTGTGTGTGTGTGTGTCTGTATGTATGTATGTATATATATATATATATATATATATATATATAATTTTTTATTTTTTAATTTTTAATTTTTAATTTTTTAATTTTTATTTCTTTTTCCCCCTTTCTTCTCCCTCCAGTTTTGGATCTCTTTTGATTTGGTTAGTATACATTTTTCTGGGGTCTTTCCCACCCTTTTAGTATTTTAGTCTCTCATTCATATATTCTTATCTGGATAAAATGACAAGGCAGAAAAACTCACCTCAAAAAAAAGAACAAGAGGCAGTACCAATGGCTAGGGACCTAATCAAAACGGACATTAGTAATATGTCAGACTAGAGTTCAGAATGACGACTATCAAGGTGCTAGCTAGGCTTGAAAAAAGCATGGACGACACTACAGAATCCCTTTCTGGAAAAATAAAATCCCTTTCTGGAGAAATGAAAGAACTAAAATCTAACCAAGTTGAAATTTAAAAAGCTATTAATGAGGTGCAATAAAAAATGGAGGCTCTTACTGCTAGGATAAATGAGGCTGAAGAGAGTTAGTGATATAGAAGACCAAATGATGGAGAATAAAGAAGCTGAGTGAAAGAGAGACAAATAACTACTAGACCATGATGGGAGAATTCGAGAGATAAGTGACACCATAAAACGAAACAATTAGAATAATTGGGATTCAAGAAGAAGAAGAAAGAGAGAGAGGGGCAGAAGGTATATTGGAGAGAATTATAGTAGAGAATTTCCCTAATATGGCAAAGGGAACAAACATCAAAATCCAGGAGGCACATGAAAACCCCCTCAAAATCAATAAAAATAGGTCCACAACCTGTCTTCTAATAGTAAAATTTATAAGTATTAGTGACAAAGAGAAAATCCTGAAAGCAGCTTGGGACAAGAAGTCTGTAATATACAATGGTAGAAATAATAGATTGGCAGTAGACCACAGAGACCTGGCGGGCCAGAAAGAACTGGCACAATATACTCAGAGCATTAAATGAGAAAAATATGTACCCAAGAATACTATATCCAGCTAGGCTATCACTGAAAATAGAAGGAGCAGTAACAAGCTTCCAGGACAAACAAAAATATAAAGAATTTGTAAACACCAAACCAGCCCTACAGGAAATATTGAAAGGGGTCTTCAAAGCAAAGAGAGAGCCTAAAAGTAGTAGACCAGAAAGGAACAGAGACAATATACAGTAATAGTCACCTTACAGGCAATACAATGTTACTAAATTGACATCTTTCAGTAGTTACCCTGAATGTAAATGGGCTAAATGACCCCAATCAAAAGACACAGGGTATCAGAATAAAATAGCCAAACCCATCAATATGCTATCTATAAGAAACTCATTTTAGACTGAGAGACACCTGCAGATTTTAAAGAGAGGGGGTGGAAAACAATTTACCATGCTTATGGACTTCAAAAGAAAGCTGGGGTGGTAACCCTTATACCAGATAAATTAGATTTTAAGCCAAAGACTATAATAACAGATGAGGAAGGACACTATGTCATACTTAAAGAATCTATCCAACAAGAAGATATAACAATTTTAAATATCTATGCCACAACATGGGAACAGCCAACTATATAAACCAATTCATAACAAAATCAAAGAAACACATCGACAGTAGTACAATAATAGTAGGGGACTTTAACAACCCCCTCACTGACGTAGATCATTCAAGCTAATATCAACAAGGAAATAAAGGCCTTAAATGACACACTGGAACAGATGGACATCACAGATATATTCAGAACATTCCATCCCAAAGCAACAGAATACACATTCTTCTCTAGTGCACATGGAACATTCTCCAGAATAGATCACATCCTGGGTCACAAATCATGTCTCAACTGGTACCCAAGGATTGGGGTCATTCCCTGCATATTATCAGACAACAATGCTCTGAAGCCAGAACTCAATCACAAAAGGAAAGTTGGAAAGAACACAAATACATGGAGGCTAAAGAGCATCCTACTAGAGAATGAATGGGTCAACCAGGAAATTAAAGAAGAATTTAAAAAATTCAAGGAAACAAATGAAAATGAAAGCCTGACTGTTCATAATCTGTGGGACACAAAAGACGGTCCTGAGAGGAAAGTATACAGTGACACAAGCCTTTCTCTTTCCTTTACAAGAAACAAGAAAGGTCTCAAGTATTCAACCTAACCCTACACCTAAAGGAGCTGGAGAAAGAACAGCAAAGAAAGCCTAAACACAGCAGAAGAGAAATTAAAGATCAGAGGAGGGGCGCCTGGGTGGCTCAGTGGATTAGGGCTTCTGCCTTCAGCTCAGGTCATGATCCCAGATCCTGGGATCGAGCCCCACATCGGGTCTCTGCTCAGCCAGAAGCCTGCTTCCTCCTCTCTCTCTGCTTGCCTCTCTGCCTGCTTGTGATCTCTGTCTGTCAAATAAATAAATAAAATCTTAAAAAAAAAAAAAAAAAAAAAGAAGGGGGAGCCCTACTGTTAAAAAAAAAAAAAATCAGAGGAGAAATCAATGAAATAGAAACCAAAAGAACAGTAGAACAAATCAACAAAACTAGCAGCTGGTTCTTTGAGAGAAATTGTAACACTGATCAACCTGTGGCCAGAATTCTCAAAAGAGAAGGGAAAGGATCCTAATTAATAAAATCATGAATGAAAGAGGAGAGATCACAACCAACACCAAAGAAGTACAAACAATTATAAGAACATACTATGAGCAAATATATGCCCACAAATTTGACAATCTGGAAGAAATGGATGCATTCCTAGAGACGTATAAACTACCAAAACTGAACCAGGAAGAAATAGAAAACCTGAACAGACCCATAACCAGTAAGGAGATTGAAGCAGTCATCAAAAATCTCCCAGCAAACAAAAGCCCAGGGCCAGATGGCTTCCCAAGGGAATTCTACCAAACATTTAAAGAAGAATTAATACCTATTCTCCTGAAAATGTTCCAAAACATAGAAATGGAAGGGAAACTTCCAAATTTATTTTTTGAAGCCAGCATTACCTTGATCCCAAAACCAGACAAAGACCCCACCAAAACGGAGAATTACAGACCAATATCCTGGATGAACACAGATGTGAAAATTCTCACCAAAATACTAGTCAATAGTATCCAACAGTAAATTAAAAGGATTATTCACCACGACCAAGTGGGACTTATTCCAGGGCTGCAAGGTTGATTCAACACCTGCAAATCAATCAATGTGATACAATACATTAATAAAAGAAAGAAAAAGAACCATATGATACTCTCAACAGGTGCTGAAAAAGCATTTGACAAAGTATAGCATCCTTTCTTGATCAAAACTCTTCAAAGTGTAGGGATAGAGAGTACATACCTCAGTATCATCAACACCATCTATGAAAAACCCACAGTAAATATCATTCTCAATGGGGAAAAATTGAGAGCTTTTCTGCTAAGGACAGGAACACAGCAGGGATATCTACTATCACCACTGCTATTCAACATAGTACTAGAAGTCCTAGCTTTAGCAATCAGACAACAAAAAGAAATAAAAGGTACCAGAATCAGCAAAGGAGAAATCAAACTCTCACTCTTTGCAGATGACATGATACTTTATGTGGAAAACCCAACAGACTCCACTCCAAAACTTCTAGAACTCATACAGGAATTCAGTAAAGTGTTAGGATATAAAATCAATGAACAGAAATCAGTTGCATTTCTTTCTTTATTTATTTTTTAAAGATTTTATTTATTTATTTGACACACACAGAGAGAAATCACAAGTAGGCAGAGAGGCAGGCAGAGAGAAGGGGTGAAGCAGGCTCTCTGCAGAGTGGAGAGCCTGATGTAGGACTTGATCTCAGGATGCTGAAATCATGACCTAAGCCGAAGGCAGAAGCTTAACCCATTGAGCCACCCAGGCACCCCAATCAGTTGCATTTCTATACACCAATAACAAGACAGGAGAAAGAGAAATTAAGGAGTCAATCCCATTTTCAATTGTACCCAAAACTATAAGATACCTAGGAGTAAACCTAACCAAAGAGGCAAAGAATCTGTACTCAGAAAACTATAATGTACCCATAAAAGTAACTGAGGAAGACACAAAGAAATGGAAAAATGTTCCATGCATGGATTGGAAGAAAAAATATTGTGAAAATGTCTATGCTACCTAAAGCAATCTACACATTTAATTCAATCCCTATCAAAATACCAAAAACTTTTTTCAAAGAAATGGAACAAATAATCCTAAAATTTATATGGAACCATAACAGACCCAGAATAGCCAGAGGAATGTTTAAAAAGAAAGCCAACATTTGGTGGCATCACTTCCAGACTTCAAGCTCTATTACAAATCCATTATCATCAAGACAGTATGGTACTGGCACAAAAACAGATACATAGATCAATGGAACAGCATAGAGAGCCCAGAAATGGACCCTCAACTCTTTGGTCAACTCATCTTTGACAAAGCAGGAAAGAATGTCCAGTGGAAAAAAGACAGCCTCTTCAACAAATGGTGTTGGGAAATTGGACAGCCACATGCAGAAGAATGAAACTGGACCATTTCCTTAAACCACACACAAAAACAGACTCAAAATGGATGAAAAACCTCAATGTGAGACAGGAATCCATGAAAATCCTTGAGGAGAAAACAGGCAGCATCCTCTTCAACCTCAGCTGCAGCAACTTCTTCCTAGAAACCTCGCCAAAAGCAAGGGAAGCAAGGGCAAAAATGAACTATTGGGACTTCATCAAGATCAAAAGCTTTTGCACATCAAAGGAAACAGTGAACAAAACCAAAAGTCAACTGACAGAATGGGAGAAGATATTTGCAAATGACATATTGGATAAAGGGCTAGTATCCAAAATCTATAAATAACTTCTCAAACTCAACACCCAAAGAACAAATAATCCAATCAAGAAATGGGCAGAGGACATGAACAGACATTTCGGCAAAAAAGACACGCAGATGGCCAACACACACCTGAAAATGTGCTCCACATCACTCAGCATCAGGGAAATACAAATCAAAACCACAATGAGATACCACCTCACACCAGTCGGAATGGCTAAAATGAACAAGTCAGGAAATGACAAATGTTGGAGAGGATACGGAGAAAGGGGAACCTTACTCCACTCTTGGTGGGAATGCAAGCTGGTGCAGCCACTCTGGAAAATAGCATGGAGTTTCCTCAAAAAGTTGAAAATAGAGCTACCCTATGACCCAGCAATCACACTACTGGGTATTTACCCTAAAGATACAAATGTAGTGATCTGAAGGGGCACATGCATATGAATGTTTATAGCAGCAATGTCCACAAGAGCCAAACTACGGAAAGAACCTAGCTGTCCATCAACATATGAATGGATAAAGAAGAACTGGTGTATATATATATGTATATGTGTATATATACTATGCAGTCATCAAAAGTGGAATACTATGCAGCCATCAAAAGAAATGAAATCTTGTCATTTGCAACGACGTGGATGGAACTAGAGGGTATTATGCTGAGCGAAACAAGTCAATCAGAGAAAGACAATTATCACATGATCTACCTGATATGAGGAATTTGAGAGGCAGAGTCGGGGGGTCTGGGGGTACAGAAGGAAAAAATGGAACAAGATGGGATTGGGAGAGAAATGAAGCATAAGGGACTCTTAATCTTACAAAACAAACTGAGGGTTGCTGGGGGAGGGGGGTATGGAGAGGGATATTGAGGAGGGTATATGATATGGTGAGTGCTTTCAAGGGTGTAAGCCTAATGATTCACATACCTGTACCCCTGGGGCAAATAATACATTTTATGTTAATAAAAATTATTAATAAAAATAATTTAAAAAGATGAAGAAAGTGTTCATAGAACCACAGGCAAGGAAGGTCACAGACTATGGAGTGCCCAGGAACCTCATTGGTCTTGGATCTAAGATTCCAATCACATAAGCAGCACATTTTTTTTAAACATGAATTTATTAATTTATGACTCTTGGGTTGTAAGACACAGAAGCCAACTCTGGTTTACTTTAACAAAAACACTCACCAGAAGGTCAAATGGTAGGTCCAGAATTAAAGAAGAGCTTCGGAACAGTAAGGTCAGAATAACAACAGGGTTTTTGGTAGCAAAAAATAATGGTTTATCCATTTAGGCCACTGCTATAGGGGTTAGGTCAATATTAATACTTTCAATTCTTATTTCCATAATCCTAATCCTAAATAGAGTGTCCAACTGGCCTAGATTGGGTATTGTGCCTGTCACCTGGACCAGGAAGAAATGGACACCTTGATTAATAGCCCTATCAAGACTACCCATAGTAGGGAATTTGTATCTGAGATGGAAATTGATAGGTTATTTTTAGAAGTTGTAAGAATACAGAACACATGAGACAATCCACTTTGAATTGTACACTTTTATTCCTGAGGGCAGAACTTAGTTTCTAGAGCCCAGTCCAGCCCACAAGGTTTCTCTGCACACTGGAAACTTCGCACACTTGAAACAAAAATGTTTACTATCTCTCCCTATGTAAATCATACTTACAGGCATTTTATACTTTTACACTTATTTTTTTTTCTTTTTAGCAATTATGACCCTATATACCTGATTTTTCTCCATTAATCTTTCATTAAAAAATTTCCTATCATTAATTTTATTCAAATACCTAATTTTAATGATTGCTATGCCATTGCAGGTCATCATAATTTATCCTATATTCATTTGCAAGAAATTTAAATTTTTAAAGAAATTTAAGCATACTATAATGAATAACCTTGTACATAAATCTATGTGCACATTTGCAATTATTTTTCCAGGATAAATTCCTAGAATTATCAGGTCTAAATAAGTGAACACTGTTAGGATACATATTGCCAAATTTCCCTCCATAAGGGTATTTACCTCTACAGAAGAAAAAGACCCGGCAGTGTGCTTAAAATGAAGGCAGAGGCAGGGGGCAAGTGCCCTGGAGGGTATTTATGGACCATTGCCTGGCTTGGCACAGTGGAAACATTTGGTCTCGTTATAACATACCTATCCCTAGGCACAGGGTGAATACTCAACACCTAAGGTAGAGTGGATATATATTTCCAAGTTAATTTGTGTCCCAGGAATACCCAACATGAGATGCTCTGTGATTAGAGATGTATTTGCAATTGTTAGCACCAGAACAACTATAAATGAATCTTAATAAAGTACCCACAGCATGTCTAATTGTAAGTACTACAGCATCCTGATAAAATCTTCAAGATAACTAATTGCAAATGTACCCTTAGGTAATTAAATGAGGTGACTAAATTATTATACTTCTTTTTCCAGGATTATTTGCATTTGATGTCTTCCTTCACAGATCAAAAGTTGTGATATAGAATCAAATAAAGAAGGGGAAGAGACATAAAATAACTTGTTACAGGAGGGACATAAAATAATTTTTCCCAGGAGGCAAATATGCAGAATGTGCACTAACTTTCTCCCATTCAAAATCCATAGAAGAAGGCACTAGTCTATCAGGTAATCTTTCCTTCTCAGCCTAAATGCAGCTTTAGAATCTTTCTCATCCCAGCCATCCAGGCAGACAACAGTGGTCAGCTGGAGGTGAAAGTTTACTGGAAATCTATTTCAATCTGATATCAAGGAAATCCTGTCTATAGAATCGGCAAAAATCTAAGTTTACCTCACTTATCTTAACACCTTCTGTCCCAGGCTGGTAATCCCATGTAGGTATTAGCTAATGTTGATGTAATATACCCTACATTGCATATGAGCTATACACAGGCCACTCTATTTAATCTTTATGATATTGGGATACTTATTATCCCCCATTTTATGGCTGAAAAGACTGAAACTTAGAGAGGTTAAATAACTTGCCCTAAGTTTCCTGGCTAGTGAGTATCAACTATGTGAAGAGTCTGAGAATGTATTCTACTGGGGATGTTGTATTCAATAAATGTTTCTGATCCCTTTTATGTGGGCCAATGTCTCTATTACATATAAGGTATTTGAAGACGGAGATTAGCTGCTGTCTTTTTTAGTGCATAGGACTCCTCCCAGCAGCACACACAAACTCTGAAAAGCTATTTGAAAAAGACAATGAAAATAATGACGCTCTTATTTTTACATGGATTCTCAGCATTTCTGCACATAGAGTTTGTAGCTTCTCTCTTTGCTTTTTGGCAGCTTGAATTTGAATGATTATTCCATGGGAACACATCTTTAAAATCATTTGAAAAGGTAGTCCCATAGCCTATAAGATCTAAGCTTTAGGAAGCTTTGGGGGAATCATCCTTGATTTTTTCTCCATTAAAACATGTATTCCCGTTTCTCATAGTTCAGTGCCCCTCTTTGTTAATGTAATATCTCTCCTAAGTTTCTGCACCTCAGGGAGATCTTAGGAGGTTTCGGATTTATCTCTTATCTTAGTCTTCCAATAAAAATGAGACCATCCTTTGTGTTTCGGAAGATAGCTTTGAAAAGCAGCTTCAGAGAGCCGGGGATTTTAGACTTATTGAAGGGTGGTGGATTTATGTAGCTTCATTTTACCAGCAGCGTCAGTCCCTGCTGAGCCTGGACTTATTTCTTTGGCTATAGGCATCTCGAGCTCAGGTTGTATCTTCATTCTTGGAAGTGTTAAGTATGGCTTCTCCTTGTACTGCCTCTTGCCAGGCTCTGTGGTGGGCAGGAAGGGTAACTTCTGGATATCAACTGTTCAAGATGTTTCCTTGAAAATTTTGCCATAGGGGTGTGTGTGTGTGTGTGTGTGTGTGTGTGTGTGTGTGGTGTGCCTCTGTGCATATGCTTGTACTATGGGCCCTTGACCACTGGGGAATCTCTGGGGTGGTCATGGCTCCTGAAGGTAGAGGAAGGAAATGTCAAGAATTGCCTTGGGAAGCCTGTCTAGGACAAGTGGCAAAAGGTGGCAGTTGCTGCTCCTTTTGCTTGATCAAGTATAACGTAGTTTATTTTTTAGTTTTGTTGTTTTGGTCTAGTTTTGAGGCACTTCTGGAGGTTGATCAGTTCTTCTTTTTGGCCAGGTGATTAGGTCCATACCTAAACCCCTTCTCTTCTCAGGTTCTCATACTTCAGGGCCTCTATATACCTAATGCCTAATTAACCCTGGGACCAGGTACCAAACAACTAACAACTGTTCCTATGATTGGCGTCAGAGAAATTATTTGAATTACCCAGTCCAGAGGGAACCGCAATTAATCTCACTTCAATTGTTGTACATAAGCTGTACCCTACAACTCCAACTTATTGCTACCCTATTCCTGGAGTGCAATCCCCCATGTGACTCTGCCAGGCAGCCTTCTCACATTCATAACTATAAGCAACATAAAGCTCTGCCTTCCACCCATTCAAGTGTTATTATACCATGCACCATCATTGAAAGAATCTTTAAATCTTATAGAATAGCAGTGCGCTGTTTAAGATGCCCTCATTGTCAGGGATTGAGAGCATGGACTCAACTGGCTTAAACTACAAGAAAATCTTCTGACTCACATAACAAGAAATTCAAAATTGGGTCAGGTACATACTGTCAAGGCTTGGACTCCTATATAACTCTGCAATATACAATAACTCTGAATATACAATATTCAATATTTGTATATATTGTGAAATGATCATCATAGTATATCTACCACTAAAGATACAAAAATGTCTTTCTTAGGATGAGAACTATCAAGATTAACATTCTTAGAAACTTTAAATATGGAATACACTATTGTTAACTATAGTTACCATGCTGTATATTACATCCCCATGGCTTACTTATTTTATAACTGGAAGTTTGTACACTTTGACCACTTTTACCCATTTTATGCCTCTGTCCCCCTTCCAGGCTCTAGTAACCACCAATCTGTTCTCTGTATCTGTGAGTTTTTTTGTTTTGTTTTGTGTTTTTAAGATTCCACATATAAGTGAGATTGTATGATCTGTCCTTCTCTGGCTGATTTATTTCATGTAGCATAATGCCCTGGAGGTTCATTCATGTTGCTGCAAATGGTAAGATTTCCTTTTTTATGGCTGAATATTTTTGTGTGAGTGTCTGTACACTAAATTTTCTTTATCCATTCATTCATCCATAGGCATCTAATTGTTCCCATTGTCTTGCCTATTGTAAATAATGATGCAGTGAACATGGGATGCATATTATCATTTCAAGTTAATGTTATCATTTCTTTCAGAAAAATACCCAGAAGTGGAATTTCTGGATTATATTGTGGTTTTATTTCAAAAGTTTTGAGGAACCTCCATATTTTGGCTGGGCCAATTTACATTCCCATTGAGTGCAAAAAGATTCCCTTTCCTCACGCCTTCACCAACACTTGTTATCTCTTATCTTCCTCATGGTTACCATTCTAATAGGTATGTGTATTTTTATGCCAGTACCATACTCTCTTGATTACTACAGCTTTGTAGTGTTGTCTGAAATGAGGAAGTGTGATGTCTCCAGCTTTGTTTTTCTTTCTCAGAATTACTTTGGCTAGTTGGGACTTCTGTGACACCATACAGATTTTAAGACTGTCTTTTTCTATTTCTGTGAAAAATGCCATTGGAATTTTGACAGGGATTTCACTGAATCGATGGATGATTTTGTACAGGATTGACATATTAGATAAAAGAGGATTCAAACCAAAAACAGTAAAAAGAGACAAAGAAAAAGCATTTGACAAAATATAGCATCCTTTCATATTTAAGACCTTCAACAAATTGGGTATAGAAGGAATAGACCTCAACGTATTAAAGGCCATATATGACAAACCCACAGCTAACATCATACTTAATGGTGAAAAATTGAAAGCTTTTCTTTTAAGTTCAGGAACAAAACAAGGGTACCCACTTTCACCATTCTTATTTAACATAGTGCTAGAAGTCCAAGCCAGAGCAATTAAACAAGACAAAGAAATAAAAGATGTCCAAATTGGAAAGGAAGAGATAAAATTATTGTGATTTGCAGAAGATATGATTTTATACAGAAAGAATCCTATATAATCAACTTAAAACTGTTGGCGCTAAACAACAAATTCAGTAAAGATAAAGGATATAAACTCAATATACAAAAATCAGTTATATTCCTTGCTTTACATCATGAGAGAAATCATGACCAAAAAGATCTCTCTTGTTTATAAACTCCACCATCTCAGAAGAGGGTTGATATGGTTAATAAACTGCCTCTTACCCTCTCCACTATGTCCAAACTCATACTGTTTTGCTCTAATAGTACACTGAAACATCTCTGGAAATCTGGGCTTCCATAAAGCTGTCTTGTCCGTGGATGATTGTCTAAAACACAACTTTTCAGGGGTTCCCTGACCTTGACTGAGAGGGACTGGGGCCCTTCATAGCCCACTGCAGGTGCCATTGCCCAAACCGAGGTCTGTATGTCTATTACTGAATGCATGGGTCTGAGACTCATTCTGAGTGACTTGGTGTGTCATGCTGGATCCCACAGTTCCTACAAAGGCACTTTTGTCCATGGATAGATGCTAAACTATGGTAGTTGAGGGGAAGACAAAAATGAGGAACATCACATTTTACCATATGCTGATGTCACTCCTCCTTTTCATTGTCTTGAGTAACAGTTATTAGCTTTTGTTGAGATGGCTAACTAATTTCCTTACCAAAGAGTCTTTGGCTACATCCTTAGTGTTTTCTTCTTGCCACACTTTGTCATTTTTTTTTCTCATTTTTCACACTATGGGTATGATGAGAATTTTCCAAATCTTTAAGTTCTGCTTCCTTTTTGATTAACAATCTATTGTTAATCCAATTCATTAAGTCATTTTTCTCTTCTCAAATTTTACTATATTGGACATTTTACTATAAGCAGTCAGGAGAAGCCAAACCACACCTTTAACACTTGGCTTAGAAATAACTTAGGTAATATCTGATCTCATCACTTGTTTCCTAAAACACTAGAATGCCAACAAAATTCAGGCAAGTTCTTTGCCACTTTGTAACAAGATGGCCTTTCCTTCATTGTTCAATGATGTGTTCCTTATTTTTATCTGAGACCTCATCTGAATGGCTTTTACACCTATATTTTTATCAACATTCTATTCACAGTTGCTTAGGTATTCTCTAAGAAGACTTGAGGTTTTCTCTATGCGCTTTTCTTTTCTCCCTGAGCCCTTACCAGAATTACCCTAAACAGCTCATTCACAGCAATTTAGACTTTTACTAGCACGTAACTCAAAAGTCTAGCCTCTGCTTATTACCCAGTTCCAAAGTTGCTTCCACATTTTTATATATTTCTGATAGCAGCACTTCCAATTCTCACTGTCAATTTCCATCTTTAAGGACATGAAGAAAAACTCTAAGAAACTCTACCTCCCTTTCCCTAGGAGATTTCTCCCAAAATCATTAGATACAATTGTATTAAATGCTCAGTCATAAATCAATCACTAAAAAAGGAGACCATCATTAGATTAAATTAAACAGGATTCAGAATGAGCCATCCTCCCTTGAAACTCATGGTGAAATAGAAGAGGTTACATGCCTAAAAATTAAACTGTGGATCTGTTTTTTTTAATTTATTTTTTATTTTTTTTTTTACTTTTAAAGAGGAAAGGGGGAATCAGAGAACCAGCAGTATTTGCTGTGCCTAGGAATATACCTTTATTTATTTCATCCTCTAAGTTCACCTTATTAATTACTAGTATTATAACCTTGGGCAAGTTCCTTAGATTCTTTAAACATGAGTTTCCTCATCTATGATATGACTTTAGGAAAAAATATCCACGCAAACTCCTCACCATTAACATATAGGACAAAACAGTATGACTGATGGCTGATATTTCCTTGATCTTTAGATAAAGTTTTTTCTTTCTAAATGAGAAGTTGGCTTTAGAACACAAACAATTTTGCAAAGAGGAGTAACTTACTATCCTACTGAGGGGTGGCAGATGTTGATCGCTGTCCTGTGCCCAGGACTGAGTAGAGGGAGATATGGAACAAATTTGGGGGAGGGACACAACTAAATTCTGTCTATCTTTTATATTACCAATCTTTTTCCTATTCATGGTAAAATATCCCAAAGTCTGTGAAGAAAGATGTTAAGGCAAAGAAAATGTATTTGCAGGGAAGTAACCATAAAAACCTGAAAACTTCTCTTCCTAAACACAAGAGTAATGGCTTTCTAGTGAAGGAAAACTACAGGGAAACAAATGAGTAGAGATTGATGAGGTAGAAAGAACACTTGGCCAGGAGACAGAAATGAATTCAAGTCTCCCTTTACCATTTGTATTCAATTTTATTTTGAGCAAATTCTGAGCCTATTCTAGATACAGTCTTTCCGTCTACCAAATGGCAGTAAATGTGTCTGCTTTCTGAACCTCTCAAGGGGTCATGAGAATTGAATCAATCAGTGGAAATGAAAATGTTTTAGAAAACACTGTTCTTCATAGATGTGGACAAGAATGTGTTTTGTCCCTGTAAAGATATCCTGAGTCTCCACACCTACCTTCTCTCTTTACTAGTCAGATCAACAACCAAATATAAAATCTGGAAAAAATATCTGGGCTTAGGGTATTTTCTAATGTTAGAGTTTTGGAAAACTGAAAATACAAAATCTAATACATTCTCCCACAAGTAACTGATATGAGATATATTTAGGAAAAAAATCCTGCCAAATAATCCTTTTCCTAATAACAGATACATACATATATATGAAGATGGAACATCACCATTAAGTATAGAAAACTAACATAAAGTTAATTCAGGGTCTCAATGAAATAATGGCAAGACAGTAAAATTAACATGACTGTATCCCATAGTCCATCAGCTCCTTGGAAACCTTTTATTCAGTGCTTGGAAATTTCCCTAGCAGAATCTTCTAAGCCCTTCTTCACAATTATCTTTGTTCCTTTGACGACTTTTCCTTTAAGAGAGTAGTCAGTCTTGAGGATCATTTCCAGGATAGCTTCTGCCTCTAAAACAACTTTATTGAGGTTGTGAATGTATTAATTGTCCCTATTAGTTTCTGTGATCACATTTGCCCTTTCATCTCCAAATGATGCTATCACTGTAATTTTTATAAATGAAAAGACTAAAGACACAGACTTCAAATGCTCAGTAGTGCTGCAGTTGGGGATAATATGTCTGTTGGGATGTTATCTACATACGTCAAAGCCCTGTGGCTAGTCAAGAGTCTAGGACTAAAATGTGGGACTTCCTATGCAGCTACTGGTTTCAGACCTGCGTATATGTAGATGTGTGCTTGCGTGTGTTCAGTGTGTGTATCAGCAGAGTGGTGGGAAATACTAGATAAGGTCCAAAAACCTACATCTTGTCTCTGCCCTCTGACCACATTATCTCACAAGGGTACCCAGCAGTTGCTGTCCCTTCCTGACCCTGGGCTTCTTATCTGTAACACTAAGATCATAAAACTTGCTTTTCTTACTTCACAGTGCTTTCATAAGAATTATTTATAAAATAAATCATTAGGAAGTGTTGTATAGACAAGTTCCCTATCAATGACACTCATCAGGCACTCAGCCAACAGAAACCCTAGTCAACTCTCACAGAGTAGCTTATGTCGTTCTTTCTTCACAAAACATTTCTAACCTTCTTGAATAAACACATTTCTATTTTTTCCTCAACATATATGGTACCAATAATTCTCCATAACTCAGCCCTGAATAAGTCTCATATTAATTTTTTGTTTCAATGGATATACTCTAACATTCTTGTAACTGGGGCCAATGCCTTACATGAAAGGTGACAGACTAGGTAAAGTCAGTGTTTTGGAGTCAACAGACATTAATACAGATCTTAGTTTTCCTAGGAAGTTGCTTTCCTAGAAAGTTGACCTCTTTAAACCTCAGTTATTTCTTCTGAAAAATGGGGGTACTAATAACTAACTCAAAACTTTGGTGTGGTGATTAAATAAGACAAAATATCTAAAGACTTTAGCATAGGTTCTAGCAAATAATAAATACTGAGCAAAGGTAGTTATGGTTACTTAATAATAATAACCAAAACATTATAATATTATTTATAATTATGACCTTGAAGCACTCTTAAGAGTCTAGAGTGCTAATGAATTCTGTTATGCTGAAAATAAATTAAAAAAAAAAGGAAAAAAAAGGAGTCTAGAGTGCTTTCAGAATGAGTGAAGAAAAGTTAGATTCAAATTTAACACAGTTAGTCTTTGATTATTTAAATAGAATTTTGACTTTTTAACTATTATTACTTGCCTAGACTTAAAAAAATATATATTTATTTATTTGAGAGAGAGAGAGTGTGCACAAGCTGGCGGGGGGAGCAAAAGGAGAGGGAGAAGCAGACCCCTCGCTGAGCAGGGAACCCTACACGGAGCTCAATTCCAGGACCTCTGGATCATGACCTAAGCCAAAGGCAGATGCTTAACCAACTGAGCCACCCAGGCACCTCTTGCCTAGACTTTTGATATTTCACTGTCTTTATTTTTCCCAGAGAACAAAACTGATATTTGGACTGTGAACAAGCACCTCCATGTTGTCTCCTTTTTCTTTCTTTCTTTCTTCCTTCCTTCCTTTCTTCCTTCCTTTTATTTTCTTTTTCTTTTCTTTCTCTTTCTTTCTTTTTTAGAATGGTGCTTTTAATCTGAAAAATGCAAACATAAGTCTGACTTTCCTTTTTGCAAAAAGATTCTGATCAGTGCTTACATACCCTCTTTGCAAAGCCTGCAGCCATCTCATATGCAACTTGGTCTACAGGTCTTTCCAGTGGATCCCAGCATCTACAAGGCTACCTTCTACTTTGGGTGCAAGATATTGTCAGAGCCAAAGAGGCAGGCAGAGCCTTACTTTCTGTCTGCCAGGTACTGATTCCTTTCAAGTATGGGTTTACATCATGGAAAACTACAATTTTTTATAGCAACATCATCAAATACTTGGAAGAAGCTATATTGTGTTCTGTGCCTGGGACTTGGTTAGAGGTACAATAGATTTCACATCTCTACATATGTCTTCCATGAACCTGGACACCATTTGGCACCTAGGATGAATCACTTGGAAAGGTAACACACACCATAGGGGGAACCCATCTGTCCCAAGTCCTCCAGTTTCTGAGACTGCCCTTTTCTTAAAGATTCAGGTAAAATAACTTGAAAAGTAAAGGCATATCACTAAGAAAAGTCTGATGTGTCTTCCCCAAAGATTCCTGAGTGGACTAGGAGAACGCTTCATTTTTCCTGTGCCAGGCCTTGATTGAAGCTGCCTGCCTCCCTGCTGTTTTCATCTCCTGACAATGGCCCTCATTCCTGAGGTTGACTTGTTTTGTGTCATACTAGGCAACTTTTTCTTTTTTGATTTCCTCAAAATACCAATCACAAAAATATTTATGTGCTAAGTATTCACAGAAAAATATGAGGACAGTGGAAAGTAATGCCAGTATAGGGAAGAAAACCACATCAAGATCAATGCCAAATAACAATTCCTTGAAATTCCCTGACACATGGAATTCCTACTAGCTGAGGCTCTTCATGTTCCCTCCCCGGCCTATCTACCCTCTGTGGCCTCTCTTCTTTGCCTTCATTTCATGTCTTTCTGTTTCTGGTTTTTCCTAGGAGTCTCCTCTCCTGTGTCTCATGAAATACAGTGACTAATTCTCAATTATTCTCAACTCTCAATTCCATGCTACTTTTGTAGGTCAAACAATTTTAGTATTGTTATGTTCCATTCTTCCCAGAAATTTCTGGGAAAAATTCAGAGGATGATGGATGTTTATTATCTTCAGAGAAGTATCAAAGTGTTTGTCTGAAACATGAAAAAAAATCTCATTTATTGGTAATTTATTTTACTTTCCTACTAATTACAGTCAGTTGCAGTTGTTGTTGTTTTTTTTTTTTTTTTAAGAAGATACTCACCTTAGGTTTATAATAAATAAGAGGAGGGGAAGTGGATAAGGATAATCAGAGAACATTTAAAGGGGGGGGGGAGAATGTGGCCTTAACCTGATTCCTGAGGTCTTCAGAATGGAACTGAAAAGAGAAGGAAAGAGATGCGATGATACAGCAGAGTTCTAGAATTCAGTTTCTAGCTCCCTGGCAGTCAGGTGTGGCCTCTGGATTGAGTTGTTGTCAACAGTGTGTGAGCAGACATAATATGCACTATTCTTAGGTATGTATTTATATTCTTTTCCCTTCTGCCATTTGGATGAGTAGGATGCTGAAGGCCTGGGGGAA
This sequence comes from Martes martes, assembly GCF_963455335.1. Classification (NCBI taxonomy): domain Eukaryota; kingdom Metazoa; phylum Chordata; class Mammalia; order Carnivora; family Mustelidae; genus Martes; species Martes martes. Next base: position 94,008,520 of record NC_137896.1, on the reverse strand, counting down.
ACAAAGCCACAGGTGGAAGAAGCCTCAGTCTCTGAAAGTTTATATGGAACAGAGCTCCTCTGCCAACATACAATAGACTGTGAATAAGATCCACATTAATTTTCTCTTGATCCAGAGAAGAAATGAGAAGTATAATGGTTAAACCCCACGCCAATACTTTTACCTGGGTCTTAAACAATGTCCTGTCCTTATCTTCAGTACTGGCCTCAGAAGTCATTTTCTCCAGAAAAATCTTTCCTGACAAATTTTTCAGTGACTGTACCTCTGTGTTTATTGGTTCAGTATACATTAGGATTGTTCTCATATTATATCAGGTATACTTGTTTAGTGACTTTTGCTAGACCAAGCTTGATGTTCAAATGGACAGGCCAGGATCTTCTTTCATTCAGATGGATACCAAGAAGTAGTAGAGTTCTCTGAGAAGGGACTGGTGAACTTGTTCTGTAAAGGGCCAGATGGTAAACGTTTTAGGCTTTGCAGGCCATGTAGTTCTTCATGACTACTCCATCCTATTGTTGTAGCAGAAAAACAACTATAAACAATAAAATGAGTAGGTATGACTTTATTCCAATAAATTTGTATTTATAAAAATAGGCAGCAGAACATCTTTGGCCTTTTGACCATAATTTGATAAATCCCGCTCTCGAGGATTCCTTAGGTTTTCATACTCTTTATAGGGTGTACATCTTCCAGTCAATAGAGGACATCTTAGTTCCCATAAAAATGATACATGGATTCTTTTTATATGAGTGAGCACAGCCTAATGTATGGAAATCAGCAGGATTAATCAATGTTCCTTAATTAAAATTGAACTGAGACCTGGTAAATTTTGAAAAAGTGAGGTAGTTGCCACCTCAATGGAAGAAAAAGTCAATTCACATTGAAACTCTTAAAACATGTATTTTTCTTTTTTGCCCTACCTAAAATTATACTGTTTCCACCTTATTGGCCAGATTGCATTTGAATGATAGCTCCAGGAAGAACACTGATATAGAAAATAATGAAACCATCACTTCTAAGTGATGGATCAATAGCCTCAACCTAACATTTATCTTTCATTTTTTCTGAGCGTAATAGGTATTCAATAAATATTTTTGAATGAATAAGTAGAACATTTTAATATGATACCCTTTATCATGCTGCACAATTTCCATTTATTATGTGAAAATTTTAAAGAATTACCCAATTTATATTGATTAACATTTGTTTATTGCAATGCTTTTTCATTTGTTTTTGAATATTCTTAGGATTAATATATTAAGAAAAAATCACAGTAAAGCTCAAAATAAATGGCAAATTTTAAGGTTTTTTTTTTATTAATCTTGCCTAGAATTTGAATCAAGGCAAAATAAATGATCAACCAGTTCTATTTCCAATAAAACTTATGAAAATACATATATGCAAAGTTTCAAAAACTTTGCAATGAGAAGCCATGTAGAATTTGGGAGAATAAGAGAGGAAAAATAAACCATTTCCTCAGGATTTGGTAGAAACTTATAATAAAAGGGGCCCAGTGTGCTGCCAAATCAATTCAGTTCATCACACCTTTATTGAATTACTGGTTTGTGAGTCTTTGGGTTTGATTCTGCCCATAAGTACTTATATTCTTTTAGGAGAAGAGTCTATGTAAAAAATCAAATAACCCAATTCAGTCTATAAGGTCAGTTTTACCCTGGTACCAAAATCAGACGAAGACATCGCAAGGAAGCAAAACTACAGATCAATATATCTTATGAATATAAATGTGAAAATTCTCAGCAAAATACTAGCAAACTGAATCCAACAAGACATAAAAAGAATTATATAACATGACCAAATGAGATTTATCCTAGAAGTAAAACTACCTCTATTTGCAGATGATATGATCTTCTATATAGAAAATCCTAGGGGTGCCGGGGTGGCTCAGTGGGTTAAGCCTCTGCCTTTGGCTCAGGTCATGATCCCAGGGTCCTGGGATCGAGCCCCGCATCGGGCTTTCTGTTCAGCAGGGAGCCTGCTTACCCCTCTCTCTCTGCCTGCCTCTCTGCCTACTTGTGATCTCTGTCAAATAAATAAATAAAATCTTAAAAAAAAAAAAAAGAAAATCCTAAAAAATGCACAAGAAAACTATCAGAATTAATAAATTCAGCAAGTATGCAGGATACAAGATCAAAGGACAAACATCAGTTGTATTTCTACACACTAGTAATAAAAAATCCACAATAAAATTAAGAAAACAATTCCACTTAAAATAGCATCAAAAACAATGCTTAGGAATAACTTTAACAAAAGAAATACAAAGCTTGTATTCTGAAAACTATAAAACATTATTGAAAGAAATTAAAGAAGACTTAAATAACTGAAAAGATTGGCTGTGTTTATGGATTAGACGACCTAATATTGTTAACATGGTAATTCTACTCAAACTGATCTACAGATTTAACATAATCTCAGGTTTCATTATAGTAGAAATTGATAGGTAAGTTCTAAAATTCATATAAAAATTCAAAAAGTATCAGAATAGCTAAAGTAGTCTTAAAAAGAAAGAAACTTCCCAGTTTCAAAATTTACTATGAAGACACTGTGGTATTGGCATAAAGATAGACATATGGATTATTGGAATAAAAGTGGGACCCCAGAAATGAACAGTTACATTTATGGTCAGCTTATTTTTGGCAAAGGGGCCAAGAAAATTCACTAGGAGAAAAACTGTCTTTTCAACAAAATGGTGCTGAGACACTTGATATTGATACACACAGGAATAAATCTGGATCCCTTTCTTACACTGAACACAAAATTAATTCAAAATGGATTGTAAATAGACCTAAATGTAAAAGCTAATAGTATAAATCTCTTGTAATAAAACTTTAGGGTAAATCTTTGTGACTCTGAGTTAGGCAGAACTTTCTTAGATACAATATCAAATGCATATGTGACAAAAGAAAAAAGAGAAACTGGATTTCATCAAAATTAATATCTTCTGTATTTGAAACAATACCAAGAAAATGAAGAGATGTGGTATAGCCAAAGAGACAGATATTAACATGTGCTGGCGAAGATGTAGAGAAATTGGAATCTTCATTAATTGTTGGTAAGAATGTAAAATGACAAAGCCATTCTGGAAAACAGTTTGGCAGTTCTTCAAAGGGTTAAACAGGGGATTACCATATAACCCACACTATCCACTCCTAGGTATATGCTCAAGACAAATTAAAAAATGCATCCATACAAAAACTTGTCCACACATATTTACAGCAGCATTATACATAATAGCCAAAAAGTAGAAAGAACTCAAAAGTCCATCAGATGATGAATAAGCAAAATGTGGTATTATCTATACAATGGAATATTATTAGGTCATAAAAGTAAATGAATGGTATAGGTTATAATATGTATGACTCTTAAAAACACAATGCTAAGTGAAATGTCAGTGACAAAAGACCACAGATTGTAAAGTTGTAAGATTCTACTTACATGAAATGTCCAAAATAAACAAATTCATAGAGACGCAAAGTAGACTAATGTTTGCTTATGGCTGGTTGGATTGAGGAGAAATAGAGAGTGACAGCTACTGGGTACAGGATTCCATTTTGGAATGGTGAAATTGTCCTAATGTTGATATAGTGGAGGTTGCACAATTCTGTAACAATAATAAAACCACTATATCATAGACTTTAAATGGATGAATTACATGATATGTGGATTATACCTCAACAAAGCTATTAAACTTTTATAAAAAAGTCAAGAAATAAAAGGCAGATTATAAGAATAGTAGGTCATACAGTGTTACATTAATTTCAGGTATACAATATAGTGATTTCACAAGTGTATACATTGTGCTATGCTCACCACTAATGTAGCTACCATCATACGACACTATTATGCTATTATTATAATAGTGTTCCTTTTATCCTATGCTGTTCCTTTTATCCCCATGACTTATTCATTCCATAGGTGGAAGCCTGTATCTACCACTCCCTTTCAGACATTTTGCCCATCCACCCAACCCCTTTCCTCTGCTAACCATCACTTTATTCTCTGTATTTATGGGTCTGTTTCTGCTTTGTTTGTCTATTTGTTCACTTATTTATTTATTTTTAGATTCCCCATATACGTGAAATCATATGAAATTTGTCTTTCCTTGTCTGACTTAATTCACTTAGCAAAATATCTTCTAGGTCCATCCATGTTGTTAAAAAATGTCAGAATCTTATCCACACTGAAGTTCAGAGAAGAAAGAGGGGGGAGGTAGAGAGAAAACAAGAAGGGGAGAGAACACTGGAGTGATAGGGTACACCTATCACTTCAGAACAGTCATTTCTTAAAGTGATCCTTACTATTTTTCTGTTTCTGTTATTCATAATGAGGCTAAAACAACAGGCCCTAATTTGTTTCCATTTACCAAAATTTGCCTTTGAGCTTAATGTGACCTTCACCTATTCAAGAACTAGTGCAAAACGAGGAATTTGTCCATAAGTGATTACTTCATGGTATGTCAAGCAGTGTTCATGTGCTTAGGTACTAGCAAGTATCTGAAGCATCTGAGGGATACACAGTAGACCCTTTCTCAGAGAAAGGAACTGGATCGCATTTGTAGAACGTGGTATGGGCATCCCCCAGGAAAGCAACATGCCAGGTGAACTGATTATGCCAAGTAAAAATGGGGCCCTTGGGAAAAATTCCTATTTGGGGAAAAATGCTAACCTAGAGTAGTAGAAGATATAGACCAAAAGAAGGATTTTAGTCCATGTTCCTGAGAGGAAGAACCACAAAAATTATCCTCCACCTGGAGTCATTCACTGGGATCTCACTTCTTTGAGCCTTGCTACTATCAAATCTTTGATAAAATTCTGTATTGCACACCCCACCCAGAAAGTTCCTTTACTTGCGCAATTATCAAAATTGTGAAACCATAGACTGGAGGGGTCAGTTCAAAATGTAACACCAATCCATCAGCTCAGAAGCAATTATACATACACGTGGAGCCTGTCCAGTTTTAACCCAACTACATAACACAGAAGGGAGTTAAGAATATAAAATATTATGGCTGTTGAAGTGCTCAAGGATGGTTTATAAAAAATTAATCAAAGTGATTGAAGTAACTTTTTCTCTAGATATTAGCATTTTGGTCCTTTAGTTCTTTGAGTGAGGTAAAAATGTAGCTAATGCTATAAGCTAATTAACTGCTCTGTGCACAAACATTAATTACAGAGAGATAAGGTTTAATACTAGCTGTACACGGGGTGTTAAGCAGCCTGCTAGGTTTTGAAAAGAAAAGAAGAAAAAGCTCATTTCTTGGAAAGGAGAATAAAGAAATGAGAGTTATTGGATTTCAGCTAGGAAAATCCATCAGGATAAAACATACCCTTGTTTCTTTACCTTTTTGATGAGATGCTGCATGATTCATGCATCTCATCTTTGCAGGGATATTAGAACTGTGACAAACACCCAGACAAATATTCTGCATGGAGTGAAGGTCAAGAATGAGATTTAAACTGAGTGTGGAGCATCTATTTTGTCAAAGGCTCTATGTACAATTCTGGACTTCAGCCTTCACTCTGGACTCACCTTCAAATGTGGACCTCTGAAACTTGCTTAGAAATGATTTCCTTACTTTAACTGTGATTTGGCTTTTATTTTAAGCACAGTCTAACTCCTAATAGTAGTTAGCATAATTTTTGATGCACAAAGTACTCATTACATCCTTGTTAAATGAATGAATGAATGAATGAATGAATGAGACTAATCAACTGTTCCTGTCTCAGTCTACACCTGCTTCACTGTTGGGGGAAAACAAAGCATATATTATAAAAAAGGTCAAAAGGTAGATTTCATGTAAGAATGAAAGCTTACACAATTTACTTCATAAGTGAGCAAAACGGAATTGACTGTGTGATATCCTTTGAAAATTCTCCAGAAGAGTGGATGGCCAAGTATATATCTCTTTCTGTTTAAAAGTTGTACATTTTGGGACGCCTGGGTGGCTCAGTTGGTTAAGCAGCTGCCTTCGGCTCAGGTCATGATCCCAGCGTCCTGGGATCGAGTCCCACATCGGGCTCCTTGCTCGGCAGGGAGCCTGCTTCTCCCTCTGCCTACCACTCTGTCTGCTTGTGCTCACTCTCGCTCCTCTCTCTCTCTCTCTCTCTCTCTGACAAATAAATAAATAAATCTAAAAAAATAAAAATAAAAAAAAAATAAAAGTTGTACATTTTGACTAAAACCTTAAGTCTGGTTAAAATAACACTGGCTTGGGAGATAATGTATGCATATATTATAGGTGTAAATACTTCCATGGGAAAAGGCTTACCATATTCATTACCCAAGCCAAGGGTCTGAAGATTGCTTCCGCAAACGAGATAGTTGATAGACCAGGTTTGCCGGAGGAAGGGCGATGCGATGCCTCTAGCAGAATTTGAGGAATGAAGATGTGAGGGTCTGCAGCAGTGTAGGACAGCACGAGGACACCACGATCCTGAAGATGGGAGAAATAGAATGGACTGAATTGGAGTTTGGAATGTGGGAGGCAGTTGCTGAAGTCTTAATTACCAAGAGCCAGTTGGAACAGACTCGGTCTTTAGAGTACAGTGAGACTGAATCTTGTGTCACTGTTTCACCTTCTGACTGTGACTGAGAGATGATTATAGAACATCAGCACCAAACAAGTCTTTAGAAATTATCTGAACGAATCACTTCATTTTATAGCCCCAATTAAGTTATTTGAACTAAGTCATACATAAGTTGTTGATGACTACAGCCCCCTGCTGCAACGCTTTTCCAGTTAGTCCACAGATGTAATTTATACTTTTTCTGCCTGCTTTATTCCCCAAATTTCACAGGTATGAAAATAGAGGCTTTCCAACAGAGGTGAAAGCTGCCTAAAGCAGAGCCATCTTGTGACCCAGTCTCAGCACTGATGGTCACTCTAAAGAAACACACAAATCTAAGAAGGAAATGATGAACATTTAAGATTTTGCAGTTATTCCGAAAAGACAATTTGTAACATTCAGCTAAACTTCCTTAAAATACTTTCTCAGGGTGCCTGGGTGGTGCAGTATGTTGAACGACAGACTCTTGATTTTGACTCATGTCATGATCTCCGGGTCATGAGATCAAACCCCATGTCAGGCTCTATGTCTCACAGGGAGTCTTCTTCTCTTTCTTTCTCCCTCTCTCTCTGTCCCGCCCCTCTCTTTCTCACACACATGGGCCCATGCTCTCACTGTCTCAAATAAATAAATTTAAAAAAGAAAGAAAGAAAGAAAAAATTTCCCAAGTCTCATTCATCACAGTATAGCTGCCCTCAGTCTCTCTTCCCTTTTCTCTAATTTCCTTCAAGCTCTTTTTGAACTTAAACTATGCTGGCTTTGACCAACTTAATTTCTAACTTTCTTGGTTGATTTGTCTCTTCAGAGGAACAGAAAGGTAATTCTCTTACAAAATTCATTACATTATCCATGCTTTTTAAAATTACTCTTCTCATTCCTTATTTCCTACATGGACCCACTAACCACATGGGCAAGGAAAATATTTCCTTAGTAGCCTGTGGATAATCTTATGTTATATTATAACTAGAATTTATGGCAGAAAGGCAAGGATAGTTTAAATACATGTAGAAAAAGCATATGATATAATTCAGCATTTATTTGTGATTTTAAAATAAAAGCTCTTGGAAAAACTTGCAAGTGAATTTTCTAACCCTAAAGGGTATTTGCCAAAACCTATATAACAAACATCAAGGTATCTTAGAGACATTTCCTCAAGGCTAGGAAGAAGACACCCATTTTTATCACAATTGTTAGTATAATGTTAGGCATTTGAACAATACAGTAGGAATCTCAAAAAGTAACAAGTAGTATTCAAAAGAGAGAAAACTGTTGTGATCTACATATATATATATATATATATATATATATATATATATATATAAAATGATCCTTCATATGAAAACCCAAGAAAACCAACAAACTATTAGATATCTAATATACTATTAGATAAAAGACCAACACATAAAAACCAGTATTTTTCATAGTGAAGTTACTGATTAGAAAATATAGCTGAGAAAGAAGATAGTATGCACAATAATCGGTGTAGAGCACGTAGGAATCAACCAATAAAAATGCACAAATTTTGTGAATAAAATTACAAAATGCTATTAAAAAACACACAAAAGCTGACATAATGGAGAAATACACCATATTTGTGGAAATGAGGATTTTCTATTGTAAAGATGTCAACTTCCCCAAAAGTAATCCAAAAATATAATGCAACTCTGGTTGAAATCTGAGAAGATGAGGAGGTGAAATTGAACAATCTGGTTACAAAATGTGCATGGAAAAAGTAAAGATTATAAAAGAAGAAAACTTCTCAAAAAGAATCAATGCCATGATATACTACAAAAAGTATACAAAAGCCAAGGAAATTAAAACAATGCAGAAACAAGTCAGAGAAAAACAAAAACACCAGAAGAACAGTCTGGAAAGTCCAGAAATACACTCATCTATACAAAGTTTCCTGTTTGATAATGGTGACAACATGAAGCAGTAGGGAGAGATTGCTTGACAAATAGTGTGGAGAAGTTGTTTTAAATATGAAGAAAAATAAAACTGGATTATATTCCAAATAGTAAAAAAAAAAAAAAAAAAAAAAATTCCTGAGAGATTTAAGATGAAAAAATTAAGAGGAAAAACTAGAAAAGCATTTGAAAAAATACAGAATGAAAAAAAGATTTTCTTAAATAAGATATCAAAAGCAAAAACCTTAAAAAAATTTTAATGGATTTGACTATATCAAAATTAGATTGCAAATAGTTATACTATTAGAGAATAAGTATTCATATGTATAATTAATAAAGGATTTATATTATTTAATATATAATTAATAAAGGATTAGCACATAAGCAAAAGAAAGATAGTCATCTCAGTAGAAAAGCAGGCAAAACATAAATAGGCAATCCAAAAAGCCAACACCAAGAGTTGCTAACATGCATGTAAAGAGATGTCCAATTTCATTAGTTGTCAGAGAAATGCAAATTGAACCAAAATGATACAATACCCTATAGTCATCTGATTGGCAAAAAACTAAAGTCTGATAAAATCATGTTCTGGTGAGGATGTGAAAACAGGAATTATAAATAAGTAGAGCTATTCTGAAGTGATTTGAAAATATTTAATAAAATTAAATTTGTATGTTTCTAATATTGAATATGGAACCTAGATAATTTCTTCACAAATGCATACAAATATAAATGAATGGGCAAGATTATTCATCACAGTATTGTTTACAGTAGCCAAAACCTTAAAATAGCCTACGTGCCCATCAAAAATGTATCATCTGGAAAGTATGAAGAGTTATGCATAAGCTAAAAGAATCTTTAAGATTTTTAACTAGCTATTGACTGGTTTATATAGGTAGATGGATAGATGGGTAGAAACATGAATAGATCTCTGAAAAGTTGTCATGGTGAAATACTAGAATCGTAACAGAACAATACCAATAATATAAATTAAATACTTAAGAATGGGTACATACAGTAATTAAGACTGATGAAAAGAGGGAAAAATATAATATGCACAGACCAATTAAGATCGTTATAAAAATGGTTACTATCAAATCCACATCAGTGCACCTCAATTTACATACATACATAAATACATGTGTAGGTATTTTTTTCTATGTCACATAAGAATACGTTAATTTTTTTCAATTAAATACATTTCAGTTTTTGATTTAAAATGACTTCACATTTTCTTCCCTTAATGCTCTGATAATCTGAATTGCACCATTTCATGCTTGCCCACATGGAGACTCCCTGGTTACTAGTGTGCTCCGCTTTCCCAGAGTTAGTATAATACCCAGCTGTAGTCTTCCCTTGTTTGCATGGTTTGTCATACTCAATAGTTTTGGACTTCTCTACAAAGCTGGAGATCTCACTGAGTGTTTTATTCCACATTTCATTTATATGGATATCAGATAAAACTGGTAGTTATTCATCAAAACCCTTCAGTTAGCAACTCATTTCTAGCTGCTCATTTCCTGGACAATTTATGAACTCTAGTGCCACCTTAAGAGTTTGTATTTGTCTTGTTTACTTATCTTCCCTGTGGCCTAAAGCTCTGACAACTTCTAACTCTGGTTAACTCAAAGTTTCTTCCTAATTTGGTTTTGCTCAATCTTTGATGTTTATAACCACAGCAGACATTTACTGAGTTCTTCAAACAGATTTTTTTTTTTTAACTTCTTACAAGAGTGACATCTATTGAAAAAGAAAAAAATGGAAGGAAGATCTTTTCCCTTTCTCTGTAGGATGTGCTTAATCCTTTGGTTTATGAATCCATGATCAAGGCATATTCAGCTCCCTAGGATAGTTTATTTGTATTACGGATGACTTCTCCAGGAAGCAGTAGTCAGTCACACCTTGGCAAATCCTTGGAAATTTATTTCCTTAAAATAAGTTAAAATGCAGAAATTGCTTTGAAATTTACTTTTTTTTTTTTTTCTGTGATTCAGTCAAATTTAGAGGATCCAGATCTATTCTGGGATTGGTGTACCAATTTCCACATTCCTTCTCTGGACTAACATCTATTGTGAATAAATGAAGTGGCCTGGGGAGCAAGGGGAAGCTAGAGAGATTGTCCTAGAAGGTCTGTGTGATAACACATGCTATATCTTGTCCACAAAGTCTTATACCACAAGACCCAATCCTGGAGTAGAACTACTAATCTCTGTTACATCATGGTGGGTCAAAGAGCCTGAGCTGAGGGTGAGACAAGGTTGATTTTCCAAACTGACTTTCAAACTGTGTACGTGGGCTGTAAAATGAGAATAACAATAATAATAATTCTTATCTTACATGGCCAAAAAGCAGTATGACATAGTTTCTATGACTTTAGGCACAGATTCATTTGGTCCTGGAGTGAATTCACAGACCTGCTTTACTAATTATGTTTTCCTGGACAAGTTGATTAACTTCTCTTTATGTTTTATTCCTATCTGCAAAACAAGGATAATTTAAAAGTAACTATATTAGATGTGGTTGTGAGGGTGAAATTAAGTAGCTCAAGTAAACCTGTTAACAGAGGGCCTGACACATAATTAGAACTCAATAAATGCTGGCAAAGTTATTATTATGGTTGTTGTGAAAATTGAAACAATAGCTATTTATGCAAGTCACTAGCTTTACGCTTAGTGACGAATAGACAATTAATATTAGTTCCCTTCTTAGCAACAAAAAAAAATGTAGATCTAATTTGCATTGGACTTGAAAGGGTGCTATCTCAAAAGAACAAAACAAAACAAAACAACTCTCTGGTCCTAAGGAATTACATAGTCACATTTTTTTTTTTTTTTAAAGATTTTATTTATTTATTTGGCAGAGAGAGTTCACAAGTAGACAGAGAGGCAGGCAGAGAGAGAGAGGGAAGCAGGCTCCCTGCCAAGCAGAGAGCCCGATGCGGGACTCGATCCCAGGACCCTGAGATCATGACCTGAGCCGAAGGCAGCAGCTTAACCCACTGAGCCACCCAGGCGCCCCATAGTCACATTTTTTAGAAGGTTTTTTAGACAGCCCTCTCATCAACATACCTCAACCTTCACTGAAAAGACAGTTAATATTTCCTAACAAGAGAAAGATGGTCCAACCTCTCCAAAGAAGGAACTAAAGGAATGAGATAGACACATCAGAACCATCCTTTACCTCTCCCACATTCCTTGCAGATACTCTTTGGTAAAGCAACAGAGGAAAGAAGAGTCTGATATTTTGTTCTGTGAGTGAACCGAGCCAGTCTGGTTTGACCTTAAATACTGAGAAGAGTAAACAGCCTCTATTAGAGAAAGGGGAGATGCTGTTGGCCAGCAATGCCCATGAGAAAATGAATAGGAGCAACGTGAGCCAGAGATGGAAAGCACAGCGGAATGAGAAATATGAGGTAGGTATTATCATGATAACTCTCTCAGATGTGGGTTAGGGTTTGATCTCATTAGGTCTTTTCAAATAAATTCCCTGTTCGTGGCAAAGCTTCTTATTTAATGAAAAAGTCCAGATCTTACTTCTCTGACTCCCAAGGGAGCTAACTGAAGGATGACCCAAGTTGTCCCTTGCTGGGACAGCTTCACAGGAATTACATTGACTATACTCAAGGCAGAACTGGGGAGATGAGAAGTGACTAGTGGGAAAATGTTGTCTATGTCAAGATATGAGCAGAGAGAAAAACAGTCTTTTTATATTGCAATGGAGTTCAAAGACATTAGCAGAGAAAACAAGAACATACAGCATTTGATCCTTATCAGGGTTCCTGTAGTCCATTCAAGGTTCTCCTGCCTCAGACTGTGGCTTGGGCCAACTATAATCATCTTCCATATTGGTGTCCTCACTGAGAGAGATAAGGACTTCAATCATAAGAGCTCTACACAGTGACCAGTCAGGAGTCAGCTCAGTCTTGAACATGTATTCTTTCATTCATTTAAATATCATCTACAAATTGTACTATGTACCAATCTCTTTGTCAGGAGTGGTAGACCAAAGGATGAATGAGTTTCTGCCTTTATGAATCTTAAAATCTAGTGTAGAAGAAAGATGTGGAAATAGATAATCCTGTAAGATGTACAAAACTGGAGATATGCACAATCCAGAACAGGGGATTCAACACAGTTGAGAGGGAAGAGGAAGAAGAGTAAGTAATTTCAGGGAAGGTATATTAGAATATGTAATATTTCGGCTACTATTGAAGTCAACAGAAATTGATTAGGGGACACCGAATGGCATTTTAGAAAGAAGGAAGAGTAAATTAGTCACAGAAATCAGGAAAACTATTGCACAGGAATTGGTGTTGCCAAAGAGCAAAACGTGAGGCAAGAAGAAGCTAAAGATGAATCTGAGAGGCAGGAAGAGTCAGATGATGAGGGACCTGAACTTAATGCCAGAGGAATGAGGAATTATTAAATCATTTTAGCAGAAGAGAGACATGGCAAGTTTTCTATGTGAGAAAAATCTCTTTAGAAACAACAAAGAACATTGATTGGTGGAGGGTATGGCTGACAGTGGAGAATATAGGTAGGAGAATACTGCAATCATTTCTTGAGAAATGATGAGGGTCTAAACTAGTTGCAGTTAGGAGAGTTTAAAAGAAGTTATGGATCTAATTAAATTTAATAAATTTAGGAGGGAAAATCTTCAGGTTTGATGTGATTGATTAGAAGGAGTTTGTGATGGTACATCAATTGAGGTAGACAATGTAGAAAGAATTCTTCCTATCATATCCTGATGTGGTTGTTATTCACAAACCAGTCTTCTCACAGTAAATGAATTCTACATCATCCTTCCCCATTGGAGAAAGTAGAAAGGGATGAAATTTCCTGCATGGAGTTCCCTAGCTCCTGGACAGGTCTATTATTAAAAATACATATCTTTAGTCAGTCAGAGAGAAAAATATCATATGATTTCACTCACTCATGGAAGTTAGGGAACAAAAAGAAGAAAAAAAATGAGAAAAATATTTTAAAAAACCCCACAGACCCTTAAATATAGAGACCACACTGATGATTGCTGGAGGGGAAGTGGATAGGGGGGTGGGTGAAATAGGGTGAAGGGAATTATCATCACTTACTGTGATGAGCACTGAATAATGTATTGAATTCTTGAATCACTATATTGTACACTTGAAACTAATATAACCTTGTATATCAATTATACTGAAATTTTAAAAAAGCTACAAGATTCAAAAGGAAAATAAAACACGTATTTTCACATCCATGCAATGGAATATTATTCAGCAATAAAAAGGAATGCACTATCAAGCCATGAGAATTCTTGGAGAAAATTTAAGTGAAAGAAGCCAATCTTCAAAGGCCACATACTATATGACTACAAATCTGTGGCATTCTGGAAAAGGCAAAACTATGAATACAGTGAAAAAAAAGAATCAGTGGTTGCCAGAGGCTGGGAAGAGTGAGGAAGGAGTGAACAAGTGTTACGCAGGGGAATACTTACATGGTGTAACTATTCTGTATGATACTGTAATGGTAGGAACACGCCATTATGCATTTGTCAAAACCCCTAGACTACACAACACAGAGTCAACCTTAATATAAACTATGGTCTTTAGTTCATAATAATGTATCAATATTGGCTCATCAGTTGTAATAAATACATCACTAATATAAGAAAGATATCAATAGTGGTAGTAACTGTGTGTGTGTGTGTGTGTGTGTATGTGTGTGTCTGGAGGGGCAGGAGGTGAGAAAGCATATAATAACTCTCTGTAACTTCTGCTCAATTTTTCTGTAAGCTTAAACTTCCTCCAAAAAAAATCAATTAATGAAAATACATATTTCCCCTCACATCTGTTCTTTTTAATTAAAACATTTCTTAAAAGATTTTATTTATTTATTTGTCAGAGAGAAAGAGAGCTCATAAGTGGGGCTGGGGGGAGCAGCAGGCAGAGGGAGAAGCAGGCTCCCCACAGAGCAAGGAGCCCAAAGTGGGACTTGATCCCAGGACACTGGAATCATGACCTAAGCTGAAGGCAGACACTTGACCAACCAAGCTACCCAGACGTCCCCCCTATACTTAATTTGTGGAAAACTCTTAGTGTAGGGTAGCTTCTTAATTTATGGAAAACTCTTAGTGTAGGGTAGCTTCAATTCAACCCCAATATGACTTAGTTCCCTAGGGTCTCCCTGGAATGTATTTATTGGGTATGAAGAAAACACAAATCATCAGAATTTTGTTTCCATTCTAGAAAACTTCTTTAAGATTTAAGAGCCAATAAAAACCTCGATTTGTTTGATTATTCATTATTACATCAGAAGTGTACCTTATATTGCCATAAATATGTCCATATAACTCTAGAATTCAGTTATTACTTCTTCCTTATTTATCCCATATTTGATGCTTTGTGCATTATGATCCCCCAGATGAAAAGCAGGGGCATTTATTTAGTTTGGGATTTCTAATTTCTCCCATCACTGGTTTGGCAGTGGGCTCTGAAACAGAGCAACCTCTTAGAATCCAGAAAGGAGAATTAATCTATAAAAATTCAATTAACCTGTACAATGCTCATTGAGTCCTCTCAAAACTTAATCAGAGTTTTCTTAACTTATTAGCCGCTTCACCTATTTTGCATCTTGTAGCCTGTGACGATGGCACTAAACAATCAGAATAATGCTGACAAGCTAAACAAACTAATAGGGTACATCCAAGGATTGGATCCTTCCTCACTTGCTAAAGACATCCAAATAAATCTCACCTGTGAGTTGCAGCAGCAAGACTCTGAGAGCTAGTGGGCTGTGAGGATAAGCCATCACACCCTGCCTGATAACACCCTGATTCACAAAGCAGCTGTGTTGCCCACTTTGCTCCTGACTTACTATGTCCATTCAGAGAAAGCACCACCTCTTGGAATCCAGCCTAGGGCTCCATATAATAGAGCTAATCTCAGCAAAGATAAGTATCCTCAACAAAGCTGTTGAAGAAGTGGTTAAAGAAGGAGATAATGAAGGACTATGGATTTTTCTAAGCTCTTAAAATGAAGATCTCTGTTGAGACATCTATATAGAATCGGGAGCTGTTATGTTGGATAAGTTACTCAGTGATTCCAACTTCAATGTCCTCTCTACTCATTCAAAACATGTTTTTAACTACCAGCTATGCATCAGGCAGATTTTTGGAGAGCATATCTGTAGGAAGAAAGGGTAGATTCATTTTGGTTGTGCAGAGCTTGAGATGCCTACAATATATCTCAGTGGAGATGCCCAGCAGGCAGATGGTACTGAAGAGAGTTTTGACCCGAAACATCAGCATCTAAGGAAGATCTGGACCTTTGGATATGACAGGAGGATACACACACACACACACACACACACACACACATATGGAGAGAGAGAGAGGGAGAAGAACAATGGCCTGAGGAGGGAACTGGGGGAACACTTATGTTGGGAAAATAATCAAAGAAAGAGCAGGAAGAAGACTCCTGAGGAGAAGTTGAGATGGAGCAGTCCATGTTGGGGGGAGGAATAGATATCTGAATGATGTCAAATAAACCAGATTCTGGGGAGGAGTAAAGAGTTTGAATGTTGTAGTAGTATCAAGAATGATGATGACAGATTGGTTTTGGGATAATGAGGACATGAGTGACCTTTGGAGAAGGAGTTGCATGAAGTGATAGGAGCTGAAAATAGATTATAGAGATTTGGAGCTTAAGAGGAAGATAGATGAGTAACTATTTCCAGTTACTTATTTGTTTCCAGTAAGTGTGGCTATCTGAAAATTTGACTTTAAGGGGGAAAAAAATGCAAAGAAAAAGGGAAGATTGAAAATCAGAGAAAGAGAAATAAAGCAATGAGGAGGTGAAAGATAGATGATGACAGTAGGTGATAAATAGACGGACAGATATATAGGTAGATAGATAGATTAAAGATAGATTTTGGTAGAGGATGAATTTGTAGTGTCTCTAGTCTTCACGACTATATGATTTTCCTCAGTAGCCTGGAAATAGGTGTAGCGAAACTGAGGGATTATATTAACCCAAGGCTTGTTTGCAGGATAGGTGACAAAGAGTTTTAAGTGCAAAGGAAAGAAAATAATAGGGTCAAAGGAAAATGATAGGGTCAAAGGATTGGCTTTTTAGGAATTTCTTTCAGAATTCTTCTTTAAATGTAAAAGAATAGAGGGACACTATTAGCACCAATTTACGACTAAAGAAATTAATGTACTTGTAAGTTTCTGTAAGCACAGAATTGTTTGGTCCTGTGGTTTTGGAAAGAACCTCAGAATAAAGTACTGCAAAGATAGCATTGCTTTCCTTGGTGGGGTAAGGGCTGGAGAGGAATAGTCTCTTTTCTATATACATGTTTCCTGTTTATCATTCAACTGTCAGATGCTGTAAGTCTATGAATAGAGTGTCCTTGTCTGTCTTACTTATTGGGGTATTCTCAAGGCCTAGCACAGGGCCTGGCCCATTGTAGACACTCGGGTACACAATAAATGCATTGAATACATGCATGGACAAATGAGAGTTGCAATGAGAAAAATAAGCATGCTTAGCGAGCAAAAGTCACAGTTCATATTGAACTTCTATCCCAGCAGAAAAGTTCTTTCACGACTTTTAAAGTCTTTGTTTCTTGACCCATTATGTTGATGGAAGAGCTCTGAATGTTTGAAAAGGTAATAGTGACATATAAATTAAAAGAAATCAAAGGAGAGAGCACTGTATTTCAAGAAGTCAGATAATTCAGCATTCTCTATTCTATAACTAGATATAGACAATATGATTACTTATATCTGCTGTAGGGGATACTCCTTAAAGTTGTGTATGTTTATATCTTTAACCCACTGTTAGATTTTATGTAATCTGAGGCTAGAATTATTTAGGTCAAAATCTTCCCCATTATCTCCTCACTATTTCCAGAAATCTATTAGTAAGTGTTTACAGTTCTACTATGTTACTGTTTTTAAGTGTAGTATAAGGAAGGGCAGAAAAAAGAGAAGTCAAAATTCCTACTTTTGAGCAATGTCCACAATAGCCAAACTATGGAAAGAACCTAGATGCCCATCAACAGATGAATGGATAAAGAAGATGTGGTATATATATACAGTGGAATACTATGCAGCCATAAAAAGAAATGAAATCTTGCCATTTGCGATGACATGGATGGAACTAGAGGGTATTATGCTTAGTGAAATAAGTCAATCAGAGAAAGACAACTATCATATGATCTCCCTGATATGAGGAAGTGGAGATGCAACATGGGCGGTTCGGAGGGTAGGAAAAGAAAAAAATGAAAGAAGATGGGATCGGGAGGGAGACAAACCATAAAAGACCCAATCTCAAAAAACAGACTGAGGGTTGCTGAGGGGAGGGGGGTCGGGAGAGGGTGGTGGGGATATGGACATTGGGTAGTGTATGTGCTATGGTGAGTGCTGTGAAATGTGCAAACCTGGCAATTCACAGACCTGTACCCCTGGGGATAAAAATACATTGTATATAAAAAAAATTAAAAATTAATAAAAAAATCCTGCCTTTGGAAACTTACAATTCTATTGGGGGAAATGAGATTCATATCCTCAAACCATTTGGCAGAATATATGATTAAACACTCAGTTAATCCAGGTAATACCTTAGGAATCTAATGGAGGACGAAAGAGATCTAAAGAAGATGTCATAAAGAACGGGTAGAATTTGGATATACAGAGAGGTGGGGATGGGGGCAGGTTCCCTTTAACATTCTCAAAGTCTATCATTTGTAGTTTCATTCCATTCCTCTGCTATTAACCAGCTACCCACATCATCATTTGCCAGTTAAAGAACTTTTTAAGAAGTCACTTTAGACAATGCATGTGCATATATTTCTGCAAGGGCAGAAATATATGCGCAGTTAGAGGGGAAAAAAGAGGTGTGTGTGTGTGTGTGTGTGTGTGTTTGTGTGTGTGTGTGTGTAGGTTGGAACCAAAAAAACAAGGAAGCCAGCCAAGTGGAGAAAAGCACCTTTTCCATTGATTGGAAGGAAGAATTTGCACTGCTTCTTTTACTCATGGCCTTTTACTTCTGGCCTAGAGCTGGCATTTAATTTGAATTTTATTAACACATGAAATCTAATGCAGCAACCTGATTCTTCCAATTCAGGGTGTTTAATTTTTTAAAAAAGCTTGCAAGTTGAATAAGTGGCTTTGCAGAATACGACAGGGTTTCTTCTCAACAAGGTGTAAGTGTCAAGCCCACTAGCTGTTGAACTAGATTAGCTCTCTTGGCTCTTGGGCCTTGGACTGGAAGTATGTCATCAGCTTTCCTGGGTGTCTCACTTTCCAAAAGCAGATACTGGGACTAATCAGTCCTCATAATTCAGTGCCAATTCCTTATTATAAATATGTACACACACACACACACACACACACACACACCATTAGCTCTGTTGTTATTTCTGTGGAGACTTTCTTTCTTTTAATCAAAAGTTACCTTCAGGAAGGACTCTGAAAATAGTCTAGTTTATTTCTCTATGAATTACTCACGTATTTTCTCAGCCAGGGGGATTTGCTCTCAATGCCTATCTCATTCTGGTATATAAGACACCAGTAAGC
The DNA here is from genome assembly GCF_963455335.1 of Martes martes. Taxonomy (NCBI): domain Eukaryota; kingdom Metazoa; phylum Chordata; class Mammalia; order Carnivora; family Mustelidae; genus Martes; species Martes martes. The sequence goes on along the minus strand of NC_137896.1, from coordinate 93,989,472 downwards.
CAGTGCAGAGATGCCTTTCCAATATTTCTTTGGTAATGAAAGCAGGTATGTGCTTCACTTTCCAATCAGATTACTTCTTCCACACCTCCCCCCATCAGATTACTTCTTTAGGAAAGTTACGATTACCTGGGTAAACATGACACTCCTGGGGTCTCTGAAGACAAATAGGGCAGAAAACTTGAGGAAGCAGCCCTTTTCCCAACAGACAGACCTATATATACCTGTATACAAAAGAATCTATATACAAGCCAGATGTTTCCTTTTCATGTGTTAGGACAAACATTTTTGGTTCCTTTAATGGTTTCTCCACATCATCTTCAAGGAATTTAGTTACCTTCAGAACACAGTCAAGATTGTTAATGTCTCCTTTAAATTCATTACAGGAACCAAGTAGATACTCCATATGCACCCAACCCCACTCAGCGAAATGATGGGCTCCTTTATGTGGACATTATTGTTCCAGAATATATTGTTCTAAGACCACTGGCATTTTGAAGGCTATCATAAGCCTCTATTCAGTCCTCCAGATCATATTTATACAAAATGCTGTTCACTCATTGAATGTTGTTCGCTTTTTTGTCTGGGATATTTGCTGGTTTTATTTTATGTTTTTTTTGTTTGTTTTTTTAAAGATTTTATTTTTTTGACAGAGAGAGAGATCACAAGTAGACAGGGAGGCAGGCAGAGAGAGAGGGGGGGAGGCAGGCTCCTCGCTGAGCAGAGAAACCCATGCGGGGCTCTATCCCAGGACCCTGAGATCATGACCTGAGCTGACGGCAGAGGCTTAACCCACTGAGCCACCCAGGCTCCCCTATTTTATGTTTTGTGGGGTTTTTTTTTTCAGTCTTCCTTTTCTTGTCCCTATTGAAACTGGAAATGAAGCAGGAAACAGAGTTATATGCATTCCAGAGCACATTACAATCACTGACTTGAGCAAAGTCTTCCTCTTACTTTGTTTTCTCCTTACACTTCATCCCTACTCCCTTTTCTCCCTACACAAAGACTCCCACTCTAATGTGTTTGCTCTAAGTGATTAAACCCATTTGTCTTTGAAAAATAGTGTTATTTTGTATGCATACTTTCAATTTATATAAATGCTTTTATGTCAATTCTATTTTAATTTACCTGCAGCTGATGGCAATTTCTTCTATAAAGTCTTTTCCAACTTTCCATTCTCTGTGCTTTTGAGCTCTTGTACAGAATCGTTGTTGTCGATACTATTTATTTGATTCATATTATATTTGCCTGATAGTGCTTTCCCTTTGAGCCAAAGAGTAAGTTCCTGGAAGAGAGGAACTCTAGTATTTTTTTTTTTTTTTTTTTTTTTGCTTAGCACCAAAACTAGTTTTCACATATTGCTTAATGCATTCATATTAAATAAGTGAATGAAAATGCCTAAGGAAACTAAGCAACCAATTTATGTTCCTAAATTTTTTTTCCTGCAACATTTCTCCTTCTGAATCTGAAATTGGCCCACACCCTTCATGAAAACATTTATATTCTGAACCTCTTCTAGGTAAAACCCAAAATGTGACTCAATACTGCAATACCACTGATGTCAACAGTGGCCTCATGCATGCAAATAGATGTCTCAAAAAGGAGGTAAGCCCTGAGAGCTCACTCAAGAAAGACCCACCAGCTTTTGATGAGTGGGGGAATGCTGCCAAATAACCCAGGAGAAAGCTTTGGGGGATAAATCAAAGAAAAGTTGAAGTGGAGAGAAAAGTAAAGGTGACAAAGAACTCAGGCAGGTAAGTGGTAACATTTAGGTTGTTGCAGGAATCAGGCACTGCTGTGGACCTTAATATTCTACCACCTCTGTGAGAGAAGACAAAGGTTATTATGCTAGGGAATTCCAATGAGAAGCCAGTGTTCCACACAGTGTGATACTGACCAAACCGAGGGCATTGTCCCCACTCAGAAATGCTCCAACAGAACAAAGGGAAGGGTTATGGGAGCCAATATGTTTTTGTTAAATTCTTGTACTGAAGCCAGAGTTGCTCAGGGAATAAAAGCTCAGTTTGTTAACTCTGATCCTCAATTCACTCCAAAATTCAGGACGTTATTTTGTCTTTTCATTTCCATCATTCATCTGTTGTGTAATTCCGAAAACATCCCATTCCATCTGGGCCTCAGTGACTCGCCCTGGGAAATGGGGTGCTTGTACTTACCACACCCCTGCTTCTAAAGACACACTGAGAAAATTAATTGGAAAATTTTTTAAAAGAAAGCTTCATCGTTGAGTCCCTTAGAGACAGTCTGGCATTACAACTGATCACCTAGGTGATGGCTCAAGCCATTCAGTCTCTGCTGTTCTGTATGCACCTCTCTCGGCTCACTTCTGAAAGAAAACCAGCCCCTTAAAGCACCGGCTGGAACTCTCTCAGCTCTCAATGACTGCAGAGTGAAATATAGCTCTCAGCGTAGAAAATGTCCTTCCAGTGCTCCAATAAATAGCATTCAGTTTTCAGCCCCAGGGAATTCAGTGTAGCCCTAGTTACCCCTCACTGCCACTGTCAACACTGCTTCCTTGGGCAGCAGAAATGATTTATGGAGGCAAATAGCCATTCCAAACTTTAATTAAGCACATAAAGAACCATCATTTTTTAAAAGGGCACCAGCCAAGAAAGATGAAAGCTGACCCTATAGAACACTAATTACTTTTCCAACATTTTATCCTGTCTCCTTATTTTTCATCAAGATGAGCTGAGAAACCCAGTCAATCAACTGACTCTAGCAGGTAAGCTCCGCCTACCCAAACTCCTGGTTATCTGAAGTATTGCTCCACGAGCCTGTGAACATTTCTCCTCAATCTTGTGGTTAATCAATAATCTCACTCTCTTTTCTTCCTCTCTCTTTCTCTCCCCTTCTCTCTCTCTCTCTCTCTTTCTCTCTTCTTTGCAAAAGATCTTGGCTGTCATGGCAATAGCAACCATGGCAATGCATAGGTAAATAGTTTTCTCTTTGAATAAGTATGTAAGGAAATAAAAATAAATACAGACGACACATGGGCCAGATCCTCCCTAGTGTTCAATTTACTGCCTTGGGAGGAAATTATCTGCAAATGATACATTCAGACTACTTGACAAATTTGTGACTTTTTGGATATTTACTTCCTTAAGAGAAAGGTTAGAATTAAGGGCAAAAGAGGGGACTGGTAGCCACACACCTGAGTAAAGTTTGCCAATCTTAGGGCATAAATTGGGCACACTCCATAGTGGGAAATGTTTTCCTAAACCCCTGCGGTTTCAGGGAAGAAACAGAAGAAAGGGAGGGAAAATAGGAGAAGGTGGTTGTCTGGAAATTTTGGAGTTCAAATACCAAATAAGTAATACATTGCCAATTATACCTCAGCAAGAGATACCCAGGTGTAAGGCAGAAGGCTAGAGAGTACTTCATAAGTAAGAAGATGGAGGGTATCCTGCATACATCATCTCTACTTTTTTTTTTTGCTGGAGATCTCTTTGAGACCAACATACACTTGACAACCTTCTGGGACAGTCACACTTGTTAGGAGGCCTGTATTTTTAAAATATTCCAGCATAGACAGTGTAACACAATACACATACTAGTCAGTTTAAGATTTAACTCTCTGGCCAATTTTTACTCGAATCAAGAATTCATAATATAAGTGTAGTTAACTGCCATCATATCAAAAAGGACCACACTTTGGGGGCAGTTGCTTTAGTGCTTCTGCTGTCTATACTTGATCAGTAGCCAATGCTCTAGTAATTAACACACCAAATGTCAGTGATTTTTAGTAGTGAAAAATGGTAGTTATTGACCAGTCTGCTAAAAATGGCTCTCTTTGGCTTGGTTTTCAAATGACTCTATGTCCAGACCAACACCTGGATTAGAGTAAGGCAAGCTAGGGTGCAAGAAATTAAGGAGATGCTCATTTTTAGGGTTCTGCAAGTACATGGTAGGTGCCTGAGAGTAAGCGATATCCTAAACTTGCCTTGCTTGTCTCACTCTAGTCCCCACCCTGGTCAACCATTTGTGGGGGTTTTTTGTTTCTTTGTTTTTTTGTTCTTCTTTTCTTAAAGATCTATCTATCCATTTGAGAGAGAGAGCAAATGGGAAGGGCTGAGGGAGAGGAAGAGAGAGAATCAGAAGTAGACTTCTTGCTGAGTGGGGAGTTCCTTGTGGGGGTCAATCCTACAACCCCAAGACCACAACATGAACCAAAATCAAGAGTCAGATGCCCAACTGACTGAGCCATCCAGGCACCCCTAAACATTTGTTTAGAAGCATTTCTGATTTTTGATGCTGACTCTAAGGTACCAAATCTGGTCTCTGAAAAGTTGCTGTGTCTACAGTTGAATTTTTTATATAACCTGAGATCATTTAAAGGCAATAGCACTGGAATCTCACCATGCTAATGGGACAATCTATATGATCTGCTTTATGCCTGTCTATATGCTGATAGGTTTTGGGGTGAGACATCATTTTTAAATAATCAGATAGCAAGGTTGTGGGGCTTGTTAGTATAAGCTAGTAGAACTGAGAGAGTAGCTACTCTTTACTTACCTCAAATTCTTTTGGTGTCAACTGGTGTTTCCCTAAAAGAACCTAGAAGTTGTGCTTGATCAAAATAACTTTAATCCGGGGTGTCTGGGTGGCTCAGTGGGTTAAAGCCTCTGCCTTCGGCTCAGGTCATGATCCCAGGGTCCTGGGATTGAGCCCCACATCAGGCTCTCTGCTCAGCGAGGAGCCTGCTTCCCTTCCTCTCTCTCTGCCTGCCTCTCTGCCTACTTGTGATCTCTGTCTATCAAATAAATAAATAAAATCTTAAAAAAAATAACTTTAATCCTCTCCAACAACATTTGCTGCCTTCCCTTGGGCAGACAGTAGACATATCAAAATCACCATCAGTTCATTGGCTATAGGGTTCACTTCATCTATCATGCCCCTATCTTGGAATTAAAATTAGGAAGGGAGGTCAGCTGATTAAATGTGCAATTCATGTTGACATTTTTCAATAGAAGAAAAAATCAGGGGGAAATTGAAACCAAACAAAGGTGGCTGGTTGATAAAGAGAGATCAGTAACTCTTTTTCAAATTCTGAATCTATGACAGATACTAAACCCTGTCTGGTCTCAAAAATAATTCCACTTAGTGGAAAATAGAACTTTTGATCAATTTTATTGTTATGGTCGTAGAAAACTGGGTCTTACTAAAGCCAAATCTATAACAAAGTGGGCCTTAATTATTGAAAAGGTTATGCCTACTTCCTTTCACTCTTAGGGGAGATTGCACTGAGCTGTACCTCCTATATGAAAATAGTCTCTGGTCCATCCATATCTTCTCATCTAGTTTCTCTGTAACGTCCTCTCTTTCAGTAGTGGTCAGGACCCTGAAAGGGATCAGTTTGTAGTCAGTCAAGTTTCAGCCTCTGGTAGAAATTAATCATCAATTTATGCAAGGAGTTAGGTAAAGTCTGAAGCCATGGGACAGAAGAATTACCAACTTGAATATCAGCTAATTTTACTGAGTGCTTAAGAGGGTACTGTACTTCTCTGAGCATCTGACCTGTAGCATCTTATTTAATCCTTGTAACCTTCTGACATAGATATTGAACATCCCCACTTCACAGAATTAGAAATAGAGGCACAAAGAGGCTGAATAACTTGCCCCAAATTTTCATAGCCAGTAAGCAAGGCAATCAGAATTTATGCAGCCTGGGAGTGCCTGGCTGCTGTAGTCAGTTAAGCGTCCGACTCTTGCTTTTGGCTCAGGTGATGATCTCAGTGTCTTGAGATAGAGCCCTGTGTCAGGCTCCTGTCTTCACTCAGCAGGGAGTCTGCTTGAGATCCTGTCTCCTTCTGCCTCTGCCCCAGCTCGCATGCTCTCTCTTTTGCTCTCTCTCTACAAATAAATAAATAAATAAATAAATCTTTTAAAAAATTTGGCTCAAGAGTCTGGCTCTAGAGCCCCCATTCTTAAATGGTGCATTGCACTTAATGCCAATGTGATTGCCTTGACAAATATGAACACTAATGAGTTAAACAGGTAACTCTGGTTGTAGTAGGACTGAATTCTAACCAACCCAACTCATTAAGCCACCAACAGGTCACATTTATCTATAGGAAACTAGACAAAGAATGTAATTCCCAGTCTTTTTTTTTTTTTTTTTTTTAAAGATTTTATTTATTTATTTGACAGACAGAGATCACAAGTAGGCAGAGAGGCAGGCAGAGAGAGAGGGAGAAGCAGGCTCCCCGCTGAGCAGAGAGCCCGATGCGGGGCTCGATCCCAGGACCCTGAGATCATGACCTGAGCCGAAGGCAGAGGCTTTAACCCACTGAGCCACCCAGGCGCCCCTGTAATTCCCAGTCTTAATAACAAACACCCACGGCTTTTGTCATTTGCATCATTTAATCTATATTTGCCTTATGGAAATTATGCTAGCTGCAGAAACACAACAGAAACAGAAACAAAACAAAACAAAACAACCCCTAAACAACAGGAAAGAAAATAACATCCTTGCTTTTCCCGGCTTTTTCAGAAATCATCTGTTCCAGCTCAGCTTTTTAAGACTGAGGTGGCAGAATCTATCGTCCACCCTCTTGTATTATGCAGACAATAATAAAACACTGAGAGGCAGAGACCCAATTTGGAAGAAAATAGATTCCCTCTCATTTTCAGATACTAGAAGTCATCTTAGGAAAATCTGATTTGCCCCTTACTTCTGACATACGTAAAAAAATAGATTCCAGTACATCAAGCTTAAGCCATGTAGTTCTTTAGACCACCCCCTGAAACACTATTATAAAACAAACAAAAAAATAAGGCCATCAACTGGTATCTTGAAATGTCAGGACAAAAGATACAATGTCTTTGCCAGAAAAAAAAATGACTCCCAAATAAATGAGTATTTATTTTTTCTGTTTCAATTTTAGGAAATTTTTCAATGCATGTTTATCTTTTTCATATCCTTGTGAAAGTACTGACTTTCCAGAAATTGAAATTCCAGAAACTGAAATTCCAGAGACATAAGAAGATGTGGCCAATTAAAGAAGACCACAAAGTATTTGACACTCTTTCCATTAAGAGATGAGATCTATGTCTTCACATTTCAAATCTGGGCAGACCCTGTGACTGTTCTGATAAACAGAATACAATGGAAATATCACTGGGACTATTTCCAGGTTTGAATCTAAGAAATCAGAAGCTTCTACTGTCTCTTCTTTGGAATATTAACACTTGGAGCATGCTATAGACTGCGTATTTGTGACCTCCCAAAATTCGTATGTTGAAGCCCTGAATCACAAGGCGATGCTATTTGGAAGCAGGATCTCTTGAAGATATTAAGCTTAGTTTGGTGAAATTTATTAGATTAAGGGTGGGGATAGGATTAGCACCCTCATATGAATAGGAAAAGAAGGGGCACCTGGGTGGCTCAGTGGGTTAAAGCCTCTGACTTCAGCTCAGGTCATGATCCCAGGGTCCTGGGATCGAGCTCCACATCGGGCTCTCTGCTCAGCGGGGAGCCTGCTTCCTCCTCTCTCTCTCTCTCTCTCTCTCTCTGCCTGCCTCTCTGCCTACTTGTGATCTCTGTCTGTCAAATAAATAATAAAAATAAATAAATAAATAAAATCTTAAAAAAAAAAAAAAAAGAAAAGAGTACGAAAAGAAGATCTCTGCCACAAGGAAAGGCCATATGAGCACGCAGCCAGAAGGTGGTCATTTGCAAGCTAAGAAGAAGGCCTTCAAGATCCAAATTTGCCAGTACCTTAATCTTGGATGTTTTACCATCCAGAACTGTAATAAATAAATATCTATTTAAACCACCTAGTTTATAGTATTTTGTTAAAGCAGCCTGAGCTAAGACAGAACCCTAAAACCACCATCTGACTACAACCACATGAGAGACTCCAAGTAAGGAATACCAAAAACAAGTCCAGTGAACCCACAGAACCATGAGTTATATTAATACATTTTAGTTTTAAACCCTAAGTTTTGGGGTTGTTTATTATACAGAAATAGATAAACAGATGGTAAATTCAGAAGACTGAAAAGATGAAAACATAGTGTCATTTAACAACTACAGAGCATTTAAAAATGACTTAAGTTTTCTCAATTCTATTTTTCTCATCTGAAAAGCTTGAATTTTCTTTTCTCAACTGAAGCTAATCTCATAAGGATGTCTTGAGATGTCCTAAAAATTATTAATAAACTACAAAGCACCTATAAAAGACCAAAGTTATTTTTATGAATATTTTATTAACAAATGCCTACTATGAATTGTAGTTGTCTTCAAAGCCAGAAAGTTGGATTGGAAATATTGGACATACTAATGAAACAATTTAGAAATCAGCTAATTGTGATTTCCTGGATATAACAGTTAAGGAACTATATCAATCATCTCTTCTGTAACAACAAATGTGCTCCTGAAAAGTATGCCAAGAATTGGTAAATTCACAAATATAAAGCACAAATGTCTGGAATCACCTTATTCTGTTTATGGAAGATGTTAATACTGACATCAACACATAAAAATTCTGACCAACCGTGTGCTGTTTTCTTTGGTAGTTTCAGAAAGTTCTGCTGTCAACCACTGAACTGTGAAATGCTCAAGTAAAAGCAGAGAAAAGGCAAATACAGGTGTTTTTTTTTTTGGTAATGTCAAGTAAGCAATATACTGAACAGCAAAATAGCACTAAGTGGGACTGTTTTTGCAATAATAACAGATGACTTCAGAGGAGTACTCACAGTGGATAAAGCAGTTCTTTGCTATTTTATTTGATTTCTGTGTCAGTTAGGGTTATTTATGCATAAGAAATTCTCAGTAATGCAACAGAAAAACACAATTTATTCCAAGTATATAGGTTAGCTCACAGAAATGAAGTTAGAAAAAAGAAGGCTATGGAGGACAAGAAACACTGTTATCAGGGGATCTGGAAGTAGGAATGATTGGTAGTATCTTTAGATTATAACCATGGGAACGAGCTTCTTCACTTGAGTCATCTGATGGAAATGTAAATTCCCAAGTGAGATGGTCTGACTGGCGCTTTGGGTCACAAGCCACTCTTGAGCTGTGGAATACTGCACCTGACTGACAGTTCCACCAAGTTTTCTTACCATCATCGAGACACGGTGCTTCTCTTAGTTTAAATTCTCCAGAAGCATACCCTGAGATGACAGTTTATCTGCAAATGATGCTTTAAGTGCTTCTGGGAAAAACATAAAAGGATGTGGGAAGGGAGGCGAACAAGGAAGAAGTCAACCAGGAGTGGGATCCCAGGAAAATTATGTCCACAGTAACTTCACCCTGATCCTACAGGGGAGCTCCACGATATAAGTGGGGTCTAGTGTCATCTCAACAGGATTTCATAGTTCTGTACCCACTCTCAGTGGTTATGGGCTTTCTCTGGAGATGGGAAATTGTAAATCCTCAGGCACTTTTGTCTTTTTGGGCATGCAAGGCAAAGTGTGCTAGTAGACCAAATAAACCAAAGGTAGTCCTTCAGAAAAAGCTGCCAAAGGGGCATGTGGCAGAGCACTCAAAAAAAAAAAAAATAAAAAAAAATAAAAAAGAGTAAATGTGGCCTAATGAATTCTGGGAGCAATACTTTTTAAGATTTACTTATTTATTTTAGAGAGAGGGAGAGCCTGGGGCACACAAGAATGGAGGGAGGGGCAGAGGGAACGGGAGAAAAGCAGAGTCCCTCTGAGCACGGAGCCTGGGGCTCAATGGGGCTCCATCCCACAACCTGTGAGATCAGGACCTGAGCAGAAACCAAGAATCAGCTGTTCAACTGACTGAGCCACCCAGGCACCCATGGGAGCTTATTTCTTTAAAGGAAAACTGCAGCACAGGGGAGGGATGTTGGGTAAATGAAAACAATAAAAAGCCCATTGTAACATTCAAACCACTTAGTGAGATTATAATCTTTATTTTCCCAGTTTTTAAACCCAGGGAAGTTAACTGTTTTGTCACTGATCTAGTGGTAAGACCAAGACCCACTGGGCCAGTGATTTTTTTCATCATACTCTAAAACAACTGGCTTGGCAGCATTGTATATTTCATTCGCTTTTTTTTTTTCCCCCATTTGCTTTTTGCTTATAGAAATGGCCAATGGTTTCAGCAGAGGGTATTGCACATTGGGTGTGCAATGTTCTCTCACACATTCCAGTTACCAGATTCTCCTAAAGAATTTTCCAACATAGGCTTTGTGACTCCCACACACCAGGATGAAAACAGAGTCCCAGGTAGGATTCAAGAAGCTATTTCTTAGGATGGATACATATACCTTACCAGAAGAGGCAGATAATGATGGGTATATGAGAAGGAAAAGACATGCCGTTCCTTCACCCTACTTAAAACAAGTAAGAATGAAATTTTTATCCCTTAGCAAAATAATGGCAGAAGGGAAGAAAAATTTAGGAAGAGATGACCTTCTGCATTCTACAGACCACAATTTCAAATGGCTATTTTAGTATGGAAAACAAAGGCATGCAAATAAGAATGCAAAATATCACTACCTCTTTCATAGTATTTCAGGGGTGGAGAAGAGCAAAAGAGGAGAATTAACCTTGACAGTTCCATGCCCTAACAAATGAGCATAAAACTCTGTTGTCATTCAAGAAAACATTCTGGGAAAGTGGGCTCACTCCATGGTGCTTCATTGCTTAAGCACCATGAGAGTGTTTAAGAAATGAAAGGAAACAGGATTTCCCTAGAAGGAAAGGTCATATTTTACTTTTCCCATAAATCCCGAACATTTGCAGGCAGGGCTGTCTGTATAACTTGTGGGGCCCAGTGCAAAATGGAAATATGGGCTGTTGTTAAAGGAGGAGGAAAAATAAGCATCCTTAAAGGTTCTACAGTATAAACCTTTCTCCTTTTTTCTGAGGTCTCTCAACAAGTTTTTATATTATTTATTGTCTGGATCTTCTAGGTGCCTGCATTTCACTGTTCTCTTCTGGGAACATCTCCCAGCCCATCCTAGGTGGTCTTTCCGTTACTCACAGCAGAAGACATGGCCTTGTTCCTGCTATTCTCTGACATACAATCTGAAGGCTTCAACCTGGACAATCTAGCCAGTCCCTGACACTCTTCCTCATTGGCATTGGATGTGGAAATGTAAGTGTAAGGCAGATGGCTACACTGGAGGTAAGGGGAGTTTCTTCTTAGAGGGAACTGGGACTTTTTGTGTTTATTCTCTAAGCAGAAAATTACGATTTCATGGTTTCACTGAACAAGTATAACCAGGACTTAGGTTTTTCAATATGCATAGCTAGTGAAATGCATTTTTCAAAAAAAAAAGTTACTTTTTTTTTTTTTCCTATCTTGTGCTTGGGCATATTGTTTTTGGACTGTGAGACATATATAGGCCCTCTCTTTGTGGCTGGCCTGAAAAAAATGCTTTTGCTGTCCATCTTATCCTTTCTACTTCTAGAGTAGTACATGTTCCCATTGCTTCCTCCCTAATCTCTCCCCATTAACACAGAGAAGAATGAAGTTGGATTTTCCTTACTCGGTTTGGACTTGATTGGTGATTGCCAGCACTGTCTCCGGGGCTGCTGCTTAGGATCCATTTTCATCCCTCATTATGCCAGTTCTTACAAACTTTCCCTCCCTTTGTCTTCTTTTCCCCTACAAGTCAGTGGTCTCACAGCCAGAGCTAGGCAGCAGAGTAGAGGCTGAAGCTGTTGAGGCCTTGGTTCTACAACAGCCCGAACATCCTGATCTCATGAAGAGTCTCTCGCCCTCCCACCCACTCCCAAGTATTCTGTAAAAGGGAGGCCTGCATCTACAAACGAACTCTTATATACAGAGGTTTTAACAAATCAAAAGCAATAAGATCTCAGAGCAGGCCATCTTAGCTATCCCTCATGCATACCTCCCACCCCTAGTGGGCTTCAGAGTACAGTTTGAAAATCACTGATTGGGCTGAAATTTTCATTTACAGACAAAGAAAATGAACGTGTTGGTAACTTGCTCAAAATTGCAGAGCTTATGAGTCACAGAAGCTAGGTCCCCCAATCCAGGGGACTTCTTTTCTCAAAAGGTTGAAGGATAGCGGAGGGTAGATAAAGTAAACTGAATCCATGAAAGCTCAAAAACACCATTCTGTAGTTACTTCATGGTGATGGTTTCAATCCTCTATTCCCCGCCCCCCCATTCTTAAAAAGCATCATTAGAGAAAAGTCCAAGTTTTGGGGGCCAGACATGCATAGTTTTAAATCCTCTATCTGCCTATAGCTGACTTGCATTGGGCATCTTGGAGGCTCAATATCTTATGTGTAAAAATGGGGATGAAAACATCTATATGATAGGGCTTTTTATAAAGATTAAATAGTAATTAGGCATTGAGCTTAGAGAAGGGAAATGTAGGGACCCCCCATCTCCCTGTCAAAGCCCCTAGTGAGGGGATTCCCAGACACCCAGATACTTCAGGCTGCACTGCTATCCTCTCTACCCCTAGGCTATGTCCTGACCTCCTCACATGATTACCACAAAGAACTCTGTCCCTTGGTGAAGGACTCACCGTAGCTGGTATTAGGGGCATGGGCTTTTAATAAGCAAACACAATGTGACAGAGATCCAATCAACTGTGTAGATTTAAAAAGGCAAGCCAGAGCAGCCTACATACTCAACAAGATAAGAATGATAAACAGCTTTTAATAAAAAAAAAAAAAAAAGAACATTCTACTGCATACAATTTCCTTTAAACTGTCTCACATCTCTCTGGGTGGCTGCTGTTGCTGTTGTTACAACCTTGTTGCAAGCAGATATGGAAAGGTATATTCAGTTTAAAGTATCATCCAAAGAACTGAGTATTTAGGAGACAAAATGACCCTACACCTCATCTTTTCAGCAGACAGCTCCTTTGTGATTTTTCTGGTCTGAGAGCCAAAGATCCACTCATCAATCCAAAAAACAGGATGGATGGGTGCAATTCTAGCTGTGCAAAATAGCAAATATGAAGTGTGTGTGTGTGTATGTTTGCACATGTGCATTTGTCTGAATGTGTAGGCTCAGAGAATAAGTATATGAATGTGGCTTATAATGACTACAGTGAAAAAAGTAAAAACAGGCAAAAATTCTCATCCTACATACATGGTATTCCCTTTCCTTGATAGGGAAATACAGGTGGGCTGTGACAGTTTTTATTTTAATCAAAATGATCACTAGGACATAAATTCCAAACTAAGGGGAAAATAGTACAAGATTATCTTCAGAAAACCACCAAAAGACAAAGAAAAAAATAAGTAAAAGTTATCAATACACAATAATACATGTTACAACTAAAATAAAAGATGAAGAATGAATGTAGATAGTCAGGTAAATCAAATGCAAACAAAATGAAAGTAAGGGTAGCAATATTGATATCAGACAAAACAGAATTCACACAAAAATATTACATTGGACAAAAGATAAAGAGTGACTATATATACATATACAGTATACATATACATATACATATACACATACATATTTATTCCAGTGTATATACCATGGAATATTACTCAGCCATAAAAAGATGAAATCTTGCCATTTGCAATGTCATGGATAGAGCTAGAGAACATAACGTTAAGCAAAATAAGTCAGTCAAAGAAAGACAAATACCATATGATCTTTCTCATATGTGGAATTTAACAAAAAAACCCAAACGAGCAAAGGATAAAAAGAGAAAGACAGAGATAAATGAAGAAACTGACTCTCAACTATAGAGAACAAATTGATAGTTACAGAGGGGAGGTGGGTGGGGGGATTGGTAAAACAGGTGAGGATTAAGGAGTGCATCTGTCCTGATGAGCACAGGGTGATGTATGGAACTGTTGAATCACTATATCATATACTTGAAACTAATATGCTAACTGGAATTCAATTAAATTAAATAAATTAAATCAAATTAAATTAAATTAAAATAAAAATCTAAAAACATAAAGTAAAGTGCAGACTACATGGTAAAACAAACAAACAAACAAAAAGCACCAACCAACGAACCAACAAACAAAAAAGCCAGTATTTGGATCAAAGGAACTCAAACAAGAGTAGATACTATATAATCCACTGTTATTTATAATAAGCAGCCTATGGTGAGCTGGTGGTCTTTGGGTGGGTGAGTAGAATTGATTGGAAACTGTCAGAAAGAGACTTTTTGTGGTAATTATGTTTCTCTATAATCTGTGTATAAAATTTTCAAATTATATCGAGCTGAATATTTAAGATATGTGCATTTCACTATATGTAAAATATACCTAAATAATAAAAGAAAAAATATTACATTGGACAAAAGGATTTACCTTGTACTACTGATGGGTATAATTTATAATAAATCCATAATATTCATTTTACTTTTATGTACCCAATAAAATGGCATGGAAATATATAAAACAAAAACTATTAGAAAAATTTAAAAAATTCACCAAAATCACAACATTAGAAGGATATTTTAGCACAACTCTTTTAACCTTGGATAGCTGAAGTAGATTAAGGAGATGAAATAAATGAACAGGTAAATACATAAGTGAGGATGCAGGGGACTTTTCTGAAAAAAATAATTAACAAAATAAACAGTTTGAACAGAAATCCTTTCAATGGCTAGATTGTGTTCCTTGAACTGCTCTGCATTTACTTCTTCAACCAATCTCTTTGTATTTGCAAGCTTGCACATTCTCACATCAGCATATTTGCACATTTTTTTTCCTCTCTTCCTAGAATACTATTCCCAGATAATTTGAGTAGCTCACTCTCCCAACTTTAGGTCTTTATGCTGCCTGACCTCCTGCTTTACTCTTTCTATACTGTGACCTACCTCTCCCTGTCATGCTTCCAGCCCTACTTTCTCTGCTTTTTCATCTTTGGCATTGTTCACTATCTAACATATTGTGCATTTTCCTTATTATCTTTTTTTGTTGTCTTCCCCCATACTCCAAATATGCATTCTCTGAAGGCAGGGATTTTTATCTAATTTGTTCACTTTTGGACCCCCTAGAACAATGTCTGATACATAGCATGAACTCAATAAACATTTGTTGAGTAAATAAAACTTAATTTTTATATGCTCTCAGATTGCTGAATGAGCATATACTGGGCACTAAGTAACACCTTGATATAGTCCAAATATTATGAAGTATATAGCCACCTTTTAAATAATAACATAACAGAATAATAATATCAGAGAACATAATAACTTTAGAAAAATTTCCCTACGAAAGTTATCTTCCCTAAAGAAGATCCTTCTTTCCTCAAATTCTGAGGGAACCTACAGTGGATTCAGGATCCTCCTGAAACAGACCCTAAGAAAAGGAGTTTATTTAGGTGGTGTAGGAATTGCCAGCAGTGGAGGGACAATGATACAGGAAAGCAAAAGCATCCAAGGAAGGATGAATTGTTCACCTGGCTGTAAGGCTCTGTCATGGGTGCTAACTCCCACAAGGGAAACTCTGGAAAACTTTATCCCACACAAGAAACAAGGAAGCTGGGATATTTATACACCAACTCCCATCAGTCATTGATAGAGAGGTGTTCCTGAGGATGTTAATTTGTCTAGTGTTCCCAGGCAGTTGTGGACAGTTCTAGAAATGCAGACACTGGCAGTTTGAAAGCCCACCAAAATGACAGAGTCAGAGGAATAATGCTGGGGACTTGTCAGCTAATGTTATATAACCCAACACCATCCTGACATCCCAAATAGGGGAACATTCAGAAACTCTACCTTCAGTGATTCATAATAAGCAGCAATAATTCATAGTAAGTAGCAGTAGCTTTGAAGCTTCTCCAAGAGACTTGCAGAGCAGGGATCTTAACACATGGGAGATGGAAAAAGATCAGGGAAAATAAGGCAGGCACTGCAATGCCAATTGTGATATGCTTACATGCATGATACCTACTTGGGGCTCTTGGAAACATTGTTAGAAACTTGGAGACTATGGAGAACCTGTTACCATAGAAGGTGTCTGTTAGACTTTAGTGAGTGACATTAAAAAAAAAGATCAAGTACATAGAGAAATATAATCTCAGTGTGAGTTCAGATGTGGATGATTCAATGAAAGAGAATATAGTTCAGAAAGAGAGTCAAGTGTTGTTATGACTTTGTTAAATTAACATTTGTTAAGTGGAGCACAGGATACCAGATGGCAAGCTGCTGTTCAAAAAAAAAAAAAAAAAAAAGCACAAGAGAAATTGAAATAGAGAAGTTTATTACTCATAGATCCTGGAATAAGTATGCAGCACAGATCCAGGGGCCACATGAGGAGGTTAAGGCAGGGTGCAGGCAGAGGAAGAAAGATAGGACCTAAGTCTCCTGTCTTTGTTAGGATGTATGAGTAGAGTGCTTTGGGTTTCCTGGAATAAGGTCGTATTGGTCAATTCAAACCAAAAAACGTGGGGTTTTGTTAAGCTCCACAGGGGTCTTTCCTAAGACATATACAAGAGGAAAGCCTTGCGAGGCTGAAAAGACTATTAATTGAAAATGCTGTTGGGGAAGTTACATGAGGAATTTAACATTTGCTTGTGACTCTGTGGGCTATTGTTTAGGCCATGCGCTTGCATAAAGGACTAGAATCAGTTTAGGGTCCTGCGGGCTGCCAAACAAAATGGATACTGAGGCAGCAATACCATGGAGTACCTTAGTTAAAATCTCAACAAGTCTGCATGAGAATTTTGTGACATTTCTAACCATTGCCTAAACAAAGAAGTGCTCAACAAATTGTTTCTGGAAAATGACCTAATTCGGGGAAGTGGGAGAGGGGTGATCCTTAACTTATAATAAAGTCAAGAGAAATAAAATACTTAGATATAAAAAATTAAACTGTGAAATTAATATAGACAAAAAATCATATCTCTTTAAATATGAAAGAAATGATTTTCCATTTGGAAAACATTTAAAAAAGAGTCAATATATTTGACTAAATACACAAAATTGCATGTTACAAAAAATCAATAAGATATTAAAATATAATTTGAAGTTTAATGATAAAAATATATTGCAATATATTTGATAGACTAATATCAGTATCCTTAATATATAAAAAGCTGTTACATGTCATTAAAAATAAAATGAAAATTACCATGTCTAATAAACTTACTGAGTCTTAATAGTAACTAAATCAACTAGAACCAAAGCAAGTATTTCACAATTTTTTAGGAGGTGTAATTTATCAATTTTTTCTTTTATGGATTGTGCTTTTGGTATCAAGAACTCCTTGCCTAGCTCTAAATCTCAAAGATTTTCTTCTGTTATTTTCTAAGTTTTATAGTTTTATATTTTACATTACATCTGATCATTTTGACTTAATTTTTATATAAGGAATGAGGTTTAAGTAAAGATTCATTCTTTTCTTTTGTCCATTTTCTATTAGGTTGTTGAATTGTAGATAGTCTTTACTCATCCTGGATACAAGTCCTTTGTCAGATACTGTATTGTGAATATGTTTCCTAGTCTATTTTCATAATAGTATCATTTTATAAAAAATAAATTTTAATTTTGATAAAGTCTGACATATCATGATGAAGACTGTGAAGAGTATTGGTTAGATCTTTCATGTTTCAGCTAAGAAAACTGCCCCCTCTAAGGGCATGAAGATACTCTCCTGTGCAGTTTTTAAAAATCTTTGTCATCTTATCTTTTACATTTAGGGCTAAGATCTATCTTGATTTGTATTTGTGTATGAAGTATGGGAGGAATTGAAGGTTTGTTTATTTGTTTGTTTCTCCCACACTAATATCCGGTTGTTACAGCACTATTTGTTAAGTCCACTTTCCTACTGAATTAACTTGGTAGTTCAGTTGAAAATCTATCTATCTGTCTGTCTGTCTACCTCCTGAGTTTATCCTGTTCCATTGATCTATTTGTTTATGTTTATGCCAAAACCACAGTCTTTGTTAATGTAGCTTTTATAATACATCTTGAAATTAGGTAATGATAGATCTTCAACTTACTTTTTCTTTGTCAAGATTATTTTGGTTATTGCACATCATTCACATTTCTATATAAATTTTAGAATAAGATTACAATACCTTCAAAAAAGTCTTGCTAAGATTTCAATTGAGATTTCATTGAATCTATAGATGAATTTAGAAAAATAGGTATTTTAACAATATTTTTCTAATCCATGAACATGGTATATTTTTTCATTGATTTAGATTGTTTTAAATTTCTCTCTGCAATGCTTCGATCTTGAGAAAAGCAAGGCTGGCATTTTCAGAAAATTACCAAAAAATTCTGTTTTAGCAGCCAAATAAGCCTTGTCCTTAACAGAGTAGTAAATTGCTTCCATTAAGTGATTTGAGCAAGTAAGAATGCCAATCCCGTAACAAGATATTCTATCAGGAAAACTTATTAAAGTCCTTTAAAAAGGACCTAGCGCATGTTAGGTATTATTACCATGAGTTATTGAAACTCAGGATGAATTCATTTTATACCAAGGCCCTGACAGAATGGTTTCAGGCCAATTTTGATGGAAGAAAAAGAAAGTTATAGTATAGAATGTAGTTTGAGCTGATTAGGGCTCCATGGAGAAGCCTTTTGTAACTAGGAGGAGCAGAAAAGCATAGCTGCTATTCGCCTGGGATGCAGACGGAGCCAATGAGTGGTGGAAAGACACTGAAATGCAGCCTGAACTACTGTGCAAATTTGCCCCTAGACATCTCTGCTAACTTCCTGAAATGGAGGAAACTTCAAGGCCTGCCCAATTTGCCCTGGGGACATGGCCTCCTCCTTCACTGTTTGCAGGAAAGGTAGAGAGGGGAGTACTTCAAAGAGCCACTCTCCCTGCCCAGAGATCTGAAACCTCCTCCACCCACTGTTGTGATGTTCTCTAGTTAGACTGCCAAAGATCAAAAGCTGTCTCCAGCTGCGTGCCTCTCCACACACACATACTGAAAAGCTAATCACATTAGCCACTTCATAAGGAATAAATTATTTCCTCTCCACTTTGATTTCTCCTCTTCTCTCCCTGTGTTATGGCCAGTGAATGGCTCTCTCCATATCATTCTATCCAGGAATTTCCTTTTTTCCTTATGTATTATGTCACAAAAGCTCTTTTTCTGTGGCTTGGACCACCTCCTTGAGACTAGCAGCTTCAAGATCTAGATATGCTCCCATAACCCATATTTAAACCACCCCTCTCATGGCTCCATTAGCATGCCTTCATAATTCAAGAAGTCTAAGTGTCAAAAATAACTGAAAGAGCAATTTATTCCTTACAAGAATATATTTACCATTCACAGATGCTGAGCATCTTGTTTTTGAAAGTACAGATTTCAAGGCTATACCTTCAAAACTCTAATTCTGTATGTATGTGGAAGGGGCTGAGAGGTCTGCTTTTTACCAGTTATATGCTACATGACATTGCTACAGGTGGTCTGAGTACCATGCTTGGAAAATCTCAGGGTAAAGAGCAAAGCATAAATGAGTCACATAAGGATGAAATGGTAGAACATAGGAAGGAAATGACACATGTTAGAATTTTACTAGAAGGTAAAGACCCTGCAGGTTTGTCCCTTCTCACCTAGTCACCCGGAGCATTACTGACGGCTAAGGCTGAGGTCTGCAGTGGATGAACATGATGATACTTCTCCTTTAGTTTGGTTAGACTCAGTAGTTCTTCCTTGCTGACCTCGGCCCACTTCTGCCAAGGCACCACAAATGCTATCTCTCAGCCATAACCTCCATCTAGCTCCTGGTTTAGGCTGTCACTGTTTTATATATAGCCTTTGCTGTGGTTATTCTGCATACATCTCAGATGCTAAGGGTCTCCGTTGGTCTCTCCCTGGAAGTATCCAGAAGCTGTGGATCACTTTATGCTGCATAAGAGCTGAAGGAACCTCAGGAGCATTGTTTGTTTGTTTGTTTGTTTTTTTGTCCTGAGCAGCCCAGCAGGCATTTCTAACATACTGCATGGGTGTTGCCATAATCAAGATGCAGTCCTTCTGAGGCAGCTAGATATCCTTCCATTCTTCATATAAGGAAGTGAGGAACATGCCTCACACAATGGGATTCAAACTTGTCTTGTTGGAAACCCATTTCCAATATGGGTAACTGTATTCTATGTCTGGCAAAAGTCATTGTTGCAAGGAGTTGGCCCATTAGGGCCTTGGAATTTTTAGCTGTGTATCTCCAGAGAGAGCAGAAATAAGAAGTTCAGTTTCTCCCTTTCTCTCCACAGCTCTCCCTCTTTCCTGAGAGTTACTCAGTCAAAACCTATTTCTATAATGTGAAAATAGTCTCTTTTCAGTAGGAAAAAAAATGATGTGAACATGCCAAATTAGGCCAAGATTAAAGATAAGTAAAGATGATCAAGTGACCAGACTGCCAGGAATGTTAAAGCACAGACTTCTTCCATTGTTCATTTGCTCCTCCAGAACTTTACTCTGTCTTGTCCCTGACTCTTAAAGGTAGTTTTCTGGTTATTATATGATTTATGTATCTGATTTAAAAGAATATATATTACACACACACACACACACACACACACACACACATATATATATATATATATATATATATATATATATGATAACATATCTCTCAATAGATAGATAGATAGAGATAGAGATAGAGATGTAGATATAGATATATGGGACAAGCTAAATTCCTACAGCAGCTACAATAGTTGTCCCAAGGTTATAACTGACATTTATTATATTGCTTTTCTACAATCCATTCTAGAATTCCTTATCCCACTTTCTCAACCAGTATTTCGACTAGTTTTTTTTTTTTTTTTTTTTGCTTGTCCATGATAACCCAGACCTTTATCCCTGAAAGTTTTGAGGCCTCTATTAGGCTATTATTATTATAATCGCCCATTTGCAGTTATCATTAGATAAGGAAACACAATTCCAGGTGTTCCAGACATGCTCTTTCCTGCCCCCTTTTTGTCTCATTTCAATTCACTCTTACTTCATTGGGTGGTGGGAAACATGATAACACTTTGGAGCACCTGATATTTATGCATTTGTGTGCCATTGACTTATTATAAGACAGTCTTTTGATTAGGGCTTTATTTATTGCCTTTTTTCATATACCTCCCCTGATATAAACTTCAGCTTAGATCCTATATATAATACCACTTGGAAAATCTGGATATTTCACTTTTCCTAGTATAGAGTTACACTTCTGAATGGTTGGGAGTCCCTTTGGGAAACTATTGAAAGAACTGCTGCTGTATTATATTGTCTTATATTATATTATATTGGATTCCATTGCATTGTGTTGTATTGTATTATATTGTATTTGGAGCCATTACAGGGTTGTTTCTCAAGGAGACCCAGAAACCCCTTCAACTAACAGGTTCTAAGTTTGAGAACTGGCTGAGGTCTGGAAACTAGGTGAGAAATTGTGGTTTTTCCAGTAAGGTAGCTAACGTTCACCTCCTACTCATTAGGTACTGGTCATGTTTTGGTTAAATGGTTCAATCAAGACTCTAGATGACTATCTGTTGTAGTTCTTTGCTGAATGATAGTGTATTTTCTAGGCATGGAAGCTAAAACTTGAACCAGGCTATTGGTCTATAAATGAGAAGGTCTATCTCTAGGAAGGCAAGAGTTATCTTTTGAGGCACCTAATTCAATGAAGTATTTTCACAGTCTCTAGGCAAGGAAGGCTGCTATGCTCCATCAAGGGGGAATGGAATTCTTCTGCTGCAAAAGAATCTGGAGGTCCAAGGTTCTCAAGCACATCTATTCAGATATTCTCATTCCAGATCTCAGGTCTCACCCCCTTCCATCAGGACCTTTACTTTAGCATAGGAGACTTGCTGGGACCATGAATTTTCCTTTGTAAATCTGTAACCCAGCTACAGGCTGATATTCTGTACAGTCTACTCTTGGTTTATAGGAGATGAGGAGCTCTTTGAATCATATCATGTTTTTATGCAATGCCCCTATTTGTCTCATCTAACCTGGATTTTCTTCCCTTGAGGCACTAATGACATTTAACATCAACCAAGAACCCTGTCTTTATATCTCCCAAATACTGGAGATATTAGGTAAACCAATGCTTCCTCTACCACCCAGTTCACCATAGGTAAGATTCTTAGTAATTTGACATGACGGCATGCCAATGGTTACCACTACTTTCACTTACCACCAGAAATGGATCATTGCTACCAACTGTCCTGAAAATGATCTATTTTCAAAATGCTATTCTGAAAATCTTTTCCTGGAACCACATTAGTACCCATTTCTTTAGTTTGGATATTGCAAACAGTGACTTCTAAGAGAAATACTTGAACCAACTATTTTACTTGTGATATAATCTCAGGAAATACCAGTAGGAGAGTGAGGAAATGAGATGGAAAAGGAAAACAGATATCAAGAAGGATTTGTTATCAGATACATTACCACCAGGGGTAATTGAAGCTTGAGTCCAATGGGACCAAAATAGAAATGTATCTCTGAGTTATCTCCATTGAAGAAGTTCAAATATTTATTACCCAAATCCAGAATCTCATTGCTTGAGAGGTAATTCCTAAGGGGCATTAATTCTTTAGCATTTTGGTGCTGCTGTAGAGTAGTCAAAGCAAACCTTAGGTGCCAGAAAGGCAAATAAATGAAGGTGCTGACAGTTAGAAGTCAGGTTGATTACACCAAATGAGTGAGGGTGAGGTGGTAAAGGTGGGGCACCAAGAGCAGTTACTACAGAAATAGTTGGCAAATTTCATGTTTGGTAGCCCTAAGTGATTTTCAAATGCTTTTTAAAAATTTACAAACCAAAAAACAAAATTAGTTGTTCTCATTAACTGCACTTCCACCCGTTCCACTTTCATTCTTTTTTCTGCAAGGATTATCTAAGGGAGTGTTAAAGTCCAGATTGACTACCTTAAATATCTCCCTGACTCACAATTCCAGTTATTGTATAAAAACCAAAAATTGAATTCATTATGATTTCTGAAGTCTTATGCCCTCACTACCTTTATGTAGTCACACTTAATGTGAACATTTAAAATATTTTAATCATAGGGGTGCCTGGGTGACTCAGTCAGTTAAGCGTTTGCCTGCGGCTCAGGTCATGATCCTGGGGTCCTGGGATCAAGCCCAGCACCTGGCTCCCTGCTCAGCGGGAAGCCTGCTTCTCCGCCTCCCTCTGCCTGCAGTTCCCACTACTTGTGTGCTTTTTTTTTTTCTCTCTCGCTGTGTCAAATAACTAAATAAAAACCTTAGTTAAAAAAAAATTATACAATCATATATGTTCAGTCAAACCCTCAGCATCAGAAAATATCTGTCTGCTTCAAGACTTTTTGACTTTTTTTGTGTTTATGCCATTCTTCTCCTAATGGATAGCAGCATTTAGTACAAGATAGAAAAGAGAAAGTTTCCTGAGATCTAGGCTTGTCTTAATCTTAAAAAGACATGTATCGCAATGCCCTCATTTTCAGGATGACTCTAAGGCCTTTCCTAGGTGTGACAGTCTCTGACTTAATGATTTCTGGACAGTGCAAGGCAGAGAATTTCTATTCCTCCAACAGTCCAGGCAGGTTGTCTTGGCACCAGATGGGAGTGCTTTCTAGTTCCCTCCATGACTATCTCATTCCAGCTCAACTCTGGGGTGAAAATATATTATGCTTCACTAATTACTGAAACTGCTTGACTCAGATTTATGAAATATTCTGGCTTTCTTCCATATGTTGTGTGTTATCTGTTGCTAATATCTGTGGTGACTGGTGAATTTGTCTCCAACTGGCAATTTGGAGCAGAGAAGATTGAAGCAGTTGTGGGTAAAATTGGGATTGTGATTCTTCCTTAGAAAAATTCCCTAAAGTTCAATAATGTTATGCTTGAAGCATTTTAGTATGGATGAAAGCACAAGTTTTCTTTCTTCTATTATTGTATCCTTTAAAAAGCTAATGAAAAATGTAGCGTGAGGGCCGTGTAGCCGCAGAACAGATGGGCCAAAGGACCAGGGACAAAGCTGCTGCACTGTATGCAAAAGAGGATCTTTCATAATGGGACCCAGTATCTGATGTAAAGCTATTAGGAATTCCTCTCCATAGCTTAACAGTATCGAATTTGAGTTGACAGAATTAGCTTCAAGCAGGTTTCTGATGAACTATCTTCTCTTTACAACTGTGTTACTATACAAGTGATCATAGAATACAATACTGCTAATTTCAAAACAAAGATAGAATGCAGTAGAATATGAAGTATGGGCTCCAGGGGCCTTCGGTTCTAAAGGCTTCTGACAAAATTTACCATTCTGGCCCCTGAGGAGATTATAAGGTAGATTTGTCCTATACCTTAAAAGAACTGAGTAGTGATAATGAATGAATTCTGTTCAACCTGGTGATTTCACTTTAGTTATCACAATATTATACACTTCAGTTTTATTTTTTAATGATCGCTTTCATATCTGATTATCTCTTATATTCTGAAAAAGATACAAGATATGTATCATTGTTTGCTCAATAATTTTGGAAATGTAACTTCTTTTTCATTTAGCCTCATTCTAAACAATAATAACCAGAAAGTCATAGGCTTGCTGAACTAATTATAATTCTCATTAAAGTAAATGCATATTTTAAAAATACTTTACATGTACCATTTACATAATCATCTGTGCTACCAGTTGTATGAAAGTAACAGGAATAACAGAAAGTAAAGGAATATTTAGTTTTTACTTCCTCTACGCTTACCCATTTAGACACAGCTGGGCCTCACCCTATCACATCATACCCCATAAGTCCATAAAGCCAATACTGCCTATTCCAAGTGGTATCTGTATTCCCCTCATATATTTTGTATATGTTATTTTGGTCTTGAATTATATTTTTTCTGAAATCGGAATTGCTCCGTTGTTATTTTCCTTTTCATTTGCCTGGAAAATCTTTAACAATAGTAATAACAACAATTACTCAGAGACAACATTTAACTCAGGGGTTAATCAGTTGTTAACTAATAATAGTAGTTACTAACAACTATATTATTATTATTATTATTATTATTATTATTTTGAGCCTCCCCAAAAGATATACCTTTTGTAAGTGGTAAATGTTGAATATTTTTTATCTAATCTCAGATTTCTTAGTGTTTCAATTTTTTTTAAAGTATAGATCCTTATATTTACTGTAATAAGTTGTTTATATGTTGTCTTTTTATGTATTGTTTTTAATACATCCTTGCTTTTTTATTGTTTAACTGTTTCCACGTAGCTTACAGACTGCTTTATGACTGAAGTGTATACTATATTATATTCTCAGCACCTAGAACAGTAGTATGAACATGAGAGTCAGCCTGTAAGTCTTGTTAAGCAAATAAAAGGAGTAATGAACACCTTTTTTTGTTGTGGCTTATGATTTTTCAGTTTAGATTACCTGCTGATTTGGAAGGTATTTCATATTCTTCTAGAACAGTGGTTCTCAAATCTCAAGATGCATCAAATCACCTAGAGGGGCTGGGAAAACAGATTGTAGGGCCCCACTCCAGTTTCTGATTTAGTAGGTCTCCAGTGCGACCTGAGAAGCTGCATGTTTTTTAAAGATTTTATTTATTTATTTATTTGACAGACAGAGATCACAAGTAGGAAGAGAGGCAGGCAGAGAGAGGAGGAAACAGGCTCGCCGCTGAGCAGAGAGCCCGATGCGGAGCTCAATCCCAGAACCCTGGGATCATGACCTGAGCCAAAGGCAGAGGCTTTAACCCACTGAGCCACCCAGGTGCCCCAAGAAGCTGCATTTTTTTTTTTTTAAGATTTTATTCATTCACTGGATAGACAGAGATCAGAAGTAGGCAGAGAGGCAGGCAGAGAGAGAGCTGGGGTGGGGGGCGGGAAGGCTCCCTGCTGAGCAGAGAGCCCGATGCGGGGCTCCATCCCAGGACCCTGGGATCATGACCTGAGCCGAAGGCAGAGGCTTTAACCCACTGAGCCACCCAGGTGCCCCAAGAAGCTGCATTTTTAATTGGAACCCAGGTGATGCTGCAGCGGATGGCTTGGAGCCCACACTGAGAACCCCTGAGTTAAGGTTGTCTCTGAGTTTCAAAACTCCCACGCCTAAATTTTTTAAAAATATTTTTCATATTCAAGAATAATATAATAACTTTTGATTACTGCTTATTTACAGAGAAAACTTTTGAGAATCTAGGGTTCTCTCTTCTACTTTTCTATCTGTAAGTTTTTAGATCCACATTATTGATGCCATTTAACTTAAAATTAAATTTTCAGTCCATTGTTTAGTGAGCTCCTCTTTCATACTCTAGTCTGTGTTTTTCAGAATTTCACTGAAAAAATGAAACAACTGTATTCTAAAACCATGCTTTTCCTCTGCATATTTAGATCATTCTTTCATATAGAGGGATCTTTCCACAGACCTCATGTTAGTTTTTCTGTTTTCTTCACCTTCAAACAAATGTGCCTCCCTCTGTTCAGTGTCAGTGATGCTGAATGAAAGTGTTTTTTTTTTGTTTTTTTTTTTTTCTCTTTGATCACCTGAATGATTTTAAAATCCCTTTGGCTAATGCTGAATTGGAGTGACAATTATTTATATCCAGTCCTAGTCATGCTCCGGAGTTTGGAAAGCATTAGCCAAAGGCAGGAATAAAGTTTACCCCTGTGGCCTCCTCATCTTTTATTGTAAGAAGGTTCATGTATAGCTGACTAATTTTGAACAATTTTCTTTTACCAGAGGTAGTATATAAAAATTAGCCAGTTGAACAGTTCCAAAGTTCTCCTGTCTCTGCTTCTACCTTTCCCTAACGGATATGGACCGAATTGTGTACCCCACAAAATGCATAGATTTAAGCACAGGCCCCCAATGTGACTGTATTTACAAATGGGCCTTTAAGGAGATAATAAACATTAAATGAGGTCATAAAGGTGGAGTTCAATTACAATAAAATTGATGTCCTTATTAGAAAAGGAAGAGATACCAGAGAAAAGGCCATGTGAAGACAGCGAGAAGACACCATCTGTGAGCTAAGGAGAAAGGTCACACCAGGCACCAACCTTGCTGACATAATGATCTTGGCCTTCAGAAGTGTAGAAAATAAATGGCTGTTAATTAATTACCCAGTCTATGGTTTCTTTTTATGACACCCTGACTAATGCACACTATGGTACTATGAAGTGGGAAGCTCTTGGACCAAACACCTAAAAATGTAGAAGTGGCTTTGAAACTGGGTGATAGAGGCTAGAAGAGTTTTGGGATATACATTAGAAAAAAGCCTAACTTGGAAAAAAAAAAAAAGAAAAGAAAAGAAAAAGCCTAACTTGGGGCGCCTGGGTGGCTCAGTGGGGTAAGCCTCTGCCTTCAGCTCGGGTCATGATCCCAGAGTCCTGGGATTGAGCCCCACATCGGGATCTCTGCTCAGCAGGGAGCCTGCTTCCCCCTCTCGCTCTCTCTCTGTGTGCTGCCCTGCCTACTTGTGATCCCTCTCTCTGTCAAATAAATAAATAAAATATTAAAAAAAAAAAAGAAAAAGAAAAAGCCTAAGTTGCCTTGAAGAGACTGTTAGTTGAACTATGGAAGTTGAAGGTGAATCTGGTGCAGCCCAGAAAGAAAAGAGGACAGTAATAGAGACAAAAATTTATCATCTTAGAGAATACTTACAACACCATGAATATAATGTTGGTATAAGTATGATTAAAGGTGAGTTTGATGAGATATCAGATGGAAATGGGGAGCATGTACTGGAAACTGAAAGAGAGGTGATTTTTGTTATAAAGTAGCAAAGAACTTTCTGAATTATGTTCTAGTGTTTGATGGAAAGTAGAACTTGTGAGTGATGACCTTAGATATTAGCAAAGGAGATTTCTAAGCAGTGTTGGAAGAAGTGAGGAGACTTACTGCTTATAAAAAAAAATGTGAGAAAAAGAGATAAATTGAAAGAATTGTTAAGCAAAATGAAACCAGATTTGGAAGGATTTGGAAAATTCTTAGCCTATCCATATTGCAAACAAATGATAAAGACTACCCTGTCTACAGGTTTGGACCACAGAAATATCTGGTTTCGAGTATGTGTTATCCTTCAAGAAAAGAGAAGAGTTACCCAGAAAGTGATTTAGGTAATCAGGACTGCCACTTCCACCACAGGCCCAGGGAGCAAGGATATTTACTCTTTGGGTTCAAGAGTGGACCCACTTCACTGGCTTGCTATCAGCTGGCCAGGATGAGACCACCTAGTGCCCCAGGGGAAAGGCTTTCTTCAGCACTCAGTCTAGAAGGCTAGGCTTCCACCTAGGGTCATGAGGGTGATGCTGCCAGCTCAGTGAAACCCAAGGGCAAAACATTGAGCCAAATAGGGTCATGCTTGAGCCTTAAGACGGAGTGGAATCTGCCTTGCTAGATTTTAGATTTGCTTAGGACCCATCACTTTTTCTGATTTCTCCCTTTAGGAGTGGCAATATCTATCCTATGCCTGTCCTACCATTGTATTTTTGAAGCATATTATAACTTGTTCAGTTTTACAGGTTCACAGCTGGAGAGGAGTTTTGCCTCAGGATAAATCATACCTCGAATCTCACCTATACCTGATTTAGATGAGTTTTGGACTTGTAATTGATGCTGAAATGAGTTAAGACTTTTGGAGCTATTGGGAAAGAGTGAATGTATTTTGCTTGAGATAAGAACATGAAGTTTGCAGGGTCAGAAGGCAGAGTACTGGGGACTGAGATGTGCATGCAAATCTCCCAAATTACTAACTTGAAGTCTTAATACATCATGTGACTATATTTGGAAATGGGGCTTTTAAAAAGATAATTAAGGTTAAATGACATCAAAAGGATGGGATCCTGATCCAATGAGATTGGTGTCCATATAAGAAAAGGAAAAAGAAGCACCAAAACTTTCTTCAAGTATATGCACAGAAAAGAAGCCATGTGATCTATGATGAAGCTGCACTCATCTTCTTTGACTCTAACCACTCAAGGCACTAGGAATTCCTTTGGATTAGACACTGGAATGTGAAACCCGGAAGACCACTTTTCTAGGCTTGTATAGAGGCAATGAATGCAATGTTATAAAGTTCCTTCATTATCCTGTGACTCTGGAATCATCTTAGATAACTTTAAAATATCTCATCATAGTTCTAGCCCTTATTTCTATTTAGCAAATTCCCTCAGCCCAATAGACACAAGTGACTAAGAAAAGAAAAAAATAAAAAGTGAGTAACCGAAGGCAGAGAGAAATCCTAGTTTTCCTCAGATAGTTCTGAGGTAATTTTATACTGATATCCAGTAGAGACAGAAGAATTTGCTTTGCCTGAAGTATTGCCCACTCCTTTTACAAATGCCTCATGTGTGTGGCCCTGCTCAGACAACTGACAGCTTTGCTTCATAATGCAGAGGGAAAAAGCAAGGAGGAGGAGGCCTCTGAGTGGGAGGGAGACCGTGGGAGAACATTTCCTTTAGCTGAGAGGAATGAATGAAGGTGGGTGATGCTTTCCTCAGCTGCCAGATCCATCACCAGTTGCACTCAGAAGAACTTCCATGCAACACCCACGACCAACAGGCCAGCTTCAGGGAGAAGAGAGGCTCTGGGAGTGGCTTGTCTAGTTTTCTGGTTTATTCCGGGGGAAATTTAAATTAATAAGGAGAAATGACTGTGGAGAAAATTCACCAGGAATACTGGCAAATAAGTTTCTAGGTGTCATCTCTTCCTGTCTATCTTTACTTCCTCATTTTGCAAAATAGGATGAATCCTAATTTGATCATTTTCTGCCCCAAGCCTTATCAAATAAAGGTTTTTAATCATAGCTCTATCTGGAGCCTACATGCATAGGTTGGGGCCCAGACCATTTCCTGTTTAAAGTGCCCCATCTGTTCCAGAGCATTTTGATGCTTTCATATGTTCCCCATGTTACTTCTTAGTCTATCACCACATTCCTGGCTGTACCTGTCCTTACTATGTCGCCCTGACAATGACTAGGGTGGGAGATGCTGCCAGCAAACAACCTCCTCACAGTCTTATCCCCATGCTCTGTATTCTCTGCCTCATACCCTAATCCTCCCCCCCAATTCATTCTTGTCCTACACCCATCTCCTCCAGGCCCCTGGGCATTCTAATAATAAAAGGATCTCCAGCTGTGTGTGCCTTGAAAGTTACTGGCTAATGAGATTTTTGCTTTTTTAAGGTAAACATGATCCTGCCAGCACCAGAGCTGACTCACCTCAGACCCTTTTTTCGGCCATCTCAGAACTTATTCCTTCTACTGATTCATTGTTGAGGTGGCATCTGTCCCTAGTTGACACGAGCACTGTAAAATCTTGAGCTTTCTTTCTATAGCTCAGCTCAGTCTATTATTTGGACATTGAGAAGGTAAGTATACACAAGGAGGATCTGGGGAAGTAAAGCAGGCTCATATTCACCTCTGCTCTCCACAGGAATCTAAACAATGGAGAGAATAAGCACAAAGAGCATATGCCCCACAGGGGTCAACATAATAGTCATACATACTGGCCAGGCAAGTGCCAATAACTAACAAAACACAGGGCTCCCTGGTGTGTAGCCGACTTTCTAGAAGTAGGGATCTGATCATTCTTCCCTACCTCTCAAACTTAAGATTTATCTATTTATATAGCTGGATGTCTGGGGAACCCTGAGTTGCCCAGCAAGCTGTTAGGGTCATAGGCCTGCCTTTTTACACCTCTAATTAACAGAATAGAGAGAACAAAACATCAAAACACAGCCCCAGTTTTCTCATAACTGCCTAGGAAAACTTATTGACCATCTGAAATTCTAACCAATCAGATTAATTAGTTTTCTTGAGTGGAGGAATCGGACTGGGCTTGAAAAGAACTGTCTGAGCCTTCCCCCCCTGTGGGAGGAGGTGCAAAAGTCCCTCTTCTATGGAAACCAGAGGACTTGGAGGAGAAACAGAGGCCTGCTTTCAACAGTGGTTTGCAGTGCTTTACTCTCACATTTTTCTTCAAGCCTCCTGCACTGCCACTGCTTAACACCCTCCACTGAGCAATCTATTCTTTCTCTTTGGGACAGCATTAAAGACTTTATCAAGGATGTTCTAGAGATAAAGCTTTCACACATAGAAAATGGTCCCAATCGTTGGGATTTCCAGTCTTATCTCTATAGAGTCAGTGAATGACATTTGGATAGAAGGATCAGTAATAACAGCACTTTACATAGTTCAGGTCCAGGGCTCTAAGATTTTTAAAGTGCTTTCCCATCATCATTCCATTTCACCCTCCAAGTACTGTTAATTATGTAAAACAGATAGTTCTATTCCATAGGTTCAGAGAACTTGAGGGGAATTGTCCAAAGTCATGTGGATAAGAAATGAACAAACCAAGAATAGAACCCAAATACTCCAATTGCTTTAAGAGAGCAGTTCTATAATACACCCTCTTCCTCTTGAAAAGATTCGTTTTGGCACTGTTATGGGTTAAGCTCCCCTCGCCCCCCCAAAAGAGAGGTACACTGAAGCTCTAACTCCAGTTCCTCAATTCCTCAGACTGTGATCTTATTTGGAAATACTGTCATTACAGATATAATTTGTCAAGTTACAGCAAGGTTATACTGCAGTAGAGTGGGTCCCTAGCCCACAAGGACTGGTGGTGTCCTTATAAGGCAGCCATGGTGAAGATAGGGACACATAGTGAAACATACATGATGATGAAGGCAGAGGTTGGGGTCATGAAGCTGCAAGTCAAGGAATGGCAGATTGCTAAGAAACCGCCAGAAGCCATGAAGAGGCAAAGAAAGATTTCACTACAAGTTTAAGTGGGAGCATGGCTCCATCCACACCTTGGTTTTAGACATCTAGACCTGTAGGAAAATAAATTCTCATTATTTTAAACAAACCAGTTGTGGTACTTTATCACAGCAGCCCTTGGGGACCAATACAGCCATCATACAAGATCCTCCCTATGACAGTTCAGAATAATTGAATCATTTTCCATTCCTTTTCTTCTCACTTGTCCTTTTAATCTTCTAAAATCTTTTGTTACCTTTTGATACAGTCTCCATTTGATGTATTCTTGGAGTGCTGTGGTTCTACAATTTCTTTTTGAAGCCCTACCTATTTTTCATATCCTGTTTAAATTTCACTTTCCCCATGAAGGTTTCTCTGGTTACCTCTCCTTCGGCCTGACATGGCTTGTCATTTGTACCACTATAAAGGCACTAATGACAATCATGATGGGAAGCGTATTCAAACACTATTTGTGTTTTCCTACTTTCTCAAAACATACCAACAAGCAAACAAGCAAGCAAGCAAACAAAATGTGGGCTCTCCTTGTAGTATTTACTGTTGGAGATCTGTATCTTCCAGCATGGAGTAGAGTGCCTGGTACTGAATAGACAGAATGAAGTAAAATATAGATGAATTTAGTTAAGAATCAGAAACTTCAGTATGCTATTTTTATGTCCATATATCTATGTGTCACATTGATTATTTTTAAATTTTTATTATGGTAGTTTTCAAACATATACATAAGAGGGTAGTAAAGTGAATCCATGTAGGAGTTGCTAAAACAATCAATCCTTAATTTATGGCCAGTACTGTGTCATCTTTGGTCCCTCTTGCTACCAACTCAGATTATTTTGAAGTAGATTCCAATTATTCCATCAATAAATGTCAGTTTATACCTCTAGCAAATAATGTGTTTTCCATAAAGATATAAATACAGTATCATCACTATGCTAAATAAATGGAAAATAATTTCTTATATCATCAACTTTTTAGACAATATTTAAAATGTTGCCTATTTTATGAGGTTTTTTTATTTTTCATAATTTGTGTGTTTTTCATATGAATGATATACTAAAAATGATAGTGATAATTGTAAAGAATAATGCCATATCAATAAATAGCTTCAGAGTACACACCGTGCCAAGCACTATGGGCTAAGCATTATACCTCATTTAATCTTCAAATGGTTTTTATTTTAATTAAGCATTATTATTGTCATCCCAATTTTACAAATGAGGAAACTGGGGTTTAGAGAGGCTGACTTCTTGTTCAAGGCTGAAGAGGTGGGCTGTGAGAGAGTATTTCCAGAATCCAGGTTGCTGACTCTGGGTATGTGCTCCTTCTAGGATACTGTATAACAGAGTGAGCTCAGCTACTCCCCATGGGAACTGTGACAGAGACATTTTCTTGAGCAAATATTGGATGAGATTTATAACGACCCATTTCAATATTACCTTCAGATCAAACATGTCATAACATGTACATCAAAATATGGCACTCATAGGCAATTAAATAGTGATTCATAATTTTTAGTCTCTGATGCTGGTATAATAATCTGGTTTAATCATAGAATTTCATTGTATTTTCATTCATTCATTCATTCATTCATTCCACAGTCTTTTGTGACATTCTGCTGTGAGTTAGGCACTAGGGATACAACCCTTGACTTGGAGGAGTGACTGAATTAATTATACATTTACTTAAAACTTGTTAATATCTTGCCAGTGAAGATAGAGAAATGTCCATATTTGTTTTTACAGTGGAAGAGTGAGGTGGCTAGAAAGAGCCTCACTTAATTCCCTCAGGATCCTGGAGCTTCCAGATAAATCATCACAGCACCTGACTTTTATCACTGGCCTCATTTGTCTCCTCTTCACAACACCAACTTACAGTACTGAGTGCTAATGTGGCCGTTGTTGGTCTAGGCCTTTGAATTATTTAATATTCAGAAAAACCCTGTAAGATAACTGTTAAGTATTATCTCCATTTTTACAATTTATAGTACTTGGGTAGAGACAGTTTAAGGTAACAGAATTTGGGGCTCAGTAGTTTGTCTCCAGAGCCTTCCTTCTTAGATGGTACAGTAGGTCTGTCTGGAAAATTAATTTGCCCTTGACTTTGAGCAGCGTTAGTACCAAACTCAGTAGAGTATGGAGTGAAGCTAAGTAACAAACCTCATTCAATTATGTGGACATTATAAACCGTCAAAATCCCATGATATTTATGAAAGTCTGATTTTAAGCAAGAGAGAAGAATTTAAATTTATTTGCATATAAGATGTTCACAATAGTTAAGACGACTTTACAGATCCCACATTGTGCCAAGTTGTTCCGACTTCTTCCTGGAACTTCAGTCTTCCAGGATTAGCTTTCCTATCTCACTCCTTTTACTAAAGTCCCACTCTCTTCAATACCTAGCTTTCTTGTTTCTTTCCTGACTACCAACTCAGTTGTAATCTTACCCTGTCTCTGTGCCATATCCCAATATTTACATGTCTCAATCATAACTCTGCAGTGCTGATACTTCCTTGTTTGTTTCTCTTTTGCTCATTATTTGAGAGATAAAGGGAGAGCCAATGCCTTATTTTTATCATCACAGATGCACCAATAATGTGTCATCTATAATGACCTTCCACGTAGTAAATTTAAAGTTGGCAGCTCTGAGATGGATCCCAGTATGCATTCAGTTCTAAAGTATGGCAAGCATTTGCGGTTAGAAAAGAATTAGTGAAGCCGTGTATAAAAGTCAGCTATAATAGGAATGATGATGCTTAGCTGACTCTAATGCACTGACTACAGGAAACTGGATCCTGTAGTGAAATGCAACCTGTATGAAAAATGAATTTTCTACTTAAAATTATTAGGCATTTTAAAGTTTTAGGAATATTTCATGCCATCTAATACAGAGGTTCCTAAAACTGGTTATACATGAAATCACTTGGGAAGTTAATTTATCACATAAATTCCAATGTTTTTCTCTTAGGTCCTAGTAAAGCCTTTGGATATGCCAGAGATATTATGCTTCAGCCAAATCATGGACTGATATTTTGGAGTCACTGGTCTAATGTGCCTTCCTTGCCCCAACCCTACCTTATTTCCTTCTAGGCTGGTAACTCTTTCTAGTCATTGTAAAACTTCAAAGAATTTTCTCCCCATTTACGGGCCCTAGTCACTTTAATAAAAGTAGGACATCTTAATTCAGATAAATAACTTTGTCATTAGAGCTATACAAATTTGTCCATGCCTGTGCATGGGTGTGCTCACTGGTCTTTTCGCTGCAGACATTTCTACTGTAGACATTCCTCCTTCCTCTAGGATATTAACATACATGTAATAGAATTAGTCTAAGTGCAGCTCACTTTCTGCCTTACAGAGAGTAGTGGGATCACACAGTCTCTAGTTTAGAAGGTGCTACAGTAGTCCGAAAATCAACCTTGAGAGGTTTTTCATTGGCAGTTATAAGAAATAGTCATCCAGCAACTGCTCGATCTTGTTTACTGAAGTCTGGACTAGACTATTCCAATCCAGGTCAACTCTCAATTTTAATATAGAAACCTCCTCTTCCAAGCCAAGAGTTCTTCTCTGAAACTTTTATCTTTGTCCTAGTGAGTCCAACAAAGGAGCCACAAACTACAGATGTGCTCTTTCCTCTATAGGACAGCCCAATCAAGCACTGATGGCAGCTAATAAACTGTCAAACCCAGTCATGAACTATATGATAAACACTCACAGTCTTCTTTTCTTCCAGGAAAAACAGGAGCAAAGTGATCAGAGATATTATCTCTGTATATGAAAGTCACTAATACAGATATCACCTTTGCCTTAAGAGAGTTTGGACATATGAATGTAAACAAAGTTAGTATCTGCAGCATAAAGGAAAGATAGTGGCTCCTTTCCTGTTACCCCTCTCTTCCTCTCTATCAGAATGAGCCCCCTGGGTAACCAATGTCTACCATCAGGTTTAAAATTACTAGACATTGTTGAGCTGATTTGGGGTTCATGGCAGTGTGCCAGCACAATAATACAAGTCAAGCTGTTTGAAAGCTCACCAAATTACAATATTAACCTTGGAAGATAGATACAGGCCGATTTGCAAATCTTATTTTGATCATTAACATGCACTAGTGAGAGAAAACAAACATCAGCCTTTCCCTGGACATCTATTTCTTGTTTGCCCATGCTAATTAGCAGAATTTGCATAAATACATAAAAATCCAGTGTTTTTCTTAATGTATTCAGAGTTCATTTCTCATTAGCTTCAGTAAATATTCCCACACTGCACACAGATTGACTCTCGACCTCTGACCAGGCCAAACCCAGAAGCACACTGTCTCTCTGGCTTCTTTTACTGGATATGCTGAAATAGAGAATCAATCAGCCAGAGGAGAAACCGTATAAACCATTTGACCAACCACCTTAGTTTGCAGACTGAGAAACTGAGATAGGTGCATTAAGTAAACTGCTCCCAAGTCACAGTCCTAGAATCTGTACCTCCAGAATAACTGAATGAGAAATGTGCTTCCATGACAATGGCACTAAGGAATGGCATTATAATGTGCATTTTCATAAAGTTGCTCTACCTGCCTTACTTTCTCTTGGCTTCAATCAGTGTTGGCCAGGGCTGTGGTCATCTCAAGCTCTAAGGGGTAGGTGAACCACTTTGAAAATGACTCATGTTGGGAAGACCATTGAGATCTCGATTTTTATCAGTTTTTTTGCCACGTGGGTTACTGCATAAGGTTGGCTCATACTATGGTAACTGGCTTCCTCCAGAGTGAGAAATTTAAAAGAGCAATAGAGGACCCTAAGTTTTTTTTATAACATAGTCTCCAAAGCGATAGTCTATCACTATGCTATACAAAATTTGTTAGAAGTGAGTTGCTCAATCTATAGAGCCTATAGTCAAAGGGAAGGGATAACATGTGGGGGTCGGTATCAGGAGGTAGGGATCTGTGGGGCTCTCTTAGAGGCTGCCAACCAGGGGTGCCTGGATGGCTCAGTGGGTTAAAGCCTCTGCCTTCGGCTCAGGTCATGATCCCAGGATCAAGCCCCATGTCAGGCTCTCTGCTCAGCAGGAAGCCTGCTTCCTTCTTTCTCTTTGCCTGCCTCTCTGCCTACTTGAGATCTCTGTCAAATAAATAATAAATGAATAAAATCTTCAAAAAAAAAAAAAAAAAAAAGAAGCTGCCTACCATAATAGTCCTCTGAACACTGCCCCCCACCCCAAACTCTCCCTAATCCATGATGTATTTGTTTGTTCCCAGGCAGGTAGGAGAAACAGTAGGCTTTTTTGAGCATAAGCTGAAACTGGATGCAGCCTGCCTTCATTGCAGGTACAATGAAATTTTGTAAAATCTCAAAACTTCTCTTCCTGACCACATCCCAGAAAAGGGCATCTGGGACCTGAGTGGCTTTGAAGAAGAGCAGAACTGAGCTGAGATGTTGGTTTGTTGTGACAAAACAGATGGCAGTTAAGTAGAAGTTGTAGGAATTGTCTGAGTTTAACTATTGCTGCATAGACATACTACTTGGATATCAGAGTACATACTTTTCACCCCTAATTCAGCCCACTTTCATTGGGAAATTGAGCCTGTGGTGGTGGTTTTTATTTTCAGAAAACTTGAGGGTCAATATCTCTACAGGTTTGGACCTGAAGCCAAAAATTCAAATGACTCCAGGGCCAAGTGTGTGTGAATTGGGCCTGGTAAAAGACAAAATGGAATGGTAGGGATTGTGGGGATGTGGAAAGGCAGGCTTCCGCTAAGGCATCCTGTGGTACTGTGACTTTTAGTAAGAAATATATATTAAATCTTTGTCATTTCAGGCTCAGGGCTGCTAAAACCCTTGGGATTTTCTAAGTGATAAGAACATAAAGGTGTAAGCAGCCTTTTGTTATTTACAGTAAGTACCTTTACATCCGAGTTTATGTTAATGAGGTGATTTTTGGAAAGACCCTCAGGCTAGAAGTTGGTTGTCAGGGAAATCAAAGAGGATTGGAGAGTTGGAAATTCCAGGTCCACTCCCTGACTCCAGGGAGAAAAGAGAGGCTGGAGATTTCCATCACCAATGGCCAATGATTTAATCAATTGTGTCATGTAATGATGTTTCCGTAAAACTGAAGACTACAGGGTTCAGAGAGCTTCTGAGGTGATGAACCTGTAGCAGTGCTGGGACAATAGTCCTTTTGGAGCAGGCAGAAAGCTCTTCACCCCTTCCCACACACCTGCCCCCATGCCTCTCTTTCATCTGGTTGTTACTGAGTTATATCCTTTTTATATCTGGGGCGCCTGCGTGGCTCAGTTGGTTAAGTGCCCGACTTTTGATTTAGGCTCAGGTCATGATCTCAGGGTCCTGGGATCAATCCTACATGGGCTCTGGCTCAGCAGGGAGTCTGCTTAAGGATTTCTCTCCCCCTCCCTCTGCCCTCACCACCCTACCCCCTTCCAGGAAGGGGCAAGCACTGGCAAGGGCACGTGCTCTCTCTGTCAAATAAATTCTTAAAAAAAAACACAAAAGGGGCGCCTGGGTGGCTCAGTGTGTTAAGCCTCTGCCTTGGGCTCGGGTCATGATCCCGGCGTCCTGGGATCGAGCCCCACATCGGGCTCTCTGCTCATCGGGGAGCCTGCTTCCCCCTCTCTCTCTCTGCCTGCCTCTCTGCCTACTTGTGGTCTCTCTCTCTGTCAAATAGATAAATAAAAAATTAAAAAAAAAAAAACACAAAAAACTGGTAATCTCATGAGTAAATGTATTACTGAGTTCTGAGACCCACTCTAATTAACTGAACCTGAGGAGGGAGTTATGGCAACCTTCCATTTGTAGATTGTTCTGAAGCACAGATAACAGCCTTAACTTGTGATCTATGTCTGGGGTGGGGGAGAGGCGGAGTCTTGAACCCTCAACCTTTGGAATCAGATGCTATCTCCATGTAGATAGTGTTAGAACCGAGTTAAATTGTAGGACACCCAGCTGGTGTCCCAGAATTGCTTTTTGGTGTTGTAAAACAGATGTTAGACATCTGAATTTAATTCAAAACAAAACACTGTGCTTGCCAAATATGTGACAGTGAGGTGAATTTTGCCTAAAGATTGTTAAAATGTGAGCCTGCAGGCCTGGAGGTAGAGTGGAATTCAAAAACCAGATAGCAACCAGATATCCAAGCAACCCCTCAACACGGCTTACAGACAGGACCAATCTAAAGCAGATCTAGAGAAGATGAACACATGGCTCAAGGACCAATCTAAAGCAGATCTAGAGAAGATGAACACATGGCTCAAGGGTACAGGGATTGGCGGCTAGAATACAGGCCTCTGACTCTGAATCTAAATCATTTTGCATCAGTGAAGCTTAAAATATCCATATTATTTCTGATCCTGGCACTTCTGATTATAAACCCCTCTGCGAGCAAATCTCAGTAATAACAGACCAGAGACAGGATGTTTGTGAGTCTACGGGGGACCAGGTGATTTCCCAGGTATGTGTATCAGGATAGACCCAGACCAATAGTCAGTCTAGGTCCTCAC
The DNA here is from genome assembly GCF_963455335.1 of Martes martes. NCBI lineage: Eukaryota > Metazoa > Chordata > Mammalia > Carnivora > Mustelidae > Martes > Martes martes. The sequence continues at coordinate 93,950,356 of NC_137896.1, read as the reverse complement.
CATGTACTGGAGAATGTATTGGGGACTAATATGAAGACAGAGCCTAGGAAGGGGCTTGCTTTTTGAAGGTTTCCTCTGCCAGAAAATAGGAGTGCCTAAATAGGCTATAAATGCAAATCATTTCCCTGCTAAAGTGACTTAGATGGCCTCAGGGCTGAGACATACTTAATCTTCACTATAAGGTGCCAATATAGAGGGTAAAAGAGACAATGATGGGAAGTTTCTGGCAGTAGTAGGCAGCTTTTCTAGCCACAAGGGCTGATACCAGTGCTGTCAGTGAGATGTCGCCTGCTCAGAACGAATTTAATCATTAGCCTGGTAAAATAGTGCACAGCAGTAACAGCAGCAACAAATGCAGCTGATATGAAATACTTAGGCACCCGCCAGCAGTTCCCATAATACATAAATGCTAATTTCCAGCCAAAAGACCAGGGATGGGGACAAGGCAATAACCCTGTAAGAGAAGGGATGGAAAAATTAGTGGGGTATCAGGGACACAGACCAACAAGCAGAAGGTCAATGTGAGCTCCTTGTCCTAGAGAAAGGCACTGGAGATCTAAGTGGAAAGGCAGTCAGAAACTATGAAAGAGGAAGATCTACAGTTCTGTAAAGATAAAGACCTACGCAACAGGAATGTATAGACTGTATAACTCTGAGGTCTTTTACAAGCTAGTGTTCCAACTCATTCAGGTAGGTTTTCGTTGATTGCTGCACAAGATCAAAGCATTGGGTGCCCAGAAGAAGGGTTTGGGAAAGGATTAAGGACTGGTGAAGGCGGACGATGAGGCTGAGGAAGAAGGCTCAGTCAGGAATACCTAATTCCATTTTGGAAGCTCTAGAGGAATACCCAGGGAAAGTTGGTAATCCTTCTGCAGATTTGAGTTACAGTATTACTGAGTCATGAAATTAGGTAATTTGATTAATGGTCAGGTGATGTGATATATTCTGATGTCAGAGGAGAACTTCCTTGGCTCCGAGGAAAACTTACTCTAAATTTATCACCCAAGAACTAAGACTAGCCCCAGGGACAAAAATTTCAAATACTGTTGGATTCTTAATATGTTGGGAAAATAGTAGAGGTGGTAGAAAATGAACACTAACCTTAAAAATAGAGGAATCAAAAATCAGATTTGCTTAAAAAAAACTTGCAAGGATAGCTAAGGTTCATAGTTATAAACGGACTATGTAGCAGGCATTTTGCAGTCATTATTTCTATTTGGTTCCCAAGTAATATTATTATTGCCATTTTATAGATATAGAAACTAAACATTGTAAAGATTAGGTAACTTTCTGATGACTCATAGCTAGTTAGTAGAAGAGATGGGACTTCAAATTAGGTCTGTCTGACTTCAAAGTCTAGGAAATTAATAAAGCCACATTGGAGCTGAGGTCTAATTAGTTCCCTGTATTGTCTACAGAAGTTCCAACCTGAGGCATGTCGAGGGGACTCTCCGTTGGAGAACTGGTTAAGAAATTGTAGACAGCCAGGTGCTGAAATCACTGGAAACAATTTAAGGGGGAAGAAAAGGAAAAGCCTTGGGATTAAGTGTCTCCTTCACATAAACACATTCTTGCTCTATTTCTACAAAGCAGTCATTGGAACCCAGCTTCTTGAATCAATTCATCATTATCTATCACTTCCAGGGGTCATGGGGGATAAAAAGAAGCCCAGGGCTGAATCACACCTGGAATGAGATGGGACTGCAACGGTCCAGGCTAGTGGAGTCTGGAGGTTGGAAAGTAGAAAGGCCAGTCAGGAGATGTAGATGACATGAGAGGTATCCAGTAATTGACAAGAGAGGATAACATCACAGCTAGCAACAGACTTTGGGCTCCAGGTCTGACACAAGGTGGGGCTGCAGTTTCAGCCCTCTATGTTTTAGACACAGGGGTAGGCATTCACATCTTCTATATGATAATAACAATTATTTACTGAGCATGTACTAAAAATCATTTTGTCAGGCCCTTTCCATGCATTATCTCATTTAGCACTCTCAATAAGCCTAAGAAGTCATTGGAGTTCTTCCAAGTTTGTAGATAAGAGTAACTACTTATTAAGCACTGATCCCGAGTCAGAATCACTACCAAGTACCTTCTAGATGCAGTCATATGTGATTACTGAACTTGTGAAAGGTGGCTGGTACAAATTAAAATGTGCTATAAGTATAAAATATATTAAGATGCATGAGGAAAAGAATGTAAAATGTCTCAATGTTTATACTAATTACTTGTTAATATTTTGGATATATCCCAAATGATAATATTTTGAATTTGTCAGGTTATATAAAATATCAACACTAATTTCATCTGTTTCTTTTTACTTTTTAAAATGTAATTATTAGAAAACTTAAAATTTCATATGAGGGGCACATATGTGCCTCACCTGGTATTACTAATGGACAGCACTAGACAAGATATCATCTTATAATGCCTCAAAAACCTAAAAAACCCCATGAAGTAAATTCTTAATTAGAATTCACCATGAAAAAAGCAAGCCTCAGAGAGATTAATATTCTAAAGTTAAACGGCTTAGTAATAAATACAGGCTTCTGACCCCCACTTGGAGATTGCCCTGCATTATTTTCCTATTGCTGTTGTAACAAATGAACACAAATTCAGTGGCTTAACACAACAAAAACTTATTCTCTTATAGTTCTGAAAGCCAGAAGTCTGAAATAAGTGTCACTGATTTAAAGTCAAGGAAACTGTGGTGTCAGGAAACTGCTGGGGAGAATTTCTTTCCTTTCCTTTTCCAAACTCTAGAGCTGCATTTATTACATTCCTGGGCTCAATATCCCCTCTTTTATCTTCAAAACCAGTCCCCTAGCATTTTCAAATTATCTCTGATTCTTTTGGATTGCCTTCTGTGTTCAAGTCTCTCTCTGCCTTTTTCTCATAAGGCACTTGTGATTACATTTCAGTCCCTCTAAATAACCCAGGGTAATCTCTCCATTTCAACAGTTTTAATTTCACTATCAAAGCAAAGTCCCTTGGCCACAAAAAAAGATACCTACTGATTGGTTAATGATAGTAACCAATGTTATTGGTTAGTCTTGTGTTGTACTTCTAGAGTGCTCCCTAGAGCACTTCCTATTCATCTTTTCTAAGATCTGATAGATGCTGAAAGCAAGAGAGATAAATAAGTAAGTAAATAAGACAAAATCCTGATTTTCTAATAAGGGTAAAATACATAAATAAAAAATTATAATGCCTCCAAATTAGCACCTTGAGGAAGGTACTCCCACAGTCATAGTTGGACAAGAGCTACCAGCAACTTAAATATGGTACTTTTTAAACTCAAAATGTATTCTCATGTTTAACTCATCTGAAATTTGCAAACTCCTATGAGGTTAGCATCTTTAAATCTAAAATGATTTCAAGTTAAAAGTTAAAATAGAGAAAGAAACCAGGGATCTTAAGTCAGGTGTATGAGAACCTAGTTTAAGCCAGAAAGGGTGATCATAACTGGAGTCTTATGACACTTGGTCCACAAATCCACCCAGTTCAACAAGTGCTTTCTGAAATCTCTCTGGGCCCAATATAAGGTGCTGAGCATTGCTAGAACATGGACTAGCCCCACTGTTAGCATACCCAGAATCTCAGTAGAAAATGCAGATGTGTCTCACCTATGCTGCCCCTGACATGTGTTTCTGCAGAAATGTCCAAGGATAACTGGCCCCCAGGATGGTATAGTCTCAGACCCTCAACCACAGACTCTTCCCTTTTTTCTTTCAGATCTCTAGCTGTTATGCATCCTCAGCTTCTGTCTCCAGCTGGAGCTTGAGCAAATAGAAATTAGGAAGTTACGGTGTCAAAGAAATCGAAAAAATTTCCGTCCGCCTTAGATCTTGAGGTCAATTGTGATTTCTTCTCTCTCTATGAAAGGAAGAGAATGATTACTCTGGAATTGCACTTGGTATGGCTGCTCAGCTTTATGAGATCAAACCAACAGAGTGTTTATATGTAGACCTGCTTGTAACACAATTAACACACGAAACCATAACTTTGATGTTTATCGCATTGTCTTTCTGTCTCAACCCTTTTACGGTTTTTCACTCCAGTCAGTCCTTGAACAAAAGGGCCTCTAGGTCCCATTGCTGATACTATAAATGTTAATAGAGGGAAGGAAGACACTGACAGCTAATTCTTGAGGATTTATATGACAGTTTGGCAGATGGTAGGAAAAAAACCCCAAATACATCATATATAGACAGTGCCTCACATGGAGACTCAGCTGTAACTTATAGAAAATGAAAAGGACTCAGGACAAAAAGCAAATTAAATTAACACGAATGGGATAAAAAACCATTTTTCCTAGCAATAAAAATGGACAGTATATCCTGGTCTGGATCTTCCTAGGATCCAAGATAGAACCATAGGATATAAGGGCCAGAAGAGACTTTAGAGATCACCTTGTCCAAATCCTCAAACAAGGATGGAAAATGAGGCCCAGCAATAGTCAAAGACTTACCCAAGAAGGCATAACCCTAGGATTGGGACCCTGAACTTATATCTCTCAACCATGGGTTCTTCCCATAATTTCCAAGAAATCAGTTTGGAAAAAATCATATTAGCTCCATAAAGCAATAATCAAAATGTTCAGCATAATGATGGGTTCTAGGAGACAGCTTGGATTATGGAATAGGCATCAGGCCTCACGCAACAGACTAGGGTTGGTGGCCTAACCTGAACTCCGAAATGCCTTGAAGTTTGTCATGACCAAGTTCCTGAGCTCTGGAGTAAGATCTCTGCCGCCCTAACTGTGCAGAGCATGGTATCAAGACCACAGTCCACACTTGGAGAAACCCCCTTTGTAGAGACATTTGGGAATGAGACCAACCAACCCAGCAGCATCCACCTCACGTGAAAAAGCCATTTAGTGATTTTGTCCAATCACCGATCATTTCCATGGTAGTTTCAGTGACATAAATCAAAGGAATTGAAAGAATAAGCCAAACAGAATTCCATTTCTAGTGATGGAAATAGTTTGAATTGACACCAAATGCATCACCTCAAAGGTAAAGTCGATCCTTAAATGTTCCCCAGAACAAATAGACCTTCCTGGAAGTGTTTGGGTCAGGACCATCCTTGGAAAGGCACGGAACTTAAAGACTCATAAATAGATAATAATATATGCTTGTGTGTAATATACCTGGTTAGGAGAAGAAACTCTAAAGTTTGTACACTGATTTCTTTATAAATTGTTGTCTCGAACTTCTGTCATTGCTAATTATGTATCCATTTATTCAATATTTATTACATGACTGCAACATGATGGACTCTGCTATAATTGCAAGAGACAGCAGTGAACAAAGTCAATGAAATTCCTGCTATTGTGAAACTTCGATTTTAAAGATCTTCAGTCTGTTGTTAGAACTGACAGGTCGTTCCATTTTGCAAGAGCCCTGTGAATGGCATGACTGTCTTTCTACATATTTACTATTCTAGGACTTCTTCCTTTGCTCCTTAAAGCCTATCCGGGTAGCTGCACAAACATCCTTAAAATGAATTTACACACACTGGGGCCTGTGCCTGAATCAAACTAGCCAAACAAAACCAGAGCCAAAAATCATAGTAAAAACAAAATAAAAGCCAAGTTAGTTATTTGTGTCAGTCCGTATGTGATTAGCATCCAAGGAGGATCTTACAGAGTTGGATCAAATGCTGCACTAAAATGAATTGTTTATGGAATGCACACAGTGAAAGCTTCCCCTGGACGTCACAGAGATGAGACTGATGAAGCCCAGGAGCGATGGTGTTAAACTGAAGATGGGGCTCCCGACTGAAGTTCTCAGGAAGAGTTGAAATGGGAAAGCATGTAACTTGCATTGAAACGATCCAGCTCCCGACAATATGCATGCAAAACACAGTCTGCAAAGTCCACACAGAAAATGAGGCCCAGAGCCGATGAGTAATTCCCCACAGTGAAGAAACAGTGAAGAAGGGCAAAGATGGAAGCAGCTGAGCTAAGAGTGAGCGTAAGTTCTGCAATCGAGGTATTCCCAGGGGGTGCCAGGGTAAAGACCTAAACCTTCCCTTGCACTATTAGACCCTGCCACCTGATCTTATCCACTGCCTAAGATCTCAGAAACAAGAGAAGGAGCTAACAGGGGAAGAAAAAATAAAGGGGAGGGAGAGGAGAAGAAGTAATAGCAAACTGGCAAAGGGGGAACATAAGGGGCAAAGAACAAATTTAACCATTTCCAGAATGTGTCCTCCCATATGGAAGGTTCTTTCCTGCCTCATGTGCTGTTCTTATACACTGTTCCCTGTTCCCTTGTCTTATTATTTACACCTCCTCCCTTTCCCTTGTTAATCTTAATTTGGGGATTTCAGCTTAAAGGTTGCTTCCTTGGGAAGGCACTCCCTTAATCTCATTAAGATCCTGGTTAAAAGCATCTATAGTACTCTGTATTTCTCCTTCAAACAACTAATTATAGTTTTAATTACATGTTCAGTGTTTTTTTTTTTTTTTTTTTCCTTTTCGTTCTTGAATGTGATTTTCAGGAAGAACCTTACCTGTACTTTTACGAGCATTCCCCTGATGCCTTAGCACATGGATTGGGCTCAACAAACTTTGTTGCTTAAAACAGGTACATGAGGAGCAGGACTTTGAGATAAGACAGTCAGAAGGAAGAAGCACACAGATCCTGCAATTCCTCACTTTGGAGAAGGCTAGCATCTTTCTGTAATATTAGGATAACATATCTTTAATTTCCTTTGACTTTCACTATCTCAAATTATGCCCACCATAGTAAAACATAGAAATATTTTATTACAGGTTGAGATGATTCTCATTCAAAAGTTTAAGTCAAAGAATCTACAAGTTCAATGCAATCTCTATCAATATACCAACAGCATCTTTTGTAGAACTAGAACGACTACTTCTAAAATTAGTATGGAACCATGAAAGACCTTGAATAGCCAAAGCAATCTTGAGAAATAACAAAGCTGGAGGTATCACAATCCCAGATTTCAAGACATACTGCAAAGCTGAAATGATCAAAACAGTATGGTTCTAGCCCCCAAACAAACATATAGATCTATGGAACAGAATTGAAAGTCCAGAAATAAACCCTTCTTTGGAGGGTCAATTAATCTACAACAAAGAAAAAAAAAAGAATATACAATGAGGAAAAGACAGTATTTTCAATAAATAGTTCTTGGAAAACCGAACAGCCACATGCAAAAGAATGAAGCCAGACCACTTTTTCACACCATATACAAAAATAAATGCAAAAATGGATTAAAGACCTAAATGTAAGACCTGAAACCATAAAATTCCTAGAAGAAAACATAGGCAGCAATCTCTTTGACATCAGGCTTAGCAACATTTTTTCTAGATAGGTCTCTTCTGGCAAGGGAAATAAAGCAAAACTATTGAGACCACACAAAATAAAAAGCTTTTGCAAAGCAAAGGAAACCATCAACAAAATGAAAGGCAATCTACTGAATGGGAGAAGGTATTAGCAAATGATATATCCATTAAGTGGTTAATATGCAAAATATATAAAGAATTTATACAACTCAACACTGAAAAAACAAATAATCTTTTAAGAACAGGCAGAGTACCTGAATAGACATTTTTCCAAAGAAGACACACAGATGGCCAACAGACACATGAAAAGGTGCTCAACCTCTCTAATCATTAGGGAAATGCAATTCAAAACCACAGTGAGATATCACCCCACACTTGTCAGGAGGGCTGGAATCAAAACGATAAGAAATCACAAGCATCAGTGAGGATGTGGGAAAAAGGGACCCTCATGCATTGTTAGTGGGAATGTAAATTGGTACAGCTATTGTGGAAAACAATACAGAGGTTCTCAAAAAATTAAAAACAGAAATATCTTTCTTTTTTTTTTTAAAGATTTTATTAATTTATTTGATAGAGATCACAAGTAGGCAGAGAGGCAGGCAGAGAGAGAGAGGGGGAAGCAGGCTCCCCGCCGAGCAGAGAAATCGATGCAGGGCTTGATCCCAGGACCCCGGGATCATGACCCTAGTCAAAAGCAGAGGCCTTAACCCACTGAGCCACCCAGGCACCCCCAGAAATATCTTTCAATCCAGTAATTCCACTACTGGGTATTTACCCAAAGAAAATACACACTCACTCAGAAAGATATATGCACCTCTGTGTTTATTGCAGCATTATTCCCAATAGCCAAGATATGGAAGCGACCCAAGTATCCATCAGACACACAGACACACATAGACACATACACACACAACTGGAATAGTATTAAAGTCTTCGAAAAAATGAAATCTCGTCCCCTGTGACAGCATGGATGGACCTAGAGAGTATTACCCTAAATGAAATAAGTCAGTTGGAAAAAGACAAATAGCGTTAAGATTTCACTTACATATAAAAAAACAAAACAAAGAAATAAACAAAAAACAGACTCTTAAATACTGAGAACAAACTCGTGGTTGCCAAAGGGGAGGTAAGTGGGAAGATGGGTGAAATAATAAAGTAGATAAAGAGGTACAAACGTCCAGTTATAAAATAAAAAAGTCATGGAGATTGAAATCACAGCATAGGGAGTATAGCCAATAATATTGTAATAACCTTATATGGTGACAGATGGTGACTACATTTACTGTGGTGAGGATGGAGTAATATATAGAATTGTTGGATCAATATGTTGTACACCTGAAACTAATATAACATTGTATGTGAATTATACTTCAATTTAAAAGAAAAATAAGCTTAAGCCATCTTGTAATGATTTCCCTTAATTAGAATTTTCTCTGCCTTAATGAACAGTTAATATTCTTTCATTTACAACACATCTATGGTCAGCTTCCCTGACTGGATTTAGTCTTAAAATATTTTTCTCTTCATAGCTATGCTCCTCTCTATTCTTCACATATTTCTTCTCTGGCAGTGTTTTCTTCAGATAAGGTAGAGAGTAAAAAAGGGGGCATAATATTATGTCTTAGTATCAATTTTATCATGAATATTAACATCTTGAAAACCAATTAGAATAACTCTAAAATGCTTTTGTGGTACAACTGGGGAAATTTGAATGTGGATTGTATATCTGGTGGTTTTATTTTATTATTGTGATTATAGAGGAGAAAAACTTGTTTCCAGGAATAAGTGCTGAAGAATTGTGGGGGAAAAAATGGCAGAACGATGGCAATTTATTTTCAGAGAATACCCAGTTAGGCAAACTGCAAAGTCAAAAGACCCCCACAAGACTGCCCTCACCTCATCTGAAAGTTAGAAGGGTTCTGCAACTTGTCCTCAAGTTTGATAACTCACTAGAATGACTCATAGAACTTAGGATAGCTTTATACTTATGATTACAGTTTTATGTTTGAAAAAAGATACAAATTAGAACCAGACAAAAGAACAGGCACAGAGGTCATGGTCCGGGAAGTTTCCAAAAGTGAAGCTTCCATTAGGTGGAAGTATCCTTAGGATGTATTACTCTCTTATCATTAGCATATGATAGTATGTACAGAGTACTGCCAACCAGGGAAGTTCACCCAAGCTTTAGTGTAAAGAGTTTTTATTGAGACTTTACTAAATGAGCAATTTTGATGATTCATTGTCTCTGTGGTTGAACTAGATCTCTAGCATGTTCCCTCCCCCAGTGGTAAGGTTGACCTTACATTGCCCAAAGTTGGTTGATCAATGAAATTATCATATTTTATTGAGATATGATAAAATCTCTTGATTTATCCTTGCAGTCAAGATGGAGACATAAGTTAAGAACATTAAATAAATAGGGCAGCTTGATAATTGGCTGAAACGGGATACCCAAAGAGAGGCTGTTAATAACTCAGGTCCACAGGTGACAAAGTTTCTGGTGGACTGTCACAGAATTCTGTCCTTTGATCAACCAACCAATTTGTAGTACGTTACCAACAACAATAATAAAACTCAGAAAATTGGGTTAGCCTGATGTAAGCTACTTTTCATTAACCTGATGGGTCTTATAAAAATATGGGTCTTATAAAAAATAGTACCTTTTTTCTTTTACCATTTCTGTTTGGTATTCTGTTTTAGACTACATCATTTGTCTGGACCAGGAGTCCTAAAGTCTTTTAGAGTAACGAGGGTCTCTTTTTCATTCTCCTCACTGAGTCTATTGGTTGAATATTACACCTTCCTTAATTTAGTACTACTCTCCCTAATGGGGGGGGGGCACAAAAGCAAAGTGTATTTGAGGATTTCCCTTTCTAACTGTAGTGTGCCAATACTACTCCAGCTGTTTCAATTAACAAAGCATTCTTCCTTCTTCTTTTGGTCCAACTATTAAAAAGTACTCTTTTTTTCTTATATTTTTCTATAAGCTTCAGCTTCTTGGCATAGATCATGTTATTCTTCCAGCAGTACAGGTACAGAGAGAAAAGATTCTGCACAGAATGACTTTTGTGTGTTGATTTTGACATTCTCAACTGTAAAATTGGGGTAGCAATACCTGTCCTGCCTAAGTCACATGTTTTTGTAAAGACCAAACAGGGTAATGGTTGCAATAGTCAAACCTAATCTTAGAACACTAATCTCATGGTAAGTCAAATTATTACTGCACAAACATTCTTTCTTATGCCTACCTATTTCAATCCTTCAATAGGCATTTTCTCACCAAGATTTTACATTAGCAATCATTAAAAAAAATAACATTGTGTATTAGATCAGATGTATTTTTGTATCCACAGTTCATGCAAATTATCTCACTTAATTCTCACTAATATCCTGAATATCAGTTAGAACAGAAATTAATTTCCCCAACGTGTAGGTAGGAAACACACATTTCAGGAATCTGAAGGTTGACCAAGTCTGCACACACATCAAATTATAGAATAAAATTTAAATCCAGGTCTAGCTGCCTCTCAGTCTTTCCCCCCTTCAACCTCCATCCCTATTATATACATTGTACCATGATGTTTGCTATGCCGAAATGAAAACACTTATTTATGCTGTTTGGGAACTGCTACAGATCCAAAGGAGTTTCCTTTCATCCTCTACCAAAAGCTTGCACTTAAGGTCAGTGGGAAATCCATCAGATTAATAAGTTTACTCTAAGGTCTGAAGGTCTCAAGAGACTGCCAAATGTGTTAAATCTCTCAGGTATATTTTCATTTTAACAGAGAGTTCCTCAGGAATTCCAGGCGATGTGCCAGCCAGGTGGTAGAGGATTGGCTTGACATTTTTAGCAGAGAGTTTGTCCCAGAGTCCCTCAGATCACTCCATCTGAGCCACTGTTTGTTTTTGCAACTAATAAAATAAAGGCCATGGCAATACTTTGACATACAAATCCATGTTTCTTTAGAGCCTGTTGCTAGAAATGAAGTTACTTGTATCTCAAAAAAAAAATTCCTATGAGCCCTGCCACCACAATCATGATATGAGAAACTCCCGCCCCATATTTCATATTCAATGTTCTTTTCAGGCATGACTTTTGATTATATTTCAGACTTCTAATAAGGCAAGTTATATTTGATTATTTATTTTATATTAAAATATTCAAAACTATGAATGGACTATTCTTTTAAAGAGGAGAAATCAAAAGAGGCATATATTAATTTAAAAAATTTTTTTAAAGATTTTATTTATTTATTTGACAGAGAAAGATCACAAGTAGGCAGAGAGAGAGGAGGAAGCAGGCTCCCTGCTGAGCAGAGAACCCGATGTGGGACTCGATCCCAGGACCCTGAGATCATGACCTGAGCCAAAGGCAGAGGCTTTAACCCACTGAGCCACCCAGGAGCCCAAGAGAAGCATATATTAATTGAGTTACATTGGAAGATATAAAAAAAATCTGTCAGCAAATTCAGGCATCTAAATACAATGCCTGTTATGCTCACTGTATAGGCTTCCATATTTAATACCTGAAAAGTAGGAATACAGAGTAATAAGGCAAAATTGGTAAATGTGATTAAAGAGAGTAATAAAAATAACTGATATTTATGGAGCCAGGGACTGTGCGAAGTCCTTAATATGCATTATTTCGTGTAATCCTCTCAACAACTCAAATGAAATGGGCTCTACCATCATCTTGATTTTAGAGAAGAGGAAGCTGAGGTATGTAGAGTCTAACTTGCTCAAGAGACAGACCATAATCTCAGGTGTATCTGATGGACTGCGAAGTTTATTTTCTCTTGTGCTATGTTATAGATGCTCTCGGCGAAAAACAGCATGAAAGCTGATGGAGAGAAGTTTGAAGCCCATTTTAAAAAGAGGGAAGATGAAATTGCACTCATTTCAGAATGCTGCCTCCTTATGTGTAAGGAGCTATCCATGGTGCTTCCGAGTCTAAAATAACAGAAAACATATGTAAGACTTTGGCATTCATTTGACTTGTCACATAGGGCAAGTCCTCTACATATCACTAGTTCATTAAGATTCAGGTTTGCATTTTGCAATGTAAAATAAAAAATCATTTGATTGATAATAGGCAGCAAGAAAAATGACCAGACAACTAAATCTTGGCATGGGCTATAACAGTGGTGTTATGTTCTCACCAACCTAACTGAACACTGCAAAAGTCTGCACATGGAAAGTTGCAGGGGCATTTCCATCTCTTTTCCATACTGCTTGCTTGTTCTGAGTTTAGGGTCTCCTCTTATTTTATAACCTAAATGGCACTCACTTTTCAATCTTCACGTTAAAGTCTTCCCTGGCAATTGACTCTTGGAATGACCATCTTTATTCTAATCTTGCTCTTTGCGTCCAATTTAGTCACACAGACTTTGTATTTTATTGTCTCGTGTTGTAGATGTTAAGAATGTAAGCTCTTTAAGGATAGGGGCTATTTTTCTCTTTCACCTTTCACACATCTCCTAGTAATTCTACACATAAGAGTAGACATTCAAACACATTTTTTAGAAGTTATTTTTGGATGCCTCTGAATATAAAAACAAGCCACATGGTTCACTTAAAAAAGAAGAGCTGACATTTAGGTCAGTTAAAGTCTAAGATGCTGTTAGATATCAAAATGACTAAAATTAAAAAGACTGAAAATGCCAATTGTTACTGAGTGTATGGAGCAACTGGAACTCTCATTTATTATTGGTGGGAAACCAAAATGGTTAAGATAACAGAACTACTTTATTAAAAATTCTGGCATTTTTAAAATAAAATTAACATAGTCCTCCTTTATGACCTAGGAAGTCTACTACTAGGTACTAATCTTAGAGAAACAAAAATATATTTCCACAAAATATTTATACCTGAATGTTCATTATTGGATTATTCGTAATAGCCCCAAGTTGGAAACAGTCTGGTTTTCCATCAAATATAGTAGATACACAAACCAGAATATTGGTGGGTTGTAATATTATCTAGTAATACAAAAGAAAAAAAAAACTATTGAAATTCACAACATGGATGGATCTCAAAAAAATGCTAAATAAAAGAAGCCTTACAAACACATGCACACCCACACAAAATCTTAATATATGATTCCATTTAAGTGTAATCCTAGAACAGGCAAACCTGGGTTATAGTGGAAAATAACTGGAACAATGGCTGCCTCTGAGAGATGGAGTTGAGGATCCATTCATATGGGAAAGCATACGAGGGAACTTGGGGGATGATGGTAGTGTTCTGCACGTTGACAAGGAATTAGGTTGCCCGGGTAAATATGGTTGTCTGAACTCATTGAATGATATCCAAAAGATATAAGCCTTTCGCTGCATAGAAATTTTATATTAAAAAGCATAAACACCTCTTGAGCTCTAGTTAATAAGATACATAGTGAAGTATTTGTACTGATGTCTCCAACCTATATTAAAATAGGATATATCAAAAAATAAGATAGATTGTTGGAAACAGAGGAATGCATTGGTATATAGTTAATTGATGAAACAAAGATAGTAAAATATTTATTGCAGAATCTAGGTGGTAGGTATTTGGTTCTTCATGATAAAAATGTTTTAGTTTTCTGTGTGATTTGTTTTTTATTTTTAGGTATTTTTAGTTTTCAATGTGAATTAAAGTGCTCATAAATGAGTGTTAAATGTTAGAAATAAAGTCAATAAACACATATATAACAATCTCAGCCACTCACTGGTTGGGTGGAATTAATATTCATTTTGATCTTGCCTGTGAGTGGAAAGGGAATCATTAAGAGAATTGAGACTGCCTGACAATCAGTAGATGTATGTCTTTATGTATACATATCACCTATGTATGTATTTCTCTCTTTCTCTCTCTCTCTATATATCTGTATCTGTCTATATCTATGTCCATATGTATATATGATAGAAGTACAGTATCACTGAATACTTTGGCAAGCCTCTGAGATCAGAAAGATATGTCTGAAGGAAACTTTTATCCCATCCTATTCTTGAGTTTGAAGTCCTGTCACCCCACGTCTTTACTTCGAAAAATGTGATTTATGTACTACCTGAATTGGAATCACTTGGAATACTAAACCTGTAGACTTCAAGACCTACTCTGTTTGTTCTAAGAGGCTGGGTTCAGAAATCTGTTCCCCTAGTAATTCTCATGTCCTTGGAGTTTAGATCACCTCTTGTGGTGAATAAAGAGATAAAATTTCTTATTCTTATGCATTAGGAATTTTGGTTGAGAAGCAGTGCCACCAACTGTCAGTTTAGCTCATGTACCAGTCAACAATATTGTGTTCATATTTCTGGATGTGGGGTATGAGAACAGAAAGGAGAGAAACAATTGATGGCTATGGGGGTAGTTGGCAGAAAGAGTTCTATCTTTGCAGTGCATTCTGATGGACAGATATATTGATAGGATGTACCAAAGGGAAGCAGTTTAGACCCATGAGGGAAATGAAACTCCCACTCTTAGTAACTACCTTGTGTAGTTAGAAAGGCATAGTATCCACTCCATTAAACCTCTGGTCTGAGAGGGAAGATCTCATAATGTACTCTGAGATAGTTCACAAACTAATGAGAGGAAAAGGATAGATTGAGAGGGAAGGAAGGAAGGAAGGCAGGCAGGTGAAGGAAGGAAGGAAGGAAGGAAGGAAGGAAGGAAGGAAGGAAGGAAGGAAGGAAAAAAGGGAGGGTGGGAGGGATGGAGGGAGGAGGGAGGGGGACGGGAAGGCAGGAGGGTGAGAGGAACCTCTGAAAATGATACGAATGCTCTAAAACTACACTGCACATGAATTGCTCTATCTAGTATTTTCCTGGTTAAATTTTGAAGCTGCCCCCACCCCCACCCCACCTGTTCTAGTAATAGAAAATTCAGTCTCAGTATACCAAGAGGTGAATGAAGTCCCATTGCCATTGCTCTTCACTGCCACATGGTGTCACTGTTGACTCTGGTCTTCTCCATATAACAGACCCAGAATGCCTGTCTAAACCACATTCCTATAGTCAGTTGTGATTCTTTGAAGGACGATTAGCTCTCTATCTCAGTCAAGGGTCACAAACTGGTTGCCTGTGGACCAAATTCAACTGTCAGAAGTGGTTTATCTGGCAGCACATGTTTCATGGCAAACATTATCATCTCTCAGTTTTATACCAGCCTGATACAAATCTTTATAATGACCGACTGGCAGCACTTGGGCTCGCAATCCTGATCCTGGTGCTAGACTCAATCGAAGAAGTCCCATGCTTTGACTCTCATATTATGGATCTCTGAACTTGGTATTTCCAGGTGATGCATAGCCTGTTCTCAGAACTCTGTCCTGAAAGAGGGATTCATCCCTTTCTCTCCTCAGAGATCCATGCCAGGAGCTGGGTAGCTTCTCATTTAATCTCTTGACACAGGAAAGACCCGCCTGAATCCCTTTTTGAACAATCACCTGTACCTCCTACACTTCTAAGAGTGATTATCCTCAGTGATCACAAATGTTTTCAGAGATATTTGATGGTAGAAAATGGGGTGCTCACCTTCAATGACTCAAATCAAAGTGAATTTCCTGGCATGTCTTCTCACTAGAGATTATCTTTGGCTGGGTTGCCTACCAACTACATAGACACAAACTATTATCTCTAATACCAGTTCCTAGAATGACATATTAGTAGATCTAATAAAATTGTTCTCAGATTTATTGTTTCATGGACTGGTGAGTCTTTCTTTAGTGCTGGGGACAGTATAAAGTTGTCAAGAGAATTTTAAAATTCTGCCAGGTTAGCACATTTAAAAACACCTATCACCATAATTTTATGAGGATGATTATAAATACTTCTGTGATGAATATCCCTATCATAAACCATTATGTACAATGGCATGTATATTCCTAGGGTAAATTCCTACAATTAGAATTTCATACTTTTATTGCTGTTGTGAAGAAAATATTTCTATTTTATGTTGTAGCTTATTATTATTGCTATGGTGCTATTATGCAGTTACTGATTTTTTCCCCTTTATATTATAACTGGATGCCTTTTAAACAGTTTTATAATATAATGACTTCTGAGCTAATTATTTTCTATTTGAGCTGAGTCTCCCAGGCAAACTGAATTTTCCAAGTTTCCCACACAAACTGAAGCAGCATTTTGAGCAGAATGAGTCTGACATCAATGTTTATTCTCATTTTAGAGTCATTTATTACCTTCACCTAAATTATGATCCCTTCAGTTTGGAAAAGATGAACAATAATGTGCAGAGCTGTACCAAGCCAGATAAATATCTATTCTTTGCCTCAACAGCTCTCAGGAGAAGCTGAGATTACTTCACCAAAAAGCTAAAATTTCACTAACAGTAGTATCATTAATCCCTTTGCATTAGTGTGAATGCTTTTTCCCAGTCTTTCCACTGTTATGAGGAGGGAGTTTCCGTAAAGAGTCTGCCCAGACTTTAATTCATTCTTCCAAAGTAGAATTACAACTCTGAGTGTGAGACAACTGCCCTGCTCACAGTAGACTCTCTTCTTCCTACCCTCCCTCCATTCTCCATCCATCTCTTCTCCCTGGGGCCAGCTGCTCATAATATGTGCCCCTATAATTTTTACAGGGACCTGCCATTGAGCAAGGCCCATGGTTTTCCAGAGCTTGCAAGTAGTTAAAAAAGTCTAATTCTGGGGGCACCTGGGTGGCTCAGTGGGTTAAAGCCTCTGCCTTCGGCTCGGGCCATGATCCCAGGGTCCTGGGATTGAACCCCGCATTGGGCTCTCTGCTCAGCAGGGAGCCTGCTTCCTCCTCTCTCTCTCTGCATGCTTCTCTGCCTACTTGTGGTCTCTGTCTGTCAAATAAATAAATAAAATCTTTTTAAAAAAAAGTCTAAGAGATTATGCTGAGTGAAATAAGTCAAGCAGAGAGAGTCAAGTATCATATGGTTTCACTTACTTGTGGAGCATAACAAATAACATGGAGGACATGGGGAGATGGAGAGGAGAAGGGAGTTGAGGGAAATTGGAAGGGGAGATGAGCCATGAGAGACTATGGACTCTGAAAAACAATCTGAGGGTTTTGAAGGGGCGGGGGTGGGAGGTTGGGGTAGCCAGGTGGTGGGTATTAAGGAGGGCATGTATTGCATGGAACACTGGGTATGGTGCAAAAACAATGAATACTGTTATGCTGAAAAGAAATTTAAAAAAAAAGTCTAATTCTGAAGTTCAGTATTAGAATTTCCATCACTGCCATACAAAAAAGTCACATTTTTAAAAAATACTTCTATCAGCAAACTGGTGCAGCCACTGTAGAAAACAGTAGGGAGTTTCTTCAAAAAGTTAAAAATAGAATTATCCTACAATCCAGCAATCATATTACTGGGTATTTACCCAAAGAATAAAAAAAATATGATTCAAAGGGATACATGCATCTTTATGTTTATAGAAGCATTATTCACAATAGCCAAGATATGGAAGCATTGTTCATTGATTAGATATGGATAAAGAAGATGTGATATATTTTATATATATATAACATATATATATATGAATATATGTCTCTCATATATATAACATATATATATGAATATATGTCTCTCTATCATATATATGAATATATGAGAGACATATATTCATATATATATGTCTCTCATATATTCATATATATGATAGAATATTATTCAGCTATAAAAAAGAATAAAATCTTGCCATTTGCAATGAGATGGATGGAGCCAGACAGTATAATGCTAAGCAAAATAAGTCAATCAGAGAAAGACAAATACCATATGATCTCACTTATATGTGGAATTTAAGAAACAAAACAAATGAACAAAGGGAAGAAAAAGAGAAAGAGGGAGACAAACCAAGAAATAGACTCTTAACTATAGAGAACACACTGATGGCTACCAGAAGGGAGGTGGGTGGGAGGGGAAGAAACTGTGAAACAGATGATGGGGATTAAGGAGTGCACCTGTGATGAGCACCTGATGTTGTGTGGAATGTTAGATCACTATATTGCACACCTGAAACTAATATAACATTGTATGTTAACTGAGATTAAAATAAAAACTTAAAAAAAATACTTACATCAGTAATAAAGCTGATGTTTTCGTCTTCACCTGTTTTCTGTCATAGCCTAGCTTTAATTAGTTAGAAACTTAGTTGGGGTTAAAATGGATCTTAATTTTGCTCCTCTTTACATCACCAATAATTCATAGATTCAAAAGACACATAAGTATACATATATGTATTTATGTTTATATATGTACATATATGTACATACACATATATCAGGCCAATTTTGAGAACTGCATATTAGATTTAGAGGACGGATTAAGAGTTGACTCAGCT
This sequence comes from Martes martes, assembly GCF_963455335.1. Taxonomy (NCBI): domain Eukaryota; kingdom Metazoa; phylum Chordata; class Mammalia; order Carnivora; family Mustelidae; genus Martes; species Martes martes. The sequence goes on along the minus strand of NC_137896.1, from coordinate 93,931,736 downwards.
GGAGATACAGGGCACATAGACTAGAATTTACAACATGGACTCCATAACAAAAATGCTGAATGGATCTGTAGAACAGGAGCGTCAGTAGATGTTATGTGAAGACAAATAGGAAAAAAGCTGGTAGGAAAATAAAAGTTTTAAATAATATTTTAAAACAGAGAGGACTTTTGAATAGCAAAACAAATAAAGGGCCTAATTTTATGTGTCAGTAACTCTTAGAGATTTCAGCTGTTCATTAAAAGATCAACCAAAAGAGTGACTATCCCAAATGGCAAAGCAAATATGCCTATTCTTAGGGTTTGTCAAGGCACTAACTGTCCCAGTGTGGCTGCATTCACCCTGAAAACCTACTGTGTTTTACCAATGCCATACTCTAAATTTGCAGTTACTTTATATAAACTCTTGGGAACATCATGAAGTAACAATTACAAATTGTGCTTATAGTCGCAAATACACCTTGGTTTCAAACAATTTTAAAAGCAATATTCTAGAAGGCCACAAGATGGGGGTATTCCTGCATACCAGCAAATAACCTAAAGTAGTGCAATAAACTCAAGTTGGGCTTTGACCAATAAGGTCACATGTGAGTACTTAAATTTAAATGCACTAAAATTAAATAAATGAAAAATTCAGCTCCTCATTTGCACTAACCACACAGCATAAACTCTGCAGCCATATGAGGTTAGTGGTTACTGGACAATGCAGAATAAAACATTTCTATAATTCCAAAATTTTCTGATTTTTTTTTCAATTTTTTTTCAATTAAAGAATGGGGAGGCTTTACAGAGTGCTGAATCTTCCCATTATTTATAACACTAACAAGCAGAAGAATTTTAAATGTCCAGCAATAGAATTTTGGTCATCTGAGTTGTGATGTAAGTGCATGCTAGAATATTACATAGCCATTAAAAATAGTATCTTCTTAGAATATGTGGGAATGCTGATGATATTTTAAGGACAAAAGAGAGGAAGTAAAAACATAAATTTATATATTTATAAATACATGTATCCATATATAGGAATATATGATATAATTCTAAATAAATAAATATATATACATAGAAAGAAAGAAAGAGGTCATAATATTGTCAGTGATTAACTGTGGGTACTGAAATTATCAAGGATCTTATTTTCTTCTTTGAACTTTACCTTATTTTCAATCTTTTTCCAAGATCAAGAAAAAATATTAATAACAGAAGAAACTGTAAAAATAATGTGGAGCTTTTAGGACTTGAGCAAGCTAAAGTGAGTTTTGAAAGATTCTGGTACTTCACTTTAAAAAAAAAAAAAACTTTAAAGCTTTTTACTCATGTAAAGTTTTGCATATGCCTATAAATACTCATACGCATAAACCATTTGCATACTTCTTGTCACCAGGGTAGTTTGTAAATCTATAATTTGTACCATGTCACTGAGGCCTACTAGGGAGTTGAGTGGTCTCCAGATTCTCCCTCTAGGGCTGCACCTGTTTAATACTTGAGCCCAGTGTTACATCCATTCATTCATCCGGAAGCAAATCAATGTCAGAAATGTTCCAAATGAAGGTCTTCTCCATGTCTCTATTACTATTCCTTAACTATACACATTCTTCTCTCACTGGCTCTTTCAGAAACTGGTTGATATTTATAAAGTTTCCAGTATCTGGCTTATGAAAGGAAGCTCAGACTTTCTGCATTCATTTGCTTCTTCCCTCCACTTTCCACCTGAAGGCAGGGTAAGGAAAGCCCTGGGTACACCAAAGGCAGTTGGCTCTGGCGGGGCTGGCTGGCCTGGCTGGCCTTGGAGCCCTCACAACTTCCAGCCTTATGCTTTTAGCTTTCTGGCTTCACTTTTCTGATTTGTAAAATGAGGGCTACATGGAGAATTCTTGTGGAATTATAATAATTTAAGCAAAGTACCTAAATCACAGAAGGAATTTAGGTTTTTTAGTTGTTATTATGCAGATGTTCATTAATCAAAAATAATCCTTTTTTCCTCCTTTCATCAAATATTTTGAGCCAGTGAGGGACTTTATATTATCTGGCTAGGAGACAGGCTATGTTTAATCTCTGTGTAGCTGTAGGTGTCAGAGTTTGTCCTGCTTCAATCAGTTGTAATCCTCTCTCAGTTCAGTGTGCTGCAGTGTTTCAGACCCAGAGGCCATGGAGAGATTACTGCTGGGGAAATGAATAGTTTGCTTTGCTAAAATGAGAAGGGGAGACTGTGAGAGATGAGATGGAAATAAAATCATGGAGCTTCCTCAGGCCAATCAAATTTGAAAAGAGTACTTAACAGAAATTTTAGGTCATTCATTGCCTAAATTACCTGGAAATTTATTGTCTCAAATACTTGGTACATGTGTATTCTAGAGAAGTCCTTCCACACCCTTTGTTTTGATTTTGTTTTTGGATTTTACATTAGGTAAGTACTGGATACATAAGAAGTAAAAGCAAAGACTTCTGAGCTCTGATAACTGGAAAGAAAGAGATTGAGGACGTAAAGCCACAGATGCCTCAGTTTCCCTCCTCTGTAGCAGGGACCCTTAAATGGGGGACAGGGAGACATAGAAACACTGGAATTAGTATTGGAAGGAAAATAATTTGGGGGTATTCAAGAGAAAGATCAGATGATTTTAGTTAGAAATAAATTAACTACCTTGTATTTTCTTGGCATATTTAAAAGTAATGAATATTTGCAGGTGTAATACATACCTCTCTTTTTACTCATACAAACCTGTAACTACATCTGATGTTTTCTTTTATTTAAAATTTATTCTCAGTTTATTGGGTTTTTAGGAAAAAATGATTTCTTACCATTTGCAAATACTTTCGAATACTTTTTTGGGCACCTAATATATGTATATATGTGTTACAAATCCTGATCTGGATCTCTAGCATGTAGTGCAGACCTGACCTGACTTTTGCTTAAAAAACAAACAAACAAACAAAAAACCCAAAAATAATTTGATTATACAATCCCAAATTGAGCACCTAGTCTATGTCATCTGGTAGAAGCAGCTGATAATTCTAATTCCCATTGTCAATCACTTTACAATATAAACCCACACAGACTACCAAAATATCTATTAAATAGGCAAAAAAAGAGCTTTTAAACTTACCACACCAAGGCTAAGCATCTTTTGTAACAGAACCAGTGGTTGGTCAAAAGGGAAAATGTGGGGAAGGGTGCTTCTGGGACTTTTAGTGCCTGGGCTAGATTATTTGAAGCCCACCGTGGCAGGGAGCTGATGTAGCTGGGTAGTTTGTAATGTTAATAGTTTTCAGTTGGTGGGCTAGTGGGTTAAGGGTCTTCAAGGCAGCCTTGAAAAGCAAATCTGTTCACTTGATTTAATAAGGAATTTTAATTATCTTCCAGGAGCAGGTTGTTTTCTGGCATAGCTAGTTGACTACAGATACAAGAAAGTATTCCTGGTCCCAGTATTGTATAATATATATCAATGCTCTCAGTTCTCATTTGTGCTGAAAAAAGGTAAAATTCAGACTCTCAAAATCATAAAAACTGAACTTGTATTAAAAGATTATATTTTACTCATTTAATGAGAGAATCAGGCAGATGTTATAAACAACTCAAAGAAAAAGATTAAAAGGACAAATATATATTAAGAGTAAAGGAACTGAATTGTATACGAAGGCAAAACTGATGTTTCCACCAGAGGGAAGTCACTGAAAACTCTACTGGACAAGACAGAGTTTGCATGTCTAGCAAATTAAAGAGTCATAAAGTAGCTGAAAGACAATAATTGAGACTAGAATCTGATAACTCAGAAGGGCTATGTCATTTGTAGAGAATACAGATGTGCTATATGTGGATAATGCATAGTTTTCCATTGAAAGTTTTTCCTACTTTGGGATCCTTTCAGGATATTTATTATTAGCTCACATCTACCTGAGTTTATTATGACCCATCCTTACATCTTATTATTAAGTAATAATAATGAGTATCATTACCTTGATGAGGGGGAATCCCTGTTTCTACCATGTATCTCTGACTTACCCATCTAGGCTCTGTCAAAGAAAAAAATGAAGTTACTCTAAGGTCATTCCTGATAAGCCCCTGTTTCCACTTCTCTGCATTCACCAATTGAACTTGAAATAATTTCTTGTCATAACACAGGTTTCAACGGCAAATCAAGACAGCTTACAGTGATCACTGAAATGGAGAAATGGAGAGGGTCCTGGGCTAGAACCAGATACACCGGCGAACACAGAAAAAGCCTAAAATAAGATGTGTGGCTTGAGTGACTGCCCACATTTAGCTGGAAGAGTAAAAAGTATCCACTGGGAAGAGTGATTACACCAAGCTCACCCCAAATCACACAGCTAGTTAGCCACAGAGCCTGGCATTCAAATGCTGGCCTAATTCCGAGTACACACACTTTCCAATTTATGTCTTAGATTGCTTTTCTTCTTATTTGTTTTTCTTAATACTCTCCATACTAACAGAAATATAGGTTTTGATAAAAGATTTGTCCTCCTGGTTAGATGGGCCTACCTCTAGCAAACATATCCTTTCTCATCTAGGCAAGATGGACTTTGTTCCCAGCCCTGAGCCTATTCTGGGAAAATCTTGAAACGTTTCGAAACTCCAGATGTTATTCATTCACATCCATTGTAGAGCCAGTCTATCACTTGTGAAAGAAGAAATTAACCAGATAATTAAAAGATGATTTTATTCAGGTTACTGCAATGGAGAAATGTTCATTATTAATGAACATTTAAATGATGAACACTAAACACAAGGAAGGGCCCTGGAGATTTCCAGAGGCCAGTAGGCAGGAGTCATCCATGTCATTTGTACGTCTGTGGGAGTCAGGAGAGAATGGAGACGGTCTTGTCTTCAAATATGTGAGGGCAAACTAATTTTTTTTGGTCAAACATTTCCTAGAAAACAGAAGGATGGGAGAATTTCTTAACTATCACTGTTTCTGGGGGCACAAAGCTGAGGTAAAGTTCAGTACCATCCGACTCAAATCTTTTTTCTCTATCCCAAATTCCAAAAGAAAAGCTTTCAAAACACTGCGGTTCTTTGGTGCCCTACTGGGGACATTATGTTCCTGATATGCCTTCCCCAACCTCTTCTGATGTTCTCATTCATTCTCTTTGAGTTATAAGAAATAGGCAGTAGCCAGCAGATTTGACAAATGAGATTTTCATCACAGACTGGATACATCTCCTGATTGGCCACATCAGGTGAGCCCACATGGAGCCACTTCTCTATGAAAAGCCCTCCACTACCACAACTTGTTCTTTATGCTCAGGTCAGAAACCACTTCCTTCACAAATGTTCCTGCTGTCTGTCTTACTGTTCCATTCTATCTAGACATCTGCAAAATTTTCTTCTTGTTTTTTGGGAGGGGATAATCCAAATGATGGTAATTTGGGCTGCAGGTACAAATGAGCCCACTATGGTCCCAACATCTCTGTGACTCTCATATTCCCATTCTGTTCAATGCCAAGGCAAATCTTAGAATTTCCTCAAAATAGAAAGTGGATGGGAGTTTACTTCTGGTTCTTCCTACTTTAAGGGATAGGTGTAGGGGGTTTCATGTTTAAAGAAGTAGAGTCTTTTATTAGACATCCACCGTAAAGGAGATCTGGGCTTTGAAGTTCGTATTTAGCATTCATGAATCCTGTAGTTCTGCCCAAAGAAGTGTTTATAATGCATGCTCAGTTTTGCCTTTTTTGCGATGTCTTTAGGACAAAAGCAGTTTAAATTCTCAGGTTATAGGTTTCACTGAGATTTGTTGTAATAATTTTTTACCACTTTATCATCTGTTTGATGTTTTAAGATGTTTCTAATAGCTTATTTGGCATTTTTAATTCATTGCCTCAAAAGGTTGGTCTAAACAATGCACTCTGCCATATTACCAAAAATGGAAGCTCCACTGGACCTTGTAAGGGAAGAGATGTGATATTATCATTGATTTTTAGGAGACATTCACTTGCTAGGAAGAGAAAACACTACTAATACTAGGTAATGCAATAACTGATCATATAACTAAGATTTAGGTGGCCTTCAGGAGTTGTCTGATCAAGGCTCTATCTTGGTTTCTCCATGATTTTCTTGACTCTCTTCTTTTCAGTGTATTGGACTCATCTACTAGCTGGGTTTATGCAAGGAGTGCCAAAATTAACCGTGCTACATCTTGCTCACAGTTATGGGGAAAGGAGGGCCTCTTCCATCAAGCCCCGAGCTTACCACTTTGTCTCAAAGATTCAGTGATGTTAGCTAATTTAAGGTCATTCTGAAGCTGATTAGGTTTAGCTAATAGGTACAGCAAATAGGGCCCTCCTGAATGAAGCTGGGGATATATCATTGTCACTCATATAACAAAGTTGTTAGACAAAGAAGAGGAAGAAATGGATATTCAGGAAATGATCAGAATGGCAGAGAAGGTGGTGACAAGAATAGGAACGCTTTGGAGGCTTGAAGTTTAAGAGAAAAGAGTTAGAAGAACAAAAAGGTGCTTAAAGAGAATACTGAGACTTACAAAGAGAGAACTCATAATTTTGTCGAAGACTAGCACTATTTATCATCTGGTTATGGAGATGTAATTGCAATGAAATATATTGGTCATGTTGCTTCAGACTGGGGTCCTGCTTTTTATTAAAGGCACTTGTCAGGGTTTTTTTTTCTTTTTTAAAGATTTTATTTATTTATTTGACAGACAGAGATCACAAGTAGGCAGAGAGGCAGGCAGAGAGAGAGGAAGGGAAGCAGGCTCCCTGCTGAGCAGAGAGCCCAATGCCAGGACCCTGGAATCATGACATGAGCCGAAGGCAGAGGCTTTAACCCACTGAGCCACCCAGGCGCCCCGGGTTTGTTTTTTTTCTTATTAAAACATTACTATAAGGAACATTTTCCCTTATTTGTTGAATTCTCACTCAGCACTGGGTGCTCTTCAGGTCCTAAGACAGGTCTAGGCACTTTCTGTAAGGGGGTAGATCTAATACTGAAGTGCTTGCTTGCAAATGTCTATAAAATAAACACCGGGTCAATGAATGAAAAAAAAAAAAAGAAGCAAAGAAACACTGATAAGAGAAACTCTTTACTGTTACTGATGTTTTTATAATCTAAAATCTGTTTTTGAAAAGAGATTTGAAGCTTTCTGCTTTTTTAAAAAAATAATTTAATGAGTTTTTTTTTTAATTAAAGATTTTTGTTTATTTATTTGACACAGAGAGAGTGAGCAAAAGCAGGGAGAGCAGCAGGCAGAGGGAGAGGGAGAAGTGGGCTCCCCACTGAGTAGGAAGCCCTATGTGGGCTGGATCCCAGGACCCTGGGATCATGACCTGAGCTGAAGGCAGACCCTTAACAGACTGAACCACCCAGGTGCCCCTTTCTGCTGGTTTAAGCTTCTTGGGATCCTTATAAGGTAGCAGATAACCGAACCTTTGAAGTCCAAAGGGAGAAAAACAAGAAAGGTCTAGGCATTTAAAACTACGTGCAGCAAAAATATGGGGAGGCCTCAGACAAATCATTTCATCTCTCTGAACCAGTTTAACACCTGCAAAATGATCAATGCATTTTATGTCAAAAATTTGATCATCTTTCGCTTTTCAAGGGTATGAAATTGTGTTGGGCAGAGGTTTCATGGGCAAGTATGCTCTATTTCATTATACTGCCTGCTCCTGTATCATGCTCCACCAAGCAATGAGAAAAATGTCTTCACTGTCAATGAAGGCTGCCAAGGGAAACAGGATCCTATGCTTAGGAAGTGTCTGGGTCTTATCATCACTTCAATCTTTCCTGTTGAAAAGTGAATTACTATAATGAGCTCTTACATATGCAATCAGGCTGAAGTAATGGGAACAGCATGCTGGCTAACCAGAGACTCCTCTGTACCTTAACAATCTTCTTTATGACTAGACCGAAGTTTTCAGGACCCAAATATTCTACTGTTTCTCAAAGGGGCTGCTCTGGTGATCCAGATGATGTATAACAAACCACCACAAACTGAACTACAATGGCTATTTATTATTGCTACCTTTCACAGTTCTGGGTGTTGACCAGGCTTAGTCAGGCAGTTCTTGCTTGGAATTGGTGTCATTTTGAAGATTTTTTTTGTTCGTGTCCTTTGGAAGATTCAAATGTCTGTAGGCAAGAGGAGCTAGGGTGCGTCAGAAATCTCTCTCTGTGTGGTCTCTCCAGATGGTCTTTCCAGCCTGGCAACCAGGGTAGCTGACTTCTTCCATGGAAGCGCTGACCTGCACAACCACGTGTCCCAAGAGAAAGTCAGGCAGAAGTCTTATGACATTTGAGGACCCAGCAGAAGTCAGCAGAGTCACTCTGAGTACATTCTAATCTTCAGAAAATCTAAATCATTGAAAACATATTCAAGAAAGAGAAATTAAACACCACCTCTTGGTGACTGGAATATCCAAGAATTGTAGGCATGTTTTAAATTCTCCACAAACACTGTCATTTCACCATAAGAAATTCATTATTATTATTTTTAATTCTGATGGGCTTTTCAGGACTCTCATATCCCAGGCAAAATGGTCCAGAATTAGAGCTTCATCCATTATCAATTCCTTATTTAACTAGGAATTAGCATACAAATCTATGAGAAGTAAGCATCAGGAACATTAGTAGTAGGGAAAACATTCCTATGACAGGGAAAGCAGAGGACTACAAGGGGGTATCAAAGGGACCAAGGTGACTGGTTCAGATGCAACTGCAAGAAGGCAAAACAAACAATGTCAGCATGGCATTCCTGGGTGCCAGCTCTGGTTGTGCCACTGGCCCTTAATGTGACCTCAATTGGCAAGTCACTTCCCCTTTCAGGCACACTTCCTCATTTGTAAAATACAATATTGAATCAGATAATTTCTATGGTTCCTTCTGGTTCTAACATCTTGCAATCCCATTATTATTGCTTTAGATGCTGAAACATCCTCTTAATAGGACAGAAATTAAATCTTGACCTTTGGCTATTAATGTCATCTGTGCCAACATTTAATAAGTTGAGATGAATCACTGATGGTGAAAGACACCATAGCCAGGATGTCAACAGACAACTCACTCAGGTGACAACAAGAGATAACAGCCATATTTTACACAATTCAAATGAATCATAAAATAGGAAATAACCCCTGCGAGGCTTCACTGGAGGTAAGTAGTCAAAAACATATTGCTTTCTTTGATGCTCAGATACTACCTCCCAGTTTGATTATAGTAAAGACAAAGTATAATTTAAGAGCACTCATTAGCATAATTTTAAGAGCATTGGTAAGGGCTTCAATTCTCAAAGGGAGGATTCCAAGCCTTGGTGACATTTTGTTCAGCAGTGCATGCCTCTTAATGCGTTTCTAGATATGCTCAATAATAGGTAAAAATTGTATTTCATTGAAGTACACTGTCCATAGCACACCCTTATGGGAAGTCTGGTTCCAAGCCTTTTCACTAGCTTCGAGCTATTTTGCACCACTTTTTAAGCTGCAGGTAACTGATGGATATGCAAACTCTGTCTTGTCCAGTAGAGTCTCTACTGACTTCTCCATTTTGGAAAAACCATGTTGCCTCCATTTGCAATTCAATTCCTTTATATGATTGTGCTTTTTGGTGTTTCTCTTGGACCTGTTCCCTTATATTACATGAATTAATGAAAATCTTTAAAATGTGTTCATTTTTATATCTGTAGGAGAGTTATGATTTTTGCCATTTTCTGAAATTATCTTTTTTTTTTTAAAGATTTTATTTATTTATTTATTTGTCAGAGAGAGAGAGAGAGAGAACACAAGCAGGCAGAGCGGCAAGCAGAGGCAGAGAGAGAAGCAGGCTCCCCGCTGAGCAAGGAGGCCGATGTGGGACTTGATCCCAGAACCCTGGGATCATGACCTGAGCCGAAGGCAATGGCTTAACCAACTGAACCACCCAGGCGTCCCAGAAATTATCTTTTAACATGAGGTTGTACCTGGGCTTAGTTTAAAATAGTGATTAGGGAAAGACTGAAACTGCTCTCTATTAGCAATGGATTTTGGAGATTGGGGACTGGCAGGTTTAGAAAAGGAGAAGACAAGCAACCACAGAGCTATGGGAAGAAGTGCAAGAGCCAACTAATTTGGCAACCTACAAGGCTGAAGAGAGGAAGGAGGTGAAGAGTAGAGTGGGGCAGGAAAAGATGGCCGAGGAGAGACAAAGAGAATTCTACCTGGAAGAGGGAATTAAAAAACTTTAAAGATGGTACTGGTAAACCATGTTGGTCTAGGTTTGCCATGCTTTGGTGGATCTTTTTCTATTATTTCAAAGCATTGGTAGTAAATGACCACACCCAAAGCTTTTCAATCATAGAATGCTGTGGGATGAAGCAAGAGCATATTATATTCCATGCCAGGAGCAATGTGAGAACTGATGCTAGGCTATGTGACAGCAGAGATGCAGGTTGTCATAAAGAAGAAGAAAAAAACAAACAAACCAGAAAATCAGAAGCCCTCCCACCCTCAAAACTTATAGGAATATTGAGGGGTTTTTGCCTAATACAAGGAATATAACTTTCAACTTTGTTACTATAATATGAAAGAAAGTGGCGATCTCAGAAGGAAGATGTGTTGACATCAAGATAACTAAAATTTAGGTTAAAAGAGAAGAACCTATGTTTCCAATAATGGTACTTCAGACAATCTTTCTTCTCAGGTCAGTTAGGAAGTGTGGAAACTTTTAAATAAAATCTTCTTGAGGAGACTGAAGAGCTAAGAACTGTAGAGAATAACTAAGCCAAGACCTAGGAGATGTTGAAATGCAGAGATGAGAGCGTGGTACTGAGACCTCTTAGCCCAAGGGCACCAGATAATTCCAGAAAAGAGATGAAGGCAGCACATGTGGTAACCTCCCAGGGCTGGAGTACCAAAACTTGGAGTAAAACCAAACTCATGCTTTAGTTTGGACCCTAAAGGTTATATCCCAGAACTCAGAGCAAACCAGAAGTTAGCCAGCCCTATCTTCTCGGAGGTCAAGAAAAGATCAATATTTGAGGTTGGATTAGGGTGGTCATATTGTTGGTTGTGGGAGAGCAGGACTTTAGTGGGTAAAAGAGACAATAAGAACAGGGACATGCATAAATGGAAACAGCTCTATGTGAGCAGCAAAGACACTTATTCTTGCCATGGGGCGTGCTGAAAACAGTACATGCTGAGAACAGCAGTGATGGTAGATAAGATAGCTAGGCCTGCTGAGGTCAGTGCTCCCATCCTTGGCAGCCCCCTAGTTAATGCCTTACTGGGATCCTTGCTAACAGGATATAGTTAGTTCCCTGCTGACCCTCACATGACTGCTTTCTTGAGTTGTTTTCACCACCTTGCTTCTGCATACTTTACATTCTATGATAGGATAACAAAACCCAGAGTCCACCCAGACTCTGGGCCTCGCCTCTTCTTGCCTGTGCCTGGCTGTGCAGCCCCTTCGGGCCTTGCTTTGTTCCAAGTTAGTGGACTCTGAACAATCACTTCTTGTCTCCACAAGGGCACTTTGTGGTAGGTGGTGGCCTGAGAAATCTGGCAGAAGCAAGCAAAGTCCTCTCTGAAGGAAGATAATCATCCTCAATTCAATTTTTTTTCTATAACCAATTTTTATTATCTAGTTTTTTAGCAAGTTAGGAAAAGGAGGAGACTCCCTTAATCTGATAAATGGTATCTAAAAAGTCTAAACAAAACAAAACAAAAAAAAAACCTACAGCAAAATGATACTAAATGATGAAAGGTTGTACTAGTTATGGATTTAATTATTTGTAGCTTAAATTGAGAGCTTTCTTTGTCTTACAAAATCATAAGTCTGGAAATAGATGGCTGCTGGCATTGGTTCAGTGACTCGAAGAAGTTGGGGCCAGTATCTCTATGATACTTGGAAAAAAGCAGGATTGCACAATGGTTAGGACCACAGCTTCTGCCACCAGACAGCCTTGTTTCAAATCCCGACTGCACAATTTCCTGGCCACATGACCTTGGACCATGTCATCACTCTTTTTGTTTAGAAAATGACGAAAATGATACCTGTTTTCAGGAAAATAATAATTAAAAGGGCCGCTATAAGAAAAGCAGTTAAAACACCTGGCACTCAGTAAGTGCTATGTAAACATTAGGTATTATTTTGGACTGAATTGCTTTTCCCCAAAATTAACATATCAAAGCTCTAACCTACAGTGGGATAGATTTGGAGATGGGAATTTTGGAAGGTAATTAGGTTTAGGTGAGATTAAAAGGGTAGGCCTTTCATAATGAGATTAGTGTCCTAAGAGGAGAGCTTGCTCTTTCTATACCAAATGAGAACATGGTGAGAACTGGCTGTCTGCAAGCCAGGAGGAGAATTTTCACCAGGAACCATACCAGCTGGCACCTTGATCTTGGACTTCGAAACAACTACGAGAAATAAAAGTCTGTTGTTTAAACCACTCAGTTTATGGTACTTTGTTATAGCATCCTGAGGACTCTAATACACCTATTATTATTGTGTTTTTAAAATCCTCATCCCTTTATGGCCCCAAGATGGCTGCTGAATTCTAGTAATTACATTTATATTCCACCTACAAAAAAGGAAAGGGAAAGAGGAAGGGCTATGCTAGCTGCCACTAATATTTTTATCAGGAAAGCAAATGCAGCCCTAGAAATCTCACATAGAAAACATCCCCCTAACATGTTCAAAACTAACGACAGCCCCAAAGTAATTAATGGCCAAGATAAATAATGAAATATCATTAGTTCATGGGGACAGGAGTAGTGAACTCTTCATTTACCTAAACAACTCCAGGTTCTGTTAGCAGGGAGGGTTGGGAGAGAGAAGGGCCAGATAGCAATGCATGCTCTAAGTGCTATATGTTTGTCTTTGCTCTGCAGGGAAAAATTAGGCTTTAGTAGAAAACCGTGCACTATTTATTTATTTATTTTGAATACTACACACTGTTTAAAGCATTCTGTCCTTGGTTATATGATTCTGAATCTATAGGAACTATTTCACAACTCTGTAAATTATAAATAACTGGTAACAAATCGAAATAACTCTTGTCTATAGACTGCAAATGAATTCTGTATACTGGAAGATTTTCTCTCAGGAAAAACCAGTTCTGTTTCCCATTTGCATACTCAAATTAATATTTCTGAAACATAAATCTGTCTGTTCTCTAGATTCATCTTTGAACTGATTGTAACATCTTACCAGTTTCCTCATTAATAAGTTAAGTAACATCTTTAACACTGTAATCTCTTCCTATTTGTATGACTCATGATTTTTCTTGAAAATTCCATTTTACTTTTTAAATATATTTTAAAGTTTTTTTAAGATTTTATTTATTTATTTGACAGACAGAGATCACAAGTAGGTGGAGAGGCAGGCAGAGAGAGAGGAGGACGCAGGCTCCCTGCTGAGCAGGGAGCCCAATGTGGGGCTGGATCCCAGGACCCTGAGATCATGACCTGAGCTGAAGGCAGAGACTTAACCCACTGAGCCACCCAGGTGACCCCAAAATTCCATTTTAACATCCAGAAAAATCTAAACATCTTCAATGTCATACTTTGCTTTTTTGTTTTTAATCTCAGTTACTGACACCATATCTAAAACATATTAGAAGCTAAATATTTGATGGATGGATGAATGAATAGATGAAAGAGTAGTATCAGCTATTTAAAGGCAACAAAGTTATATTATGGAACAGTTAGTTATGAGATAACTGGAACAGTTATAAGATAACTATTCATTAAACTATTATACTTGATAGGAATATCTCTTTATATGCAATTGACTTGCTCCTGTTGATTTATTAATCTGCAAATAATATCCCATTATATAAACCTCCTGGGGGGGGAACACCCTTCAAATAACTACTATGAGTTTATTATCTGAGGTAAACTAATTTTGTGTGTGTGTGTGACTTAAGCTTACAAAAATAGCTTGAGTTAGATTCCTAGAGGGAAGTTAAAAGTATTGTGTACATTCCTCCATTCCTTTTTCTAGATAATGGTTGTAGGATTTGGATTAAGGTTTTTGTACCCCCCCCCAATCTTCTACTTGTATAGCCTTCATCCAGCTTGTTAACATATTTGAACTTCATTTGCTATATCTGTAAAAAGAACATAAAGCCCTACACAGCAAAATTTATGCAAGGATTACTTGAAATGCTGTAAGTAAAGTGAACAACATAGTATCCAGTTTACAAAGAACTCCCAGCAAAAATTAATCTTCAGCATGAAGAAAACAGGGGATGAGGCCCAAAATTCTTGAGACAAAAAGTCTTTGTCAAGAGAGGAGTCAAGATGGCGGAGAAGTAGCAGGCTGACACGACATCAGGTAGCAGGAGGTCAGCTAGATAGCTTATCTAACCATTGTGAACACATACAAATCCAAAGGGAAATCATAGAGAAGAAGAACAACAATTCTAGAAACAGAAAATTGATCACTTTCTGAATGGTAGGACCTGCAGAGAAGTGAATCCAAAGTGACGGGAAGATAGACCGTGGGGGGAAGGGCCAGCTCCCAGCAAGCGGCGGAGCAACGGAGCACAAAATCAGGACTTTTAAAAGTCTGCTCCATGGAGGGACATCACTCCGGAGTCTAAATGGGGGTGGGGGGGAAGCCCACGCGGGGTCAGCATAACCCCAGGTCCCGCGGGGTCACAGAAGGACCAGGGGTGTCTGAGTGTCGCAGAGTTCACAGGTATTAGAGCGGAGAAGCCCACTACAGAGACAGAGCCGAGGAGTGAGCTCTCAGCTCAGGGTTACCTTGGACCGGTCGCAGACTGGGTGAGCTCAGAGCGCGGCCAGAGGCCACGGAGACAGAAGCGACCTGGCGCTTTTCTCCAAGTGCGAGCAATTGAGCGCTTTCCTCCAAGCGCGACCAGAGGCCAGGGAGACAGGGGCGGTTGGGCGCCTTTCTCTGAGGCGCACTGAGAAGTGGGACCCTGAGCTCTTGGCTCCTCTGGGCCGGAGATTGGGAGGCCACTGTCTTCACTCCCGTCCCCCGGAACTCTACGGAAAGCGCTCAGGGAACAAAAGCTCCCAAAAGCAAACCCGAGTGGATTACTAAGCCCGGCCCCTGGCTAGGGTGGTGCAATTCCGCCTGGGGCAAAAATACTTGAGAATCACTACAACAAGCCCTTCCCCCAGAAGATGAACAAAAAACCCAGCCAAGACCAACTTCACTCACCAAGAACAGCGGAATTCCAGAGGAGGAGAAAGCAAATCTTATCTGGACAAAATGACAAGGCAGAAAAACTCACCAAGAACAAGAGGCAGTACCAAAAGCTGGGGACCTAATCAATACGGACATTGGTAACATGACAGATCTAGAGTTCAGAATGACAATTCTCAAAGTTCCAGCCAGGCTAGAAAAAGGCATAGAAGATATTAGAGAAACCCTCTCCAGAGAGATAAAAGCCCTTTCTGGAGAAATAAAAGAACTAAAATCTAACCAAGTTGAAATAAAAAAAGCTATTAATGAGGTGCAATCAAAAATGGAAGCTCTCACTGCTAGGATAAATGAAGCAGAAGGAAGAATTAGTGACATAGAAGACCAAATGACAGAGAATAAAGAAGCTGAGCAAAAGAGAGACAAACAAATACTGGACCACGAGGAGAGAATTCGAGAGATAAATGACACCATAAGACGACACAACATTAGAATAATTGGGATTCCAGAAGAAGAAGAAAGAGAGAGGGGAGCAGAAGGTATATTGGAGACAATTATTGGAGAGAATTTCCCTAATATGGCAAAGGGAACAAACATCAAAATCCAGGAGATGCTAAGAACGCCCCTCAAAATCAGTAAAAATAGGTCCACACCTTGTCACCTGATAGTAAAATTTACAAGTCTTAGCGACAAAGAGAAAATCCTGAAAGCAGCCTGGGAAAAGAAGTCTGTAACATACAAAGGTAAAAACATTAGATTGGCAGCGGACCTATCCACAGAGACCTGGCAGGCCAGAAAGAACTGGCATGATATATTCAGAGCACTAAACGAGAAAAACATGCAGCCAAGAATACTATATCCGGCTAGGCTATCATTGAAAATAGAAGGAGAGATAAAGAGCTTCCAGAACAAACAAAAGCTGAAAGAATTTGCAAACACCAAACCAGCTCTACAGAAAATATTAAAAGGGGTCCTCTAAGCAAAGAGAGACCCTAAAAGTAGTAGATCAGGAAGAAACAGAGACGATGTACAGTAACAGTCACCTTACAGGCAATACAATGGCAATAAATTCATCTCTCAATAGTTACCCTGAATGTTAATGGGCTAAATGCCCCAATCAAAAGACACAGGATATCAGAATGGATGAAAAAACAAAACCCATCAATATGCTGCCTACAAGAAACTCATTTTAGACCCGAAGACACCTCCAGATTTAAAGTGAGGGGGTGGAAAACAATGTACCATGCTAATGGACATCAGAAGAAAGCTGGGGTGGCAATCCTTATATCAGATCAGTTAGATTTTAAGCCAAAGACTATAATAAGAGATGAGGAAGGACACTATATCCTACTCAAAGGGTCTGTCCAACAAGAAGACCTAACAATCTTAAATATCTATGCCCCTAACATGGGAGCAGCCAACTATATAAACCAATTAATAACAAAGTCAAAGAAATACATCGACAGTAATACAATAATAGCACGGGACTTTAACACTCCCCTCACTGAAATGGACAGATCATCTAAGCAAAAGATCAACAAAGAAATAAAGGCCTTAAATGACACACTGGACCAGATGGACATCACAGATATCTTCAGAACATTCCATCCCAAAGCAACAGAATATACATTCTTCTCTAGTGCACATGGAACATTCTCCAGAATAGACCACATCCTGGGTCATAAATCAGGTCTCAAAAAGGTATCAAAAGATTGGGATCATTCCCTGCATATTTTCAGACCACAATGCTCTGAAGCTAGAACTCAATCATAAGAGGAAATTTGGAAAGAACCCATATACATGGAGATTAAAAAGCATCCTTCTAAAAAATGAACAGGTCAACCAGGAAATTAAAGAATTGAAAATATTCATGGAAACAAATGATAATGAAAACACAATGGTTCAAAATCTGTGGGACACAGCAAAGGCAGTCCTGAGAGGAAAATGTATAGCGGTACAAGTCTTTCTCAAGAAACAAGAAAGGTCTCAAATACACAACCTAACCCTACACCTAAAGGAGCTGGAGAAAGAACAACAAAGAAAGCCTAAACCCAGCAGGAGAAGAGAAATCATAAAGATCAAAGCAGAAATCAATGAAATAGAAACTAAAAGAACAATAGAACAAATCAACGAAACTAGGAGCTGGTTCTTTGAAAGAATTAATAAGACCGACAAACCCCTGGCCAGACTTATCAAAAAGAAAAGAGAAAGGACGCAAATAAATAAAATCATGAATGAAAGAGGAGCGATCACAACCAACAGCAAAGAAATACAAACAATTATAAGAACATACTATGAGCAACTCCGCACCAACAAATTCGACAATCTGGAAGAAATGGATACATTTCTAGAGACATATAAACTACCACAACTGAACCAGGAAGAAATAGAAAGCCTGAACAGACCCATAACCAGTAAGGAGATTGAAACAGTCATCAAAAATCTCCAAACAAACAAAAGTCCAGGGCCAGATGGCTTCCCAGGTGAATTCTACCAAACATTTAAAGAAGAATTAATTCCTATTCTCCTGAAACTGTTCCAAAACATAGAAATGGAAGGAAAACTTCCAAACTCATTTTATGAGGCCCGCATCATCTTGATCCCAAAACCAGACAAGAATCCCATCAAAAAAGAGAATTACAGACCAATATCCTTGATGAACACAGATGCGAAAATTCTCACCAAAATACTGGCCAATAGGATCCAACAGTACATTAAAAGGATTATTCACCACGACCAAGTGGGATTTATTCCAGGACTGCAAAGTTGGTTCAACATCTGCAAATCAATCAATGTGATACAATACATTAACAAAAGAAAGAATAAGAACCATATGATACTCTCAATAGATGCTGAAAAAGCATTTGACAAAGTACAGCATCCTTTCATGACCAAAACTCTTCACAGTGTAGGGATGGAGGGTACATACCTCAATATCATAAAAGCCATCTACAAAAAACCCAGAGCAAATATAATTCTCAATGGGGAAAAACTGAGAGCTTTTTCCCTAAGATCAGGAACACAATAGGGCTGTCCACTATCAACAATGCTATTCAACATAGTACTAGAAGTCCCAGCTTCAGCAATCAGACAAGAAAAAAATTAAAGTCATCTGAATTGGCAAAGAAGACATCAAACTCTCACTCTTTGCAGATGATATGATACTTTATGTGGAAAACCCAAAAGACTCCACTCGAAATCCGCTAGAATTCATACAGGAATTCAGTAAAGTGTCAGGATATAAAATCAATGCCCAGAAATCAGTTGCATTTCTATACACCAATAGCAAGACAGAAGAAAGAGAAATTAAGGAGTTAATCCCATTTACAACTGCACCCAAACCCATAAGATACCCAAGAATAAACCTAACCAAAGAGGCAAAGAATCTGTACTCAGAAAACTATAAAGTACTCTTGAAAGAAACTGAGGAAGCCACAAAGAAAAGGAAAAATGTTCCATGCTTATGGATTGGAAGAACAAATACTGTGAAAATGTCTATGCTACCTAAAGCAATCCACACATTTAACGCAATCCCTATCAAAATACTATAAATTTTTTTTCAAAGAAATGGAACAAATAATCCTAAAATTTATATGGAACCAGAACAGACTCAGAATAGCCAGAGGAATGTTGAAAAAGAAAACCAAAGTTGGTGGCACCACAATTCCAGACTTTAAGCTCTATTACAAAGCTGTAATCATGAAGACAGTATGGTAATAGCACAAAAAGAGGCACATAGAGCAATGGAACAGCATAGAGAGCCCAGAAATGGACCCTCAACTCTATGGTCAACTCATCTTCAACAAAGCAGGAAAGAATGTCCAATGGAAAAAAGACAGTCTCTTCAACAAATGATGTTGGGAAAATTGGAGCCACATGCAGAAGAATGAAACTGGACTATTTCCTTATAGCACACACAAAAATAGACTCAAAATGGATGAAGGTCCTCAATGTGAGACAGGATTCCATCAAAATCCTTGAGGAGAACAGAGGTAGCAACCTCTTCGACTTCAGCCACAGCAACTTCTTCTTACAAACATCACCAAAGGCAAGGGAAGCAACGGCAAAAATGAACTATTGGGACTTCATCAAGATCTAAAGCTTTTGAACAGCAAAGAAAAGAGTCAGCAAAACCAAAAGACAACTGAAAGAATGGGAGAAGGTATTTGCAAATGACATTTCAGATAATGGGCTAGTATCCAAAATCTATAAAGAACTTATCAAACTCAACACCCAAAGAACAAATAATCTAATCAAGAAGTGACCAGAAGACATGAATTGACACTTCTGCAAAGAAGACATCCAAATGGCCAGGAGACACATGAAAAAGTGGTCAACGTGACTCGGCATCAGGGAAATACAAATCAAAACCACAGTGAGATATCACCTCACACCAGTCAGAATGGCTAAATTAACAAGTCAGAAAATGACAGATGTTGGTGAGGATGTGGAGAAAGGGGAACCCTCCTACACTGTTGGTGGGAATGCAAGCTGGTGTAGCCATTCTGGAAAACAGTATGAGATTCCTCAAAAAGTTGAAAATAGAGCTACCCTATAACCCAGCAATCTCACTACTGGGCATTTACCCTAAAGATACAACTGTAATGATGAGAAGAGGCATGTGCACCTGAATGTTTATAGCAGCAATATATGCAATAGCCAAACTATGGAAAGAACCCAGATGTTTGTCAACAGATGAATGGATAAAGATGAAGTATATATATATATATATATATATATACACACACACACACACACACACACCATATAGATACACAAATGAATACTATGCAGCCATCAAAAAACCCCAAATCCTTCCATTTGCAATGATGTGCATGGATCTAGGGGGTATTATCATAAACAAAATAAGTGAATCAGAGAGATAATTATTATATGTTCTCTCTGATATGAGGAATTTGAGAGATAGGGCAGAGGGTCACAGGGGGTAGGGAGTGAGAAAATGAAACAAGTTGGGACTGGGGAGGGATATAAACAGTAAGAGACTCTAAATCTCAGGAAACAAACTGAGGGTTGCTGGGGGGTGGGGGGGAGGGATAGGGTGGTTGGGTTATGGACATCGGGGAGGGTATGTGCTATGGTGAGTGCTATGAATTGCATAAGACTGATGATTCACAGAACTGTACCCCTGAAGCAAATAATACATTATATGTTAATAAAAAACAAACAAATAAATAAATAAAAATTAAAAAAAAATCTTTTTCTGGTGACTGGTATTCACAAATGGATGAGGAAACAGATCCGGGGAAAGGAAGTAAATCTTGCAATGATGTGGGAAAGAATTTAGAGAAGAGGGATGCTCATGGCACTAAGGTAAATCGAACCATCTCCCTCTCTTGTTCTAAAAATATAAATTAGAACCGGGGTCACCTGAGTGGCTCAGTTAATTGAGCACCTGACTTTGGCTTTGGTTTTGATCTCATGGTCCTGGAATGGAGCCCCGCATTTGGCAAGTGGCTTCTAGTTCAACGGGTAGTCTGCTTCTCCCTTTCTAATTGCCCCTCCCCCATACCTCATGCTCTCGTGCTCTCTCTCCACATAAATGAATAAAATCTTTAAACATATATATATTTATTTTTATATATGTAAATTAGAACATAAGAGATGCTGAGAAGAGATAAATAGACATCCTTAAACAAGAATCCTGCAATAACAAAACAAAAATAGCTGAGCATACAAACCCCTGATCCCAAGTCATCTCCACAAGTAAACTGCACTGCAGTTTTTGCTGAGATGGCATAATTTCCACTTCCTTAAAGTGTAATGAATTTCCTTTGTGAAGTAAGTTGGTACCCAAAGTGAACATTTTGAGACATTTCAGAGAAACTGCAAAAATCCCTAATGTTATTCAATTCTTTACTCATGGACCAAAGCAAAATGATGATTAAGTATGAGGCATTCACAGGCAATCCTGTGGAATAGATGCTGTTCAAAGATAATTTTCAGGGAAAGGTAAAATCAGACTTTCATACTGATTGAACACATGTTAAAAATTTTATTTTACTTATACAAGGGAACCAGACAGAAATTATAAGCAGTTCAAAAGAAAAGTCAAAACAGCACAGATTTATTTATATGGGTAAAGGAAATGTCAAAATGAATTGCAAATGGGACTGTTTTTCCAACAGGAGGGTGGGAGTAGGATGGGGAAGAAATCACATCACTACTAGATGGGAACATATATATTACCTACAATTTATATAAAGAATTGCAAAACAGCTCAAAGACAATGACAATGAGCAGGGCTAGAATCTGATAATCCAAAGGATATGTTGTAGATGGTGAATAATTTTCTACTGAAATAAAAAACATGTTCTACCATATATAACTCTACCAGTGTGAAATTCACAGGGTTAATTGAGGCAGAAATTCAATCACTCCTGAAAAGGCACTGATAACAAAAGGTTGGCTTGAGTCTATTTCAGAGCTGCTCAATTTGGAGTGACCCTGTGAAAATCGTTGGAACTATCTAAGTACTACAGATTCATATGTGTCACTTAAAAGGCCTAAAAGGGCTACATTTCAAACTCTAAGTACATAAAACAGAGTCCATTCCCACACTTCCACCCCACCGTGGCAATACCTACCCCCTCAGTTTACAATTTATCTTTTATGTTTTAGGCCCTAGGATTTCCTTCAGCAATATTTAATGAAGCACCTCCATACGTGGGGCCTTGCTCTCTCTGCTATGGATTCAGAGATGACAAAACTTGCTTCCTTAGATGATATTACCCACGCCTCTATGTTTCACACTCGTGTGGCAAAAAAGCCGATGGCAGGTATAAGCATACTGAAATCCCTAGCCTGGGGAAGTACGGCAGAGGCTGCCTGGCATTACAATGTCAGGTTTTCATTTTTCTGACTCTGTGGGTAGAACTGCTTGTTTCCTGGTTCTGAAGCAAGCAGCACATAAAGGATGGGTCCAATGAAAGCCTTCAGATGAGCAGGACAAAATTGAGAGGAGCTGGTACTACCTGTGGTGGGAGAGTGAGGGACAGAGGTCCTAAAAGCTTTGTTTCTGCAAAAGCCCACTCCACCAAAGACCACCAAAGACAAAGTCTTGTGTGAGCAAAATCATATGTAATAACCCAAGTACATGAGGAAGGGTACCCCAAAGGAAATATTTGCTGCTGTCCAAGAGGGAAGAGAAATGCATCTTTTGTAAAAATTGGATTCCTAATGAAGTATTCTGAGAAGGGTCCCATTTCTGTATTGCGTGCTATTTCTGAGGTAGGATTAGGAGAAGCAGCCATTAACTAGGGATTCAGTGCTATCATGATGTGAGGGAGGATTACCAGTTGGGTGTCTCTGGTAATAGATAGGAATAGCAAATGGATCTAGAGATATCATAGATAAGAAAGCAGTAGTCACTCAAAGACAGGGTCACTGGGCATTGAAGACTTCTCAGAAACACATTGTGAGTGCTTTGAAGAGAACAACCTGGATTCTCATGGCTACCAACTCACAGTTCCTTCCCCATGGTGGCAATTCCAAAGGGCCATGTTAGCTTTATTCCCTAAGCAGGGCCATTGAAAGAATCCTAAAGAACAGGGAGTTCATAAAATGTTGTTGGCCGTTCATTTGCAGAATGGCAACTATATCCTCTGAGAAATTATAAAACAACAACAAAAATAACATTTCAGATTCCACTGCAAAACGTCATCCTCAAGTATCTCTACAATTGTGATTTTGTAAGTAAATTGGACATTTTTTATTTTTTTCCGGAGACTTTGAATTTCTCTGAAGGTGGTAAGTAGAGGCAGCATGGCGACTTAGTGATGGCTGAAGGAGATAAATCTTGCAAACACAAGGCAAGCAGCTCTACCTGACAGTATTAACTGTCACTGACCGGAAAGTTTGGACACCTGTCTGGAGGTTAGTTTGAACTACAGAGAAAACACTAACATCATAACACTATGGCTACAGATTTGCTCTAGGAACCAAAATTTATAATAAAGTATCCTGAGACCTACCCACTGACCCCATGTAGAGGATTGGATGTGTTAGTCAGAGAAAAGACTGAAAGCTTGGGATAAGCCTATTGGATCTGGGTCCTCAGGGACTACCAAAAGCTGTATTCTAAGGTAGCCTGAAGTGAGATGACATGAAATGGCATTCCCAAGATTCTTTCAGTCCCCTGCCTCCTTAAGATATGAAGAGGCTTGAACTAGAGGCACCTTCTTGCAGTCCCTTGACTCTGTTGCGGTCCCACATTCCAGCTCTCCTACCAACCTGGCTTGCTCTTCACCAGTAGTTTACCTCACAGTAGCTCAAAGGTCCTTTCCATCTTTTTGCATCTGTGCTTAGAAATACAAACTGAACAAACACCAGAGGTATCAAGTCATGTTTTAGAGGGTAAGGCTTATGAGGGACAGAAATTTTCATAGACAATTTCTGTTCCTGTCTCTGAATATACATCATCCAAACCCAGCCTGAGGAATAGTACATTTGATGTAGAAAAACAATACCTATAAAGTTACTATAATATATATGAAAATAGCCAAGTGTCACCTGTGGTATTACTATAATAAAGACAGTTACTAACACTTAGATAGCATGTACTATGTGCTAGACATTGTTATAAGCATTTATGTGTATTAACTCATTTGAACCTCACAACCACCTTGCAAAGTGGATACCATTATTGTTCCTTTTGACAGATGAGAAAATTGAGGAATATAATACAATTTCTACCAATATATGACATACCTTTCAGTGAAAGAGTAGAAAATTCCTACCAACAGGCCTTATCTCATGCTTGGGGTATGGTCACATTGATTTTAGAGTCTATTTGTTTCCTGAGGCTACATTTAACCAATTACTTTCCTCAAGAGTGACTAGAGATGTGCTATTAGAAATGAGAACCCCAAAATGGGAGATGAAGGGCAACTGTGAAAGGCACTGTCTAATAACAGACCAGAAAAAAGACAGAAATTTCCATCCAAAGAAGAATGAATGAACTGAAGTGTAACTAAGGAATGGGATATCATACACATGGACAAATCTCACAAAAATAATATTGAATGGAAAAAATCAAGTTGCAGAATATATGACAATGTTTATATATAATGTAAAATGGTACAAAACTAGTGCCAAATGGTGCTTAGGGATACATGTACTGCTAACCCTTGAACCACGTGAGAATTAGTGGTACTGACTCCCTGCACAGTAGGAAATTTGTGTATTAACTTCTGACTCCCTGAAAACTACTAATAGCTTAATCTTGACTGGAAGACTTACTAATAACATGAATAGTCTATTAGCACATTTTTTTATGTTATACATATTATACACCGTATTTTTATAATAAAGTAAGCTAGAGAAAATGTTAATAAAATTTTAAGAGAAAATACATTTAGAGTACTGTACAGCAAAAAATGTGTGTATAAGTGGACCCATGCAGTTCAAATCCATATTGTTTAAGGGTCAACTGTTTTAAAGGTTTAAAGAGATGTATACTAACAAACATTTAATTAAATGCTCTTCTGTGTCAGACATTATGCCATTGTAGGTATTATCTCGTATTTGGAGTACTCAAGAATTACAGAAGTACTTATCAAGGTTTCTAATATCATGAATTAGATATGGGAAGGTATAGTAGGGTTGCTAAGTCTGTATTTTATTAAAAACAAAGTAAAATAGGGGTGCCTGGGTGCCTCAGTCGGTTAAGTGTCTGACTCTTGGTTTTGGCTCAACTCATGATCTCATGGGTCGTGGGATCAAGTCCTGCACTGGTTCTGTGCTCA
Source organism: Martes martes (assembly GCF_963455335.1). Taxonomy (NCBI): domain Eukaryota; kingdom Metazoa; phylum Chordata; class Mammalia; order Carnivora; family Mustelidae; genus Martes; species Martes martes. The sequence continues at coordinate 93,906,861 of NC_137896.1, read as the reverse complement.
GTGGGGAGTTTGCCAGAGATTCTCTCCCTCTGGTCTTCCCCCTACTTGTCTCTCTCTCTAAAATAAATAAATAAATAAATCCTAAAAAAAAAAAAAAACCAAAAAAACCAAAACACAAAAACAACAACCAAAGTGAGAATAAAACAGAACTTACCATCGACCCTCATCCTTATTTATAAACAGGAGATATTCTAATACCTCCAAATATATTAAAAACATAATCACAAGGGAAAAATTTAATTGATATATCTTTATCTCACCAAATTCTTTATTTTTTCCCTGAAGAATATAGTACAGCAGTTCAGAGCTGCTGTTACAGAACACTCAAGATTTGCAGAAGTGGAAAGAAGAACTTCACTGATTTAAATCAGAACATCAGTAGTCGCTCCTTTCTCACTTTGTTGGTTATGGCTTCCTTCATCATAAAAGGATGAGATGTTAAAAGACATGATATGACAGCTATTATGCTGAATTTCTCTTACCCTGAAAAAAGTTGCCCATAATGAAGATACGGCAGTGACATCTGCAGGCTGTGTATTCATTTGGGACGAAGGCTCCACATGTTCCAGACAAAACAGATGCTTATTATGTTCTCTAGGGACTCTCTTACAAATATTTGCCTTTGTATCAGTTTCCCCTCTTCCTTTTCAAAAACAGATCTCACTGTGTTACCTGTAAAGCAAACACTGAATTACATACTCTCCCAGGAACCACTGCATTTAGGTTGGCAGTTCTTGGTTTTAACACAACTGTCACCCCTGACTCCTTGCAATTGATAGAAACCACAGAAAGACGCTGTGCTAAACAAGGGACAAGAAAACAGTAGGATATGAAAATATCTACAATACTATAGACTATTTCTCTGTGAAGCAGCTCACATGGCCAAACAAGAGTATGAAAGATAAGACATCACAGTTCTAAGTGCTGTCATTCATTCTCCTTGGATCCGAGTGAGAGCATTGGGCAGTTTTATGATTTCAGAGAAGAGAAAATGATGGTAAAAGATGCATAGAACTGAGTTGGAACTAGTAAATTCACTCTAAAATAAAAGTGAGGGAGATTCAGGGGCACCTGGGTGGCTCAGTCAGTTAAGCATCTGCCTTCCACTCAGGTCATGATCCTGGGGACTTGGATCAAGCCCCACATAGCGTCAGGCTCCCTACTCAGTGGGGAGTCTGCTTTTCCCTCTGCCTCCCCCTGCTTGTGCTCTATCTCACTCTCTCTCTCAAATAAATAAATAAAATCTTTTTTTTTTAAAGTGAGGGAGATTTAAAATTCAAAATTCACAAGAAACAGAGTTGACAGAAAGAAGTGATAGACATGACGCAAGACAGCCAGCATATGTAGATAGGCTAGTATCCTGGTAAACCAGATGTGGGGCCAAAGGGAACCTCTGCAAAGCCTCAACTCACAGAAAAAGGGTCAGACTGAGATAACCTGCTCCTCCCCTCTCCTGCACTGCCCCTTAGCATGCTACAGAAGCTTAGTAACTTGGTTTGACAGCTGACACCTGGGGTTCTAAGACACCTCAGGTTGTTTGGGCCTAAGAAGTCAGAAGACTTACAAATTTCTGTAATTCTAGTGCTCATTTTGGCAACACCTATACTAATAAATTTCTGCAATTCTAGCAGATGCTTTTGTCATATTCACATTTCTGAAGTCAGAAAGAATCTTTATATCATTATGTACCCTTTTATGGAAAAATCATTAATTCAACAATACACCATGTTGTCAATTGCTTTTTATAATGATGGCACCACTGAGGAAATAATATTTTAAAACTTATTTTACAGACTGGAAGAAGGCTTACTAACCCTTTGGACTGTTCCCAGGACTAGGTGCAGTGGCCTCAAAACAGAACTGCTGTAACTTTAACAGAGAAGGAGTTAGGGCCATGCTAAGACAGCAAATTTGAAAAGTTGGCAAAGATTTCTTTGAGCGCTCCTTTCTGGCAACAAAGTATTATACTTGGTCATGATTTTTTTAGGGGAGGTTAGTTATATCACTACAATTTATATTTTGTGTTTTTTAGAGCAATATTGACATTGGGTGCCTGGGTGGCTCAGTTGATTAAGTATCTGCCTTTGGCTCAGGTCCTGATCCTAGTCCCTGATAGAGTCCCACATCAGGCTCCTTATTCAGTGGAGGACCTGCTTCTCCTTCTCCCTCTGCCTCTCCTCCTGTTTGTGCTCTCTTGTTCTTTCGCTTTGACAAATAATTAAATAAAATCTAAAAAAAAAAAAATTAGAGCAATATTGACACCTCTGTTCAAATTAATTGATACATATATCCTTCTCAGCAGACTCTATTGTCAAGGAAAGCTTTTGTTTATTTAACTCCCTTTTCTAATGAACCCATATGAATGAATAAAAGTCTAAAATAGTACAGTAAAATATATCTTCAATCAGGCTGCCACAAGTCCACATGAGAAACTTACCAGAAACATGAAATCTGGATCAAATAAAAGAAAGACAGCTACAGAAAACATTTCACATGTTGACCACAGTGCAGAGGTCTGAATATAGATGAAAGGCAAGAAAAGGCATGAAAACAACCCTTTTTTGGAATGATGAAAACAGAAGGAAATATATAGGGAGTTTCCCATTTTGGTAATTCCATCTTACTCTTTATATTGGAAATTTCAAGTACAGACAAAGGCAAAGAAAATAACGTAATAAACCACATGTGTCCATTACTCAGATTTTTAACAATATTCAACTATAAATGAAGCAGGAAGAACAGATTTGGAGATTCTCGGAGACTCTGGTGGTAGATCAGTCCCCTACATAAAATTACCTCAACTTCTATATTTTTATTTATACAAACAACCAAACAAAACCCCCTGCTAAAGCCATTGGGTTTCTTCACTCATGAAGAATCCTACATGATATGAGATGAAGCAGGGCAAAGAATATTAGGCAATATTTAGGTTTGCAGTTTCAGATGAAAGTCAATTGAGATAATTTAATAACCATCCAACCAAAAGTTTGGGGGCCAAGGGGATTTCACAGTCACTCACTTGCCAACATGAAACTTGTTCTCCTCAAAGCAAGGAAAAGGATAAACTCTGAGGTAGCCTCACAGTTCTAATCAAGGGAGCACATACAGCCCTCTGGCAGATGGTATTGCAAATTTGGCAAACGCTAAGAGAGAGCTTACCCAAATTAAAATTACCAGCTGCCAACTGCTCCTTTTGTCAGCTCCTCCAGATACCGCTGCCACCTCCCACGCTCAAAAAACACAAGATCTAACAGAGATTACAAACCACCAATTCAGGCACTAAGTTTAAAATGAAAAGTATCCAGGGAAGCAAAGAAAGAAGTTGAGTGGTATCCGCCAATATTTTTTCTAAGGCAAAATAATGACACAGATAGAACCTCTACTCACAAGATATGTAAAAAGACAGTCTGGCCTTTGAGCTCTGTAAATACACTGTGTCAAACAAAGAGGACATAGACATTAGAAGTGAAGTTCAAATACAGAATACATATAGAAATCCAAAACAAAAACAAAAACAAAAAAACAGAAGAAGACGTCTGCAAAAGTGTCTTTGTATTCTCAAAAGAACAAGACGCTATCAATGAAGAGAGTGAAGATCTGAAGATGGAAGATACGACAACATGGGGAAAGTTATGATGGTGATACCTTTTTTTTTTTTTTTTTTTTTTTAAAGATTTTATTTATCTATTTGACAGACAGAGATCACAAGCAGGCAGAGAGGCAGGCAGAGAGAGGAGGAAGCAGGCCTCCCGCTGAGCAGAGAGCCCGACGCGGGGCTCGATCCCAGGACCCTGGGATCATGACCGGAGCCGAAGGCAGAGGCTTTAACCACTGAGCCACCCCGGCGCCCCGATACCTTTTTCTTATTCTCTAAGTTCCTTCATCTAGCTCCAAGTGATCCTGATAGTAAGTCTTCTTTTTCTCTTTCTGGAACTCAGAAGGCTCTGGATTCAGGTAGTCCTTTATTTTAAAGTTTTATTTTTTCCTTGACTAGTTTTTCTGTTCTTCTTGTTCTCTTTTTCTTCTTCAGTTAGACAAATTAGAAATCTTTTGGTCTCTATGGCCTGTATTCTATATCTATAATCTTTTTATGGAGATTTAGAAGATAAACAAAAAAAAAAACCCCAAAATTTATCATAGATCTGAAACTAAGGAAGCACTAAGGAATAGATCAAAGATGAAAAAAGAAGAGTATCAGTAACTTTGAGGACAGGCTTCAGAAATGGTGAAAATGGAATGGAAGACTAAAAAAGGAAATAATTTAGTATAAATAAACAAATAAATAAAATCTGAATCCAGGTAGAAAGATCTTATGTTCTACAAAGGAGGGGAAAATGACATTACTCTCACTCTTCTCCACAAAACATTAGATTCCAAAAGAAAATAGACCACTGGCATAAAAAGCCAAGGGGAAAGTCTATTCTAATAGAATTTCATAACCAGCCAAGATATCATTTTTAAGACTTAAATAATGTGAAGAAAAGACTCAATATTTGTAGCACTCACATACTCTCTAAAAAAATAAAAACCCATTTAAATAAATAAGGCAGTTTACTTTTTCTTTAATTAACTAAAGTTCATATTCTGTTAAATTTCTTCAGTATTTTTCTAATGATTTTTTTTTTTTCTATTCCAAGATTCTCCTGCATTCCTAACTCACAAAAAACTTGTTGCTTTAAGCTTCTAGATTTGGGGCATTTTGTTACATAGCAACAGGTAACTATTAATTACAATTGTGCAGCCCCAAATTAGGTATTTCCACTCTGCTTGCACCTTTCCTAAGTATTAATTTACTATATCTAGTCCCCTTGGATTTTCACTAATGTTTTGAATTGATTTCGATAAATTGTATAGTTTGAGCATTTTAATTTCATTAGTGAGCCTTTCTGCTCCATGACCTCTAACGTGGAGGCTACCATTATATCAAGGCAATTTCCCATGGCACCAACCTTAGTATCAATGGTGGCTGCCACAATTCTCACAAAGTCTCCCTCCCTATTCGGGGCATTAAGGATGTGTAAATCGTTTTCTTGAAGGTGCTCAGCTGGTTTGGCTGGATCTGGCATTTTTACACAGAGCAAATATGCTGACGAAGCCTTGGAAATAATTTGAAGAGTAAGGTGAATTTCCAAAGAAAATTAGAACTCCATGCTGAACGTAAGCAGAAATTGCTAACAGTGCCAGTCACAAACTGATCTGCAAGCATTTCTTGATCTACAGACTAACCCTTGACCCCTCTTCTCAGACTGACTCCTAGGTATAACTGCAGCCGGCCCTTCATTTTGTGTTTCTTCTGACCTCTAGCCACGGTCACAGACTGAAGCTTAACACCGTAACCTGTTTCACAGGTACAGGGTGTCGGGGGTTGTGGTTGTGTTAACATTGCCTAGTCCTATTTCTAGGCAGCTACAACTCAGTTTAGGGTAAGGGTAACTCAACTGGTATAGAGGTGGAAAAGAACAATTCAGAAAATAAACAGTGTTCAGATGGCATTTATGGGAAAAAAAATAAGTCACTCACCTCGTCAACGAGGGGTTATCGAAGACTTACTAAGTGCCAGGTTCTACTCCAGGTGATATGAAAATTAAAACAATGACTAAGACTCAGTTCTTGCCAAAAACCTTTGAAACACATTTACTCAGGAGTGACAGAATCACAATTTTTCCTCACAAAGAGAGCATGGTGGAAAGATGACACTATGAGTCAGATTCGAGTAAGAATGTTCATGACTATGCTGGCAGGTGGATAGTAAGTTTTGTGTAAGGCCCCTACCATGTCATGTACTAGAGGAAAATTTTACTTCTTATATAAAAATTAATGTTTGGGATTTTTTTACAGCTTCCATAAAAAATAACCACATGTTTGGCAACTTAAAACGATACCTTTATCATTTCACAGTTCTGTGGCTGAGAGGTCCAGGCATAGCATGGCTCAGCTGTTTTTCTTTATAAGATTTTTTTATTTTTTTATTTTTATTTATTTATTTTTTTTAAAAAGGAGATCCCATTTTATTTATTTATTTAAAAATATTTTTATTTATTTATTTACTTGACAGACCGAGATCACAAGTAGGCAGAGAAGCAGGCAGAGAGAGAGAGGAGGAAGCAGGCTCCCTGCCGAGCAGAGAGCCCGATGCAGGGCTCGATCCCAGGACCCTGGGATCATGACCTGAGCTGAAGGTAGAGGCTTTAACCCACTGAGCCACCAAGGTGCCCCTAAGATTTTTTTTTTAAATGTATTTATTTGAGAGAGAGAGAGAAAGAAAGAGAGAAAGAGCTAGAGAGAGCACAAGGGGGGTGAAGGAGAGAGGGAAAAGCAGACTCCCCATGAGCAGGGAGCCAGATGGAGACTGTGGGATCATGACCTGTGCTGAAGGCAGACCCATAATCAACTGAGCCACCCAGGCACCCTCAGCTGCTTTTCTACTCCAGGTTTCACAAGGCTGAAACCAACATGGCAGTAAGGCTGTATTCATTTTCTTGAGGCTCTGGGATGAATCTGCTTCCCAGTTCATTCAACTTGTTCGCAGTATTCATTTCCTTGTGGTGTGGGACTGAGGTCCCTATTGTCTTGCTAGGTGTCAGCTAGGGGCTATTTTCAGATTCTAGAGAGTAACTACATTCCTTCGTTCATGTCCGTCTTCCATTTTCAAAGACAGCAGTGATCAGTAAAGTTCTCACACTTAAGGTCTCTCTGTCCTCCCCTCCTGCCTCATCTCTCCTTGACTTCCACTACATCTCTCTGACTTTTCTGCCTCCTCCTTTTAAGTGTGTATGTGATTGAATTATGCCCACCCAGATAATCCAAGATTATATTCTTATTTTAAAGTTAGCTTCTTAGTAGCTTTAATTATATGTGCAAAGTTCTTTACCATAATACCTAGCTTAGTGTCTGAATAACCAGGGGCAGAAATATCGATGGTGGGGTGGGGAACACCTATAAAATTTAGCAACTCTCAACAGAGCTCCTGTGCTGAAAAAAATGCTAATTTGTTCCTTAAATACAAAAACCATAAATCACAGATTCTCCCAGGGCTGGAAACTTGCAGAAAATGGGGTGAAATGATGCGAACTCTTAATCCCTTATAAATGTAAAAACTAGAAGATTTTGCTGTTTAAATGTCAGTTCTATTTGGAGCCAGCAATCACAGATGTCAACAATGTGGTTTAAAAAAATCAATACGTTCCTGGAGTGATGATCAGTTAGAAGGGTTATAAATTGCATGTATGGCTTACGAGAAATGGATAGGGAGACTTGCCCAGTATATTGACTACTTTGTCTTTGAAATGTAGCCATCAATTATAAAGGCCTCTTATGCAGAAGAAACCAGTTTTATGACTGTTTGGAGAAGGAGGGGTATAAGCCTTTACCGAGCTTTGACTTGGGGCCAGAAATTGATCAGTCATTATTATAATCATGTCTTTTGGCTTTATATGTCAGCAGAGTAGGTGTCTGTACCTTTCTGTGTTTTCCCCCAGGGCAGAGCCAAAAGGAGGTGAGGAGGTAAGGAGGCCCAGCAGGCTCAGCTAGCCAAGACTTGCCATGAGGCTGCTCATTTTAGGAGGGACGGGCTGCCATAGGAATTTTTATTATAGATGGAAGAAATGAAGGTGCTCATCACTTTGGCCATTGGGAAAACATTTCTTGATTTTTCAGGTTTATATTTTTTCCTATTTGGATAATATGCAGCAGGTCTTCATTACGGTGAACAGATAGCTTGGTAACTTCTCTTTTATGAGATTTACTTGAGAACACATGCCATGGTTTTATAAATCATGGAAACCTGGGTACAGGATCTTCCCTTTAGAGCCTTAAACAAAATGAAGATATTTTATTTTAAAATACAATTACTTTAATAATTAAAAATGTTTTGATTTGTCTGTTCGTTTTCATTATTAAACAGGGCAATCAATGCCTCTAGCCACCTTCATTCTAGAGTGAGAGTTGGATCAGTGCCGGGGAAGGCAGCAGTGGTCCTGGGGGAGGGACGGCACTGCAAAAACTGGAGCTGATAACTACTGTCTAGGAAACTGGCTAGAAAGTGGGTAATTTCCCGAGAAACTCTATGGTTAAATGTAACCATGTCTAAAAAAGTGAATATCACCTCTAAAAGGTGAAACAGTAATTTTATTTTCATTTTTGAGTAGGAGTACTTTCCCACCATTGAAAAAACTAGGTACATATATATATGTATGTATCATATATGCATGTATCAAACGTGTGTATATATACACACATACATGTGTGTGTACAAGAGTGTGTGAGAAGTTTTGCTCCTACTTCTGACCCCATCTTCATAGATTCATACCACCAGCCCTTGTATTCGAAGGGAGCTATCTTTATTACTGTCTTCTTCTTCTTTTTTTTAATCTCTTTTTTTGTTTTACACTTTTTTAAAAAAGATTTTATTTATTTATTTGACAGATAGAGATCACAAGTAGATGGAGAGGCAGGCAGAGTGAGAGAGGAGGAAGCAGGCTCCCTGCTGAGCAGAGAGGCCGATGTGGGGTTCGATCCCAGGACACTGGGAACATGACCTGAGCCGAAGGCAGAGGCTTTAACCCACTGAGCCACCCAGGTGCCCCTATTACTGTCTTCTTTATCCTCTAAGAGTTTTTCCACACATATAAAAGCAAGTATTAATATATTGTCTTATCTCCTTTTTATACAAAATACAATATACTCTGGTCTGTGCCTTTTTGCACTTTGATAATCATACCTTGGGAATTTTTCTCATCAGCACATAAACAGCTTCTACATTCTTTTTGATAGCTACACAGTATGGGTCCTTAGTTCTTCATCTGCATTTCAGAAAAATGAAACAAATCTTTAAATTGCTCAGTATTTCACTCCTAGATATATACTAAGAATAGAGTGTATATAGATGTACTACAGGACATGTGATGTTCCTAGCAGCACTATTCTTAAAGCCGAACAGTGAAAATTACCTGAATGTCCATCAACAGAAGAAAAGATAAATAAATTGCAGTATATCCATGTTATGAAAGACCACACAGAAATTAGAATGAACAATCTACAATTACACAAAATAATTCGAATGTATCTCACAAACACAAAGCTGATTGAGAGGAGTCAAGACACTAGACAGTACATAGTTTATGATTCCATTTACAACAAGAATATAAAGAAGCCAAACTCATTTACATATTTGAAGCCAGGACTCTGTGGAAGAAAGCAAGGGTGGACCTCTTGGTATGCTGGTAATTACTATTTTCTGATGTGGGCTCTGGGTGCACTGATGTATTCAGTTACTGAAAACTCATTAAACTATGCATTTACCGTTTGTGAAATATATATATATATATATATATATATATATATGGAAATATATACACACACTTTGATAAAAAGTTTAAAGAAAAAGGAAGAAGAGGAAAAAGAGCATTAAAAACCAAGTACTTGGGGGGCACCTGGGCAGTTCAGGTGATTAAGCCCTCGACTCTTGGTTTTAGGTGAGGTCATGATCTCAGGGGTCTGGGATCAAGCCTGGCATGTAGGTCTACACCCAGCATGGTGTCTGTTTGTCCCTCTCCCTCTGCTCCTCCCTCTGCTCTCTCTCTCATAAATAAATAAAATCTTAAACAGACCCAGACCCAGACACACACACACACACACACACACACACACACACACACACGTTTATCACCTGATAATTGTATTGGTTTTCTATTATTGCCTGAGCAGATTACCACAAACTTAGATTCTTTAAATAGCACAAATTTATTATCTGCAACTCTGTAGTTTCTGCAGCACAGGCTCTGGTTCTCTGCTCCAGGTCTCACAAGGCTAAAATCTAAGCGTCTTCCTTTGTGGAGGCTCTAGGGGAGAATATGTTTTCAAACTCAGTCAGGTTGTTGGCAGAATTCATTTCCTTGCATCTGTCAGTCTAAATTCTCCATTTCTTTGTTGGCATTAGGTCTCTCTTAATCCTTAAGGACATCTGTATTCCTTTTGTCCCCTCCACCTTAAACCAACAGTGGTATATATAGTCCTTCTCTGTGACTTTCCTTTCTATCACATCCCTCTTCCTCTTCTCTTCTGGCTTCTTCTTCTTCTTCCAGCCAGAGATGGTCACCTAGTTTTAATGCCTCACATAATTATATTGGGTTCACCAAGAGAGTACATGATAATCTCCCCATCTCCATGTCTGTAATGTTAATTACATTTGTAAAGTTCCTTTTGTCATGTAACCAAATGTATGCAACCTAATGTATGCCATGTAACTCTGGCACTCATAGGGATGGACATCTTTCAGGGACCACTATTCTGTCCAATCCAGTGATGCAATCTCACCCTGTCTGAGCTGATGGGAAGTGAAGATACTTCAAAACTTATGGCCCTTTTATACCATTTAACATGATTTTTCAAACATATTGCTGCAGAATGTTAATGTGGTGGGTAAAGAGGTGCTGTCCTAGTGTCTCCCGGGAGTGTCATGTACTGTACAATTGCCATATTACCTTTTAATCAAAAAATTGTAAATTCTGAAACACATCTGATTCAGAGACTGTGAACTGGTCTTTCATTGAATAGAGGCACCGTAGTTTATTCTGCTCTCCTGATATATATATTTAGATTATTTCTTTTCTTCTCCTCTTATTACTAGTAACAAAAACCAAAAAGCCTTGTACATAGTTAAGTAACAAAAAACCTTGAACATAGTTAATTTTACATTGTATGTAAATGTATTTGTATAATAAATATCAAGAAATAAAACTTTAGGATTAAAGGATATATGCATTTTTAAATTTTTGATATACATGTGCCACTTCCAGTCGGCGAACGGGAGAAGAATTAGGCACAAACAAGTCAGCTGCAAGAGATTGGGAGCAGGGGACAACAGTCGAAAAGACTGCTGCACTGAGCAACTCCACAGTCTCACTTTTTATTAGAAACAATAGTCAACAGATGAACTGATGAAGGTCAAACATTAGTCACATGTCTTGTGGACAAACAAGAAGGAGGATAAAGTCTATAGTTAATCAAGCACATTCAAAGGACTCATCTAACTAACAACGGGCGCTTCTGGGAAGAAAAAGGAGTGATAACGGAAAAGGGAAGCAGGCGGTATTTTGTTCAGCCCTGAGCTGACTGGGCGTTCCCGGCTGCCCTGCTTCACGGTCCTATATCATCCTTCTCCCCAAAGACCTGTTGCCAGTATATGGTTTTCTTAATTAAGGCCATATCTAAATTTGCTTGGTAACTAGTAAAATCCTCCACGGGTTATAGTTTAAGTAACACATTGTCCTATGAAAAGGGAGGCATCACATTAATTTATCTTCCTTCACTTCACGTATGAGGTTTCTGCTTGCTCACAGTTCTGCTCATATAGTTTATAATTAAACTTGTAGATCTTTGCCACTAAGATAGATTCAATACAGTTTTACTTTAATTAATGGACTTTTTGAGAAGTTTTCATTTACAGAAAAGCTGAGAAGAACATACAGAGTTCCTATATGATTCACTGAAGTTTTAATTTATAATTATTTTATTATCTGAGCACACTTTTAATAGATTGATCATACTGTAGTATGAAGAAAACTGTAATTTCTTTACTGTGAAATATTTGTTTATATTCTCCACAATTTTTTATTGAATTGTTGATATTTTTAAATTGATTTATAGAAAATAATTTTATATTGGGTATATTTTTGGTCTAAGATAAAATGGTTGTTCCCAGATTTGTCTTTTGACTGCTTATTTTACTAGATATTTTTCATTAGAGAAGTGTGTCACTTTTATTTAAAATGTTATTGATATATCTTTCTATAGTTTATTGGTTTTTATCATACTAAAAATTGCTTTTGTAGATTGCTTATATACAGGAATTAGGAATCCAAGTTCTAATTCTGAGCATATACTTTATCAAATACAACATACAAAAGCTAGCTACATTACAGTTAGGGCATTCATGCATGCAATACTACATGCATTAATATATTAAGGTTTTGTGATTTGCATATTCATAAACCCTATAGCAAGATGGATGAGAATAGCAAGGGAAACATGTTCACTAATTATACATAGGGCCAACATATGAGGCTTCATTAAGTATTAAAGTCCTGAACACAGATGGTATTTGTTTACGTTATAGGCATATAACTATCACCATGCTCTTCACTTAAAGAATGAGTCTTTGGGGGTGCCTGGGTGGCTCAGTCATTGGGTGTCTGCCTTCAGCTCGGGTCGTGATCCCAGGGTCCTGGGATCGAGCCCTGCATCGGGGTCCCTGCTCCTCAGAAAGCCTGCTTCTCCCTCTCCCACTCCCTCTGCTTATGTTCCCTCTCTCACTGTATCTCTCTCTGTCAAATAAATAAATGAAATCTTAAAAAAAACAACAACAAAATAAGAATGAGTCTTCCTCAGAATGCAGGGACCTTGCTCCGATAAGATCTTTTGTTCCTAAGTAGCCAGCACTGAGAGACTAAAAGCACCCATAACAGGAAAGGGAAATGGAGAGGAATGTATATTTCTGAGCTGTCTTGTTTTTATAAAGCTTATGAAAATGTTAGAGAATCAGCAAGTATCTTAAGACAGGGGAAGGAAAAGAATGGAAGAAAGTATTGGGGGAGAATTAACAGGTGTCAGAAGAGAGGAATAAAAGAACAGAAGACGAGGAAAAATCCTGAAGGATCAGCAAATTTTAGATTTGGTGGAAGGAGGAAAAGGGGGAATAAAATCTAGAGGATTTGACAGATATTTTTTAAAAGGGGGGCTCCTGGGTGGCTCAGTCGGTTAAGCGACTGCCTTCAGCTCCTGTCATGATCCTGGAGTCCTGGGATTGAGTCCTGCATCAGCCTCCTTGCTCGGCAGGGAATCTGCTTCTCCCTCTGACCCTCCCCCTTCTCATGTTCTCTCTCTCTCTCATCCTCTCTCAAATAAATAAAATATTTTTAAAAAAGGGAAGAAAGGGAGGAAAATCTTGAAACCTGGAATGACTGGAATTTGAGATTGACATTAAATGTGCATGTAGCCCTGGAACTTGGACCAAGACTCCAGTCATGTACATGGGACTGACTTAGGATATGTACATTGGATCTGGACTATAGATATGGACCATAAATCTGTACGAAATATGGACACTGGAAGTGGACATTGGACCTTATACCTGCACTCTCTGTAATTTCAAACTTAGACTTTAGACCAAGTGCTGGATCTCACATATTGGACCTTAATGTAAACCTACCACCTATACTTGGACATTGGAATGGGATATCAGACCTAAAACTTGGATCTGAATTTGTCTAGAACATTGAATCTGACCTTAATCATGCCCCATGGTCATGGACTTGGGTGTTCTCTCCTGACATTGACCTAGACATCTCATCTTAGACTTGGGAGTTAGTCTGGACCTGGACATAGAACTAGGACCTGGGCTTCAGTTCAAAACACAGATGTGAAGTTGGATTTTAGAACTTTACCATGATCTTAGAAATTTACCTTGACTTGGACATTGAATCTGTAAATCAGAAATGAATTTGGTCTATATCTTAGACTTGGTACTAGAGGTGGATCTTGAATCTGGACAAGATCCAGAGTGGAAATACACCTAGGAATGAAACCTTGGACATGGTCTTTATCCTTACATAGATAAGGACTTTGGAACAACCTTTGTACTTGGACCTAGACTTCACCTTGGTCATAGATGCTGACTGTTGACCTCTGATCTGGAAGTGAATTTTGGACAGAGAACCTGGATCTGCATATTATAGTTTCTTGAATAAAACCTTCAGTTGGAATTTTTATTTTTTTTGAACAGGCAATAAGTCACTTTGGATAAGAGTGTCTGAGATTGACCTTCTTTCTTCTTATACTGCTTTTTTTCCATAAATGATTCTTTGATTCATCTTAATTTTCTCTAATCATATGAAAAAAGTATGTTAGAAATGAATGTTTTTCTGAGCTCTTTTGGTTAGTCTGTTGTCACTACTAAAGATCTATTTCTTAGTTCCAATTGGAAAATATTTATGAAAATAAGTGCCTTTTGGAATCATATCAACTTGCTAACTGTCTACTAAGATCAGATCACCCTACTCCTGTTTTATCCTCTCAAAATCCTTATACTTCTTCTTCAGGCTCTTACCATATTATAATTCAATAATTATATTATTGTTTGATTCATTTCTTTCTAATTTTGTATATACCAGCTGTCAGCAAACTATACTCAGTGGTCCAAATCTGGTTCACTACCTGTTTTTATATGGCCTATAAGCTAATTTTTTAAAAATATTTTTAAATGTTTAGAAAATAACCAAAAGAAAAATATTTTGATATTGTAATAATGTTGTATAGTGGACAGATGGTAACTTATCAGGGTGAGCTATGAGTAATGTATAGAACTGTTGAATCAATATGCTGCACACCTGAAACCAATAATATTTTATATTAACTATATTTCAGTAAGAAAGAATATTTTGTGACATATAAAAATGATATGAAACTCAGATTTCAGTGTTCATAATTAATGTTCAACTAGAATATAAGTGTGTCTATCATTTGCATCTTGTTTTGGGCTGCTTTCATACTACAATGGCAGAATTGAGAGCAGTATGGCCCACAGACCCCAAATTATTTACTATCTGGCTCTTTACAAAAGTTTAGGGACCCTTGTCCTATACAGCAAAGATGAAGACCATGTTTGTCATTATTAAGACTGTATTCAGATTTTAGAGATTTTATATATCTATTTATATTTATCTAAAATATTTTATTGGGGTGGGTGGGTGGCTCAGTGGGTTAAAGCCTCTGCCTTTGGCTCAGGTCGTGATCCCAAGGTCCTGGTATCGAGCCCCACATTGGGCTTTCTGCTCAGCGGGGAGCCTGCTTCCTCCTCTCTCTCTGCCTGCTTCTCTGCCTACTTGTGATCTCCGTCTGTCAAATAAATAAATAAATAAAAATCTTTAAAAAAAATATTTTATTTATTTATTAGAGAGAGAGAGCGAGCACATGAGTGGGGAGTGGAGGGGCACAGGAGGAGAGACAAGTGGACTCCCTGCTGAGCCCTGGGATCATGACCTGAGGGGAAGGCAGATGCTCAACTCAACCTACTAAGGCACCCAGGCACCCCTATTTATTTTTTTATTTTAAATATTTTATTTATTTAGTTTGAGAGAAAGAGGGAGCAATTAATGGAGGGAGGTGGGGAGGGGTAGAGGGAGAGGGAGAAGCAGGCTAGCAGGCTCCCCACTGAGCAGAGACCCCTGGGATCTTGACCTGAGCTGAAGCCAGATGCTTAACTGACTAAGCCACCCAGACACCCCCAGAATTTAGAGATTTTAAAATATGACAAATTTGGGGCACCTGGGTGGCTCAGTGGGTTAAAGCCTCTGCCTTCGGCTCAGGTCATGATCCCAAGGTGCTGGGATCGAGCCCCGCATCAGGCTCTCTGCTCAGCGGGAAGCCTGCTTCCTCCTCTCTCTCTGCCTGCCTCTCTGCCTACTTGTGATCACTGTCTGTCAAGTAAATAAATAAAATCTTAAAAAAAAATGACAAATTACACATTTTAAAATCAACTTAATGTGGTAAATCTCCACCAATAAAGGAAAGGATTCATACTTTTGAAATAGTTGGATAAGTAAATACTACACTGCAGTTAAAAATCAAAGAATTAGAACTATTTATCTCAAAGTAAATTTTAAAACTTAAGGCCAAATAAACAAAAAAAAATTCTAGAAGGTTATATAAAATATGACACATGAATGTAAATCTAGAAAGATGACATAATACTATATAGAGTTGATATATCTATACATAATAAATGCTCAAAAATGTAAATTGAAGGGATTAGAAAATTCCTAAAGGAGAACTAAGAAGAAGTGAGAATTACAGAAGTAAGAAGTAACTGCTATGCTATTTCTCATTGCTTCTTCTGTCTGCTTTTTTATTTCTTAAAAAAATAAAGATGTGGAAGACTGCAAGTTATCATCGCTGTTCATTCCAGATGGTGAGTACACAGATGTTTACTAAGTGTTTTCTCTTTTGTAAAAATAATTCATAGTATGAAGAAAAGCAACACAGGTATGAAACCATTGCTGGTTTTTATTTTTATTTGCTGCCAAAAGAAATATGTACTCTGGAAATGCATTTCAGATCTGTAGAGTTGCCATCAACAAACTGATTATAACGGATGATAATCAGAAACATAATCTTAATTTTTCCCGAAAGGAAGATTATTTTTGTATTATGACTAGTATCCTAAAAGAAAATAAATAACAAACAATAGCCTTTATAAAATACACAATAAATATATTAGAAGAACTAACATGATATGCAACAGGGAACTATTCTAAGACCAATGTGAGGCACTGAAACGAAATAAAAATTGACAGTTTCCTAATAAAAAGTTTATTGTCTGCAATAACTGCACAGGTGATAAAATGTTACTGTTCATTATTTACATATGATTAACTAAGTACCAGCAGCTATCAGCTCTCCAGGGCTCTAACAACTTCCTTCATTGGCCTCAGGGACATTGAGGTTTGGCCAGCCTGCTCTGTTTCACAAAGTGTGTGGGGCATCATTTTACTCCTTTCTCATTTGTTCTGACAGACTTAGGATAAGGTGAAAGGACCAAAGTAGCATCCCAGGTATTTGGTTAATATATCCCAATGAGCTCCGATAAAATATGTTTCAAGGCTATTTTTGATATGAGCTCTGCTGAGGAACTCTTCCAGGAACTCTTCACATTCATCATCCTTGGAAGAAATATCCCAGATTCCTGCAAATTGATCATTTCCCCCTTGTATTAATTCCAAGAATAACCATACTAAGGCATATCTGCAAATACTGTTGGACTTGGAAGTTGACAGGTATAAAAAGTAGAAGTTGGATATCATATCTTTGGCAAAGAAAACTTTTTTTTTTAAGATTTTATTTTTATTTATTTGATAGAGACAGCGAGAAAGGGAACACAAGCAGGGTGAGTGGGAGAGGGAGAAGCAAGCTTCCCGCTGAGCAGGGAGCCTGATGTGGGGCTCGATCCCAGGATCCTGGGATCATGACCCGAGACGAAGGCAGATGCCTAACGACTGAGCCACCCAGGCTCTCTGGCAAAGAAAACTTCTTAAAGCTCAATCTTGGTTATTCCAAGAGTAAGGATTCCTCTCTCACCACCAAGAAGTGGTTTGTAAATAACCTAAAACAAGCTTTTTAAAGATAGCATTTAAGCAAATTTCTCAGTGTCTGATTAAGGGGGACTGTTAGGAAGAACAATTACAAATAAAACAAAAACAACTAAATTTTACTGAGTTTAGTGAACTGTCATATGAAACAAAAGTCTTACATTGAAGTTAAGGATATTATAACCTTAAGGTTTATTATAAGTATAACATTATTTCAATTAAAATTGAAACAAAACTGAGTTTTAGTGACTTCTCATAGGAGGATCTGAGTTTAACTGCATTTTACCTAACATCTGGGAAGATTCAGGAAGACAGGAAACCAAGTACAGCTTCAAAAAGAGAAGAGAAATTTTGGAGAGTGCCTATAATTCCACCTCTTACAGATAAATGAAGTACTCAAAGAGGTTTTCCATCTTCAAAACTATTGAAGTTCTGCTTTGAAAGGTAGAGTCTGATGATTACTCTTTTTGTCTATGAAGATATTAATTTTTTCTGCTTGGACACAGAAAATCAATTACTGCATTGTTTTTTCTTGTTCTTATTTGTTAACTGTTTACATATCCAAGTGTTAAATAATTATTTACAATACTTTAATGTTTTATTTGAGTTTATAAAATTTATTTTTAATATATATTTTATATATGATCAACATGAATATTGTTCTATATTATGCTAGTTCTAGTTTATGGTAAAGGTGAGAAAAATACCTATATGTTATTATTGATAGTGAACATATAAGTTAAACTATAACTTTCTATCTGGAAAATTTTAAACCTATAAAAAATGGAAAGAACAGTATAAGCTCTTACATCTTACACTTAGATTCAGTAATTGTTACCAGATTGTAATTTATTTGCTTTATTTCCTGTTCCTTGACATCTCCTCCCTCCACACACAGACATTTTCTTGAATAATTTGAAAATAAGTTGTATATATATGACATTTCATCTCTAAATACTTCACTACAAATATCAGAAGTATAAGGAAATTCACTAACTATAATACTATTATCACAAGAAAAAAATTTAAAATTCTGGGATTATCAAATATCAGCCCATATTCATATTTCACAGTTGTCCCTGAAGTCTTACTTTATTAATTAAGACCCAATTAAAACTTACTCATTTGATTAGGTTGCTTTATCTCTTTAGGTTACATTAATCTAAAATGGATTCTTTGCTCCATTACACTGAGTTTTTCAAGAATCTGAGAACATACTCCTTTCTAGACTTGTAACTGCAATTATTCACTTCTTCTCAAGTAATTCTTTTAATGTAGTAAGATTATTTCTCAATCATCTTAATTATCATATTTGCGTGATATATTACTTTTTATACTTTTAAACTTTAATTTCCACTGAGCTCTCACTATAGTTATGGCTTTAGATTTACATATTTTTGTATATATTTTGTGGCCTAATGCTTTCTTTTTCCTTTTTAACAAAAGAATCTGTTAGCTACATTTCTTATTAGATTATTTGTGAGTTCTACTGACTTCAGATTCTGAGGACATGAATTAACTATGAGCTTAACTGCTTGAGCTCATCACCAATCCCTACCATAGGCACTTACACACAAGCTGGCTTAAAAACCCATTGTGAGAGTCAGGGTCTGTAGAAAATCCCAGGATAACTTTGTCCGGGACTGGCCAGAGCAAATCTGAAACACACAGTATGAGCCACAGGTTTCTTGCTATCGCCAAAATTGCCAACTCAGAAATAAACCTGACCAAGGAACTTCTCTCAGTATCTCTACATGACACTTGACCCACTCCCAGTAAGAATGTAACAGAAATAAATGTCTTTTTATCTACAACCAAATGATAGTCTTGCAAGGGAGGTTGTTAGCAGCCCAGGGTTGTGAGCATCTTGACGTCGCACTTCTAACTCAGATGCAATATGGGACGATGTCTACAATTTCATCCAGTTCCTGCTCTGACCCTTCTTTAATCCTCATTTTTTTCCTTTGGTTCTGCATCATTTGACTCTAATCCTTCTTATGCTCTAATCTTTATTGCCTCTTATTCTATTCCATTGTAATTATCCACCCGGGAAGTTCCATCTCTCAGGAAACCAGCAAGGCAAGTTTAAGCATCTGATTTTCCATAGTATCTTGGCTCAACTATTGAATCCCCAGATGATTCTGAGTTTTCTTTGAAATTAGCCACCATGTTTAAGAGGCAACCCTGAAATATCATCCCCACTCTTGCCTTTAGTTCCTTCTATGCTCTTACCTATGAGACCTGTGATACTTGTGATTGCCATACTTGCCTCTACCTATCATCCAAAATTATTTAATTTAATTACACAAGACAGAAAGAAATACATATGTTTGCCTACAGAAGGGAGTTCTTGAGATATCAACCATAGAATCACTCCATTAGGTGTTCCCCCTTTTTAATACTACAATTTGTGCCAACAGCCCTTAACACAGAAGAGGCAGGGAAAGAACAAACTTCACCTGTTCCTCGGGAAAGTGCTGACCTGCTAACAGGAAAGAAGAAAAATCTGTGGCAGTTCCCAGCCTTTGCTGGGAAGAGACTCCTCCCTGCGGTGGCAATCTGCTTGAACCAATGCCAACTACCTCCCATGACTCCTGTCCCCTCAACAACCCTGTTACTCATTTCAGGGCCCCTCCTTGAAATCTTCTTATAAAAACCCAATCTTCTCTGACCTGACAAACCATTGCAAATCCCGGCAAGACAGGTGAGTAGAAGCTGAGAGAAGATGAGACCTCATGGCAGGGGTTCTACTGTACATATTTGGGGGAAGGTACAGGAGGACTGCTGTCACACAGAGGAGCTCTATCTCAGCACAGGCAGGCTTGGCAGTTCTCATGGGGTAGGAGGGAATCAGACTTTCCAGTTCTTTCCAGAGCTATACAAGGGGACAGATGTCACTGGAATCAATTTGTTCCTAGGGAATTAAACAATAGAAAGACAAGGAAGAGGAGGGGCATCTGTGCATGCCCTCTCTCCAATCGCGCTTTCCTTAGTGATCTCTGATTGCTTCCTCAGATCCCAGTACAAGATGCTGCCTCCCACAGCCCTCCACAGCATGTCCTGGATGCTGCTTTCTTGCCTCATGTTCCTGGCTCAGGTCCAAGGTGAGCTCTCACTGTTTCTAGGATGGGGGCCTTGTGAATGCTGAGGGCCAGAAGAAGAGGAAGGCTCCCATGGTAGTGGTGACATACATCCCCACACAAAGAAACTGCCTAGAATTTGTCTGTCATCACTCCTTCCTTCGGGGTAACCAGGGGTGGCAGGCATCCCAGTGGTCCTCTAGCACTGCAAAGAGGTCATTTCCATTTTGCCCCAGCACTCTCAGTTATGTTGATAGGTGAAAGCGGAAAAGTGTGAAGCATCAGTAATGAGATACAGGGAAGGAGAATGAGGACCCAGTGCAAGAATGATCAGCCTAGAGTGGGGGAGGGTTGGACTTAGAAGGAGAAAGATGAAAAGAAAAGACGATTCCTCATTTAGTAGGGTCAGTTCAAGATCCAGAAATCCTGAAAGTGTTGGCAATGGAGAGAGGCAGTCAGGACTTTGGCATCACTTCCCCAAGCACTGGCCTCATACGTATTCCCCTGGGTCATCTCCCTACCCTGGTTCCCATTGTCCTATTTATTTCTTCCTTCTCTTCGGTTGCCTTCCACCCTAGGTGAAGACTCCCAGAATGATGTGCCTGCTGCACGGATCAGCTGTCCCAAAGGCTCCAAGGCTTATGCCTCCCACTGCTATGTCTTATTTATGACACCAAAATCCTGGGTAGATGCTCATGTGAGTACTTGGATTTTCAGTTAGGGGTTTTAAGAGAAAGTACATTAGGGACCTGAGGAGGGGGTGGGTTCCAGTCTCCAGAATTTCTCGGGCACAAGATTGAGCATGCACATCTTTTGCATATATACCCTTGTCCCCATCTCTGCTCTGCCTTCTACCCAGTGAGTCTCAGGCTCCCTCTGAGTCTCTCCCTTCCCCACACAGCTGGCCTGCCAGAAGAGGCCCTCGGGACACCTTGTGTCTGTGCTCAGTGGGGCTGAGGCATCCTTTGTGGCCTCCCTGATCAAGAACAGTGCGAACACTTACTCAAATGTCTGGATTGGGCTCCATGACCCCACAGAGGTATGAACTCATCTTCTCTTCGTAACTCTCAGGCTGCTATTACCCCCCAGGCCCACTCCCTGTCTCGTGTGCCTGTCCCTAAAGAGCCCTGGAGCTCAGAGATCATGAGGGAAAAAGGGAAGGCTTTGCATCAACTCAACAGCTGAGTTCTGTGCAAATCCCTTGTCTCCAGCTGAAGTTAATCTGCCTCCTGTCACACTTGTACACAATTTGCACATGAGGCCTTATACTTCAGTTTTCTGAACTCCACAGAGGCTGCACGTATTGTGTTGAGGGAATCCTACATGAAGATAGGATCCATTTTTGTTCTATAGGACAGACATTGTCTTTGGGGTTCAGGGGGTAACGACAAATGCACCACTAATTGCTGTTCAGTCAGGAACGTGTTACTCTGGGTGGTTCTGTAGGTCTTTGTCATTACTGGTTTGGGAATCTGCCAATAAGAGCAGAGTGTTAGGAAGAGTTTCCCAGAGGAGAGCTCTGGCTCCAGGGCAGCACCTAGATGAGAAAGCAAATTTGGTGATACTGGGGAGGGGTTCATGCCAGGAGAACTCTGTTGGCCATTCAATCTCACCACACTTTATCTTCCACAGGGCTATGAGCCCAATGCAGGTGGATGGGAGTGGAGTAGCGGTGATGTGCTGAACTACTTTGCCTGGGAGAAAGACCCGTCCACTATTGCAAACCCTGGATATTGTGGGAGTGTGTCAAGAGGCACAGGTATGTATCGGAGGAGCTACTTCCTGCCCAGAATTTTCCATCCTCTTTTTCCTCATTTCCTGACAGGACCTTCAGAGAATCCTCCTGAGCAAGAAATGTAGTGTTGGTTTGTCTTCCCTCATTCCCTTTCATCTCTCCTTTCTTTGAGTCTCCTTCCTCTGGTGGACACTGGGGAGGATGAGAGAGAGGCTTTGGATCCCAGGCCAGAATCTGGGATGTCTCTTCCTTGGGTTCAAGAGCTCCACCAGCTACATCTACCTGAGATCCTTTGTCTCTCTAGGATTTCTGAGATGGAAAGATTACAGCTGCGCTACAAGGCTACCCTATGTCTGCAAGTTCAAGGGCTAGGTCTGAAGAGATGTTGGAAGCCAGAGTTTTGCATGCAGCTCATCATGGACTTGGCACCAAATGAAAAGACTACCCCCGAAGGAAATACTCTTCTATACCTCTAAACTTGACCACATCATGATGACCTTCCCTTCCTGTCAGCCCCATTTCAAACCCCTCTGTGTTTTCCATAATTTAACTTCCAAATGGCAAAATTAAAAAATAAAGAAATTTAGTCTGTAATTGCCTCTCTTGTGTGCTT
The DNA here is from genome assembly GCF_963455335.1 of Martes martes. Lineage (NCBI taxonomy): Eukaryota > Metazoa > Chordata > Mammalia > Carnivora > Mustelidae > Martes > Martes martes. The sequence goes on along the minus strand of NC_137896.1, from coordinate 93,884,292 downwards.
CTGACTCATAGACAAACTCTGAGGAGGAGGAAGTCGTTGGGGGGGAGATTCTGTGGGTCTTCTTTTTGCAGATTTCCCCTCTGGTTTCTGGAAAAGTAACTTAATTTGCATTGCTACCAGCACGTTAATGATGGGATGTTTCAATACTGTTCATGTAGGATTTGGGTTGCACACATTGTTCTCCCACACATTTTGCTGTGCACAAACTCCTCCAAGTCTCTGATGGTATGATACAACCAGTCTAGAGGTTCAGATGATGTTTAGAACAGTACTTCTTTATCAGAGTGAAGGAAAATGAATAGGTTTCATTGATTTTTGAAAAACAGACTACACATAAATCTAAAAATTAAATGGATAATACAAATAACCAAAATGTAGACCTAATTTTTTATCAGTTTTGACAGACATATGAGTGATCTATCAAATTATTGTACCATTTTTGGGCAGAGGAGTCAAGATGGCAGAGGAGTAGCAGTCTGAGATGATATCAGGTAGCAGGAGATCAGCTGGATAATTATCAAACCATTCCGAACACCTACAAATCCAACAGGAGATCGAAGAGAAGAGCAGCGATTCTAGAAACAGAAAATCAACCACTTTCTGAAAGTGTTTTTTCTTCTAAAAAAAAATTGGGATACAACTTCTAATAGATCAAAAATATACCCAAAATTTAGCACAGGGTTTGTTCTAGTCTCCAGCCTGAGTAAATTCTCTCCACTTTATTTTTCTTTCTTTTCCAAACCAACTTATCTTATCAACTCTGTTTTTAGAATTTTTAAAAAATTTTTGTCTTTACAATCATATTCCATCCCTTCATTGTGTTTACCCTTATTTTGTGTACACATATACGTTTTTATCTTTTTTTAAAATTTTGGGAGGTAGTTTCTTTTAAGAGACCAAAATACTCCCAAAATTAAGTGGGTGGCTCTGTTCTATTCACCAGTCTAATATTTATATTTTCTTTTTAAAAAAATTCTTTTTTGAACTTCTTTTTACCCTCTTCCTTCTCCCTACGATTTGTGGTCTCTTCTGATTCGGTTAATGCACATTTTCCTAGGGTCTTTGCCACCCTTTTAGTATTCTACTCTCTCATTCATATATTCTTATCTGGATAAAATGACAAGACAAAAAACTCACCACAAAAAAAAAAAAAAAAAAAAAAAAAGAGCAAGAGTCAGTACCGATGGCTGGGGACTTAATCAATACAGACATTGGAATATGCCAGAACTAGAGTTCAGAACGATGATTCTAAAGGGGCTAGCTGGGCTCAAAAAAGGCATAGAAGATATTAGAAAAACCCTTTCTGGAGAAATAAAATCCCTTTCTGGAGAAATAAAAGAACTAAAATCTAACCAAGCTGAAATTTAAAAAGCTATTAATGAGGTGCAATAAAAAATGGAGGCTCTTACTGCTAAGATAAATGAGGCAGAAGAGAGAATTAGTGATATAGAAGGCCAAATGACAGAGAATAAGCAAGATGAGTGAAAGAGAGACAAACAACTACTGGACCACGAGGGGAGAATTTGAGATAAGTGACACCATAAAATGAAATAATATTAGAATAATTGGGATTCAAGAAGAAGAAAGAGAGAGGGGGCAGAACGTATATTGGAGAGAATTATAGAAGAGAACTTCCCTAATATGGCAAAGGGAACAAGCATCAAAATCCAGGAGGCACAGGGAAACCCCCTAAAAATCAATAAACATGGGTCTGCACCCCATCGTCTAATAGTAAAACTTACAAGTCTTAGTGACAAAGAGAAAATCCTGAAAGCAGCTTGGGACAAGAAGTCTGTAACTTACAATGGTAGAAATATTAGATTGGCAGCAGACCACAGAGGCCTGGAAGGCCAGAAAGAACTGGCATGATAGACTCAGAGCACTAAATGAGAAAAATATGTAGCCAAGAATACTATATCCAGCTAGGCTATCACTGAAAATAAAAGGAGAGATAAAAAGGTTCCAGGGCAAACAAAATCTAAAAGAATTTGTAAACACCAAACCAGCTCTACAGGAAATATTGAAAGGGGTCCTCAAAGCAAAGAGAGCCTAAAAGTAGTAGATCAGAAAGAAACAGAGACAATATACAGTAACAGTCACCTTACAGGCAATACAATGGCACTAAATTCATATCTTTCAATAGTTACCCTGAATGTAAATGGGCTAAATGCCCCCAATCAAAAGACAAAGGGTATCAGAATGGATAAAAAAACCAAAACCCATCAATATGCTGTCTACAAGAAACTCATTTTAGACCCAAAGACACCTCCAGATTTAAAGTGAGGGGGTAGAAAACAATTTACTATGCTAATGGACACCAAAAGAAAGGTGGGGTGGCAATCCTTATATCAGATAAATTAGATTTTTTAAAAAATTTTTTATTTATTTGAAAGACAGAGATCACAAGTAGGCAGAGGGGCAGGCAGAGATAGAGAGAGAGAGGAGAAAGCAGGCTCCCCACTGAGCAGAGAGCCCAATGCAGGGCTTGATCCCAGGACCCTGGGATCATGACCTGAGCCGAAGGCAGAGGCTTTAACCCACTGAGCCACCCAGGCGCCCCTCAGATAAATTAGATTTTAAGCCAAAGACTATAATAAGAGATGAGGAAGGACACTATATCATACTCAAAGGGTCTGTCCAAGAAGAATATCTAACAATTTAAATATCTATGCCCCTAACATGGGAGCAGCCAACTACATAAACCAATTAATAACAAAATCAAAGAAACACATCGACAATAATACAGTAATAGTAAGGGACTTTAAAACTCCCCTCACTGAAATGGACAGATCATCCAAGCAAAAGATCAACAAGGAAATAAAAGCCTTAATTGACACACTGGACCAGATGGACATCACAGATATATTCAGGACATTCCAACCCAAAGCAACAGAATACAAATTCTTGTCTAGTGCACATGGAACATTCTCCAGAATAGATCACATCCTGGGTCACAAATCAGGTCTCAACCGGTACTAAAAGATGGGGATCATTCCCTGCATATTTTCGGACCATAATGCTCTGAAGCTAGAACTCAATCATAAGAGGAAATTTGGAAAGAACCCAAATACATGGATGCTAAAGAGCATCCTTCCAAAGAATGAATGGGTCAACCAAGAATTAAAGAAGAATTGAAAAAATTCATGGAAACAAATGATAATGAAAACACAATTGTTTAAAACCTGTGGGACACAGCAAAGGCAGTCCTGAGAAGAAAATATATAGCAATACAAGTTTTTCTCAAGAAACAAGAAAGATTTCAAATACACAACCTAACCCTACACCTAAAGTTGCTGGAGAAAGAACAACAAAGAAAGCCTAAACCCAGCAGGAGAAGAGAAATAATTAAGATCAGAGCAGAAATCAATGAAATAGAAACCAAAACCAAAACAAAACAAAACAAAAAAACCACAATAGAACAAATCAATGAAATTAGGAGCTGGTTCTTTGAAAGAATTAATAAGATTGATAAACCCCTGGCCAGACTTGTCAAAAAGAAAAGAGAAGGGACCCAAATTAATAAAATCATGAATGATACAATACATTACATTACATTACAATACATTAACAAAAGAAAGAACAAGTAGGATATTCTCAATGGGTGCTGAAAAAGCATTTGACAAAGTACAGCATCCTTTCATGACCAAAACTCTTCAATGTGTAGGGATAGAGAATTCATACCTCAATATCATCAACACCATCTATGAAAAACCCACAGTAAGTATCATTCTCCATGGAGAAAAACTGGGAGCTTTTCCACTAAGGTCAGGAACACGACAAGGATGTCCATTGTCACCACTGCTATTCAACATAGTACTAGAAGTCCCAGCCTCAGCAATCACACAACAAAAAAAATTAAAGGCATCTGAATTGGCAAGGAAGAAGTCAAACTCCCACTCTTTGCAGATGATATGATATTTTATGTGGAAAACCCAAAAGACTCCACTCCGAATCCGCTAGAATTCGTACAGGAATTCAGTAACGTGTCAGGATATAAAATCAATACACAGAAATCAGTTGCATTTCTATACACCAATAGCAAGACAGAAGGAAGAGAAATTAAGGAGTTGATCCCATTTACAATTGCACCCAAAACCATAAGATACCTAGGAATAAACCTAACCAAAGAGGCAAAGAATCCATACTCAGAAAATTATAATGCACTCATGAAAGAAATTGAGGAAGAGACAATGGGAAAATGTTCCATGCTTATGGATTGGAAGAACAAATATTGTGAAAATGTCTATGCTACCTAAAGCAATCTACATGTTTAACACAATACCTTTCAAAATCCCATCAAATTTTTTCAAAGAAATGGAGCAAATAATCTTAAAATTTATATGGAACCAGAAAAGACCTTGAATAACCCGACGAATGTTGAAAAAGAAAGCCAATGTTGTTGGCATCACAATTTCAGACTTCAAGCTCTATTACAAAGCTGTCATCATCAAGACAGTATGGTACTGGCACAAAAACAGACATATAGATCAAAGGAACAAAACAGAAAGCCCAGAAATAGACCCTCAACTCTATGGTCAACTAATCTTTGACAAAGCAGGAAAGAACGTCCAATGGAAAAAAGACAGTCGCTTCAACAAATGATGTTGGGAAAATCGGACAGCCACATGCAGAAAAATGAAACTGGACCATTTTCTTACACTACACATGAAAACAGATTCAAAATGGATGAAGGACCTCAATGTGAGAAAGAAATCCATCAAAATCCTTGAGAACACAGGCAGCAACCTCTTCGACCTCAGCCACAGCAACTTCTTCCCAGAAACATCGCCAAAGGCAAGGGAAGCAAGGGCAAAAATGAACCACTGGTACTTGATCAAAATCAAAAGCTTCTGCACAGCAAAGGAAACAGTCAACAAAACCAAAAGACAACTGACAGAATGGGAGAAGATATTTGAAAAAAACATATCAGATAAAGGGCTAATATCCAAAATCTATAAGGAACTTATCAAACTGAACACCCAAAGAACAAATAATCCAATCAAGAAATGGGCAGAGGATATGAACAGACATTTCTGCAAAGAAGACATTGAGATGGCCAACAGACACATGAAAAAGTGGTCAACATCACTCGGCATCAGGGAAATATAAATCAAAGCCACAGTGAGATATCACCTCACACCTCTCAGAATGGCTAAATTAACAAGTCAGGAAATGACAGATGCTGGTGAGGATGTGGAGAAAGGGGAACCCTCCTACACTGTTGGTGGGAATGCAAGCTGGTGCAGCCACTCTGGAAAACAGCATGGACATTCCTCAAAACGTTGAAAATAGAGCTGCTCCATGACCCAGCAATCGCACTACTGGGTATTTATCCTAAAGATACAAATGTAGTGATCTGAAGGGGCATGTGCACCCAAATGTTTATAGCAGCAATGTCCAGAATAGCCAAACTATGGAAAGAACCTAGATGTCCATCAACAGATGAATGGATAAAGAAAAAGTGGTATAGATATACAATGGAACACTATGCAGCCATCAAAAAATGAACTCTTGCCATTTGTGATGACATGGGTGGATCTACAGGGTGTTATGCTGAGTGAAATAAGTCAAGCAGAGAAATGCAATTATCATATGATCTCCCTGATAAGAGGAAGTCGAGAGGCAAAGTGGGGGGTTTGGCAGGTAGGGAAGGAAAAAATGAAACAAGATGGGATCAGGAGGGAGACAAAGCATAAGAGACTCTTAATCTCACAAAACAAACTGAGGGTTGCCGGGGGTAGGGGTTTAGGGAGAGGGTGGTTGGGTTATGGACACTGGGGAAGGTATGTGCTATGGTGAGTGCTGTGAAGTGTGCAAACCTGGTGATTCACAGACCTGTACCCCTGGGGCTAATAATACATTATATGTTAGTAAAAAATAAGAAAAAAAATTATACAATTTTCCATTACCTTTCAAATTCTGTTACTTTCCTTGCCAAGGTCAGCTGGCACTGGTCCACTGAACTATGCATTGCCCTGTCCCTGGGGGGCAGTTGTGAGAACAGTTTCTACTGGGTCCTCTTTCTTTTGCCCTTAAAACATTCTGACATAAGTCAGGACTGGAATTGGGTTGACTTTAACATCTGATAGGACTTCTGTTAATATTTTTTGAGTGAAAATAAATGATGCTCTTTTGAAGAAATTTCCTTTAACTGACTGAGGGCGAGACCCAGACTCTTCATGTATCTGTGGATAATCAAGACCATTAATCTGTCTTCCATCTTATCACCACTCCTTCCTAGCCATAGCTTGCTTTTATGAAAAAAAGGAAGTGTATTTGGCTAGTTCCCTAATCCGGAAAGGAAGTTGTCATATGAGACCACTAACAAAATTTTCCACATGAACAAACAATACTACCATTGCTAGGCAGGGTTATCACTTTTTGAATAAATAGATGAGATGAATGGACATTGTTACTTTCTAAAAATTAATATTCGTTAAATTATTTTTGCTCTTTCAAAGATAGACTGCCTTGACTAAACGCCCAGTTAGCATTTTTGGTGGGAACACCTTCCTATCAGTTTAAATGAATTTATGATGTGCAACCCCACGAGTCTTGATTTTCTGCCAGGGTTAAAGTCATAAAAATAGGTTAGAAAAGTTCATAATGACAGTGCTTGTGTCAATTCCTATTTTAGTTTGAGCCCCTCCTTTGGAAAAGAGCTGTAAAGGCCAGAATCTGTTCTTCCAGTTGGAGAATCCCATGGTATAAGATAGAACATTTGTAGTTGTAGGTAAGAAAGATGCCAGCATAATTTGGCTCAAAAAATAAAGGTACATATTGGATCACCTAACTGAAATATCTAAAAGTAAGGTAGGCTTTGAGTCCAGTTCATTCAGGGCCAACTGTCATTTCTCTGAGGCATTCTCTCCTTGTCATAAAATATCACTCTTCCAATCATTATCATAGCTTTGGTTGTACTTTTCAGTTCTCTTGCCAACTTACATTGTGAATGCTTCTTTGTACCTTCCCTTTGACCAAAAAATTAATGTAAATAGCCATGGTTATATTAGTCTCCCTTTGACACACTGGTACTTAAAACTTAGATGACATGATTTTTCAAATCTAGGCTGGTGGTACTATATATTTTAAAGAATTGAATGAAGTCATCTGGTGAAGATATAATCAAAATGCTGCCCTCTCCTCAGAGCAATGTAATAATGGATAAATGAGATAAATAAGAGGACACCTGGAAATATTTGTGATATTGTGACTTATTGAATATTTTGAAAACTTTTCTCTCAAATCAGGGTTAGACTGAACTGATCTTTATCCACTGTGTTTGGAATGTAACTTGAGATTTAGCCCACTTGAAATTTTATTAAAGGATTTATATTGAGATTTGGAAATACACATATAAAATTTTCTTATATAAGCTTCAGCTGAAAACATTGCACTGGCAGGTACGTCCATTGTATATGTGTTTGGAATTTTGTTAACTAAATACCAAGAGGTAAGCTATTAAGAAAATGTTAACCAGAGATGTTATCTGCAGGACCTGCATGTAATAAGTTAGGTGCTACTGTGAACTTGTCATAGGGATGATAAAAGTTTTCTAGTTGTATAATGCTTTATGTGCATTTGTTCTTCAATTCCATCTTTTTAAAAAACTGCCAAATGTTCAGCATCTCTCATTGCCAACTTCCTATAGAAACTTCCCCAGATTCTTAAGCCCATACAAATCATCTCTTTCTAAAAGTCATTGACTATCAGAAGTGGAAGAAGCCTCTTATTTTATTAGGGAAGAAAAGAATGTTCAAAGAGGAGTTGAGAGATAACTGTCCATGTGTCTCTGACATTTTTTGCACTTCATACAAGAGACACACTGACAGCTCTTAGTTCTGGACTGTCTTGTCAAGGATGTCTGTGTAGTGAAGAATCTTTAAAAACAGAAATGGGGTGCCTGGATGGCTCAGTTGGTTAAGCAGCCAACTCTTGATTTCAGTTCAGGTCAAAATCTTGGGGTCATGACATTAAGCCCTGCAGCAAACCCTGTGTTGGGCTCTGTGCCAGGTATAGAGCCTACTTAGAATTCTCTCTCCCTCTCCCTCTGCCATCCCCTCTCTACAATACTCTCTCCCTCTCCAAACAAACAAACAAATAAATAAATAAACAAAAACTTTAAAAACAGAAAAGGCATACTGCACACCTGTCAGAATGGCTAAATCAAAAACACAAGAAACAACAAGTGTTGATGAGAATGTGGATAAAAGGAACTCTTGTGCACTATTTGTGGGAATTTAAACTGGTACAGACACTGTGGAAGGCAATATGGAGGTTCCTCAAAAAATTAAAAATAGAATTACCATATGATCCTGTAATTCCACTACTAGGTATTTAGCTAAGGAATACAAAAACACTAATTCAGGAAGATACATGCACCACTATGTTTAATGTAGCATTATTTACAATAGCCAAAATATGGATGCAACCCAAGTGTCCATCAATAAATGGATAAAGAAGAGATGGGATATATATACACATATGTATACGTATATGGAGATGGGATATATATATGTGTGTGTATATATATATACACATATATATATGGGATGAGATGGGATATATATGTGTGTGTACGTATATATATACACACACGTGTGTGTATACATATAATGGAATATTACTCAGCTATAAAAACAAATAAAATCTTGCCATTTGCAACAACATAGGATCTAGAGTATAATGCTAAGTGAAACAAGTTAGCCAGAGAGAGGCAAATACCATATGCTTTCACTCATGTGTGGAATTTAAGAAACAAAACAAATGAACATAGAAAAAACAAAAAAAGACCAACCAGAGAAATAGATTCAAATATAAAGAATGAACTGGTGGCTACCAGAGAGGGGATGGATGGGGGGAATAGGTAAAAGAGGTAAAGGGGATTAAAAGTATATTTATCATGATGAGTGCTGGGTGATATATAGAAGTACTGAAGCACTATATTGTATACCTGAAACTAATAAAACACTGTATGTTAACTATACTGGAATTAAAAAAAAAAAAAAGGAAAAATAGGCATGGCATTTTCCTCCAAAGCAAAGGACAGGCTTGCTTACAGTTTTAGGAAATAGACATAGTGTTTCCATCCAGAGTAAAGGAAGGAAGGCATACTTACTCTCCAGTATAACAAAGATGTCTCTCTCTGAAATAAAAACTATGTGTACTTACTGTCCATTATAAAGACTCAGGTTTCCCAAGCTCCTATAACATAATGATAGAAATATTCCTCCCTTATAATATAACCCAGTGCATATGAAGACATCTGTGCCATCCCATTTATGCCCCCCATCCATGGGACTTGGGACTTGTGTTGAGGGGACTACAGTGAGTATGTAGGGCTCATGCTGCACAAGTCATCAAGTCTTTTGCCTTCTGGCAATATCAGTGAAACTGAGAGTCTAACTTAGCTTGCAAGCAGGGCAGTATTTCAAAGACTTCACATAGTAATTGACATGAAATTAAATAACTTTCCTCTTGCAATGCATTGAAAGTAACTAAAGAGTCTTGAGTCTCACTTAATTTCTATTGCTGTTTCCACTGCACTTTGCTTTCAGAAAATGCAGGTTCTTAGTTCTTTTTTTACTTACACCCATCAACCATTCTATCTGGGCCTTCTCCTCTGGCTGTCCTCCCCTCCCAGCCTTCCCTTCATGTCCTACCATGAGTCTTTCTCTTTCTCTCCCATCATAGATCTAAAGGACTACCGATGCTATCCTGTCACAGTGTCTAGTCTCGTACGGTATTAAGGATTGTCCTGTTATTCTTCTCTTAGGGACAGTTGAGCTTTTCAATAACCTTTCTCTAAAGGAAAACTGACTCTTAGCCAAATATTCTTCTGAAGTATCTGCTAATATCAAATATGAGGGACTTCAGGGGGGTCACAGACTGGGGAATTTTATAAGAAAACAAGTAGGAAGAAAGTCAACCAGAGGCACCATTGGAGTTTGGGAGTTAGATTGTCGATGTTTTATTAGCCTATCCTCAGGAATACTTAATGGAAGGAATTCTACAGTTTTCCTGTTTTTTAGAGTTTTTATGTATTTCTAAAGCTATCTTCACAATAATTTTAAAGATGCTACTGATTAAATATTTGGAATCTTTGATTATAACATACCACACAAATAGGCTGTCTTATTTATATCACAAATTCCCCTGAATGGCCACTGATATTCTAACTTGTCTTTCATAAAATCCTGCCAGAATTTCAAATGTTTAGTACTATTGGCACCATAATTCTTGTCATGTTAAAAGGCAGACAATGACTCTGAAGTTCATTATATAACTTGTGGTTGTTCATATTCAAATGATAAAAGTATAAAAGAAACAAACAAAACACACAGATCTCCTTACCACTGCAATTCCACCTTGTCCTGTTAACACCGAGTAGTGAAACAAATCAAATCAAGAAGCTTATACTAAGGGCAAAGAAGAGAGAGAATAAAGACATAGACCAAGCTTCAATGTAGAGTATAGTATTCCTCAGGCAGGGCCTTCCACAGTTGGCCATTCTGTGACAACGCAAGGGTGAGACACATGAAGTGGTTTCAAGATGGAGCACTGGGTGTGGTGCATAAACAATGAATGATGGAACACTGAAAAGAAATAAAATAAAATAAAATAAAATAAAATAAAATAAAATGGAAAAAAAAACAACAAAAGAAAAACCTGAGGGTTGCTGCAGGGGAGGTGGGTGGGGTGTTAGGGTAAATAGTGATGGACATTAAGGAGGGTACTTGTACTGAGCACTGGGAGTTATATGCAAGTGATGAATCACTAAATTCTACCCCTGAAACTAATACTACAGTATATGTTAACTAACATGAATTTAAATAAAATCTTGAAAGAAAAAAATCTATTATTAAAAAAAAAAAAAAAAGAAATGGCTATCCAAGACGGTGAAACAAATACTGGAAGAAAGTCAAGCTAAACATGTTTATTTGAGAATGCCCAGCTTGATAAATCTCCCAGGAAGAGGGTAATTTGGAGCAAGAGGGTAGAATGTTTTATGGGACTTTACCACAGGAAGATGGGTTGAAGTTCAGTTACTATCAGGAATAAAGGAACTGTTCTCGAGGACTAGCAGCCATAAATTGAACAACGTAAATTTTTCTCTAAAGGAGTAGAGAGAAGCACTTACAAGTTGATGTTCTGTATAGTGGGAGCTGGTTGGGAGAATGGCCACAGGTAGGTTCATGTAAAGTCAGAGAGGAAATTTCTCAGGTCTCATGTTCTTCAGCTGCTTTCATATAAGAAACAGGGAAATTATTCCCATTATACAAGTTTGAGTGAAGTCCATCTCAAGAAAGCAAAAATGGCAGAAAGGTCTGGCAGAATTCTAATGACCCCCAATGACCCTTGATCTTATTATAATATAACAATAATACAATATAATATAATATATAACATATATGTCTTATATTGTATATAATATATAATACATATTATATAGTATATAATATATAATAATATATAATCTTATTATAATATCCCCCTTTCAGTGTGAGCAGAGCCTGTAAACATGATATCAACTCGTGAGTTATGTTACATGGCAAAAAAAAAAAAAAAGTCTTGGAGAAGCAATTAAGTTCACTAATTAGTTGACTCTAAATCAATAAAAGAGGAGATTTCTGGGAGGTTATTGAAGTGGGTCCAATCTAATACATGAGCCCTTTAAAGCAGATTTCTCTCATTGGCAGCATGAAGGCAAGACAGGAAATTCAAAGCACCAAAAAGATTCACTGTGCCATTGCTGGCTTAGAAGATGGAGGTGGTCTCCTGCCAAGAAATGGAGTTGAAAGTGGGTCTTCAGCTGGCAGCCAATAAGGAAATGGGGACCTCAGTCCTACAACTGCAAGGAAAGAATTTTGTCAAGAACCTGAATGAGAATGGAGGTTTACTTTTTTACTTTACATAGCAAAAGGGAATTAACACACTGAGTTTCCATGGGATAAAATATGTGGGGGTTAGGCTGGAATCCCTCTTGTGAGTCGTAATCAGCTTCTCTGAGAAAGGACCTTGTGCCTCCTAGCTCATAATGAACAGATCTTAACCTGTTTTCCTAAACCTGTATCAGGCCTTGCTTAAGGAAAAATATTACGAAAGAGAATTCTCTGATCTAGCCCTGTTGCATCCTCTAATTAGGAAAATAAGGAAAACACCAAAAGAACCAATAGAAAGTTCGACCAGATGGCAGGATGTGAGGGCAGGCCAGCAGGGTCCCATCAGGGAGATGCTTAGAAGGTCCTGGGAGTTCCTGTTGTGCAGGTGGCATGGGATTTTGACTGATATTAAAGGGTGCTCAGTAGAGGAAGAGCAGCATGGGCTTCCAGCCTACATGTGAGATGGTAGGAGTAAAGGAGACGTTTGGTAAATACACTGAAATACGTCAGGGTGATGCAGGTAAAGGACAGGTCAGGAAGTGGCAGGAGAGGACCAACAAAACAAGGACCAAACAGGACTTTGCAGGTGGGGAGTCTTCAGGGACAAAAGGAAAAATAGCATGATCTTAAAAAGAAGAGGAAAAAGAAAAAGAAAACAGTCTGGAAGAGAGAAGAGTTGAATTTTAACCCCTTTTTCTTCCACTGTATGATGCTGAACAAGTCAGTTACATGAATTTCAAACTGCTTTCTCCACTGTCCCAAACAGAGTCACTGCTCATCTTTTCTCTCTGCTTCCTTTGTCCCTGTGTCCCATAGATTGTCCTACTGCAGGCTCACAAACTCTCTGCCTGCCTCCTCACGCCATTCCCTGACTCCACCTGTCACTATTCCTGGAAGGTCTCTGCTCCTTCCTGGACTGCTCAGGGCCATGGGAACTGGATATCTGGTTGCTGTTCGGAAGGGCAAAGCCACCTTTGACTTGCACAGTTTGCCAACCTACCTGTGGAAAGGGCAACGGTACCTCATCTGTGACAATTCCCAAGGTGTACCAGGAAGAGGCTATTCCTGACGCTCCACTATCCTTAGGTCACTGCCCTCTGTAAGGCCACTGAGCTTCTACCCTTGCCCTCCCCTCATAATTCAAATTCAAAGTATATAGAAGAAGAATCTGTAAGAAAGGAGCTGCTTCTGGATTTGAGGAATTTACAAATTTTCTGGAGACCCCAAACACAAATTAAATAAATAAGATAGCTGTAGTTTGATAGAGTATGCATTTCTGACTATTCAAGTATCTGAGCTTCAGAGGAGGGAGAGATCATGGATGGTTTTTCTGTAATAGCTAGTTCTTTCTCTAATGCTTTTGTGTCCTTTATTTCCTTGGACACAAGCTGAGACCTGAGAAAAGGAGAGTTCAGCGTTGTGACTTATTCTCTGTCCTTCCAAGTATCCACCCTTATTTCAGTTGATCGGACTCCAAGTGTTTGTGACCATGGGTGGGAATTGCTTATACTTATGCTGGGATGGGGAAGAGCAGTATGTCTTTCACACACACACACACACACACACACACACACACACACACACACGCATAGAAATTTGGGTTAAAGTACTGGGTGCTTTACATCGATGGATGGATAAAGATGATGTGATATACACATGCAATGCATGTAAGCCAGCTTTATGAGATCTTCCAATTTGTGACAACATAGATTGACCTAGAGGGTACTATGCTAAGTGAAATATGTCAGACAAAGAAAGGCAAAACCACAGAATTTCACTTATATGTGGAATCTAAAAAACAAAACAAATGAATAAACAAAGAAAAAGCAAAAACAAACCCATACATACAGAGAACAAACTGATGGTTGCCAGAGGGGAGGGGGATAGGAGGATGGACAAAATGGGTGAATGGGAGTGAGGGCTACAGGCTTCCAATTATGGAATGAGTAAGTCATGGGGATGAAAGGTACAGAATAGGGAATATATTCAGTGATACTGTAATACTATTGTATAGTGACAGGTGGTAGCTACACTTGCAGTGAGCACAGTATAACATACAAACTTGTGGAATCACTAAGTTGTATGCCTGAAGCTAATGTAACACTGTGCGGCAACTATACTTCAATTAAAAAAAAAGTATTAGGTGCATGTTGTTTTACATTTATTCACCTTTTGAGCTCTTCTTGTGGGGTCTCTATGGCTATGGACATGATCAATGATGGGTGGTATTTTACTGAAATCAGTCAAGCCTCAGAGAGCTGGATGTGTTGATTATAAAGATACTAATGAGAGGGAGATTAGCAAGCTTTGCTACTAAAAAAAAAAAAAAAAAAAGGACCTGGAAGTAAAACTTCTTGAGTTCAAATGAATTCAACTCCAATACTTAGTAGCTATTTGAGCTTAAGTTACTTAGAGTCTCTGATCTTCAGTTCCTTCATCTTTTAAATAGGTTCAGTAATAGCACCTATATTACAGATTTTTACAGGAAATAGGATGTTATTTTTAAAGAATTTATGATGGTTTCTGGCACATAGAACATGCAATAAAAGTGTGTGTTAAATATATATTTTTTAAAGTTAGAGTGCCAAGCAGAAAACACCACCCCCCCCAAAAAAAAACCCCTCACAAAGTATGTGTTAAATCAATTAGAGTTTTCGCTTAAGGTAAAAAAGACTAAGTTATAAGTAGGTTTCCTTATACCTGCAGAACACTAGTGGCCCATAGAAAGACCTCAGTCCATCCTGTACTTCCTTAGCATTTTTTGTCCACAGTCTAGTGTTTGGTGGACAGGCTCTTATCTATATGACTGCCAAGAATTAAAACAAGAGGGAGATAATATCTCTATAAAATACCTAGTGCACGGATAGAAAGTAGTATATAGCTACTGGAAGAGGCCAACAGCACCCCGTATCAGTAACAGCCTTGAAACTTCCTAAGCTTATTGAAGGCTAAGACAGTACTCAACTTGGAGACACATTAACACTAGATGTCTAGGATACTGCTTTCCAGTTATCAGATTTCCAGAGGATATATGATAGAGAAGGCCTGCAATGAGCTCCTGTAAACCTGGTGAGGTGAGGTCAGAGGCAGAACTTTGAGGCTTGAGAGGTTAAGGAAATGATATTAAAGGACTGGGAAATACAGCTTCCCTGAAAAAGACATTACTTGAGATACAGTAACAGTCCTCAATTTTTATTACTTTGTATGAGGAATTTGGCTGGCCATATATATAAGCAATAAGGATAACTTACAATAAGTAAACATCTCTTTGGGGCAATAAAGATTTTGATGAGAGATCTGTGTCAGTTGTTACTTGTTTTAACTCTCCCTTTTTCTTATCTTGCAGCTGTTCCCTCTCTGTATCATGCCAGCTACCATGTATTCTATCATGCATTTTTATGTAATAGGTCTTTTATACTCGGAAACTCACTGCTTGTTTGAAGTCTTCTTAAAGTAATGGAAACTCTCACATTGAAAATAAATATGCACAAAGTACTTTTTTTTTTTTTTTTAAATTAATTGCTTGTTCACTTCAGCAAGAAAAATCTGTCATGGTACCAAGCATACTGGGCTCTTCACCTGCATTCTTCCATAACTCTGAAGAATAGCACTAACTCCATTCTTTATTGGAAAAAAAAGTTATTTTTTCCTTGTTATAAGCTCTTAAAAAAAGTATAACGATTTTTAGTAAATGGAGACTAACTAACCAAATACATATGAACCTGCTAGCCAGTATAAAAATGTCTCCTTTGTTTAAAAATTTTAATTTTTATAAGAAGAAAAAAAAAGGTTCATTGTAAATTCTCT
Organism: Martes martes; assembly: GCF_963455335.1. NCBI lineage: Eukaryota > Metazoa > Chordata > Mammalia > Carnivora > Mustelidae > Martes > Martes martes. The sequence continues at coordinate 93,868,603 of NC_137896.1, read as the reverse complement.
AGGCAAATACCACAATAAAGTTTTCTGGATATTCTTCTACATTTAAAAAAATTTTTTAAACCACATGTGAATTAATTAATAAATAATATGTACTATGAATCTATGTCATTTAAAAGCATATATAAATTTTATCAAGTAGTGTGTAACTTCTTGCAATTGGTTTTTTTTTTTCATTCAATGTTATGTCAAGATTGAGCTTATTTGCCTGAACTTTTATTAGTATTCCATTATATTTTATTTATCCATTTATCTTGATATACCCATCCTTCTATCTACGGTCATTTGGTGGTTTTCCCCCCTAAACTTTTACTGTGTATTTGCTTATGTTCCCTAGATTTTGAATGTCTATACCTTGGTGATTCCTGTTAAGTATTCAATTTCACTTCACCCTCTCAGAGGCAGTGACTTCACACCAACAGCTCAGATGAACCTAGAAAGCCATCCTTATATCCAGCTGTACCGCGTTTCCTTAGTCATTAGCTCCCTAGAGTTCCCACCTGCTTGATACTTTGAGAACATCTGTAACATGCTAGTTACTTATGCTCAAACATAGTGGCCATGTTTACATTTTTGGAACTACTAATTCTTTCTTTCTGAAGTGGGTCTTGAGAGGTTTCTGAGCTGGAAAGCGAATGGAGGAACCACCTAAAGCCTCCAGAAATTATGCTTACTCATTTGGATTCACTCAATGCCATCCCCTCACCATGATTATCACCAAAGAAGTGACTTCACAATTACAGGAAGTAGAAGGAAATTTACCAATCTACTATTGGAAGAGGCAGGGTGGATTAAGGAGGAAAACACCTTTGAATGCATGATGCATTATGAGCATTGGCACAATATGAGCATCATCTGGGTCTAAGAAGCTATGTACTGTGTCATAAGCAATGCACTGAACCATGAGCAATGATTCCCCAAATAGACTCACCTTATCAAGATTCAGTCACTTTTTTTTTTTTTTCAAAATATGCCTGCCAGCTGGGCATGGTTTATACTAAAAAAGGTTGTTAGTGGTAAAAGGTTTCTAAAGATCCCCCTGAGAATTCACCCACCAGGCATTTTTTTTTTCCCTCACACTTTCTGAAGATGTGTTACCATCTTCTAGAATGGTATCTGTGATTTCTCCATGATAGTTTCTTCTCATCTATCTGTGAAATAGTTTTTGTAGAGGAATGGATGAGTTCATGGGTACAGAAATTCCACTCATCCCTGCCTCAAGCATTTTGGATACAAAATATCTATAGTTCTAGAAGAGAGAAGCCTGAAGTAGTTAACTCAGGAGATGGTGAACTTTATATCTGGAATCTTCAGGTTTTCTTAATCTCCTATATTGTGTCCAACATCTTGGGAAGAACTGGCATACGCTGAGGGTCTTCTATGATTCTCCTCAGCTAGTGTAGGTACCAAGGGAAGGCTGCCCCAAAATGTTCCATTTTGGCCTATTAAATATTTTAAATAAAAGTTACTTAAGAGACTACCTACGCAAGAAGGATATTCAGAACCTCCCCTGTCCCCTGAAAGCAGGAAATAAATCTTTCATGTGAAAGGTGCCTTCTCTGTAGAAGGAGGTGAAGAGACATTCCTATCACCAGATATGGGAAAGTCAAAACCAAGAAAACTGCCTAAACAACCATTGTTACTTTTTACCAATTTACTACTCCAGCCCAAATTTCATTTAGAATTCCTTATTTATGAGACCTCCCAAAGTTAAGCTTTCTTTGTCCTGTCAATTTTCACAGATTTATTGTTTCTTTGTCTAAAAAGTATAAAAACTGCCTGTCTTATTCATTTCTTTAGGTCTCAGTTTCACTATTGGGCCTCTGTTCACACATAATAAAACTTCTTTTTTTCCTCTTGTTAATCTGTCTCTTGTCAGTTTAATTCTTAGTCCAGCTAGAAGAACTTTGGACTGAGGAAAATTTCTTCTGCCTCTTCATTTGTTATATATTGTATTAGTGTCTTATGTCAGCTGTAACAAATTTCCGCAAACTTGGTTTGTGGCTTAAAACCACAGAAATGTATTCTCTTACAGTTCTGGAGGCCAGAAATCTGATATTAATATCACTGGGAAAAACTGAGATGCTGGCAAGGCCGCGCTCACTCCAGATGCTCTAGTGGACTCCCTTCCTGCATATTTTATATAATATTAGGATAGTAATAGTACTTGCTTCATAGGATTTCTTGGATGATTGAATAAGTCAATGAATGTAGAGGCTATATAAAATGTCAGGCTCTTGGGCAACATTAAAATGTTTGTTATTATTTGGATAAGAACAGCGTCCATTCTGAAGTAATATCCAAATGAGTCCCTCTTCATAAATGATAAGTCTTGCGTGCCCAAAGTCTAAAGCAATCTGTGAGACGATCAGTTCTGAGGATAAGCACATCAATTTTAATAGGATGACTATTGAGGCAGAACTTTAAAAATTATACCAGTTGTTCTCTGTCTATAGAAGAAGGCTTCAGGATATTTTTTGTGTGTTTGAATAATTACTTGAGGGACTTCCTTTAGGAATATTAATTCAATAAGTGTAGTCACACGGGTAGGGGGGAAGAGGATGTGGAGGATGAAGGAGACAAAATACCAATATTACAATGTTACAAGGCTTTTTCCTTCCTGTGGTTTAATACACTCTGGTCCTGAAAAGCAGAATTTTGGGGAGAGCCAATGTTCATCTTGGATTATGGGACCTTCTAGAAGAGAGTTTTAAGATCCTAGATTATTTTTCCCTCAGATTCAGTCAAAAATAATTTCTGAAAGAGTGTCTGAAGGGCAGGATCTCGTGGTAGAGCCTTCCACTCAGTAACCAGAGTGGAAGTTTACCTTTGGGTGTTTCTATTTTCCTAAAAGATGGGTTCTAGTACTACCTTTATATCTCAGTGCTTTGAATCCTCTGCATTTACTGGAATTTTCTTTAGGAAGCTTTCCCTAATCCTGACCCACTCATCATCTCCTTCCAGGTCTGTTCCCTCATACCTGGACTCCTTTTGCCAGAAACAGGATCTTTTGATTTTTATCAAGAGAGGAAGTTTAAACTGAAGGTTTTGATAGTGAGGGGAACAGAGTGAAGTAAAGGAAAGAGAAGAATGTCATAAAAACACTGGAAACTTTACAGAAATATGAAGAGGCAAAGAACCCAATGGCTTTTGTTTAGTAGGGAACCGGTTTTTTACCTGAGAGAATCTGTAGGTATACATACATTTTAGAAACTCGACGGTTGGATGTGGATCCACTTAGGTCTGTTAGAGAATAAACAGCCTGTGTCAAATTTGAAACACTTCCAATTATTGCTTCTTTCCTGTCAGAGGACAGCTTATTTGGAACCTGATGGTGTTGAGAGCTATCAGCTTGAAGCTACCAAGATTTGGATACCAGCTGTTCTCACCTCATACCAAGATCCAGAGTAGCTAGGATCTCCTGAAGAGATCTCCCACTTCTCTTTCTTGTGAGCATTCCTGAGTTTTTCTCAAGGGAGATATGGCACTGCAGAGATGGAAAAAACAGATGGAATATATGGTCTGCAGAACTCAGATTATGTTGGCAGATGGGGGTGGAGAGGTGTTGAGGGTGCCAGAAATCTAAGTGGTGACATACCACATTTAGTAAGCTGCCAGCATGTGCATATTTTGTTTAATTAGCAGTTTTTGTAAGTCACAAGCATATGCTTTGTCACTTCTTGTTGTTTTAATGGTAAGCTATTATGTTCTTTAGTGAAATCTTATGTCTTCTGAGTAAGTTTTGCTTATGATCAGAAACTCAGCACCATATGTCATGCCCAGACCTTCCTGCACATGCCCTGTCCCCTCCCTCCATCACCATACCTCTCACGTGCCTAAAAACAGGCATTGTGAGGAGATACAAAGGAAAGGTAGATGCAGATTCTGCTGTGAGCTCTCTTATGGAAATGGAATAGGGAAGTGAGCCAGAGAAGGCTCTGTGACCAAAAGAATCCAACACAGATCCAGAATCAGGGACACGTCCTGTTAAATTCCAACTAGAAAAGCAGTAGAAGCCAGAGGCTCTCAAGGGAGTGGATAGCAAAGACAGAAAAATCTTGGGTCCAAATCCATACTGAGACAGAGAACACAGCAAGGGTACAACAAGCAAGAATTGAACCTGATGCCAAATTGAAGAGTTTCTGAAGTAGGGGCTCCTTGTCTTTGCTCTTAGACTGTCAGGATCTCACCAATATTTGACTACCAAATTAAGTAACATTGCCTAGTTCACTGATACTGAAGCTCTCATCACGCTTGACACTATGGAACCCAAGTTTTTATAATGTCCCTTCTTTGTGTCACTCTGAGAGGTCTCAGGGGTTGCCTACATATTCCACAGAACCCTACTGGCATTGCTTGCCTCCTCAACCAACCATTTGTACCTGTATCATTTATATTTTCTGTTTATTCAGCCTTGGGCCCATCTCTAGCAAATTTCTGGACCAGCTTCTTTTAGGTTGCTATTGTTATGTACCGTGTAGCTTTATGGCAATCATAGGCAGAGAACTTTTTTTTAAAATGCCCTCAGTAATAGCTGGGACCAGGCTGTGTTTATTAACAGATGAGGAAAGTCAACAATAGAAGATTATATCCTATAAGCCCAGGTCATAGCCCATCCTCAAAGGATGCTTCCTTCCCTGGTCTGAAGTCTGATGCTCTGAGCTAGGGGCCAGTTTATTTCACTCAAACATATTTTAGAATAATGCTTCTAAAATTTTAATGTGCATTTAAGTTACCTGGGAACCTTGTTTAAATGCGCATTATGATTCAGTTGACTAGAGATAGGACTTAAGTATCTACATTTCTACCAAGCTCCAAGGTCATGCTGAAGACCATATTTAGAATAGCAAGGCCTAGAGCATTCCCTCCTTGCTCAAATTTAAGGTCAAATAGTAAAAGACCTAGGAAGGGGAAGGAAATTATTCTCCCTTATGGATAATGTCTGTTCCTGACTGCTTATTTCCTTTATTAGGTTCAGCCTTAACCTGGGACCATTGACAAGAGCTGCCTTATTCCTTACTTTAAGGAAATTTACAGTAGAAGAGTGTACGAAATCATGACATATCCCAGCATTATTCCTTAACTTACCCAGACATGAGCCATCCATTCCTTGATTCAGACTGTGCTTAGCCAAGATCAAACTAGTCTTTGTTCACTTTTTTAAAAAAGATTTTATTATTCATTTGAGAGAAAGAGATGCATAGAGAGCACAAGCAGGGGGAGAGGCAGAGGGAAAGGGAGAAGCAGACTCCCTGCTGAGCTGGGAGCCCAACATGGGGCTGATCCCAGGACCTGAAGATTATGACCTGAGCTAAAGGCAGATGTCTAACCATCTGAGCCACCCAGACACTCCTCTTTGTTCACTTCTAACTTAGAATGAAGATCAGCTCATGACATTCTTGGATAAACTTGTTGAACAAAATACCCCCCCATAACCATCCCTTTGCACAGGGACAAGATTAGTACATGGCAAAGGATAATCAATCCAACAATCCACAACAGATACACTTCTTCACTGGAAAAAAAAAAAAAAAGGCCCAGAAACATAGAGCCGCTACAACATACACTCAGTTTACATGGCCAAACAGAAAATTCAGTTTCAGTTTAAAATATTTGAATTCAAGTTCAACAATGGCTAGCTGCTTTAATTTGCATAAAGAATATACCCAATTTGGTACTTCCTCTAGAAAAATAACCACATGCCTTAAGGTTGCATTCATGTTTGCCCTTTTATCATACTAGGAGATATATTAGTTATATTTGGAACATAATAATTAACTACAAACACAGTAACCTAAAAGCAAACACTTATTATTTCATACTTTCTGTAAGTCAGGCCCATATTTCTGACCCATAGAAGCTATGAAATAATAAGTGTTTGAGTTTCTCACAAACCAACATCGAGGTGTCATTCAGGGTTGCAGACTCAATGGAAGACCTGGCAGGAGAAAGATTAGATTTCAAACTCACATGCTTATTGGAAGGATTCATTTCCTCAAGGGCTTCTGGACCGAAGGCACAGTTCCTTGCTAGTTTCAAGCTGTATGCTTCCCTCGATTTCTCACCACGTAGGTTCCAAGTTTCTCTCCAGGTAGTCAGCTCACAACATGGCAGCTTTCTTCATCAGAGTGGTTAACTGAGAGTGAAAGAGTGAAAGAATGCAAGACCTGAGTGGAACTTTATCCCATCATCTTTGTCATATATTGTTGGCAAAAAGCAGGTCACTAGGACCACCCCACGTGTAGGGGAAGGGGTTACACAAAGGGTGTCAATACCAGGAAACAGGGATCATTGAAGGACATCTCAGTGGATGCTAACCAAGAATCAGGGGGCGCCTGGGTGGCTCAGTGGGTTAAGCCTCGGCCTTCGGCTCAGGTCTTGCTCTCAGCATCCTGGGATCGAGCCCCGCATCAGGCTCTCTGCTCAGTGGGGAGCCTGCTTCCCTCTCTCTCTGCCTGCCTCTCTGCCTACTTGTGATCTCTCTGTCAAATAAATAAATAAAATCTTAAAAAAAAATAAGAATCAGAATTCAGTAATTTCAACTGATTTCTTCATCTTATCATTACCTAAACAACACCTAACATTAGCTATCTTTATCTGTAACTGCTCTCTTACATTTTTTTCCCTGCAGGGCAGAACTCAGATGGATAAAGTAAAAGTGTTGAAATGGTCAGTATCACAGGTCCCTTCCAACACTAGCATTCTAGGGTATTCGGGGGGTATAATTTCTAGTATATTAAATATTATAGGGGCTCTGCAATTGTTGACTTGACTTTAGTTAGTTGAGAATTTTAAAAACAACATACTGACAAGATAAAACTAAAAGCATGATTGGCAGAGGAAAGGCAAGATGGCAGAAGAGTGGGAGACCTAAATATCATCGGATCCCAGGAGTTCAGCTAGATAGTCATTAAACCATTCTGAAAACCTCCAAACTCAACAGAAGAGCAAAGTGAAGAAGAGCAGCAATTCTGGGAACAGAAAAGTGACCACTTTCTGGAAGGTAGGATGTGTGGAGAAGTGAATCTGAGGCAACATACGGGAAGACAGACTGAGGGGGGAAGGGCTGGCTCCCTAAAAGCAGTAGAACAGCAGAGCACAAAATCAGAACATTTGGAAGTCTGTTCCACTGAGGGATGTCACTCCAGAGGCTTGGGGGGGTGGAGCCCTCGTGGGGACAGCGTGTTATCAGGACCCATGGGGTTACAGAAGGACTGGGAGTGTTTGAGTGTGGCAGAGCTCCCAGGTATCAGAGCGGGCTCTCAGTTTGGGGATACCTTAAACCGTGATCCAAGGCACAGTTGGACCACTGATCTTTGAGCAGGGACCCCACAAATGGCAGATAGGGAGAGACCCCCACCTTCTTTCTCCAGTACGAGCAGTGCAGAAGCACATGGCAGGAATCTGCTGGGTTTGGAGACTCCAAATGAGGCTGTGCACCAGAGATAGAAATGATTACAGGATGGGTGAGCTTGGAATGTGGCCAGAGACTGGGGAGAAGGGAGTAATTGACTGCTTTTCCCTGAGGGTGCACTGAGGAGTGGGGCCCTGAGCTCTCAGCTTCTATGGGCCAGAGATTGGGAGGCTTCTATTTTCATTCTCCTCCTCCAAAGCTGTACAGAAAGCATTCAGGGAACAAAAGCTACAGAGAGCAAACCCAAGCAGATTACTTAGCCTGGCCCCTGGAAAGGGCAGTGCAATTCCACCTCAGGCAAAGACATTTGAGAATCACAGCAACAGGCCCCTCCCTGTTGCAGAAGATCTGCAAGAACATCCAGGCAAGACAAAGTTCACCGCTCAATGAGATTATGGAACTCCAAACACAGGGAATGCAGCACATAGAATTCATGGTTTTTTCCCCATAATTCTTTAGTTTTTCAAAGTTAATTTTTTTAGTTTTATTTTTTTCTTATTCTATTTTAAATTTTTTTCCTATTTTAACATTTTTAACTATTTTATCTTATCAATATCTTTTTAAACATCTTTTTAAATTTTCATTGTTATAGTCATAATCTATCCCTTCACTGTATTTAACCTTATTTTTTATATACATGAGGTTACTCTTCCTTTAAATTTTGGGATACAGTTTCTTCTAACAGATCAAAATATACCCTAAATGTAGAGCATGGCTTTGTTGTAGTCTCCAGCCCAATCACATTCTTTCCTCATTTTTTTTCTTTTTTCAATCAACTTCTTATCAATTCCTTTTTTAGAATCACTTTTAATTTTCATCTTTACAGTCATATTCCATCCCTTCATACTTACCCTTATTTTTGTATATGTATACATAAGTTTTTCTTTAAATTTTGGGAAGCAGTTTCCTATAACAGACCGAAATACACACAAAAACAAGTGTGTAGCCCCGTTCTAGTCACCATTCTTGTTTTTTTTTTTTTTTTCTTTCCCCTCCATTCTTCTGCCCTTGGTTTTGGGTCTCTTTCAATTTGGTTAGTGCATATTTTTCTGGGGTCATTGCTACCTTTTTAGCACTTTGTTCTCTCATTCACCTATACTTATCTGGATAAAATGACAAGGCAGAAAAACTCACCTCAAAACAAAACAAAACAAAACAAAAAAATAAGAGGCAGTACTGATGGCTAGGGACTGAATCAAAACAGACATTAGTAATATGTTAGAACTAGAGTTTAGAATGATGATTATCAAGGTGCTAGCTGGGCTTGAAAAAAAGCATGAAAGATACTAGAGAATCCCTTTCTGGAAAAATAAAATCCTTTCTGGAGAAATAAAAGAACTAAAATCTAACAAAGTTGAAATTTTAAAAAGCTATTAATGAGGTACAATAAAAACTGAAGGCTCTTACTGCTAGGATAAATGAGGCAGAAGAGAGAATTAGTGATATAGAAGACCAAATGATACAGATGATGAGCAAAAGAGAGACACACAACTACTGTACCACAAGGGCAGAATTCGAGAGATAAGTGATATCATAAGATGAAACAATAGAATAATTGTGATCCTGGAAGAAGAAGAAAGAGAGAGAGGGGCAGAAGGTATATTGAAGCAAAGCATAGCAGAGAATTTCCCCAATTTGGCGAGGGGAATAAGCATCCAAATCTAGGAGGCACAGGAACTCCCCTCAAAATCAATAAAAATAAGTCCACACCCTATCATCTAATAGTAAAACTTCCAAGTCTCAGTGACAAAGAGAAAGTCCTGCAAGCAGCTCAGGACAAGAGGTCTGTAACATACAATGGTAGAAATATTACACTGGCAGCAGACCTATCCAGAGACCTAGTAGGCCAGAAAGGACTGGCATGATCTATTCAGAGCACTAAAAGAGAAAAATATGCAGCCAGAAACACTATTTCCAGGTAGGCTGTCATCAAAAATAGAAGGAAATAAAGACAGTCTCTTCAGTAAATGGTGCTGGGAAAATTGCATAGCTATGTGTAGAAGAATGAAACTCGACCATTCTCTTACACCATACACGAAGATAAACTCGAAATGGATAAAGACCTCAACATGAGGCAGGAATCCGTCAGAATCATAGAGGAGAACATAGGCAGTAACCTCTTTGACATTGGCCACAGGAACTTCTTTCAAGATATGTCTCCAAAGGCAAAGGAAACAAAAGTGAAAATGAACTTTTGGGACTTCATCAAGATCAAAAGCTTCTGCACAGCAAAGGAAACATTCAACAAAACAAAGAGGCAACCCATGGAATGGGAGAAGATATTTGCAAATGACAGTACAGACAAAAGGTTGATATCCAGGATCTATAAAGAACTCCTCAAACTCAACACACACAAAACAGACAATCATATTAAAAAATGGGCAGAAGATATGAACAGACACTTCTCCAATGAAGACACACAAATGGCTACCAGACACATGAAAAAATGTTCATCATCACTAGCCATCAGGGAGATTCAAATCAAAACCACATTGAGATACCACCTTACACCAGTTAGAATGGCCAAAATTAACAAGACAGTAAACAACAAGTATTGGAGAGGATGTGGAGAAGGGGAATCCTCTTACACTGTTGGTGGGAATGCAAGTTGGTACAGCCACTTTGGGAACCAGTCCTTAAGAAATTAAAAATAGAGCTACCCTATGATCCTGCAATTGCATTACTGGGTATTTACCCCAAAGATACAGATGTAGTGAAAAGAAGGGCCATCTGTACCCCAATGTTCATAGCAGCAATGGCCACAGTTGCCAAATTGGAAAGAACCAAGATGCCCTTCAATGGCCAAATGGATAAAAAAGATGTGGTCCATATATAATATGGAGTATTATGCCTCCATCGGAAAGGATGAATACCCAACACTTGTATCAACATGGATGGGACTGGAAGAGATTATGCTGAGTGAAATAAGTCAAGCAGAGAGAGTCAATTATCATAGGTTTTGCTTATTTGTGGAACATAAGGAATAACACGGAGGACATGGGGAATGGAGAGGAGAAGGGATTTGGGGGAAATTGGAGGGGGAGACAAACCATGAGAGACTGTGGACTCTGAGGAACTAACTGAGGGTTTTGGAAGGGAGGGGAGTGGGAGGTTGTGTGAGCCTGGTGGAGGGTAATGTGGAGGGCATGTATTGCATGGAGCACTGGGTGTGGTGCATAAACAATGAATTCTGGAATACTGAAAAGAAATACTGAATACTGAAAAGAAATTTAAAAAGTAAATTAAAAAAAAAAGCTTTTGGGACAAAGGAAAAATAAAAAAAAAAAAACAACAACAACTAAAAGAATTTGCAAACACGAAAGTAGCCCTAAAGGAAATACTGAAGGAGGTTCTCTAAGCAAAGAGATAGCCTAAAAGTAACAGACCAGAAAGGAACAGAGAAAATATACAGTAACAGTCACCTTACAGGCAATACAAAGGCACTGAATTCATATCTTTCAGTAGTTACCCTGAATGTAAATGGGTTAAATGCCCCCAATCAAAAGACACAGGGTATCATAATGGAAAAAAACAAAACAAAACAAATAAACAAACAAAAACCCAACCCCCACCACCCAACCAAGACCCATTGTGTTATCTGCAAGAAACTCATTTTAGACCCAAAGACAACTCCAGATTTAAAGTGAGGGGGTGGAAAACAAGTTACCATGCTTATGGACATCAAAGAAAGCTGGGGTGGCAATCCTTATATCAGATAAATTAGATTTTAAGCCAAAGACTATAATAAGAGATGAGGAGGGACACCATATCATACTTAAAGGGTCGGTACAACAAGACGACCTAACAATTTTAATTTTCTATGCCTCTATAATGGGAGCATCCAATTATATAAACCAATTAATAACAAAATCAAAGAAATACATTGGCAATAATACAATAATAGTAAGGGATTTTAACACCCCCCTCACTGAAAAAGACAGATCATCTAAGCAAAAGATCAACAAGGAAATAAAGGCTTTAAATGACACACTGGACCAGATGGACATCACAGATATTTTTAGAAAATTCCATCCCAAAGCAACAAAATACACATTCTTCTCTAGTGCACATGGAACATTCTTCAGAATAGATCACATCCTGGGTCACAAAGCAGGTCTCAAATGGTACCCAAAGATTGGGATCATTCCCTGCATATTTTCAGACCACAATGCTTTGAAACTAGAACTCAATCAAAAGAGGAAATTTGGAAAGAACCCAAATACATGGAGGCTAAAGAGCATCCTACTAAAGAATGAATGGGTCAACCAGGTAATTAAAGAAGAATTTTAAAAATTCATGGAAACAAATGAAGATGAAAGCACAACTGTTTAACATCTTTGGGACACAGCAAAGGCAGTCCTGAGAGGAAAGTATATAGCTATACAAGCCTTTCCCAAGAAACCAGAGGGTCAAAGAGGGTCTCAAGTATACAACCTAACCCTACACTTAAAGGAGCTGGAGAAAGAACAGCAAAGAAAGCCTAAACCCAGCAGGAGAAGAGAAATAATAAAGACCAGAGCAAAAATCAATGAAATAGAAACCAAAAGAACAGGAGAACAAATCAACAAAACTAGCAGCTGGTTCTTTGAAAGAATTAATAAGATTGATAAACCCCTGGCCAGACTTATCAAAAAGAAAAGAGAAGGGACCCAAATTAATAAAATCATGAATGAAAGAGGAGAGATCACAAGCAACACCAAAGAAATACAAACACTTATAAGAACATATGAACAAATATCCAGGAAATTTGACAATCTGGAAGAAATGGATGCATTCGTGGAGACATATAAACTGCCAAAAATGAACCAGGAAGAAATAGAAAACCTGAATAGACCCATAACCAGTAAGGAGATTGAAGCAGTCATCAATTATCTCCCAACAAACAAGAGCCCAGGGACAGATGGCTTCCAAGGAGAATTTTACCAAATATTTAAAGAAGAATTAATACCTATTTATTCTCCTGAAACTGTTCCAAAAAGTAGAAATGGAAAGAAAACTTCCAAACTCATTTTTTGAGGCCAGCATTACCTTGATCCCAAAACCAGACAAAGACCCCAACAAAAAGGAGAATTACAGACCAATATACTTGATGAACACAGATGTGAAAATTCTCACCAAGATACTAACCAATAGGATCCAACAGTATGTTAAAAGGATTATTCACCATGACCAAGTGGGATTTATTCCTGGGCTGCAAGGCTGGTTCAACATCTGCAAATCAATCAATGTGATACAATACATTAATAAAAGAAAGAACAAGTAGGATATTCTCAATAGGTGCTGAAAAAGCATTTGACAAAGTACAGCATCCTTTCATGACCAAAGCTCTTCACAGTGTAGGGATGGAGGGTACATATCTCAATATCATCAAAGCTATCTATGAAAAACAAACAGTGAATATTATTCTCACTGGCAAAAAAACTGAGAGCTTTTCCCCTAAGGTCAGGAACACGACAAGGATGTCCATTATCACCACTGCTATTCAACATAGTACTAGGAGTCCTAGTCTCAGCAATCACACAACAAAAAGAAAAAAAAAGGCATCTTAATCAGCAAAGAAGAAGTCAAACTCTCACTCTTTGCAGATAATATGATACTTTTTGTGGAAAACCACTCCAAAATTGCTAGAACTCATACAGGAATTCAGTAAAGTGTCAGGATATAAAATCAATGCACAGAAATCAGTTGCAATTCTCTACACCAACAGCAAGACAGAAGAAAGAGAAATTAAGGAGTTGATCCTATTTACAACTGCACCCAAAACCATAAGATACCTAGGAATAAGCCTAACTAAAGAGGCAAAGAATTTGTACTCAGAAAAGTATAAAGTACCCATGAAAGAAACTGAGGAATACACAAACAAATGGAAAAAGTTCCATGCTCCTTCACTGGAAGAAAAAATACTATGAAAATGCCTATGCTATCTCAAGCAATCTAAATGTTTAATGCAATCCCTTTCAAAATACCATCAGTGTTTTTCAAGGAAATAGAACAAATAACTCTTAAATTTATATGGAACGAGAAAAGACCCCAAATAGCCAGAGGAATGTTGAAAAAGAAAACCAAAGATGGTGGCATCACAACTCCAGACATCAAGTTCTATTACAAAGCTGTCATCACCAAGACAGTACGGTACTGGCACAAAAACAGACACATAGATCAGTGGAACAGAATAGAGAGCCCAGAAATGGACCCTCAACTCTATGGTCAACTAATCTCTGACAAAGTAGGAAAGAATGTTCAATGGAAAATAGACAGTGTCTTCAACAAATGGTGTTGGGAAAATTGGACAGTCACATACAGAAGAATTACACTGGACCATTTCCTTACACCACACACAAAAGTAGACTCAAAATGGATGAAAGACCTCAATGTGAGATGGATTCCATCAAAATCCTTGAGGAGAACAGAGGCAGCAACCTCCTCATCCTCAGCCACAGTAACTTCTTTCTAAAAACATCGCAAAGGGAAGGGAAGCAAGGGAGACAGGAATCCATCAAAATCCTTGAGAAGAACACAGGCAGTAACATCTTCGACCTCAGCTGCAGCAACTTCTTCCTAGAAACATCTCCAAAGGCAAGGGAAGCAAGGACAAAAATGAACTATTGGAACTTCATCAAGATCTAAAGCTTTTGCACAGCAAAGCAAAGAGTCAACAAAACCAAAAGACAACCGAAAGAATGGGAGAAGATATTCGCAAATGACATATCAGATAATGGGCTTGTATCCAATATCTATAAAGGACTTAACAAACTCAACACCCAAAGAACAAATAATCCAATCAAGAGATGGGCAGAAGACATGAACAGACATTTCTGCAAAGAAGACATCCAGATGGCCAACAGACATGTGAAGAAATGTTCAATATCGCTAGCCTTCAGGGAAATACAAATCAAAACCACAATGAGATACCACCTCACACCAGTTAGAATGGCTGAAATTAACAAGTCAGGAAACAATAGATGTTGGCAAGGATGCAGAGAAAGGGGAACCCTCCTACACTTTTGGTGGGGATGAAAGCTGGTGCAGCCACTCTGGAAAAGAGTATGGAGATTCCTCAAAAAGTTGAAAATAGAGCTGCCCTATGACCCAGCAATCACACTACTGGGTATTTACCTAAGATAAAAATGTAGTGTTCCGAATGGGCATATGCACCCAAGTGTTTATAGGAACAATGTCCACAATAACCAAACTATGGAAAGAACCTAGATGTCCATCAAAAGATGAATGGATGGGGTGCCTGCATGGCTCAGTGGGTTAAGCCTCTGCCTTCGGCTTGGGTCATGATCTCAGGGTCCTGGGATCGAGCCCTGCATTGGCCTCTCTGCTCAGCAGGGAGCCTGCTTCCCTCTCTCTCTCTGCCTGCCTCTCTGCCTACTTGTGATCTGTCCTATAAATAATAAAATCTTAAAAAAAAAGATGAATGGATAAAGAATTGGTATACACACACAAATATATTTGGTATATTGTATATATACATATATATATACACACACATACAATATTGTGTATGTATACATACACACACACACACAATGGAATACTATACAGCCATCAACGCCCCCCCCCCAATTTTGCCTTTTGCAATGACGTGGATGGAACTAGAAGGTATTATGCTGAGTGAAATAAGTCAATGAGAGAAAGACAATTATCATATCATCTCTCTGATATGAGGAATTTGAGAGGCAGGGCAGAGGCTCATGGGGGTAGGGAGGGAAAAAGTGAAACAAGATGGGACTGGGGAGGGAGACAAACCATAAGAGACTCTTAATCCCACAAAACAAACTGAAGGTTGCTGGGTGGTGAGGGGGAAGGATAGGGTGGCTGGGTTATGGACACTGGGGAGGGTATGTGCTATGGTGAGTGCTGTGAATTGTATAAGAATGATGATTCACAGACCTGTACCTCTGAAACAAATAATACATTATATGTTAATTAAAAAAAAACAGGATTACACTTAAAAATGAATTTTTAAAAAACTCACTCGTTTTAAAAGAACAAAGAATGTAGGATGATTTCATATACTTCAATTTTAATGTAATGGGATTTCCCACTAAAATCTTTACTGCCCTTTTCTGGTAATTGTCACTTGACATAGTTAAAAGTTGTAAATGAATAAAAATCTCTTTGTTTATACTGTCTCTGAGTTCTCTTCTAATACTTCAGCATGTCTACCCACAGAATCTTTCCTTTTCCTCCCATCAGCCTCTTGAGTGAATAATTGATGGTGTTCAGAAGACAGAAGAAGAGAACTTTAGAAAGGCATTTCTGTTTCTTTCCCTTCTCTGAAGATATGCATTTCCCAGGACAGATTATTACTTTTTATCTATTTATGCCATATTGTTTCTAACAGTCTCTCATAGAAAATATTTTCCCATCTTTCCTTAAATGGAAAAAAAAATTATAGTTCCTGAGGAATAGAGTATGAACTTGAGTAAGGAAAAAATAGATGATACATCTTTATATATCAATAAAGTACTTTATAGATGTTTCCTTTCACTGGTCTAAGTTAATGGAGAATCCCAGAGGCAAATCAAGCAAGCAGTTGGGATTTCCTTATGAGACTGAGCTGGGGTTGTGTGACCTGGGTCTTTTGGAGTTTTCTAGCCAGTTCAAAACATATGCAAGGTCAGAGCTATAAGGAAGGGTTTTCTTAGTTTTCCCTCTTCTGAAAATTTTAGGCTAAAATGATATTACAGTTTTTTCAAGGGGAGGAATATAAATTTTCAGGCAGGAGTTTATCCTTGCCTGGGGTGGCCACCAGCAGAAAAGGAAGAAGAAGAGGTCCAATGCATCTCCTATCTGTTTGAGCATTCAATTAAAGGACTGAGTGTGTAGTGGAAGGAAGATGAATTCCAGAGGTCATAGGGTACCTTAATAGCCATGGAAATCCTGGAGATCTAGTTTTTTGATATTAGGCAATTACTTAAGCTCTTTAAGCCTTGTTTTGCTCATCTATGCAATGTGATAATACCCCATAGGCTTGTTATTTTTAAATGGAATGAGATATACAAAGCTCAGTAAGTTGTAAGCATTATTATTATTATTGAGTAGTTGATTATGAATGAGAACATATGATAACCTCATCTTTACTATTTATGTCATGAAGACTACTGAGTTTGTATTTTCTCCATGTTCTACTGAATTATTCTTTCAAAATTTATGAACTTCTACTAGGTAACCAGCAATATTCTAGGTCAAGGTTTCTCAACAGTAGCACTATTAACATTTTGGGGTACATAAGTCTTTGTCGTAGAGGGCTATACTGTGCATCAACAGTATGTTTAGAAACATCCTGGACTTTGACCCACTACATGTCAGTAGGAACACCCCCACCACCACCACCCTCAGTTGTGGCAATGAAAAAATCTCTCTAGAGACTGCCAAATATCTCCAGAGTTACAAATTGGCTACCTTTGAAAACCACCATTCTAGATGGGATAGAAAAGTGGGTAAGGTATCTGCAGAAGTCAAGCAGGCAAGTAGATCATTGATGTCAAAGGCTAGTGAAGGTGAGAAAAAGGAGATCCAAGATTGGGACTAAAATCAATTAAGTGAAAATCAAGAAACAGACTAAATTATCTTTTGAAAATGTATAAAAGAAAAGAATAAGCTAACTACGGATGAAACCCTGAGGAATACTGCAAATAAAAGATTGCTAGAGGTCCTTCCTAATCCATTCTTCCTCCACAGTAATGAGCTTTTAGCTTTCTCACCCTCATGATGCCAGAAACCACATTTTCCAGCATCTCTTGTAGCTGCATGGTTCTTTGACCGAGTTTAGTCCCTGGGATAGTAGAAGGGGTGATGTGTGCAATTGCTGGGTCATTTCTAACGTACAGATAAGGTGACTGGCTCAGGATGCCACTTTTTTCCCTCCCACTGGCTGAAATATAGAAAGGACTCTGTCTCTACTTCAGTTAAGCGGACAAGTACAAATCAATTAGAGATGCCTCAGCAAAAAGATGAAAAAACTTGGATCCAAAATCTGATATGAAAGGCAAATAAATTTATGCTGTGTTTAATATTTTGCAGTCAAATGCTCTACCACTGAGCTATATCCCCGCTGTGTTTAATATTTTGTATCTGTATTGTTTGGCTTCTCAATTGACACAAAAATAATTTGGCATCTCAATTAACACATAATTTAAGGATTAGGTAGAAGATAAGTGTCTACCTAGGAACTGGAGACTCACTGATGTGAAGAGATCCAGAAAATTGGGTTGTTAAGAAAGTCAAGGAAGTTAGAGAGCTTCTGGAAGGAAAAAGTGATTAACAGTACCACAAAGGTAAGTCTGGTTGGAGGAGAGGGACAAAAATAGACAAATACTGGCTCATTGATTACCTTAGTGGTATCAGGAGAGTCCAGAACACAGCACAGTTCAGCAGCAGTGAATCTGTAACACATAAAGAGTAAAATGGGGATATGAAGTAGCACAAGGTCAGTATAGGTAACACATTAAAAAAATTATATGAGAACGTGAGGAACTAAATACAAAGGAGCTTGGGGGATAAAAGATTTAAGAAAGGGTTAATCTAAAAGTAATTTCTTTCAGTTTGAAGTAATTACAGATTGGGCGCCTGGGTGGCTCAGTGGGTTAAAGCCTCTGGCTTCAGCTCAGGTCATGATCCCAGGGTCCTGGGATCGAGTTCCCACATCGGGCTCTCTGCTCAGCTGCGAGCCTACTTCCCTTCCTCTCTCTCTGTCTACCTGTGATCTCTGTCAAGTTAAATAAAATCTTTAAAAAAAAAAGATTACTGAATTAATTATAGATTAATAAGAATTTGCAAAGAAGGGTACAATGGCCACGGAACCCTTCACCAGCCTCTCCAATGTTAAATCTTGCATAACTATAGTATTGATACCAGGAAACTGACAGAGTAAGTTCCAGAGAACTTACTCAAATTTTACCATTTATATACATGCACTTAAGTGTGTGTGTGGTTATATGTGATTTTATCACATATGTTTCTTTTTGTAACCATCACCACTATCAAGATATTTAGCTGTACTGTATGACTGGTAAATTATTGTGTAAGACTGACGATTCGCAGACCTGTATGCCTGAAGCAAATAATACATTATAAGTTAATAAAAGAAATTTAAAAAAAGACTGGTTAATTAGCACATGAAAATTTCCTCAACTTCACTCCTAGAGAAAGACAGATCAAAATCACAATGAGATGTCACTTGACACCTATCTAAATGGCAAAAACTAGAAAGACCAACCATACTGAGAATGCAAAACAGCTAGAAATCTTATGCACTGCTGGTATTGATGTAAATGATACAATAACTTTAGAGAATATGTGTCAGTTTTAAAAAGTTAAATATATATCTAGTATGCAATGCAGTGCTCCCACTCCTAGATATTTATCCAAGATAAGTGAAAAGGATTTGTCTCTACGTAAACTTGTACCTTAACATTCACAGCAGTTTTATTTATAATGGGAAGAATGAAAATGACTCAAATGTTCATCAACAGAGCAGACATGTTGTGTCATATCCACAGAAGAGAATATCACTTAATACTGAAATTAAATGAAATATGGATACATGCAATAATATGAATGAATCTTAAAATGATTATGCTAAGTATAAGAAACCAGAGAGAAAAGTGTATATATTTAATGTATCATTCCATGAATATAAAATTCTAGGAAATGCAAATTAAACTTATCTATAGTATTAGAAAACAGATCAGTGGTTGGCTTGGATTGGAGAGTCTGGAGAAGTTGAGGGTAAGAGGTGGGGTTGAGGGAGGACATCTCTAGTGATGATGCGTATGTTTATTATTGGATTGTTTTGATGATTTAATGGGTGTATATGTAAGTCAAAACACCAATTATACTTTAAATACGTACAATTTATTGCACCTCAAATATACCTCAGTAAAGCTGTAAGATCAAAACAAGATATAAAAGTTTTTCATTAGATCAAAGATTTATTGAGAAGTTGGAGCCCTGGATCTGGACAAGAAGGAAACAGGAAAGTCTGACAGCTAGCTAAAACTATAGGACAGACCACATAGTTAGAGCAATTTCATTAGGAAACTCCATGTGAGCCATAACCATTGAACTCTCACTGTCACTGCTGCAGAGCCCCCAGCTCCATAGCTGTTGTGAATATCCTCTAATTGTCTCTGTAGTACCACCTGGCTGAGGTATCCCACTGTCATACCTTGATGATACCCCTAGCCTTCAGAGAACTATCTACCAGATATCTACCACCTTTGCTTTTGTAATGGGGGCTGTGATGCTGCCTTTTCCCATGAACCACACCAAAGGGGCATCCTTCAACACATAAGAAGCACTCTTATTCTCAGTAGCCAAAAAGAGAAAAACAAAAAACAACAAAAAAGACCACAAAACCACAAGTGACTCTCTAGGCATTCACATGACTCACATTTTCTGATGGCATAAGGACCTTTCAGGTTCTAGGTCTCTCTGACTTATTCCTTTGTCCAGCATTCTGCACACACAGTCCTGGCTCTCTAGATAAGGACACAGCTGAACTATCCAATTCTGATTCCTCTGCTATTTACACACTATGCATTTTCATGTGCAAGATTTTGCAAGATTTGTTCCTTCTGTTCCCTGGGATGTACAGCAGACATTTCATCCTAGAAGATGTAGGAATAAACTTTTTTTTTTTCTTTTCCTTAATGTCTTCTTTCTAACCCTCTCTGTTTTTAGACTCTGCCATCTCATGCTTCTAAATTCCCAGTACTTTGCTCTCTGCTAGGCCACCTCTCCCTGCTAGTGGTAGTTCATTTCATCCTCCTATGGTTACCTTAAAGTCTATGCTTCAGACTAGTACTATTCAAAATTTTGACTACTATTTACACTATGAAGGATATTTTATGTCCCAACACTTTTCATACACATACATTCACACAAACACACACACACACACACACACACGTACATACATACACATAAAGCTAAAATCAAAATTTCACAAAAATTATTAGCTATCTTCATACAATATACTGTAGAATTTTCTGTATTATTCTCTCATTTAAGAAAAGATACTAGTTATTATCTACTAAATTGATTTAATGAGTTCAAATGACAGTATCATGCAACCCATGCTTTGAAAAAACAGTGCTTTAGACTACTATTAAAATGAATTAACCTGGGCGCCTGGGTGGCTCAGTGTGTTAAAGTCTCTGCCTTCAGCTCAGGTCATGATCTCAGGGTCCTGGGATCAAGCCCTGAGGTGCCTGGGTGGCTCAGCAGGTTAAAGCCTCTGCCTTCAGCTCAGGTCATGATCTCAGGGTCCTGGGATCAGGCCCCATGTCAGGTTCTCTACTCAGCAGGGAGCCTGCTTCCCTTCCTCTCTCTCTGCCTGCCTCTCTGCCTACTTGTGACCTCTGTCTGTCAAATGAATAAATAAAATCTTAAAAAAAAAGAATTAACCTTATGATCTATCAACAGGTATTTCTCCCAAATACAGTTACACAAACAGGCATACAGAAACCTGTGAGCAAATGCCTAATGAGAAGCAAATCCTATTACATTCTTTTATTTTAATACATTTGCACACAAAGACTTGGAAAAGCCGTGTAGTAAAGAACCCTACCTAACTTACATACTGCTAAGGAGAATTATATATATATCTCCATATCCATATACATATATACACACACACACCAAAATTAAGTAAATCTATGAGCAGCTCATGAAATGATCATGAATATTCCAAGGAATGAAATTTTGGAGAATTCTGTTTTAGACATGAGGAAGAAATCTATAGATAAATCCAAGTATTAAATACACACTTAAATTGCAGAGATTTACATAGTTGATGTGCTATGGTCCCCCACACGGGCACTTGAAAAACTACTTAAGAATGGACAAATGTGGTTTGGTCGTAGGTGGTTTGGAGGTGAAAAAGGAAGAACTCTGTTGAAACTAAAGGGATGAATCACCAAGTTACATTCAGAGATATTAAGAGATAGATTACCAGGCACCTGGGTGGCTCAGTGGGTTAAGCCTCTGCCTTCGGCTCAGGTTGTGATCTCAGGGTCCTGGGATCGAGCCCCACATCGGGCTC